>NC_086287.1:10584335-12060605 GCF_963924245.1 Chroicocephalus ridibundus
ATCCATTTTGAATGGTCTCATCTCATTTATTCCATTTTGTGTTACTTGAAAAATAAATGTATGCTATAAAAAGAAATTAAGAAATTCTTCCTTAAAAATACAAGAATGTGATCAATTTTCCCCTCAGTGCTATGCACTGTCAGCAAAAGTTAGAAATTCACGGTGTGAAAAGTAATCTTCGCTAACATAGTGAGGCAAATACAGGTTGTTAAATGTCAACCCAAGGGTGGGAATAGTGTTAATTTAACGGAAATAGGATCACGGAGATTTCTTGAGAGAAGGATACACACAAGCACCTGATTCTAAAGGCAAGATTTAAAATAATGTCAACGTAATATGGTTTTGTGTCTATTTTTACATAATATAGTCAAACTATTGGAAGTGTGATTTATTTAGTTTTAAATATCATTTTCTTTGTTTATTTTTGGGGACCACGTGAGACCAGGATAAGTAGTGGAAACTGGTGGAAACTGCCTTATCTACCTAGGCATGTTGGATGACAAATAAAAAAGTCCCGAGTGTTCAAAAAAATTATCCTAAAATCATTCAGCTGAAGAAGCTGAAAAATTAGCAAATCCAGTCAGCACATTCCAGTTAGCAAGGAAAGTGGGTTGTAGCTGTCTCTGGGGAGCTGAGAAGAAACCCACATTACTATTTTTAGAGACCAGAAGATGGCAAAACGGTGGCTAGAAATTTACCCTCAGTTTACTCTATTAGGTATGTTTGGTTTTCCCTTAGAAGTAGGACAATTCTCGGAGTTCTTCAAAACCCAAGGAATTCCCCAGATCTGAGAGCAATCCAGCTGAGCAATTCTTGGGGGAGGAGAGAAGACATGAAAGCTGTGGCTCAGTGTTTCCACACTGTTTTCTTAAGTATCCCGCTGCTGTGGTGTTATGGTTTCTGGGAACAAGGGGCTGCTGCCAACATTTTCTTCTTTAGAGTCTCATTGTAATTCTGAGAGGGAGTTGTTCTCCCCTTGGAGGATGCCTGAGGAAGAGCAGCCTCAAGTCTGCAAGAAGAATGTTGCAAAGTTGATGGTCCCTTCTCTACATCCCATTTCTTTATGTACACCCACCTGCAGACACGAGCGTGTAACATGGAAGGTACAGCAGTGATTATAATTGAAGTAGTCTTAAAAAAAACTGTGCCGTATACCACGATTATAATTTCTCTCTCTGGTAAGGTTGTTTATCCTCTTTTTCTTATTTATTGCTTGAGTGAACCTAATTCATTTGAAGTTATGTTTTGGTAGAAGTAAGATACTGTGCAACTGGTGGTATTTCACTGCAGAAGAACCCCTGAAGGGATTTGTAATCCCCTGGTACTAACATCATCTAATAGTGAGCCAAATTGAATAATAAGCTCAGTGCTATGAACATTCAGCCTCATTCTGTTCTAGTTAGCATTGCCTAGTAATTAATTATTATTCCGTATTTATGCTATCAATGACATCCAGAGGCTGGCCTAAACACGCTCGAGCCGCTGGCAGCAGCAGCAATATATATCCATGTGGATATTTTGTTCTCTCTCTATAAATGTGTGCTGTAGACTGTCTCTTAGAAGATTTGTCAGTAAGTCTTCCCTGTAGCTAAACACGACAAGACAGTACAAGCTGGACATCAGTCAAAGACGCACAGTGACACGTAGCTTACTAATTACTATTAATGTTTACAGGATTTGGAATGCCCTAATTGATTTTGGCACTGAAAATGCAGTCTGTTAAATTGCTTGTCACCTTTGTTTCATCCTAGGTCTCATTGAGAATCTCATATGGAATTAACTGTAATTGCTATACTGTATTTATTCTAAAGTGCACAATACATTGCTATTTTGTTGTTGGGATCTCAAAATTGGGGAGTTAAGTGCTTACAGAAATACAATTCAAAATAAGGGGATCTTTGTGGTGAGGGTGATCTTTTTTCCAGAGTCGAAAAATACGAAGATTTTAACATAGTTCATGTTCCAAACCCATAGTCCTCCTGTACTTAAAATCTCACTAACTTCAGGGTGACTAATTTACGTTACCAATTCACGTGGCCCAATGAGAGGAGTCTGATTCGCTGCACACCGTTCTGGTTAAAGGACTGAACGTCCCCGCGGTGCTGCTTGTGAAGCAGCGGTGAGGCGTGTGCCAACGGCCAGTTGAAGGCACGCATCAGGCAAGCCTCCTGACCGCAGGAGGACCCCACGTCCACATTGCCCAACTGGAGTCTGGCTTCAGCCTTGGTTCCAGCAGGACGAAAACTACTTCAGACACAGCCACCAGCGGTGTGTCTCACTGAAGTGAGTACCGCTGGGCTCCAAGCATAGATACAAGGCAAATCTGCCCCCAAAAGAATCCTTCTCCCTCCCCCGCCAATGCTAAATCACCAATGTGGGCATGTTATTTAGGAAGACTAGGGCTAAGGATGCCAAAACAAATTGTTGTGCCATCTGTAAGATGGGGCAATTGTTTTCTGCATATAGAACTGTACGGTAATTCTTGAAAGGGATATATTTCCTCCACATATTCTAGGTTACAAGGTGGAAGAAGCACTGAATTGCTCACATGAATTCATCTGCCAGTTTAGCCTGGCAGTAATTTCTATTTAAACAGCCAAAGCTCCAGAATTAACACGGACTCTCTAGAAAGCTCAATAACAGAAAGAGCTTTGCCAAGAAGCAGTCTAGGACAGTAAAAACGTGAAGCCCTTCCTGTAGATAAAGGACAGGAATCTGTGAAATTTTCCTTCACGGGAACGGAGAGCTACATTGTCTCTTGATGCCACTCAGGGTTTGGATGTTGAAGCACAGGTCTGATTTTCAAGTTTAGACTGACAGCACCTGCTCTTTTCATTTCGTAGTGGATTGTTCAAGGAACAGCTATTCATGTTTCCTTGCTGTCCTTGTGAAAGCAAAGGATGCTCTTCAGTTCCTCATATTAAGAAACCAACTGTTCTAATTTTTCTGGAGAAAATAATTTGAGGAGATAAGATACAGATCTAGCTAAACTAACTTAATTAAAGAAAATGCAAATCCAGTAGAATGAGAGTGTAGATTCTACTTGCTGCAAGCACAAAGTCTCTCCAAGAGTCTGGGTATGACAAATAATGACAATAATTGTACAGCTAAAACACCAGAAATATCTCCTCTCAGAATGCAGGATGAAAATAGAGACTATTTGATTGGAAATTGTTTTACCTACTGCAAGAGGAAAGACAAGCCATGGGCTGATTTCCAGCACATTCAAACTATTTTAGAGCTCACTTTTAATCAAATTAATTATTTCGCTATTCTCCATTCAATTAATTATCAGTTTTATATAATATGTAAAATGGTGTTTTGATAATAAAAGATTACTGCAGAGTTTGCTTTAGAAGAAAGCACGGCAAGATTGAAATCTGCAGAATTCCAAGTTTAAAGAGGCTATTAACTTTGATAGCAATTACGTGTACATGTATATACCACAAGAAGATGGGAAGATTACTGCAAATCTTTACTGTAGGAATCATTTAGGATTGTACATAAATACCGTTGCTTGGATTTTCTGCTTAGATCTTCCAACACTGTTACATTTATCAAAACCTATGTTTCATGTTTTTATTACGGCTGTTGAGCGTAATTGCTTTTTGTGGTATTTCAGGCTTCTGGGATCCACTCTGAAAAAAAAAATTCTTTTGTTTTACAACCTAAGAATTGATGCTTAGCAATCCCTTTATGCTGCAGAGTATGTGACACGGCTTTTCTGCACCACTTTCTTTCTGCAGAAGTCTGTTCCTGGTGTCAGTTGGTACTTTACATGTGGTGGCAATATGCCTGCTGTCTCCCAGAAAGCAGGTGCATTTGGAGAGACGACAGCTTTCTCAGAACTCCATTATTTAACTAACTCATTTATAACTAGATTATTTGAAAAAGGCATACCATCTGTTCAGTGGTCAAAATCTTGCTTGTGTGCTCAGCAATGCTTAGCACACCCTTCTATTTAGAAGGATGCATCCCTTCTAGACTGCATCCCTTCTATTTAGCTGCAGGCTGCTTCACTAGAAGCAACTGGAAAGTTGCTACACTCAAAATTAGAAGTGAGAAGGTCCAGGTTCCATTCTGAACTTTTCAACTTGTTTACCTAATTTCACCTTGAGCAAATGTGCTGCATCTTGGTTTCTGTTGCCTATTTGTAAAAAGACATTTAAATAACTTTGACATTTATAGAAGAAGGGAAAAAGCTACTTAGTGATAAACGGTTTAATCATTGTGATAATTTAACAGCTTTGTTCTACAAGCTACTTGGTAATGTGGATAGAAGAACACTACAAACAATTCTTTAAACCTCCATTAGGGTTTCTAAACACATTTGTTGCACTGTTTACATCCCATTAACATTTGTCAGATCCAGATTTACTCCCAATGGTTTTAACTCTGTATGTGCAGACACTCTGAGAGAACCCATGCAAAATTTTTGTTTTCTAGCAGCTTTCATGAACAATCCTTGATTTTTTAAAAAAATAATTTGCTCATCCTGTCAACAATGGTGACATTACCAATTAGTTAAATAAGGCCAGAAGGCTGTCATTTGTCTCATAGATATATCATAGATAGATAGGAGAGGTCACTAAGCTGTTAAATAAAGAAAAAATCTGAAAAAAAAAGATAGCTTGCAAATTTCACTTAAAAATCTTCTAAATTACAACTTTCTCTCAAAAATATGGATTTACATTTCTTTTCCCACTTGTATGAAATTACTGGAGGAAAATATTTATTTTGAATGGACCTTCTTGTCATCATCCAAGAGGGCGGGAGGCACGCTGTCCATTGATGGACAGTAATGATGAATACAGCGTGTATCAGAGAGGTAGTCTGAAGACTTTGACAAGAAATATGTCAGATGGCCCCTTATCTTAATCACTCCTGAATAGTTACACTCCTGGGCATACCCTAAGCCTGCATCTAGCTGCTGCTGAAATGAGGGTATCCTAGGTGCACAGAAGATTTCTTTTTGTAATTCTCAGATCACTGTGATGAGTCATCAACTGACGATTTTTCATAGAATAGAATCATTTAGGTTGGAAAAGACCCTTAAGATCATCGAGTCCAACTGTTAACCTAACATTGCCAAGTCCACCACTAAACCATGTCCCTAAGCGCCACAGCTACATGTCTTTTAAATACCTCCAGGGATGGTGACTGTATGATCAAGGAGGAAAGCTTGCATTTGGCAATGCTTTCTCACACAACTCAGTCAAAACGGACTGAGGTCCTACAGTAAACTGTGTCTCCAGCCTTACAGACCTGCGTTGTTGTCCTCCTCAAATATCTATTTTGCTCATCAGAACTTAGTAATTTTTTTAAAACACCAAAGCCCAAGAGGCAGCGTCATTTATTAAGCTTACGTCAATGGTCACTTTCTATGAATTTAATATATACTTCAGAATCTTAACTTTCCATCCATGCTGATTTATCTTACACTTGGGATAGAATCAGAGAATCATAGAATTGCCTAGGTTGGAAGGGACTTTTCAGATCATCTAGTCCAACCATCAACTTAACTCTGACAAAAACCATCACCAAATCATCTCTCTAAGCACTATGTCTACCCGTCTTTTAAATACCTCCAGGGATGGTGCCTCAACCACTTCCCTGGGCAGCCTGTTCCAATGCTTAATAACCCTTTTAGTGTAAAAATTTTTCCTAATATCCAATCTAAACCTCCCCTGGCGCAACTTGAGGCCGTTTCCTCTTGTCCTATCGCCTGTTACTTGGGAGAAGAGACCGACTCCCACCTCGCTACAACCTCCTTTCAGGTTGTTGCAGAGAGCGATAAGGTCTCCCCTCAGCCTCCTTTTCTCCGGGCTAAACAACCCCAGCTCCCTCAGCTGCTCCTCATAAGATTTATTCTCCAGACCCCTCACCAGCTTCATTGCCCTTCTCTGGACCTGCTCCAGCACCTCAATGTCTTTTTTGTGGGGAGGGGCCCAAAACTGGACGCAGTTCCTGAGGTGGTGCCTCACCAGTGCCGAGTACACGGGGACGATCACTTCCCTAGTCCTACTCACCACACTGTACAGGTGTGTGTGTGTATTGGAGGGGAGGGATGGAGTGAGGGAGAAGAACAGAAAGCAAAGGAGAAACCTTCGAACACACAAAACAATGTAAATCTGCCTGAGTCTGCAGTATTTGAAAAATGGAGTGTATGAACTGCTCCTAATCATTATCATTGAAGGAAGTAGATCAAAAATCTTCAGGACGGTTTTGAAATATTAACTGTTAACTTTTTAATTGCTGAACATTTTTAGATGCATTGAAGTAACATGCTTCTTCCCAGTGGTTGATACCGGTAAATAGGCAGTCATTGCTGTAAATGACTTCTTGCATGAAATGTAAGAGAATCATAGAATCATAGAGCTTCTGTTCCTTTCACTGACCCTAAAGACTCTGGTGCTCACAAGGGGATGTTTCCTTATTTGTGCGAAAAGCCTCACAGTGTTTTTTAAAATATCTAAAATAGAAACACTTCCTGCTTTTCTCAGGTGTAAAATGCACCATGAGGCCCCTTGCAGCTTTTGAAACCTCCAGACAGATGCAAAGCTAATGTATTCAGTTAAGTTACTATCAGCCTTAAAACCCTGAAATGCTGAAGCGTTAGTATCTTGACCTTTCTGTCAAGATGAATGAAAAACAAATTAACTTCTGACTCAGCAGGCTTTTCTGAAGGATTGTATTTGTTAGAAAATGTCCCTCTTTTTACATATAGACGTAAGGGCAAAAATAAGCTGTTTTCCATAAAAGCGTATCTTCTCTATATCTCTTATCTATAAAAGCTTAAGAAACATCTTAATCTCCACAGTTGCCAGCATTTCTAGCCTTAATGAATTAGTTATTGATGCTGTCCTTTGGCATTTATATATTATAATCTGATTGTTTCTATTGCATACAGCTGTGGGTACTGTTGACAGGAAGGTACAAGAGGGACTGGCAAATTTAGATGTTAACAGCACATGGGGTTATATCCAGCTTTCATCTTTGTCCCTTGTCCCCCATCTTTCTCCTCCTAAAGGTCTGTTTTGCCTATGAATCCAACGGATTCTCAGAAACTGACATTTCACAGTATCTGATTTGTTGAGCGTACCCCTTTGACCGTGTGGTAGGGCAGGCTTCTCCGCGTATAACTCTGCCCAATTTTACTCATGGAATTTAAGGACATGTTAATACACTACTGACAACAGTTCACATCACACCTGTGACTCAGACTGACACCTGAATTTCAGAGAGGGGCAATCCCATGGTTACTTCCCTGCTCGGATAGTAAATGAATGCTAAAATGCTCTGATTTATCGTTTTCTTGATTTTTTCTTTTTTTATTCTACTATAGCTCAATAAAAGTGCTTAGATCAGCAGCTGTAGAGAGTAAAGCCCTGAATTTATCCCCACAGTCAACTAGCTTGCTAGTTAGTGCGAAAGCCGGATATTTGGACGCCTCCTGCATGACATGGACTAGGAATACTGCCAAGCCTCAGAAAGTTGGGCATGAAGATCATTACTATCCTTCTCAATATCAAAACTTCAGCGCACTCCTTTCTGTAAGCCAGTGCGCAGTTTGGGTGCGCTCACTGAAACCACAGGATTAGACTCTACTGCTTTCTTCTCAGTAACAAATATTGATCAGGGTGGGTCCATTAATCTGGGATGGGTGGGCATCTGTCACTCCTACACGGTGTTTAATGTTTGCTTTCTTGGTCGTAATTACAGTATGTCAGCTTTCCTCTCCATAAAACTAGTTAAATACAAGAAGAAAAACCCCTCAAGCTTTCCAGTTTCAATTTTACATTCACAACTAAGTACAACATGAAATTGTGTAGTTCATAAGAAAACTTCAAAGAGTTGTTGCTACTAGTTCTTTTTACAGATTCCTTTTAATATAAGGAATGTCTTGCACGACTGTACAATTACACCCAGGAAAGCAGAAATCCAGGCATGTTCAACTCTTACACAAAGCATACATTATTTAGTATATGCTTTGCAAAAATAAGCGAGTTGAAGCTCTCCTTTGTATTTGGATTTGCCAAAATTAGGAAGACTTCCAAGAGCATCTCAGCTTTAAAATAATTACTTCTTAGGAATGAAAAAGCAGAAGACCAGTCTGAATGATAATTTTTAATGAAATCTGCTTCTCAATTCTATTCTGTAGCCGTTACCTTTTTAAGCTGTTTCACTTTAGATTTCTCTTGATTTTCTGCTCTTAGTTTCTCTGTTTTCATGTCTGTTCTACAATTTTCTCTTAGACAGTATTTTAGACAGACGGGATTTCCAGAAGTACCCACTAGTCAGTCTGTAGAAGCCTTGACCTTGTTTCTTTTGCTCTGTGGGGAAAAAGAGGAGTGTGGATGGGAAAGAAGTAGATTCTGTATATTTTTTCTAACAGTAAATTAATCGTAAACTTCATCTGATGGTGAATTACTAATACATTATCTTTCCTAGTAGTGAACGTCCCCGTCAGTAAGACTTGCATCACACCCTAAGACATATGGATCGGGGCAAAAAGCTTCATTTTATAAAATGGGAACCATAAGTTCACAAAGAACAACATATACACAACACATTCACCATGGCTCATTTTCTGAAATACTTTTTTTAAAAAAGTCAGTGTGAGCATTACAGCGCATCTGGCTCTTCATCTGAGAAGGATAAATGCTTTCAAAGATGTCTTTAACTCCCTTTATGCCAACAGCTCCCTCCAAAAAGAATAATCAGGCTATTTAATGAGTTTAAGATGCTAGTAGTTTGGGATAGTTTACTTTTCAGAAAGAATAATGTGTAACAAGTCCAGGACAGTCAGTTAATATGAAGAAGTCCTCACCAGAGCAGTTTGAGAATATTACAAACTATCTTTCTAGTCTAGATATTATGTAGGCACGAGAGTGCAGTCATTCAGGAAAAAAAAATAAAGACCAGCCCAACTGAAAAATAGATATAAACGTCTCATTAGGTTCATGAAGGTCAAGATAAGTAATAAATTCCATCTTTATCCACATCAATCTATGCAGGCAACTTTCCTGAAGTCTCTTGTGAGGTTTCAATAATTATGGCAACCTTTTTAGGATCTTCCAGTGTACAGAAAGCAAATAAATTTTGTCTCTTCCTTAAATGTAAAGCAAGGATTGTAAATATTGAAACACTGTGATGTGCCAAACTCCCATAATATAGGCTTAGAGTAGTTGATTCTAAAAAGGAAGCTAATGAAATAATTGACCTCATTTCCATTCCAAGCAATCTGACTTTGAAAAGAAGCTTGCACTTTTTATTCTACATAAATTGCCCAGAAGAGTATTACTGTCTTCTCGTTTCTTACATATTTATTTCCTAAAAAAAAAAAAAAATTAAGAAAGCAAGGTTCAAAAATAGACAGAATTTTTTTTTTTAGGTTATTCAAAATTACAAAGGCTAATGGTTTCCACGGGGCATAAGAAAATTAAAGGGACAAGTAGCCAACTGGTAGATGAAATTCAATGCTTCCAACAGAAAAAAAAATGGAAATTTGAAAGAAAAATATATTATAGAGATTTATTCTAGAACTATATGAGTGACACAACTCCTATTAATCATTACGGCTAGTTCTGTGAAAATATTTTTTTATCAAATTACATCATATTCATCATATTATGGATGTGTGTGTATATATATATATTTATAGATACATATCTTTAGATATGAATGTGAAACTTAAACTTTGCTAAAGGTCAAACAGCCCTTTAAACCCTTTAGTTTAGTTAGTTAGTTTAGTTTAGTTAGTTAGACACCTCCCATGATCCTTTAAAGTCATTTAATTCCACAAATTTTCTCACCATAATAAAGTCTTTAGAGAAACATTTGCCTGAGTACTTTTTTTTTTTGTTTTCCCCTGGAAAGATTGTGCCCCAAAGGGGATCAAAATTAAAAGGAATTTGTTAAAAATTTGCAGAAAATGTTGCTACTTTATTATTATTATTTTTGTAACATACCCCTGTAACTACTGTTTTGAGCACTTTGGTACGATATTCCTGTACAGTCTTATACGAGTGGGAAATGAAATGCTTCTCTGTCATTTCTTTTAGTGCTCTCAAATGCTTCTTTAGTATTTATTGCAACTTACTGGGCTTTCAAAGACTATAATGGAATTTAAAGCTTATTGGCGTGGTTCAAATAAGCTGTTTGCTCTTCTTCCATAACCTGGGGACTTCCTGCTACTGGCTATATATTGCAGAAATAAATGGCAATTTCTCCTCATTATTATTCATAGGGTCATAACATTCAAGATTAATGTTTGCTCTGATGGCTTATTCATGAAAATGTTCACAAATCTTGAAAGTTTCATACTTTTTAGCACACATAATTTGTCCAAAAACTTCTGCTAGAAAGCATGATTGCTCTTTATTCGTTCTTCATCATTCATTTCTCTATTAAAACCTTTAATTCTGCCAATGAGGGAACACACACAGTATTTGTCGGAAGTGACTCGTCACTTTCTACACTAGATGAGAAGTTAAATTCTTCAATAACCCTATGAACTACTATTTCCCATCCCCTATAAAAACAGGGTAAACATTTGCAAATTATTAGTTAGCAACTCAATTCACTTTGCGAATGAGCCTACAAGAAAAAGAAAACTCTTTAAGTGTATCATATCATTTATTCCAAGCAAATAATTAACGTGTTTCTATTTAACATATCCCAAGAAGTAGCAGAGAAAGTGGGTGGGTGGAAATACGCATTACAGCTCTTGACTACAGTCATGGGAACTGTAACTCTTACTCACTTTTTGCGCTACGAAGGACCTAACAGGTCATAGGTCATATGAATTTGCAGTATAAATGTATACCCCCAAATTTGCTCTCCCACTCAGCATATCACCAGCTTCCCCTTTAAGCTAACAAGCTACAAGCATGTCTCAAATGCCAAATGGCTTTTAGAAAATTTCAAATTCACTCTAGCTACATTTCCTGCAAACATAGCTGATTCTGCATAACAGGATGCAGTAGAGCTGTTTAAGCCATCTCCATGCCGTGTTACACATGGAGTATCTGACAGTCTGGCATGGTATCCTTGAAACTAGTGTCCTCTCTTCTGTTATGTTATTATTTATGCTTTTTTTTCAGACTATACTATATAATATTTTTTACTGGATATTACAAGACCAAATGTCTACAGTAATTTTGCATATTTTATCAGTTGTGCAAATTATGTATTCAAAGAGAATATGGTAATAACCAAAAGGAACCAATTCTGAGGCACGGGAACCTAGATAAAGCTTATTACAGCTCTGTATATGTAGTCATGAAAAATTCTCTTTTCTACTATGCTGTGTTTGTATCTATGTTTCTTGTGAAACAGAAGCTTTAGCTTTCGCAAGAGGAACAGCATAATTCTTTGTCAGTAGATACAACTGAAAGATGTCAGAAAAATGCAAACCCTTGAACATATGACTCCTCTCAACTGTGTCATTAGGAATCACTGCTCATTCAGGCAGCTGTCTGATTAGTAAAGACATTTTTTGTCACTTACAAACTCTAGCTGAATATTATATGTCAGCTTAGTTGTCAAGGAAATTTGCATTAATGCAGACTAAATATTTTAAGAGGAAATAAATGTGCAAACAAGAAGAAATTCTTCTTAGAACAAGTTTATCTTATTGGATTACAGATGTTGAGCTTTGTTATAGAGACTGATGAGTTTTCTTCAGCAAGTATGCGTTTGAGTGTTGTGCTCACATATAATTTTGATTGCAATTAAGACTATCTCAATATGAAGTCACCTTACCTGAATTACAAACAAAACATTCTGCTTATATAAGTTTTCTTCTTAATAAGCAAAACTGAAATCTTTCTGCTGCTACAAAATAAAAAAAATATATTTTTGCTATGTTTTGAGTCCTTTTTTTCCTGTTTATGAATGTCCATGAACATTTAATTTTGCTTTAGTTTTTTTTTTTGCTTAAAGCTCTAATTCTACGATCTTACCAATAAACTATTACGTCAATTTTGTGTCAGTTTTGAATTACGTTACAGCAATTGCTGCTGAAAAAATATACTGAGCAAACAAATCTCTATTGGCCATGTACTTTTTGTTGTGAGTATTTTGCATGGCCATTCAGCAATTCTGATTTCATACTGAAATTGTGCGATGGAATTTCTGCACATTTAAACCAATTGGTAATTATCTTGGTGAAGTCCTAGGATTATATTTCCTTAAGCTAGTTCATTTATGAAACTTAGTTAATGTTAAGCAATACCTGGAAAAAACAGTACACAAATTTGTAACCAAAGGAAAGCAGATGAAAAGAAAGCGGATACTGATAAACTGGAATTTTAACACGATTTGGGAATAAAAACCTATGCAAGTCACTCGGATTAGAACAGCATCTTAACCAACACAAGAGCTTTACCTAATGCCTACCTGTAAGATGTAGAAAATTAAGAAAGATAATAATTCTTATATATAAGAAATTAGTCACTAAAAGCTGATAACAGCCTCAAATACTGGTAAAGCCCAGTTAGAAATACATTTTTAGATCACGGAAAATGTTGTTACTATATGAAACCCTGACACTGATCTCACTTAGGCCTGTTTTGTTGGTCCACGTTCATAAATGTCAGGGTCAGACAGGTAAGAGTTGGAGTACGTATGTGTAATAAAATTAATACAATCTGAGATGCACTCTCTTGGTTTTCAGATGCCTTACTTTAAAGAATTTCCCAGAAAGTTCATAAACACGGTATTAAGGATAATTAACTTTGTTCAGGAATATTTCAGAGAAGAATATGTTAGCTAAGAATTATTCCTTTGTCTCAGGAGTCTTTGCAAAGAGACACCTTTCATCCTGAACAAGTGCCAGCTATGTTAATTAAGAAAAACTTGTGAAGCACAAATGAAACTACTAGGATGAAGCTCCCTAGTCTTAAGAATGTCCAGTGTGGGGCCACCATGAAGATCTTATTTTCTGTCTATCAAAAGGCCTCCTTTACTGGTGTATGAAAGCACGTCGCAGCTAATGTGCTTGTAAAAACTAACTGTATGTACATGCAGTTGAGTTGATTGGTTACTTTAACCCATTTTAAAAGTACATGTTTTGAACAAAAAATTTGGGCTTATTTTCAATGGAACACATTACCCATACGCTATAGTACTGTCCAGGTATTCTGACATGCTGGAATTTGGGAGCTCAGGTCAGACTCCAGCCTTGATCAAGAAGCTGTAGTTATGAAATTTTGAATTGGATTCATATCAGCACATCAAGACACTTGTCTGGGATCATGGTTGCACAGGAAAGAGACCAATGCAAGTACCTTTGGCACAGGAGCCTTCCTCGTGTTCATGAGATTCTCCATTGTAGAGCATCAAGAGCTCGTTATCAATGCAGAGTAGGTACAGAGAGTAGATACATTAGTTAGCCACTAATGGAACTGGCCAGATGCTAAAAGTGAGCGCAGATGATCATCAAAAACATGGCAAAACATGCGCACTAAATTTACATACTGCAATGCTACTGAAAAAAAAGAAATTCCTCCTGAAATACTGAGCACCATTCATCACTGCTCCCAGCATCCGTGTCTACCTGTAAACCGCTCAGCCTTGCCGGTAGCACTTGCCTGCACTTTGATTCACAGTTGCAGTTTAGACTTACATCAGATACTGCTCTGGAAAACACACTGCACTAATCTGGTCTAAGCAGAGGGAACTGAAGAAGCTGGATTTTTGAGGAACGCTTTCTGTCCTGATTTTTGTAAGGGCAGACAAGTAAAGACTTACCCTGCTCTCATTGCAACGCAGAGGAAATCACTGGCATCAGATGAGTACTGCTAGCACAGGGGAATACAGATAAACAGGCTTAGAAAAACTGAGACATCTGGAAAGATGGAGTAAAAATTATACAGAAAATACAGTATGTAACAGTACAAATAGCTAATGTAAAAGCAGCTCCAGGATGCAGCCAAAAATCTCTTCACTTGGGACTGCACTCGCCCCAGCTATTCACTGGTTCTGCCCAGTTGATGAAAATCGGCAGCCAGGTGTGCAGTATCTGAAAATTACTGTCCAATGAAAGGTAACGGTTTAGAACACTGCCCTTTAGCCCTGCTGTCTTTCATAGAATTAAGAGAGAGACATGATTGTCCGGTTTCCACCCACAGAAACAAAAATTTCACAGAAAATTGGTTCCTAAGGAGTCAGAAAGAACTAAAACCAAGATGATGAAAAGTAATCCCTTCTTATTCTGTGACCTGGCAAGCTACCTGAACTGTTTATTACCCAGCTTCTTGGAAAGTAAGCTGTGAGATAAGGGTTCTCGGTGTTATGTTATTAAATGCAGAGGTATATTATTAAAGCCCTTCAAACTCCTCAAATGAAAGGTAGTTCGTGTTGCTTTCGTGTATTTTTTCTCATTATGTCAGTTCTCTAGATGACTGTGTCCTCTGCTAAAGTCATCCTCCAGGTAGGGGACTATTGGTCTACCTTTCAAATTGTTCCTCACCTTCACACATCCTTAGCATTGGGCACTCTCCAGTTCTCACCCTGTAGTCTTCTGTCTGGTTCTGACAACTCTCAATTTCTCATTTCTTTCAGTGTTAGATCATTTACTTGAATCAGTTCTTTGAAAAAGTGACCTTTTTGCAGACCTCTGATGTATTTCTTCCTTCTCCTCCAGGGAATCCAAGACAAATTGCTTTATTCTGAAGGTCTTCTTTCACTACTGCATCCCAGCCTCTGCTTTTTAATCAAATGGAGAGGTTGTCTCTGCCTCCACTGCCAGACTTGTTTACCAGTAAACATTCCAAAAATATCAAGAACCACCGTTCTACTTTTATGCATGGGAGGAATTTCTTTAATTAATTTTTGATCTGAAACTCTTTGCCATAATTCCAAACAGCTGCTGTGCTGTCCCCACTGTTAATGAGCTTTGTCTTCATACGGCTGGGAGAAGGACAGAAAGGGCCATGCTAGCTAAAATTGTTTAAAATTGGTTTTCAGCATGCAAAATAAACTGGAAAGCTCCTGTGTGAAACTGATTGTAGTGTCACTCCCCCCTCTGCAGAAATTTAATCTGTCTGGCTAGTGAGAATGAGACTCACAGCAGGGGCAGAAGGTATCGACTTTTCCACTTTTTTGAAAAATATTATTCTCCTTTTTTTTTTCCAAATTGGCTGAGGCTGTTTCATCTGAATTGTCATTCTTAAATAATTGACCTAGTAGGAGCAGTACATTTCAACCTCATGCCATCCTTCAAAAATTTAGGCTGGCTGGTAGCTAGAGAGATGCAGCCTGACATTCTGAACCTACACACAGTGTGAAAAATTGCTTTGATCAGGTTGTGTTTATAATTTGAGGCAGTAAAATAGAATTCTTACTAATTTTGTTTAAGGCATGATGTATTGTGTATTCCACAGAGAAACTCATTTCAAAAACACTGTAACCATAAAAACAGCTGTTCCACTGAGTCATTTTCCCAACATGCAACTTAAAACAAAGCAAAACAGAGAAGCAGCCTCTCCCTGTTGTAACTTGTTTGTGTTGATATGATTATGAAATAGGATAATGCTAAGAATGCAGGGAAAAACAACAGAAAACGCACCTCCACATTCCTTTTATACCAGAAGTTTGGAAACAGAAAAAAGAGCCTTGGGAGTTAAAGTTCAGTTTTGAAGAGATATTGGTACCTAAACTAAATGATGAGCAGCAAGACATGTATTGATAGTCAAAAATCATTTGCAAAGATGAGTCTAAGATTAGAAGGAAGGGAATTAAAGTAATGAAACAGAATACTTCAGTTGAATACCTAAAAAAATTCACGCCACGTATGTGCATGTGTGCATATGTTCATGGTTGTGTATAATACAGTCTCTGAAAGAGAAGATAGTAGGATCTGTTAAAGAGGTAAAGGAAACTGCACTACGTACAAAGAAAATAAAGAAAAACCAGAACGTACTGCGGGCACTACTCTTTCATCAGTAGCAAGCTGAGTGAACAGGTCAACAGCCCTTTTCATATTTAGAACAACCCTTCATCCCAGCCAGCTTTGCAGGGAAAATATAAACTAAGTTCTATCAGATGAGTCTTATACTGAATTCCAAACAAGATTATTATTTTTTTCTTGGGGCGGGGGAGGAGGGAAGAATAGAATGACGTTTCAATTGTTTCCATCATATGTTTCTATTATATGACTGTTGCAGGGACCAAAATTTAATTTTTGTAGATTTGCAATCCAAGATATTCACTTCCCATATCGTGTGCCTTGGGGATGCTCTCCAAAGAGCACAAAGATGTGACATGCACGTGTTTTTCTTGTTTGCAGATATCTCAATAAGCTTGCTATCCTTAGTTGTCATAGCCTGTGGTCTTGCTCTGTTTGGTGTCTCTCTGTTCGTGTCCTGGAAGCTTTGTTGGATCCCTTGGCGAGAGCGTGGTCTGCCCTTTGGGAACAAAGACAACAAACAAGAATCACTGAACTACACAGATACGGAGACCAATGACCATGACTACAGTGAGGATTATCTGGGTCAGCCTACAGCCTATCCGGAGTCCTCCATGAAGATCAGCCACACCTCCCCTGATATTCCATTAGATGCTCAGGCAGGAACGAAGGAGAACTGCGTACACAATGTGCGAATGCATCGTCAGATCACTGAACCAACCTCTTCTGCTCGGTCAGTAACTCCAATTTCTCTCTGATATTAATGAATAGAGATACAGTCAAAAGAGCACAGCTTGATTACCCAGTACACTAATCTATTAAAAATGCATAATTTACGTGCCACATTCTTTTTTTAAAAAATTACATAAAAGTTACTCTTTGAGGTGCACAAACCTCTCAGGTTAAAAGGACGGGATCAAAATGCTATTCCACTCTTCTTTCAACTACTGTCTCATTTGTGCCTCTCCCTCAGAAGCTGGACAAGACAGAGCACTGTGTGTCCCTTAAAGCAGCAGAACAGCCTAGATTTAGCTTGTAAAGCATATTCATTTGCACTTAGCACTGATGCTGAACACTCAGTAATAGCTCCTCAAAGACTTTCAAAACGGCCCAAAGAAGAAAAGTGGGGCAAGCTAATGAAACACTTGCAAAAGTTAGAAACAGGATTAAAAATCATAGATTTTAGCCACAATCATGACTGGGGGGGGAGGGGAAAGTAACTGAACAAGAGTCAGTTAGATCTCCAGGGGAACTGGAGAACCAGTGCAGGAGGGAAGAGGAAAGAAGAGGGTGAGACTGTGTGCAAGGGCAGGTGATAAAAGGATTATGTTTCATGCAGTGAGAAAAAGGATCAGCATGTGAAGAACCAGTAAATTTCTGAGTCAAAGCAGATGCACTTCAGCTGGAGAAGGTAGAGCACTAGCCCAATTGCTCTTTGCTAGCCTCCTTTCTGGCCATCTGGGAGAGTGAGTTTAGCCAAGACTTGCCTGCAGACACACCTGAACATGGGTAAGATGACAGCAGCCAGTTCAGTAATAGCCAGTTTTCCAAAACATGTCTCGGAAAGAATTTGAGAAGCCCCAGAATGGCATTAACGCTATGCAGCAAAGGCTCTAACTGCTCTTCCTTCTTAGATTAGCGTAAGAATGGCCTGGGCTGATTTTGTTGCAGGAATCTATGGGAAGGTCAAAGCCATAATTAAGGATACTCAAGTTTGCACCCTACCACACACCACAAGGGTGAATTCCAACTCAGGATTAATAGTCCAGAAGTACAGTACAGGACTGGTGCTGCTCTGTTTTCAAACTGCTAGGAAATAAGCATGTCATGGGATTTCTTAACAGAGGATTCATACGCAACATCTAACACCAAAAGCTCTCGTGTGTTTCTTCAATATTGTAAAAGTATTGAGTCAGATACAGGCTTTCTCTGCTACAACAGAGCAGCAATTCTGATACTTAATCAATTGACAAATGCATAGTATCACCACAGCGTAGCCATCTCACAAGAAGCAGCAGCAATCCCAACCTGTAAGAGAACCTGCCTCAGCACCCTGAGTGCATGGACAATGTCTTCACTCCCATGAATCTCTGCAGATCTTTCTTCTGGCAACTGCTTCCAGTCTGGCTCTCGCCAGTAGGTGTTATATTGGCTCTCTGTCCACAAGGGTGTGACCTGTCCCAGTCCCACCCCTGCCCTATATCGTTTGCTGATAACATGCTTCACTCTTTCATTGTCCCATACTCCGGCGAGACGTTATAGCGGCATTCCAGTACCTGAAGGGGCCCTACAAGAAAGCTGGGGAGGGGCCGTTTGCAAGGGCATGTAGCGATAGGACAAGGGGTAATGGTTTTAAACTAGAGCAGGGCAGGTTTAGATTAGACATTAGGAAGAAGTTCTTTACAATGAGGGTGGTGAAACACTGGCCCAGGTTGCCCAGAGAGGTGGTGGAGGCCCCACCCCTGGAGACATTCACGCCCAGGCTAGGTGAGGCTCTGAGCAACCTGATCTAGTTGAAGATGTCCCTGCTGACTGCAGGGGGGTTGGACTAGATGATCTTTAAAGGTCCCTTCCAACCCAACACATTCTATGACTCTATGACTTCTCCAAAAGACTCTTTCACCTCCATATTCCTTGTATTGTGTCTTTTGTTTTTTCACCTTTGTCTCTGCTGCTTTTTGGCATATCTGAGCAGCCAGCTGTGGCTTTCCTGTGTGGCCAGAGACCAGGCACCTGCCCCTGCTACAATCCTTGCTAAGCCGTCTCTCCAGTGCCCTCCTTTTTATTTCTCTTCAGGATATTCTGCACCTCCCACTGCTATGAGGAGCTTAAGGGTTGAGCAATATAAATCTTTTTTGGTGACATGACAATATTTTATCATGGAAATGAATAATGTACAGCTATAAAATTATGTATTTATTATGCAACAAGAGAAAAAAAATAGGATAGTATATAAGAGGCTGTTCCTGTTTTAAGCATGCATAAACACATATTTACAAGGAACGAATGAACGGTGATAGCAGAGGAACTATTCCTGATTACATTCCACTTAAATAGCTTTGGACTAATCCTGTGCTAGCATTTATCACGTGCTCTTTCCATGCTCAACCACAGTTCACAGTACTCCAATACACTGAATGATTGCTGTAGCTGAATAGGACAAAAAAGTGGAATCCAACTCGTATAAGATTAGGATTTTACCTAATCCAACTTTCACATCCCACTACCCCGACAGGGTTTGCAAATTTGATTTCTGTTATCATCTCATGAAGTGGAAATTTCAATCACAATAACTGAGTGACTCCAGGTAATAAATTTCACTGGAGCGAAGCTAAAAGCAACATTCTTTCCTCAGAGTAATGAAACTAAAGGAGCTTTTCAGCCAAAGTACCACAGAGCTTATTACATCAAGGTATGAGAGAAAAAAAAACAAAACAATTGTTGGGGTGGTCAACAAACCGTTTCAGACCAGAACAGCTCACTTGTAAATGAAGTAGTTGTAGACATCAACAAGTAATTAAAATACAGAGATGTCATGGAGCATCATTCTTTGTCCAGCTTTATCTTAGAACCAGAAATCAGCAAGCTCAGCTGGCATAATAGGCCAGATCCTGCTGCCTTTTACATAACGTAACTCATTTCATAGGCATTAATCCAAAAGAATCAGTTGAAAATGGTAACTCATGAGAACGGCTACAGTTCTTACCATATCACATTATATTTACCAATAAGGCAGACCCTTTGGATTCGCAGGGGCTATGATTTTGCATTTGTTACTTTCTTCAGCCAGGTTTGGAGAGTGCACGCCACTAGCTTGGGACACAGGAACAGAAAATTATGTGATATTAGCAGTGTAACGCTGAAGGTGAGCTCTCACAATTGTTGGGTATCGTGCTTTATCACTATCACTTTACGTAAGCAAAAATAGGACCCCGGCGTACATTACAAAAACATGCTAAATGAGAACGGGAACAGTGTGTGTGCACAGATTCTTATCATCTTCAACACATTCTATTTTAATTCTTTCATTTTCACTTAAGGCATAATTCAATCCGAAGACAGCTCAACCTCTCCAACCCTGACTTCAACATCCAGCAGGTTCAGAAACAGGAGCAACTGACGGGGATTGGCCGCATTAAGCCAGAGCTATACAAACAAAGATCAGTGGACACAGACGATGGCCGGAGGAGTAATAGCAAGGCATGTGGAAAACTGAACTTTATTCTGAAATATGATTGTGATTTAGAGCAGCTGATAGTGAAGATACACAAGGCCACCAACCTGCCAGCAAAGGACTTCTCTGGAACTTCAGATCCATATGTGAAGATATATCTGCTTCCTGATAGGAAAACAAAACACCAGACTAAAGTGCACAGAAAGACCCTAAATCCAGTATTTGATGAAGTTTTTTTATTTACTGTCCCATACAATGATCTGAATGCAAGGAAACTCCATTTCTCTGTGTATGACTTTGACAGATTCTCCAGGCATGACTTGATTGGCCAAGTGATAGTGGATAATTTTTTAGATTTGGCAGATTTTCCCAGGGAATGTAATATTTGGAAGGATATTGAATATGTCACCAATGTAAGTATTAAATTTTTCTTTTTCAGATTTTTTTTTTTGCTTCTGATTTCATTTCCTTAATCTGATTATAACTTAAACTGGTACATTTATGAAGGAAAATATTCTATTCTATCTCTTTCTCAAGCTTTTGACCTTAATCCAAAGAAATAGACAGTACCTTTTCAGTCCTCATTTCTTTTTCTTTGGATATATTAAAGAATGTCTTCTGTAGGAGATAGTGGGTTTAGTCATTGCCCTGCTGATAGGTTAGAAGAACTGGAGAATGTTTTTCTCATAATGTTACTTAACCTAAAATTTACTTAAGGAAATACTACTTATCTAATTTTGCCTGTCTTTCTGTGTTTTGTGTAATTTGCCACATAAATTACAGCATACTAGTCAGCCAGAACTGCAGATTCAAGATTTGTTATGTAGTGATCTTCAGGCCTTCAAAAGGCTATATTGTCATAAAGTAAGATAACACCGCATTTATAATCCAGACAAACAGAGTTCAGGCAATGCTGTTCCATGAAAGCAATGAAACACACTGGATTGGTTTAACGCTTTGTTTGGCATCACTTTGTTACATAGGGAAATGGGAAACTTATAAAATAAGTCTATATTTCTGTTATCCCAAAGTCTCTGGTATCAAATTCTATGCAGGAATCCGATTAGTGATTAGGTACAAAACCACAAAAATTACTTTCAGAAAAGAAAGAGCTTTTTTCTCAAAGCATGGGCCAACCTCCTTGAAATGCTATTAGAAATTAATCACACGCATCCTATGGAGAACAGACCTTCAACGAGAATGATACATTACAGAAATACACAAAGGTGAAGGTACTAGTGCCAAGAGTCAGTAAATATTTCATTTGCTATGTCAAACCGTACTCAAATGGAGTGCACATTTTGGAGTCAAATAAACCAAACATCATTAACAGTAAGATCAAAGTGTAAGTTTGTTAGACCTCAGTTCAGGAAAGTATTTAAGCATATGCTGAGCTGACTGTAAGAAGCCATTGAAAAGTTAAGGATGTTCTCAGACAAATACTTTCCCGAATTCAGAGCCTCAACTTATACTCTGTGCTCTGGCAGCAGGCCATATTACAGACCAAACGGATTCAAGCCGTTTTTGTGTTTGAAATTTTTTTTTTTAAATTGATACTGTCCTTGTTTTAAGGTGATTACTCAGTGCTCTTAGTCAGTGCTACGTATTCGTGTGCGGCACGTGCTGTGCGCCCACTGCACAATCCTCTCCCACACTAGGACAGAACTACGGCAGCAGCATTAGCAGTTCCCTCACTCAAGGTACAGGCGGGGGCATGGACGCGCAGGCAGGGAAGGACAAACCTGCCTTTTCTATGCAAAGTTAGTGCTCTTCAACCACAAGGGAAAAGTAAGAATCTGACAGAGCAGATCAGTCATTCCAAGTGAACGCCTGCCTTCGTACAGCATTAAGTGTCCCAAGCTCAACTTTTCGGTTTTACAATCAAGTGGAAGTTGAATGCACAGGCACGCTGGAGTTACTTTGATACGCACTAGGCCATTTTCCACCCTTTAACTTAGGCAAAAGATAGGTTCTGGTATTTTCTTTTTAATCACTTCCCCTTCCACATTTTAAAAGTGATGCGGCATATAGTTTGTCTTCAGATTTTCTGTAATCTCTGAAATTAAATTCAGGACTGAAACTGAGTCATTTATTAATTCCTACTAATATTAATTCCTGTGTGAAGTGTAACCCTGTTTATCCAAACAGAACACGTGACCTGCCATCTAGACTTGTCACTGGGTTTTCAGCTAAAAGGGACCTTTTCAAAGCAAATGACTCATAGTACCTAGGAGACACGATCCAATTTTGGCTAATGTGAGTTCTGAGACGAGAGTATCAGATAAATGAAAATGTGGAGTACTCAGCTTACTAATTAACATTTCCAAAATTTCAAAGGTTAGAACTTACTCCATAAAGTTATGAGAAACCCTCCAAGCATCTTTTAAGAAACCACGTTTCAGCACATTTTCTTGTCTGTGTAGCTTAGATATCTCACAGACTGACAGCAGAAGCTGACTCCTCCAGGCTGCTTGGTGAAGCTGTTGAAGTGACTGCTCCCGTGGCTGCACTCCAGACCAGGCCAGCAGGCAGTATTACTGAAACTCGGAAATAAATTTTGGCAAAGTTTTGAGCACCGTTGGGCAGTCTACAGTTGCAAACAGAAACTATACCAACGGTAGCAGGTTTTTAATCATTTTATGTTTGAATGTTTTGTTTCAAATAATAATAATTACGAAACAGGCAAATGCTGGGCAAAGTTGCTGAAGGAAATTCACTCGATGTAGATCAACAGAGCGTGGAGCACAGGAGGGATAAACCACGGGAGTGTACTAGAAAAAGGGAAGGTTCCACACAACTGCACAAGTTTGTTATACTTCTGAAGAGTACCTTCGTTTTAATTCCTTATGCATCTTATTACGCTGCATAACGAGTGATCTTAAAGGCCTTTTTTTCTACATTATTCTCCATTTTATTATGTTCTAATCCAATTTGACACAGTAATATAAAAGAATATATCAAATCCTTCTCTGCCCAGCAAAATGGCCTACTTGCAAGTGAGCACTGCAGATTATGTCTCAAATGTCAGCTTTACTGCAAACAATGCCATTAAATTGACCTATTATGCCATATGCTTTCTTCTGTTTTCTAATAACACTGGAAGACTTTTTTTTATCCAAAACCAACAGTTTTGATTCTTTGGACTATAACATCTGCTACCATCCCAGAGTTTGAAATTATTTCATAACACAGACACGTGTCAGCATAAAAATTTTCTACATGCTCAAAAGCAATCTGCCTCCAAACACATAATCTCCAATATCAAAATGATTGTTCTTCTAATCCCAGGTCCCCTGAGCACAAAATCTCTCTCCTGTAACACTGACACTTTTTCCAACCAGAAAAAAGCAGCAGTGAGCTGTTTAATGGAAGAAATAATTAAGTGGATCAACTTTAGATGAACATGAAATGAACTAGATAAGCTTTTTATACATCTACCAGACAGATTACACTGGTTTCTGGCTCATGAAGAAAAAAAGAGGCTCTTTATTTTTAGGTTGGGTTTCAGTAGTTGGTATGTTTTGTTCAGTAGCCCCTAAAACATGTTTAGCGTTTGGGGTAGTTTTTTTTTTTAGTTTGGTTTTACGATGTTCATAGACTGATGGCATGTTTCGAAAAGAAAAGAGTTGTTAATATTTCCTTGATTGCCATCTTCAAACTCAATTATGATTGGGCAAAAATATGTGGCTTTCTCACAAAATAAAATAAAGAGCTAGGAAGGACAGGAAGCTGTCAGATAGTCCATTTCAGATCTTTCAGAAGATGCTAAGTATCCACTTGCATACCTTGCTGTGCATCCAGAAAGAAGAATCTTTTCTCAAGAATTGGTTGTTAAACGTCACCAGGCAGCTATGGAGCACAAAGAAGGATTGCTGTGAACTGGAAATCTCTTGTTTATACTGGCTGCTTGGATTCTCAAAATGCTCAGCCTTTGTCACTTGCTAAGCAGGCGATCTTTAAAGATGAGAAGCATTTAAAAGTGGCCTCCACTTAAAGCAGGAGAACAATGGGAGTAAGAAAGAACAATGGAAATTTCCATTCTTAGCTGGGCCACCATCTTCCAAAAAGACTACTCGTGTTACCAGGCAAATTTGTGACTATGGTCTTCTAATATTTATAGCTTTTGACACTGACGCTATCTTTTCAGTTGCCAAATATAGCTATATTTAAGATCTAGTCATGGTACAATGAAAACCTGATCTTTTTCTGAATGTCTCGGCTTATACATACACTTTAAAAAAATATAATTATTCATAACACCCCATTGGCACTTTTCTGTCATCTCACCCTGAGGTTGAACATCCCAGTTTTTGTGAGTCTTTGTATAATATTCTATTCTCAAAGGACATTTACAACAAGAGTTGCAGTTATTATGCACCTAATGTTCTATAAATTGTAGCTACCATATTGACTGCTACCGTTGTCCTTATGGTTCCTTTGAGGCTCTGCAGTATCCAGCTCCTGTGAATGTGTGAAGTAAATTGAAACTCTGATAAAGGTGAAACCAGCTGGTCAAATTCAAACCATGGTTTATTCTTTATCTGTAAACAATCGGAGTACTAGAAAGGATTCAAAAAGTTACTCTGTTTTGAATATGGCTATTTTGAAGTACTTCTGCTTTTGTTTCTATCTAAGCATTGAAGAGTGTAGCATCCAGCCCTCAAAGCAAAAATCAATATATTAGGGTACAAAACAAGAGTAAAAATATAGAAGAAAAATATTTCTAAAAGAAAGAGAGAAGAGATTACAGAAAGAAAACCCTGGGGAATACATATAGAATTTGAGACGTAACATGTCACAGACTTTAGATAACGTGCATGGTTTGCTGAAAATCCATAATATAGTTATGGAGAGTTCAAACCTAGAAAGAAAAACAAGTTGTATATCAAGTTCTTTACTCTGCCATCCAGAAAGAGCCAGCATATGTTAGAAATTGCAAAGCCAAGAAGATGATTGCATCTGTCTTTAAGAATCTTCAAGTTCTTTTAGGGTATACGTGGTGGTCAAGAATACGAGTCTGTCAGATAATGATGAATTTCTTTTGCACAGAAGCAGTAAAAAAGAAGTTATTTTAAAAAAATAATTAATTTAAGTTGCATGTTGGTATACGTGCTTGTGTTTTGACAAAGTGTTAAAAAGCAGGACGGTTATAATTATTTGTAACTCTGCCTTCTAGAAATGGTAATTGCTCACTGCTCTTGTTCTCAAGTTTGCCCAAGAAAGAAAGATTTGAGAATCTGTATTTTTAGGCATTTATGTTGTATAACTAAGATGCAACTGGAATCATAACATCACGAGAAGAAAGTTTCAAGTTCCCTGTTTCAGAGATGCTAATACCAACCACAGTATGTGTGGAAGAGAGACAGAAAGAGACTAAATTATTTCAATCAGTTGTTTATGGAAAGCATAATAAAAGTCTAAAATTTTGAAATCTGACCAAACCTACCAGATTTTCTGCAGTTCAAAACTATTCTGTCCTCAAACTGCAAAAAAACTTCCCCAAAGGTTGCATTGCTCAGGACCACTCCAGCTAAGAGGCTGTGAGCAATCTAACGTGTGCCAAATGCACATGGGTAGGTGCAGGTCATAATCCTTAGGGTTTAACACCTGAAACATGAGGAAAATAAATTTCCTTCTTTGAAAGAAGTAGGTAAATACTGTACTTAATTCATGGACAGTGGAACAGACTCAGACAAAAAGGATGTGACTTGCTCAAGACACGATGCTACTTACCAGCAGAAATGAGACCGGGTCCAGAATCTGGCAGATTCCTGGCACCAGCCTTCATCCACTCTGTGTAGTACTCCTTGTCTTCTTCGACAGCGTACAGATACTGTAGCTGGCAGTAAATCAACTAAGTCCACCTACTCCCATTTTAAAAAATGTTTAGCGTGTCAAGATGTTTTAGTCGGTATTTCTAAAATTCCTGTTTTGGCAAGTTGCTGGGTTTAGAAAAGCGATGGCATTGAGCAAGAGCTCAGAAAAGCATTAAAATGTTTTCAATTGTTAACAATTTTTTTGATTCAACAGTTTGAGAAGGAATAGAAACAAACCAAACCTCTGGCTCTATGTATCAATTCAAATCCAAACCATCAATGTTAAGTGACATACCTACACTTTAGGACTGTAGCAGTAAATGGGAAACCGTAGTTGATTTTTTTTGTAGTACAGAAAACATATCCGGTATTAACCTGACATTCCATTTGTTTAAAAGAAGTAGGCTTTAGCACCAGGAAGGCAACCAGTTGTTGATGTGGACACGTGCCTCTTTAATTGATTTGCAAATGCAAGACTCTAGAAGAGACAGATTTGCAAACCCATGCATCCTGCCCCCGTTAAAGCATGCCAAAAGCTTAAGGAGCAACAACAATTATTTCATGGCTAGACAAATGAAGGCAGTAAACACAAGAGGTAAGATTCACCTCACTTTAATTTTAGATTTATTTAAAAAAACCCAAAACCCCACAACCAAATCCAGAAGTAGTCAAAAAAAATACAGAAGCATAATTGTCTTCAAGAGGCAGATCAGTGGATATTCTTCTTAAGTTGCAAAGGTCACTCTTTGTTTCATGATTTTTTCTGACTATTCTTACTTAGTCAAATATACAGAAAAAAGAAAAGTCTATGTGTGATGAATCATTTCATAGCCAAAAGATGCTGAAAAGTCATAGACCTTTAATCCTTCAGATTTCTAAGGATCACCACCGTGAGGATGAAAAATGAATTAATTAGCCCTCAGGATCAGCACAACAGGTATAGCAGTGATCATATAGTGGAGAAGGGCGGCAGGCAGTGTTTTTCCTGTGGTTCTTACATTTTTTAATAACAACGTATTTAAATAGGTTCATTTTCAAAACTAGGCTTTACCTTTTGTCTTTTTTTTGTTTTCTTTTTTAATCTAATGGTTTTGCTGATTACTTTGTAGAAGATTTGTTAGAAATGACATAAGTTTAAATGTTTAGGAGACAACACTCAGCATGGCTAAACAAAGGACAATATACAATTATATAGGGTAGAGATAAAATATTGACATGTGTTTTCAGAAAACTTAAAGATGCCTAATTCTATTTGGAACAATTAGGTAATTGTGAGAATATTCAACAAAACTTGGGAAGGTTCTGAAGTAAAAAAAAAGGCAAATGCCTTGAAGAGCAATGGCTTGAGATGCGGCTAGGCTGGTCCTGAGTCAGTGGTACAAGCGTTCCCAGCTTGGCTCTAAAAATAATGGTGACTGTTTGGTGGAAGTGATTCTCTGACAGCCTTGTAGCGCCACAGGCATGGTCAGGAACAGGATGAATCCTTTAATATCACTGAAGCCTCAGCTAACATTTATTGGGGTTTGGGGACTAGTTTAAGAAAATGATAATTCAGAGAATTGTGTATATGTGTACGTACCACTTGAAGTTCACAGAACCCAGGAGTGTGGCCATCATAGTTTCAAAACTGGTTTCCAAATATCCAAGTCTGGATATTTCTCTACAACAAACATACAAACAAACAAACAAACAAAAGAAACAAAGTCAAAACTAAAGCAGATCAAAAAAAAACCCATGTAGAAGAAAGGGGATCATTTCAGTCAAAGAATATAAGAGAAAAAAAAATAAAGTCATTATTTTGAGAATACTGAAATTTCAGAATAAGATGCTTTGATTTCTCATTTGTAATGCCCTTCTATTGCAATATTTTAAAATATTTGGGAAGTTGAAATAGGAAAAAACCATCCTGTTTTTTATCAAAGCAAAATGTTTCTATCTATCCCTCAAGTGGGGGATATTCTGCTTCAAAATGGAAATAACTCACAAAATTCTTTATGATATTAAAATCCCGATTTCTACACTGGTTCTTTCCCTGCCCATCAATGCTGCATATGCTTGAGCTCTCTCTTTTGTCTTAGTATCATGCATGGTTCCCTGGTGCAAGAGCCCCAGCACAGCAATAGTGTATGAAGAACATTTTCCTCCACACATTAGCCACATGCTAAAATTCCATTTTTTCTGGATTAGTGGAAGAGTCTGTAACTATCCCTGTGCTATGCATCCCCCTTCTCCTTTTTTCTCACCCTCCTCCTTCTTTTTTTTCCAGAAATGTCTTTCAAAACAAGGCTCTGGGAGATAGCCTTCAGTGAAACAGCTCGCAGTAACATACACACAGCCCGTAAAGCAAATCCAAAATGTGATCCCAGTCAGCCAAGCCTGTCCTTCAATTATACCATCCAAAATTGTTTAGTGGGAGCAGCAAAGACAAAAAAATTGCTCTAGTATTTTACAATTCATAGGCAGCAATTTTTCAAGATGAAAAAGATGCAATGAGCACTCACACAGCGTTAAGGCTAAAATAGCTGTATTAAGGTGATCTTGGCTGTAAGCATTCTGCACACAATTCGAGATTAAACTGTGTCGTAGCCTTTTTTCTACAGGGTTACATAACTTTCAGTTTAAACATGTATTTAGCCAGGCAGGGAAAAAATCTCTTCAAACACACATTCAATTATTGAACAGTTTCTGGGAATGCTTACTTTGTCTTTTTTTTCTAGCAGAGGTCACAGAAAGCACATTTCGATAGCTTATGGATTCATCGAAATTTCTGAAAAATCCTACTCTTTAAATTTAGTTTCAATATTTGGAGCCAAACTTGAAAGTATTCCCTCTGAACATACTGTGCTTATGTGAAAAGCCTCAAGCCATTTTTAGTCTTTAATCCCCGAAAGATATCACAACCATCAGGCATCTTTCTCCACCAAACAGGGTATTTCAGAGTTTTACAGTTTTCCTCTGTGTATAGTCTGTTTACCCAGTTTTCACGTTATTTTCCCATGGTCTTATATTTAAGCAGTAAGTGGAATTTTTTGTTATTGTGTATGATTTACTTATGTTTTCACTGTAACTGTGCTCCGAACTCTTACCAAGACATACTGGACATGTGTGCAGGTGATAGCCTACCTACTTGGGAAGCATCTCCTGCACACCATGCCTGACAGGCTGGCATCCTGACACGACCTAAAATGTGTGCTGGCTGGGGTACAGCCTTTACTTCGTCTTTTCTAGTACACCTGTGTCCCAGCTAAATAGGTAGAAAAGGAAGTGCCACTATACACAGGCTCTTCTCGCCAAAAGATTTGTCTCTCCCCTTTCAAACTCTTGTTAGAGGATGTAACCTGTCTCACATTTTAACCATTCAGAATTCTGAGATCTTTCCAGAGTCTTGTTTACAAAGGACAAAACATCATCTGTACAGAAGGAAGGAATTACTGGAACATAACTGTAGTGCTTTGGAGCCGTGTTTTTTATGCTTACAGGCTAAATTATAGAGCCTGCTGAAATTAAAAAAAGGCTATACCATTTGCTAAATCATCACATGGGGGCTCTCTTCAGACGTCCCCACTGTCTTTGTGGGGGGAAAACATGTGAAGTTGCAGCTGGGGGTTGAGCTGACTGGTGGAGAAGGACATATTGTGGGAACAACGTGTCCTATATATGTATCTATAGCTTTTCTCCTGATAGTCTAGGAGACTTTTAGCAGCTGAACACGTAGTTTGAAAGAAACAAAAGATGAAACAACTGAACTGACATAAACGAGAGTAGAAACTTTGAAAGACGCACACTACATTTTGCTAAGATTTGGTTATACGGTCAACAAGTATAATACCAGATATTACACAGGCCCTAATTGTCCCCGGGAGGGCTCAGAGAGAGACACAACAGCTTTTCTTTCTTCAATCCCCAACCCTTCAAAGCATGAGGGCCACTTCTGAGGCTCTGTAGAAACCCTTGCTCAGATTATTGCAGAAAGATACATAGCTATGCTCTTCCATTATTTCACTTCGTAAAAAATAGATTGCTTGGCAGCCAAACTATCCAAGGGAAGAGGTACAGAAAGGCATCATTCTTTCATGGCAATTGAGCTATTTTTCTGAGAGTGGAGCTAAAGAAACAATGGCAAAACTGAGGGACCTATAACCTGACTAAAAGCTCTCTTATGAAGATTTATTACTCCCAAGTTTACTACCTTTTTACAGCAGAGATCTTCTTTCTCCTTATGCATATACATTTCTCTAAACATTCAGAAAGATATATATGTATCTGGAACAATGTATAAAGTATAATATTTCATGAAAAAATCCAACAGGCCACGGCGACATCCCTTTGTGCTTGCTTGGGTAGGATTAAATGAGAAACACATGCAAACCTCTAAATTCTGCATTGGTCCTCACAAACACTGAAAGGCAATTTGCAATGCACACTCAAATTCTAGAATTACAGATATAATAACTTCTGAGTTAGTCCCACTGAAGTCATTAGAAGTATTCACATGGGTAAATGAAGCATCCAGTCATTTGCTGTGTCTGAGCCTTGCGATGGCTCCCCAGCAGAGAATTAGAATGAGTATTTCACGCCATGTACTTCGGTGAAGTGACAGGCTCGAATGACAAGACTTCATTAGCAACGTCTGTGATGTCATGACATTTGAGGTTTGTACGGCTACATGTTTCTGGCACTTCGTGTCTTGATTAAACACCTTGCTCTATTTACTCAAGAAAACAGTAGTCACAAGTCATCAGACAAACTCAAAATTAAAGCTACATTCACCATCTGGAAGAAGATTTCCGACTATTGATGGCATCTTGCTTGTGATGGGCAGGGAAGCAGAAAACAACTTACAGCTGGAGGTTTTCACAGTTGATGATATGAACTATTGGGATGAAATTCCCCACTCAGATTCTTGGGCCAAATCTGGCATCTTAAACATAGCAGTTTATCACAACATCAGAAAACATAACCTTGCTTGTCAGGCAACCAACTACTAACAGGCACAGTACAAGTGGCTGAAATCCACCACTCCTCCTATCTAACATTTCCTCTTCCGTTTCCCGCAGTAAAATTATTTTTAAAAGAGCAGTGAATAGGAGGTTACCAATATCATGCAATACCTAATATTTTCTATTCATATAGAAAATGCTACCCAAACACTATGAAAGTTGACACAGAAGAGCAAAAGAACAATTCCTGTAGTGTATTTTGTATATTTGATTCAGAATTCATAGATCTCTTTATGTATTTTCTTTTTAAAAGCATGCTGGGGTTTTATAAATATTTTTTAAAACCAGCTGTGGTTTAATCAACCATCTCATCTACATTACGATAACTCTTCTGAACAACCCCAACAATAAAATAAATGTGTATGCAGTAAAGGGAAATGAAAGTGTGTGCAAAAAAGATAGGAAGAAAACAGCAGACTTTGATTTTGAGCCCCCTAGAGAGTTATTTATGATCATCAGGAAGAAAGGAATCACTTTAAAATAATGAAAACCTTTCAATGTCTGTACTCCACTGAGCACGGAATCTTACAGTAAATGCTAATCGAACAATAAATTTCACTCTATTGGGACTGCAACATTTTATGCAGGTAGAAATGAGTAGTACTCAGGATGAGATCTTGACTCTACTGTAAAGTCAGGGAAAGAATTCCCACTGAAGCTCAGATTTCATGCATATCCTCTTGCTATAGTTTGGAAATAGTATCTTGTAAACAGTAGAAAAAGCCACATGAAATAATATAAACAAATCACTTGAGATGTACATCAGAAAATTCACTAGAACAGCAGAACAAGCAAATTACCATCCTTTTATTCCTCTCTGCAAAATAAATACATGACAATGACCGGCTCAACAAAGATTTGAATCTTCTCCTCCTCCCCCTCCCCCAAAATTTGATGGCTAAAATATGAGTGAGCTGTCAAATTTGGTCCTGGAGAAAGCAGATAGAAATCTCTCCATCAGAAAACACCTGAGTCCTACATCCACATCTTCAACTTTTTGACTGGCTGTAGCAGTCCTAATCGATTAAAACCAGAATATTTTCCCTCAAGGTTTCTGCGCCCCTGACCTATTCCTTTCAGCAGCTCCACTGCATTTCTCATTTGCCAGCTCCTTTTCCAAATTCTTCACTTTACTCTGTGTATAGTGTCTGCATTCTTGGGAAAGCTGTGAGAAACTCTTCATTCAACACAAAGCTTTTATTATAAAATGACATATAAAAAGCTTTTCATCCTATCTATAACCATAATATTTTTTTCATAAAAATATAGATATTTTTTAAAAACAAACCCATAGATATAGCAGTAAATGCTCACTCTTTTCACCCCCACCCAGCCACCCTCTTGTTCTTCTCAAAAATCATTTATTTCAGGAAACCTTTCAGGGCTAAAGCACCACAAAAGAAAAAAAATAAATGGATACTATCCTTTTCAGATAGTCTTGCTCCAAAAGTTATGATGGTCAGAGATAACTACACTAAATTCTTTCAAAATCATACTTCCTTACAAAAAATTGAAGTCAGGCCCTTTTAAGGTGTCAAAGTGAGCACCCAAAATCATTGATCATTCTCAAAGTAACAAAGAGTTCTAAAGGGAGCTCACCATTTAGGACAAGTCAACTCACAACTTTGATTTAATTTTAAAACTATCAAATTATATAAACTATAAGCAACTAAATGGAAAATTCGAGAAGCCACCTAAGTGACTGTGAGATACTGTTTACTAAATCACTCACAGACTTTCTAAAAATGCTACTTTTTTCCTACCCATAGGCTAGTATGTACCTAGTAACACTGGTTGTTCTGAATATAGACATTACAGGTAAAAGCCTGGGCAGCTCACTGGACTCGCCTCACATAAATGCGTATGATGCCATGAGGAAGAGAGTAAAACAAGCCACCGAAAAACATCCTTTTCCTCTCTAGGTATATTTCACATGTAGTACACGTAAAGTAAAACAAGTCAGGAGAAAAGTCTTCTAAGAGGAGGAAGTTCTGTTGACTCACTTTTATGGACTTAAAGCACTAAAGCACTTCTATATTTAGTGCTCTCTTTATCTCACATCTTACACTGTGCATTCTTTAAGAGGGAAAATATGCTCACTAAAGTGGTCCTAAAATTGCCTGCAGTACACATCTAAATATAATTGGGAGGCAGCACGAGCATATCTGATAGAGAGCAAGTATTACAGAAAAAGAACTGTTATCACACTGTACACAATCACCTCTTCCCCTGCTCACGCTGTAGATACCTGGATGATACACTTGATTTCACATTTTCTAAAAAGGATTTCTGTATTCTTCCTTCCCCTTCCTTCAGCTTCCTCACAGCCCTTAGTTTTATTTTAAAGCTGTTTTTTCTGTGAAGCTCCTAAGTAGATGTAGTACTGGATTGGTAAACTGCCTAGCAGCTTCAAAATTAAAATACTCTATTTATTTGCAAGGTAGGTGCATGAGACACAGCAACAGCATAAATACTCCTTCACCAGATCCGCATAGCCTAAGTGTCCTAATGGCAATAGTCCAAAACTGTCTCCGAAGAAAAGACGGGAGCTGGATTTGCATGAGCTTTTGGGCAGCATCAGCAATTAAGATACTGAGAAACACTGAAATGTTCCTGACATTGCCTAAGAGAAGTGGCAAAAGTAACCCCTTGCTGTAGATCACCACAGATTCCATGGCCTTGATTCAGAAGGTGCGTTGGGGAGGTTTGCCCTGAGAAGGTTACATACCAACAGCATATGGGCATGTTATGCGGTTGGCGAATTTTACATAGCAGTATGTTAGGAAATTGTCAGTAGCATCTCTGGGAGGGAACGGAAGAGCCTGCCTTCTCTCCCGTGCTCCTCCCCACCACCCACCCCAAAAAAAGAACCACCAAAATCCCAACTTCTCTCCTGATTCAAATGTGAAGTTTGCTTTGTAGCACGGTTTGAGAAATAAAGGATGAGTGTGGTTAGGAGACAGTCCATTAATTTGCATACAGTCCTCTTTTTCACACTTCTGGAATGACGCTGTCTTGTTATCATTAATTTTGTTGTCATTCTTATTCTTCTTCCTTCTGTTGTTTTAATTCCTTTTGTATTTGAAAACCAGAGAAATTCTAAGGTATAAAATGAGACAATTTTGCAGTATTGAAGATTGCCCAGTTTGACATATTTAATACATGTGTTTTATAGGATTAACCTTAGCGTCCATGATTATATTTTTCCATTTAACTTGCAATTAAAATGGAATTGCTGTGCAAGGACAATCAAAGCAGTACAACTGCACACCTTTTCACCCAATCCATTAACAGAATATTGCTAGCAGTGAAGCAGTCTCTTTACTTCGGCTGCTTTGCTTTGAAATTTGCAGTGATTTTCTTTTCTATATGACCCATTTAAATAAATTACTAAGAAGTAAATGAAACTTCTATGGAAATTGCTTTACTATTGTTAAAAGTGGGTAATTTTATAGAGAAGTGTTACTAGTAAAGTGCATGTTGTGGAATTTAGTTGTGCTTTCAGGCTAATGGAAGGTTACATGAAACGCTCTCAGACATGTTTTTAAGCCATAACGATCCCTTTCCCCCATTTCTCTTATATTGGTACTTTCTGTGGATAGTGCATTTGAGCCTGGCAGGGCACCAGTGTTTTTGTTTGTACAGGTGACAGATCAGAAGCCCAGGTTTTGTATTTAGTTGCACCACTTAATAGTAACCAAGTCAATTTCAAAGGTAACAGGTTTTCAACATCAGGGAGCTCTAGAAAAAAAGCTACTTTTACCAGAAAAAAATGAAGTCATTCCTGACCTGAAGGTGTGCATGACAGGACACGACAGAATTGTCTCTAGAGAAACAAAACACATGGAGAAACTTCAACAGAAAGATACTTGATCCTTGGCTTTAAAATCACAAGGAAACCTAGGAAAGGTACCTATTTGAAAGAAAAAATAACTTTAAAATAAATCATGATGAAGAAAATCTCCGTGTAACTCATAGGAAAAAAACAGGAGAACTAGATTCATAAAACCATGCTTCTTTCCCCACCTGCTAAATAGGCACTAATTTAAAGGGAGCTGCGTGTAGAAAATATTACTTTTGAAAAGTCTGCCTTGGGTATATTTTATTAACAGAGGTAATAATTCTTTTATTACTTTTTAGTGGGATGAGAAGCCAAAAAGGATCAGAAAGAGAGAGAGAGAGGAAAAGGGCACACCAGAGATTTCATTGAACTTGGATTTGATTTCCAGATATCACAAGAATTTTTAAATGATCAGACAGAGTTTGGATTGATGGCAATACACTGTTCACCGGCAGTTATTTTAGTGGTATGTGAAAGGAGCCCATTGTATTCAAGTGGTCAAAATCTAAGGGCAAAGTGCTTCTTTGCTGCCTCTTTACAAAGAACAATGCACATGTGCTTCTCCAGCTTCTGCATTCATTACACGAGAGCCCTGAGCAGAATGATCCACTCCTGGCCTTCCCAGGGCACATACACAGATACGTGTGTAGCGGACCACCCTATCTTCTCTACTGAAATCAGTCCTGGGATGGATTTGTGCAGCAAATGGCTAAAATCCAACATAAGATATCCAATTTAAAAATAAAAATTAAAAATTAAACATCACAGAGAAAGGTTTGGAATAGAAGAAGGACATGCTACTGCAACATACAGTTGGCATTAGCTATTTTTCACGCACACTGTATTATTTGGACCGTTCTGTTTTTCATATCAACTTCTTCAAAAACAAAATTGTAAAGTAAACTCTTACTTTGACTAAAAGTAGATTCAGAGTTAGAAAAACGGCCTTTATTTATTACCCACTTTGTGTACAACCTGTGCTAAGCCTAGGTAGCAAGGAACACAGTAGAGAATACCTAATGTAAGTATAATGAATACATCCACAAAACACCACAGGTGCTTACACAGACTGAAAAGAACAATTTTTCCCCAATACTGTGACTCGCCGTCTTTTTTCAGCAGAACCCAGATACTTAGTTTCTCTCCTTTTCAGAATGATGTGCTCAGAATGCATGATACAAAAGACGACTGCTTTACAGAACACAAAATGCCTGCACTGAGAATGACATTCAGTGCTAAGGAAAGGTGAGGAACTGTTAGTAGGGCCCAAAGCTTGAATTTCATCTCATTTCAGCAGCATGTCTATATTAGCTTTATATATATATAAAATGGCCACTCTGCAAGACTTCATCCTTAATTATGACTGTGTCAGGAGGGCAAAAGGCCTGGCTGCTCCCTGGGGGCTGGGATGCCAGGAGCAGTGGGGGACCCTGGAGCTGCTGGGCAGGACCTCACCAGCAGGTCCCATGCCACTGCCCCAGCCAGGGAGCAGGGCAGGCTGGGCGAATGGGGGGCAGCCCCTGGCATCAGCCAGCGCTGCCTGGGATGGGACAACCCAGGTTGGGACGTGTGCCCATGGCCAGGCAGGACAGGTCTGTGGGGAGCTGGAGTTCAGCATCCTACGGTGTCGCTGGGGCGGGGACCAACAGCAGTTCTGGGCTGAAATGGGGTCCTGGGCCATGGGCAGGGTGGGGGGAGGCCCTGGTGGTGGTAAGGGCCCATTAGTGCCCTGGGGCCGTGACATACTGATTGCTTTCAATTCCTGTACACAAAGAGATAATTGAGTGGGGTTAGAAGATAGAGCATCTTTCAATATTTTAGTGGAGCTGTAAGTTCACGTGCAGCCATTGTAACTCAAGGTAGAGTGAAAGGCCGATCCATTAATTTGCATACAGATTTAGTTTAAATTGACATTTTCGTTTTAACACACTAGGAGAAAAATATTAACAGGCAAGACATTTAGGATTAAAATATTTTGATTAGTTAACTTATTTTTAAAACTAGTTTCCTCCCTTGCAATTTTTCTTGGATGTATTTGAGATTTTCATTATTAGTGGGATATTGAGATAATTAAACATTACTTTCAACTTATGTCAGAATGGAAGCAAGATGTAACGGGAAAATAATTCATGGTAGAAATAATTTTATGCGTTAGAATGGATTTGCTGCTTCATTTTCTTCAAGCTCACGTGTGCCTAGAGATAGTGAACACTTAACGTAATTTAGCCTCCTCGTCTTACAACAAGCCAGCATTTATTTTGAAACTATGAGGGTTTATTTTCTCATCTATTTCCATTTGCGTGATGTTCATCAAGAATTTTCTTTTAAGTCAGAAAGATTGACCTTTAAAGGTCCCTTCCAACACAAACTATTCTATGATTCTATGAAGGTTGGCCCACCAAGATTCGCTTGTATTGTAGGATACTGCACACTACAATGCCATTAACCTCTGTTTTTCTTTTTTTTTTTAATCTCAGAATTTCACCAAAAAAAAATAGGTCTAATCCAAATCAATTGCAGCCCATTGAAAAATTACTGAGTTTGACATGCCAGACACTTATGGACATTCATTAAAAGCTTTGGTTCTCACTTTGGGAAACTACTGCCCATTTTCCAGATTGCACTGTGAGATCACTCTGTGAAAGTCCCTTCTGTGAGGCATCCCCTGTCTGCCCAGCCTACTTGTCCTTCCATTTTACCATCTTCACCTAACACCAAAACTCTTATGTTTCCCAGCTAAAGTTCTCCCTTATATTTCCTTTTGAGAAAATAGTTGCCCTCCTAGCACCTATTGCTGTATAGAACAATTTACATTTCATTGCTGTTCACAAGCTTGTCAACATTTCTAAAGCACCACTGCCTCCTCTGCAGAGAGAAAGGCTGAGTCAGGTCTGTGCTAAAGTATTCTCCTTTAAGGCTTAAGCATTGTGAAATCCCACCCACTCTCAAAAGGCTTCCCTTTTAAAAGAGTTTTGAAGCACAATACCAAAGGTGGCAACCTATTAACACTGACAAGGTGGGATAAAGTGGGATGTGCTGGAGGACGAGGAAGAGCAAATCTGTCCTCAGCACCTCACTTGTGAACTCATGTCTTACAGGTTATAACATTTTCATTTTTAATTATTAGATCAGGAAGATAAAAGGACCTTCTCTAGCTCTCAAGCATTCCCTGTCCTCTACTCACATATGCACCCCCCTGCCTCCCAGTAACAATCCAAATGATAAAATGCAGCTTGCAATGTCTGGAAAAGAAAAGTCCGGGCAGACTTTTTTATATTATTAAATCTATACTGAAGTTTTTATTTTGTAGGAAGCAACAAGTCATAGAAGAATTGCATAAAGCAGTAACATTAAAGAAAACGAAACAGTTTTCAGAGGAACAGTTTAACTTGCAAGGAGAAACTTACACTTCAACTAACTTCTTTCTCTGACCAACAATGCCATCTAGCAAGCCTTCAGAAACAACTCTGTGTGCACACTCTTTCCTCCTCTTAATAACTGATGGAGAAGTTAAAAATTACTTAGTTTTACTTTTTACAGAAGTTTCATTTTCAGAATTCCTCGTTTCTGTTTTTCCTGTGAAATCAATTTCTGACACTGCCACACGCACATAAGCAGGACAAGTACTCCAGCTTTTCCAGTCATGTCTCTACTAATTTTCATTAGCTCAGTTCAGACTATCTCCCCAGTTCATCAATTAAGTTTGGAACAAATTAAGACATTATCTCTATCTCAATAGCTACAGGATAATTCATTAGATTCACTCTTAGGCGCAGATTCAGCAAAGCACTTAGTTGTTGGGAACTGAAAATCTGTGCAAAGGATTCAAAGCCAATAAAATCTATAGGATTTAAGCATACATTTAAAAATAATTATGTGTATGAAGTTTATCTTTACCAAATGGAGACTTTTTTAAAATAAGGGTCTTATTACAGAATAATTTATCAATAAAGTCTTAAATGACTCAGTAAGAACCAATATATTCTGTAAAAGTGTCTGTAAATGTAAATGCATTCCGATAACTGAGGACAATATGCAGCTAACCAATTGGAAAGGCAGTTTCAGTTAATCACTGCCATCCTATTTATAGGATATAAATTATGACAATGGAGATGTTGGGTCTTTAGAGAGATAAGTACATTGACTGCCTACAGGAAAAGGCCTCTGTCCTTGACTTACTAAGGACACTGTGGCAATAGCAAGTTATGTGTACGTTCTTCTCAAAGACATTAACTGGATTTGTTATGAAATATGTGAAGGTGAAAGGCTTATCCTTTGACTTCAGCTACCCACATTATACGATATCTTGACTGACTGGCACAATACAAAGTCGCGTCTGGAGGATCCTCCTTCTGTGGACTGAAGTGACCTGCCTTAAAGAAAAGTAGTCATGACCCAAGGATGATGGAAACAGGAGATTAAAAAAAAAGCAAAATATATATCAAAAGATCTCCAGGCTCTGAAGCAGAGATGGAGGATATGCTACCTGCTGGATGCTTTACTTTTGATCCTGTCTTTATACAGAAGTTGTCAAGATGGTAGGAAAAACTATGAGTAAGATGAAATAAGAACATACGCTCCCTGAGCTGATAATCATAGTGGCTCTGTATGACCCAGTCTGCAGGAAGGATTCCTACTTCTTTCAGTCCCTATGAAGTACAGCACAAAGCTGTGCTATTCAGAATTGGTTTGTCGGGCAAGACGTCCGCCTGACTATAAGGTGCTCCAGAATACCTCAGAGAAAAGTTAATAGAAACTCTGTTGTGGTATCATTTTGGCATTACTAATACAAATCCTAATAGAGGAAAACCAAGCTACATACTTGGATCAGCAGCAAAGCTGAAGTTGAGCTTAGTCGTCAGAGGATTTATTTTTTTTTATAAATTAGAACACAAAACACCTTCTGTTGGCTGGCTGGGCTAAGTGCTTTCTTTACCCCTTCTAAGGCTTTTTTGCTTAAATTCTTTAGCTGGGGATACTTTTCACTGTATTAGTTATGCAAGAATCTCTCAGGTCCAGCATTTTTATCAATGTGTAAGGAGTAGGAAACGGCAGTAAGCCCACGGAGAGAGTACTAGGGATTCAGAGGTGCCCTTTCTTATCCTTCCTTTTCGTACATCCCACCAGATTAGCTTCTACGTACACACTTCATATAGTTGTACAGGCATACAAGCTGAAAGCCAGTCCGTGACTTGAGATGAAAATTATATTGTGTATGCAAAGCAGTATAGAATCCAGAGTGAATTACAGCCAAACACTTCAGCTTTCTTATCTTCTTTCACTGTAGAGAAACGAAGTTTCAGAATTGTTTTTAATATTCTTTCCTAGTGAGTGTAATCAGGCTCATTTCCACATACCTAGCTCTAAAATCTTCTTTACTTATTTGCTTTCATTTTTTAAGAAAATCATTAATAAAAGACAATGAAATGCAAAAAATGGAATCACACTGAGAAAATAATACAATTCGCAAATTAACTTAAAACATGAAATATAGCCTGACATTGACATATTGAAAGAATAATTGTAAAAGATAGGCCATTCCCATTTTCCACAAACTTTACTCAATCATATCTCTGTAGATATAGTTTGATTGAGGCATTAATAAATGCTTACTTTACTGAAGTTCATTTCTTTGATTTAAGATGTCATGAAAATAGAATTTTCCAGTCATATCTTCTCTGTTCATCTTAAAATGTGTAATGAAAAAGCAGCTGGCACTCTTCTAGTCACGTGCAAATACAATTAAAATCAAACATTTCCAAAGAGTTTTTCTCAACACACATTTCTCATACATATAATTCAAAATAATTCTATGATGAAAAAATCAAAAATGTGGAGCTAACTTCATGAATTTTTCATGTTAGATACTTTAGATTTACAATCCTTCTCAAACAGATTAGAGTCACAAATTTGTTTAGTATGGTATTTGCTTAATAGTTGTGCCCTGGACATGCACCAAAACTGAATTAATATCACAGCTCACTCAAATCTGAATCCAGACTTCTCAACACAGATGAACAATTTAATAAATGTATATCCCAAAAGGCAGATAGCACTTCTTAAAGTATTTTTAATTCAGTTAGCCTTAACACATATACCTACTATACTTAAATTATCCTCATCTTAGCAGAGTGTAGCTCCTCTAAAATTCACATTACCAAATATTATAGTGATGTACAGTAAAATTTGTCTTGCATTACAGAAGTATAATTCCATTAATTCCAGTGAAGATTATAAAATAACTAGGAAGATTTTTTTTGTTGTTTAAAACACAACTAATGCTCCTCAGCCAGGAGGAATAAAAAAAGAACTAATTTAATTAAATACTGATAATCAATCTTTTCTGTGCTTCAGAAGCTCAAATTATATCATCTCATTTCTTGAAACCTCTGTTATTTTTCTCTTTTCCAATGACCTTTTCAGAGATGTGCTAAAGGAGATAGTATGTAAAGTTACTATTGCCTGAGCTGTACAGTTCTGACATAGCAATAAGTATTTATAAAATCTCTAAAGTCACTAGTGCCTTGAAAACCGCTTTCAACTGTTAGCAACTTTAAAAGAAATAAGCAAGGGCATCACTGCCTCTAAGTGCTCCCATTAATGGTAAGTTGATGAGATGCATAAAAATACATCCGATCATCTCACAATCCATAATAACATGATTTTTGCAGCATACAAGAAAAGTAAAAAAAATAGTGTCTGTCTTTTTATGGATAGGGAACTGAGGAAGCTGCATGATTGAGACATATGCTTTAATTAGAGCGGCACAGGCACTGTGTGATGGCAAGCCTATCATAGCTTGTCTGCGCCAGAAACACAAAACATAAGTTTCTAAAGAAATGGGCTCAAAACTTATGATTGTCTAACTGAAGGACAGCATATCTTCTTCTTGACCACAGGCAAAAGCAGAAGTTGTAACCTATAATTTGTCTTGTTTTCTTCTGTCCCTTGCTGCCTGTTTTGCATGATTTTACATACCCATTCTCTGCACCCAAATGTACTTGAGGGAGAGGAGAAATGTGATGGCAAATGTCACCTCCATTTCTCAGAAACTCCCTAACAACCAGGTAACTTCCAGGTTTTGCTGGGAAGGTTTGACCCAGCCTGAGCTTCTTGATGCAGCCTCCAAGGAATCAAAGGTGAAGCCATTTAAGGGCCCATCGTCGCAGTCTTTAGGATTACACATCTCCCTGTTCAATATGCCGAGTTATACTCACCTAAGCTCCAGCATGGGGCTGTTGACATGGTACTAGGGAGCGATTTATCCTGCAGGGTAATGTCTAATGAAATTAATAATTTTAAATTCTATAAATACCATGTGACTATAGACTAACAAGTTATTAACATTATTATTATTGGAATTCAGCATTTTAAAAGATATATTACGAGTGTGTTAGTTTTACGGGGGGAAACAAGATACGTTTTCTGGGAAAAGCAGGAACAATAAACCTTTCAGTAGAAGCCACTGAAAATTGTTCAAATAATATGTTTTTATGATATATCGAGTATTTCCACCAGAAATGGAACAAGGAGGCAGCATAATGTAAGGGAGGTCGTATCTCCACAGTCCTAACAGCAATTAAAGGGCCTTATTTATCCTGAGGTTCCAGCAAGGGATTCATTCCCTTTGTGAACATACATTTTTCAGGCAAACCTTGTGATTTGCACCTCTGGTTTGACCTCTCCAGCTGACTGCTTACCCAGTATTGAATACATCTAACTATCCCAGGTAACACTAGGCAATTTTTTAAGGAAGAAACTTCATGCCTTTGCCCTGTTGAATAAAGGACTGCATTAACAGAACAAGGACTCGGAGACGAATCTAGGCGGGTTTATCAGAAACCAACATCAGACGGGTTGCGCCGGTCACTTTATGGCAGAGCTCACAACATCAAGGCACTCAGCCATCACCCCAAACCTGAAGCTGAAGCCTGCAGCACTGGAAAAGCAAAGCAGACACCAATCTTGTTCTAGCTTTTTTAGAATACCAGCATGAGCAGGTTATAGATTAAAAATGGAGACAGTGCTTTCTTCCTCTGATTGTGGACAGTTTTTGAGGACAATGGGAGAGGAGCTTGGACATTAGGTATGTTTATCACAGCATATTTATTTGGTTCTTACAATATCCTTCCTGCTGAACAGGACCAAAATAAAAATAATATAGGCCATACTCACTTAAGTAAACTATTATTGTAATTTGATTATCTGTTAAATGTTTTCTTTGAAGTTAATACTATTCACCAGCCTTTTGGTCTGGTTATATTCGGGCTGTCCTGATTGCACTGTAACAAGCACAGTATGATATTACTACCACACTTCTTAGACACAAATTCGGAATGCACAAAATGCATGACTTGATAACCTACAATATTATGAAATCTTTTCCTAAGCAGGAATTTTAAAATGTCTCTGGCAGTGTAATATTTATATCACCACATTTTGTCAAGCATACATAGTAACAGATAAGTACTCAATGCAAACAGAAGTGTAATCCTTGCAGAAAATCCTACCCTCTATGCTTGTTAATTCTGTTTCTTAAAGCTATTTTTTGATAATACAGTACACCTTTAGTGACAATCCATGGCTTAAGCCATGCGGCTCAATGATTTTAAACTAGTGAAGATGTGCAATAATCATCTCTGTTCTCTGTTACATAGACCTTGGTTCTGTTAAAAAAACAAACTTATAGTAAGGACTTGTGATTGCTGGATGTAACGGTGATACCTGTGACACCACCGATCTCCAGTCAGGGCATGTCCTATTCCACTGCAGTTACCCAGACAGATGAACACGCACGCGCCAATTCTGTGGTGCAGTCATGGTTTATGGTACTCTTTGAAGAACATTTCCTAATTAAGTTGAACCTTGAAGCTCCAATAGCAAAATTTACAATATTTGGAACAGTTAAAAATGTTGCCCTTCAATTACAGAAAATGGGGGTGAACAAAGTGGAATAGCCGGGGCACTGGGAAAGGCTCACTTTGTTAGAAAATCTATCTTTCCAAAATTAAGAAAACATTGACAAATAATCAGTATTATGGAGTAGTAGTTAATTCCCTGCAAATCAAAACAAAAGTGTAAGAAGACAGGGCTTCTTTTTCAGACTCGGAGAAGGATCTGCATGCCAAAAAATATGTTTCTCCTGCTGCTGCCTGCAAGTTTTCCTTCAATTACATTCTCAGACTGCTACGGTTAGATTAGTACTAGCATTGGCTTTTGAACAGACCGAATCTCACAGTCATCTGTGATCTATTGCTCTAATACCTACAAATTCTAGAACTGGAAAAGACTGAAGAAATTATAGGTTCTGTTTTGGTTTAACAGTGTTTTTCCTGTATAATGCCCAGTGCAAGTTTTGAAAAAGCATTTACGAAGTATTATTGTCATTGCAGAATTTGCTAATAAAAACATCACAGCGTGGGTGATGGTTGCTTTTCAAGCGTAAGGCAAAGCTTGTGGATAAGTATATTATGGCATAATTCTTAGCACTGCATTCAACACATATGATCCGTTCTTTCCTAACCAGTTCATTTATGCAGAGGGTTAACATTTTTCCTGGAAATCGTGTCTAAAACAATTGTATCGTAATTCATTTACCTATTAACTTCTTGATAAGACGCGATAAAAGGTTTTAAAATGTTAATTCAGGATGATCAAGTCTGGAATGGAAACTCTTGTATTTGGTAGTAACAGTAAAGTATTTACAGTACTCACATAATGAATTACCTAGTCACCATGTGGAGCACTGGGGTGAATACAGAATGCCTTTGCCATGGTTGATAATATCGAAGAATACCAAGATACACAGTTAAAACAACAGATGCCTGATGGGCTTCTTTATCATCAGGGAAAACCTGAGTGATCCAACAATGCTATCTTCTCCTAAAAAATTTGTGACCAATTAATGAAAGATAACTTCTCAATCAAATTTTCCGGAGCGACAAATTCCCCAAATTGCCAAAAGGTGGCTTCATTCAATAATTTCTTTAAATGGCTTACGAAATTTTGCTCCTCTCAGAGTTGCAGCATGAGAGAGAATTCCACAGCTACAAATCTCAGCACCTCAAAGCTGGAGAAGTACACTTAAATTCTGGCAGTTGTTCTTCCTCACTATGGGAAGGATAAGTAAAATCTTTGCTTCCTGTTCCCCAGGTTATAGGTATCAAGCTCCAGGTGACCACTGGGAAAATTTCAGAGATCAATTATTCCTCCTTTTATGTTAAGTACAGGTGTTAGCCAAGTGAAATTTCTCCTGGATGTCCTGACATCACTTTAGCCTGTAGGACTTCCTACAGCATCACCTTCTCAAACAGCACTTTGATCCACGGTCAAAGTGAGTCAGTGACAGAGTTTGTTGCAGCAGGTCTGCTTCCAAGTATGAGCCATCACGAGGTACTAAACAGCGTGAGTCATATCAGCTTGATATTGTTACAACCTTTATTAGCTTTACAGCTACCATGAAACACTGATCTTTAGGATGGAAGAGACGATAGTTGATGAAGTCAAGTCAGGGTTTTAAAAGCTAGTTACTACTGACAAAGGGCCCATAATATCATCTTTTTCCTTCTTTGACAGCATCTCTCTCCAACAACAGCACAGGAAAAGCACCTATTTCTGAAGCAACACACATGATTTTCTTTTTCCCTTGCATAAGCTGACCACTATAGTGAGGATGCCTCTGTTGAGCAAGGGGTTGGATCAAGTGACCTCTAGAAATCCCTTCCGATGAGACATTTTTCTACAACTCTGTGACAGCAGTATTTTCTGTCCTGCATGTCTCCCCTGCTAACTGATGAAGCTACGTGAAGTGGCTGCATAGGCTCTGGGCATTGGTCTGTACAGCAACTAGCTCAGAGACAAACACTAACCTGTTAGGTGCTGCTTCGAGGTATTTTCACTCACCTTATATGTCATCCACGACCCTTCATTTTTTGGTGACTGACACAGAAGGAGCTAACCTGGGAAGGCAGGGAAGGTATTGCTCAAAGCTAAGTAGGCAAGATACACATATTCCACAATAGCTGTATTTTCCTTCCTGTAAAACCTAGAATGTAGCTTTGAATTTGCTGGACAGGATAACTTTTTTCAGTCAAGAATGAAATATTAGGTCACAGGAAAAAGGTCTATGAAAGTATCAGTTCACTGCTCAGTTAAAAAAAATGCCAGTCAAATCCCAGAAAGCATTTAATACAATCCTTTATTCACTAGATTTTTTATAAAAGAGTTTCATTTTTTCCTTTAAAAAAGGAAACAAACAAGAGAGATGCTTTGTAACTGCAAACAGGGGTTGCTCATTTTCTGCTACCTTTCTGAAACCCTGATGCCACTGACACAAGAAAGGGTTGCAAATCATTCTATCAATGAAACGGGTGGATAAGATTACTTGAGGGAGCTTGTCTGTAGAAAGTGCAGGAAGTAATGTCCTTACTCTACTTCTGGTGGAGGCTGCCCCGTTACCATAGTGACTCCACGCCTCTCACACCTGAGTTTACGCAAGCTTGAGAGTTCCATAAAACTTTGCCCTGCACAACCAATGGTTTTTTTTCTGTTTACCTCTCTATGGGTATCCCTTTGCAGACTAGAAGGAAAAGCACAGCGATCTGTTGCAGCTTGTCAATGATACATGCAAATCACTGCAAACCATAAAATAGAACAAAGGTATTCTGCTGCCTTATGCTGTACCTCATCACTGAAATGTGTTTAATCTCCAATGACTCAGTGCTAGGAACTATAACCACATTTACACTTGATAAATTTGGTGGTCTAGCAACAAAAGAAGCAACTTGAACCTTGTAGTCAGATGGGTGTCTGTTTTTTCAGATATTTTTCAGAATGAGAATTCAGCTTTTGCTTGCATAACTATAGATTCCCTAAGGTATATTTTATCTTTAGCTCCTGTTATGGGTTTGGGAAAATTGTTATTATTGCTTCATATTATCTGCCTTTCCTTGTAACAGGATAACGTGGATCTCGGTGACCTGATGTTTTCACTCTGCTACCTTCCCACAGCTGGTAGACTAACTATTACAATAATAAAGGCAAGAAATTTAAAGGCAATGGATATCACAGGAGCATCAGGTAGGAATTAATTTAATGCTTAATGTGGATTTCTGTCCCATTTCCCTCCTGAGACACAGAATCCAGCACTGTCAAATCCCAGAATGATTTTTGGGAGGAGAGTTCTTACGCTGCAAGCTCTTGAGTTACTTGAGTACAGGGGTTTCAAAGAAATAAATAACATATTTTAGTTTGTTTGGTTGCAACCAATAGTTTAAAATAAACTGCCTTAAAAAGACTGCAAGATTATTATTTCTAAAGTGACTGTGATTCAGAATAGCACAAATTGGCCAAACTGCATTCAAAACACTGGGAATTTGTTTGTACAGCAGACTATTTGTTACGGCTATGGCACAGAGGCAGACTGACCCTCTCTGACAGTCTCCAAGAGCCACTGAGCCAATTCTGCTGTTGTTGGCATATGGACAAAACAGTAATCATCCCAGACTTCTTTCAGCAACCCTTTCAAAATTTCATGATGAAAACCAGAAATTAATTTAAATAAGAATTCATAGATGATTTTTAAATACTAGCAGGGAGTTGTAGAGCTCCCAGAAAGGAGTTAAAAGAAAAAGCTTTTTTTTACTACAATCAGGAGTTCAAAAATAATTATAATACTCTTGAGAAATATAAGCCACTAATTGTTACATTTTGAATTATATTTAACCATACATCAGTAAGTCCCACTCTGTAAAATATTGTCATCTTCTGTCTGTCCTACAAATCTGTACAAGTAATTAGGCTGTTATAAATAGGTTGATACACAGGCTGTTGTATAAACAGTCATGTACAACACGGTTCAGTGGGTATTTTAATACCCTTTGAGAAGTTGGTACACAACAAGGAGCTTCTTGAACCTAAATTGTTCATTATAAGCAGTCAACCAGGTAAAGCTTTCAAAGCTCCACTGCCTCCCAGGCATGCCACGGTAATAAAGAAGCTCAAATTCCAGTCAGGTCCAGGTGACTAATTCTGCAAGCAGGTATGGGCATACAAGAAGGCTGCTCCTTTCACTTTCCATCTATGTTTGCTTAGAAACAACAAAAGAAAACCAACGTTGTTCTTATGATTTACACAGATCCCTACGTGAAGGTTTCTTTAATGTGTGAAGGAAGGCGACTAAAGAAAAGAAAAACTTCCACCAAGAGGAATACCCTTAATCCCGTTTACAATGAAGCCATAGTCTTTGACGTCCCTCCAGAAAACATTGACCAAATTAACTTGTCGATAGCTGTTATGGATTACGACCGGTGAGATACCTGTAGCTGTAAAATAACATCATCTATTGGCTTATAAAATCGTGCACAGTAGATTCGCATCCAGAAACAAAGTTATTATTTTTTCCCAATAAATGGGAAATTAATGTCATGTTGACTTTGGTAGAAGACTAAACTTTCTTGTATTGCCAGGCAGAATTTCCTTTCTAAATTATAAAATACAGCCTTGCATCCATAACTGACATAACTAAGCTGCATATATGTTTACCGGAACTGAAATAATTGAACATATAATGAGACAGTCCACACGCTGATGTTCTGTTTGTGCACAATTACGCTAACCTCTGAGACACACACCTCCATTTCTGAAATTGCGGCCTAGAGTTTACTTGTATTTGCAACTAGTTACAGAACATAGGCGAAGAACATTTTACATTCTTCATGCAAAAATAAGACACAAATGCACACAGACACCTAGGGTATGCTATAATGGGGAAAATATTAAATTTTTCTGGTAAATGGGAAGAGCAAACCTACGTATTTTATAGTTTATTACATTTTTCAGGCACAAATTAATTCTAAAAATCCATGATTAATGTTTCTAATGAAATATGTAAATGGTATGGTTCTAAAAGTAAAATTTTAAGAAAAAAATATTATGGAACATTTTCACAGTGTAGGTCACAATGAGGTCATTGGAGTATGTCAAGTAGGCAACGATGCAGAAAGTCTAGGTCGCGACCACTGGAACGAAATGCTCTCGTACCCTCGGAAACCCATTGCTCACTGGCATCCTCTTGCAGAGGTAAGACTTTTATTTCTTGCTTCCCCATTACTATAATTGTGCATATTCTTCCACATGGCATTAGAATTTGGATAAAATTTCATGAGCAAAGCCAAGATCCACATGCATGCACTAAATCCCAGAAAAGGGCTCAGAAACACCGATACTAAAAGTCGAACATAACACGCAAGTTAAGTCTGCTCCTTTCAATTTTAGGGGCACAGAAAGTAATTAATGTCTTTAATATATATGTGAAAACACCAAACATTATACGCTGGATTAAGGGTTTGGTTTTGTTTTTTAAAAAAGATCTTGGGTAACTTTCACTGATAATGGATATAAAGAAATGGACCTTGTTTACAGAACAACCAAGACCTATTTTTTTAATATATATAACAACCTAATTTGACTTTTTCTCTTGTAAGAATATATCATCCATGCCACTAGCACATCTCAAGGGATGCCTAACTGCACTGAAAAAAGAATGTTTAAGTGTCTCTGGAGGTTTGAGGCGTTGATAAGAAGCCACTCAATCAGAAAAGCTTTTCAAGGTTCCTATGTTTTTTTGTTTTGTTTTGTTTTGTTTTTTGTCTTTAGGGCCCTATTCAGCAGAAATGTTATGCAGGTCTTCTGCGCTTGGATGGCTGCCGAAGAGGCTTCCTCACCCTTTTAACCTATTCAGCAGAAATTTGGCATTCCTGTTGAACTCTTTCTTAGCCATATCCTCAGGGGCTATTCCACAGAGTCCAGTGGGGTAAAGATGTCCTTTTAATCCCTCTGTCTAATCCTCTCCCCAGTACAGGGAATGCTAATCCTGATTCATGAGACATAACAATTCATCAAAGATCTAACTAAATTGCTTCCTAAGAGTTACTATGACTTACTTTTATTGTTGCTATCACTGGCTAAACTCAGGCAGTAATCCCAGCCAAAAGAAACTATTATGTTTATGAACAACCACAATGTTACCCCCCAATGCTGAAAGACAGGAAAGACCATTGTGTTCATATCAAACCACAATGAATTCCCTAATCACCTAATATATAGAGAGGCATGCAGTTCACAGCCTCTTTGCCTATACTTTACGCATCAGAGCGCAGCCGTGTTACTAGAACGCAACTGAGGACTGTACCTGCTTGGGTGTAAGCAGTAACACCAGGCAGTTCCATACGTAATTGTCAGGCAATAGGAAGATGCTACAAAACGGCAAAAATACCACAGTCTTGCCCTGTCTCCATAAGTGAGTACATTTACTGGTGCTCGGGCGCCGCAGCAGCACGGTTTCAGCAGGGAGACCTTTGAGTGCTCACAGGCTCAGTTGCAGCGGGAACGCAGCGTGCCTTTTCAGAGCATGGGTGCTGCCAACACACAAGTATGCCGTGAAAGAAGATCGAGAAAAGTGGGGGACATCTGCTTGTATGTTTGTGCCCTCGATGGCAAGCTAGCTAAGTGCCACACTTGAAATGCCTACCTGGGCATTTGGGAGCTGGGTTTAGGAAACATATCGCCAAGCTCTCAGCGGTAGCCAAGCATTGATAGGAATGCCTTGACAAAGCACGTGAGGAGTAGTGTAATGGTTACTGTTTCCCAGAATACGAGAAGTGTCTCTTAGCAGAAGTTGTCTACATCCTTATATCCAACCTGTCTTCCCTCTTTGATAAATTTTATTGCAGCCAGAGCCCACAATTAGGTTTTGACAGCTCTTCCCTTTTTACAGGCATCCTGTTCTTTTCATACATGCCTGGCTAACTTCTTTAGATTTCATTACTGCGGATTGCTTTTCATGTCACTGAGCTAAACAGAGACATATTTTTTTCCTTCCCAGGAATCAAGTGGGGGAGGGTGTCCAGCGCATCCAGGCTGTGCAGAGAAATATATACACAGCATATCATTTTGGTTCCTGAATCAGGATTAGACTCAGCGAGAGCTTCTGGAACCTCTGTGGCCACAGCCATAGGACCCTGAATATTTGCTGAATAGGACCCTCAGTCTTCTACTGTGTGAAGAGCTATTGGTTTCAAATAGCGTAATGTTATCCACTTGTAGCATTAATTCTCCAGCTGACACTACTGCTACTGGTAGATTATTTGTATGGTCGCAAGCATTACCCAAATTTAAGTCATAATTTCTGCTCCATAGAATAACCCAGGTTTTACAAGAAACATGATAGCAATGAAACCCAACAAATATTGGAAGCAGCAACAAATATGGTTCTTGTATTTGCAAAAAAGGTGCAGTACTGTGAATGGATAGCTTTCTAAATCTTTTTTTTCAAGAATGATTGTCATCAGACATTTATTTTTTGATGACAAGTTGTGTCCTCAGTCTCAGTTGATGCCTCCTTTCACCTTACATGAAAACAAATTAATGTGGTTCTTTGCAGCAATCCTTCAAATGTGAAAAACTAAAAAAAAAAAGTTCTGTTGGGTGGGAACAAGATACATACGGTATTTGTAATGACAGTATGTTCTTTTAGAGAGAAGATAACCATCTGTATAACGTGGAGGCTGTTAGTCCTCAACCTTTGTAAATGATTTTCCGGTCAATGTTTCTTAGTTGTGTCCATGACACTGCAAAAAGTTGGAAGCATCTGACAGATGGCTATGCTCTACCATACAAACACACACATGTGCGTGCATGTGCACACACACACACAATGTCATTTTAAAATGCTGTTCCAAATATATAGTGCCTGTGAAGACTTTCTTTATTATTTCTAGTAGAATTAACAGGGCTATTTTACATGACGGTATATTGTAAATGCTGACAAATTCTGACCATTAAAAAAAAACTATCAAAGCACTGAATTCTTTCATACAATAAAGTTTATGTCCTGGAACAAGAGCTCCTGGGATAAAATTTTGCCACTTATTTAGTCATGCATGGAGTTCTCTCTTCCTTCAAACTTTTCTAGAGAGAATTTGATTCAAGTTTTTACACCGGGATTTTTATTTTAAAAAATACAAACGCAAAGTATGGGTATTTTATACAATCTAGTTGCCTGCAACTTACAGATGGGGAGCCCTGGTCTTTATACATAGTTCAGATAAGTTTATGTGCAGACGCATTGCTTTATGTCTTGTATATGTTGACACAAATATGTATGCACAGATTGAAGGAAATATTTGAAATTCTGATCCAAAATCTGAAAAATTAGTTTTATAACCTATCAATTGAGGATATTCCAGAAAATCAGAATTGCTAGTGGGTAAAGCGCAGCTTGGCACTTGCAGGAAATCTTGGATCTGTTGTAAATGTGTGCTGCAGCTATAAAGTAGAAGTCCTGTAAGTACAGCGGTTTTCAAAAATCTCATGCCATGCTATGGAGAATGTAGCTACCGCAAACAAGGATGTCCCTGGCAAACTACACAACTCTTCAAAACCGGCCCAAGCAAAATTTCAGATGATTAACTGGGCATTTCCATAAGAACAAAAAACACAGATGTAAAGTTGTCCTGGCAAAACGATTTCGCTACACTTTCAACTGAAGCTTTATATCAGCAGACCAGTGATACGATACGAAGTTCATATCTGTTCATGCATGATCCTCACTTCAGGCAAAATCCTGCACTCTTTACTCAGGCCCGTCTCCTGGGAGTCAACATGGGGAGATGTGCGTAGGTAAAGAAGGAGGACCTCTTCCTTTGGAGTAGAGTTCTTTGATTTCCTGGACAAATTATCGTATATGCACCCCTGCCTGGAATGCAGAGCAGGCAGCCGCACGCTTTCCCACTGCAATGTTAGCAACAATAGCTTCTGTAAAAAGGAAAACACCTATAAACGGGCTCGTTTTGTGTCCACGGAAGAGTGCAGAAGCCTTTCTAAGATTTGTCTCTAGCAACTCAAAGGGGCATCAACTGAAAAGTTGTATCATTATAATTGCCAGTGTTTTTTTATTTTGTTACCATACTCAGTTTATTTACTGCTCAAGGGTCTGGCATCAAGAGAGTGATTTTGAACAGAGTTCTATTAAAAGAAAAAAAAGAAAAAAATCTCTGTACAGTGAGCATTTAAAGTGGAATCCAGCACACCTCAAAGGCTTAGGGATGAGGAAGAAAACGTAATTTTTTATTAAATTCTCCTAATTCTTGCTGACTCATGACTTGCAAACTGTTACTCAGGCTGTGGCATTACTATGTGCTTTTTACAAATATCTGCCTTATCATAGTACATGTATGGAATGATAGCTATTTTCTGTATGTGGATATTTCACCCTTCACCTTTATACTCCCCTTAAGCAACACTATTCCCTAGACCTGAAGTATTTTCATGTTAGTGTTCTGGTGGGCCGGTACACTGCTGCTGTCTTTGCACTGTAGTACAAGAATACAACAGCACATTGGAAGGAACAGAGGATCTACTGCTACGAAACCCAGAGAAAATGATGATCCCATTACTGTTCAGTCTTTCTTTTCTGAACCATGATTCTCAGAGGTAAATTACTAGAAGGCTCACAAGAATAATTTCAAAGCTGCAACCCTCATTTGTTTTCTTATTCCTGTGAATCCATAATTACACTGTATGACAAGTATCGTAACTCTGAAATAGAAAAGGAAATCCCTTAGAAATGCATCTCAGCAAGATTTTAATCCCACTTCACTCATTAACAATATACTATTAAACAGTGACTTTTAGTTTTCCGTAACAAGCCACCATTTCAGATGTTATTTTTTGAAAAAGCAGTGAGTCTCAATGGGAAAGCCTGCCAAGGTACTGACACGCAGGCAGAGTATAATGGGCAGTTGCGTGATACTCCCATGCCAAAATACTCACAGCACAACCCTTTTGCAGCTGAGTGCTGAAATTATTTCTTTATCTGTTTCCACTGAAATCACAAGACATTAAAAGCATTTCTGTTCTCTTTTGTTTCATTTTTTTCCCCTGTAAATAATCCTAGCAGTGGACAAACACACACGCATCTCAATCCGGGGAAGAAGGGACTACCAGAACAGAAAGCAAACATGTCGTATAAAAGACTCAGTGCTCAAACTGTTCCTACCAGTCAATGCACACTTCAGCTTTCCATGCCAATGGATCCGTGAAATAGCAAAGCAGTACATATGAGAAACGTGTTATATAGAGGTCCAATCTAACTACCAGTAGTGGAACTGCTGGTTCAATCCACAGTGAGACAACTGGAAAGGGCAACACAAAAGAATGAAAAATAAGAGGTTATTGTAGTCCACCCTTCTTGGCTTGAGGGGACAGTTGCTGGGGGGTTTTTTTGATTGTTTTTGTTCTTTGGGTTTTTTTGTTTGTTTTGCTTTCATTTGCGTGTTTTTAAACACCAAACATGATACGTAGCTATATTAACATGAGCACCCAAAGCCAGAGTTACAAGAGACATATTTACGTGTTTATCACTTGGCAACATTAGAGCACTGAGGGGACCTATTTGCCACTGAAAAAAAATAGCTGCAAACTCTCTTTTAGATTAAAAGTAAAAAATAAATAGGAAGAGAGAAAGAGGAATTGAAATTTGGTTGGAAAATCTGTTTGATCCAGTTAGAAATCTACCTGAAATTACTGTTAATGAGTTTTGTTTGAAAGAAAGAGTGAAAAAACCACAACTATGTGACTCGATCTGAAGTGTCATCAATTAAACGCTTTCTTCCCTTTAGAACAGTACAATGTCAAATGATTACATCTCAGTATCAAGTGAGAAAACAATGTCTTTCTTATCCACAAGGAAAAAAGCATGTAGAGAAAGTAGTCCCCAATACTGTAGAATTTAATAGAAGCCCTCTGTGCTGGGAAAAATGGCAGCAGGACAGACTTTGTAACAGTGTCACCTAGAATCTTGCTGTAATTAGTGCAAGGCCTTGCTTGCAACCCTAATTCTGTTCTGAAGTGACAGCCTTACAATACGTGAGCCAAGCTGTGCAAGGTGTGAATTATCTTGTAACGGCGCTGCACATTCAGGTCTGAGTAGTTTGAAGAGCTGCATTTACCGTTAATTTCTAACACAGTGGGTTGGGCAAGGAACTACAGGTGCAAGTTCTCCAGGGTCCTGCAGTTCTCTGAAAGGACCTCCATCTCCTTGAAGGTCCGTAAACCCAGATGGCAGTGATGGACACTATTCAGGAAAGGTACCATCAGGACATACCTCACCTGCTGACCGAACACAGCACAGATGGCACAGAGGGGAAGATGACATGAGGACTTGTAAGCACTGGGCTGTTTGTTTGTTTGTTTGTTTTGTCTGGGTTTTTTAGTTCCTCCTTCTTTTGCTCAAACGTAGACATTGTAAAACTGGAATGTTTTACTCAGTTGCATGCTGGCCAGCTGTCATTTTTAATACCCATTGCAAAGGTGCGTGAAGAGAGGTGTGTTGTTTTGGTATACTTTTGTTTTAGTAACACATGAACATTGTACTATGCTTTATTATTTCTTGTTCAAAAAATAGTCCTGGTATCTCTGTTTCATGTCTAATTTTGGAGAGTAGAGCCAGCCATACCTGTATCAAGGCTCTCTCAATTAGGTGGGCATTTGTTCGTTTAGTAGAAATAATGCATGATTCCTTTCGCAGTGATGGTTTGAGGGACAAAAAATTTCTTAATTTTATAATATGTATTACAATCTTCTAAACACAAGTAAAATGTACTGTGATTTATTTATATAAATCTAGTCTGAACAAATAAGTTTTGATCTTAATAAAAACTCTGTAAGAAATTGTGGAATTGTAATTTATTACTATTTTGTATTTTATATATTAAATTTCAGTTCATTATTCAGAAAGACAGCAAACACTCTGGAAATGTTTTAACTCAGTTTTTCTCCATAGATGTTGTGTTTTGATAAAATAAATGAAACCAGAGAGACAAAGCTGTTAACATGACAGTTACTTTACAGCACTCAAACATAATTTGGGGGTTTGGATACTGAAACCTCCTCTTATTTCATCCCATGGCCACAATCATCACTACAGAAAGATTTTTAGATATCAAATATGAATCTCACATATACTAAGAAGAAAATCAAGAAGCTACAGAAGTGCTTCTACCAAGTGACAGTGTGTTAAATTACCAAAATTAGTATTTAGCATGGCAGACTCACAAAATTAGTGATCCTCCTGTCAACACCTGACATGCAGCTCACAGTTCCCAGGGGTCCCCTGACAGAACCCAGAAACAAATGGAAAAGAGAACACAATGGGAAAATGACCACACAAACTGCACCTAAAAATGCAATATTTTTTCTTTTTTTCATGTCTTTTTTCACACCAACTGAAATGACCTATCCATCAGCAGGGGTTCTACATGTGCATGACATCTAATTAAGGGTTTCTCTGTCTCTTTAGGGATAAGCTCAGTCACTTCTCATTTGGAAGATCTGGCCTACCTGCACATAGTGCATGAATAAAGGGCCTCTGACATACAAAATGTGGCACAAAACAATAATTTCATGCAAGTAAGAAAGAATTTAATATAGTTACATCTCTTCTTGGGACTATTTGATACCATAGACATATGGAAAAGAAATTAGAACAGGTCTGTAGTTTTGAAGTTGATATTATCCTTAATAGTGGTAACACCTTTAGGCCCTACATAGACTCCTGTTTTTCTGCATTACGTACGGGTGCCTGAAAAAGAACTGGTGCTCCAGACAGCTGGCATGCTAGGATAACAAGAGAGATGGAAGATTAATGAAGGACGCATGTTTAGGCATTTTTTCGCTGGCAATGAATGTAGTGCTAATTATCCCTCTCAGTCTCTTAAGCCACTATAAATTATACTACAGCAGGGGAACTTCAAAATTGTTTTTAATGTCTTTCAAAAATACTGTTTTGCATGTTTATTTCTTTGTTAAGAAACAAGCAAAAGCCTTTTCCTCTGTCAAAACAGGCCCACACATCTCTCCTTTCAAGACGCTTTTCCAGCAGAATCATTCTTTAAGCGTTTCTACATAACCTACAGAATTGAAACAAAACTCCATTAAGACGGGGACAGCTGAAAGACTGATTGCAACAGCCTGTTAATAAGTTGAAGTGAAAAGCCAAAGGTTGAGAATCCTCATTGAAAAACCCTAATAAGCCTCAATAGCAAACAACCTTCGTTAGTTGCTCCCACATAATGTCCAGCCTGAGAAGCCTGGTGGTCCTGCACAGCTAATACCCAGTGAGATGAAAATTAAGGGAGATACCTTGTTAATACCAAGCTTTACTAGTAGCTGACTATGAACTTCCACAGGGGGAATGCCTAGTGAGGACATGCAATGAAGTCTAAAAAGCACCTGAAGTGACAGGAGTGCGAGTGCAGAGCAATGTCCCTGAAGAGCCGAAGACATGGGCCATTACAGTAAGAACTCAGTAACTCAGAAAGTAGGGTCAAACCTCTGCATCTGAAGACATGATCAAGTTGACAAACTCTGTGACTCCAAAAGTAACCTTTCCAGGGAAGGAAATCACGTAGTGTTTTGTACTGCAAAGTAATTCCATTCACGTCTGACAAAATTGTCACTGAAATTTGTCACGTGGACCCTAACGGAGGTTTCTAATATAAACAACATGCACATTTTTATACGGCTTGTGGTGTAAATTCTAAGCAAAATGAAAAAAAAAAGCCCTGCCTTGAAACAGAAATCAGTATATTGATTGGGGTTGAATTCTTCCCCTGCATGGCTTGTGCAAAGAGAAGGTTTCAACACTCAGAATTGAGAGCTGAAATTGTCCCTTAGGGGACAAGAACAGTCTATTTCAAGCCACTGTTTTTAACACCCTGATCAGTATTCTAATATTGCCATTTAAAAAACATCAAATAATTCACTGGCTATATTTATGCATTTATCATTTACAAATTAATTAACCACACACTTCAATCTGGTCCGCCACACCATCCAAAAGGCCATGGCTTTAGACGACTTAATAACTTGCAAATAACATTCATGGAGTTTATGTTCCAATACAAGCACAAGTAGGAAAACCTGCAAATATTCCATAACATAGGATGTGCCTGAACAGACAATCTGGTCCAAAGGGCCTAGCTAAAGCAGCTTTAATATTAGAGAATCGTTTGGAAGTGAGAGAAATGTCAATAAGCCAGCTAGGGTTAGATCCTCACTCAAAGGAAAAACTGTCAATAAAAATATCTTTGTTGGGGAAAACATTCTTAATAATAACAACAAAATTCTATACTGAACCTTTATAAAGTTCTGTAATTTTCAGTTTAGAAGGCAGAATTCTGTTTCTAGAATGTTACTATATCATTTATATCCTGGTAACTGACACAAAAACGTTCCTAAAACAATAGATTAATAGAGTTCAGCTACATTAGGACTCCAAAAACGAAATATAATTTAAAAAATATCTTTTTAAAATGCAATAGTTTTGGACCTTTTTAATGACTTTCAGGTAAGGGCTGCTGCAGAATGTCAGAACATGATAGGATAAATTGCAAGATTGAAATTTAATGAGTAATAAATAGTAATACTCCTATTAGCAATAGCCAGGCCTAAAACACTTTAGACGAATGTTGCAAAATCCAAGGTGAAAGCAAATCACAAAATCAGTAACTACCCAGGTCTATTCCTAAAGACATCAAACATTTGTCAGTACATGTGAAGTTTGAAAAAGTACATTAATAGAATGTTTCAGGCCATAACATAGCCTGAAAAATCAGAGCATTCTGACACTTGTCCAAAGTAATGTTCAGGAACGCAGAGAGCAAATGGACAGGCAAGAGAACTGTGTTTAGAAAAGGTGTAACTACAGGATTCAAGTGAACTGACATAATATTTATGCTATCCAACTGCCCAAATAACAACAATACCTTCTGTAAGTTTTTGTAAGTATTGTAAGTAACAATAAATACCTTCTGTAAGTCTTATTTAAACCAAAGGCACAGCAAACTTCCAATGTTACTGTCCTTAAGAGAAATGACCTCTAAAGAGAGGAGATTTGGATGTATCGCTCTATATTCATTTCCTTTCTCCTTTGTCACATCCTGCACCTTCTATGAACTGTTTCAAAAAGGGTAATAACATGAGACAAAGCAAAAAACCTGAAATCTCTAAATCATTATTTATTTGGGATGCTTGAGTAAAAAGCACATTTCGTGGGTAAGACAAGTCAGCAGCTCTCCAATGCGTAAGGAACGCAAAACATCATGCATTTAGTACTAACGATTGCTAGCTACTCGCAGAAGTAAAAGAATTAGCTCGTTTTCTGTTCTGCTGTCAAGATCCCATTACACATCCTTTTAGGTGTATCCTTCTGAATGACTTCTTGAAAACATGCATGGAAACAGCATACGTACAATAAGCATGCTCATATGCCATACAAAGAGAACACAAAGAGTACATCAGAGAAATATCTGGGTACACAGTAAGCCATGGAAAACAGAACCAGGGAAATCCCAAGTCCGTCAGGTGAGTCTATTCTGCTCTAGACAAAACTATAGCTCCTGTATAATACAAGAGACATCAAACCAGCTTACAGCCACCACTGCCCTCCTCTCCTAAATAGGTTTCCTGCAGGAATATAAACATAGTATCAGACCTTTGCTCACATCTCCTATCATTTAGTCCTTTGTTTTACAAATAGAAACACATTACTATAAAAAAAATGCATCTTTGTAGTTTCATTCTACATCATTCAAAGCAGCAGATGACAATCAAGGAAGATATAGGAGTGGAAGAAAATTTTCCTATCTCCTTAGTGGCTGGCATGGTGGATTAAATTCCCCTCAATTCTTTCCCATGTAGAGCAGGCCACAGAAAAAAATAAATTTAAAGCCAATCCCACATGAGCTGATTTTATGATCAGTCTCAATAGCACAGAAACAATCTGCCTTTTATGTTCATGACAAATTTCTATTGCACATTCTCAGAGAATTCTCCTACAAGACTCTCCAGAACACAGAGCTCACTTTACTTGTCCTGTACTCAAAGTAAAAGGTATAAAATGAGCTGCTGTAAAAGAAGGATGAAAGTACCTTGGTGTGTCTTCTCCATTTTATATATGGAGTGCAGGAGCACAGAGAAAATAATATTCATTCAGGTGCCAATTCAAAAACTAAGAGTGTGGGTTTGCAATACTAAGCATCTTGGAGCAGGTTATTTCCTCAAAATAGAGTTCTAAGAAGCCCAGATGCTGTGGGAAGAGTTCAGTATCCTTCCTCTAAGGAAAGCACTCTGGACACACACACAATACAAGGCCTGGTGAATCATGAAATCTGCAACATCCATGACTTATATAGGAACTCTTCGGGAAAAGCAGGCACAAAGCACCCAAGTTAGTGCCTTCACCCAGGAGACCCTCCTTACTCTTTGGAGAATTCCCAGCCTGATATACCATAGCCTTCCTGCTGCCTCAACAAACGAGGCAGCAGTCTAATAGATAACTGATTACCACACATCCTTCATTATTCCAGAGAATGCAGTCTGCTTCAAATATGGCAGGAGCACGGGGAGCAGAGGTAGAGCCTCTTCCTAAACTGCATTATGTCTCTTATCCGGACTCTCCTAATGTACTACTACAGGAACGGCTTTCACAGTGTGTTAACAAGCCTCAATTTCTATCAGGAAACAATTCACCCTGACTCTTCCAAGCCCTGAATACCAACACACAGTGATTTTTATGCAACACAGTCTGCAAATGAAACCTGAGATTTTTGACACAGAAGATTCAACAAAAGACTTAAAAAAATTCCACCTAAACCACTGTCATGCTCCATGACAGTGAACCAGCATAGAGACTATTGTAATGATATAGTACTCTTACAGCAATTCATGTATCTATGCATGATGCCACATTACCTTAAGTGACTTTAATTCATCTTTCTGCCTTAAGTGCTCCAACGGTGGTTTTGTGTTTGTTTTGAATTTCAAAATAAGTACCACGGGTGTGCTGCAGACTATGCCTAAAATAGCATCTGGATTGTAATTACTGTCTGAGACCTAAATTACAAAAACCTGTCTCTCCATGAAAAGATATAATTATTGAAAAGATCTTGCATGCACAGTTTGTCTGCATGCTCAACCATCAATTAAATCATTACCATCTAATCCTCCTCACAAATAGAATTTCCTAAATTCCTGAACCTACAAAAATTTGTTTCCAAGTGAAAAATTACCACATTTATTGAATGACATAAGAAAAGCATACTACCACTATGGAGATCAGGGCTGCAAGCAGAGCCTTTTATCTCTTTTCTCAATGAAAGGACATTCAGTTGCCAAGTTGCTAATGGAGGGGTAAAATCAAGTGGTTTTTATCCACTGCAAGTAGGTGGGATAAAGGCCAGTTCAACTCAAACCTCTGTGCATTGCTGAGTTTTGTAGGGCACCACACAAATCCCAGCTGCATCTGCCATCACTACTTCAGTATGGCAGCATAGCTTTTTTACTCCAGACTTTTGCCCAAACTTCCCCGTTTCTACCTTCACTAATGTCAACCTTTTCCTGCAACTAGCCACGCACATCTGACACTCATAAAACTTTTGAACCCAATTCTTCATTCTGGTATGTTTACCAAAGGAATGGTAGCAGAAACTCACATCGTCTTTGTGCTGCCCAGGGCCGTGTGTCAGACAAACACAAAGGACTGGTATATATTAGAAAAGCCTAAAAAATATGCTTGGTCTCCTCTTGATCTCCTTCCACCTACTGACACAATTTCTATGCCAAATGTGATGGCTCAAAACCAGCACAATGCCAGGGATTCTCTGCAGGGGGTTAGCGGAGAACTCAATGTTCCCTTTTGGAGAACTTGCGGAAAGAACTACCAGACTACAGTAGGTGGAGAAGACATTTATTTTTCTCTTATGGGCCTTTAAAGCCTTCACACCACTCTCAGTGCATTGAAGCTGCTGGGAAAGATGTCTGAGACCTTTATTTTTCCAATTTTTTTCCCTTATGCTGCAATGTCTTAAATACAGATCATCTCTGATGCACAGACTTCTTTTTCTCATCCCTTTACTGATGGCCAAAGGAAGGTATATAGAAAGGGAACTATTATCCAACTTCCCTTAGTGTCATTCTATTGACTCCAATTTTGCTGCAATTAGATTGTGGCCAGAAGCCTGCCAAAAAATTTCAACTATGCAGATGTCTTATTAATTCACTTAAGATAAATGTAGCTGCTTTGTTTACTTCTCAACAGCATGAAAAAGAAAGCTTGGGCAGTCAGCCGGCGAGCTGGTCTGGGTTTTCAGATACCTAACCCGTTGTACAGCTAAGGGGAAGAATATTTATAAGTGATAACATTGTCAAAATCACTAAATTTCTGTTGTTTGTCATCTGGCAAAACTGCTTTATTGTCACAAACCTACTTCAACAGAAACCATGGACTACATAACTATCTTTGAAGAAATGTTATTCTCATCCATTTTACTACTTATGTTAAATGTTCCCCAGCGATCCGCATAGATACTTGAAAAACACACCTCTCAGCAACAGGAATGTGAAGAGAAATCAGTCATAGATTTACTTCTAAAAGCAGCAGTTAACTAATGGTCATTTACTATGTATAGCCTGGCCCATGCTAAAAAGAACCGACAATTTCATTTACAGCTGTGCCCTTGTTTAGTAAGAGAGCAAAAAGCTTCAGGACTATTTCAAACTTAACATGATCATCATTATTATTCAATGCTTATGTTCTAGTAATTTTGAAAGGCTTACCATGTTAGGTATTCCAAAAAAGCCCAACTTCTTTTCAGAGCAGTAGCTGAAGAAGCAATGCACCAAACATCTGGAAAATGAGTGAGAGAGTGAGGTTTGGATAACACAAATATAGACACTGGCTACTTACGCGCACATGAAGAAAGGACTTAGACTGTAATTTTAACTTTTATGCTATGGCCAAGAACCACCTAACTCTGATGATTTTTCAGGGGACAAGAATGTGTGCCTTTTGGCCTGCACCAACAGTGGCCATTAATACTCATGAACCACGGATCTGAGATGATTAGTCCTTTTAATCTGAGTCACTCTGAGATACTCACCCAAAAGCCGATAAAGTGGCTGGGTTTATGGTTGGGGTATTTTTTTATTTTTTTTTAAAAGGTACATCCATGGTTTGTACTATGCAAAGGTGTTTTGTTTTCTCTTTTTTTAATTTTTCCTCTAGATCTACAAATAGAAAGTTTCAGTCTGTTACAGTTCTGTTCACTTCAGGGTGTCATGTACACTCGAAGGTCACTGAAAAGCAACCCACTGAGAAGGGGTGCCCAAAGCTGGGCACTCAGAACATTGGCAGAGTTTTTTCTCCACTCAATTTTTTCCAAATTTTGATGAATCCTTCTAGGATTGGCTATTGATGATAAAAGTAATAGTAGCAGTAACACTTTCAGTCTTTCAAATCTGAAGCATCTGAGTGTTCCCACAATACACACACACACACGCACACACACACACACACACATATATATATGGCATCATTGAAGTGGACTAGCATTCTAGCAGAATGCACAAGGCACAACAACAGCAGGGACACAAAGTAATGCTCCATTTCCAGTAAGTACCAGCAATACAGAAACTTCAGGGCTTTGCAATATTTCCTTTGGTCTACCTTTAACTATTAACCACAACCTTTATTTGCCAGGTAATCCTATAAACAAATTCTCTTTAATGTTATCTTTTTAAATTACATCAGTCATAAATCCATTTTCAATTTCTTGGTGTCACGAGTGATGGACATCACTACTGATCATGTAGAGGACACTGAAAAAATCAAGCCAATGAAGATGACCCTATTCCATCATGCATCCTCATGTCATTCACCATGTCTCTGAAAAAAGCCTTGTACTACATCTTTGAAAGACAAAGACTTGAGTTTTGCTGAACTGGACGAATGAATTCCAGCATCACTTTAGACAAATGAATGCAATCTGATATGAGTATTATGTCTTCAGTCCCTGACATTTTCTTTTGCACTACGTACTCTGGGCATTCCTCTTCTGTGCCATGATTTCTGTTCTGGAAATAAAAGCTAAATTCATTTCCCTTAAGCAAATAAAATGAAAAACACAAGACATATCCTGGGAAATATGAAGAAAAGTACTGTGTAGGTCTATTTCTCATCTCCAAAATAATCTAACTTCATTCATCTTTTTACAAGTAATTTCCTCCTTTCTCTGCCTCCCTGTAACTCCTTTGGCTGTACATACTTAGAAGGTTTTCCCTGGGTATGCATATTTTCCATTAAAAGAGTACTTCTACAGACACGTAGAATTTATTCAAAATCTGTCCTCTCTAGCAAAATGTATTTCAAAGGATCAACCATTTTTCTTCATCTTCTCAGCAAGAAGTAACGTTACCCTTGTTCCTGCCTAGTGCATCAGAAAACGTCCCCCAGAATAACTCGTTTATAGGATGAATTTTGCATGGCTCATTCATACAAATGTGAATATTCATACAAATTCATATGAATGTGTTTGAAGCTCTAAGCCTTAAACATAACCATGGAAATGATGATCAATGAGAGATCATTTCCAAGAGGCACAGCTACGAATTTGTTTTTAGTATTTCCTACCACTGAAACTAGATGTTATATGCAAGCCTCTAAGTTTAGCTCCAGATCCAAGCCAATCCATAAAAGTTCTTGGATATTTACATGGAGGTCAGACCCAGTGCTGCCTCACAGGTATAAGCTGCTGTCCACAACTTCAACTGGAATCCTGTTAGATGGTTTTGCTTCTGTCAGGATGATGAAGTGGACAGGGTGCCACAGGAAGGCTTTTATTCCTTCACTCATGACGTTGGTTTCCACAAGTCTAATTCATCAACCCATGCCTCAGTTTCCCTCTCTGTAAATCCGGGATAAATATTTTCAACTGTGAAATATGTCAAGCTGTGTAGATGGCAAGGGCTGTAGTAGTTGAGTGACAGTTTATTCTATAATTAACCAAAAAAATGTTATTTTTGCTTTATTAACTTAAATTACTCCTGAAACTAATTCGGAGTAAATGGAGATAGATTTTTAATAACCCACCATTATGTGCTCCCAATCATAAATAAACCATCATTAAATTTCAAAAAACATTTGAAAAGGGAACATTTACAAAATATAATAAACATTGTTTAAGAAATTATAAACTTCAACATTTTCTACAAGTGTGATCATCCACATTCCTGGCAATGTCAAAGGACAGTAATAATAGAAATCATAAAAATACTTGTAATCTTATAAAACAAAAATGTGTTATTAGAGAATTTTTGTCATTTAATATTATTTCCTAAATTAGCTCTTAAGATTTGAACAAGGTCTGCCAGTGTACAGTCAATTAAATATGACTTCAGTAATTAATGTGAAAATATTCAAGCTAAGCTACAGCTAAAATGAAATAGTAAAAGGTACCATAGCTTGTAATTTTTCTGAAGTAACAACAATTTCTTCTGTTTCAGATCTTTTAACATATCATTGCATAGCTGTTTGCCTTTTTTCAGCGTTATGCAGTTATTTGGCATCAAATGACAAATACAATATTTGACAATTATGAAGGGGGTTGTAATGAATGATTACTTTTGATGTTTCATGAAAACAGCCTCTTTGGAGTTAGGATGAAGCACACTTCACAATGGGATGCTAATTGGAGATGAGTCAGACCAGCCAGGCATAAAGCAGATTTTGTAATAATGGTAGATATTAACTAGCTATAGCCAGATGCTATGAAGGAAATGTGAACTTCTGATCTGAATCAATGGCCATACTCTTTTATAACTGGAGTAGATAGTAGAGAAGTAAAAAATGTATATAGGATCTACAAGTCCTTTGTTAGCTGAGGGTTTCAAACCTATCAGATGTCACCTCCTAAAAGAATACAAAGCCACTAACTAATGTGGTAATAGGTTAGACTATAAGGTAATAAAATGTTATGTGAGGAGAGTGTGGTGATACCATCCATTTTTCTGAAGTTTGTAGGGAAGAAATGGAGTGAAACGGAGTGGCTGAATAAGTGAAAGAATTAAAAAGAAATCACGGTCAAGGTTCTGTCTGTTAACTGGAAGAGTCAAACACATGTTCTGGTTCGTGAGCTGGTCCAAGGCTGTTTCATAGAATCAGAGAATGGTTTGGGTTGAACGGGACCTTTCAAGGTCATCTAGTCCAACCCCTCTGCAATGAACAGGGACATCTTCAACTAGATCAGATTGCTCAGAGCCCTATCCAACCATGTTTCCAGGGATGGGGCATCTACCACCTCTCTGGGCAACCTGTTCCAGTGTTTCACACATTTCAGTGTTTCACACCCTCATCGTAAAAAATTTCTTCTTCATGTCTAGTCTAAATCTACCCTCTTTTAGTTTAAAACCATTATCCGTCCTATTGCAACAGGCCCTATTACAGAGTTTGTCCCCATCTTTCTTATAGCCCCCTTTAAGTACTGAAAGGCTACAATAAGGTCTCCCCAGAGCCTTCTCTTCTCCAGGCTGAACAACCTCAACTCTCTCAGCCTGTGCTCATAGGAGAGGTGTTCCATCCCTCTGAACATTTTTGTGGCCCTTCTCTGGGCCCGCTCCAATAGGTCCATGTCTTTCCTGTGCTGAGGGTTCCAGAGCTGGATGTAGTACTGCAGGTGGGGTCTTATCAGAGCGGAGTAGAGGGGCAGAATCACCTCCCTCAACCTGCTGGCCATATGTCTTTTGATGCCATCCAGGACACAGCTGGCCTTCTGGGCTGTGATCACACAATGTTGCCTCATGTTTCTGTGTTTTGTTCATTGTCTTCTTCATATAAAATGTGACTGGGTAGCCAGGTCTTTTTGAGCCACTGATTATCACATATAATTTTGGCAAGTCACTTAAAATCTTGGTATGTCACAGATCTAATGCTTTTGCAAACCTCACATAAATATCTTAAAAGAACAAAAATATTCAAAACTGCAGCTTTGGATTTGGGCACCTAAATTGCATCCAAATGCCTACTTCATGCATTTAAATCCCTTCTGACGGATCACAGTTTTTTCATCAGTGTTACATGTTCAGCACTTTTCCTTAAAACCAAGGTAGAACCAAGACACTGAATGAGTATCTCAGTTTTCACTTAGTTCCTGAGAAGGTATCTAAAGAAATCTGAGTGTTCAGAAATCAGAGAGTAAATTAACTCATACATACTGGTTACTTCTAGACTTCAAGTGATTTTCATGTGATCTTCACATGACCTATGATTTTTGAATTTTTAACAGTCTAATAAACCTTGGCTTTTCTGTTTGCATAGTTTTAAGTATGCGGTGGGTATGAGCTCTGACAGTGGATTCCGTGGTGGTCTCAGGCTGTGCTGTAACCTTGTTGCAGTCATAGCTTTGAAATGGCAAGTCAAGTCCTTCGAACTGGCAGAATTAGATATCTTCTTTCATACTTAGCTTTTGGAGACCTTCCGGCCATCTGCTGAGAAACTGAAAAACCACAAAGTGCTATTGACTCCATCTAGTTCTGAAGGAAGCTTTCCATTATCTTTGCTAGAAGGTCTTTAGTCTGGACTAACATGGAGTCTCTGTCTTTCAAATAACTGCTGCTGCTTCCTAATCGCAGAGAATAGTCCCTGTTAGTGATTTACATTCTGTTTCAGAACACTGGTCTTGAATGATACAGTCCTTAGTTTTGCATATAATCTAACAGATGAAGGTATTAGTACGGTCCCTCAGTGACTCATTAAAACATTTTAGGCAAGTTTTAGTGCACTTTTGATGCAAACAATGACTGCATGCTATTCTCATAAAAAAACAAAAACAAAAAAACCCAAACCCCAAACCAAAACACGAATGTTTTAAAGAGGCTCCAACTTCTTGAAAGAATAATCTATTGTACCCCTATTTAATTCAAGCAAAACCAGCTTTGAGGTCCATTCTTGTACTCACTAATACTACTGGGAGTATCGATATTGACTATAGTGAGGAAAAAGAATACCTAGTTTAATATATGCTTCAGTTTATAAAATACTAAGCCAACAAGTTGCTTAAGATGGTGTGTATCTGTTCATTTATTTTTATACATAAAATACAAGGACCTTAACACACAGGGTAGAAAAAGCTAGGACATTAACAAAAGAGTGCAGTGCTTCTTTTTGTTCAGTATTAAAAAAAATGAATCCTTGGTAAGGGTATAATTAACTTGGTATTATTAACTTGGTAGTGTGCAAGCCATCCTTTTTGGAGGGATATGTTGCACTCACGGGTGCCGGAATAGAAGCAGAATGACTGGATGTTTGCAAAGGAAAGTTTTAATAGTCTCTGTCAGTTCCTTCATGAACCACGGGCAATTCCTGCCACCTCACATTTCTAACCATTCAACATCTATATCCTGTTGCCTCAGCCCATCAGAGACTGGAATGACAGTGTTCAACACAAAGTAATAACTTTCCCAAGGGCTTATCATTCATGAGTTAGCAAATGTGACTTACCATGCAAGCTAATGAAAACAGCTCTGTTATTATTAAGCAGTCATTCTACAATTAACTCACTCGCATTTTCAGACGAGTTACACTGCAATCATATGAAGACTATACTGCAGAACCTTCTTGTCCATTTATCCCATTCATAACAATACTAAATGAAAACATTTTGCCCGTATCCTGCCAAGCCAGTCCATGGACACCTCTGAAGGAGCAGTAACTAATACTGCTAATGATTCTTCTTACTAGTCTTGTTCTCTTGTTATAAAACTCCTTATCTTCTTGACCTTTCTGCATCAGAAGCCCCCAGGTGAAGAGGCTGAGAATTTTCTCTGTAACAAGTCCTTTTAAAGCCAAATTAACAGCTTTTACTGATTCAGTGTGCTTGCATTTTTGGTACCTATCTGGGAATATACTTAGGAGAAGAGAGAAATATAATTTGCAGCAAGGGCTTAGCACAAGGCCCTTTGTGACACGAGACAGTAGACACTCAAGGTTACTCATCAGTTCTGAAAATCATGTCCCATCTAAGTGCAACAAATTCAAGGGCATGATTTAAAACAGCTCCTGTTGCTCAAGACATTTTATGTCTATCTATTTTTCTGTCTATATTATACATAAACGGTATTTATTTGATATATTTCCTAGTTATTCAAGAGATCACGAGTAAAAAGTGTTGAGCTTCTGCAACACATGCCATAATAAATACACCCCCAGCTTTAAGCCTTGTTTATTTTTACAAGGCTTTGCTACAGATTTTATTTTGTTCCAGTGTGCTTTCTCCTCACATCAAATTCAGAATGGTCTGCCTGCTTATCTTTTCTTTTCTACATTACTGACAGTCTTTTTAACTTTGAACAACATCATCAGGGTAGTAATCAATGTTCTGCTGAAGCTCCAGGGATTCAACAGATACTCTTAAACCACGTTACTTAGAGGCTCCTGCCCACAATTTGGAATAAATGTCTGTATTTGAACAAAGCAAATACGTAAATCATGCCTGTAACTCTTCATCATATGGAGAAAAAATTTTACTTCAAATAATGAATCAGGAAGCAAAGCAGCAAGAGAAAGAAAAAAAGATAGAAAAAAAGACAACAGCAAGAGAGACAGAGAGGAGAGTATGATGGAAAAAAATGAGACAGGACTAGAATTAAAGGCAATGATGTAGAAAAAATCCTGACAACTTTAATGGCTTGTCAAAGAAGATCTCCAAGGGCTCCAAAACAAATGAAAGAAAAAAGCAAAGCCATATAAATATATACGGAAATGAAAATGGAGAGGAGTATCTCATCTATTACTTCAGGATGCCAAAATCAAACTACTTTATCTAATAAACTAAAAATGGTGTTTATGAAATGCTGCTGCAGTTTATCACATCAGCAGCCTGTATTGGTTCTAAAGATGAAACTACATCAACATCTTTCCAGTCTGTTTCTCCTGGAAAATTTTCTTAGCTTCCATGGTCTCTGATGCTAAGAAACCATAATACTGTTATGCTTTCCATCTTTCTTGGATACAAATGAGGTGACTAATTACTCCATTTAACTGCACTACATACAGTAAATGTGCATGCATTTGAATGCATGTGCATATGTGGTTTTTTTCCCATGCTGGTCAGCAGGACGAATATGTTTTCTTAATATTATCAGTTGTAATCAATATATCCACAATACCAAAGAAGAACGTTTCAGAAGTGAAAAGTGCAAATGATGCATTGAGGACTCTGCTGTGGTCCTTAAACCCTGACCTAAACCAGGATGATGTGGAACCACCGCAGCAATGTGGGATCAACTGGGTCTTCTGATACTTCATTTCATCCTCAGGCATCAAAAGTAATATGCTTGTTTCTTTAGCCAAGAGGAGGATGCTTATTTCTCTGACAATCACATCTGCTTTTATGTGCCTCTATGGTAAAGAATAACCAACCACAGGTAGATTTAAAATAGCAGATGATGCTTGTAACTAATGAAAAAACAATACAGGTTATTTTCCATTACCTTTCTAGAGAAATTTAGCTTTAAAAGACAAAGTCAGATAAAGTTTAAATGGGAATTAATATATGTACTAAATGACTGAAGCCACGCTAAAAATCTTTCCATATTAGCCCTGTATCTATGCGTATCTGTACTCACACACATACTGTTCCATACTCAATATTGGGAAAAAACGTATTCAAGAAGCTTTTTTTCCACAGTAATTGTCACCTGTGAAAAGTGCTAAAAATACAGCCATAAAAAGCAATCTGTTTCTGTGAGTTCTTTTCCTTTCCTTTCCTCCCCCTTCCCTACCCTTTTTTTTTAATTAAGATCTTTTTATGGGAACTAGATTTCTTTTTTTCTTATGAGTTAATCTATTCCTACTCCTCCTTCCCTATATTTGGTTGCAATCACTATGTTACGTGGTATTTCTGCACCAGTGAATTGTATGAGGTAGCAGCAATAAAACTGAAGGTCCAGCAGGGGTTCTTTTTCCAAGCTAACATCCAGATGTTACCACACAACTACATTTCCGACATAAACTTCCTCTTACAAATAACATTAACAAGTCTCTTTATTTTAAGGTTATTAGTCAACTAACGGCAATCATACAAATTATCTCACCATTTTATTACATGAACAAAAGGAATGGAAAACTAATAAAATTATGAAAAAAAGAAATTGTACCCCTTTTTTCTCCATTTTCTGCATTCGCCTCTGTTTCCATCTTTCACAGCCCTCCCAAAATTACTGCCCTAAAGTTTAGTGCTGTACTGACAAATGGGGTCAATATAGCACTAGTCAAGAAAATGAAGTAGATCCTCCATCTGAGATCTACTATTTTAATGTTTGTGCAAGGAAAACTTTATGATTTTTGCTTGTATTCAAGCTCTGGAAAAAAATTAAAGAACACCGACCTATGACAGACATTACTGACACCATGTTTTTGCATTTTGTTTTCTTTTTTAAATTACTTTGAGACTTTTAATGGTTATGGGCACCTTGGGCTGTACACAAGTTATACAAAGACCTCCAGAGCATGAATATTGCCAAACAAGTGCTAATCAACTGTTTGTTTGTTTCTATTCCACATAATTTTTTGCTTAGGAAAAAAGGAGGTTATATTCTTAATTAGGAACATTTTAATTTATTCAGTATCTCTAACCCAAATCCCGTCATTTAATATTTATTGATCAATGATCATTGCTCCTTGTGCCCTGCATATTTATGTTTTAGTTGGTATCTAAATTCTTAATTTGGAACATCCTACCTGATACAATTATTACTTAAGAAAGAGAAATTTGCACCGACTACTCAACTTCTATTCATTTCAAATTAAGCCTAGAGGGCTCAACACAATCTAAGAGCCATGCTCAAAAGGCTTACTGAAGTTAACGTTTGTGTTTCTGAGACTGGACTTTGGCCAAAGGAGTTAGAATTGCTATTAGGAGAGGATTATGCATTCTTGAATGCTTTTCATTTTCATTTCTGTTTTATACAGTTTCATTTTTTCTTTCTTTTGGGAAATATCCTGTGTAATGTAAGGGGCAAAACCCAGCATTTCTACAGATGTAGAACCCATTAGGATCCCTAAAAATATATAAAATGGATATTACAACTAATTCTGAAGGCAAATTCTCTATTGTTATCTTGGGCCATAGGAGTACTGAGAACGCACCAGAAAGGAGCCAGATTTTTCCTACCAGGTTTTCTGTCTGCACAGACGAGTCTTTAGGAGGTGTATAATTAGTAGTATGATTTCTACAGTTACCCATCTGCCAAATAGTGTGCAATTCCCCTGTTCTCTTTGGGCTTCTTTAGGAGGTCCAAAAGCTCCTAAAGCAGATCACACTTATTTTTTTGGATAAAAACAAAAGCTGAAGCCTTAGCTCTGAATGCTCCTGATCTAAAGCAAGACTTTAGAGATATCAAGTATAAGAAATGTCATTTGTAATAAATAAGGCACATGTACAAATCATGATTAGATTAAGTAAATCATCTGAGAGTCTGAAGTAAGGACTGTTGTTTATTATATATTTGCAATATTTCTAGAACATTAAAGCTCATCTCTTTGGTGATATTAAATGTAAACATTAAGCAAATACCACCAAGGTTATTGCTAGTAGGTTTTAGAAAAAGCAATGCCATTATGAATGGTATGCATTCACTCTATAGCATGTTCTTGCTTATTACCAGTATTAGAAAAACACATCAAAAAAGACTACACTAAACATGTTTTAAGCTAATACTTTTCTCTGCTGCCAACTGTTTAACAACTAGCTTGTGTTCAGTTTCACGGAAATGCACACATTTATAACGGTGCTGTATGGGCAAATAAAAATCACAAGCAAGTTGTTTAGCTGCTTTAATAGAAGTATTGTAATCAACTGGCATTCAGGCATACACAATGCATGTCTAATTCTGCTTTCCACTATACTTCTCTAGGACTAGCACTGAAATTTCTTATTAGTACACGCAAGAATATAAACTGGCAGTTTGTTATTATCAAGCTGCTGAATAAATGATAAATGCTGAATAGCTGATAAATGAATTGTTGCTATTACACAGTTGGGGGAAGGGTGTTGTTTGTATATTTTCCATAAAAACAAATTACAAATTGTTTATAGATGTGATCATTACTGGATGATTACTCTGGCCCAACAATTTATACTCTCTAAGCTGCTTGGGAACTGCTTCCTCTACATTAGGTATCTGAAGCGTGTTATTTTTGGTCAAGGTCACACAGCAGTTTGGCTGTTCCCTGATTTATTAAAGATTAGTTCAAAAAATAGGAAACGTTCTTAAAAATATTTCTCACTGATGCATCTAAACACTACCGCAACAAAAGCAGCAGGATTAGTCATCACCATGCTGGTCTCATATTTCTCAGGGAGACAGTGAAGAAGGCAGCATGGGGCACTGAGAGGACAGACTTCAATTTGATAAACCATCTAAGTAAGTACTTACATTTGAGCTTGTCATTAAGTGGAGTTTTACTCACACAAACTTTAAACTCAAGTCTCTGAAGGAAAAAAATACCTCTCTGTAAATACTAAAGCAAGAATTTTTAAAATCAAAAGGAAAAAAATTTGGAAAAGAAAATTATACCTTATTGAAAAGTACCATAAAACTGTAGAAACGGGTGTGGAGGGAACCCCAACAGGTCAAAGAGATCTCTTGCCCATCCTCACTTATACAAGAGAATCTACCATATCTAAAACATCCTTGGCAGATGTTGGCCTAGAACTGCTCACGGGTCTCACTACCACTGCTTCCCCAAACTGGTTATTGAATTCAGTTGAGTCCTGCTATGAGCTTCAGAACCAACACAAGACTAGGAGTCACTCTCAGTTATCCCTCTTCTTTCAGTTCATACCCCTGATATGAACCCAGTTCATGCCCCTTCCAAAAGACCGCACACAGACCTTCCCAGTCACTTTAAGCTCACATGCTATGAGCTATGTTGGCACAAATTTTAGCTGTGAGGCAAAAGTACAGGTAGTAACAGCTGGCCAAAAGCTCTCCAACCACGTCTTTGTCAAATATGAAGAAATACAGTTAGGTAGCCCTAGAAAAAATACTGCATTGACAAAAATAATCAGGAAGCCAGAACTCAAATTTCTCAGTAGCTCTCTACAATGACTGCAAGTACAAAAGCTGGGCAGGTGACTGAAATGGCCACAGAGCCTTGGTTATCGTTGGTATAACTAAACGCTAAGGGGTAAGAACTGACAATAGCAAAATATTTCCAGAAAGTAAGTTGGTTAGTATTCACCAAGAGTGAAAAGCTTTGAGCTATACTGCATGTCTTTTCAAAAGTGCAGATGTTGCAGTGCTTTGCAAAAATAAATCACTAATACCACCTGTAGATGCAGGAACTGAGATACAGAGGTAAAATGAGTTGTCTGCAGTCATTTAGCAAGCTCGTTTGGAAGGCAAATACACTCTGGATGTTCATCTCCTGAATATGCCAGCCTGAACATCAGAGAGCACTTTTGCAGGTTCCTATTCACTCTCAGTAATTTGGATTCCCTTTTCAATTTCAGTATATTAGTCCTAATTCTGCACCAGTTTACAGTCAGTGAAATAGCCAGGTACCAATCACACAATATGGATTAAAAAGCCAAAAAGAATCTGGTTCATCATGCTCACATTTGGTATCCATGTCGATCACTATCACAGCTGTGATACTTCTGCTAAATTAACATGAAAATTGCACATAAATGAGGGGCAGTTAGAATTTGCTGAAATGCAATTACAATAATGTAAGAAAATATGACATAATTTTCTTTGTTACCAAATAAGTATTTTTCAGTCCAAAAAGAAAATGTAATGATCACTTGATTATAAAAATCTAGTTAAGATCAGAAATAACAACTGTAGTATCTGCACTAAGGGAAATACTGCAAAAAGAAAAGTTGCTGACTATTTAACTTCTTCCGTATTAGGTTTCGTTGTACCCAATAATATATGAAGTATGAAGCATAAACAGTTTTCTAAATAAAAAAAAAAAGTAAAGAAGAGTTGCCATGGAGACATCATGAGTTGCCTTGGGGCTTGAGAAAACACAATTAGCCTACAGGATGGCTTTCAAACACTTTAATTTGAACCTTTTCAGCCATGCAGTGATCTGCTGAAATAATTATTTGTGCTCTCTGTATTTTTTTAGCCAATATATATTACCGTGTGTTCAAAAGTAATGATTATGGAGGAATAGCTTTTCATTCTGATATTTTAAATTGAATTTATTGAAGGGAAACCTTCAGCTTTGACTTTTTAGCACTAAATTAAAAAATACAACCAGTTAGCACAGAAATCTTCTTTTTTCTCTTCAAACCTTTCTGATTTTGCAACCATGCAAATTAATTTTTCTCTTACATGGACTGCTCCTAGGAAAAAAAAAGTGTTCCACACTGACTCAAATATTACCTGAAAAACTGCTGCTTGCTATTTTTCAGTCTGTGAATCACAGTCCTTGTTCAACAGGATGAAACAAAGGGCAACAGAAAAACATGAGTTCTTTAAGTGTCTGTAAAGTCTATGTGATAAAGACTTTCTTCTTTGCAAATGTTTGCAACTTTCACATTTATAAAACTTGGCAACTTTGTTTTTTAAAAATAGAGATTGGACTAGATGATCTCAAGAGGTCCTTTGCAACCTCAGTGACTGTGATTCTAAGATGTGCAATGTAAATAGTCTAGTTCAGATTTCTGACACCATGCCATCTGCACCCAAATTCAGTAAGTACGCAAACACACGTGTGTACTTGTGTATATAAGAGGAAGTGAATAATAGAAAGTAAGCTTAAACCGGTACTCACAAACAAGCCGCATTGTCAGACTGACCTTGAAAGTTAAGGATTATTTTCCATTTTCGCAGAGGAGACCATTAGCTGATTTAGGTGGCAACCTAAAAAAAACAAACCAAATCAGCAATTAATTTTAAAAGTCTGATCAATGAAGCTATCTGTAAAAAATGTTAGAGAAAATGTTACAGAAACTATCTGTAAAAATAAAAAAAAAAAGAGAAATGTGCAACTGAAAAATCATTAATAGGAATTGTGAACGCAGCACTAAATTGAATATAAGTGAAAGATACTGATAAAATATATTAACAAAGGTCAAGTAGGTAAATATAAACAGCAGTAATACTCCTGTGTAGAAAGACAAATAGACTAAAAAATTCTGCTCTTTTATTTTATTAAACGTTATGTTCATTTAAAGAACCTAACAAATAACCTTTTTTAGGATCGATTATCTCATTTTTACAGAAAGTCATTAGAAAAATATACATTTCAAGTGATTGAGCAACGGTATTCATTTAAATACGATAATTATCTTAGACTTCTTTACCTCTGTATTTCCATTATAGGAAAGCAAGCAGGTGCAGAACAAGTACTAAGATCTTAGCTGAATCTCCCATGATTTTAAATGACATTTTTTAATATGGCATCTCTGCCTTCATTGTTATCACACAGGGGCTCTCTGCATGCTGATTTCGGCCTTCCACAGATGATGCCTATGAACTTCGCACTTGCTAAATGTCTAGCATCAAATAACAGATGTTCATACCCACACTGAGTTCACAGCAAGATCACATTCTCCCACAAATGTCCTTGGTAGCGAAAAGTAAGGCATCAAAAAGTACCACCATAAATGAACTCGAATTCAGATATTTACTGCTTTTATTTAAACTTTCAGTGAAGAAAACAGTATTTTTCTTTGCTGTTATCCCAAGTCAGCTCTCATCAGAAAAGAGTTAATCAAGGATTTGTGGAGCAGAGTGTATTTCCAGCAGATAAACACTCTGTTTCTGATTTTTCAGTACTCCCTATTCATGGTTATACAGACTAAAGCTGAATTCGGTAGCCTTCAGGATATCTATGCATCTTTCCTTCATTAAGGGGTGCATGGAAATAATTCTAATAACTTTTTAACCTACGTGTCTCTGTTGAGGTGCAGATCTAATGACACATTCCTATTAGCAAGGTCTTTTGGAAAGAATATATGCTTCCAAACAGAAACCTCAAGAGATTAATCACTCAGGCTAAAAGCTGTTATGTGCTTTTAACACTTCAGATGAAATGAGCTATTCCTGACTGTTAGATGTGCCTAAAATCTTTGTATTTCTAATAATTTACACCTTCCTTTAATCATCTGAACCTATTTCTCAAAGGAAACCAATTAGCTTCAATACATCTTCGCATATAATTTAATATAAATAAAAGAAACATATTTCTTGGTAGGTTTTCAACGTAATGGCAACTCCATCTTATTTTCTCCCTTTTCTTTAAAACAAGCTGGTAGGTCACAGTGGAGCTAATGCTCTGATTTGAATATGCAAAGAGCAGGTCGCCAGAAATAATTCTGATCAGGAGAAATACAGACAGACTTCCCATTTGTGCATTGGAATAATGTCATGTTACAAAATGTTTTGAGATCCTATGCAGGAGAACAGTAATAATTTTATAACTATTACTTTTGAAGTGCAAGTATGGTGTCAGAAAATCATTAGTAATGGCACGGCACAATTGTTTGTTTATCAGTAAAAATTATTTAAAAATAACAAACGATTAACCACATATGTTAGAGTGTGTGTGACTTAGGGATCAAACAGTCTGCCTTTACTCTGTGCTGCTGTGACTGACCCATTCCTCGTACCCCAAGTAGCTTCTTATAGTTGCACTGAATTGCAGCATTCAGTATTGACAATCACAATCACTCCCAAGTCTGCAATTTAAACATTATTCTACTTATTAGCAGAAGCTGAAGAAAGTTTCAGTGAGTTGGCAAATAGGGAATGAACAGCTCAGGAATCCAGAAAGACAGAAGTTAGTGAAAAATTCAGGAAAGAGTAAAAATATACCACCTTATACCTTGATTGCTACTAGCTTCTTCCCTATCCATACTGCTCACATGCAGAATGTTCAGTTAAACATCAGTAGTAACTAACAGTCAACAGTCACTGCCGCTGCAGAGGAGTTTTCAGCCCTGTTTCTGTCGAACCCCCCCCTGCTGTAATGTACATTCAGGGAAGATGGGCTGAGCCTGTCAAAGCAATGACTCCTCTGCAGAACTTGTGCTGAGTTTGCCGACTCAGCTATGCTCGCCTTACACACACTTCCCTTAATTATTTCTTCTAGTAAAATGCATAGCAAGTACCTACCAAATATTTTACTCTTTGAAAGGAAAGATCTGATCAAAAGACATTTTATCAATGAAAGCCAAGTACCTAGACACCAAAGCTACAAAACTACATCCGACACCAATAAGGGAAAAATATTTCCTGAAATATAATCGCAAAAGATATTAAATGGATATGCTAGAAAAGAACTGTGAAGTTAATACTGTGAACAGCAATTTGGATACCCTTTTTAATGGAAGCATCTTCTTTTCTAAATTGACTTATGTTCCAAGATAAATTACACTGAAGATTTTAAAATACACTTTTTCATCACTAAGCAGTTGGCCAGGATAGGTGTCTTCCTCCTTATTCTATCAAACTCATGAGATGTTCTTTCTCTACAACAGAATTTCAATGGTAGACATTTTTTAAAAAAAAGAAAGACTTCCTGAAAATACTGCCATGGTCCTATAATGAGATTTCATGAGGGTGAACCTGGAAAGATTAAGTCTTTCTTATGTTGATCATTTTCTCTCCTACACCTACAACCATTCAACCATGTAACACACTCCTGTAACATGTGAAAGCATATTAACTTATATTAAATTTATATTTAATTTATTTTACAGTCTTCAGAAAAATCAAGCAAGAAAGGCATACAAGGGGAGAGTGAAGAACTGAACTGGGAAATACTAAAACTTTTATTAATGTCGGACAGGGTTAGAACTGTAATTTTAATGGGTGATCCAGTCATATTGTACGATTTAAGAAACAGGTTTTCTTCTTTCCTATCAACATTTTTCTGCAGAGTGTGCTTCACAGCTTAAGAGAGATTCTCTGACCCTCTACTAAAATTTCATGTATGCATGATGACGTGACTCTTTCTGAGACAGATTATTTGCTATACTTAAATCACAGAACACTTGAACTAAATTCTGGAATATGACAATCCGTAAATTCTACTTTATTGGTTAATGCAATTTTTAAAGATTATAATTAAAATTTTTTTCCACATTTACAATTTACTACCATTTGAACATGTTTTTCATAAAACAGAAAACTCTGTATCTGATAGTCTTATGATGTGAATAAAAAGGTAATTTCAAATCCTTTTTAAGACATATCTAATAAGTTATTACACTTTGTCATCAATAACACCAGCAGTGATGAAGAGTGTCAGATAATTTAAAAGTGCATTTACGGTATTCACATCTTATTTTCATGTGTCTTTCTCTATTAAAGCATCCCAAATTTACATCTGTGAAATTTTTAAAAGTCAATTTGTGAGTCCAAACAGAAAATAATATGCACAGAGAACAAAGAAAGCAAGCATTAAATAAAATTAATTTCACAAAATGAAATTCTAATTAATAAAGAACAAACGTTGTAAATTCTAGCAGCAATTAAATTTTGAGCACAGCCCAGTTCTTACAATACAGTAGCGATTACAAAATACATAGTAGTCCTTTTTTCATCTGATTGTGTATTACCTACCAAATTATTCCTTGTGATGTTTCACAGTACCCCTTAACCTACTCTTTCGGTAGAATCATAACATTTGTAAACAGAACCTAAATTTCAAGGATAATGTTAAATCATGGGATGCAGGAAAATTTGCTTTATGTATAAGTGTACATATGTGCAACTAATACTTTTATGAAAGAATAGACAGTTGGGAGGCAGGAATTCAGGTTTTTCCTCTTCTACAGACTGGTTAACAACTACTAATCTTGAGCAACACCTCTTTACTGAGCAGGACATCATACAGCACAGAAGGTCCAAATGTAACTAATATTGCCACCCATCAGGCCTCTCTCTATTCTGTAATACTACAGATGCACAGTGTATTCCTTTACTGCAACATTTCATTGCAGAATCTCAGCCTAAAATATAAGCATTAATACTGGTATGAACAAAACGCAAAAAAATGCAGGAGGACTTTCATGAGTCTATAAAAACAAAAAGAATGATAGATGTTTCCTATTCAGTTCAGTAATCTTTACTGAAGAAAACTACAGTGTAAAAAAACTACCAGGAGTTTCCTCTAAGGTGACTGCTTAGGAACTACCAGATGTAATTGCCTTACCTTAATTCTGAAACAGAACTAGAAGTTCCGATCACATATTACGGGGATCATTAAAAATGTGCTGAGATGAATGAGGGTCCTGCAACACTGTGCTACTTCCACCACAATATGTCTAGTGGGTAACAGCTAAGCATGGACAAAAAGTGAATTACGTAAATGCCGTCTCTATCTAACTGCAACATCTGTGCAAAGGGCTTCTTTTGCACAGAAAGATCTATAGGATATTATCTTATCATATGATTGCCCTGATCATGACAAAGCAGGTCTGCTATGATTTTAACATGCCAGGACTACTTGGACAGGACCAAGCTGGCAGCATACGCTACCATAAGTATCTGTCTTCTGGCACCACTGTCATCAGCTTCGGTTTCTTTTGGAAGTTGTGATTCAATATTCTTTCAAAAATTCTGTTCTATTAGCTGGAAATACTAATCGAACAATTAAAAGTTGAAGCTTCAAAATACACTTAAACCCAAGAAATTGTCTATATATGAGCTACAAAAAATTGCAAGTAAAAATGTGACAGAAAAATAACACAGGTGAGAAACAAAAACTGGTCCAGTTATTGAAACGAGCACATAAAAAGAATCATTGTGAATCAGAGAGTCCGATGGTATCTCCAGCTCTTCCATATTCACCAGGTTGTGCATCTGCTTATCAGAAAACCGAAAATGGCACATGAAAGCACAAATAATGTACTAACATTTCTTGAGTTTCATTCATTTTTACATTTACATTTTCCAAGTAAAACCTGAGAAAAGATTTTAAAACACAACAAGCCATGGTTTTAAGTGACAGTCTTCCAAATTAGAATTAAAATTGTGTTCTCTCACAAAGGATACCAGTTGTTCAATTGCCACCAACAAAAGTTTAAAAACAGAGAAACCTCCTGAACTAGGGCACCAGCTATGCCACTATCCTAGTTTGGCTATCGATGGCCATCAAATAAGTACAAAAAAAATGCACCTAACCGAATCTTTAAAATAAGATTATTAATTAGATGACAATGTAAGTAATAGCTAAAAACATATAAAATTATATAGCCTGCTCACTTACCAACAGGCCTGATCTTAAATCATGCAAAGCTCATTCCTAGATGTGGTGGCAGTTAATCTAAAAGATGAGAGGCTTGCTCAATAAATTGCTCCACAACACGTAGATAGGGAGCTCTGTAAATTAATTCTTCATCAGTAGCCTCCTCAAAAAATTATTCCACCGTATTTCTGCTGAAGTCAAGTTTCCTGATGATGCACTGACAACGCTCTCTGGAAGAAACATGGGAATTTGCATGCTCTGTGGGAACTTATCACACCAGTGAGAAAATCCTATTCTGAAAGCTTTAATCTTTCTCCTTGAATGACAGTCATACTTATAAGCTATCATCTGGAAAATAGCTTACTGGTATTCACACTTCTTTTCTTTAGGTTTGTCATAACACACTGCCAGCTGAGAAGGGCTTGCATATCCCTCTTCTTGTATGCTTCTTCACATACTTACTGCCTCTTCATGTAACAATGTATTTGTAACAGATTTAGCTGACCCCAGGTTCCAACTCCACCCCAGGATATTTTCTGGAGAAAACATACACCATCACACAGCTAGCTACCTTCAAAAGAACCATTTAGTGTTTGTCAGAGACTCTAGTGCTTTGCCATGCACATATGATTTACTTCTGTGAAAACTAAAGAGCTGGGGTTTTTTCCCCCAGCTCATTTGTTTGTTTGTTTGTTTGTTTGTTTGTTTGGGGTTTTGTTAAATATGACAGCAGGACAGCTTCTTCCTGGGAAACTACATTACAGTAACACAAGGGGTGAATTTACTGTTTGAACCTCATGGATTTGACTCCGAAACTCAGAAATTATATTAGTAGTCACGTGGTAAAATCCTCTTGAAGCATACCAAATGAGTAAGTGAAAAGTCAAAAGAATTCACAACAGGATAGAAATCCTGTGTTGTTCTTTGTTGGGTTTTTTTCTGAAATGTGTAATGGTATTTTTCTGAAAGTGGATCCAATATTCTAAAAAAGAGAATAGAGTCATCTTGGACATTGCACCTAAGATTGACTAGTTAGCTCAGATCTTTTTGACAATATAAGAATTACAGTTCTAGTACACATTTTTATATATTTTGTTGAAATATTCTCCTTTGAACAAAGCATACTGGAGAAAGTTGCAGTCTAAGCTACCTCATTTCTTTTATGTGATGTCAAGGTATTTTATTTCAATAATATACTGGGACTTTCTTCTGATAAACCAAAAAGGCTTGACTTCATTTCATTCCTGTTTGCATTTTTATGTAAAATATTATAATAATCTATTCAGAAGCTCTAGTGACTCTAATAAAACTATACTAATTACTTTGCTATATTCTAAACAATATTATAACATATGGTATAAAACACAAAATTCTGTAAAAATATTTGTACCAGAGAGGACCAAGAACAGTGGAGAGAGGGCTTTGTGCTTTTCCAGTCTGTATGTTGACTTTACACTGATAGTAATTGTAGTTATAGATTCATAGAATCATCTAGGTTGGAAGGGACCTTTAAAATCATCAAGTCCAACCATCAACCTAACATTGCCAAAACCACCACTAAACCATGTTTCTAAGCACCACGGCTGCCCATCTTTTAAATACCTCTAGAGATGGCGATTCCACCACTTCCCTGGGCAGCCCGTTCCAATGTTTGAGAACCCTTTCAGTGACAAAATTTTTCCTGATATCCAATCTAAACCTCCCTTCCCTGGAGCATATACAAGTATTAGAGGAAATAACAAAGACACAGTTGGTTGTAGCCATAAACCTATAGTTTTTCCAGTCTACAGACAGATAGAAATCTGCACTCTGATGGATCATTAGGGATTTGATCTACAGCCTCCTTTACTGTTACAAACATGAACCTTCCTTTTGTAGCTAGTTCAGACAGACAGCAAGCAACCACAGTACATCACAAGTTTTGCTGCGCTAGGCAAATGTGTCTCCATAAAGCTTTCAAACCTGTCTGAGAACAACGGGATTCTCTCAGCCTAAAGAAATCCTCAGCAGAGGCAAAACTGGCAGGGCAAATTTCATGACAGTCATTTCTTGTCCTTCTAGGACAGTAATAATTTAAGAGCAGGATAAAGTACTTGGAGTGGGAACACAGCAAACACTGACAGTTCTCCCTAAGCCAATACTTTGGAAATTGTGGTAAAGGATACCTTTAATTACAGCTCATGTGAACCAGGTGCTGCTGGTAAAGACAAGATAGTTGTACTGTTCAAAAAAAGTCCAGGGTTCTACTTAGAAACCGCAACACAGATAATCTCAAAGCCTACTTCCTTTTCTTCCAGATGCAATTTAAGCCGTCTCAAGCTTTGCCACAGATTAAGTACTTACATACATGATTAGACCTTTAAATCTCTGCACAAATTTCTTAGTCCTTAATACACTCCTTGCAAGTTACATTGCCATTCTCTCAGTGTGATTGTGCAACGTTCTTGAAATGAGTACCTCAAAGAGTAATTTAGCCCCATCAACATTTTACTCTACTATAATAAAATGTTTTAGTCTCTAACCTGCAATTTAATCATATCCATACCATTTAAAAAGTCAGGAATACTATGCTTCTCCTATACCAGCCTATTTTGTGCTGTAATCCCTGCTGATACTTTATGAATTAATCTTTCCAAAGCTGATGGAATGTGAAAGAAACAGTTAACACTGTTATCATCAATTATCTGTGCAGAAAATAGTAACTTTATTACTCTTCTATACATTCATTTATCTTTCAAACAAGAGATCATCAAGACCTTATCTTGGAACTGCAATATTAATCATACTTTAGCTATTTGATTCGATTTAATGTAAAGTGTTCCAGATCATTTTAGAGTTGGACACTGAGATTTAACATTTACCATATTCTTTAGTAAAAGAATTAATCATGACTGCTTTTTTAAGCAGAAGGCTGCTTCTTCCTCACCAGGGTCATCTTACAGCATGGTTCTAGGGGAACAAGAAAATATAAAGACCAATTTTTCTAGTACAGAGTGTGCTAGATTAACAGATTTCTCCTCACATTAGGCCATTTTATGAGTGGGCAGGGAAGCCACACAACTTTCCCACAGTCTTACAGATAGTCTATTATATGATGAGGATTTCAATCAGCATTGCCATATCTTGGGCTGGACAACCCTTTCTCTTCATCTGTTCCCTAGCTCTCTGTAGGAAGGAATACTCAAGCCGTAGACGTCTACACAGGGAGGTTCTCCTCATCGCTTTCCAGAGCTCTCCTTCAACCTGATTTCAAATAATTAGTCTAATGAGACTGTCAAGCTGTGCTTTGCCTCTTCTTCTCTTTAAGGTAGGCAACAGGCAAAGGGCTAGCAAACAACACTATCTGTGTCCCAAGTACTACAGGTAAACTGAGTGTAACTGAAAAAAAGACAACTCCCAACCCCCCCCCCAAAAAAAACAAAAAAAAACCCAAACCCTGAGATAATTTAAAGCTAATCAAAATCCCTGGGTATCACATTCTGTTCTGAATTATTCAGATCAAACCCATGGTTATGAAATACCTAAGTCTCTCTCCTGAAAATGGATTTCCTCACTCAGGAAAAAATTGAGGTAAAGTGATCCATTTTTTCTTAAATCAAAGATGTTTTTTTTAAATCTAAAATATATAACATCTTCATCAAAAACCTTTTGGTATACCAAAGAACATGAACAAGATCTTAAGAGTCATGAAATGGCCTAAAGAAACCAGCCAAAGATGCATGAGAAATGTATCACTTCCCTCAAAAATGTTGCAAAATTTATTTGTATCTACAACTCATGCACAGAGCAAAATTATTCTCCACAGTGATTTTTTTTTTCCCCACCGGGAGTTATCAATTACATGTTAAGTGCCTCATGTAATGGATCTTCCATCATTTTCCATGAGAAGCTGCTCCACAGTCTAATAGTTGGAGGTCCAGAAAACACATCCAAGTTAAGATTGCTCTTTATTTGGTGCATGTTCATATAACCTAGTAATTATCCTTTTTCTGAAGTTTAATCCTCAAATGAACTTATCTGGCCTTAGTCCCGTTAGAGAGCTGAAAGAAACCTTAAAAAGATGACAGGAGATGACAAGCAACATATCTCTTTTCACAGAGAAATATTGTATGAATTATTAATCTGACCCAGAAAAGATCATAATCAAAGACTAGCAAGGGCCCCTTGAGCACCGTTAGTGCATAATTCTACCCTCTGAATCTTGAAAGCTTAGGGAACTGATACATGAAGGAGCAGAGCAATAAAGCAACATGTACGTCACTGATAGGAATTTTAAAGGACTATTGTAGCATCTAATATAGGGTTACATATATATAAGCACCTATATATAGGGTTACATATATATATTTAGCATCATACATATATTTTCAATTATTCCTCTATTAGTGTTTCTTTTAAAACACAGAGGGAGATACTTATAATCATTTAAAAACACTATTAAACAAAATACTATTGAACAATGCCATAATTTTGAATAGTAGGGGACCCAAAGAAAGTGTACCAGCAGAATTTAAAATTTATTTCTTAGTTACAGAACCATTTATTTAGAATGAACAAAACAGTTACAACCACATACAAGACAGACATCAAGAGGATCTTAGCTTTATTCAGTGCTGAATACCATTAGCACTGTGGACATCCCCAGACATGGAAACTCAAAGCTATGGCTTTGAGTGAGTGAGAAACTGAAGAAAATAGGTAACTAAAGATTTTAGTTCAAGCGTATTCAGAAGCTGTAGTAAAGTTGCCTCTACATTTGTCTGCTATAAAAATCAAATGTTGTATGAGTTGCCACTGTATTTTTATTGCTTCTGGGAAAAAATATATCTTTGATTATTACCTTCTTTATTAAATAATCAAAGAAAATACCCACACTAATCCTGAGTTACTGATCTTGTTCAGCAGTTCATCACATGGCAGATCCTCCTAATACAGGATAATAAAAAATGTATAAAGTTCTACTGATTACATGTACAAGTAAGTAAAAGAGAGTGAAATGAGGACACTATATTCTAGATCTTACAGTGCTTGAGAGATTTGCAGCACATCTATTACATGAATTATTTCATCAACTGCCTAAATGCAGGACACACTATCTACAGCATCTTGGATGGACAGAAGCAAACAAAACAAAAACGTTTTTACTTTCCTCAGAATATTACCATTATTACATTTGGCCTCTATCAGTATACAGCAGGGTTGATGATGCCTTGTAGTTCATTTGCTCAAAGCATACATGAGTTGCCAGCCGCCTGCTCATCCAAACATGAATATTTGGTATCATGTAAAACATTTTGAAAACTGCAGCCAAAGAAAAGTGTTTACACTACATCTCATCTGAGAAAGTCATGTAAGGCCAACCTCTAATCCCAGCAGGCCTGAAATCTACTAAATTGTCTCAAGGTTTAATGAAATGCGAAACCTTTGCTGATTTCTCCTGCCGCTATGGGATACACACACAGCATAACACTTACAGAACCCTCAGGCTAGCTGAGACGGATATACATTATTATTTATGCAATAGATATAGGATTAATTATTTACAGTACATATCTAGTCAGGTACACATTCTCTTATCTTTAAAATGAGCTTCCCATTTAATTAATTTCTCATTATTTTCAACCACATCTTCCTCATAACCATATTTTGAAAAGTAAATTTTGCTCTGAAGCCCTCAGTGTCCAGAGGATGGAAAAATCTTCTGAGCCTCTAAGTAAATAAAACACAAATTACTAGAGAAGACTTCAGAGCAGCCAGCAGTTTTCAGTCAGGCAAAACTGAATTCACATGCACAGACACTTCAGTACGCATTGCATTAAGATGAAACTTTTTGGTGTGTATCTAAATTATTCCCATATTACATACGGTTTTGTTTTGAAACATATCAGAGTGGACTGAGATAATCCTTACTACAGTTGTTCCTGAGCATTTCAGAACCCTTTCTGGTTGTCATTTTCTAAGGAATTACTTTCACAGAGGGGAAGAGGCTTGAGGGTCTGGAAACTTAAAAGACTGCAAGTACCTAGCTGTCTTCCTGAAAGCGGTTTTCCCACAGTAATTCAGACCTGCAGCATTAAAAATCTGCAGCACACCAAGGGTGCAGCATACATTTGAACATGGGGCTCATGTTTTTGTCCTAATCATTTTTTCGTTGGTACCAGGAACCCTTAGAAGATAGGATACATGAACAGATGTGGCCGGTTATTGGCTTTGGGGGTATTTCTAACGGGCTTTCTGCAGGCTGTCATCAATGTTTTAGTTGTTTGAATTGCTCAGGAATGCTCTATGCAAACACAAGGACTGATCCTGCATGGTGCTGACTTGTGGTCCTGATCTTCATAGCGCTGAAGCTAAGTATGTGTGTTACAAAATGTTTTTCTCAGACGGTACAAAAATGTTTAGCATCTTACAAGATTCAGCTCTATGTTTAAAATTTCTGTATGGATATTTATTTGTGATGCAGAAGTCTCTGTCTGATAAGAAGAGGAAACTAATCTAGATGGACACCAACCTGAACATTCCTGGCACACACTTCCTGTGCAAAATACCCTTCCCAGGTCTGGCAGCTACTGCTATTAACTGGATTTATTTTTAAATGCTGCGGATTGCTTTTGGAGTTCCAGTCCCAGACACTGATTTCCAAAATATAAAGCTTCTGAAAGAGTTTTGTGTAGAACTAACTCTCAACCCTGTTACAAGATTTTTTCTCTACAAGATCTTTCTGACATAAAAGGAATATTTTAAAAGGAATTTATTTTTAAAGGAAGCTGGAGCAGATTAAGTATAGACAGAGACAAGACAGCAACAAGTGCAAATTAAACATTCAGAAGAATATTACTTTCAGAGTTTTTGGAACTCAAATATAACTTTCACTTGTAGAACTTTTAGACAAGGGCAAAAAACCACCAATCCGAAAAACATCGCCGTTGATTTTGACAGGTTCAACAGTAGTTGTGAAGTTGAATATCCCAGCATCTTTGTAGCCTCCAAAATATTCAGAGGCCATCAGGATTTCAGCAATTTCAGAAAACATTCTTTAAATTGGTAATAAAAATCATCTGGGCATTTATGTCTGAAATCTCATCTAATATAAATCCCATTGAGTACAAGAAGTATTCCAGGCAAGGCAGGGGAATTGGCTATGTTGGCTCCACAATTTACCTGTAAACATTGTTGGAACCCACTTTATTATTTCAGCTATCAAACAATGTTACTTCACCCAGATCTGCAAACTGTCACATGTCACATAACTCAGGCTCACTTCCACTACTCCCGCAACTCCGTCAGAGTTCAGACCAGCTCTGGGAGGGGTCTTCAATCACAGCTATAGCTGCCTCGGGCCTCTCTGGCATCTGTTGAACAAGAATCTCAATATTCTCCAAAGATGCACAGGCTCAAACTCCCAAGAGGCCTTTTGTCACGCCCTCCCAAATCCAGGCTGTCACCTTCCATCTGATCTCAAGAAGTCTTCTTCTTTAGGGCAACCAAGATGATTATGGGACTGGAGCACCTCCCTTATGAGGAAAGGCTGAAAGAGCTGGGACTCTTTAGCCTGGAGAAGAGAAGGTTGAGGGGGGACCTGATTAATGTTTACAAGTATCTAAAGGGTGGGTTTAAGGAGCACGGAGCCAGGCTCTTTTCAATGGTTCCCAGTGACAGGACAAGGGGCAATGGGCACAAGTTAGAACATAGGAAGTTCCGTTCAAATACACGGAAAAACTTCTTTACAGTGAGGGTGACAGAGCACTGGAACAGGCTGCCCAGGGAGGTTGTGGAGTCCCCTTCTCTGGAGATTTTCAAGACCCGCCTGGATGCAGCCCTGAGGGATGTGCTCTAGGCAATCCTGCTCTAGCAGGGGAGTTGGACTAGATGATCTCTAGAGGTCCCTTCCAACTCTGAAGATTCCGTGATTCCGTGATTCTAAGAGCCACTGGTTGCTAGCTTTTCTGCAAAATACTCAGAAACCACACTGAACCCCAGCCCTTGTTTCCTGCACCCAATTCCAAATTCAATTTCCCTTACCTTCGCTCAGATGGACACCTGCAGAAGCATAGCTGTCCCCAAGCTTTTTCTCTCACAGCTTTTGGGAGAAAGGGCTTACATCCCTTTACTACCAGCTTTCCACGTTAATCGAATTGATTTTAGGAGCAGCTTTTATAATAGCAACCTGCTACCAATCTCTTCTAGGGCATCTAAGAAACCCAGCTTGCCTGAACAGTACCATAATTTAATCACCCTGTTTTCTGCAACACACAGCCAAACACATGCAGAGACAAAACCACTGTTTGCTTTCCTCCAGTCACCCACAAAACTAGCCTGATCAGTTTTTAAGTGTTTGCCACAGCACACCTGCTCTCGCATTCATTCCCCCAGAAGACCCCATATGGCCATAACAGTTTGTCAGCGATGCCATCCTCCTCACTGGTCATGTTTTGCACAGGCCCCTGCCAAGCCACCGTGAAGTTTACAGCGATTGACATAAAATTTGCCAACGTACACCTTTTTCTTGTGAGATAATGTGAAAACAAATAGAATGACACATGGAGCGTCGCAAAGCCCCGCAGTCAGAGATGCAGGTGAATGTTGGGTAAATCAGCTGGAAAAGTGGTTTTGAGGCAAGGAGCCCATGGGAAGAAGCTTGTTTCTCAGTTTTTGCTCTTAATCTCCATGTTCTTTAGTCTTCTCCTTATCTCACCAGAACAGAGATAAGAACACAGTTGTGCAGGGAAAGATGACAAACTAACAGTTCTGAAAATGCTGAGATCATCATCCAGAATTGCTGGATATTATTCTGTGATATCTCAATTTTCAGCAAAACTAATTACTGATAACATATTTACAAGTTAATTACTCATAATCATTGAGATGTAATATAAAGAATGGGGAAAATAGTTGTGACCACTAAAGTAGTAAATTAGAGTGAACTAATAATTTCTAATAGATCTTTGGTGAACAAAATTCAGCCAGCATAAGAAAGTAAATAATCACTAAATTATCAACAGTTTCTAAAATTATCTGATTATATAATGTTCTATTACTTTCTGCTGATGAATTTCTAAATGGAAAATATTTTCTCACATGCCTGCCGCAAATGCAGCTTTTTTTTGTGCCCAGGGGCAGGTTGTCTCAAAGGATGTGCACAGGCAGAGACTAACTCACACAGACACATGCTCATTGGTTTTTCACATAACCCTTTAATTTTCCTTTGTTGCTCTCAGTAAAAGTAAAATGCAATCTCCTATCATTTAAATTTTTCCGTTTATTGCAAATTTGAGCTTCAGTGCATTCTCCCCGGTTACTTCATGGTACCATCTTTGGCATTAAATTGAGCTGAAATAAACTCTTGAGTATAAACCTGTGTGGTTGGGCTTGGGGTTTTTTCTTTCTTTTTAAACACTTTTCCTCATTGGGTAATGAGAGTAAAAATATACAATATTTTGCATGCTGAAAAACAATGCACAGAGAGAAGGCGTATGGATATATGAACACGGTAAGGTGTGATGTAGTCACCAAGAATTTGAGAGATGAAGCTGCCCATCTTTAATTTTTATACAGTTGGTATGATAACCACTTGGCCTTCAACCTATTTATTAGTCCCCCTAAATCTATGAATTTCTAGCTTAAATATTTGTTCAGACTCTGGCTCCTCTGACTGAAATCCTTGGGAGTTTCTGTGCCAAGATTTTTACAGCTTTCTGTTACTTGACTTGCATAACCTCCTCTGTCTTGTTTTATAATATACATGTAAGATCCAAAAAAGTCCCACCATTTATGACGGTGTTAAGAACAGCTAGAACAGGAATTTACTGACTACATTTCTGTACTCACTGGGGAACAGGACTTAAGACATTTCTTTCTGCCTCTTGGATGAAAATGGCTAAGAATATTTCTAACTTCTTAATTTATATTAATTTCAATTAATTTTATTTCTAATTCTTAGTGCTCTTCTGCTGTTCAGGTTTTTATGACAGAAGTGAACAAATGTGGTGGAATGTAGTGTTGATGGAAGGCATGTTAACTGCAGTTGGTACTAGAAATAATACAAGAAAGCAAAATCAATGACAGATTTATGTCAGATGAGACAAGACAGTGCATTGGTAATATATCTCAAGATACATGCTATATATATATGATAGCAGTTTGTTTATCTCATTATGCTTTAATTTTAAGTTTTAAAACACTTAATCTACCAGTTCAAGTTCAGAAGTATGTATCAGGTGGTAGAAATTATGTATTGGCAAATGGTACAAAAAAGACTCTTCCAGATTGTTAGAAACCTTCTCTGTGCCTACCAGATGTGCTAGAGCACCACAATGGCATTTCACATATCCCACTATAGGAATTCTTAGTGTATACTTTCTCACCAAAATTATTCTTCTCAGGTCTATCAATCACAAAATGAGATCAGTGACTCTTCAGACCCAAAGAAAGAACATTTGACCGCTATTTTCTGATCGTGCATCTCAGGAACCCCAGCGCCATTTTATCCTCTCCTGTAACTCAGTCCTACTGAAAGACACTGTCCTGAGTCACATAAATCTAGATATATTCAAATTGCATGTATTCATCAGAACTTGTGATACTGGTACTCATGCATGCATTTCTTTCTCCATGGTCCTCAATGATACTTATGGTTCTCTGATGTCCTTTGATGGAAGGAGGGATGGAAGGAAGGAAGGAGGAAAGGAAGGAAGGAGGGAAGGAAGGAAGGAAGGAAGAAGGCAAGGAGGGAAGGAGGGAAGGAGGGAGGGAAGGAGGGAAGGAGGGAAGGAGGGAAGGAAGGAGGGAAGGAAGGAGGGAAGGAAGGAGGGAAGGAAGGAAGGAAGGAAGGAAGGAAGGAAGGAAGGAAGGAAGGAAGGAAGGAAGGAAGGAAGGAAGGAAGGAAGGAAGGAAGGAAGGAAGGAAGGAAGGAAGGAAGGAAGGAAGGAAGGAAGGAAGGAAGGAAGGAAACTCTGGTGTTTGTGTCAGAAAACAGGCAGATGCATACAGGCTCTGGCACAAAGACTTCTAATGAATCAACACCCTGGCAGGGGAAGAAACAAAGATATTGTCTTCTTTGATAGAGAAGCTGCTAAACTGTGCCCTCCTAGAGCCATTCCAGACTGTGAATGGCACAGTTAACAATTGATGCTTCCATACAACTGCACAACATGTTACATCCCAGAATGAAAATGATCATACTATTTCTCAGAAAAAAATTAATGAATGTAGCACACAGAACTTTCTCAGCAGCTACCCAATTAGTCTGGAACTTGCTACTGGAAAAAAATGTTACCAATGAACCTTTCCAAAGTTAAATGTACAGAGAGAGCAAATAAGAAGACAAAATTAAAAGAAAAACCTCATTTAAAAAAAAAAAGGGAAATCGGGGATGCTCAGTCCTTGCTGAGCTTCAAAAATGAGCCCTTCTGAGCTCACCTGTATTTTTTTAAACAGTAAAAAAATAGTTGACTATAATATAGCACTAACATGAATCCAGTCCTAAGTGGCATAAACATAGATAATAATATAAATTCGTAATTTCCATAAATTGGATAAAAAAAAAAACTGATGTAGGAAAAATTAGACCTTAATTTCTTGGCATATATTAAAATAAATAGAAGGACTACACTTTAATGTTGTTGTGTAGTAGTTCTCTTAAAAGCTCACAGAAAAATTATTCTTTAAAGAGATTGTAGAGTTTACATGGAAGAGGAATTATATTAGGGAAGGAAAATTGCAGACTTGCCGAAGAAAACTTGCAGAAACATAGAGAAGTGCACCAAATTACTGCACTTTAAAATAAACATATCAAATGCCAGAACATATCAAACTTGCAGAAACTTGCAGAAGTGCACCAAATTACTGCACTTCAAAATAAACATATCAAATGCCATTTCAGCTACGCCATTCAGACTCATGATTCTAACTTACACTGGAAATCTCAGTGGGATGCTGGAAGTACATAAGAACACAAATGCCCAGAGCTGTGAAATTCTCTATGTATTTTTAGAGGAAGTACTGAAAACTGTAAAAGAGTTCATGTATCTTTTAGTCTGCTTGGATCTCTGCTTATCAAATGACACTAAAAAAGTTACTCAAAATCCTACTAGCTGGAATACCATATTTAATGAGTGGAAAGATGACACAAATTTCATTGCTGCAAAATAGGCATTATTACATTCACTCAGTTATACATCCAAAAAGCAGAATCTATGTATTTTGCATCTAAAAATATTTTGAGGTGCTTTGACATCACAGTATCATATCACTGAATAGTCATCATTATTTATACACGTTATACACGATGTGTCTTATAAGACTGGCAAATTACTTAAAATTTCTTTCATCAGTTCTAGGTACAGCTGGGTTTGATTATTTCATAAAGACCTGAGAAAAAAAGTAGGCTTGGGAAGCGACTTTGGAAGCAGGTTTTGGGCAGCCTGGTGGGTTATTTTACGAGGACTACCACCGACATAAAGTAGTTACGGTCGTGTCTAACAAGTCGGAAAGTACTACTCACCAGCACTGTACGCAGCTATTTCAAGCAGAGTCAAATGAAAAAGCAATCTCTGTATTAGAGCCCATGGGGAATCTGAACCTAGAGCCGGTACCAGCAGCTTGTTTTAAAAAGCCATAAGCTTACAAGCGTTTAATGCTTTTTACTGATAAAAAAACAATACAGCGGGAATCCCCTGCCTAAAATTCCAGCTTCATCCACAATAGCGTGAAGCATCAGTGCTTGACAGTATTTCCACAAAGCATTTGTCAAAAAATGCTTTTCCCCACCCCCAAAAAAACCTTTTCTCAAAAGTTGTCAACATCGCCTAATGAAATGAAAGAGAATCACAGGCATTTTTAGGGCAGGACCACAATTCAAGATGTTACAGGTAAACTGGATAAATCATATTAAATTAATAATGTTGCATTCAATGAAGACAACCACAACTGATTGTGGAACTGTTATCACTTGCTGCTCCAAAGTTGAGCTAAAATCTCACTCAACTGAGAAAGTCTCAATCGTCTCAATATAAAATCGAGTTTTATTTTTGAAAGATCAAGATAAAATTATTGTGCCACTCTGTCAGAAAATTAAAATTCACAGTGAGCTACAAGCACTTCCAGCTAGAATTGGTGCTATGGAAGGACACCTTGCAGGTCCGTTCATTTTAACTCCAAAGAAACTTTACAACCTACATGTTTTATGCTTATTCAGTGATTATTTCTGCAACATGCACTCCTCCAGTTTGTCTCAGCAAGTCATAGTTTGAATAACCTGTTTCTCTTCTGTTTCCATGAAAAGCAAAAGCACGTCCCAATCTGGCTTCTACTCTGTCTAAATACCTGGGATTTTTCATCTGGGTTCAATTGCATCAACCCACGACTCTCTTGCCTTTTCTTAAAAACAAGAAGACACGGTGGATACCCAGAAACCTTTTTTTTGGTGACTGAGATATACAATGCAATCAAATGCAAAATCAAATAAAAAATCATTCTTTCTTCACTTGATGACGATTCTACTTTATATAAAGTTTTTTCATTTCCCCTGTTCAAGTTCTTTTTATTCCACACTACAGAAAGAATTATTTTCTCCTTGGTTTTCAGACAGTTTGAGGGATTTTTGAAGATCATAACTACTGAGATTATTAATCGGACCATACTATTTCCAGTCATGAACACTGAACTGTTCCACTGCTGTAGCACAACAATTAGCGGAAATCTGACGCAGTATGACAGATTTCTATTGCACTTCTTACACTTACTAAAGAAAGTTTCTATGAAGACTGTTTCTTACACAAAGAACACTGTAACACTGTATTTTCCTTCTGTAAAACTGAAAATTCACCTTCCAAAAAACACACAGAGGGACAGCAGCACCCAGCTACTCTTCCTATATATAATTGGGCTATAGAATACAGTGACACACACATGATAGGTTGTATCATGTAAAATAAGATAGTATCTGTGTAATCTTGTCTGCTACCCATTCTCTCAAGCAGCAGTGTACCTGCGTATCTTCTAATTTATGCAAAAACAATCCTATTTTTTCCCTTCAAAAATCTCAGTCGCACTTTCTTTTACTGCAATGTCTAGAACAGCACGGCTAACCTTTGGTCTGTTTTGGCCAGTGCTCATCAAACCATTCAGAGCCACCCTCTCGTGACTTTGTGCCTCCTGCCTGTTTACCTCACTGAGTTTTTGTCTACTTTATCCCAGAAGCTCCTCAAAAGCAAGGGCTACAATATTGTTCCATTTATAGAGTACCATATACATAATTTGATTTTGCAACTGCAAAACACTGATGGACAAAAAAATTTTTTAAAAAGTGGTAACAACCAGCTGGGTTTTAATTTGCCAGAATTTAGCCATAAGAGTATGGTGAAGAGTATGATGAATTCAGAGCTTATTTATGGGCACTAGAGATTTATACACGTTTTCTATAAGCATTCAGTTTGTACCTAAGGACATCAAGCTGGGCTAGAGCTTGCACGCAAGACTGATTTATTGCAGGTTCTTGGTTAATTGCAGTAATGGACTACGAGGTAAAATGTATCACTTTGAATTTCTTTCTCTGCTACAGGCTAAAAGCATACATATTATCTCTTACAATTGGTCAACTGACATGTTATAGCTTAGTCGAGTATCTCAGTCCTTAATTTTGATGTTACAGAGAAAATTTTAAGAATATAGAGGGAAAATCAAGGGGAGACGTGTATATTTTCCATGACACATTCTTCTTTTTTCTTCTTTCTTTTTTCTTGCCATACGCTCTGGCTGTATATTATGGGTTGATCCACATTGTTCAACTAGGATGCATACATCTGCTGAATTAGCACAGAGTACAGCATGTCCCCACTTGAATATATGTTCTCTCAGTCACCTTAGCAAAAACCAGAGACACTCAGTCACATAAACTATTGAATTCTGTGATTCTGTGAATACTGTATCAAGGTGTTAAGTATCAAGCATTTGCATTGAATGCATTTGAGAGGAACCACAGTGAAGATTCTAGCACAATGGGAAATACTCAAAAAAATCAGTTTAATTTACAGAACTGTAAAACTTCACACGTTTATCAGAACTAAAACTAATCATCAACTGCTGGAAAGGATAGGGCTGAGACCCATTAAAAATTTTCCTGGTACCAAAAAAGTTCCAAATCCTACCATAAGTTAGCAAACCTTGATTGACTGGACCACCTTACTAACAAAACAGAGGGGTTTCTCTGATTAGAGTAGCTTTTGAGTTAAAAAAATAACAGATTTTCTCTCCAGATCTTTGAGGAAATGTATTTCTGGTCAGGCTGGAAATACTGCATGGAACAGACACTCTCAAGGGACTTCATAAATTCTGTTTCCAAACTCAAATTGCCCCTGGGAATGCAAGGCACATAGAAATAAATATACTGGAAAAATAATCTCAAAAATCTTCGTATCTTGAGCATTCATATCTTGCTTTATTTTTTTGTGTGATAGCTTGAGCTTTGACTTGCTATTTCTGTCTTCAATATATTATGTGTTAATATAAAACCACAAACATTTTTTTTATTCCCTAATATAAAGTTCCCTTGCCTCTATTATTTCTTCCTCACAATAACTTCAGATTTCTGAGGTGGCAATACCAGAAACAGGTAATTATTGTTTCAAGTAGGGAACTAGCATCAAGAAGAGGGAAATTCTGAACGAACAAGGATAGTAGCTTTGCAATTGTATTGGAAGACAGGCTCTTTTCAAGTCAGTGTCCCTTCTGATGCAAACAAATGTCCTTTACTCCATGCACTATACCATTAATGGGGCTTTTGAAACTTCTGGAAGGGTGATAGTAGACTATTTTTTGAAACTGATTGACTGAAGAATAGCATCCCACCAAATTACCCCCATTACCCCTCGGTGTTCATTCAAACTGTTACCTCCTTGAATGTGGTCTCAATTCTAAACAAATACTGATGCCAATGATCTTATGATCAACAGGAGCAAAAATGTTAATTTACATAGGTAGTTTAATAATGCTGAAAACTCTGCTGATCTTATTCTAGAGTGTTGAAGAAAATGAAGTGTGACCACCAGAGGTATTGAGCAGATCTAACTCCCAAGAGCATCAGGCTTTAAGTTATTCTGACAGTCAAAATTCAGACCAGGGTGAATTCAGAGGTTGTGGCAGTAATCATGAAAAAATCACTAGCACAAATAAAGTGCGAGGAGTCCAAAAGTACAAAGATGAGGCCTCAGAGTTTATAAAGTGCATGCAGTCCTGACCTGGAGACAGGAAAACAGCACTGTTCATCCGTAGCTTACAAAAAAGATGGAATCACTAATTAAAAGTAAGTTGCAGACCATATTTGAAGTAATAACCTGAAAGAGAATAGCCAATATGGATTTCAAAGGGAAAATTTTCACACACAAAGATGGCTATAAAAGGTTATGGAGCTGATTATGGCAACTCATTCAAACTGTTTGATATTCAAAAGGCATTTGATGACACATCTCCTGCTGAAAACCATAGAAAAAATAAATTTGGGTCACATAGAAGGAAATATCCTATGGTGAGCACTAATTGCATTCATCTTTTATTTATATGTGGAAACCTCATAAAACATTCCCAACGCCAGTGCCATCCAAATACTTTCCAGACTGAGCTATATTTAGGACTCTGCTCCGCTCCCTGGAGATGGAGGTTCTGCCACGCTCTAGGATCTGGCTCACTAAAAATCCTAAAATCCTAAGAGCAAAGGGATGTACTGTTCTTTGTTATAAAAATATAAATTAGTGGAGTTTCACCTTACCTTACATCTGCATCTACCATCTTCATCTTTCTGTCAACTCTGGCCTGACAGAAAGAAGCATTTTTTTGGGCAGAGACAGACTTCCTATTCTGACTTCACAAAAGTGGGGTCACATTTCAGATCCTGATGTCTGCACATACTTGTGTACATGCTGTACATGCTGAGGCTGTGTTTCAAGTCATGAGTTATCATCATCAATTGCCAAGAAGTACCAATTCCAGTGGCTGTATCCTTGTGCCCTACCTAAGCAGTATTGGCACGATTCCACTAATTTTAATGTCATTCCGCTTCCCAGACATTGGGTTAACCAGATGTAACCTCTATTTCTGTCATGTTCTCCAGTTTTTTCAGTAGTCCAGTTTCCGTATCTTCCCCGCAATGTATCTATTATTTCATCAGATTATTAATATCTTTCTGAATTTGTCATTTTACTAATGATCAATGTTACAGAAAACCACTGAAAAATTTAATTCTTTTCTCACCACTCCATACAGCAAATTACAAACAGGAAGGATTGTTTCTTTCTTATATGTCTAGTCACAAGGACTCACAGACTGTAGCGATATGCAAATACATAAGTACCTTAATTGGCAAAGACTATAATTAGCACCTGTAACCCCAAATGTCTTCACTGTGAGTTCTGGATAATATGCAATTTTTGTTAGCTAGTTGCCATTTGCCAACAGAAAAATATTGTATGTTCAGTACTGGCAGATATTGTACTTCCTACCTGCATATCTGTGCTTGTCTAGGTCAATTCTTTCATACATATATTATTGCTGTACATCTCAAAATAGAGCCCTCCAGTTAGAGCCTGAGCACATGAATCCTATCTGACTACCGTGGGAGTTGAGGATACTCAACACTTTGTAAGAACATTAAGCTCTAAAACTGGAAAAAACTTTTTTTTTCCAAACAATTTCAAAGAAAAAGAGTTTTTATTTGTATACAAATGAATTGAGTCATTTCAGCAAAGAAGAAATATCTGTTGTGTATCAATGCTGAAACTTCTCATTTTGCCATTTTTAAAACAAGGGTCTTGACTTCTCATTTTGAAACGAAAATTTGAAACAATCCCATTACAATTAATTTTACAAAAAAGAAAAAAAGCTTTTTCTAAAAGTAGGTCTTGGCTATGGTAGTAAATTAATATGCACAAGCTTGCTTGTTGGCCCACAGGCCAGCTGGCATGGAACGGCTCATGTCCACACCATTAAACTGTCTTCCCCACCAAAACAGGCTGCATTCAGACTGCGTATTGGGAAGGCTCCCTGACCAATGCTGACTCATGAATCGCACCTAGCTCCTGTTCGCAAAGTGGCAGTGAGCTCAGGCCAAAATCAAGCAGAAGATTTTTAAAAGTGTGACAATACAGACAGTGAAGCTCTGACACATGCCTATGTTCCCTGGCACTGTTTAATTTACTAAAATCAATATACCCTGAATGTTCTTGAACTGAAAAATTAGTTCTTTGTAGAAAAATAACCTGTGCCTTGCACACCGAGATCAGGTATTCTATACATATTTAAGCATGGTGGAATCTGAATTGTAACATGTACAACATGGAATTTGTTACATGAAATAGCAGTTGCATAGGAACCAACAGCTCTAGTCAGTTTTCAGATCAAGTGGCCTAATCGCTTCATTTTAAACATCCTACTTCATGATGAAGGCTCAGACAAGGAAGAATAGCCACACAGCAGTTCTATTACTTCACTTCCTCACATGCTAGTCATAACAATTTTATTACAGTATTTTTTAACAAAATGAGGAAACGGTAGTCAGCTAAGAGCATCAAAATTGCTATACTGACTCTGTTAGTGCAAATCATCGTATCTTTTGAATGGCAACAAACCCAGGGCATGAAGCTAGGTATGACGGCTGTGCTAGTGATCTTGAGCATCAGGTTCTGTTAGCCTAAGAAGGATGTTCTGAAGTTAAGCTAACCGAGTTTTTAAACTTTAGAAACATTTTCTTGTTCACTGAAGGGCAGAAAAACATTTTATGTAGCATTTAGGCCTTCACAAACCCTGAGAATGCTGCTGGTCCCTGCCATAATGAAGAGTGACTGCTGCTTCTTAATTTTGGCTACTTATAAACCTGGCTGTACAGCTGGGATCCAGCTGTACGCTTTCAGGTACTTCAGCATTAACACTGATGCACTGAGATTTATGAGATATTGTGACAACCGATGAAATGCTAGTTCACTTCTACCTTTTCAAAAAGTACCTATGAGATCTCTGAACTGCCACACAATACTTACACCTGCTTCTTTTATAGCCACTTGCAACAGTATGTAAAAGAGCTCATTAAAGGGCTGAAGCAAGACCATTCAACAAACTTCAGCTTAGACAGAGTTTCCACTCCTGTGGACTGGCATGCTGTACAGTGCGACCCTGTACCATGATTAATAAGTGAAGAAGGTCCTCATGTAACTTCATCACACAAATGCTCTAGAGGCCCTAAACATCAAAGACCTTTGAAACAAAATATTTGAGCACCATGCAATCTTTATCCTTTTTTCCCAACACAGTGTTATGAAATGTAAAAGTCCTCTTAACCTCACTTCACAGAATCTAAAAATAACTATAGTCAATGGAGAATGAAAGATGGATACTTCCAGAAGATGGATGAGTGGCTAAGCTAGGCTTTCCTGTAAAATGACCACTGGAGAAGCCTCTCTCTTTCCAAAAAGGCAGGCCTCCAGAGATTGCTTAGATAGTTAAACTTCTCTAGCCAAAATTAATCTTTCTGAATAGGCCTCAAGTCTGTTTTCACCTCTGAAATGGGTAAGCAGTGCTTCTATGTTTCACAGCAGCACTTCAAGGATGAACACATTAAAGATTATACCAAGGCAAGGTTTAAAGACCTCTATCAGAGGTGGAAAAAAAAAAAAAGGCAGACATTATTTTCAGGACAAGCTCTTCAGGACTAAAGGACAATGTGAAGTGTTCATATATTACACTTCTGTATATGCAGCTAACCAGAAATCTCCTAGATTTGTCTAATTCCCACAAGAGGTCAGTGGCAGCTTTCTCTTGTCCTTGTCCAGAACTCCAGTCACTGGACTACTCTTTCTCTTTCCATGTGAACGAAAGGTTCTGCACGGTATCAGCACAGAAATTGGGCTGCCTCATGTCCAGGACTTTAGCAAGGCAGCTGGTGATCTACCTGCAACCTATAATGCATAACAACTGCTAAATCTTGTATGTCTTGATACTGTAGATAAGACATGAGAAAGTTCATGGGCTAAGTAACAGGTAAGAGGATAGAGAGAATTTTGACTTCATAAATACCCAAGCAATCCATTGATATTATTTATCTTACAGTTAAATTTTACTCTCCACAGTTAAATCTTTCTGTTGTTTTTTTTGAGGTTAAAAAATGAGGTTAAAAAACAACAAATCTGATTTAGTAAAGTTCACCTTAGCACAGCGAAGGATTATTCCACACTAACAACAGCCCTAATCTTCCACCTGTTTTTAAAAACCTTTCCTGCTTTTCACTGTTTCTGTTGAGCTTTTCAAAAGCACCAACTTCAAAATCTTCCCTTCTGCAACCATCTTTCTGAAGATGCCATGTACTGCATATACACAGCATAATCACATCATTCACAAACTTCTGAACATTTTTAAAGGTTTCAGTATCATAATCGGAGCCCTAAGGGCCTATAGGATAAAGTCAACCTGTCCCTGAATGGGCCAGGGAGAGAAAACAATCTCCTAGCTGAATAGGGAGCATTCAGGATTCGGTGAATGGTCTTGATCTCAAGATCCTCATTCAGTAAGCAGGCAATTATTGTTGTGCTATGTGGGCTGCAGCAAGGGATTAAGTGAATCAGGCATCTCTGGGTTAGAAGCTTCCTGGGAAACCTGCCAACAGTCACTTCCTGAAAGACTACTTCTTACCCAATTCTTTCACTCTGACACATCTTGTAATTGTTGTTTTATGACCCCGTTCAGTTTTCTGCATCAACCGGGATGATAATATTACCATAACAACACGTCTCTGTCTAATGAGACCAATTATTCAAAGGTTATTTCTTGTCTTGAGACAAATCATAGGCTGTCACTACTCCCTTTTTCTCCAGTGACAGGATATCAAGATTGACTTAAAAGTTTCCTCATCTCGGGAAGTTTCTTGTAAACACTAAAGTGTGTCCTTACAAGGCAAAGGAACAGTGCCCTGCTTCATCAGAGCAACAGGGAACAAAGGGGACTTCTGCTTGCCCTAGTGAAAGGGCCCATGGAATCTCAGCTGCTTCATTCTGAGTCACATAAATGCTGAAAAAAGCAAAAAGTCAACTAGAAGTCATCATGATAAAGGGACAAAGTGAAACCTCATTTACTCCAAAATAACTTGCATCCTTGTCAACACTAGATATCAAAGACCAAAAAGAGATCTACCATAACAAAGCACACGCTTTTCCCAGTCAAAGCCCTGATGTGTTTCTGCTCTGATATCTAACTGTGATGCAGATAATTGTGAAAGGCAACAAGAAGTCAAAATAAATAGTATGCCAAAACCATAAGAAAGCCAGTGTCAAAACTGAGATTATAATGCAAATTCCTTAATTTTATTGACATGAAAAGATTCGTGCCTCTTGTAACATGCTTCTTCCTGCTGGAAAGGACGTGCATGTTACATAGGGTACAAAGCTCTAATGATAAAGGAAGACATTTAAGATCTATTAGCTGGCTTGCTACATACATTAATATACTGGTAATGATCTGACTGATGTGATTGTGCCTGACAGAAGGACTCTAGATAAAATGTGGGCTTTGGGCTGTTCACATCTCAATCTCCTAGCACTCTCTGAACCAGCAGGCTTGGCTTTGCATGCACAATACACCCTGTAAAGGCCAACTTCTGTGTCAGTTACTGCACTAAATTACTTCATCTGTAGAAATGCTGAGAAGGGATGCAAATTAACAAGAGACAAATAATAAACTGTGTAAATAGTGTCATCACAGAAAATGAAAGCAAAGTGACTTCACATAACTAAATTTCAATTCCATTTATACTGCAGTAAGGGCTCTGAAAAGAGACACACAAAAGTATCTGGAGAATGATGGAAAAGGCTTACTGAATGAGGATTAATAAATACCAGTAGATTCATTTTGGTTTGGTTATCTCAATCTTTAATCATAAAACAGAATTTCTAGATGTTCACGATGGAATTCACAAAAAGCTTTTATTCTGAACAATTTCAGCACTATAATTACTCATTATCCAACCATGTACTTCTTTAGTATCTTCTGAAATCATACTTTCCTTCACATTTCCACAAAAGTAACAGTGCAGATATTTCTGGGTTAGTAAATTCATCATATACTTTTGTGGATGAACACCTGAACAACCTTACTCCATACAGCCACAAGATAGATAGATGTGCTTCTTGACACACTCTACCACCTAGACTGACATGCCTTAGCTGTCCTTTGATCTTCCTATGCATTTCCTTCCAATGGAAAGCAAGAAACGGAGGAAAGGGAAACCTGGCTTGCACTTGAGGCTTGTCTTAACAGGGAATCATGTAAACACCGAGACACACAATTTAGAAATAGCATTAGAAAGTCTATTACCTACACACTTTAATTTATACTCTGTTGGGACTCAGCTAGAGAAAACACTTACGTATGTGTTTAAGACCATCCCTATTAAAACGTGGAATGAAGCATATATTTAAACATGTTATCCAATTTTATAAATTCAGTGAGTCCTAGGTATATGTAACTGTATGTTTTTATGGATAGGAATGTTTTCTTGTATCAGAATTTTTGTTTGGTTTTAAGTACATTCCTGTATTAGTTGTGTACATTTAAAATACACAAAGATCTCATGTTGAAGAATATGTGGGACAAGCTTATTACTCATATAGTAAAATAAATCAATTCAACTTGACTGTACATGAATTTAAATTCAAGTGTGTTCCATAAATCATTAGGGTATCAAAGACAAAAGAAAGCAGAAGCTGACAGAATCAAGGTGGTATAGTAGTTTTGCATAGAAACAGTATGAAAAGGAATAATATTCAGTTATTAATAATGTTGCTAGAACCTTTCATGAAACTTTGGTCCCAATCGTGAAAGGAAGTTCTGCTGCGAAGTTTGATAAGTCTAGATTTGGCTTTCCCTGTTTTCTTTCTCCTCCTCTTCAGTCTCACCAGTTCGCCAGAAAGATAAAGATAAATATCCACGATAATATCTTGACTCCATGGACTTCAAAGAAATAACTGTATGTATTGTAGCTTTGCTTCAGTTAGAATTACAGGACTGTTAATTTTATCAAATGATAATGTATACATTTCTGAAATGTAAAAATAAAACTATTTAAGCATATGACAATATTGCTGATTTAGCCTGAAAAATATTCCAACTCAGAGTAGAGTTGACGTATTCCAGTGACATACAGATTAATTAAAGATGAAAAAAAAAATCTCAGTGTGAAATAATGAACACTGTAGCTTCATGCAATACATTTTATCTAGGATTTAACTTCGTAACAAGAATGCAACATCCATGACCTTTAACAGATCAACTTATAAATACTAATTGGAGTAAGCTGTATAGACAGGTGTGTCAGGCTATGATAAAAATTACCTTGCCAACAGTATCCTGATGCAACCTTCTCTCATTTCAGACTTGCATATATTGGGTGATACGCTCTAATCCTTCCTCAAATGCGTCAGTAGCACATTTCTGAATTTGGAATACCGCAGACCTAGATGATGAAAAACATAACATTATTTAATCAGAACAATTAAGACAAAATGATGTGCCCTATCAACTATCCGTCTCATACAGAATCTGTGGAAGAGTTGATATGATCTATGTGAAAAAAAATTGCTTGGGACTAGAAAACCTAAAACCATTAAACATTGAACAAAGTAAGGGTAACACTAGTCCTTTCTGTGTAAAAAATATGTTTGTGGGTTTTTTTATATTCTAACAATATAAACTCTAACAACCCTGCTAAAGCGAGGTCACAGTTTGAGTTGGTTCTTGTCCAATGTATTAGTCACATATCAAAACTGACTTCACATAATTTCTATTTTTGTTTAGTTGCTAGATGATAGGATTCAAGTACTACTTGGTGGGGGGGAACCCCAAACAAAAAAACCCAACCAAAACAACTCAGAATATCTTTTCTTTTCTGATCATCATTCCACTATTAGCATGTTATTCAGTAACAGTAGCAGAGCAGCCATGACATATAGTTTGCCAAGCTTTTAGAAAAATACTGAAAAAAAGATACAAAAAAATTCACACTAGAGCTACAGTGGGAACCTGGAAGAAAATGGTGATGGTACATCATCAAAAACCACCACTATATTATAAGTTTTTCTGGTTACATTAGCTTTACATAGATATGATGTGAAATTCTGGCCCAATACTTGTATCTCTAATTTCATCTGGTACCCTTTTCAGCATATTTTCCTCTCTTTTGAGATTTAGGATCTTATTTTTTCTTTTTCTCATTTCCTCTGTATTTTGCAGTTGCACTGCAGATAGATAGGCACAAAAATTCATGCCTGCTTTATAACTCCTTTTATACTGACAGAGCAATCCTTAGACATGGGATCTCTAGAAAAGACACATTGAAGTCACTATTACAGTGAACTACATTTCTTTCTTCCAAGAGAGGATACTGGTACTAAGCCTTAACAAGGGCTCAGTATATATCCATGTGCTTAGTGACTGTTCAACCAGCTCCTTTGTCTGCCCATTGGTGTCTAAAATCAAAATGGGATTTGGGGAATTTCATGTATTGCTCTGTATACTGCATGAATACATGCATGTATACTCTGTATACTGCATACTAATATAACTGCATGAATGGACACAAAACAATCATCTATTTTTTTTAAACTTCTCACTTGTCTAAGTAAATTCCCCTACACGGAAATTAATTGGACACATACAATTTACTTTTTATCCAGGGAAGCTTACTGTTAACTACCCTAACATCTCCCTTTAGCATAATCCTATCCAGGGATCCATGCTGAGAAGAAAAAGGATTAAGAAAAATTAAAGCAATTTCTTATAATATTTATATTGCCACTGGGACCCAAATGACACACTTTTGCTTTCAGGTGTTTTTATTCTCTAGAAGTCCACATCTAGAAGTACCTAAAAGATCCAGTGTGTAAGAGAAACCCTCAAAAAAGGTTAGAATATTCACCACTCTAAGCTTGAAAATGCTAAGAATAATCTCACATTTTCATCAGATGGTGATGTAGAAGATACAATGCTGTTGGCACTAAGTGATTCCTAAAAAAATTTTGCCAAATATTATTTAACACTTTGCCCAATCTTTTAATCCTATGCTACAGAGGTAAGCTCTAGAAATGTCCTTCCACCACCTTAATATGTACTGAAAAATCAGTGCAAATTTTTAAAAGGTTTTCAATAACCTATATGAGCTTTTTCTTCATAGATATTTGTGTGTGTGTATATATATATAATTATTTTTTACACTTTCATGTTCTTTTCTGAAAAAAAATCAGTGTTTCTGTTTTTTTCTGAAAGATCTCAGGAAGAAAAGAGGTGCTATAAATAACTATAACAGCTACAACTAAATAGCAACTATTTTTTTCAAATGGTAATGTTCAGTCCATTATAATCTAACAATGGAATGAAGATAAAGTTTGTGGGAAGATGTAATATCTTTTATTAGACCAATTAACAGAGTTTAAAAAGACAGACTGTCAAAGAAGGCTGAGCACTGCATGATAGCGTATTTATTTTTCCATATGTACCAGCTACTGCGACACCTTCCTCTGCAAGACTTCCATCTCAATTAATGGTTTCATTACCAGTGATGATTTCATCAGTTTGGCACCTGCCTGTTCTATCCATTGCCAATGAACAGTCTCTAGGCAGTAAGAAAAGACTCTGGCCCATGGAGAAACCATTTAAATAAATCTGTCATTTTTGTTTCTATGGAAACATACATCTTGCAGCTTTCCCAAGCTAATAGTCAAGTTAGCCTCTCAGTCATGTTCGTTTATTTTGGTATCTTCCCCTTAACCATCATATGATATTTTATGCTCATGACTGTCTTTTTTGGAGAAAATATGCTACAGCCAATGTTTGCCCTTTAGTTCTGATTGGTATTTGTTTAACCTTGACTGAGTCTTTGACTGCAGGCTTTCCATTTTCAAGTGTTTTAGATCCTTTTGATTAATGAACTTTTTCTCTATCTCCTACATAGTAATTTTCTCTGGAGAGAACTCCAGACGATGCCTATCCAAACAGTCAAGCCAGTTTCTGGGAAGTCACTTGACACATCAACCAAAATGTGCTTCAATAACCAAGGAAACAAGTACACCCATTTGTGTATTAACTGTTAGTCTGAAAACTTACAACAATATTTCATTAATTTTCCTGACCTTTATAGTTGATAATATGTCATGAGATCTTTTCTTATTTATTTTCATACCTAATGGTTACTTCTCTTTAACATATTCTTCAAATTATCTGATCTTCTATTTCCAATTACTTTATTTCCTGCATGGCTGACAACAGAGGCTTCTGATAAACTTATATGTCCGGGCCCTCCAGACAACATACTGAGAAATAGGGGTTCTAATTAGAGCTGGTTTCAAAAGCTTTTTAATAAAAAATAACTAACAGAACTATCCTTGTTACCTTCAGCACGAGATGAAGGTTGCTATCATGCTCCTATCAACCTGAAGAACCTCTCACTTTGGCCTTCAAAGAGTCTGCCTGTGCCCATCATGAGAAAACACGCAGTGTCCTCCAACATCGTTGTCCTCCTATTGAAATTTTCAAGTAACTACTGCCATGAGTCACTTTCAATTATCAATATATATAAGGAAGTTCCCACAGGCTATCTAACAGCTATGAACACACTTCCCCTTTGCAGGACTGACAAGAAGACGCAGCAGTGGATACACGCCTCCCTTCCCTTGAAGTTAACATCCTTATAATAATATATAGCACCTTATAATAAAGGTGGGAACAGATTCTCATCATAAAAAGCCTCTGTTCCTATTGTCATGCAGCAGAGGAATCTAAGAAAGGCTTGTCCTTTGAGACAGTAATCTTTGTTAGTTACTGCTCTGCTGCTGCCTGATTTTTAACTTTTTTCAGACTCTTCCGCAGTTTTAAAATTCTTAGTGACACAGCAACATTTCCCTCATCAGGAAGTGTTCGATGTCCATAAGAAAGGGCCTTCAGCCTATGGATCCTTGCATATTTGCTGTTGCATTAAACATTAAAAATAATGAGCATAATCATTGATATAGCTCTTCCTAATTGTATATTCTTTCCATACTCCCCTAAAATGAATAATTAAAACAGCAGCCTGGCTTCACCTTCAAAATCCAAAGCATTTTTCTTCTATTTCAGCAGAGAGAAAGATGGGCTTCCTTGTATCACTCGACTGCAAGTCATTACAAAGGCCTTTGTGACTATAAAAAAAAATCTTGATTTCACTGTGGCTTTCTAACACACAATCCATCACATCAGCAGCGGACATGAGTGCAAAATGGGTGTTTTGAATAGTACACATCTCCTCTGCAATACTCACAGCTCTTTCCTCTGAAGTAAATCAGAGAGTGTTTCAGAGCTCCTTGAACAAAATCTTCCAACTTGGTTTGATTAATTAGTGTAGTCAGAACCCTTTTGCAAGACTAGTATTATATCTTCATTAATTGCCTAATGTTTCTTTTGCCTTGGGAAATTTGATTAATGGTCTTCAAACAAAACATCTGGTCGCACGCAGAAGCAATCACTCACTCCTCTAATGGTATACAGATCATGAAGGCACCAGGATTGGTGCAGATAATGTACATGTAGCACAGTCTGCTGCTGCTGTCTCTGTTGTTCCAGCACGCAGTATCCATTTTAGGTGATTGTCAGCCAAATGCCTTTCTGTGCTTGATGCACAGGCACTCAGTCCTGTTCTTGGTTTCATATGTAAATTAGTGCAACTCCCAATTTCCATTGGACAAAATAATCATGCTTCAAATTTTGTACAAACTGCCTTTTCAGAGCCTGTACTAACGAATCCCCCAAACAATCACAAGAAACAAACAAAAAACCGTATTCTTCAAGCTTGACTGTTCCTAGCCATCTCAAGGATTTTCTGTCTCTACCATCCTGATTTCCTTTTCTTCAGTGCGCCATGCCATCTCTATTACTTTTGTACAGAAAAAAAATACTGAGTTGTCAGAATAAGTCAGTAAAAATCACTCTGCACCATTATATGAGGTCCTAGCACTTCTGCACAGGATGATCTGGACGACCCTGAATGCCCCCACAGAGCTCTGCCACCCAACCATCTGTTAGTGTATGCACATGCCTGCTCAGGCAGCTGCAGCTGTGAGTGGGTTCATTTTATAGTTTCACCTAAAAAAGCGCTATTTCTATTCGGTGCGTGTCCAAGGTAAGAAGTGGGTTACTCAGCTCAGCATGAAAATCACACAGAAAATTCCTCTGCAATATTCCGTAGGATCTGACAGAACAGTGGTCAGATTGTGCATTGTAAGTCTCCAAAATGGGTTAGTAGAGCCGAAAATGTGAAAGTCTTGCTCAAAACAACTTCCAGAACGCTCTCAAAACCAGTTCCTATCACGTAACTGCTGCTCTAATTCCTGTAATTTTTAAGCACTTCAAGAAGGCCACTTAGGCGCTCAGTCTTTTTGCCAAGGAAGTATACTATTAGAAATCTAAGAATATAAAATTATAAAAATTTTATTATATTATTTGAACTCTGGTATCTGTGGCAAAGCACCTTAAATTAAGAATTCAATTTTTATATTTTAGTTTTTAAAATGGGATTTGAGAGTCAAGTCTTGGGCACTAACTTTCAAGTTAAAAAACAAGGTGATTTGTGTCCTCAGAGATTTTAATAAGTATCTCAGTCACCAGAACTTACTCCTAATACCTCCAGATGCTTGTGAAAAAAAAAAAAAAAAAGGATTTTCAAACAGAGAAAGATGAATTAAAATTAAAATAAAATTTCTTCCCCTGTAGGTGCTATTGCATATTGTTCACAAAATATTGTCCACAAATACTTTTAGATCCCTGGCTATAAACAGTCAGACACATGGTGCACTTATGTGCAATCTATTGTGGTTATTAAATAGCATGTTAGATTCTGAGAAAATAACATGTTCTGATACTAACTGCTTTTAACCACATTGTTATGCATTCTCCTTCTGAAGGAATGGGTTATATTTGCATATATCACAGTGAAAAGAATAGAAGCCAAAGATCAGTACTCCACTTAACAGCATCAATATACTCAAATCTTTTCCAGGCCAGACACCGAAAAGAAGTATCATTCACTTAATGGGTGGTTACGTATGCCCCCCGGTACAAATATTTAATGATTTATACTGATGCGTTTCTAAAATACTTTCTCAGGCAGATTTGTGGGAGCTATTCTGGGTACAGGAAGGCACCTTCATCTTCTGAGAGTGCAAATCTGAAAAAAGTAGTCAACAGATGATAAAGATAAAGTCATATTTTGGAATCAAGACAAAATGAAGAGTAAAAGGTACTGCCTAAGGTAATGGCTATTAAGCTATTTAGAGTGCTTTCAACCGACAGCATCCATTTTTTATCCTCCTGACTTGAAGAAGCCAAATGACAAAATACCCATTTGAGGTATTCGGTGACCGATCATGTCTGAAGCACTCAGGACAGAAAATTCCAGTGTTTATTTTTGTCCAAATTAGTTTGAAGGACATCTGAGAGGTAAAAGGGCATCAAGGTCTATCCCATGACGGATATTCTACTCTGATTTGTCTACGGCATTCCCTAAATAATGAAAGAAAAGAGAAAATCATAGAATCATAGGGTTGGAAGGGACCTCTGGAGATCATCTAGTCCAACCCCCTGTCAGAGCAGGGTCACCCAGAGCAGGTTGCACAGGAACATGTCCAGACGGGTTTTGAATGTCTCCAGAGTTGGAGACTCCACCACCTCTCTGGGCAGCCTGTGCCAGTGCTCTGCCACCCTCAGAGTAAAGAAATTCCTCCTCATGTTTAGGTGGAACTTCCTATGCTCAAGTTTGTACCCATTACCTCTTGGCCTGTTGCCGGGCACCACTGAAAAGAGCCTGGCCCCATCCTCCTGATACCCACCCTTTAAGTATTTATAAGTGTTGATAAGATCCCCCCTCAGCCATCTTTTTTCCAGACTGAAGACACCCAAATCCCTCAGCCTTTCTTCATAAGAGAGGTGTTCCAATCCCCTAATCATCTTGGTAGCCCTTTGCTGCACCCTCTCCAGTGGTTCCCTGTCCTTGAAGCGGGGAGCCCAGAACTGGACACAGCACTCCGGGTGCAGCCTCACCAAGGCAGAGTAGAGGGGGAATAATAGATTGGAGATTTAAAAAGCAAGAGAAGAAAATGGCTGTTCTTCCTGGCTCAACATCAGAAGAACATTCTTTCAGTAAACTAAATTCTTATGTGGAATCACTTTGATACAGCAGGCTGGTCCAACTGGCAGCCAAAAGAGCCCATAGGGCAGCCCAACTTGGCTCACCAACCGTCTCAAAGGAGGCTGAAGAGAAGAACATGTAGTGGCAGCCATGAGCAAGCACTCAGACCCAGAAGGTCATGGTGCAGCCCACACCTAGAGCCCAGAACAAGCTCCAGTTCCACAATTAGAAAAGATAGGCCACACTGGCGGATGGCATAAAGATTGCTGCGATAATCAACTGTGCAGAAAAGCCAAAACAAAGGCATAATAACGAAAAGCAATTAGGCATTCAGCCCTGAGAAAGCAAACACAACCTTTTCTCTGTTGTTCAGTTGTTTCAGGGCTGTGTCTGTTGTCTGAGTCCTACATCATATATCCTTCTCCCCCGTAATGTATTTAAAAAAAAAAAAAAGGTTGAAAAATAGAGCAAAACATTATTGTATTCCTATAAATCTGAAAAACGTCCCTGCCAAAGCCCATCACAGGTTGGTTATTGTACCACTGATTCCACACCGTGCTGTTAACTACATTTAAATTCAAGTGATATAAAAATCTTGGACAGGATTTGGTATCCCTCACTTCAGCCACTAATGAATTAATATTATAAATATTGTTATATATGAAAGCAAACAATTACATTCCATTCTGTCTTTGCCTTCAGGGACATTAAGCCTAATATCTGGGTGGACTTCTATGTTACTTCACTATAAAGGCTATTAGCAAAATAATAAATTGTATGTAATATAAAAATGGAGCTACTGAATGCTTTTTGAATTTCCTGCTGGTAATTCTTATTGTCAAAACATCACATAATACAGCCGTCACTGAACAGCAGCAGAATGTAGCTTTTAACTGAAAATGTTGAGACTGTGTTCAGCAAAGGGTGAGTGGTAAATTATTCTGCTTGTTTATTATTCAGATTAAGCATTCCAGAAACATTTCCTATTCTATTAATTAATAATTTGAAAACTGCTCAACACGGAAAGCTGTGAAGAGACAGCTTTTTAGAATTTGATTTTTTCACATGCAGAATGTAAAATTAAATTGCAAAACTGCACATTTATTTGCTAAAAAATAAACAAGTAGCCTTCCTACTCCTTCTGCTGTGCAGCTTCTCCAGCTATTCCTGCTCTGTCCTGGCTGCCAACTCTTCACAGTAGACAGACTAAAAATAATCTAAATACGAACATGTAGTCGATCACCTAATGTATCAAATTCTCTCTATCTTATGTTATGCTTCTCCACAACCTGGCTGCAATATATGTGTAAAAGCTGGCAAATTGACTAACACTGTTGTAGCTACAATAGCCTAAGGATATAAGCCAGGCAAGATTTATTGGGAGACATAATACCTTTTATTAGATCAAATGATGCAGCTGGAAAATAAACAAGCAAGCTTTCAACCACACAAAGCGTACTTCTAAGTGTGCATACACATATATATGCACACAGGCCAAGCAGATGGAGTTAAAAAAACAGAGAACACAGACCTATGTCCAAATTTAGTCTTTTTATTCCAATTTTCCTGCAAAATTCACATATTTCAGAAATCTCTGAGATGGCAGTGCTACATCAGATGTATTATAATCAGTTCTGGGAGGACTGAGATTCTTTAGCTCACATAGCCGGTGCTGAGAATTAAAAGCCACAATCTGTCCAGCTCCCTCTGTTTCCCAGTTGTAATTAAATAGACCTTCACAATTTATATTTTCTCCTCAGTATTTTGCATACAATTAAGGTTCCTTTAAGATTAATTTATCAAAACATGTTTGCCTTCTCTTTATAGTAAGACAGGGCTTCCGTTTGTTTAATTTAGTACCCAAGAGTTCACGCTGAAGACTGATGTTTGAGATTACAACAAACTATTTGTTTGAAAACTGTAAGCTGGCAGACATTCCTGACATTAAGACAGATGCACCAGGAGTATGTTCTGCTCACTATTTTCTAACAGTATAAAAAGTACGTTAATTTATAAATAAAAGATTTAGCCATGCTTGCGATTGCAAAATTTATGACTGCTCCTGCAAGTGTGTGTAGTCCAGTGCAATTCAACTCCCTGAACCAATCTTTTACAAACACACAATAAACTTCCTTCAGGCAAGAGAGCTGGTTTTTTATTTATGAGCATATAGTTAATATTACAAGCAGCTACAAAAGGAAAGAAAAAGGAAATCAGAACATGTGAAGCATCAGGGCATTCCAAAAAAGGTAAGCATAAATTTCAAACAGAGGCTTTTAAAATTCAATTGAAAAATCATTCCATATTGGATACTATTCAGAAAATTTGCTGCTTTTGGATAAAAAAAAGATACTTTTACAATGCCAATACATTGGCATAATGATATAGTTCATAGTCATCGACACTCTTTCCCATACCATTTCTAGCTGCATCATTCTCATGAACACATTATGCGAATACAAAAGTAAGTGAATGATAGAAACCTCAGCAAGTTTGCAGAAGTTCCTTAACTTGGTTCTCAAGATATTAGACTGGATAAAGCTGCAGGAAGGGAGCACTACTGACATCAAAGCAGTCCTGAATAAACTGCACCACCTAAAAAGGTCAAACTCAAGCCAAAAGGAAAAAAAAACTGAAAAGAGCACCGGATCCAGGAATAATTACCTCTTATTTCAATGGCGGAAGCAGGAATGAAGTTGGAGTAAATTTCAACTTAATGGGACACTAGTCCTGAAAAAGTAGTGGTGGGATAGAATCCATGTAAATAAAACCAATTTTAGTCACCATTTCTATTGACTTCTGGGGAATACTTTACCATCTTAGGAATATTTCCTAACTTTATAAAGTTCCTTACTTAAAAATCCAATTCCATTCAAGGATTGTTCACCCTGAGGATCTAAATCCAGCATAAACTATCTGCACACTGTTCTATATTGAACCACTTTGTGAAGTTTTTTCCACATGCATATGAATTGTTCAAACCAGAGATCAATCACTGTGTACATACATTTAGGATATAGAACCATATTTTCTGAATAACTAATCACCAATTAACTCTTGTAATCTGCAAATCTATGCCTAAAACAGTAGAATTCCATTCTCATTTCATGCTTGACTGTAACTTCGACGATGAGGTTACAGAACTTCCCCCCACCCCCAATGCTACTCTAAGTAAATCCCATCTGATACTATCAAAAGAAGCATTACAGCAGCCAACCATCACCCATATGTCACAATCTGGAAAAAAGGGCATTTTACAGCTATTCCACAGTATCAAGGATACTGCTGTAGAGAAAATAAGTATATCATACTAATCAGGTAGTTGTGGAAACTGTGTTTCTCATTGAGCATAAATTGGCAATTGCTACCCAAAGGAATCATCCTAGGTGTTTTGAACTAAATTAAAATTCTCTAAGAATTAGTCTGTGCAAAAGTCCTGCTGGGCAAACTGATTTTTCCATGTGCATTTTCCATTTTGCCTACATTCAGTTAGATTGTAAGGGATTTGAAATTTCTCATGGGATGATGTTCACTGCAAAAAGGTAATTGGGATAGCACAGCTTGTGAAGCTTTTGAGCTAGCATTGTGAAATCTTTGCATAGCTTTTAAAGCTTATTAGCCCAGTTGTAGACAGAAACACTAGGTAATTAGGTAGGTAAAAATGACTCTCAAGTGTACAGTTGCATTCCTAATAACCATAACAACTGCTTAATAATGCCAAGCAGCAAGGTAAAGTTTAGAGGGAGAAAGGAAAATGGGTTTCAACTCATTTCGGCCAATGGCAACTTCAAGAAAGAAATTATTAAGAGTTCACTTTTACCAGACCATTCAGCTGGAGCCACTCTCCATGTTCCAAAGCATGTAGTTGGATCTGTAATTGCCACCAACTAGTCAACTAGTTTTATCCAAGAGCTCTCTCTTTCGATATCATACCATCCCCTAATAGCTGTCATACCAGCTCAAGACACTTTACAGGTGTGAATATCCCCATTTAAAATAACTGGTGTTATCCACATTCTTATTTAGTCTGGATTTGAGCCCAGGTTTGTACCCTAGCTCACAACCCACCTCAGCAGCTATGCTTAGTGCACCGATGGCTTCACAACAGTTTGCTCATGACAGACTCAACAGAAGTTCAAGTTCCTATACAGAGAACAGGTTTCAAGAAGCAGGGCTTTTAGTTCCTGCCCCTACATGCTATCATAAACTGTTCCCGTTTCCATTTCAAAGTCAAACAGGTTAGCTTAATTTGTGGATGGTGTCAGTCTCCTTGACCGTACACTGGAGCAGAACAAAAGAGAAACAATTAAATCCATTACCAGTAGCAACTGAGAGACCACAATACTAGTGGTCCAGTGCCTGTTACCTCCCTCCTGAGACAAGTACCTACCCATCCTAAACTGAAACAGCTACTGAAGGTCAGGAGCATTGCTGGGCCAAAGCTTAGATCTCACAATTGGGTCACAAATGCAGCATAAAAAATCACCAACACCTTGATGTCCCTTGGCTGTGTATGCAAGAATTTGCTGTAATCCTGTTTAACTGCTGACAATCACTGGATCCTATTCCTATTTTTCTACACTTGGCAGAATTATTTGCATGCATTACAATATACAGAGGGCACAGGTTTGACCATCTGGCCATAGATGTCAAACTGAGGCATTTTCCAGTGGCAGCATCTGGTTTCTCTACAAAAAGCAGTGTGTTTGCTGCTTTCAGCCTGTTATCTGATAGGGCTACACACTGTTATCTAGGCTGCCAGATCTACTTGTATTGCCTTCTTTTGATTCATCATTAACTCTCTAGTGTTTTCTCTGTGTGTAAGACTATGTACAAGCTTATTTGTTTCGTAAAGGTCTAATAAGGAGCTAAAACTTAACCTATAGGTTTCTCTGTATGTGCTAATCACATTCATTCACCTGACACGTGAGCCAAAACGACTATATAGAGATGGTTTTGAAAGTACTTAGCACTACAAAGAAGAGTTCATTAGCTTCCAAGAGGTTTGTAAAGCAATAATTCCCATACCAACATCACTTTCTAGTTGTTCCAAGTTGTCTCCTGTCTGTATTACCTGGTACAGGTAATTCAGACACAGGGAGAAAGGAAAACTGGGGTCAAACATGATTCAGTTGTTTTGAAAAGGAAAGCTATTTGCAAAACAGTCATTACATTTAAAAAAAATAAAGAAGAGAGGAAAAGTATAACTAATTAGTGAGAAAAGCCAGCTAAAGACGATGATTCCTACTCCCTGCATTCCTTTTCACACACAAGCATGAAATATGTGGTCCTGCATGGAGGCAGTAAAAGGCACACTGAGATCCTAATCTATAATGAACAGGTCATGGCACATCCTCAGCCATGCAACACCTTTGGCCCTTAGAAGCTAAGAATAACACATGTAACAAATGGCAGTACAAAAGGATATCATTCAAGACAGACTACAAAGGTGTCTATGCTTTCTAATACCTGGCACATGTCAAACATGGACAAAAGTTATAGTGGTTCCTTAAGAGGGAGTTCCAAGAAAAAAAAGTGAAGCCCAGAATCAAAGATGGAAGTCTCTTTCTGTAAAGTCTCTGCAGAAACATGCCATAGGATTTTTCATACATCCTATGTCATTTCATTCGGTACTTTAGAGTTTGGAAGACCAGGAACTAACTTCTATCAAAGATCAGGACGAAAGTCACAAAAACTGAAGCTAGTGGCCAAGTCTAATTCGTCACTTATAATTATGCCATGTCAGTCAGGATCATATTTTTAAATCACCTTTCAGGCAGACATACATAGATAAATCCATCAAAGGATCTAAAAGAATATACATAACACCAATTCATGCATTAACATTAACACGGCCTGTAGGAAGACACGCAAATTCTCTAACTCTGCCATGGCAGCACAGCATGCGAAAATGACTGCAGTGATTGCTTACCCCAGACTATTCCCAAAATCAACCCAACTGTGTTCATGGGCTCAGTACAACAACAAATCTACAGAGACTGTACAATCTTTCTGCCAGAAGCAGAAGTGCACAGGGCAGACAGTGAGTTTGTGGTACAGCATTTGGATACAATACTCACATATCATGTGCAGAAAAGGGAATATCTTGCTATTATACCAGCAGGCCTAAAAGATGCAGTAGTATGTTAGCTCCCAAGTGCCAGGAATAAATATGTCCCATTGGAGGACTACACTGATTCAAGTGCAGAAAAGGCATCCCTTATGTACAGATGCTGCTTGTCCTCTGTTGCAGAGAACCACAGCAGGAATTTTATGTTTGAGCATATGGACGAGTTAGTTATGCCCTATCTACTCAGAGAAACAAACAGAGCCAGGCTGGATAGCTTGCAGGGCAGAACAGCTCTTCTTTTTTTTTTACTACAACCCAGTAAAAGGCCACGATAGTGGCACTGAATTTCTATTTTAATCTGTTAATAGAAACAGTTTCTGATTGTCTGGTCAACTGAGAGCTAGAGAGATGGAAAATTTTACCACATATTATGTATTACTGAATGGATTCAGTGCTTTTCGGCTTTCCTCTTAAGATAAGCATTCTGCTTTTTTCCTAAGAAAAGACTCTATGAGTTGCATATTTTTATGACAAGACTGAATTGTCTTCAGCAGAAGCTCACATTTCAAAGCATACAAATTCAGTGTGCACTGAGCCCTGACAGGTCAAAGGGAACAGATCAAATCCACTTGATACATTGCAGAATGTTATATGCTGTGCACAGATATATGTGACCTTTTTCCTGGCTGGAAAGAATTAATTTTGGAGATACAACAAAGCTTGAGGAATGGATTCGGTACAATGATAGCACTGCTAAACAACAGGCTGACTTCTGAAGAAGAATTAAAGAAATGGTTATCTATTATTCATGACAGTTTAACATGTTTATGTCCTTTTCAATAAGCACAGTGCATGTGCTTTATTATTCATCATGAACTAGCACTTCGACCACCTCATCTGATACACTGACTTTCAAATGCAATAGCTCTAACCTTACAGAGAGAATAAAGGCCACAAAATCCACGTCTTGCATATGTGTCATACTTAGAGTTAACTCTCTGTTGGTTTGGAAGATACTATATCTAATCTGCAGAGTTTCGTGAACGTCTTATTTTTTATTAATTTTCAGAGATTGGGTGCAGCATAATATGAAGCCCACATTAAATGAAAATACAAAAGTGTCTTGACATGATGGGGCTTTGAAAAATGTCAGTTTCAAAAGTGGTACAGCAGACTGCTCTGCAGGTCCAACAGACGCCCTCTCCTGACCTGGAGCTTGTCTATCAGGAGATTTCTCTGAACTAATGCTCAGATTAACGTGCATCAAAAAAACATGCTCTCCTGTTATGTACTTATTCTGTACTTATTAGCTAAAATCCCCTTTCTTTGCACCATAATTACTAACAGATTATTTTTCTTAGACTCTCTGATATGCATCAGGGATAATTTTGAGATTATAAATAGGTTGGCAGAAATAAAAATTAGAAACAAAAAAGACTGAACTGATGAAATTTATTTTTCATACCAGATTAGAGAGAGAGAGAAATCTATACCTGAGGATCTCCATTTAAAGCCAGAGTATGTCTTTTTGGCTCAATCCCTGAATGCTGTTCTTAATTTTGAATTCACAGAATCATAGAATCAGAGAATGGTTTGTGTTGGAAAGGGCATTTAAAGGTCATCTAATCCAATGTCCCTGCAGTGACAAGGGACACCTCCAACTCGATCAGGTTGCTCAGAGCCCCATCCAACCTGACCTTGAATGTTTCCAGGGATGGGGCATCTACCACCCATCTGGGTAACCTGTTCCAGTGTTTCACCACCCTCATCATAAAAAGTTCTTCCTTATATGTAGTCTATATCTATCCTCTTTTTGTTTAAAACCAATACCCCTTGTCCTATTGCAATAGGCCCTGCTAAAAAGTCCTTCCCCATCTTTCTTATAAGCGTCCTTTAAGTATTGAAAGGCTGCAATAAGGTCTCCCCAAAGCCTTCTCTTCTGCAGGCTGAACAACCCCAACTCTTTCAGCCTGTCGTCATGGAAGAGAGGTGTTCCATCCCTCCATCCCTCTGATCATTTTTGTGGCCCTCCTCTGGACCACTCCAACAGGTCCATGTCTTTCCTGTACGGAGGAATCCAGACCCAGACACAGTACTCCAGGTGAGGTCCAGCAGAGGAGCAGAATCACCTCCCTCGATTTGCTGGCCATACTTCTTGTGATGCAGCCCAGTTGGCCGTCTGGGCTGCAAGCGCACGGTGTTGGCTTATGTCCAGCTTTTCACCTACCAACACCCCAAGTCCTTCTCAGCAAGGCTTCTCTCAAACCCTTCATCCCCCAGCCTGTATTGATATCAGGGGTTGCCCAGACACAGATGCAGGACCCGGCACTTGGTCTTGTTGAACCTCATGAAGTTCACATGGATCCATTTCTCAAGGTTGTCCAGGTCCCTCTGGATGGCATCCTGTCCTTCAGGTGTGTCAACCGCACCACTGAGCTTGGTGTCATCATCCAGAGAAGTATACTTGAACACTGTAAAAATTTAACCAACTTTTCCAGAAGTAGAAATCTCAAGATTTCCACATCGAAATCTGAGAACACAGCAGGCCTCATTAATCTTACCTTGAGACCGGTATTGAGCTGACAGCATACAGATATAAATAGCAAGAAACATAATCACAGATATTTTCTTCTTTAATCACTTTCTGATCTTTTTTTAAAAAAAAATATTAAAAAATACCCCTTATTTTTAAGTATGACTCTTGAGTTTCGGCTTGGCCCCTTTTCCTTTATAGAACTCATTTTTATTGGTAATGTGAAAAAAACAGCACAACAAATTTCAACCATCCTCATCAACTTCTACATGGCCCCTTCAGGGCCTTTTCTGTCCCACTTCCCCCAGTTCATAGACATTTTCGTATCTTTTAGGTTTTGGGTAGATTTAATTAGACACTTGCTAGCACAACTCCATTCTATTCAGCTCAAGTTTCTGGTACCGTAGCTATCACCATAATCTCCAAACACGTCATCAGCGATCACTTGGAAATTTAATGTAGGGTCAGAGTTTTAGTTTTAAACAATATAACCGAAGAGTCTTGAATTCACTGCTGTAGTCTCAGACCACATCACCCTGTTACAAACTCTTCATATCTGCCAATGAACTACAAAAGTATGCATTATTCATCATCAGTAAACACATTTTTTCCACCAGTTAGTGACATTTAATCATCTCAAAGGGAGAGTTACTTACTAAGTTTTGAAAGCTTTCAAAGGTATATACAGATCCCTTCTCCCTTCTTTGCAACAATGTACGTACACAGGTTATGAATACATCTCTTCAGTGCAACAACAAATGAAACAAGACTAAAATATGATGAAATGTTATAATGTCAGTGTCTACTATGCTCACACACAAAAAAAAAGTAAAATACAACATTGCATAGGCGTTTAAAATTTAGAAAATATCTTGTCAGGTTTTCACCCTGGTAAGCTTTAATATTATATTTAATAAACAGAAGTCATGCATCACACCTAAAATATCTGTTTCAAAAATAAATATAGTCAAAAAACCACAATTGCCATTGTCAACTGAACTGAGCTGGGCAATTGTCATAATAATTTCCTGTAAATACTCTGAATTTAAAACAATGTCATTTTGACTACTGTACTCCTGAGAGTAGGTTTAATGAACGTGAACATTCAAGCAAAACAAACTTTATTGAGAATATTCATGAGCAGACTTCCCACTTTAAAACAAGGCAAAAGAAGCAAAAATTTTATTACTTCATATTGAATTGAATGATTCAAAATTTGTTTAGTTTCAGGGTTATACAAATTTAAGCTTCAAGGTACAGGGAATTGTCTTTGATCAACAGAACATGTAATTCTGAGTTATACAACAAAAAAACAAACAAACCATTCTAAATAATTACACATGCTTGATTTATACATCAGACTATCTCATAGCTGTGTCCAGATGAAGTTCTGTGGATTATTTCAATACTTAAAGGGGGCTTACAAGAAAGATGGGGAAGGACTTTTCAGCGGGGCCTGTTGCAATAGGACAAGCGGTAATGGTTTTAAACTAAAGTAGGGTAGATTTGGATTAGATATAAGGAAGAAAATTTTTCTGATGAGAGTGGTGAAACACTGGAACAGGCTGACCTAGAAACATTCGAGGTCAGGTTGGATGGGGCTCTGAGCAACCTGATCTAGTCAAAGATGTCCCTGCTCATGGGCAGGGGGCATTGGATTAGATGGCCTTTAAATGCCCTTTCCAACACAAACCATTCTATGATTTAACTAGTTCCAACTGTAAATCAGCATAAATAAAATGGGGATTCATTTTGCCTTTGTGATTTCATTTTCAGAGCCAGTCCTCATGAGATGATTAGTTTCTCCTGCAGTTTCTCCTGCAGTACTGGACATCACAAGCTCTTGCTGATTCAAGGAAGCGCTTGCTTTCACCGTTTTGGAAGGCACAGATCCCTAATGCTTGTGAGCTTGCCACTGCAGCAGCAGATTGCTAAAGCATTCTAGCACCTGGCTTACTAATAGCTTTCCATTCGTGTGTGTCTCTGTCATTTTAGACCACCTGAACCATGCTTCTTTCTGTTTGTTTTACCTCATTCAGAGAGTTTTGGAAATAGTGTGTCTCAGTGAAGTTTGCCTTTCAATTCGAAGGACTTGAGAGCCGCCTAGTGGAGGCCTCTGTCCAAATCCCAAAATTCAGCAAAGCTTCCTTTTTATTACAGTCTATTACACCCCTTACTGGTATCCCTCCTGACACTGTTCTTAATAGCTGAACACCACATGAGGACTTCAATTTGTTTTCATAGGTTTGTCTTTTTTACAGAAATTTGAATCATTCTCTAAGATATAAAACTGAAAGTGGTTTAAAAAAATAAGGCAGAATTTGAATTAAGTGCTGATTTCTCACTATAACAAAAATCTTTTCTAATCTCACAGATCTCAGCATTAGACAACCTTGTCAGCTTGTGGCCAGTACTAACAAGGAACTTAATTCTGTAGACCCAAGTCTGAGCAAAATTAGAAAATACACAAGAAGACAATGATACACTATATATTATAAATATAAAACATCATTATGGTTCATCAGTGCCAAAACCTACCAAACCATAAACTACACAAAATTGCAATCACAAACAAAATCCCATTATTTCAATTATCTCTTTTCCTCATTTTGCCTGTAACATTTGATTAACAATCCTGAGATGCAAAACCACAAGGTACACATGCACTGATGGATCACTGATGCATGTGTGTATAAAGTCAGTAACGTAGAAAGCTGTAAATCAGACTACGTCTCTGATGTTTTGTTTTCATCTATCCGCTATTGCTTTACACATAGAGGTTAACTAAATATTAAAAACATAATCAACCCTGTTTTAATCTGGACTTCAGGAGTAAAATCTGATGTATACGTATATTAGTTAAATCTAAGCAACAGGAGTGTGGGCTTACCACCATTCTCAGGGTTGTAATAGCATAGGGCATGGCATTAGGCGAGCATCCATTGCTCATCAAAAGCCAAGGAAGAAGTGCAAAGGAGCTTGGGAGTCAGGGATGTTTCCAAAGCTCAGAAAGAAAAATGTCAGGCTGGGTTTACAGAGCCCACTGGGAGTCTATTAGTGTCACCGGCATAGAAAGACACAGCAACGACACAATGTGGTTTATGTGTTATGGCTCTGGTGAGACAACAAACATGCCTTGTGATTCCCGTGAGGAACTAAGGCACACCCACAGGAAGCCACAGTGAGCCTGGACGCAAGTCAAAGAACAGAGGAAGACTTGGAAAGGAAGCTATGGCAGTGATGAACAAGTGTCGATGATCTGCAACAAATCAGAGAAACTCGTCTCAGAGAAGGCAAAGTAATCTCAAGGTCTCCATGGCTGAGGTCATATCTCATGATAGATAAGATTTCTCCATCATGAGAGTGATGGAGAAATGAGTTTCTGTGAAGAAAACTTAGAGTTTACACACATTTTCCTTGACTGTAACAGGATTTGCAGGTACAATAGAGTGCTGCATATTACTCCAAAGAGCCTGACGTTGTGGCACTGCTCTGGTTTTACCAACTGAAATGCCAGAAAGAAACTGACTTAAAAAAACCTAACAAAATATAGCACACAACGGTGCAAGATTGAAAAAATATCTTAAAGAAACGTCATTTTTTCCCCAAATCTAGTATCCAGTCTGAATTGATTTCAACATCACTTCTAAAACACAGAAAACTCCTCTAGCATGTGAAATCAAAACCACAAACACAGATGAGGAGCTGAAAATGACTATTTTTAATTTGGAAACCTCAAACAGCTGTCATAGCAGAGACACCAAATGGTAAAAAGGTGGAATAAGTGCAGCAAAGAGGCAGCATTGACAAGAAAAGAATACCATCCTACCCAGAGAGAGAAGACAAGAACAGTGAAAAGGCATATACACTGACATCAACATGTTTGTTTCCTTTTAGAGAGTTGTCTGTCATATCAAGATAGCAATAGGAAACCTATTCCAGGAGTAGCTCACAAGAGAAAAAGCATTCCTTGAGACAAGAACAATCTTTCTGCTCTGTTAGTGTGTAACATCCTGTGCACTGCGACTAATGTCTTCGCAGGGATGCCAAGCAAATCTGTTTTAATCACTATCAAAAAAATATATTCATTTATTACATATACAGCTAATATGGAGCTGAAAACAAAAGCCTATGTATATGTATATATCTAGGCAGAACAGAATGGGAAAGTGTATAACAACTAAAGGGGAAAAAACAACCACACCAAAGCTCAGATCTTCACCAGATGCTTCTCCAGAATGCTGCATCTGACATGGACACCATTGCCATTTACCACGAGATTATGGTTTAATAAGTACAGGAATGTCTCATTAAAAGAAATCCTTGGAAGCTTCTTCCAGCTGCTGGTAATTCTGAGAAATGATGGAGCAACACTACAAAATCCAGTTTCTTATACAGCATGCTTAAGCTTATACAGCATGTTTAACAGTTCAAGATACTTAGCTTTGTAGATAACTTGTCCTTGTTTTAAGATGAAGAAAAAATTATATATCTATATTCTGACTTTTAAGTATATTTTCTTGATAGTAGGTTTGTAATATTTTGCTTAGGATATTGTATTTGCTTAGGTGGTCTGGATTCAAACAGAAATAAAGTTGTTCTGAAACTGATAAATGGTAGTGTTCATCAAGTGAAGTCTAAACAATTGTCTGTGATTATCAAAAATTCAGACAGAACCTGTAACACCCTTTCTAAGAAAAAACTTTCAGTAAGGAGTTCTGCTATGACTGATGCTCTGATATAATCCAATAAAAGTTTCCAAAGAGGCTACTGCCTTATTACAGAGGGAAACCCAGACTACACACTGTAATGAAAAAGATTATTAAAAGTCATAGAGTTAAGATGCTACTTCTATTACCTTAAAATAGGACTTACAGACATAACTTGAGTCAAGCATGTTCCAAACTGCAGGCAAACCATGATAGATTTGTTTTATACAGATGTATGATTTCTCCCTAACCTAAATGAAGATATTAACTTATTGCATCACATACTCTTCATCTCGTGATTGTTGCCTTAGATTATTGTGATAGACATACTAAACTCAGAACAACTCTGAAGGATTCCAGGTTCACCTAGGAGGTTAGAAAAGAGATCATTTTTCTGTGTTCTTCCCCAGTGTTGAAGCTGATTATTTTGTGGAAAAGACGACAGCACACTTTGTCAAGATGTTCCAGAGGACATAATCAAGGAAGACTACACACTCCCTAGGGTGCCTATTCTCAGTGCATTATCCTTCAAGGATCCAGCAGGCAAGATTTCCATCCTCCCAGGCAGGAGTTCTGGAGTAAAGTGAAATGACACTGAAGTGGAGAACCGAGTATTGGCCTCTCTGTGCATCAGTGACTCGGCCTGTCAGTAGGAACTGGCAAATTGTTTACACCTCTTAGGATAAAGCAATATTAAAAGAAAAAATACTTATCTGTGCATGTCTGTGAAATTTGCCTTTAAAGCACACATACCTGTAACTTGCAACAGTCAAGCAAATGGAGGTAAAAATCTGCCTGCTGTGACATATTTTCATGAATTCTGTCACAAGTCACACGTTTACATACAAGGCAGTCAGAAAGAAAAGGAAAGCTGTGTAAATGTGAGGAAAAAACTGTAGAGGAAAAAAAAATGGGGGAAAAAAGGGAAGAGGTAGAGAATTCTGAGAAACACAGACATCCAGTTTGGCTTCGGATACAAAGGAAGCTTTCTAACATCCTAACACATGGTTTCACAGCAAATAAAATGTTAGCATAGCCACGTATATTTCCAGACAAGGCATTCAGTCATGGAAATTATGAAAAAAATTTAAAAATTGCGTCAAATGCAATTAACTCATGTAAATTTATTCTAATTAATTTTTAAGTCATCCTAAGTAGAATTATTATTGTGAAAGAAGAGATCTATCAAGACTCCATTAAATCGATGCAGAACTGTGTTAAGGATATTGGTTTTAGCTAGAAAAGTACTGGCAGGAGAAGAGGAGAAGGAAAAATAAATATTTTTTTTTAATACTTTTAACTACGGTTTTTAGTCCTACTGGCTGAATACTGGAAGTGAAAACAATTGCTTTAGATTGTTTTACAGTAACAGCTGTGGTTGTTGATCTTCCTGTGAAAAAATGACCAGTGCTCCACTGACTTTGAATCTATGCTGACTTACACCAAGTACATACTGCACAGTGTTGGTCACACGGGAAAGCAGATGGGAGGAGAAAGGAGGGAAAACAAATTATTTTTATTTGTATTTAATAAAATTTGGCCTATGGGCTTTATGTGACTCAGTACTGAACATCTGGGATTGATCATAGGATCACAAACTGGAAAGCAGTCATCTGGCTTCTAGAAATAAACACATTCAGTCCCTCTTCCACGACTTTATTTTTTTAATGATAAAAGGCAACAGCCTTTTAAAGTCTTTTTAATACTTGCAGAAACAGTAACTTTTTAGTAATTTTTAGTATTACTTTTTCACATCACGGCATCAGACAACTGTTTAATTTAATTTAATCCTGGACTGTCAGTAGTGTTTGGGATTGCCCTACACACACACACACAATTAATTCAATACTATTTTGCTTCAAAATTTTATGAAACAATGGTAGTCTTGCAACTCCGATTTTTATTAGTTCCATTCCTCACAAGCGTCATGGGAGCAGCACAATATATGATGCAAGACGCAGCTCTGATGAACTACATCGACCGGCGTTTCCTATCTTTAGAGGTATGTGCTATCTGTATCATTCTGTAATACTGCCTAACCGCAAAGAGGTTCGAAAATGTATGAATGTTCTTCTACGTGTGTGAACACAGAACAGTTTGTATGCTAAACAATATCAGGAAGGTGAATTGCCAGCTTTTTGAAATAAATAAGTAAAATTGTAGCTAAGCCTTTAGCTACAATGATTCCTAATTAACACATCATTATTTATTGCAGGATATAATTTCAGAATGTTATTTTTATTCTGTTATCACTTGTATATTTTTATGACCATCAGTGAATTTAGCTAAACAGGCAAATGCTTATCAAACTGTCACAGTCCATCCTAGGGAACAGTGTAACCATATTGTCACCAGTAGAACTGCTGTCAAGTTTTAACAAGGAGACAGAAATATATCAGGTATTTTTTCTAAATACAGATGAACCTACCTGGAAGAATAGTTTAAAACACATTTGTGTAAAGCAGTAGTGTATCTGCACTTTAACTAGGAGTTGAAATTATCCCCTTACAGCTGGGAGACTGAAATAGGTATTTGCTTTCAAGTAATTATACAAGTACCAGTCCCTGCTTCTTTTTCTGCAGTAAAAAACTACCAGTACTGCAAAGTACCTTTTCAGTATTGACGTGCTGTAATCACACATAGTTTATCTTAAATCATTAACGTGTCCTGGGCTCCTGACTTGCATTGGTAGACTTTAGAGAAGTTTAACTTGTCTGATCTTGCATTCCCTTTTTGTACAAAGCACTCACTGGTCTTAACTTCACAACACAGAAAGAAGTGACGGATTAGCCTGGTATTCCTGGTATTCTGTTCCTATTGTGTAGATTGAGATTTAAATTTTATTAACCATTATAGGAATAACTTCACATGGTAATTTCCATTCATTTGGCAAAAATTAAAAATGATGCAATTCCATCTGTGACATTTGGTGCAGGGGGCACCAAACAAAGAACAGGAAAAAGGGTGAGGCAGATATTGAAGAAAACATTTAAAATAAAAGTTTTTGTAGAAAGTAATGAAACAGTTTCCTGGTGATTTACGGTCACATATAAATGGGGGGAGAGGGGCACATACAAAAACCACACCTCACAAAACAAACAAACAAACCACCAACACCAATTTACATGGAACACACACATACTGCATTAATTATTCAGTAAACTCAGATATTCCCTATTCAAACACCACCTTAAAACAAAATACCTTAGATCTGTGCATAAAGCACCAAATCAGAACACGTAATATAGCCATTAGATCTACTATGATTTTGTGTTTGTTCTTAAATATTGGTTCAATTTATTCATCTTCCCAAAGTGGCAGCTGGGCTTCTGTTTTCAGGCCACCTACGATCTTTACAGAAGCAGCTGCGCTACAACAAAGAAATTACTTTCCTCACCTTTAAAAATGTTGATAATTTGAATCTAGGTATAAAGAAACATCTGTATTTTTTTTAAATACGGCCAAGAATTTGACAAAAAGAAAAAAAAAACCCACACCTTCTCAACATAGAGATGTCAATATTTGCATTTTCCATTTTAAATGGATGAAAAATAGCCACACTATATACTGTCTTGGTCATAAGAGGTGTATTTATGTGAAATGTTCACATTTGTAGATTCTCTGCAGGAAACTTCTTGAGACTGCTTCACTGGTGGTCCTACAGGAGTTCTGAAAAGTTTCTGGGAAGCAAGTCATCAGAGATCATGTGCCCTTAAGTACCTCTGGCTGTTTCCATGGAGCACTTCTCCCTCTTTAGGCAGCAAAACACAGTATCTAGTTGTCAGTAACCACATCAAGGAAAAAAAAAAAGCGTATTTTTGTCCAGAACTGTGAATACTAGTGCCAGTCTAATGTGTCCTCTTCATATAGATACACAGCAACAGACCATTGGTTTGAAATAGATGGGGGGCAAGGGGACTGGAAAACAGAGAATAGCACGGTTTTTGAAGTAATCATGAATGAGGCTGTAATCTATACAGAATACACACGTATATCCATGTATTTTCTTCCTGTGTTCTAACTCAAGAAGAGGCTGGAAAAATGCAACCAAGACATACTGGATTATGTGGAAGAATTCCGAGACTTTTCAAAGATGGTACTGTCACGCCTGGCAGGACTGAACAATCATAAGGCTGAGGTTAAAAGTGAAGTAGAGAATTTGCTAACAAGAATTGAACGAGCACAAAGGGACATTGACTATTTTGGATCTGTCACAGATTCTAATACATGTACAGAAGTGCATGAAGACCTGGTGAAACAACAGCTATTTGAAGAAGCGGAAGAAAAAAAGAAACTTAAACTCATGCTTAATGCAAGTAAGAACAGTTTATTTTTCAGAAATTTGATCTGAATGAGGCAGTCCCCTGGCCAATGCATGTATGCTGATATAGGGATAACAGATTTTCACAAGTTATGTGAATACCACAGATAATTGCATGGGGTTTTGGCTGTGTCAATACTAGACTTAAAAAAAAAAAAAAAAAAAAACAACAAACAAACCAAACCCAAACTACAAAAAAGATATGGGAGAGGGAAAGAATAAACTACAATTCAAATGTTTATTTTGTAGATACTCTACTGCATATCAAATTGATTCTTTGGAAGCTCTTTTACTAACCTCTTCTGGTATTCTTTCTCCCCTTCTCCCCTCCATGTACTTTATCAAGAGAGCACATTGGCTTAGCGGCAAGCAAACCTCAGTTCTGATTTGAACTTTAAGTGTTATGGTACCTAGTAGGAAGAATATATACACTATCTTTTCTTTTTTTTTTTTTTTTAAACTAATGAAGTTTTATAATTATAAATATCTTTACCTTAAGAAAGTTGAGTTACAAATGTAAATGACATATTGTATACATATTTGAATTAGTCCTTTTCATTTTTCTTCAAAAGTAGTAAGAAAAGAAAAATAAACAATAACAAATATAAACTGCCTTTTTTTAAAAAGCCAGGTAAAAGATCTTCAGCATCATTGATTAAACAATTCCAATAACTTAAACAGAATTAAACTGATTTAATTTTACAAATAAGTTTACAATTTGTTCCTTGAACTTTTCCAGCAAGAGAGTATTAAGGCAGATGGCAACAGAGCAATCACCTATTCTGCTTCTAAACTCTAATCTGACCCCACAGTTGAGTGCTCCAACTATCAAGATTTCTTGTTTCCATATATAGATTTTTTGAACATTAGGCATTTTTTTGAGAGGGAGAAAAATTTAGGGATTTTTAAACTGATTGTGGTAAGGACACTTTGAAAATTATATGTTTCTAAGAGTTTCAGAGGAGAAAACATTACTTTCCATTTTTCCTTGTTGGAAAGTATTACTTTTAATTTTATTGTAGCAGTTCATAGCAACTTTACTTTTGTCAGTATATGTCAGATGCTTGTCCTGTTAAACTGATGGCAAAACTAGTCTCTGTGTAGACTTTACAGCACTTTGGAAAACTGGCAAGACCCTCAACTCTAGCAAATAGCAGCTCTGCTTCCATGCTATCATGTATTAACCAGAAGTTACGATTATTTTTACTAAAGCACTCCAAAACTCAAACAAAACAGTGGTGTTTTAAGTCCCATTTTGTTACTGGTTTTGGTTCAAGTTCACACAGACTTGAAAATAACAATCAAGTAGAATTATTGTTTTTACATGCAGTAGTTGACACCTTATCCCGCTTTGGGTGGGAAATGGGAAATGACCTTCTGCACATTTTGGGACATGATAAGAAACAGTGGGCTTTGAAGGTATTATTGGGGAGAATGTGGAAAAATGTTGGTAAATTTTTTGCTCACTATGAATGCCTTAGTTTCTCAGTCTTCCTGCGAGCTGTTATGAAAGCCAAGGAGAGTTTAAAACTTTCTTTCAAGAAGAGAGACACTACTCATAGATTTCAGATAGTAATCTGGTTATTGCTCCTGCAGAGGAAGATGTTGCTAAGGCTGGCTAGATATTTTGACTCAACAGTTTTAAGTTTCTATAATCTATCTAATCAATAAACATTACTTTTGAGAAAGCTGTTGAGGCTTGCTCAGGGAAGGTGCACCCAGAGTGTGGACTTCCAACAAAAAAAATCCATGCTGTAGCAGCAATATCCAAATGCTTTGGTTAGAGGGCATCAGTACACACAAATGACATAAAGGTTGCTTTCTACAGGCAACTGGAAGCTTGCCACGGACTTCAATAGGTTCATATCAGGCCAAACAGGGAGGCTGGTTTTGCTTTCTCCATTTCATCTACTGCCAGAACTTCCTGCCTTAGGGCTTTGTTTGTTCTGCTTACTAAAATGGCTGCACTTCACTAAAGGCAATTCTTTAAACTTCAAATAGTGTCTCTTATAATTTATGAATGCCTTTGGTAAACAAGCTCGTTAATATGCTTTGCAGTAGTTTTTCCTGGAAATTATGGTCCTTGATAAAGATCTTGGTGTCTAAATGCCTGAGTCCTAACAAGCTTGGTGCTTTTTGGTCTTAAACGGCTGTGAAAGTGCATACAAAACGTAATGAAGCCAAAACTATGTATGACTCGCTCTCTGCTAGTGCCAATTTTATCCCTATATGAGGTAAACAATTATGTAATTCCACCAGCCATGCTTCTAGTAGAAGAATTGATAACACAGACATCATGCCAGTTCGTTTAAAGGCCACCGTAATGTAACTACTCTGGTCTCCTCTCAGGTACACAAATAGAATCCCTTTTGGATAACACTGGTCTAAAAGAGCTGAAAACAGTAGCTGAAGTAGCTGAAGATATGCAGTACCCTTAGCAGAAGATGCTGAATATATCTTACAAAATTATCTTCAACGCTATTTACTATAGCCACGCTGCTGGCACCTTTACTGATCTATTGACCCTGGCCTTATAGTTGGCTTAAAAGGAAACTAAGTAACTCAAAAAAAGGAAACCAGAAAATTCACAGCCATTCTACTTATTTATTTAATTTTTGTCTTTCGGTGTTTCCTTGCAGGTTGTGACCACATGCTTGCGGGTATTAAGTCCCTAAAGGTAGTTAAGAAGACTGGAGATAAGCATGGCTCTTGGATGAAAGATCCTGGCAAAAAGCATATGAAGATTTATTTATTAAATGGTTCTGTAAATAATGTTATTTTTGAATTTGCAAATATCATGACATTCATGGAAAGTAATCATACACTAAAAGCTCGCAGAGTCACCTTGCCATTTCCCTGGGAAGGAACTGGCCACATCATATATCAGGGTTTCCTGTTCTATCACAGATACGGCTCCTTAAACGAGATAATTAAATTCAATATCCAGAAAAGAAATATAACTGACCAAATGCTACTGCCAGGGGCTGGAAGGATTCCAGCCTATCAGCTTTCTCCATCTACGAAAATAGATCTTGCCCTTGATGAGCAAGGGCTCTGGGCAATCCATGCAGAACCAGAGACTGGAGGAAACATTGTAATTACTAAAATCAACCACATAACCATGGCAATAGAGCACACTTGGGACACATCATGCAATAGCAAGGATGCTGAAGCAGCTTTCATGGCATGCAACACACTCTATGTTGTCTACAACTTACCTAGTGGAGGCACCTCTCGCATACAATGTGTTTATGATGTTTTGGATGCTGTAAATACTTATGAAATCCCAGTATTGCATTTTCCAAAACGTCAGGGTAGCCATTCCGCCATACATTACAATCCTAAAGAAAAGCAACTCTTTGCTTGGGGTGATGGATCCCAGATCATTTACAAGCTTCACACAAAGCAAAAAGTTTAGAATCTTGAGCAACTTTTCAAATACACTTAAAAACTATCAGTCCTATGTCAATATGGTCATCAAAGCATATTAAAATTACATTATTCCCATCTGTTACAACTTTCATCTATTTTACATAAATTTAGGCTTACATACCCTAGTGATCTTAAACTAATGTCCAATTAAGAATATGTGAAGACTCCATTAATATGAATTACATGATGACTAAATACCACACATGTACAACTCACACACACAAATTAAAGACTAAGGTTAATTAAAAAAAATAATAATCCATCTCTGACATGTTCTCTTCCTATCTAAACTACGTATTCTGCATCAGTGTCGTGGAAATCAAGTCAAAAGTCCTTCCTGTCCAATACATGTTATCTGACAATCTTCACTACCCTGAAGCTCACTGTAGGAAGCCCTCTTGTGAGCACTATAAAATCACATGCTTCCAGAGAAATTATCTATAAGTTTTTAACAGGAGAGGTTTATTTTACCACAAAGCTTAAGAGTATACAACCTCACAAACATGATTTATTTTTAACATACTGTTCATGTACATTACAAGTCTGTTCCTAATCATCGAACCTCTAGACTATTTCCATGAAATTTCCACATTTTTGTTATACACATAGCTGTACAGTCCATTTTTGATCCTGCTAACATATTTGCTACCACCAAATATCCACTTTTATCAGCTTCAATTTGCCACCTTCCAATTTTTTTCAGTGTATCACTGCTTTTATATCAGAAGGAATGTTTCTAAATGATCTGTTCTGTACCATATTCTATTTTTAAGTGTTTTACATATCACTCTAATTGTTTCCTTTCTTATTAGTCCTCTCTCAGCATTTAGTTGTGAGGCATTTTCTCAATAGTTCAAATCACTTCAATTGCTCATAGCAGAATCTTTCTTATCCTATCCTCTGATCCGTTTTCTGATCAGTCCTGGTTTTGTGAGTAACAGATAAAAAACAGGTAAATACAAACACATTTTTGTTTCAAAAACAGTATTAAAAAATCCAAACAAACCTTACAGTTTTACTTGTGAAATATAGGTATTGGCTGTAGGTTTTGGATTTTAATGACAGCTGCGTTTCTGTTTAATAACCAAAAAGAAATTAAAAAAAAAAAAACAAAACCCCACAAAAAATGGTGCTTGAAAAGCAATCCATAGCTATTTCTACAGAAAGCCCATTTTGTTCTTTACACTGAAAGAGCTGTTGTTCTGTTTAAAAACAGCTTCAACAGAACAGCCAAACATCAGGGAATGATTTTGAAAAGGAGTTCCAGAATACAACAAAGAGCATACGGACTGCTGAGTTGCAATAGTGCTACTCTGCTTTTAGGAAAAGAAATTATATCGTTCTAAGCAGCCTTAATGACTAGAGCACTACTTCTGTGTTACAGAAGCCATAGGAAGCACAGTTAAGGCATCCTCAGGCTGAATGTAAGGTGAGCTGGCACCGGTTTCCTGTGCGACCATGAGTCAAAGGCAGATTCAAATATTTAGACTTTTATTCCTCTTCTGTAAAATTACAAACAGATAAATACAAAATGGTATTAGCCACTTCAGAATCCTTCGAGATCCTTTACTGCAAAAGGATGTGTAATTTTCTTTACTTAATAAATAAATGGTTTTGATGTAAATATGGATTGAGTCTGCTCTTTAGAAAAGGCATTCTTGGAATATGCTATGTGCCGCACTACTACGCAACAGAGAAAGCCTACGGTATTGTTCCATATAGAGATTTCAACGAGCAATCCTCAAAAGTTCAGACAGGGTCCTTTCTGAACCTTGCAGCCCTGGAAATCCAAGCTTCATAATGACTTAAGAGGTACCACCTAGTTTCGATAACAGGCGAAAGTTTTGTATGGATGAGCGTCACTAGATTATCTCATATTGTACAGAATGCAAAAGAAATGAAAACAAATAAAACAGAATAACAAAGTTTTCACAAATCTCAAAATTGAGGTTCAGTTACAAGGAGGATCAAATTTTCAAGCCTTCTAGTTTCAAAAATGTATATGAACAATCAAAAAATTAGAAGAGCTGGAATTTCCAAATGTTAATCCTGATACTGATTTGTGGGCAAACCATTTATGTACAGTCATAAGAGAACAAGGATAGAGGAGGCATTGTTGAACTAGCCTGTCTCAACTCTTCTTTAAACCCTTTAATAATAGGGACTTCACAACTTTCCCAGGGAATTTACTCCATCAATTCACAAGCCAGTGGCTGTAACATTTTTCCTAAAGCACAACTACAGTTTGCCTTGCTTCAATGCAGCCCCATTGATTTTTGTCCTGTCCAGCATAAGAATGTAAGAGTAGCCTTATTTAATCAACCAGAGAGTTATCCAACCCTAATAGCCAATCTCAAAGAGCTACCAAGAAAGAATACATATGGAAGAGCATAAGAATAGTGCAAACATGTATCCCTCTAGTGATTCATGCCAGAGGCAGTCTTTGTGATCAATATCGCTGAAGACTTGTCTTTCATGAATTTCACAGAGTCATGGAATGGTTTGGGTTGGAAGGGACCTTTAAAGGCCATCTAATCCGATCCCCCTGCAATAAGCAGGGACATCTTCAACTCGATCAGGTTGCTCAGAGTCCTGTCCAACCTGACCTTGAATGTTTCCAGGGATGGGGCATCTACAATATCTCTGGGCAACCTGTTCCGGTGTTTCACCACCTCATAATGCTTCAGTCTTCCTCACATTCTTCTGCAACACAAAATAGATTAGGCTACTGGTCCTGCAGCATAGAATAAGCTGGGAAATGGGCTGTAGATAGGGATAGCATACAATATTTTTTGCCTGTAGACTCAACAGCTTCTTGGCCTTACAGCAGCAATGGCACAGTTGCGAAAGAGTCACCTGTGTGAATATGGCCTGTTCTGCTGATCCATTAACATTCAGGCCAGAGAAAGAAGGCATACTTTCTCCTCCAGCTTCCTGATAATCTCATAAATATATAAGGATTTGATTAATTTTCAGAACTGGTAGCACAAAACAGGTATTTTTGAGAAAGTCAGAAGAGACATTTAGTTAACTCTGGGATGACAAGGGGCAAAAATAAGGAATGTTTGTTCAGAATCGGAAAGAATCACAAATATCTGAACTGAATAACATGCTCCAAGACACCAGTCTCACAAAAGCAAGGAGAAAGTGCTGTTGGCAAGGCAGTAGTAAGCCATAACAAGACTGCATGAAAGAGGGCACTGGCTTCTAGTTCAGGTAGATGGTATGATTGATTGTTACCATAGGAATGATATCAGTACAAGGAGATGAACACTGAGAGTCTTCATTGGGAAAAAAAACCAAACACATGAATGACAGTTTACGACCTCTACCTTCACCATCTAGATAATATCCACTATTGTCCCTATTACTCAAGTCGTTCCATGTTGTGCTTTCTCTGTGTGCCTGTTTAATCTGAATCACTGACTTTTTACTTTTCCAGTGCTGCATTTTCATTTTCAGACTGTACAGACAGGTCCTCTTGGGTTGGCTCTTCTGCTTCACTGCAGATCTCAGAGTTAAAACCAGGGTTCTCCGCTATGGCAGGATCGTCATCTTTTTAACAACAGCAGCAATCCTCAGTTCTTTGGCTGTGATAAAGGTCCCTCTCCTCTTCACTGATGTCAGTTACCTCATCCTTTTTCTGCATTAAGTCATAACCACCCCTCCCATGGTGAGATCAGATAGCAGGTTTCATTGCACGCACAGATACTCCTCATCTTCCATGCCCTCCATTCTTTGTTCCAGCTCTTCTGCAGAGGGCTGGGTCAGGTCAGGATAATCTACAAGGATTACATCCTGTTTGCACTTGAAGCAATCAAAATTATCATAGACAGGAGGGGCTTAAGGCCTCTCTGATTTATTGACACCTGTATGATGAATTTAAGCTTCCCGACAGCAGCGTGCTTTCTTCTTTGGATTTTGTGGATGCTAAGGATCTGTGGACTGTATGCTAAAAGCAACTGCTTTACTAGTATAGCAGAGCTTGATGCTATAAGCACGGTGTAAATTATGCCAGTATAACTGGGTTCATTTTTACAGCGCCAGAGATATGCTTCTTTGCCAGCAAATAATATTCCTTTCTCTTTATCTTCTTCATTTATATCTGTGTGGGTCTGGAGGATGAGAGCTCCTTTCAGCATTCATGCAAGCAGCCACCATGTAAGAAAAACACACAGAACACATTTATTACGCATGGGTTTATCACTAAGCAATGCAACTATTACATGCTTACTGTCATCATGCTGTGTAACAGTGCATGTTTTTCCCTGTGTGCTATTTCCCACCCAGTGGGCTTTTCATCAGTCAGAGGATACTGCTGCAAAGACATGCATATAAGCTTGGAAAAGAAACTGCAGAATGGAAACCATTATCTCCTAATACCTAAGAAATAGCTCCTCCTGGAGGCAAAAGTTGGGACCTGTCACTCTTCAAGTGACCTGAACTTTTCATGTGTTTGCATTGCATGTAAGATATCACTTTTTTATTATACTTGCACTATATTGAGCCCTAAGCCCAGAAAAAGGTATATACAATCCAAGGAGTGCAGTTACAGAAAACCAAACAAAATTGCAAACAAGCGCCATTTACAGATGTGGAGGAACTCTAGCATGCAGGCAAAGCAGTAATGTGTACTGGGGAATGACAGTAGTATGATTTCTTGCCGGAGAATTGGCATGCTGCTTGGCATCACTTAAGAGTGAGTAAAGGATGGAAGGAGTGTTCATTGATAGACTATGATGGTCATTGCTTATGTTGCCTTTTATTGGTAAGAACTCTCCTATACCATTTGTTTTTCTCCTAAATAGCTTGACTTACGTGCAGACTTCTTCACGATGACATTTTCACCTATTTATCTCTAATTATGACCTAATCCAAAGCCTGTTGGTGTAACTGAAAGTTTCATTCTAACTTCTGTTGTGTCTCCATAATGCTTGCTTCACACTTGTATGTCTCCACAAGAGTCCGAATGTTTTTTTTTCTTTCTATGTTTAAAGGTGGGCTTAACTGGATGTCAAAAACTGGGCAGTATTGGCATGAATACTTCAGAAAGTGGATTTGGAAGGGAGGACAAATTTTTCTCTTAGGTACCTCCCATGAAGCCTTGTTCACACTAAAAGGGGTATCTAAAATGTCTATCAGTTAAGAAGTTGACCTTTTCTATTAAACGTGCCATAAAATTCTATGATGTCATTACTGCAACTGCACAGGGTACTAAGAAAAACAAAACGTTAATAGGTGCCCAGGTTTTAAGGGATAATACTGAATAACTGACCCTGCACAAGAATTAGCAAATCACACATGGAGTTTCCCTAAGAAACAAGGTCTGTAAGAAACAAACCTTCTACAATGGGTTACTGTAAAACACGTATGAAAAAAGACAAATACTGGAGCTTTGTTAATTTTGTTAATATCTTAAAAGTGTAAAATTCTTCTCTTGTGATTGAAACTAACAGTTTATTTCAAATAAAAAAATCTTGTACTCAGTGACATGAAGGTTATCTGGAGGTTATGCGCAAAGAATAAAGGCACTGCACATACACACCCAGTATGGCAAGATTCTCAGTATTAGGAGTGGGTTTAACTTACGACTTTCCCAACATTTTCCAATGTTAGATGTGCAAATATATGTGCTGTGCAGACACACTTATACATACGTATATAGACATATACATACATATTTCTATTGGTGATACCTGGGGATTACTCAGTCTTTTTTCCCCATTGTTCACACTGACAGCATAATCCATAATATTAATTTGTCTTAGAGTTAATTATTGCAAAATATCTCTAAAAAACACTCTTTTTTGAAACTCCTTTTAAAAGAATTTTAAACAAGTAAAATCTTTATGTGGAAAAGGTTAAAAAAAAAAAAATCTCTTAAATCCTCTCCATGTAAGTGTCTGTACTTACTACAGACAGCCATCTGCTTTTCCCTTTTCCTTTGAGGTGACTTTTCAGTGGGATCGATCCATGCAGTGAGTCAATCTGTAGCCCACGATTACACGACTGGGTCTTTTGTTTCTCCTTTTTGAATAGTTTCTTAAGAGTAGGGGAACAAAGGAAAAAATATCTGTGGAGGATGTTTTGTAATTTGATACACCTTTAGAAGTATCTCAAAAAGTAAATACTTTTGAAGTGGTTAATGTGCCTTTGTATTTCCCAGTACTGCCTTCATCCAACTAAAGACAGTCTGAAAGATCCTCTGTTTGGGAGCAGCTGTAGAAATACCCATTTTAGAACATGTTGGAACTACATCTGCCTGTAGAGAAAAATAAACCTTTGTTTCTGACTTGTTTACCTAAGCTTCTAGAAGTAGAAAATGTAGGTGCTACATGAATGTTTCCGTTCCCCGTAAGATGAAAAAGCAGTTTAAGTAGGTTGGGTTTTTATTCCCAGAGCAAACATCTTCTAATTCATCTCTGTTTTTCTTAACTAAACCAAGGATGGCCAGTAGAAATTTAATATGTTATGGTCTAGATTTCCTTCAAATTATATGGGATTTAAAAAGTGGAAAATATCAAAATTGACAAAAAATGTCTTAATCTCGAGAACAAATATTTAACCAGTCATGTTTGTTCATAATACCTGTAACACGGTCCATTTGTCTGTACACAAGACTATGTTGATCTGTTTTGAGTAGTCAGGCATCTCATTTTTTTCAGACCTATATGGAGTTTTAGATAAACCTGTAAGAATGTGCTTTTATAAAGTAAATTTTTTAAAGAAACTGTTTGGTATTCTGGAGCAAGTGTATTTATTTACCAGTATGTGCAATAACTGATTTTTGTATGTTCACAAACATACTTGTGTATGTCATAGAGGTTCCAGTGTTTGTCAATACAGAACATTGTGCAGAAATATTAAACTTCGTTTGTTTGAAACAACTATGTCTTTCCCTACCCAAGTATAGAAATACCCACAGAGTATGGAGGTTATTTAACATAAGGAGTTTCCCCAGTGCTGTTTAAACTGTATTTTTACCTTTAATGCTATACAAATTCAAACAAAAAACATAGCCATAGAAAGTTATACTATCAGACATGACTTTACCAGATCTGTAATCATTTTCAGCCTGTAAGTTTTCTCAAACCTGTGAGCTCAGACTTGAAATTGGTACACACTGCAGAAACACTCCTCTTAGCCATTTTCATGAAGAGGACAATAAGATTCCTAATAAACACAGGCCGAGCAGAGGCCCAGTTGTTTGCTGCCTCAGGTCTCTACCATCCAACTATCATGTCCAGTTCCTGCTACCTCAGTGCTGTTTTCTGTGAGCTAAACCAACTCTTTCCAAGTCTTTCCAAGGACTGAAATCTTGGCCTACTCATTTCTAACAAAATTAATCTGGAAATTGGTCAGAAAAACCTGGGATGTAATTCAGTAAGGACAAGAGCAAAGAACTATACTTAGGCAGGAATGATCAACTGCACAATTACAAAAAAAACCCACCCAAGATTCAAATATGTAAAAAACTGTTGGAAAGCAGAAGAAGCATCTGTCCTCCAAGTCTCTGATAGACAGAAATAATTCAAACTGCCGTCAGGCTAGACAGCAGAAAATTCTCCGACTACAAGGCTAGTGAAACTTGGCACAGACTTTTTTACCTAAGAAACTGTCTAAGAGACAAGAGACTCACAATTTCCTCTGTCGGGAACAATATAGGTTTGGGTAATCTTGCATTTTGACAGGTGGTTGATCACAACTGTAGCTAGCAGCACAGAGGACGAGTGGTCTCTGGGCATTGTCTAAGCCATCCTGGGAAGTTCACTGAGAAAAATGAGCAGATTGTCAGGTGTCTATTTGCTCTCTTAAGAATCTGTGCCCCTCCTGAAACCTGGTGAAGCTTCAAAGCTGAGAAAAATCACTTGATGACCAACCTTTTTGTATTTGTACATGGGACACTCAGTCTGTATGATCTGATGATGCATTCATTTGTTTTGAAATAGGGGACTGGTACAAAACCATTGAAAGATAGATCATGTTATAACTCTTACCTGGGTTCTCTCGTCCAGTGTTTGTGATACACAAGGTTAAAACCAATATTTTTATTAGGATGTACAAGTAAAAATTATTTAAATAGAGGATTATTATACTAGATTGTTCTGTGTTAATCATAATTTTCTTATTCTTAATTAGCTGGAAAAGGGAAGAATCTAACATATAAACACTAACTGCTAATGCAATGAGTTAGATCATAAACTTCTTATATGTTTATCTGTTATCCAATTACTATTCGATAAGTAATCCCTTTTACTTATCCCTCTTATTGGGACCAGCACTGGTCTTATACTTTGTACTTTTTTTCTGATCCCCTGTAATGCCTGAAATTATCTGTAACCATTAACAAATATCCAGGAAGAATTAAGCACTTTTGTGGGTTTTTAAATATAGTTTTGCCAGAATATTTAATTTAAACAATACATTGCTTTATCAGAATATTTAATTTAAACCTCACATATGCCCAATTGCTTTGTCTTTTAAAGGCCTGGTCTTATACTGCTTGCACTATCACTGTCCATTTACTTCAACTGAGGATTCAGAAGATAAAATGTCAGTGTAATTTCCTGTGTACATACTCAATTTGAAATCGATACAGGGAGAGCCATCCATCCACATGGCACAGTAAGAGCTACAAAGATTTACTTTGGCTTTATGCTTAGACTGTATTTTTCCAAAAGCAATTTTAATGTGTCTGCAAGATGCATGCCGATTTAATGCCAGCTTTCCAGTGCCACATATGCAGCTGGTAAAAACAACTTTGACAGAAAACGTTTTCTTTAGAATAGGTGCAAAACCCGATTTAAAGCTTTGGCTCTTCTCTGTACGGATCCAGAAATCTGAGAGAACCATCTGAAGTCAGATATTTCAGTCCCAGAGGCAATCACCTCTGAAGTGTGTGCAGAACTCATATCACTGTGGAAAATGTTATCTTCTATCAGGAAGATAGAAGATCAAAAAAAATAAAACGATCTATTTCAGTAATCTTTTTAGCAGAAGCAATTTTGCTGAATGCCATGAATTGCTTGTTTTCTTCCATATTTTGGAAGCTAGTGACTACATCCAGAAAAAAATGCATTTCCTATTCATTTGTTTGGCCACAAAATGCAAACATAAACTTGCAGGATTAATGACAGCAGTAAAGTCAAAACGTACTGCTCTAAGTTTACAGGACTTGCATGTAAACAAACTGAAACAGCCTCCAGACTACCTACATCCTTTTCTTATCATGGCATTAGTATCATAAGAAAAAAAACACATTCCCATCCTTGTTGCACATTTAATATAACTATATTCCTGACTACATTCCAACTACATTCCTGTATTTTCAACAAATAATTTCTTATTGAATTTCAAATAAATATCATTCATTCCCCAACTTACGAATACCATAATTTATAGGATATATACTTTGAATAAATCTTTTTCTTATGAAATTTGTACTGAAAACAATGTTTTGTTTTACTAAACAATAGATATAAAGAATGTACACTTTTTCCTATCTAAGCAATTTAAAATATGTTGGCAATGGTCATATACTTGTATGTTTATATTTTGACGCATAAAAGTGCACGTACATAAACAGGAAAAAAATAAGGGCACACAACTGTACAAATATAAAACAATTCATATATGCCATTTCAGCTTTCCAGGTGAAATTAGAACCGTAAAACCTCATATCTTAAGCTTATTTCATAACCTGAAACAAAGGACCTCCTTTTTCTTGAAGAGCAGAAGAGATCTAATTTTTTAGGTGAAAACATCTGAGTTTTCACCACCCAGAACCATTCAGCTACTCCTGCAACGTAAACTTCCATAGGTTTATCAGACATAGCACAGCACTGAAGCCCAGGTGGCACAAGCTGCAGTTGATTTTACTGGCTATGATTTTAGTGACTCCCTCTAGTGGGGCTATAAGGCAAGGAAGGTGCTGTTTATATCCTTCCAGCTAAAGCAAACTTTTTTGTGAAGTATTTATATTAACATTTGCTGTCACGATATTTGTCTGATATTACTCACAGCCTCATATTAACTTCAACACTATAAGTATTAGTATTCATAAAAATCACATTTTAATTTCATGCTTATTTGTATCTATGCTAAAAAAATTTGATTGACTGTTTAGTGAGGAACTACACCACCACATAACTGACCATCCAAGAAAAACAATAAGGAGTGTTCATAAACAAGATATGAATATTCCAATTCCATTAAAATGGAATGCAGTGTGTTCACAGAAATTGAATCCTGATACCTGACAACGCACAAGCAAGACAGAGAGAAGCTAAATTCGTATCCTTATTCATTCCATTACTTCAGTGAACAAATACTTCATCTGTGTACAATTGTATTGAATAAAGTCAGCATTTTAGGTTCTCTATGAATGGTGAACTAGGCTTTAAGACCAAACAATATAGCTGTGTTTTTAAAGGAGCTTAAAAGAAGTAAATCTTTTTCTAAATATATTAGCTAAAAAGCACACAACAGATCTTAAGAGCAGGAAAAAATTGTTTACAATAGCAAAAAGTGAAGCATTTCTCAGGCTGAACCTGTGAGTAACAATTCAGATCTGGATGCAGAAAGCCACTGTCTTGAAGTTAACGTTATGACAGGAAAAAAGTCATTATCATACCAACAACGTTTTGATACTGAGGTACTTCTTTTGGTTTAGTATAAATTCATATTTAAGAAAAAAATAAGGATCACGACGATTATAAATCCGCAAAGAAATCTAGTTCCATAACAAGAGCAGAGCACTTTTGCTGAAAGAAATATCAGAGCTACAGTAAAGATGACTGATCATAATTACTTCCTGTTCAGAGAAGACTTTTGGAGAGACAGAAACTCCTAACTATTTATTAACAAAACAAGTCAAAGACAGTTCACATTAAGAAGCTTCAGAGAACAAAATGTTATGGCAACACACAGTAACATATACATCTTAGCTAAGTTTGTCTGTGCATAATAAAATTAAACTACAAATTACCTGAAAAGGCTTACTAACTGCCCAATCGTCAAAATTCACAGTGCTCATAAACAACTTTTTGCATTATAACTTCTGTTTTTATTTGGACTAATAGAAATTATGGTAAAGCACAGAATAAGTGGGTTTAGTTTTTCAACAGAGATAAGCTTATTTAGAGGCTTATATAGCTGCAATCAGTGCAAAATCACAACAGGATTTAGAGGTCATTTGCAGCAAAACACAGGTTTTCCAGAATCAACCACAACTCTTGCAGCTGTGGCACTATGATCAGGCGAAAAACAACCCTTCTGAGAGGGTTCATGCTGGTACTTAACTTGGTTCCCTACCAGCTGCAGTCCTGATGTGCTTGAAGACAGTACAGCTTCTACCCCAAGTGGTACCCCCTAAATTCACTCTCAATTTGAGTGAAGAGGGCAAGATGATTTGTTTTGGCTATACAAAAGAAAGGAGAATTTTAAAGTGGCTTGATACTAGTTATCAACCTTCAGTAACACTTTCAAATGTACATAAAATCTGCCATGAATTCAAACATTCATCATCATGTATTAACTTTCTTTCTTTATAATTAGCTTTAAATTTATAGGCAATACATTGGAAAATGAATTAACATGGCTGTAGTCAGGTTTTATGATATGAGACTTTAGATCCCTATGCTAGTCAATTCAAAAAATAAAAACATATCAGGAGACATGTTTCTGGTTACTTCTAAAATCTAATGAAAGTATAAGTGACCAGGATGTGGGCAGTCATCTACAAATTAGGCTTACAGCTCAAAGCCAGAGCAGAGAGAGGAGACACATTAGCAAAAAAATACCCCACCAAACTACGAGTGAAGAATTGCTGAAAACCTGCAGTCTGGCAGATAGACAAAATGGGTCTCAGGTGCTAAACCAAGTTTCAGAAAACCACAAAGTTTACCTCTGAAAGCAGAACAGGCAACAGCGAAATGGCTAAAAGTCAGACTACAGAAAGTCAAGAAGGGCTCTTTGACAGGAAACCTGTATTGTGTCGAAACAGGCTACATGCTCCCAGAGAATCTGTAAATATAGGAGTTCCTGTTCCATATATCAATCATGGTCAATTACTTATAATTTGCAAGCTATGCACGCTATGGTACGCACATATAGGTTATCAGCTACTGGATCCAAGACAATCATTAGAGATAGGGACCTCCTGCTTTTGTCTGTTGTTGGCTTGGGTTTGGGTTGCTGTGGGTTTTTTTGCAACAGATCTTAGTGACTGCTTGCAGGCTGATTGTTAAAATAATTTTAAGATGTGTATCTGCAAAGACTCAATTATACTTTACTGATACATTGCCCACTCTTCTTTAATCTCCACAGAAGGTATCACTGATCCTCTATGAAGTCACAATTTAGCAAACATCAGAAAACAGCAAAAAAAAAAAAGCTGATCAGTAAACAAACCAAGAGCTCAGGCATGTGACCAAGTTCCTGCATATCAGCTGAGTCACACTAACTGACCTTGTCTGCTCTTGCTAAGGTAGAGGTTAGATGAAAGTGGCTTAAACTAATCTCTGCTGCCTGAGAGTTGCAACAAGTCACACGCCACAGCTCAATTCTGCAGCTAAGCAAGCGCAGAGCATTTTGTTATATCACACTAGCTGAATCATAATACCAAACAGCATCGGCTGGTCTGCCTCTAAAACAAAGGGACAAAGGTGAAGGCATGACTTCTTGCATCTGTATGTATGATTATGAGAAAAAGAACTGTATGATAGCAACCATAACAATCAAAGACAAAAGCAATCAAGAGTGTTATCTGGGAAAAAGAGAGGACAGAGACTCTTGTCTTCTGGCTCAAAACTTGCAGGTAAGATGAACTTGGAATTTTTCTGCTGTTATGGTCTCTCCTATGTTTGAAGGCAGAGGATTTTGTGCGTATTTTTCAAATAAGAAAGACCTTACAAAAAAAAATGCATCTTACTTGAATCAAAACTAAACGCTGTCTAGAAGCTTTCATGAAAAGATAATAGAATAATGGATATCTTTTGAGTCAAGAAACAGCTTATATAATTAACAATACTTTCTAGCATACATTTTTTTCTACCGTTTCTTAATGCAACAAATTTAGACAAATGCCAAATCCCCCGATGTTATGAGTTCAATTTGACTGAACCAAGTCCCATGACTCAAAATCGCCTCAGAAAAGGAGGTGGAATAATAACAGTTTATATGGTACTGTATTCTCTGTACATAAGCATGTGGTAACTTACAGTATAAGCTCTATTTTCCAAGCTGCAATAAGAAGGCTTTTACCTGATGGTTAGGACAGATGTGGATGTTTTAAACAGCTGTGTCTGCCTGAAAAGACTGCACCTCCCCTCCATTAGCTTTTAATTTACTACGATAGGCTTTCCAACCCAAAAATGTATAAAATGCCTCAACATATAGAGCTAGTATTTACCTGGGAGCCAAGAACGTTCATTGCAAAAACTCTGAAGATCACTCGTGCCTGATTTAAAAGTTGAACACTAGATGGAGCTATGTCCTTGGAGCACCACTAACTAAATTTAGATAAGGTACAGCTGTCTCGGATCTAATTCCCATTAGTTACATGCAAGCGGCCAGATCAATGGCTTGTTTAAACGCCTTTAAAAATGCTAAACAAAAGCAACAGTACGTTCCTGAAAGACTTTTTTAAGAACTGCATGTGTACATAAAAACTTCTGGAATTTAAACAGGAGTCTGAAAAAAAAAAAAACAGCTCAACACGTATAGTAGTCTCTAAGAAAACTATTTATTAAGGGGTTTTTTTTAAAAAGTGTATTTCATCTATCCTAGTAAGAGATATCTGAGAAGACGACTCCTATATCACATTTACTGCTACAGAACAGTTATGCTGCAAATTGTGAGAGAGAAAAAAATAGCAAGTTTGGGTTTTGTATCGAGTAGCTACAGCTGTCCTGTAAGAGTCCAAGAAAATTTCAAGTGTAATTTTATCTAGAGACAAAATATTTTTATTTCAACTGCTATCTTGGATATTTCACATTAACCCCACCAAATAGGGAAAAAACCCACACAACCATATCTTACCCCTTAAGAAAGAACATACCACATAAGTTAAAAAAAAAATGTTTCGAAGGATAAGAGAAGGTTGTCCACCTCACCAGAGGAAATCGGTAACATGACTGGCCATAAATCTCTGTTAAAGATAAGGCAGGCTACACTTTCTAATGAGATGCAATGGATTAGCTCTATGGAGTCAATGGGGAAGGACTCTCCAATCCATTATTTCCTGTCTACAGCTGATTCAACCAAATTTACATGAAAGGAAATCTCTGAGTATTTAAATGGATCATTTTTTCACAAACAAGAGATTACACAGTACTTGCAGCTTTCACAGTCCTGCATCACAATGTTTATTCATTGTTTTAATGCTGATGTTTCATAGGCTGTACAGTTCATGAATAGGAGTACTGTAACTTGGGGAAAACAGTGAAAACACACTGTAACTAACCTTTGCTGTAGTCTTCCTGGAGTAAAGCTTTCAATAAAAAAGAACACGAGGTCTTAGGTGTCTCTTGTGAGAATTCTTGAGTGAATCGATAATAAAAAATCAGAATGGTGGGTGCTGAATTTAGGCTACATTAGTTGCAGCTAATTTACTCTCCTTTATAAACAGTAAAATTATACAAACTTTTCAGCAAATAAAACAGCAATTCAGAACATAATGCATACTGATGTATCAAAACATGAATGTTTTTTCCTGCCTAATAGCCATGAGCTTCTATTTAGAGGCTTGATCTAAGTGTCTGTTTTGGTTCTTACCCTTCAGTGACTGTGAACCATTTTGCCACTTTTCTGTACAACCCAGTAACAGACCAAGCAGTGCACTAGGAAAGAACCACTAACGTGCATAAGCTTAAGCACCACGCAGGTACTTGCAGAATTAGGAACATGGCCTGAACTCAAACACAGGGTCTTTCAGCATTGTCAGCACAACCCATAATGGGACTGTGACACTGGGGAAGAGAAACTCGGACACTTCTGCTCAATAATTTTTAACTAAGGAAAAATATATCCTGGTCATTATATCTAGTTGAGATAAACAGTTATAGAGCAAAATCTGGGATTTCAAAGATAACTTTCCACTGATTTTCGAAACAGAAAAAATGAAGAAAGCAGTATCCAGCAGTGTTCTCTTTTGGGGTTCCTAACTTACTTTTTTCATAGGTCTTTTCTGAGAAGGATGATTCTGCTTTCCCTGAATAAGCTTCATTGTTATATAAGAGAGGCAAAGACTTAACACAATGCCAGCTTTGTGACAGTAATGTGTCTGCACTACTGCAGAAAAGAAACAAACCACTCTTATTGAAGGGGGGACTTCTGGAATGGTAATTAGCCAAGAGGCCAGGACAGCTGAGGGAGTGCTTCTGAAACCCGCTACACTGAGAAAGTGAGAATTAATCCACTTAAATTAAAACGATATTAAACAGGATAGACAGGATCAACAAGCTAAAGGTAGCCCAAAATTAGGATTCTCTCTGCTTTCTGGTGATACAATAATATTATAGTAGTATTAGCACTCCATATATCAAACCATACAGAAACAGAACAGTAAAATGATTACACGCAAGTGTTGCAGCAGTAGCGGGACAGTGGTTTGTGTTCTGTGCTTAGCCTGTGCTGCTCAATCTCCCTCTGCTTCCCAAGGGAGTGGCAGTAATTGTACAGCCTCTCTGTTCCAGGTCCTTTCCCTTCAAAGCACTAGGGCAAGGCCACGCTCGCCTTCATGCACTGGCTGACGCTGCTTTTCTCAACAAAACACTGGAGTACGGCATGTACTAGCAGGGTCTTGACTATTCCATGTCAGCAATAAACAAGAAAGGAGGTAACAACCCTACACGGCCATACAGAAGTAAACGAGGTCCCAGATGCCGCTCCCATCATGTGGAAAGTCACCCAGACACCTGTCCTAGACCACCAGTAAGGCTAGTTGGGGAAAAGGAGGGGAAACCAAGCTGGTGTTGAAAAAGACTTTGCCCAGACTGTTCTAAATTCCACTGACCCCTTCCCAAATGGCTTAACGATACTGCAACAAGCAGTGCTACAGTAATACTTTTTGGTATCAGTATTACGAAAGATGCAAATGTTATCAACCATTATAATTTTGACCACTCCTCTAAGTGACCTATTTAAGATGACTACCTCAAAGCTGAGAGGAAAGACAAGAAAAATTCAAACACGAGCCAAATTCAAAAGCCATCCACAGCCTGTGGATTCTTGCCAGTTTTAATTATTCTTTAGCATGTTCAGAGATGTTTCAAAGGTGTTCTACTTCCCGTTTTCTCACTCTCCCACCTTAGGCATGTTTGCTTTATAAGTGAGGTCCAATTCTTTATCTGGAAGATCTGGTATGTGATTCATGGCCTTGATCTCATGCATAAGCTTAAAAGAAAACTGAAATCACACATAACTCATCACAAGGTCAGAGAGTGTATCAGTTGGTAGCAGGGAACAAAATGTTTCAACAGTCCAAACACAGTATAAACTTATTCTAGGCAAAGGAAATTCTAAAATCGTGGACAATTATAGTAATTAATAGAACTAAATTAAAACGTCGTGCATATTAAACATGCTTAGACTATTTAGATGGAAGTCAACACCATCGCAGAGGGAAGACAGCAAACAGTGGTGGTTGAAATACAACCACTCCGCAAACGGCAAAAAGTGTGTGTTAATTACATTGTCCATGTCACAAGTACTCGAAACTCTTTATCTCGCTTTTTGCTAAATGCTTGCTGTTGTTTAGTCAACTCCCTGGAAAATTGACATAATCAGAAGTACTCAGCACATGCATGCTGTGAAAGAGCTGTGTCAGTATCACACACGTGGGATGACTTGTTTGGGTAAAACCAAGACAACAGAAACCCTTATCAGATTTTGGATCAGCAGGGCACCCAAAGTGACTGGTAAACTCCCAATGACCAAAATTTGCACTTTTCATATTTCATATTTTTGCACTTTTCGTAATTCTAGAAGTAATCCTGGATTCTCTACAGACAGAACAAAAAACTACACTTTTTGAGTGTCAGTTTGTGTTTTATGTGCTTGCTTCCTTGGAGACTTCCTGGACTAGAGATTTTTGCAATCATAAACATAGCATTAGAGAATGTTTTTAAAACAGGAGTCAACCAAAATATAACATAAAACACATACCAATATAAATGGCCTACGCTATTATTTTACTAATAGAATTAAAATAGATAAGAAGTCCTTTAAGTATAAAAACACCTGATTTTTAAATCTTTGGAGAAAGAGAGTATTGCTTTTCTTGGTTAATAACTAAGGTTTTTGTTAACCTAGAAAATCCCTGCTATGTAGGAATATGCACCAAAAATATGCTTGGTTAGCAGTGTTTAAACCAACATAGTTTTAATCAATTGTTTTACTTCCAGTAATAATGATACAGAGAATAAAACTCAGAAACTGGAGGGGGCGGGGCAAGTTGTCGAAACCCTTCCCTTCACACTGGAATTCACTGAAGGGCTGATAATACGCAGTTTCCACCTCTGCAATGAGGCGATGGAAAGGCTTCTTGTGGAGCCAAGCTCTAAGAAGGCTGCAGCTTGGAGAGCCAGACCTCACCAGCTCAGCAGGGAACATGGCAGCTGGAGAAGCTGAGGTACTGCAAGGCAGGGGAGGTCATGAAGGTCCCTTCCAACCTAGACGATTCTATGAGGCGTCAGCCAGGAATACACCAAAAACCCTGAAATGGGATTTGCCTCTGCTGTCCGTCCTGTCAGAGATCAGGCCCTGCTCTGTAGCCAGGAGCCTTGCCACAGCCTTGGTTTCACACTGACATGAGGGGTTTGTGGTGGGCATCCGACATTTTATGACACTACAGGTGTGCACACCTACGCTGAAATGCAGCTGCCCAAAGCTCCCTTCCAACCTGGACGATTCTATGAGGTGCCAGTCAGGAACCTACCAGAAACCCTAAAACGGGATTTGCCTCCACTGTCCATCCTGTCAGAGACCAGACTGTGCCCCATAGCCACAGCCTTGATTTCACGCTGACATGAGGGGGGTTTGTGGTGGGCGTCCGACATTTTAAGCCGCTACAGGTGCACACGCCTACGCTGAGGCGCGGCTGCCCGAGCCCTGAGGGTGCTGTGGGGGCACGGAGGGTACCCACCCGGCCGCCAGCCTCGCTACTCCCCGGCCGCCTCTTTGCGCGGGCCAGACCTACCGGAGGCATCCCGAAGCTCCTACCGGCCCCGAAGCGCGCTGAGGAGGCAACAAGGCGGCCGCGGATCCCACCCCCGCCGCGGGGCGCCGCGGGGCCGAGCTAACGGCTGCCGCGCGCCGGCGGCCGCCGTGTGGCGCACCTGGCGGAGCGGAGGGACCGGGGCGGCCGCAGTCGGGCCCGGGAGCAGGTCGGTCCCCGGGGGCGGGCGGTACGAGGCGGCGGGAGGGTGGTGGGCCGGACTCCGTGCCAGAGTGCTCGGCGGAAGCGTCCTGCCTGGGCGGGGAGGGTTTGCGCCGCTGCCCCGGGGGGGTTCGGAGTGTCCCCTCGGCGCGGGTGAGGTGGCGGAGCTCTGGGCCGGGCTGTCCCCAGGCGCCGGCGGGGCACGAAGGCTCCGGGCGGGCTCCGGGGCGCCTCGGCCGGTTTCTACAAGGGGATCCTTCAGGAATCGTGCTGCGGATGCGACCACAATGCCTGTTGCTTCTGCTTTCTGAACACTTTGCTATTGCTGGGAGAGTTAAGGACTCCATGCCGTTGAGAGGACTTTAAATAGACGCGGCTCCTGTAAGTTAAATATTTATTCTCACAGCGAGCAAGGCTTTGAAACTGGGGTTCAACTAGCAGTTCAGTAAATAAACCGTTTTATTGACATAGAACAGCCGATTCAGAAGCTCTGCTGTCAGCAATGACAGCCAGCCGCGGCCAAGTTCTCTAAAGTTGAAGCGAGGTGTTCCCCCCCCTTGAAAATTAATTCAGAAAAGAGGTATGTGGGGGAAAAGAGATAGTTAAAAGGATGTTTAGAAGACAACAGCTGGAAGATGAAACTGCTATTATGGGCTGTTTTACGGGTGCAGAGATAAGGGAGGTAAGAGTATGAGGAGATGTCAAGTGATCTCCAGTGTCATCGTTCAGCACTCGTGTTATCGTGCTGCGATGATAAAAATACTCCTCCCTTAACATTTACAAGAAGCGTAAGGAATCCCACCCCTTTGTGTGTGACTGTTCAGTTTTGCATGGGGCAAAAGAAGACGTTAAGTATTAATTTGGTAGGTCAGTAAGTGTGGATCTTACTGTATAGAGGTGAAGTGCAATATGGGCTTTTGAAGATTTGCATCTGCAACACATTGTATTTCCATAGTCATAAAGGTTTTGCACAGTTTCAGGTTTTTAATTGCAGGGTTTTGGCAGGAGGGGGAACAGTGAGGGGCATTTCTCTGTGGCTGTTTGGTTTTGGGGTTTTTCTAAACAGGGATATGTGAACAGGTGCGTGAAGGGCTTCGTACTGAAACTTTTATGGAAAAGTGGAAAGAGCAGATGGGAGAGCAGAGGACTGAATTTCAGTTTTCCAGGTTTATTGATTTACTTTGCTTGTGTTCCTGACTTTGACTTGGATCTGGTGTATGAACTTAGCTAAAACCAATAAATCTTTACGCTTCCTTGTATCTTCCTAATGGAGAAATGCTTGGAGTAGAACACAGTATACCAGAAGAGTGAAAGGACAAATTGTGACAAATATGGGTTGTTTTTAAACGGGATGGATTTACCCTCCATTTGCTGATAGTTTCAGTTGGAAGCAATTGTAAGGGCCTCTTGAACCTAGAGGAAACCCAGTGTCAGAGCAGAGGGAAAATGCAAAAGAACCTTAGGTTTGTCTTCAGGACAAGTATAGCTTGGTACTAGAATATGATGAAAAAATAATATATAAAAATGTTATACTATGATTTTTAATACATAAAATAGTTTCAAATCCCCAGTAACAAGACTTAAACTGAGGCAAGACTAATCTTGCCACTTACTGCTGATGTTTGTTATCTGTTGTAGACACACATGATATGCCTGTAACTGTTTCAAACTAATGTTAACATCACTTCTGAAAATTTAAATGCTTTATTTACCTAAGCCAGGTAATAATCAAGTGTCTTGGCAAAACATGTAGCAGTTTATCAATCGTACATCTGTGACTCTGCCCTATGGAAAGTGCCAAATTAAAGGGAGGGGGCAGAAACTGATTCATCTGTGTGGCTGAAGCATGGTAGGAATTGGGCTGGAAGCGTTGTTCCCTGGTTCCGTGTTCCCTTGCTGCTTTCATCTCCTGCCCCAGGAAGTTGAGGAATTAGAGGAATGGTGGCAGAGGGCACTGCTGCTACCATCTTGATTTCACTCCAGCAACCCCATCCATGTTAGGACTATCCTACAAGCAGGGACAACAGGAAGGAAGTAGGGAGGGAATAAGTACAGATGCGATAATAAGCACTATCCTCCCCTCACTCCTGCTGTATCTGTTCTCACTTCATCTTTGTTACCGTGGTATCAGCAGTGTGGAAAAGTGAAGGGAGTGTGTGTGTATAAATAAAGGGAGAATACATCGGTGTAGGCATAGACTACAGAAGTGCTTTCTGCGTTCTTGAATCAATTCTCCCTGTTTCCCCTGTCATGCTTCTGTTACACTGAGTCTCTTACTCTAGACTGTCTGTGCAGGCTCTAAGGCAGCATAATGTGATTTTTATGTGCCATGGTGTGTTTGAATGGAAGATGGGAAAAGAACAGCTGGAAAAGAGTAAGTGAAGACCTTAGGAATCACCTTCCCTGAACACTTAGGGTCAGCAAACAAGGGGAAAAAGCAGAGGGAGAATGTGCTATGAATGCAAAACATGGGAAAATGAAAAACAACAAAAGATAGTGACCTACCTCTTTTTTTCCCAGGTGCAGCTCTGCTTCTAGCCCTCACTTACCTAACTTGTTTCCCATTTGCCTCTTTTTGGTCTCTCTCTTCAAAACAAACTAACAAACTCCCACGAAAACCTGTAAAGCACTTAGCCCTAGACACTCCTCTCACTCTTATTAGACTATTTAGAGAGAGACCAGAAACTTAGTTCACTTTCCCCACAGCTAGGGATTTGTTTGAGCCTTTCAGCTCAAACAAATGAGGGCCTTGACCTGGTAAGGTTAGCAAGGGACTATGCTCATACAGGTAACGCAGAGCCTTAGTGGGGCTTTGCTAGTTAGCGAAAAATCTACCTTCCTCTCTCCCCCCAAAAAATGTATTTACAGGAATAGGCTGAAACCATCTTCTTGCTTTAGATGTCCATAGTATGATTCAGAGGATTTAGTCTATTAAAGCAGAGAAATGATGCATAAGGAATTGTATACTGATCCCTCAGTATAGCTACAAACATGTTATCATTCAATGTACTGTACCAAGCCAGGCTTTTCTGCATTTTCCAGAAATATCTAATAGTGTAGAAATAGTAATGCAACAGAAGATAACATGGTCTAGGGCAGTAGATGAGAACCTTCAGAAGTCACTTTTCTGTTAGTGAAGTTGCATCATTCAAATCTTTGGAAATGTTTATCATCTCAGTTTGCCACCTCATAACTCAGAATTCAGTGAATTCAACTTCTTAAGGTATAATCTTGAAGTTCTCATAAGCTACTGAATGAAGTTTAGCCAGCAACGGCTGCCTTTGGAGGCACACTTGATCAGTACCAGAGTTCACTAGATGCATATGAAATCATTTAGCTTCAGTAACCTGATCCCTCTGAAATTGGCAAGTTATGGCTTTTAACCATTTTAAGTTAAAAAGTGAACTATTTTAAGTTCTCTAAATTTTCTCCAGTTTGCTCTTGTCTATTCTGTGCTGTCAACTTCTCTGTTACTTTGAAGAGCTGAAGAAACTGAGACTCCCACCTTTGGACAATCTGTTCTTCAACTTTGACTACCACCAGCTTGGAGGTGGTAATATGTCTGATACACTGTGACAGCTTGAATTTCTTCCTGCCACCCCTTTATAGTATTTAATAGTTCTTCTTTTAAATAGATGCATATTAAGCAACAAAATAAAGGTACTTGTTTTGTAGCTAGATGCCTCTGCCTATATATTTTAGCACAATGTTTTTGTTTAAAGTCTCGTGTGACCTTGTAACATTACAGTTACCTCTTCTCTTTTCCTGCATCTTCATGTGTTTATTTGCTATAAAACTATTTCCCAATAGCACTTTGCTCTTATTTGGCAATTCATTGATGCAGAGAACAAAGAAGTTAAATTACAAAGATAATTCCTTTCTGAAAGGAACATAAAAAGTAAATCCTAATGGCACTGTTGCCAGTCTAGGTCAATTTGTGGATTTTATGTTTATAATGTGCATCTCTCAAGTCACAATGTAGTGGTTTAAAGGACTGTAAGCATGACCTGGATCTTAAACTCTAATTTGATAACCTGTAAAGCAAGAATGTTGTGAATATTGTGTAGCTTACTAGTATTTCTGGAAGACCTGTAACCCAAAGCTGCTGAGGAGAAAGAGCTGTATAGTTTCATACTGATCAAAGAGGATAATCTGGTATCTTCACATGCATAAAACAGTAGTAGCATGCAGTTTCCCTGTTCTGCTTCCTGCATTCATCAAAGAAATAATGCAATCTTAGTTATGTAGGATGCATCTTTCAGAATACTCTCGGAGAGAACGCTATAGTTATCTATGACAAAAAAAATTAAAATCATTTCCAAGGCCCCAGTGCTCTCCTGCTCTGAAATTTTTCTTAGCTTTCTTGCTGGGAGCATGAGTCAGTTTAATTCTTTACTAAATAGGTCCCTAAATGCACTGAACCTATATCAGCTTACTGCCATTACAGTTGTAAAGTAGTATGGTATCCTAAATTAAATTCATAGAGAAGTGTTTTGATTTATAGAAGGATTCACAGCCAAAGTTCTAGTAATAACAGGTAAAACTGTGGAAATTATTCTTGACATTCTAGGTATTTTTCTGTTGTTTTTTTTTTTCCCTTGGTTAATTTCTTAAGTTTTTTATTTTTTTCCTTCCACCAATTAAGTGAAGTCAATATATGCTGTACTGAAAAGGTATCATATACTCCTTGATACTGATACAGAAAACTGGAAGGAGCACAGATGGTCAGTGTATGAATGCATATTTTCTTAAAGCTCTTAATACTGATGTTTCAAACTGAACAAGAATAATGAAGATGCTCTTCAAAATTATCATCATGAGTTTTGTCCAAAGACTAACCCAGAGCAGACAACAGAAAATTATTTCTCTGCCAGATGATCAACAAACTAACAGGGAGCCATTAGTGTTTTTCTCAACTCTGTGTATGTGATATATAAAATATATTCTTGTATTTATTTTATAGCCACGTAAAAATATGTGTTCATCTGTTTATCTGAATTATCCAGATAAAACCTGAAGTAACTGAATATGTAAGTTGAGAATTGAATACTGGGAAAAATAGAACACTTTGTGGTGTAAAGAGGGGAAAAGATAAGAAACCTGATGGTGACCAGATAGTATGTGGCAGACAACATGCCTGGAATGGTAAATGATGGATCTGACTTCCAAAAAGTTGCAATGACAGAGCAGGAACTGTTGATTATACAAGAGGTCTTTTGTGTATCACCTAAGGACATGGTGCTAAGTTGATGAAGGTTTGCTGAAGCAGATGTGAATTTGGAGAAAACAGATCAGCAGGCCTGATTCTCCTTAGCAAAATCTTGAATTAGGCTGGAGGGGTAAAGTAAAACCGAAGGCCTGCTGGAATGGAAGTCAAGACCTGCTGGATGGAAGAAAAAGACAGGTCCAAAGCCTGGCTCTGTTACAAGTGTTGCTTATCATATGCTGACTGTGAGTCTTGTTTTCATTAGAGCAAGGATATAACGTGTAAGAATATTCATAGAGAATGATTCACTTGTTGGCTATGTCTTCATACTCTTTAAGATCAACGGATTGTATGCCAGTTAAAGTAATTACCAGAGATAACTCTAAGCTGCTGAATTATCCCCTTCTGAAAACAAGTCTGATTGGTCTTCACATTCAGAGGTGACTTAGCTGGGGCTGCCTTGTTATTTCTGTCTGTACTGATCATACAATGAAGTAATTTTGTTTCCAATTTGCACTATTTTCAACCCGAAGTTTATTTCAGAAGTCTTAATTTGAGGGGAAATTTGACAGGAAAATATTTGCCAAGTGTCCCTTGAATATAGTGAATCATATTTTTATTCCACTACAATGCAGTGCAGATGGTAGCATCTGCTTTAATATAACGTAATCAGAACATCTTATTCTAATGACATGGCAGTAAGATTTATGAATATGTTTCTGTGATGATGATAAACTAATGCTTGTAATCCAGTCATCTCCAAAACTGAAGTATGTGGATGTTTCCCTCCAGAGAAAAAAGTTTCTCTAGCAGAGAGCTTGTAGAGGTAAATCTGGTGTCTTAAATAGATAGGAAACCAGCACAAACCATCCTGGGAAGCAAAGTTTCTGCATTTCACCTGGATCGTATTTGCTGTGTGCAGTATTAGACAGGAGATGTATTAAGTTTTTCTTGCATAAGACTTGTCTGTGTTTTACTTAAAATATTCTATCATTCTGTAGTTCATAATGAAATTTCCATTAAATTATCTTTGTCCTATACATTCAATACCTTGGTGACATTCCAGCCAATGCTAACCTATATACAAATAAAAACAAGCTCTTAGGAATTGAAGTAGGTGATCTAAAGAGATGCCTTCCAACCTCAACTATTCTGTGACTCAATTATTCTGTGATAACGCTCCCATATGCTTCATAAAACTGTTCTCATTAGGTTTAAGTGTAGGTCTTCCCAATGAAGTTAACATAAGCTCTTTTCTGAAATTTCATATTAATTCCATTCCTTTCTTTCCTGTGGAAAACCTCTTTTTTTCAGGTTTTTATGTCCAGCCTAAGGTATGAAGTTGTGCTTTGCTTTATTTATAATTGTAACCTCTATATATACTTTGCAGTGAGGGTAAAAGTGAAACATCACATAAACTTGGGTCTTCTTCCAGTGTCCTTACCATCACTCCCAGTTTCACCTGCAGATTTATGGTCACCCAACAGACCTGGAGAAAAAAAGACAAAAAAAGTCACTGGATCTTGAGAGGTGTTCAGAACATACATTAACAGCTTCAGAAACAGCTAGACTGTAGGAACTGTGGTAATAGCTTCAACCTAGGTACAGAGACATGGATCCCAGTTACCCTTGTTAACTGTGCATTAAATGTACTTACTACTAAAAAAACCCAAACAACAACAACAAAACCACAACCACCCCAAACAAACAAAAACCTCCTCCTGTAGCTGAATTTAACATATGTTTATGCAAGTGCTATGTAAGCATATATAAGTAGAGCGTTTGTTGTAAGCTCTATTGTAACACATACTTTAATAATTGTTTCAAGAAGGGAAGAAGAACAACTTCTTAACTTCTTTAAGAACAAATCTTAAAATTTGGAGCTACTTATATGGACCAGAAACACAGACTGGTTGTAAAATATCAATGAAAGCATGATGTAATTCTCTTAAAGAAGGTGTTAATTGCATCCGAAAAAAATTGAAATGTGTCAAGTGAATAGTTTTCTTTTCTTGAAAGTAGTCTTCTGTAATGAAAAGTATATATACAAAGTATTTTAGTGTTAGTAGAGATTATATTAAACCTGAAAATCTCAGTCATAAACATTATAAATGATGAGGTAAATATTTCTTGAATTAAAATGCTCTTCAATGTAGGAAGCTGAATGTATCCGAAGTGGTGATTTTTCCTGAAACTGAGAAAAGCAATTTATGATCTGATCTGGCAAACTTCAGAGGTACAAAAGGAAAATCATATTAGAACCTTTTGTTACTGGAAGAAAGGAGAGTTGTTATAACAAGCTTTTGTGCAAGAAAAAGATCTGTCCTGGCTTGCTTTGCAGAACATACTGTAGTGTTGTGAAAAATACTTAATAGTCCACAATAGTTACTCACCTGTATTTTATCCAGTGCATGCTGCATTTCATAATAGTTGTGGATTAGGCTAAGGATTAGAAAACCGTTGCAACAGTGTTGTGCTCCAAATCTGTTTTGCTTTGATTGTATTCTCCAATTTAATTGGGAAATTTGGTAGCATCTTCAGTTTTGTTTGTAGATTGTGAACCCCAGCTGGTTCTCATTTCACATGAACTACTTGCAAAAGGACAGACTGTAGAAGACAGCATTTTTTTTTAACATGGGGAATAGAGTTTGTCTTCAGAGTAAATTATTTGATACAAAGGGAATTTATGCTGTAGAATGAATTTAGTTTGGATTCACAAGTCATTTGTAGTTTTTTATTTAATCAAAGTTCCTGATTATCCAAGGACTAATTGAGAAGAACAGGAATAGCAGCTGCTCACTTCCTTTGGAAACCCAGATTTGGGTACTCAGAAGCAGAGGTTCCAAATTAGTTGAGACTAATAAAACTGCCATGCTAGGCAGCTTGCCTAGCTTGCTGGGCAGTATGCCTGTAAATGTAATTTTACAGTGAATGTATTTTATTTGCTTTTCTTAACTGACAAAGTAAACAATGCTGTTTCTGTCATGGAGCAAAACTATCCCTTATCAATAAGGGCTAATAGCGATGAAACAATTTCCTCATGACAGAGCAGTAGTTTGGTGTTTGTTAACATGACCATGTTTTTGTTTACAAGTAGGAAAAGAGTGGACTTCTGGCCTTTCTATGACACTCAGACCCTTTAAAGTAATAAAAGAATTCTGTTTCATTTGTCTTCTATGTCAGTACAAAGGTGTCTAATCCATTTATTTCACAGCCAGTAAAATTTGGCTAACTTTATAACAATATATTGCTTTAGATACTGTTATACTCTGGCATTTGCAGTAACAATGGCAATTTTTGTATTTATTTCAATCATATGAAAGAGGTTTTTTGTGAACTGAAAGTAACATATAGTAGCCCAAAATTTAGGCTCCAGTTTTATTTTTTGGCAAACAATTTTTGGTCCGTGTTCAAGTAGTTAACTAAAATACTTACCTGGAAATGAATCTAGAGAAATCCTATGTATGTTCATTATAAGGGTTTAACTCCTTTTTTTTTCATGCCCTAAAAGTAATGGGAATTCACTATTAAAAGAGAACGGAAGTGATCTGTTATACATTGACGAATTATGCTGACAGCATCCTGAACTTCAGATGTAAATGTGTCTATAAAAACCAGAAGAATACTGAGTTCATGAATGGGTCTGTTTCTAGGCTCAGTTCTTGCATTCAGTTTGTGTTGAGAAAGGCATGTTTTGATTTGCAAAACATCCGAAAGCTTTCTGAATTAAGTGTTCTAGAAAACCTGTAAGCCAAAATGACTAGACTGGAATATGGTAGCTTTGGAGGCTCATACATGGAACCAGTTCTACAGAGCAATTAGTCTCTTTCTGCAAATTACATATACTTTTTAAGTTTTGCAAATTCAAATAGATGTTGTGATGCATGGAACTGTGGCTCTGCATTTTCTTACCTCTTTCGTAGTCCTACATATCGTGTGTATTTTATAAGGAGAAATTTAAATTGATTTGACTTACTCTTGATAACATGATTTGACATGGAAACTTGTTCATTTCACATTGGTTTAGAACTGAGGATAAATGCCTTGAAATGGTTGGTAGACACATCATGATGGGCTTTGTGGTTGATAAGAACTTGAGAATGCCTAGCATGGTTGATAGTAAAAGATGCTATCTATAAGTGCAGACTTCCGGATCTCTTTTGTATCCTGTGCCATTGAATGTATCTACTTTATGGAAGCAGCATGCTGGGCACTTCAGAACTCTTTTGTAAGCATATAAAAAGTTTGCACCAAATACTCAAAACTGGATATACAGTTTACCTGAAACTTATTTCAGTTGTGGTGGTAGAGCAGAAACAGTAACAGCGTGCATAAATGAGTGCGAAATAAAAAGCTGAGCACTTGAGTGTGTTTTCAGTGTGGTGGTCCTGTTAACGTCCTTTGCTAGGTTAACGTGTTTTTCTGTGAGCGCATACAGCTCCTCCATAGAATAGGTCAGTGAGGAGACCTATATATCTAATCACACATTCAGTATGAGCTGCTTTGTGTTCCCTTTAAAGTCAGCTTCTGGTTTCAGTGGGCATTTAATCTGTCTCTAGTTGTCTTGGTATTCGTATTTCTTCTAGGATGCACTGGAAAAACAGCAACAAAGGATGTCACAGTTTTCTTGCCACCTGTGATAATGTTTCTTCAGCTGGAGGTATTACAAGTTTCTCTCACCTATGTGAACCTTAAAAATATTAAATGTTGCTTTTGGGTGACAGGTTACCGTTGTGTCTGTTTTGCAGCATTTTCTCTCTGTATAATGCTTTGTCCTGTAATTAGGAAGTTATGTTAATCCACTAAGTATGGAAAGTAAATATAATAGGAGAATATATCATTCTCTGATTTAGAAATTGTCTGTAGCACAATGTTTGATACAGTGACTTCCTTACCTGTTGGCCAGTTCTGCAAGGAGTAAGATGTCCCATATTCTGAAAATGGAGTAGCAAAATCAACAAAATGTGTCATTTTAGATCAGGATTTAACTTGCCATGGAGAATTTTTGCCTCTTGGTTAAACATATTCTTTAGGCAGAGAAAGAAAAACTTGAAGACAGCTTTTTTTCCAAAGATATTTTCATTAATCTTCAGGAAGCAATCGATATAAGAGTATTTTGGCTATAAGCACAAGCATTAAACTCACACAGCTGTGAAAATTTCTATTTTCATTGATGCGATGAGTAATGTGGGATATGGTGCTTTTCATAGTTACCCACTTGTTGTTCCTAGTTTAATGCTTTTAATCCAAGCAGATTCACTTCTGTTGAATTTGCTGTTTCTAGGAGAAGTATATTTTTCCTTTCTTTGTTTCCCACAGACACTTTCCTCAAAATAGCTACTGAAGCTTAAATTTATACAGAAGTACTTGATACTGTCAGTTTCTGTTAGTGTGAATTCAGCATATTTGTCTTTACAGATGCAGGGTGGGTCATATTAAACCAGTCTAGTGATGTTTCCAGTTATTTATAAATTGCTGCACAAAATGTTTCAAAGAGGGAAAAATACTAATATGAAATTAAATCTTACTAAGCAAAAAAGCTGTCTTTTAGTATTCATTTTCAGGCCTTATGTCTAAAGCTGGGCTTAGATTTCACAAAGGTATTAATATCACATTAATAAAGTTGAGGCAAATTCAGGACAGAGCTTCACAGCCTGAATAACCAAAGAGTAGATTATTTCATAGTGAGAAATAATGATAAGAAGTATCTCTCTTAGTTGTGTCTATGTTGGACTGTTTCTCCATGTAGTCTAACCCAAACCTCAGCTTTTTGCCATAGAGATCTTGTGGATGGAAATTTTCTCTTGATTGCAGGAAATCAGTTTTCTAGCTTGTTAACCCTCCTCTTTGCTCAGAGGTTCTGTTGCAGGAAAAACAAATCCCTCGTATCTCAGTGTCCACTGGTGCCAATTCCTCTACCAATCCGTACCTACTTTAGTGTCTGTCTGTTTTAAGGAACACTTAGTGCTCTCCACTCTTTAATCCTACGACGTGAGTTATTTCTGTAAAGATTCATTGTTTTTACTCTTCATGGAAGCATTCACATATTCACCTATGTCATGATGTAGTTTTTTTGGGGTGTTTTTCTAAAGGTCAGAAATACCCCCGCAACTTGAATGCTACATGTAGCCTTGGTCATCTCATCTCAACAGCTGTACAATAAAACAAGAAAAAGTAAATAAAGAAGTGGCAAGAGTGTTGAAAAGTATAGTTTGGGTTTAATCTGAAGAGAACAACTTGCAGGATAACAACTCTTTAGTTAAACAGGGATGTTGTAGGGGAGAAAGGGAAGTAGGACTGGAAACAGACTGTAAGATAGTGGCATGAAAATGTGAGCAGTGATTAAGCACTGGGTTGGTTTTTTGTAATGTCAGAACATTCACTGAAAAATGATAGAAAATGGATTTGAAAAGAAATCAGTTAAATCTACAGAGGGTAGATCAGTCAATGTCTATGAAACTTGATGGTTCCTATCCGGTCTGTGATTCATAAAGTTTAATGCTTGCTGTTTATTGAGAAAGATAGAGCAGGAGACTGATCACTCTGCACCTGTGTTGCACTGAACATCATTAGAGACGGAGCACTGGGCCAGACAGACTTTTAGTCTGAATGAGCATGACTGTTCTTATGGTGTCGTTAAGAGTTCCAAAAATACATGGCTGTTTTCTGCCTCTGAGTCATATGAATTTGATGGATACCTGTCTTGATTACACTACAGGCACTAGGACCAAGGACTGTATGGGTTCTAAAGACTAAGCCAGTTGGCTGAGGAGTGTTCGCTCTTTGTTGGCAAAGCAGCTGTTTTTTAACAAGGATTCTTTGTGTACATCAAGGAGCTGAAGGAAATGGACACTGTGAGCAGATTTGAAAATAGGACCTCCTTACATTTCTTTGAGATATCAAATCCTCTGTCTGTTAGCACTAACCTCCTTCAGTGAAACAGCTGTTTTCAGACTAATATTCCAAATGGTACTTGCAGAAGTTAATGCAAAATCTCTCTTTCATGGTGCTCATAGACACTTCTGTATCCCTAGTGGAATTTATACACATACATTTAATAGATTAATAAAGTAAGTTATTAGTAGTGCTTATTCTGCTGACTTGGTTCCATAACAGCTTTGTGGGCAAGAAGAATGATTTCCAAAACTTACTAAAATGCAGGAAGGCAAACAAAAATTAGCACTAAGATTTCCCATAAGGGACTGGCCTGATCCAGCAGGTCCTCATGGCCAGGCTGAGAAGCCTTTGCTTCAGAGAGGTTTGAAAAAGCCTGAGAATTATTTATGAACCATAAGGAATGTTATTGCTAATTCTCAATTTTTAAAGAATTTTTCTTCCAGGCAGTACAGTTTGTCTAAATTTTTAGGATTTTTATAGAGGATAGCTTTGAATACATTTGTTAATCATGTACACCTAATCTCTCTCTCAACTTCTGTCAAAGTCTTGTCCTCCGTTTTACTCTAGGGCAAAGAGTTCGTTCATGCATGAATTCTGTGTTTACTTTTATTACCATTTCTCACCTTTCAGTTTACTAGAGCATGAATTTACTTTCACAGGATCATTCATTATATCATTTCTCAGCTTAAGTTTTTCAACTGTTATGTGTTTTTGTTGGGTTTTGCTTGGTTGTTGGTTTTTTGTTGTTGTGGTTTCGGTTTGGTTTGTTAAATTTTTTTTTTTTATTTATTTATTTTTTGGCGTAAGGTGGGAATGCAGTTTCACAGGCATTGGATCTGGAGTTAGGTAACTTAGAAGACCTACTTGAAATGTTGATCTTCATGAAAATTTGAAGCTGTGACCTTGAGGACAGTGAATACCTGAGATTAGAAGGGAAAATCAAAAACATAGTTTATTTTAAATGTCAGAATTCTAGGGGTCTAACTATTCTTAATTGTAATATTTTTACAACTAAATGTGAACTGTAGTATCAAATATGACTTCTGTATGCCATTCATCTCTGCATTTATTTTAAGATCAGAAATGTTCATGTTTTGGTTCAGAAACTTTCCTCTTGTGTATTTTACCATGTAATGCTTTATTTAGTTGACGTTTATAGCCAAAGAATTTATTCATTGTGGTTTTTTTGAAATTTTAACTAGCTAGAAATTTGAACTAGTTAGATGACAACGGAAAGAAAATACTTAGGGGTTGGTTTTTTTTTCATTTAGTACAATAATAAATAATGCAATTTTAGTTTTGGTTTTAAGATTTGCAAAGTCGGAAGCTATAACATTTCCCTTTATACTGTGTGTAACACAGAGTAAACTTAAAATATCTGATAACAATTTAAAATTAAATTAAGTGCTTTTTTAAGCTTTTATGAACAATGTTTAAAACAACACTGAAGGAATAAAGAACTTTCTACAGTTGATAGAACTGCTATAGGGGAGCTGAAGAAACCTCCCTTTGCACATGCCATTCTGTCGGCGTCAGCTTTTATATGTAAGGATGAGACTTTGTACAAACATAAGTCAGGAAATTTGGTTATGGTACCAATAGCAACTGTAACTTAATATCCATGAGTCCTGTGGAGGAGTTACTATGAGGTGATTTGTGTTCTTAAAGTATCACAAAGTATCAGCCAGATCCTTTAGCATACTGTTAAGCATGCTTTCTCCACCCCCCACCCCCACCTTGAAATTCAGACTTGTATTAGAAAAGGTAATGGGTTTATTTTTGAAAACAGGTGTTTGGCTTTGACTTTGCTACTTCGTAATGCAGTAAATTTAACTACATTCAGTTCCCTCTATATTTTAAATCAAATTATTTAGTATAATATGTTTAAAAGCACCATAGTTCTTAACTGCTGGTCACTCTTAACTTGCATCAGCAGCACACAAAAATGGTGGCTTTACAGTGCCAGGGTAATACCCAGCTGCCTGCATAAGTTAGTCTAGCTTATTTAGTTAATGAGTTTAGTTAGCTCATTTTCATCTTGGAGGTATTGTACTAGTACTGTGCTTCACCTCAGGATGCCCCTTCATATAAGGACTCCCAACAATATGTTGATTAGAGACTCTACCATCTACCTGAAATAGTTCAGTATCAGGTTTTTGTTCAACTTTGGCTAATCTGTATTTCTTTCTAGAGCTTCCTCCTCCCCCTGAGAGTGTACGCTTTACACTTTCTAGCTGAAAACAAATATTTTTTTTTTTATTCCCATTCTAGTTATTCTTAAAAAAAACCCTATAGTCTTGTTTTTATTTATTACATAAAGGGTAATAAACGAAGGAAGGGTTCTATTTACCCTTCCACCTATTCCAGTGAAGCACATGAAGGGGAAATAGGGCAAGTAGTGTCTATATTAACAAATAAATTAAATTTAAGCTATAATCAGATGAATAGGATTTCTGGCTGGGTAGTCCTGGAGGATGCTGTATAAATAGTGTTCCTTAGGCGGTCATTCTAGCGATCATCAGAAATTCTTCTGTTCCCAGCAGCTGTGGATGGTTATTTAGGACTAAGGATTAACTTAATTACAGAGGTATGCCAAGTTCTAAAAGGCCAGGATCCAAATATGTATTTTTAACTTTTGTATTTGATGGTGTCATGAGAACTACTGAGCCAGGTTGAAGAGATGAATCGGCAATTGTGTTCCTGTGGGGTCACTGGATGTGGCTCAGGAAGAAGCAAGGTGGGAAATGGCGGGGGTGGAAACTGCACACATTTGTTCATTCCAGCTCAGGACTCATCTTGCAGCTGAAAAAAGCGTGGAGGACTTCTGAGGCTTACCCAAGCCACTTGAAATTTCATTATACCATTAAGTACAAAGGAACGTGATACTTGAATTTGAATCTTTAAGCAGTTTACTAACATGTATTTATTCATACAAAAAAAAAAAAAAAAGGTGGTGGTAGTTAGTTATTAGCTCTGTCTTCTAAATGTAAAAGGAATTTGTAGGCCACCCAAACCATTAATGTTAAGGCAAGATCTGGATTTCAGGAGTTCTGGTCAAAAAACACACCCCTCTCCATGACTGATAAAGTTGGCAACCTCATTATTAGGAGCAACCTTGGAAAAACATCTGACTTATGAGTTACCTAGATGTTGACATTCTTATCTCTGGACAGCTGCTGGTTCAAGGCAGCCATGAAAGATTCAAATTTAATTAAGGCTTTTCATAATTCTGAAGAACATCTTGCTCATAGTGAATATGGCTGTTAAATATTACGTTCTTTCTGGACATAGTAAGTTATCGTTTTACATACAGAAAGTAGGTTAAGAAATTTGCAAGGTATATTGGCTCTAAGCACAATAGTTCTACAAGAGATTTTCATTTTATTTGAAATGCAAATCTCAAATTGGGATTTATAGGGTAAAGCTAGCTGAGCAAAATAAATTTAGGCATTCAGACCAGTTTCTCTGTATGCACTTCCTGGAAGATCTTATTACTTAGGTAATTACAACAAACAGGGTTGCAATATCTTTGTATGTGGGCTGGGCTCTAAATTAGTATGAGCGTGTGGCTCAGAAGGGATGATAATAATTTAGACTTACATCTGTTTAACAGTAAAACTTTGGCTATTAATAGCGAGCAATTTTTACTGCTCAGGCAAAAAAAAAAATTCTTTTCTTCTTAGGGACCTGAAAAGGTGAGTAGATTGGTTCTTTTATTTTGCTGGTATATAAATTAGTCTAATAAATCCTTAAGGTTAGAATTTGTACTGTAATATTAGAGATTGTTTTTGTTCAGTCCTTACCAAAGCTAAAAAACCTTCTTTTTTCAAAATATATGTTTATTTTTATATAGTCACGGTGTTCTGCATCTGTTGATGTCATTCAGGAATGAAAGCTGTAAAAAGAATTGCAGTTAAAATACCAGCAAATCGATGGATCCTGTTTGAGGCACTCAGTATGCCTTGGGATTGATACAGGTGTCATGTTATTAAATAAGAATTAAAAAATAATCCATAATTGCAGATATTTCTATAGAACTGCATCAGAAATGGTGACTGAAAGCATACGAGATCTAACAAGCTATTTTCCTAATATTGCTCAGAACAGTCATACTGTAAGAAGGGAGTGTCTGGGAAAGTAAGACTCGCCTGAAGCACAAGCAACAGGTCTGTCTAGAAAAAGATGTTAAGCAAGTAATATTACATTATCACTCTGGAGCAAAGAACATTGCTTTCATTAATAAACAGTTGTTTGATCAGCAGGTTTTACTCTCGCTTAATGCAGTTAAGCAGCAAATACACCGAATACACCGTGAATACAGGTGACCAAACAGGCAGAGTGTGGAGGCTGGGAGGAGACAGAAGACTTAGTTCTGGTGGTATTTTTCAGCAAAGCTTTCTGGTTTGTGCCAAGATCTTGATTGAAGGTTTTTCCATAAGTAAAATTTCAAGTTTGTAATGTAATATATCAGCATTTTCTGCACCTGTTTCACTACAGATAGTCAAATACTTTATTTGATGTTTAGAAGAAATGGTAGTCCTACATTTCTTGTTAATAACGACTGTGTATCACTCTAGCTGCTTTAAGCACACGGACCAGTAGTTTACAGCGCAAATAAGAGCATGCAGTGCAATGTAGCAATGGAAACTCTATGCTATTTTTAGTGGTTTTCCCTCTTTTTCTTCCTCCTGAGACAGTCTGCTGTCTTAGTTCACCAACACAGCTGGTGGCCATAGATTTCTGGGGGAGTGGCTGGTGGCCACATCCACCAAAGGAGCAAGGTGGCGCAGCTGTTTACTGTGGGTGGATTTCCTCTCACCAAGGAGATTATTACCCATGTTATGGTTGCTTTCAACTAGGGGAAATATTGCAAGGAAGGAGGCTTGTTGCAGTTGAGAGTAAGGTATTTCCAAAGTATTTAGGGAATCTACTGAGCTACTGGTGGGTAAATGTGACGACAGAAGATGGAAATCTACCAAAACCAACAAATTGAATCAACAGAATCAGAGGGAGTGTCTGTAAAGTTCACATGTGTGAGCATTCTGAAATTGTAAGTTTCTATCAGCTGTCTTAATGACTTTCCAGATTATTCTGAGTATAGTTTGTGTTATTTACAATACCATTAAAGGAAATACTTGGGTCAAATGCAGTTACATTTAGCATTGTTCATACTTAAATTATTCTTTTGACAAAAATGGAGAGACCAAAACCAACCATTCATTTACATTAATCTTTGCCTTGGGTGACTCTAAAGATTTTTCTTCCGTTTTCTGAGAAGGCATTCTCGTATCGCTTTTCAGATCAATTTGATCTGAAGTTAAATAAGTTAAATAAATGGTAAAGCTCAAATTATAACATAGTAATTTCTGACTCTTATTCCTGCATCTGTTCCTCTAGATAGTGGTGTTGTATACATTGACTGGAATGGGACATAGGACACACACCTTACTGATAACACAGAGGTTATTAATAAATTAACTTTCTTTGTGTATATTTCAGCAGCACTGTGGAGAAAAGCCTGTGTCTCAGGATTCTTAGTTTGTAAGAGAAGCCAATAATTTTGACTTGTTAGAGAATTTTTTCCATTGCACTGGGTTTATTACTGAGATTGAGTATTTCTTATGATGCAGTAATTTGGATTCAGCCTTAAGTGTTGTCCTGCGTACTTTTAGGGATTTATTACTTATTGTCTGACAGACCCTCTGAAACAAAAAAATGGGTATGCTTTTTTTCTTTAAAGCTGACTTTATCCTCTGGCTACTGATTCTACATTCCAGTCCTTAGGCAGGCTCCCACTGAGAGAGTAAATGTGGGTGGTTTAGCTACCAGTCATGTCATTGATCATGGTGGCCAGTGTCTGAATTGTCACTGGATGAACACTGCACAAAAATATTTTCATCTATGTGAATTGCCATTAGAGATTATTGTAATATTCATTTAAATTCAAAGTAATTGAATTCTTAGCATAGGTAACTGAATGATAAGTAAAGGTTAGTGAAATTTCAGTGGCATTGGAATAATCAGCCCCACAAACATATGACTATTGCCTATACACGTACTGACAACCTGCATCATTTGAAGGATATCTCTAGCCATTGTCAGACAGGTGTCTTTTGTGGTGCTTAGAAAGCTCTCAAAATCAAGCAGTTCTGAATCATAGATTCAAAAACTTACTTTATCAGAGATTGAATGTCAAAAGACTGAATTGCACCCTTCATGGAAGAGAAATCATATTCCATGATCCTTTAAAGGCTTTGTCAGTATTTTGAGTTGTGTGTTAGAGCACTGCAAAAGTTATGCACGTGTACGATCCCTATTCATCACTGTGTGGGCACTGGTTTCATACTTCAGTGATGAAGTGATGTGCAAAGGGGCCTTATTTCATAGAGAATTTTCTCACTGGCAGTGAAATAGACAGCATAAATTCTTTTGCTCTTTGAAATGTCATCTGTTGACAATAGTGACTGCTACTTCACTAAGAATCCAGCAAAACCAACTCACAACCAGAGACTAATTTTGGAACATTTTGTCCTTAATGTCAGATGGTAACATGAATGTCTTTCTTTAATCCTTTTCTCAAGAGGCAGCAGTAACTTTCATACTTGGAAGCATGAAACAGAAATTTCATACTTGTGGCATTTTGGTTATCAGAATGGAAAGAACTGTATTTTCAGTGTCATGAAAGAATTGGTAGAAAGATTGAATGAGGGAAGGAGGAGTAAAAGTGATGTGAGAATTGCTGGACTTGGTGTGCTGTAACGTAGAGGTCAGATATGAAAGCCATATGAGATGTAGTTACACCTGGGGCTGAGCCAGCAACAGGTTTGTATCTCTTCATTCTCTACTCTTATGGCAGCAATCAAAAAGCAGAGCTCCTGCAGAGATCTGATTATGGGTTAAGGATGTTTTTCACCATATGTTCATTCTTTCATTGAAATCTAGTCAATCCTCTTACCCCACAGTGCAAAAGGTTGAAATGCACTGAACGTTGAATCTATAAAGCCATTGGTAAGGATGAGGGATAGGGGGATCTCAGGCTTCCAGGATTTGAGATTGTTTGGTTTTGTTTCCATCTGCATTTCCTTGGTTTAGTAAGATTTATTTAAAAAAAAAAAAAAAATAAAAATCAACAATGAATAAAACCGTCAGAAATCCCAAGTCATCTATCAAGAATAGGAACAATTTTGCTAGTTTTCATATTATTAGGCTGTATTTTTGCTTGTGTGGACTTTTGTTTGTGTGGCTTAATTTATAATGTAACAGTGACGTATTTTCTATCAGGTCTGGTTTAGTGTAACACATGATCTCATCTGTCTTTTCAGTAGAAACTTTAAAGGTCTGAAGAAATCACAGATGATGGCTTCTGATGCTAGTCATATGCTGGAAGCAGCTTTGGAGCAGATGGATGACATCATTGCAGGTATAATAATGCTTTATTTTACACCAAACTATTATGAGATTTAACTATGTTTGTCTCTTTCCCTCCTTCAGTTTTCCTGGTTGTTTTTTTACTTTTTAATTATTATTCTCAATTTGTCAAGTTCTCTGTGATAGACAGATTTCTGTGGTTCAACAGTTATTTGAAGAAAATTTAAAGTAAAATAAAGGAGGAAAACCTGCAATTCGACCTCAAACATGTAAATATTAAAGTAAAAGAGATTTACTTTGCTCTAGTGCTATATGGTAGCTTAAACACATCCCAATTCCTGGGGTAACATTCCATAATGTATGTGTTAGGTTTTTATTTCAGTGTGTCTTTGAAAAAAGTTTTCACCAAGGTTTCCAGGTAGCTGGATAGTATATATCTTTATTATACATACACATACAGATAAATATATAAATTAAAAAAAAACCCACATCATTTTTTCTATTTATGATGTATAGATTTAAAGTATCTCAGCTATTAATAATCTTCATGGCCTAATGAGTTAGAATGCCTTTTTTATTCATACACACATTTATATCCAGGAGTGGAGCTATGAAATTCTTTTTACACAGCTGCCCACTAGAAAGGCATATGATGCAAGACAGAATTTGCTGTCTTGGTGCTCTCACAGTAAGGCAATTAAAAGTTTTCTCTCAGTATTACTGCATGCAAGAAGAGAAGTTGATTTCTGTGGTTAGGACTCAGTAGCCTTGGGGTTTGTGCTCATACACCATTCAGTTTGAGCTCCTAAAAGAAGTATCTGGGCAGGACCATGATCTCACTTGTGCACAATGGCAAAGCATTCACTAAAGCTTTAGAAATTTAAATAGTGACACCCATGCTGTGCCTTCATATTTTTTTCCCCCTAATGATGAAGATGATGACATCAGCTTCTTGTTCCTGTAGTTGTGCTTCTTCCTGCTCTTCTTCCTGCTCTTATAGTAAAGCTTTCTATCCAGAGACTAATATGGACCTTCAAATATTACCATGAGACTAGCTGTGATTAGGCAAGAAGTCATGAGCCAGGATTTTTAGTTTAAATAATTTCTAGATTTTTTAATTCTCATCCACATATGAGTCTTCACTTTATTCTAAATTTACAAGCTCTAACAGAATGCTAAGATATACAGTAGTGTAAATGTGAATATGTCACAGATATAATTCCACAAATAACTTTTCAGACCAATGGAACAAGATCCAGGCAAATATACAAATGTATTTCCTTCTTCCTCCTTTTCTTGAATGCAAAACCTCATTCAAACAAGATTTTAACCAACAGAAGTTAATTGGTATTTTATTTTTTCACCTATTTTCTTATAAAACACATAAACAGATAGTCAGGGAAGCATTGCACTTCCCTCAGATATATAAAGAAAGAACAAGAAAAGCAAGTCCCAAACCATAATTCATAAGCTAGAAAATTGAAGTAATTTCTTAGCCATTGCAAACCTTGGGTTATGATCGTGGCTAGTGGTATAAAAGAGCCAAAGTAACGTAGAAGCCCATGTCCCTTTATTTATGCTATGGAACCTATTCTTGTAAATGACTTGCATACATCTGGAAATTTTAACTCAGTATCTCCCTTCTGCGATGATTTATACATAGCCCAGCACACATTGGTGATATCATGGGTGCAGTGATGATTCCATTCTTCAGAAAAATCAAGAGAAAGAAAAATAGGCATATTCTATTTAATTTGATTTTCATATTAGACATTTATTTTCCCCAGGAGTTGTCAGAGCTTTGTGGTATGTTTTCTTTTGAAGGAAAGGGTTAAAAAACTTGTCATGATATTGAGGATTTTTAGGTTTGTTGCTCCATAGGATTTCATCTGCTTCAGTCTTTTCTGTTAATAGAATTTGCTTCCAGCATATCTCAAATTCCCCACTATCTCCTTTTTTGAGATATAAACCACCATTCAACAACCAGGTCTATCACCTTCCATATCTGAGCAGTGTTATGTTTTGTTTAGAAAAAAAATCAGTTTTACTTGAAGATGCCATTTCATATTCCCTTCAAAAAGCTTTGCAGCTGTATGGTTTTTCCAGTGAGAGGATAACACTGCTACTCACGGAATCACGGAGTCTTCAGAGTTGGAAGGGACCTCTAGAGATCATCTAGTCCAACTCCCCTGCTAGAGCAGGATTGCCTAGAGCACATTACTCAGGACTGCATCCAGGCGGGTCTTGAAAGTCTCCAGAGAAGGGGACTCCACAACCTCCCTGGGCAGCCTGTTCCAGTGCTCTGTCACCCTCACCATAAAGAAGTTTTTCCATGTATTTGAACGGAACTTCCTATGTTCTAGCTTGTGCCCATTGCCCCTTGTCCTGTCACTGGGAACCAATGAAAAGAGTCTGGCACCATCCTCCTTCAGCCCACCCTTTAGATACTTATATGCCATAATAAGGTCTCCCCTCAGCCTTCTCTTCTCCAGACTAAAGAGTCCCAGCTCTCTCAGCCTTTCCTCATAAGGGAGATGCTCCAGTCCCTCCGTCATCTTAGTTGCGCTACGCTGGACCCGCTCCAGCAGTTCCCTGTCCCTCTTGAACTGGGGATCCCAGAACTGGATGCAGTATTCCAGTTGTGGCCTCACCAGTGCAGAGTAGAGGGGGAGAATGACCTCCTTCGACCTACTGGCCACACTCTTCCCTATGCAGCCCAGGATTCCATTGGCCTTTTTGGCAACAAGGGCACATTGTTGGCTCATGGATAATTTACTGTCTACCAGGACCCCCAGATCCTTCTCCTCAGAACTACTTCCCAGCAGGTCCACCCCTAACCTATACTGGTGCTTAGCATTCTTCCTCCCCAGGCGGAGGGCCTTGCACTTGCTTTTGTTGAACCTCATTAGGTTCTTCTCTGCCCAGCTCTCCAGCCTGTCCAGGAAATGCTACTCAGTAGCATTTCCATGAATGGAAGCTCTGAAAAATGGTTGTTGTGAGGCTGGTTCTGGGTAAGAAAATAGGTGTTTAGTGTTGGGTATTTTTTCTATGGTATGGAAAGATAGCCTTGTAATATCTGGCATAACTGATTAAATGGCAATATATGACTGCCTAAGAAGATCATGTATTTCTTCTAGTTTCATGCTAGAAAAATAACTGAGGTCAGAAGCCAGGTTTGGGGGTTTTCTTATTATTTGTTTGTTTGGTTTGGTTTTAATATTCTTTTCCTTTACCCTGCTCCTTTCTTTTAGATTGATTGTGCCCAGAGCTTTTTAGGGTTTAAGCTTGATAAGTAAGAAATAGAATTAAATTGTTCCAGGCTTCCAAACAACATTGTTTTTACCCCCCTCAGTTGCCATGATTGTGAAGACAGTGATACAGAGAAGCAAAACAAACAATGTAAGAAATATTCAACATGAATCAGCAGATTGCACATCCTATTCACAGCTGTTTTGTAGTGGTGTTGGTGCTCGAGCTCTAAGACAGATTCAGGCATGCTAGTGGTATGCAAAGCTTGTTTCCACTGTGCACGTATAGGTCATGAGCAAACTGACAGCCTCTTCAAGACAGTTCACTTTATGACTTCACATTACTTACACTTTCAGTCTGATGTCCACTGATATTCAGTATAATATGGAAAATCTGCTTATGTAAAGATATCTAATGGGGAAAAGAACCATGTTATTTCCCAGACAATGCATCTGTCAAGTCTCATGAATGTTAACTGAATGCTTCACGTATGATTTCAGAATTATGTCCACCTGCACCAATAAAAAATCATATTGCTTTATTCCTTTACTTATTTTTAGTTATAACATAAAGTAAAAGCTCAATTGAGTGGGAAGGTTGTTTACCTTAGTTATTTATTTATTATTTTCCATTACTAGAAATAGGTAAGACATTTTAAGTCAGGTTGACTCAAGCCTGTTCTGGTCGCTCTCCTCTAACAAATGTTCTGTGTGTTCCAGAACTGTTTCTTGAATTTTGGTATGATTGAAGGACCAAGTATTACTGCTGGAGCCTATACTTGGATACAGTTATTATCCCAACTCATCTCAAATTGAGGAACATAGTAATTATTCAAGTTTGATTCTCTCTAATTCAATCCACTAAGCTTCCGTATGCAATTTGGGCAGGGACTGGAATGTTCTTTTGTCCTATATGGTGAGACAACCAAATAAGGTAGGAAACTCCTTCAGAAGGAGGACTGTCATGAAACAAACCAGGACTGAGAGTCTTCTAACTGCAAATTTATATATACCACATCATGCAAATATTGGACAAATCATCTATGTGAATGTAGCTGCTCTTAGAGTAGACTGGAAACAGCAAAAACAACTGTTCAGAGATTGTGCTATTTCAATTCACTGTATCCAGACTCTGTAGATATCTTTAGGCAGCACTACATTCAAAGACAGGGGCTAAACTTGACTGTCGGAAACTCACGTAGCTGATGAAAAAGATGTTTCCTTTGGAATGAGGCCTGCATGGGTCCTAGGAGAGCTATGCACTTCTCTTGGCCTCAGATCTTTGCTGTAGGTACAAAATGAGCATTAATCACTATTTTAGAGAAGTGAGAAGTCCAAAGTTGTGTAACTTGCATTGGTTAATTTTTGAAGCTTGAGTAGATGTGTATATACATGCAAAACCAGCATTTTCTCTGTTTAATGAGAAAACAGTCCCAATTTCTTTTATTGTTATTATTAAAATATTAGACTGTGGTCTTGTCCTTTAAGGTAAGAACTGGACATGCAAATACATGTTACAGATATTTACAGATCTGCAGTCCTACTTCTAATTTCAAAAGTCATGTCTCTTAGTCCAAATGTTAACATAGCTCATACATGATTCTGATTAATCAACATAAAAAGTCTCACTGCAGACTGTGCATCTCAGTGCAATACAAAATGTATTAGAGTGCATGAGGGTAGGATTGTGAAGCAAGATTAACAAATTGAATTTCATTGGACTTGATCAAATTTGACAGATAGGTCAGTGTTCCTAAGTCTTTTATGCTTCAGTACATCTGTACTGATAACCCACCCTCATAGCTATATAAATTAGGCATGCTAAATGATTAGCCTTATTTGACTAAAATAGCAAAAAGGGCTAATGTGATTGTCAATGAACATGACTTATCCATTAGCTAGAATGACTTGCACTCCAAACAGAGGCTTTCTCTAAAGAAGGCGCCCATATGTCAGATCCGTCTACGCATTCTTTGTTTGAGCTGCATGACTTTGGCATTGCTTCCCTCTGAGGTTTGACCAAGTCATTACTTTCCCTTGTACCCTTTTATTAAAATGTGTTTCATTATAGGACTATAGATTTTGATTATTTATTCTTTGCAATATATCCTAATGAATTACAATAATTTTTATTTTACTTTTATTTTATATCAAACGGCTTCTCTCTGTCAACAATCTGGAAAGACATTATTTCCTTCTGTGAATAATGACCATAACTGAAAGATCTAAAAACTCCTGTCACAATATTAGTCTGCTGCAGCTCCAGAGTCTCTTCAAATTCACCAAGTAATCAGTGTAATTGTTGAGTTTCCTTTTAACCAGTGTAATTATTGAGTTTCCTTTTAACCAGAGCTCCTGCAATTATTGCTTACTGAAAAATGAGAGTTAAATGTGTAATCACATGGGTGTGTACTGATGTTTCAGTATTAGTACTGAAAGATTAAAAAATACAAATAATTAAAAAAATCTGTCAAGAAGTTGTCCAAGAAGTGTATATGCTTAAATTCCCTTCTCTTGAAGTGGCAGAACGCTTGTGTTCGGTTCATTGCTTTGGCTGCACGCTACAAACCCAGCCACTTCCCACACCCCTGCTGAGAAAGGGACCAGTAGAGGAAATTATACTTAAGAGATGAACAAGATTTTAATTCAAGTTTACTATATTTTCCTCATAGGATCTATTTGCCAGAATTTGAAGGAGAGCCTGTTTGCGGGTTTTTTGGTGGATTTTTTTCCTTCTTTTTTCTTTATTGTTCTGCCCCATCATAATTTTACTATGAAAACAACGGAGTTCAAGTTCCAGAGCTACGCTATGTTCCTGGATGTGTTAGATTACTAAGTCACCTCTAGTTAAGTGATTAGAACTTGGTTTAAAAATGCAGGAGTGGACAAAAAATACTAACACTTTCATTTGAACCCCTTTGGATGGGTTTTAGGTTTTGTGAAATAAGGTTTTCACCGAGTTCCTACATAAATAATAGGAAATCAAAATACTTCCTAGTGAACTCATCCTTTACCCATGAACAGTCATGCACATCATCGCAGGTTTCATTCATAATCTAAAGACTAGTCTCACAGCACTTTAAGTGAAGAAGATAGACAAAACTGTTCAGCTTCATAAGGGACTGAAATTGTCCAGACCAGACAGAGAGCACTTAATCCTATTCTTTGTGATGTGTTTGGGGATGGGGGGGTCTTATTTGAAATACACGCAGGGTGACATGCAACTGATGGGCAGTACAAACCTCTTGTGATTGCACAGAATGACGAGAGACTAGCTTCTATTTTTTCTTTTAAATTCTTATACTTCCAGATATCTCTATATTTTTATCACTTATGTCCTATTCAAGGTTCACAGTATTTTCAAATTGAAAATTTAGTTTCTATAGCAAAGGTGTACAACATTTTTTAATTTTAATACAGAGGTCTTTGTAGAATTTCATTTTAGAGCACTGAATTAACACATAGTTGAAGTAATGATGAGAGAAACAGAATAATTTAAATAATGAGCATTTTATTTTGTTATAGATCAGAGTAATTGAACAGCAACAGCTGCAGTGGTTTTCTCGTGTTTTCTAAATAAATTGTAATTCTGTTAATAGGTTATGCTTCAGTAATTATTACTGTATTTTCTTTTTATTTTGGGTGGGGTTTTTTAATCAATAATTTAGGCTTTTTCTGAACAAAATAAATAATATCTCTACAGCACTTGTTTACCTTGTTACTGCTTCATTAATTAAGCCGAGCATTTGTGAAGTTGTACTATATAAGATACTACAGTGGCTTTTTGAAACCATTAAAAACATGTATTTATGCATAAATCTTATAGCCACAGAGATATGAAAAAGGAAATTAAATAATAAATCACTTGAAATTGGGTCTTTGATAGAGAAATGTATAACTTCCTGTCATAACAGTTCAAGAAAATTATGTTTTAAGAATATTGTGAGAGGGGAAAAAGATAAAAATGGTGACCTTTAGCCATCCTGGAAATTAAAGGGGAAAATATAAAAACTTAAACCCTAAATATTTAGGGTTTATAATTTGTAGTTCAACACTTATTTTTGTTTTATAACACTTCTTATAGCTTATTAGGTGCTCACATTTAGCTTCAGATACTCAACTCTGGAAAAGCTAATTAGTTAATTCCTTAGATGTTGTCAGCCGTAACAGATTTGTAACAACTTAAAATCTTTTAAACTTTTAAAAATATAGCAGTTCACTGTCTTTCTGTTTAGTTAATCTGTAATTTTTCATGTCAGCTATCTGTGGTCTTTCTTTTATGTTCGTTAACAACATCTAAGACATGGCCTCAGAAACTGTGTGCAGTTTCATTACAGACATTTGATACTATATTTTGTAGGGCTTTACGCATTCAAGTTAAGACCTTGCGTAACTGTTCAGGTGTAGTTTTGATCTGTGTTTTAAAGGCATGTGAAAAATCATAGCAACTTGCATGTTGATTGTGTATGTGCAGCATTGTCTACTCATTCCTTACCCAGGGTTGCCAGAGCAACCTGAAGTTTGGAATTTCCTCAATTTTGAGTTCTTAACCTTGCAAGAGGTCGTTATTGCTATTTGGGCTACTGTCCCAAAACTTGCTTCCCATACTCTCACTATCCTAAGCATATTTTCTCACACATAGTGGGGGCCTGAGCACAAGATAGAGAGTGAAGACTCCCTGAATCCTGTTTGCAGTGATGGATTCCCTCTGTAAACAGGGCAGTACTACAGAATCTTAAGGAGCTGAAATCATTGAGAACTTGTTTCCTATGCATACTTGATGATCTTTTACAAAAATAGATGTTTAAAATTGTTTTGTGTAAGATAAAATTGTCCTTTGAACGTCCAAGTCAAACAGTGATTTACTGATCAAGTTGGTCTTTGACTTCCCTTGCATGTGTTCCTGCCTTTCCAGCAAAGCAACGAAATTAAAAGCTTTCTTGAAAATAAGAGTTAAGACTAATTCAAAATGGAGAAATTTTGTCAACTGAAATATGCTACTTTAAATCGTTTATTTCTGACTATAGATAGACAGTTCTGTCAGCATATAACACAAAAAATACAGTTGTGACCTCAACACCTATATCAACATACCAAAAATGCAGTACTGCATTGTGTTTATGCAAAACAAAATCCATACATCATAGGTATTTGTATTGAGTTTTGAGAAAGAATGGAAAAGAAACAGAGATGTAAATAGCTGCAGATGCAGTATGTAGCAAAGAAAAGCAGTTAAACCATGATGGCCGTAACCCCATAGGACTGAAAATCTGAGAAACAAAGGTCCTTTTGTAGTTTATATGATGTGATCTGTTTTTCAGTACATGAGTCACTGAGTTGTTTAATAGGCTAGTGAACAGATTTCTAAGATTTAAATTTAAACAAGTTTTATCAAACACAGGATTTAAGTTCCAAATCACAGCTTCTCATCTTCCTACTTTAAGGCAATGAAACTGTTTTGAAAGAGTCTTTTTAAAAATCAAAATTAGTGTAATTTTTATAAAACTAGATGCCTTTATTTCTTCACAAACTGCATGCTCTTATTTTCCCTGTGCTTTCAGAAATTAATTTTTTTCATGAAACAGTATTCACGTTACCAGTAGCTTACTACTGCTTACTAAAAACAGTTCTGGATTTTGTACTAAAAAGATGTATTTGTTGTCTCACAACATTGTTTTAGTTAGACTACTGGTTTCACTGGCCATAAATACACTTTTGTGTGTGTGTAAATAAATTTAAAAAAAAAAAAAAAAAAAAGAGAAAATTGGTGCAAGTATTTGTTCTTCTTTAATAAAATTTGTTGCTCCTGTTTTTCCTGTGTGATGGAGACTCGGCCTCAAATCTCCATCATGCATAATCCCTCTTCCTTTTTTCATTAGCTGTAAGGCTGCTTAGCTTGTGTTTCTGGATAAGAGAGACCTTTTTGTTGCAGTTGTGTACACAATGCCTAATGTGCTGCACATCACCGCTTAGAGTCTATAAGTATGTAAAAGGAAAAAGGCTGAGTAATTACATAGATAATTTGCATAAGAAATTATAGGCAGTTCTTGAAAATTGTGTCAAGGATCCATGTGTGGCTGTATATAAAGCTGAGCTGAAAATCATCTGAGCTGCACGAAACTTGCATCTGAATATGGTCATTAACGTTTCTAGGCTTGGAAATTTTTTCCTGGGGCTTCCTGCTAATCCAGTTCAACAGTTACTGTTCCCTGTAGTTAAGGATCTAAAAGCAGAGATTTGAGGAGAGGCTAATATGAGCTATGATTCAAAACACACCATTTGTGATGTATTTTGCATCACACTATTAGAAGAAAGCTTTGTTTGAGCTACCTCTTCGCTCCCTTGACAGAAGGCTTTGGAACGAGGAGGGTGAATTATGTCCCATCCAGACCTTACTATTAGTTTACATAAATTCACATTTTCAAGGCTATCTTCATGAGAAAAAGAGACTTGTGCTTCAAAGAAAATTACACTTTATAGTCTTGAAGGAGAGAGGAAGAACTTGGACAACCAATATGCTCCTTGAGTAAAAACTCAGGTAAAGAAAAAAAAAAAACAGTTCTCTAGCAGTATAATGATTGACTGAAAGGCCAGAGAAAATGTATGTTTATAATTTTATTGTAACTACTGTTGGTCAGATATCGAAACTGTTACCTTTGAGTATTTCAGCTTTATAGAAAAGCATCCTTACCCCAGCATGGAAGTAGCTTTTGGGTTTTGTTGTGGGGTTTTTGTTGTTTTTTGCTGTTTTCTGGACTAAAGGAGTCAGCATTTTCAGGAAAATCTCTTTTTAACCAATGTATTCCTGTGTATTACCAGGAATTTTTTTCTAAAACTCAGCCAGTTTTAGAGCAAAAAGACTGTGGTAATAAGGATGAATGCAGGGAATCAGAAGTTAAGGGGCAAGGGAAAGAGAGAGATCAGAAACAGTATCTACTGCTAAGAGTGATGAAACTTGGGTGATGGATGAATATTTACAATATATGCTGAGGAGAGTGGATTTTCAAACTGGCAAGGCTTTCTGCTTCTTTCTTTATTTCTGCTTAGTAACTTACTCTTGCAAGCTATCAGCGGTGCTGTTCTCTGAATAGGTTATGTATTTGCCCAAAAGGAACGTTTCTTTGAAGCCATTCAGCTAATGGCAAGGAACTTTGAACTCCAAATGTGCTTGCATGGTCAGGGTGTAGGAAATGTGTAACTTAAAAATTGTTTTCCTTTTTTTTTTTTACTACTTTTGTTATTCTTTCTACCATACATATACCTTGCAGCAATGTTTAACCTCCCTCATCCACTGTCTGTATATGGAAGCCAGAATTCAGCTGCTTGGAATGTCTTAGTTTCAATGCTTTTTTTTTTTCCCCCCTTTCTTTCTTTCTTTCCTACTCCTCTAAGGTGGACATTTATGATGATCAATTGTGTTCCAGTAGTACATGAGGAAACCATGGTGTTGAGTATTATCTAAACATAATGACAAAAGATTCCCGTGTCCTGTTTACCCTGGGAAAAACTGAGGCACAGGGAGATTCTGAGTTACTCAAGGCTCCGCAATGAGTCTTTTTGCAAGAATTCAAAACTGCACTCATTTTTCTTGAGTATCTATGAAATTGCAGTGCTTTAACCACATTCTTCCCCACTTCAGCTATCTGTAATAAAGCTGCATACAAATTAATTGCTGTTAATGGCAGAATATACTGGTACTACATAACATTCTGCTTGTACTGTGGCATCTCCTTTTTTGCATCAGTCTACAAGGAGATCCAAATTCTTACTGTCTGGTTCTAAAACTTAATGTGCTTTGCAGCATGATGATGTAAAGGTTTAAACTGATGCAAAGAAATATAATTTACTCCTACGCACTTTTACTTCTGTTTTTTTAGGGTGTGTTCTTGTCCTTCTTGTGAGCAATATATATCCTACTTAATATGAAACTATACGGAAAGCAAATAAGAGAAGCAAGTCTGCGATTCATTTCAATTTTGGCAGTAAAACAGGAAGTGTTCTGAATTAAAATGCTGAGTTGAACTCTGCATTTCTGCATTTATATCACTTCTTTACCTAGCATAAACTGCATTAGTTGTTGTGTTCAGGGGAATTCTTCATTTTCTATTTCAGCCAGGAGAATAAAAGGAACTACAGTAGCAACGCATGGCAAACCAGTTTAAAAATAATTTCAAAAAGGAAGACTGTTTGCATGCATTTGATGGTCTGAAAGGTCATGTTCTCTTAGTAATGCACTGAGATCCGTGGGTAGCGCCTGTTCCAGGTAAGGAGAGTTACTCATGGGAGGGCTTTGTAACTTTTGTTGAATACTCTGTCCCCAGTCCAGCAAAGCAGAGCACTTTTAAGTCCTTGCTTAATATTTGTGATCCCAGTGACTTGAAACTAGCAGAATTTTGATTGCTGAAAGCTAGAATCCTCAGCACATCTCAGAATTATGCCCTGTATTCTTGGCATGGTAAGGGTACAGATATGATTTGGGGGTTTGTTTGTTGTTCTGAGGGTATCAGACATGGGCACATTCTTCTCTAACCAGTGTCTGCTTTTTGAGGTCTAAATGCAAATCTTGAATAGTACTGTTATATATCATAGAATCGTTTGGGTTGGAAGGGACCTATAAAGGTCATCTAGTCCAACCCCCCTGCAATGAGCAGGGACATCTTCAACTAGATCAGGTTGCTCAGAGCCCTATCCAACCCCATGTTTCCAAGGATGGGCCATCTACCACATCTCTGGGCAACCTGTTCCAGTGTTTCACCACATTCATCATAAAAATTTCGTCCTTATATCTAGTCTATGTCTACCGTCTTTTAGTTTAAAACCATTACCCCTTGTCCTGTTGCAACAGGCCCTGCTGAAAAGTTTGTCCCCGTCTTTCTTAAAAGCCCCCTTTAAGTACTGAAAGGCTGCAATAAGGTCTCCTTGGAGCCTTCTCTTCTCCAGGCTGAATAACCCCAACTCTTTCAGCCTGTCCTCATATAAGAGATGTGTTCCATCCCCCTGGTCATTTTTGTGGTCTCCTCTGGACCTGCTTCAACATGTCTGTGTCTTTCCTGTGCTGAGGACTCCAAAACTGGATGCAGCACTCCAGGTGGGGTCTCACATGAGTGTAGTAGAGGAGCAGAATCACCTCCCTCGATTTGCTGGCCATGCTTATTGTGATGCAGCCCAGTTGGCTGTCTGGGCTGCAAGCGCACACTGTCGGGTTACGCCCAGCTTTTCATCCACCAACACCCCAAGTCCTTCTCAGGAGGACTGCTCTCAATCCCTTCATCCCCCAGCCTGTGTTGATACCGGGGTTGCCCTGACCCAGGTGCAGGACCTTGCACTTGGCCTTGGTGTACCGCATGAGGTTCACACAGGTCCACATCTCAAGCCTGGCCAGGTCTGTCTGGATGGTATCACATCCCTCAGGTGTGTCAGCTGCACCACACAGCTTGGTCTCGTCTGCAAACTTGCTGAGGGTGCACTCAGTCCCACTGTCTATGTTGTTGATGAAGATACTAAACAATACTCGTCCCAATATGGACCCCTGAGGGACGCCACTTGTCACCAATCTCCATCTGGACATTGAGCTATTGACCACTAACCTCTGGATGCGACCATCCAACCAGTTCCTTATCCGCTGAACAGTCCACCCATCAAAGCCGTATCTCTCCAATTTAGAGAGAAGGATGTTGTGGGGGACCATGTCAAAGGCCTTACAGAAGTCCAGCTAGGTGACAACCGTTGCTCTTCCCTTGTCCACTGATGTAGTCACTCCATTGTAGAAGGCCACTAGGTTGGTCAGGCAGGACTTGCCCTTGGTGAAGCCATGCTGGCTGTCTTGACTCACCTCCCTGTCCTCCATGTGCCTTAACATAGCTTCTAGGAGGATCTGTTCCATGATCTTCCCAGGCACAGAGGTGAGGCTGACAAGTCAGTAGTTCCCAGGGTCCTCCTTCCTACTCTTTTTAAAAGTGGGTGCACTTTTTCCCTTTTTCCAGTCACTGGTGACTTCGCCTGACTGCCATGACTTTTCAAATATCATGGAGAGCGGCTTGGCAACTACATCAGCCGATTCCCTCAGGACTCTATGATGCATCTTGTCAGGGCTCATAGACTTATGTATGTTCAGAGGTGTGCAAAGAGAGATTGCCAGTGAAGACTGATGCAAAAAAGGTGTTAGTACCTCAGCCTTCTCCTTTTTCACTGTTGCCGGTTTGCCAGGCTTGATCATCAGATGGGGTACACTTTCTTTGACCTTCCTTTTCTGGATGACGTACCTGTAGAAGCCTTTATTATTATTCTTTGCATCCCTTGCCAAGTTCAGCTCCAGCTGTGCCTTGGCCCTCCTGCCCCAATCCCTACACAACCAGGCAGCGTCCCTAATTTTTTTCATCATTTCTTTCATGGATAATAACCTCAGTTGAAAGATTTTAAATTATGACTGAAATCAAGCCTTTCAATCGCTACTTCCTTCATTTAACTTTACTTGGTATTAATCAAAGAGAGGTTTTTTCTTTCAAGTTTTAATGGAACTAAGAATTTACAGACAGCTCACTTGTAAGATCATTACATCTTTATTCACGTAAGCAAACAAATACTGTGTTCTCTGTTTACTATTATTAGCTAAGAAAATTTTGAAGTATCTTTATTGTCTTCTGCAGTTTAAAAACCTTTACAATTTATGCTCAAAATGAATTCCAAATCACAATGACAGGTTAAGCCAAAAGATATGACCCACATTTTTATGTTGTTAGGTGGTTCAGGGAACGTGAATCTGCCATAAGGATGTCTCTGATGATTTTCATTTGTTGCATCTCTTTTTGTTTGACTAGAAAAATATTTCCTTCTTCTGCCTTCTCTTTTATTTCTTATTTCATGCAAACTTAAATGGAGGAAAACTTGAAGCAGGAAAGGGAACAGTAAGACAAAATCCTGAAATTTCTTAAATTGACTTTGTCTCAATCACTAGATGCCAGACTGATGTTCTTTCCTAGTGAAAACACATTACCATCTTCCAAATGTCCCTACACAGGACAGGACTGTCCTCAAGACCCACCTTAGATTACAGCTATGGACCCAGTTCTTGCGACTTCTGAGAAATTATGACCTTCCACTGCTGTGTAAAATGTGTGACTTTGGAGGATGCTTAGAATTCTGCCACTCTGAACAACTAGTTGAAGAGCCTAGGATAACTGAAGTATGCATATGGAGAATGTCCAGTCTCAGGAAATCACATAACATACCATTTCTGGCTGGCCTTGGCTGTGCTCCAGCACTTGGGGAATTTTTGCCTTTATAGAACTGAGTTTCTTAAGGGTGGCAGTTCTTTCACTTTCCAAGAATAAAGAGTATGCATGTATGGTTTCTTTCTAGCATTTTGATAGAGGCAAATCAAATAAGGTCATGCCAAAATGCGTGAATTTCACTGTCATCAAATTTTCCTACAGAATTTAAAATTATTTCCTGTAGAAGGTTACTGGTAACGTTGTAGCTGTGGTAATCTAAGGATGAAGGCAAGATGTGATATGTAGTGAGGCATTTAGACTGGTGGGGGAAGATGTCATCAATACTGTCCTCAAGAAAGTTGCAGTGGTATGTATGATTTGGCTGTATAACCTAGCTACCTAATACAATTAACTGAACTCCTGAACAATTTTTTTAAATCTGTATTAGTTTAAAGATTATGGTTTTTATTTCACACTCTAAGTATTGGTTTTGTTTGGATTGTGTGGATTTTTATTTGTTTATCTCTCTCTTGCCTGTATGTAAAAAGTATTCATATGAATAACGTGAAGAATGCTATAGCAGAATGCTCCATTAAGTTTTTGCCATTTCATATATGTCTTATATTGTCAGTTCGTTGAAGGGGTAGCTACCAAAGCTGATTATGAAATAAATTTGGATCCTGTCTGCTCTTCTGGTGTGAAAAGTACTTGCTAAGCAAAAACACAGAAAATTTTAGCACGGGGTTTTCCAAAGGAAAGAGTGAGAAAACTCGTTTAAAAGTCCTAATGTCACAATAACCAAGGAAGCCACATCTTTAAAAGTGGCATCAATGCTACTTAAGAGGACAATGCCAGATTTCAGTTTGTGTGCGTATTTCTTTTGGAAAGTAAGTAGTGAGCCACTCCGGCTGAATGAAAAGATTTAAGAGGTTATATGATCCAAATGGCTCTTAAACAATTTGGTAATCTGCTATTTTTAGTTCCTAGAGTTTAATATTAATCTGCATTAGGAAGTACATAAACAGAAACAACTAAGCTGGCATAAGTAGCTGAGAGTATAGAAATACACAAGAAAATATCTTTTAGTGGTTAGAATACTCAAATGCAGCAAAACGGTTAATTGATCCTCTCCTCAAAAGGAAATAATTCAGGAAGACAAGGTTGATTTACAAGGTGAAGTTGTCTCGTGTATCAGTCTTTGTAGCACCGGATATTGAAGAAACTTTACCTTAGACATGGTCTGCGCCAGAAATTAAGATGAGATCTTGCACTTGAGGTATTAAAATAAACTCATAAGCAGCGGAAGTCAACAGGATCAAACAGGGAATATTCTGTATTTGAAAAGAGGTTAAGGTTGTATAAAGTACTCCAGTAGTGAAAATCAGAATGTTGCTCTAAAAAAAAAAAATCCCTACTACTGAGCCTTGCAAAACTTTAGAAATTTCTAGGGATGGTTTTGCATTGTTTAAAAGACTCAAACAAGAAAACATGTGAATCGTACAGTACAATTCAAACCACACAATTTTTCACAAAGCTAATTGATCTGACAGAATTCTTTGTGTCTTGAAAGGAGTGGCTGAAGAAGACCTCATTAATATTAATATTAATAATAATATTTAAATAATATTATTTATTCCCAAAAGCTTTGAGTAAAATTAAGCATTCACAAAATGAGAGACAAAATATTGTCTTGGATCAAAAACTAATTGAGATGGGAAACAGTATCAGGATTAAATGATCAGTTAGCATTTTGGTTAAAAGCTAGTCTAGGTGCAGAAGGTATTTCAGTGTACTACACCTAGAGTGTCAGCGTATTCATAAGTTGTATTTAGGTATTAGTTGTATATCAAGCTATATGTAAAATGAACCATTGGGTTCAAACATAATTTGTAATGTCCAAATCATGGTAGATAAATAACCATAGCAGGCAAGCTAACATTGATTAATGCAAAGTAGCATGCATTAAAGAAGAAAATTTGAATTACTTATACATCTGGGTTTCAAATTAGATACATCTGCTCAGGAAAAAATACTTAGCAAATAATTTTCAAAGGCTCAGTGGAGATTTCTGTTCCTTTCATAACTACGACGTAAATGATGTTAAAGACAGGAGTAAAACGAAGAATAATGTTGAGACTATTATAATCGCCTTGTGTAGATCAAGGATACAGTCTTCTAAGGAATACTATATGCTATGTGGATCCAACAATGCCTGTAAATTATGTTACAAAATGAAAGGATTGAGAGGACTACAATAAGAATGATCAAAAGCCTAAAAATTCTCCCATGAAGTCAAATAAAAGGGGAAAATGTGATTGCTTATGCCAGAGAGAACAGGAATGAAGACGTAACATGAGTACAATCTATTATGTACATGAGGCAATGAATTGTAAATAAAAACTTTAAAAAATAGAGCAAATAGAAGTTTTCCATCTGACTAGTTCTTAAAAAAACAAAGGGATATTAAATGAAATCAAGATCTGAAATTCAGGACTGAGAAAAGATAGCTCATTTTAGTGTGCATCCCATCGAAACACCAGGTATTAAGACAAAAAGATTCAGAAATATTATATTTTGTATTATTTGTAATACTTCCATCAAGTCCTGTGAATATTGTTCTTGAGAAAATAATATTGGTGCTGGAGAGCTGGAACGAGGGACGTGTTGTAATTTAGAGAGCTTTTTGAAATTTAGAGAGCTGGCAAAGTTTCATCAGCCTTTTTATTGCTAACTTCTGGGGTTTTGTTCTCTGTGGGAGGGTATTAAACCTGCTCAAGGTCACATATTTTTCTCGTTCTGGTAACACGATCTATTTTCATCTAAGTTTCTTGTCAAAGGACTGCATCAATCTGTCTTGCATTGCTTAACACTGTTCTGTGTGGGGACTTCTAACTATGTAGCTGAGAAGTTAGTGACATCTCATGGTAACCATGGAAAATTACAGGTGATTTTTGGTAAAGTTTTGGCGTTTGTCATTTAATGGACATTGCAAATGTTTTCTAGGTCAAAAATCTTTTTTAATATACTTGTACATACCTCTCATATTTAATTCTCCTGTATTTGTTATTTATCCAGTGACTAACTCAAGTAGTTATGAGCCTGAAATACTGATACCTGTCAGTTAGCATCTGAAGTCCGAATGTTGTAGTGTGTATAAATTTGTCACTTACAAAACAATTATTTAACATTATTGTCTCTCCTGAATTTACTTGTCTTAGGTACAAAGTCAGCTACAGAGTATGCTAATGGTGCTTATGATATTGTGTCACCTGCTCCATCAGTATACTTGGGCACATTTCAAATTTTGCATCTCCTGGAAGATCTAAAGATGGCATTGGAAATGCTAGAGGATCCTCAAGAGAAAGAAGCATTGCGAAATCAAATTCCGGGGGCCACAGCAGTGTGTCTACGGGAGTGGTTTGAAGAGAATCTGGTGAGTAGTTAATTAAAGTTTTTCCATTTTGTTTGCAAACAGCATTAGTTCCAGTATTTTGCTGCTTCAATTATTTTTATAATCACTGGAATCTGCATACTTAGAGAACTGCAGGGGATGGTGAGCAATTGTGGAAAGCTGACGATATTACCACTTTATGTGCTGATTACTAAAGCTATGCATATATAAGAGCATAAGAAATTGGTAAAAGAACTTACTTTATGCTTCCTAAGAGAAAATATGATTAAAATGAACTACCAAAAAAGTTACCTTTTCTGTGGGCTTTTTTGTTTGGTTGCTTTTGGTCCTTTGCTGGAGATAACACACAAGTTTATAACTAGTTATAAAAATTTTCATTTTTAAACCACCAATTCGGAATATGGTGGCATTGTCTGTTGAAGGGAGAAGTAGAAAAACATGGATGATTCTCCTATCCTTTCCTCTATACATTTCCCTTACCTTAACTGTCAGTATTCTGAATCTCCAAAGTATCTTGTGCACCAGGTGGTGGTGGTAAATGCAGTAAAGCCATTTGTGAGACAGATGGCATTTTCTATGTAATGTTTTACCTGATAGTCACCAGTTGCAACCATTGGGGCCCCATGCCTCACGTGTGCCTATGTGTACTCGTGGGGTGCTTACCCACCGGTGCACGGGTTAGCAGAGCGTAGGGAGCTCCACAGGTACACACAAAAGCTAAAGCACCCACGTGTCCATTAGGAGATATAGGTGTAAATTAGGATGTCCATTAGGAGACAGTAAAGCCATCTGAATGTTAGACATTCAAATTGGGATAGATGGGGGATAAATGTTTGACTCTATTGGAAAAGACTGAGGCTTACCAGGTGAGGAGCAGATCTGCGGACTGACCTTAAAAGAAGCGACCCATTGGATGTAAAGGGAGAGAAACACCAGGTCCTGCCAGAACACTCCTCTTCACCAAGAGTGTCACTGAGAGTGACGGTGGTTTCCTAAAGAGTAAAAGCTACCTATCACTTTCAATTTCAGAAAAGTTTTCTAGATGGAGGGATTTTCTTCTGGCTTTGTCAATGCATCTTACTTTTAGGTAAATGTGTCTATAGTTTCTGGTTCAGTGTTTATCATCTGCTATAGCTGCCTTGTACCTATTGTAACCTAATGTTGTTGGAAAGCTAGCTGCTTTTGTTTGAACTTGTCAACTGCTGGTTTGTTGGCATTCCCCACAGAGCACAGCTCTATGGCTGGTAAGTCCTGTTTGGGACCGTATGAGAGAAAGGAATGAGAATTTGGTACCAGCTCTGAAACTAAAAGGTGGAGGCAATGATTAATTTGTATTTACAGTATTAGATTTTGAGTCCAGATCCTCGGGACAGCTCGTGCTGAATTCCTGCCTTAACAGAAATTTTAATGCTTTATCAAAGCTTTGCAACAGATAAAAGATATTTTTAATGCATAAAAGACATAAATTTTCAGAGTTTTCCACAGTAAAGTTGAACTTGAACCACCAAGTTGAAGAGTTTGAGTCTGGTGGTCTGGCTTTTGGCCCATCTGTTGCACAAATATTAATTACTCTACCTTTTCAGCTCTGAAAGGTTGGTAAAACGTGGTGTTTAGACTCCTCATATTAATCTATGTGTGTGTATCTCTTCTTTTTCATGAGAAACCAGCCAAAAGAGAAGCCACTGTTCCCTCTTAGAGTTGCAGTTTACTGATGTCCTAAAAGCTGTGTCTACTGCATCAAAAGTAGTATTTATTTGATAAAGCAGTTGGGCAGTCTGGACTCAGAACCAACAGAACAGGGAAACTGGTGGTATAGAGTATCTCTAGTGCAGTATGTTGAGATCGCTGTTTTTAAAATATTTTGCACTGTTCTGTATTGATGAATTCTGCACTTCTTTTAAAGACATGCACAGGGAGGCAGGTGCATAGTTGCTGGGACTGTTATTTGTAAATAGATAGTAATCTATGTATTTGTAGACCTTTTATATATTTTTTTTAAAATGCAAATAATTTGTAAGCATGCACACAACTTCCATGGACTTCAGATTTGTAAGAGCCTTCTCCACCGACAAGTAGCAGTTTAACTTGGAAATTGAGAAGAAATCTGATAAATCAGCTCAGTTCAGTGAAATGGAATGTGTATTTCATAGTTATGTCCCATACTGAAAATTCCTTAATTCCAGCCCAGAGCTGGTCAAGGTAGTAAGCTACAGAGAATGAGAACTCTGTAGCTCAACGAATCCATTCACATTGGAAGCCTCAAATGAAGTTGGGTAATCATTAGTTTATGAAATGTTGGAGTGTCACAGAAAAATCCTGCTCAATTCCCATGGTTTAAACACATCAAGATTTAAGCAGTTTGCTGATATAATTAAGACATAGGTAATTAGAAATCAGTGAACCCCATTTAGGATCAGCATCAGTAATACAACAGATAAACCAGAACACTAGATGCTTAAGAAATATTAAAGAACACCTACAAATTTCTAAATGCAGTTCTACAACTAATTCCAAAAAGTTGGAATGACACAGACACACACAAATTCACAGTTCACGCACCCATTTCCTCTCTCAGAGCTGGTGCTGGTTGCAAGCACGAACAGCCTCTTCTGTGGACGTGGGTTCCCCTGTTTACACACATCTCCTAATGGACATGTAGGTGCTTTAGCTTTTCTGCGTGCTCGTGAGCTCCCTACAGTCTGCTAACCCACGCACTGCTGGGCAAGCACCCCACGAGTTAGGTAAAACATCATTACCTAGAAAACACCAGATGCTCTCAAGTGGAATTCGCTACAAAGTGTCTCTTCTAACCATTCTCCTTAAAGTGTAGATAATAACTAAGTATGTACAGAGATTTGGAATATATTTTAATTATTGTATTCAACAGAAATGTTACATAAAACAGTGTTTGCTATCAGTAGCAGTAGTTGAATTGTAGCAAACTTTGGAGTGGATGGTGAACTGATGTTCTTAAGCTTTTTTTTTTTTTTTTAGAGCTATTATAGGTTGGATTGGAGTGGTATTTTCTTTTGTGGGTGATTAATTCCACATCTGTTTATTTTTGGGGTTCCATGAACCTTCCTTTGAAGCTGGAGGCTGCTCTAACACGTACTGAATAAAGCACTGGTTTTAGAGAATACAGCAACTGCTTTGTTTCTAACATACAGGAATAGGAGAGGTCAAAAATATTCCCTTCTTATCCTGCCTAGGAATACATTAGAAACTAAAGATATAAAAAGCAATTTGATGTATATTTTAAAAGCAGATAAATACGCTCCTTTCAAGAAAAGAGTTAAGTGTTGTTTTATGATTCCTCTTCACTTAAATGCATGCTCGAAAATTGTATTCAAAATCAATGTAGGTGCCATGCTTAATCAAGAATACAATGTGCCTTACAGAAATAATTTGGATTTGTGTTTCACGACTGCTTTACATTGGCTTTTATGGGAAACCACAGAAAGGGGAGTCAGAAAGATGGCTGAAGACTAGTTCCTGCTGGATAGTATCAAACAACAGCATTTAACAGCTAGCATTTTGGTTTAAGCAGAAGTATGGAATAGAAGTCCCAATTATTTTCTTGTGTGCTCCTTCCGCATTAGCAATCGTCATAACCTGATGCAGCCCTGAAAGCTCTCTGAGGCAGAGTATGGCTATCCCTGCTCGTTCCATTTGTGCCACACAGCAGTAGTTGGGATTACAGGTTAGGTGACAGAAAATGACTGAACCTTCTCTGTACTGTTTGTTTGTAGTGGAGTATCATCTAGAAACTAGAGATCAATTGTACCAGAATAGGAAAAATAACTTCTGCAGAAAATTGCTCCTTGGCCTTATAATTCAAGTATCTTTGCAGCTTTGGTAATTGCCACTTAGTGTGCTGAACTACACCTAGTGCTTAAATAAATAGGATCGCAGAGTTCAGCCTTTGGGGCACATTGGCTTATTACCGATCAGTCAGGAAGATTTTGTGATGATTATAGATACTATAGCTGGTCTCACTAGAGTCCTGCATTCCTCCAATTCCGTAATACCAAACTATGGAATTTATCAGACATGAAATATCATCAGGTTGTTGTTTGGGTGAGTTTTTTGTTGGGGGGGGGGGGGGGCTGGGGTTGGGGTTTTTTTGTTTTTTTGTTTTTAAGATGTGGGAAAATTTACATATGCCTAGAGTGTTAAAACTTCATGTTTCATAGCTGATACTACCTTGCTTGTGTCTTCTTTTTAAAGCATCTGCTTTATTCCTTTCTTATGGGACAAGTGCTAGGGATTTGGTGTTTCAGTGATTTGATGGAGCTGAACTTTGTGCTGATCATCTACAGTCCCCTAAGGAAGAGGCACACCATTTGTAGAACTAAAGGTGTGCTTTTCAAAAATGCTCCTTTTTGTGTTTCTGTGGTCTGGGATCTATGAACATACCGTGTTCTTGAGTTTACAGTGTAACTGGGCACAGTAACTCTGCTGCCACTGCTTTAAAATAGATTAAATAGGTTTGACAAAGTTAGAATTTAGAAAGATTCTAATTAGCATAGAATGAGGATTTAACAGTTGCTGTAACTGTGCGTATTTTGACAAAGCTAAAATGCAATAAAGCGTCATTAATTATAGACATTTAACTACTTAAGAGCTGTATTAAAATTTTTTTACCTGGAAGTAAATATGTCTGGAGTGTTTTACATGCTGTATGATTGTAAATTCTTTGGCCTTAAAAGCAGAACAATAAGACCTGAGTATTATCGTGGAGAGTTCATATAAAACAATTTTGTGCATAGTTTCAATGTTTCTTGTTAAATATTTTAGTATTGCTAGTGACCACATGACATATCACTTCAAAGCAGGTAGTAATTTCAGCATTAAAAATTAACTGCTGCAGTAACAACTGGCTATGCGAGAATGTATTTAGTTACAGTTTCATTTCATAACTCTAAGTGAACTTTTACACTGTTAATTCTTTTTTTAATTCTATACATCTTTATAAAACCCTTTTCTGAGTAAAGAGGAACTCTAGTGTTCTTACAGTGATCCTAAAATGATTTTAAGCATGAGTGAAAACCGCATTTCCAGGATCGCAAAACACGATCTTCCTTCCAGTGGAACATTTATATTTAAAGCAAACCACTTCACCATGTAGCTTTATACACTGATCCTTAAAATGCTGATTCTTGAAAATTCATTGGTATTTTCTGGATTATGTTTTTTCTTGGAAGACTAATTCGGAAGCCTAATTCTGAAAATCTTTGTAAATGTTCTAAAATTGAGAAAACGGGAAGGGTAGAAGAGCAGAACACTAAAGGAATGTGTAGTAGAGGTAATTTGTGAAAATAACGTGATTTGCCTTATGACATATAGAATCATAGAATGGGTTAGGTTGGAAGGGATCTTAAAGATCATCTAGTTCCAATCCCCCTTCCATGGGCAAGGATATCTCCTACTCGACCAGGCTGCTCAAAGCCTCATCCAATATATGCTGTACTTTGTCTCATTTCATGCTCTGTGTTTTTGTAGTTGTAAAACCGGAGTTTTTAGCAGGAATAGGGTAAATTTCTCAGAGTCTTGGTTGCTATTTGGTCATTATTAACATTCAGAAGAGCTTGTTTTGACTGTGTGTTAAAATTAAGGAATTTTTTCCCCAGTGTCTTCACAAGGACTTGGATTAAAACAGCAAACCCTAGTTCAGTATTCTGACTTGGTGGAGTTCGTGATGTTTTGAAATTACTTCAAAGTTTTATTTTAATCAAAGTTTTATTTTAATCAAAGTTTTATTTTAATCAAAGTTTTATTTTAATCAAAGTTTTATTTTAATCACGTGTTAAAGTGCTCTGCTGAAACATAATCACTGCTTTCTTTATTTCACTTTTGTCTAAGATTCATTTTACAGAGTTATCTGTCCAGAACAGTGTCAGAAAAATGACTGCAATACAGGGCACGTAAATATCCTTGTAAAAATGCTTTTATAAAAGTATCAATAGAATTTTTCAGCAACAGCTGAGTGGGAAGAGTCTATATTTTGGGCAATGCCAGTTAAAGCCAAATCTGCTGGTAGATTTGACTGTGGGACTCAACTGTTGAGAGCTATGTATAGCTGAATCTTCCCATTGCCAAGTGGTATTAACACATGTTAGATTGAAAATGGACCAGTAGAGCCTGCTTGGGACAGTGTAGAAAAGCCGTCATTCCGTAAGCATTCATGTTTATTTTTGCCAACTTGAAACATTAGATGGATATGTTTTCTGAGCAGTACTCAGAGTTGAAAGTTCTATGACCCAGACCTCTGCTGTGCTCCAGCTCCTTTTCAATGAGTTGATGATGCAAGGAAGCCCTGAACTGGTAGATCTGGTCCTTTCAGAGTTCCCCAAGCGTGTTAGAGCAATTCACAGCACACAAGAAACAGCAGAGAAGTGTCCTTCGTATCTACAGCTATTTATGAATACTAGAGAAGAGTGCCTTGGAGCTAGTGGAAAGGGGATGTACACAGCTTGCAGGGAATTTGTCTAAATCAGGCCTAATTTTTTTTAATGTTCTGTGGTTGCTTTGTCTGGGAGTCAACCCTATCATCGCTGAGTGTGACTGCTCACTGTAGTAGCTGTCAGCAGAGGTAGGAGAGTCTTCTCTGCACAAAGAACTAATAGAAGCTTAAAATAGCTTTGCAGTGAGTAGGGCTGATTTAGATCTCTTTCTTAAAACGACATGGTGAGATTAGTTTTTGGCATTTTCTTTCACCGTTGTAATGGTCAGTACTGCTTAACAGAGCCACCTTTAAGATACAATGACCAGAAGTGATTAAACAGAATTGTGTTATGGCCTTAGGCTTAGAGTAGTCATGGAAGAAAGGTGGTATTCCTGTTATAATAGCAGGGCTTTTATATTTATACCTAAGTTTTTCAAGATTTCAGACTGAGATATTGTGAAGTTTAATCCTCACCTATGTGGGCTGTCTACACCTTGATACTGTCAGAGGAAATAAAGGACTACTCTATAGGAAGCCATGATTGTATGCAGAAATTACGTTAGCCTTCAAAAGGATTAATAGGATTTATTCAGTTCCAGTTATCTAAGACACTTTCACCTGTTGACTTCAATGCCTTCTTTTGCACTAAGTGACTGAATATCATAGAATCATAGGGTTGGAGGGGACCTCTGGAGATCATCTAGTCCAGCCCCCCTGCCAGAGCAGGGTCACCCAGAGCAGGTTGCACTGGAACGTGTCCAGGCGGGTTTTGAATGTCTCCAGAGAAGGAGACTCCACCACCTCTCTGGGCAGCCTGTTCCAGTGCGCTGCCACCCTCAAAGTAATGAAGTTCCTCCTCATGTTTAGGTGGAACTTCCTATGCTCAAGTTTGTGCCCGTTGCCTCTTGGCCTGTCCCTGGGCACCACTGAAAAGAGCCTGGCCCCATCCTCCTGATACCCACCCTTTAAGTATTTATAAGTGTTGATAAGGTCCCCCCTCAGCCATCTTTTTTCCAGACTGAAGACACCCAAGTTCCTCAGCCTTTCCTCATAAGAGAGATGTTCCAGTCCCCTAATCACTTTGGTAGCCCTTTGCTGTACCCTCTCCAGCAGTTCCCTGTCCATCTTGAACCAGGGAGCCCAGAACTGGACACAGTGCTCCAGGTGCGGCCTCACCAGGGCATAGTAGAGGGGGAGGATGACCTCCCTCGACCTGCTGGCCACACTCTTCTTGATGCAGCCCAGGATGCCATTGGCCTTCTTGGCCATGAGGGCACATTGCTGGCTCATGGTCATTCCATTGTCCACCAGGACTCCCGGGTCTCTTTCCACAGAGCTGCTCTCCAGCAGGTCAGCCCCAACCTGTACTGGTGCATGGGGTTACTCCTCCCCAGGGGGAGCACCCTGCGCTTGCCCTTGTTGAATTTCATAAGGTTCCTCTCTGCCCAACTCTCCAGCCTGTCCAGATCTCTCTGTATGGCGGCACAGCCTTCTGGTGTGTCAGCTACCCCCCCAGCTTTGTGTCGTTGGCAAACTTGCTGAGGGTGCACTCTATCCCCTCGTCCAGGTCATTGATGAATGTATTGAAGAGGACTGGCCCCAGTACTGACCCCTGGGGAACACCACTCGTCACTGACCTCCAGCTAGACTCTGTGCCCCTGTCACATTAGTTCATCTTTCCTTTTATGTCTAATGTTATGCATGGTGTCTGTTTTTCATTGATCGAATTGATAGAATTTCCAGCTGCGTTGCTTTTCACTGATTTAAATATGATACACTGTATTAATTTAACAAACTAATGTGTAAATCTAAATCCTGTGAAGTATCTGCTTTTTTAAGTGTAGCTAGAGGAAACATCAGAAAATATTTTCCATGAAGTAATTAACAGAGGGATTGGTAAGAGAGAATTATTTCATTAAACAATGGTGCGAACAGATAAGGCGTAAAGGTAATGGTCATGTAAAGAAACTGGGAGCAAAATTTTCTTTTTAAAGTTCCTGTGTTGATTTGTAGGTCTTACTTGAATACTAGAGGCAGGGCATAGGTTTGAAGTATTTCTGTGTATAACCTTTATTCAGATTTCACAGAATTTAGGTTGAGCTATCTCATTTGCTAAATGTTATCAGTTACGAAAAAAAATAGCAATAATATGATACAATTCACAACAAAATTATTTCATTCTATTTTGGAATAGCACACTAATAATAGTGGTAAAAAGATCTGTATTTGGTTAAAAATGCAATAAATATATTTTCAGGTTTTGTGATCTTTCAAAAATGGGACCAAATCGTACTTACTTTAGACAGTGTATACAATGTGTTGACATGCTACTCTTCTAATTTGATAGTCATGTGCTTTGTTTTCCTGAAATAATAAAATGCATAAGAAGAAAATAATTGATATTTGCATATTCCTTACCAGAAAAAGTTTATCTGAAGCTTAATTTGTTTTGGATTTTTTTGCAATTTTCTCCATTCTGAAATTTAAAAGAGAAAATCTGATGCGTGTCATATTGAGGAGAGGTCACCTGGTAATGTCGTTGATGTATGTGCAAATATAGGGTAAATATTCTGCTTCAGCTGTTTCATATACTGATTTACTGCATATTTAGTAATTTTAGCACTGCTTTGAAACCTTTCAGGCTGAAAACTAAATGTGAATGATTGTATATGTTGTGCGGTAGAAGAATGTAAATATATTTATTTAAATATTTTCTTTACGTATCAGGGTACTCTTTTCTTGCTTATAGCAACTGGGGGCAAGCGTTCGCGGTAATTTTATTATTCTGTTCAGCAGACAACATTTTTTAGTTTTTATGCAAAAACACAGTACTCAAGTTTCTTAAAATCTACATTTTCTTCTAAATAAGTTTCATGCAAAAAGTTCTAGCTCTTCTAGCACTTGGGCTGGAAAAAGGATTTCAACATATGGCAAGGGATGTTTGAAACTGCCAAGAATGTGAAAATGCCTGTGGATGAATTAATAAACAGTAACTTCATCTAAGTATTGGTACCACATTCTTTGTGCAAGCCAAGGGAAGAGAGCTAGTTAGTACTTGAGCAATAACCACCAAGGAATAGCCGTGTTAGAGATACGTGATACCATACAGCCTGCAGTTGGGAATGACTCCAAAGATGTCAGCACCTGTTTGAAGTATTGCCTCCCCCCTCCCCGAATATGCGATAAGGGGGAGGGTTGACTGTGCTGGCTTGGAACTAATGGTCATCTAAGTCTGATTATTTCTGAAATACAGATTTTAATCAAAGAATTAAGCCATTTGGACTGAGTGCATTTTATGCTGGGAAAGGATTATTTATTCTTGTATCTACATAACATTATTTCTAGTCTGTTTCCAAGGATGCTTGTTTATTTCTTTTTTAAATGATCAAAAGTAAAGCAAATGGGCTCTGACACAGAATGCAGGTGGGTTTTTTTTCATTTTTTTCCCAAGAGTTTCGTCTTTCTCTGTCACTCAGACATTGACGGGTAGTCATGAACAAGACTCTAAGACAAATTATCTTGCTGGAAATGCTTCATCTAGATTTCTGAAGCCATTCCTCACCATGTAAAAAGGATTTTTTTCCTTCATTGTCTTTTGCACAAATGGCTTGAGTTTCTGTTTACACAAATTTTCCTGTGCAGGTGTATTCTCATATTCCCCCTCTCTCTCTTCAATCTGAAGTGCTTGCGTTTTTCTGCAGCGTGAGAATGACAGGTGTGAATTGGCATGCTGAGGAAATTTTTCCCCTTTTAAAATCTGGTCATAATCCCTTTGTTTCCAAAGAAGCCCAAACAGTAGGACTGGGAAAGCACAGAGTAATGGGTGTAGGAAAAGTTGATACTAATTCTTGGGAATGAGTAGGTTTTTGTTGCGTGTCCATACTCAGCTGGCTCTCCTGATGAGGCTGTGAAGACACATAGTTGGTCCTTTCAGTCCTTGGCCTGTCCTTTTAGTGTTTTCAGAGGCTGATGCGTTTTGAAACCAAAATAATCTAAAATTCATTGCTAAAAAGAGAGGTGCTATGCTTCAGGGACCTTGACTTGATGGAGGCTGAAGAACTTCTGCTCAGCTTCCTATTCCGTTGCCCTCTAACCTCCCAAGCAATGCAGTGCCAGTACAAGAACTCCATTGACAGTTTGAATTTGTGCTGCTCTGAAAAATCACAAAAAAACTCTGTTTTAGCACAAATTTAACTGACTAAATAGTTAAATTGCTAAAATAACAGTAATGAATATAATTTTACAATGTTCAGAGTGCCTCAGCTGGGTTGGAGAAAGAGGGACAGTGCTGGAAAAATGAAACAACTATGTGCTTCCTCAGCTCCAGTGTTGGGAGAAGAGTGATTACACCAGCCAGTCAGATTGCCCTTCCCACCACACTTCTAAGAGGATTTGTGGATGTTTTCTTGCCTCCTCATAGGCCTGTAATTAGGGACGTGAGAAGTGTAACTGATAGTTTAAAGCATTGTTACTTTCAGTTTCGAAGCTGTAACAGCATGTCTGTTTACTATTTGAAAGAGATGTGTAATTTTGTTTGAAATATTTGACATTCCTACTAATAAAGTAATGGGTCGCTTAGATGAGGGGTTTTTATGGGTTATGTATCCGCAGACGTTCACATGGCTAGCATCTTTGGCGTTCTGCAAATGGAGTTTTTAGTTCTATCAACAGTGGCAGCAATCAGCAGTTTTCCATGGAAGTACAGAATTGGCAAAGAAACCCCAATGGGTTTTCATAGAGCTTGTGAAGTATATAAACTTTGTTAATTCTGTGTATTTTACTGCCCTACATTGCATTTATATTACCACGATGTGTGTTTTCAGTTGGTTTTGGGGAGGGCACTGGAGAAACTAAACAATTGGGGGGAGGGGAGTAATGGCTAGATCATTCTCTTTCCGTGGGGTAACACGTGAGGGTGGTGGTACTGCAGTGATAGTGGGGGATTTTTCTGTGTACGTTTTTTAATTCTCCATTGAACTTGAAGTTAGTGCTTAGTGAAGAACTGCACACAGACATGGATTTTGATTTCCTAAAAATAAGAAAAATAATACATCGGTAATCTGATGAAGCAATCCCCAGATTGCAACATATTTTCCTTATTTTTCACGCTGCCCAGAGCAACTAACCTGCTTTTCCAGTGAAACGGAAAAGTATTCTAAGCAAATCTGGAGCAATTGATTTGCATTCAGTTGGTGTCTGAAACTCTTTCAGGGCAAAGCTCAAGCAGGATGTAAAGTTCAGCATGCAGGTGACAGGCTAAAAGCAAACATGTGACTGTCTGGAATGTATGTTGTCAACATCCGTGGCTGATAAGATGCAGAAAATTCAGACACGTTTACCTTTTAATCAGGAAGAATGACTGTAACAGAATCAAGAGGCCTTTGCATGAAATACAGGACAAATGACAAGGCAGAAATAAGGTACGTTTGTAATTTTAAATACTTTTAAGAGGAAAAATGGTTACTCACCTAGCTGCAGACGCTACACCGAGGCCCTAATAGGTGGAGTAATATAGTTTTCATGTCATTTTTTTAAATGAAAGCCAGAATCATTACGAGATGATGTGTAGTGGAATGTTGGAAGAGGTATGTTTTCTCCTTCCCTAAATAAGCCTGAAATGGGAGTCTTAGAGCCTATGTTTTGAACTGGATGAAATGTGGAACTTGAGGCTCCATAGTGGTGGTGCTACGGGATATGTAGTACTTTGAGATAAAATTTGATGTATTTGCTATTCTCCACAATTAGGTAGCTACTTTTCTGGGGAAAAAACGCCTTGAGTTGTAGGGGGTTCATATTTTAATGTCAAGAGAACCCCTATTCAGTCTTCAGTTTGTCAGCCATACATAGAGAAGTGTACTATATTAAGTGCATCTTAATTTTTATGATTTTTTTTTTTAAAATGGACCACTGACAGTGTACTAAAGCTTTTGCCAGATGGTGTGAGCTATTCAAGAAATAGCTGCTCTCACAAACTTTAAGATAGCATAAAAAAACTTCTACAACTAGTGTAGAATAAGTACGTTCTATGTACAGAGCAACCCAAGCCCTCTTCTGATCTGTCTTGTGGCATGGTTCACTTCTGGAAACTGACAGTTCTTTTATCTTGTCACATTTAGTGGTGATTTTAGGTATCCTAGCACCTTTAGAAGACTTGTAGCACTTTTTAAAAACCTTTCCTATTTTTCTTGTCACATGACTTTAAGTCACAACAGGTGATAAATGCATGAAGAAAGCTGGAAGTCTAGGTTTATATCCTTCCCTCTTACTTTGTGTCATGGAAGATTCTAAAAAGAGGTCTGTCTGTCGTGTCAAAAGGATTAAGAATGGTTGAAATTACAAAGTCCCACATCCCTTGCAAAAACTCGTGTATCTGTGACTTCCACAGTTTGGAATGTGGGTAGACGGCTAAGTGAGGCAGGCCCCTGTAAGGGCTGCTTTTCAGGGCATTATACAGCTTCAGACTTTGAGTTCTTTGTATATGTAATTAGTATAATGGGCAACTTTGACACTGGCTCCTCCAAATTGCAGTTTTACTTCTCCTTAAATGCAGGAACGAGTTTGGCTGTAGAAAATGGGGAGAAGTAAAGGTTCTGAGATAATCGCAAAAATCCCATGGGGACACCTGTGTTTTGGTCTTGATAGGCATTGCCCAAGCAGTTGTCCTTGGGTGCAGAAGAATCAGTTGCCCAGCTTACGCCCAAAGCCACTTTTAACCAGTGGGAGATACAACATTGGAAACTGGAGTTTATTGGGAAAAATTAGAACTTAGTCATAACTACTGCGTGGAAGCACTAGAGGACACCGCAGTAACAGGCAACACTTTTAAACTTCCCTTCTTGCCAGAGCATTGCTTTGCATATGCAATTATCTTGGTGTTGCAAGTTTGAAAAGTTGCCATGCTATGAGACTTCAGCTTCAGCAGGAGTGGACAAAAATCTTAGAAGGATATCATCATCTTTTGTTAAGATGGAAAATTGCCTCTTTGGCAATAGCAGTATTTATGGGATAATTAACTTATCCACAGGATCGTCCTTGAATTCCTCCTCTTTTATAATGTCTTTGAGAGGACAGGCAAGTAATTCAAAGAGCAGAACTTATTTTTAGGTTTAGTCTGAGCCTGAAATAAACTGAGAAGGCTGAGTAGTGTTACGATAAACAGGGAGTAAAACAGAGACAGGAAATAGGGGGTCTTTGGTAATGAGTTCCAGCCACTCTTGAAACAGAAAGCCAGAGAAGGCATTACTTGAAAATAGTTTCTCAGTGACAGCTTAATAATTTTTAGCTTGTTATTCAACATTAAAAGGGAACAGTTTCTGCAGATTTATACTGTTCTTGAAAGAACTTTTTTTTAAAGATCATTTGGCAAGTTATATTTTTGAAGTTTTTAGAGTTACATTGTTCTCGTTGCTAACTGATCCACTGTTTAAAAAAAACAGATGTTTGGGGGAGAGTCTGAAGTTTATACAGTCGTGTGTTATATATACATCTGTGAGAAGCGTTTGGGATAAGACTGTGGGACAGAGGCAGAAGATTTAGCTTAAAATGTGACCACGCATTCAAGATTTTAGAAGTTGAGGGTTGAAAGGGGAAGAAGTCACAGCTATATCCTGTAGAACAAAGCCGTGTGCTTGCTTCCAAAAGTTGCTTTTAACCCTGGGAATGTGACTGCTGAGATGGGCCCAAAGCATGGATGGTGAGATTGATATTTACAAGCACTTCACGTGGCTAAAGAGGGTAAGTGATTTGCTGGGCTTTGCTTTCTCTTTGTAAATGCACTTTAGCAAATCTTAGTCAGAATTCTCAGCTTTGCGGAAGGAGAGCTATTGAGTGCCTGAGACAAAGTACCGTAAGTTTCTTCATGAGAAATGAATTAAAGACGTTTCTTCGTGTAGGAGGCGGCAGATCAGGGAGGGGAGAGAATCAGCTGTCTTTGTCTTTAAAAACGAAACTCTAGAATCAAACTTTGAACAAATGGCAATAGATTCTAGCAAGTGCTCTTGCTTTCCTGAGATTGTAATACAACAAAGCAAATCTTGCATGGGAATGTATGGCAAAAAAGTAGAATATGTTGTTTACCATGTTATGCTTTAAAATGAAAAATTATTTGCACTAGTTCTTCTCTTAATCAGTTCTTCATCAGGGTAACTGTATGAGACCTTTTAGGATGCCTTTGTTTTGGTTAAAAATGGTGGTACTTTTTTCCTGTGCACTGTACTCTGATAAAATTATGTTTTTTAAAAAGACAGTGCTATTAAAATCCCAATTTTGTGAGGAACTGTCTGAACATGAATTAACTGCATGAGATTGTTTTTGTCTTCCTATAGAAGAAGAAAAGTAGGTTTGTGCAGTTGTCTCGTCACCTTGGAAAAATTACTTTGTTTTTGTCAGCTTTTAGATTTTTTAGGTTTTAAGTATTTGTTTTTCAGTGTTTGAAAAATGTGAATAGATCCTTCACGGTATACTGGGGTTTTAATTATAATATTAATTTAATTGTGTGTCATGTAAGCAGCACGTCCTCTTGTTATACTTTTAAAATCTATTTTAACCTCTGTGTACTTTCCTTGCAAATTCTGTGCATGCATGCTATTTATGTTAGTGCTTCAGTATGGGACTGGATTAAAAACACACATGTATACATATGCACATGCACTCTATTTTTTTTACTAGCAGTATAAACGTAAAATGTCAGTAAATACGTGAAATGTGATTAGGAACTTTAATTTGGGTAGTTTCTTGAATGAATATAAAATCTTCATGTTGGAATGTCTATCTTTAATAAAAGCTTAAGAATCATGAAGTTAATTTGCAAAATGTTTAGATCAGGTTCTGGAAACTTTAACATTTCTGGAGTGTGGGTGGGGAGGGGATTAAGTGGGGAGTGAGTGGGATAGTGAAGGAGAAGAGACAACAGGAAGTAGCAGCTGGTAACATTATACTATTAGTTTAACCTGTGCTCTCTGCAGTTAAAGCTAAATAGCTCTTTAGTGGTTTTTGAGATGACGTATTAACTTGTTATTTAAATGAGGTTTTGAATACGGTATGTCTGCCACCCCTGCTTCCTGCTTTAAATTTAATTTCTAAAAAGATAGATTTGCTAACAAAAGCCTAAGGTGTGCTGTTACCGGGTTGTGTGGCGTTCAGGATACAGGGAGGTCAATGACATAATAGGAAAGGGCTCAAGAAATAGCTTCAGTGAAGAACGTCTCACACTGAAACGTTCACAGATTTGCAGGGGTTAACACAGGGTGTCTTCAGGGTGATTTTTCAAGATGATCAGAAAGGACACTGTGTTCAAATGTATCACAGGCTTTTACAGGAATTAATAATGCTGTTACTGTTGTTGCATGTAGTTCCTTTTATGTAGGGTATGTAAAGGGGAACATCGAGACTGCTGCTTTTCCTTGCAAGCTCTGTAAGGGGGTGAGCACATGTGGGGGAAGGGAAGAGAACTGAAAATGATCTTGCATTGTTCCCAGGAGAACCTAAGTAGTCTGCTCCCAAATTCCTTTTAGAAGTGATTTAAAAAAAAAAAAAAAAAAAAAGGTTGAAACAATCTAAGTTGCTTATTTAGTTCTCATGTTCAAGAATCCTAACATCACATGTCTGGCACTGACTGTGATAGCATATAAAGATTTCAGGCCCTGCAATCAAAGACTGTTTCTCTTTGGCTGCTAATGAAAGTACGAGTACTCTCCAGAGTAACAAATGCCACTTCACAGAGAGTAACTGCAACAGACTTCCATAAGGCCTTGGTGAAGAATGCCAAAGCTGGCTCCAATTTCATCATGAGCAGAAATCACTTCAGAGACCAGAATCAGTTTTGATGTTGCAGTGGTTGGCTAAGCTACATTTGCATGGTATCTGCGGCTTGGACTGGGTTAGGGCAATAAACAAATACAAAAATCACAAGATCCAGGCAGGCAAAATGACAGATACAACTGCTATTTTCAGATGCTATTTTCACATTCAGAATAGAGGTTCTGGTTTAAGCAGTTGTCTTGTAACATAAAGTGTATAGTACAACCATGCAACAGTAGCAGGGACAAAGCAATGTTTACATCAAATGGCAATAAGGTGTCACCGCACTTCTGCTCTTTCTATTGGACTTTCTTGATGTCAACATGACCTCTGAAAAGTGCTGTGCCAAGAATGGACAAAGTGGGCAGCAAAATGTAAGAGAAGATGGACAGAACCAAAAAACAATTTAGCCTTGTCTTAGTTGTATATGATGCACAGTTAATGCGTTTTCCTTCGTTTACTGTTTTTTCTCCATTTTACATTTTTTTTCTTTTCGCCAGTAATAAAAATGATTAGTCTGCAGTAGTATTTCTCACAAGAGAAAGAACTTTCTCTGCTAATATCTTACATGATATCAGAAAGACAAAGCTCTGAAATGGGTACGGCCACACTGTATTTCATGGCATGTGATACTTCGATGGCAATTTCAGAATTGTCCTGGTTAGCTTTGTCTGGCTGAGAAGCCGAATATCTGACATAGGCACATAATACTGCCCTGGTTTCATGTGGCGTTATAAGAGTTTGTAACAATGCCGATATTGAAGGACACCTTGTTAGTAAGACACAAAACCTGGCTAAGGGAGGCACATCTCTCAGCAGTCTGTTTCTAGAAGGATATGGAAGAGTTCTTGTGTACATACAGTGCACTTTTAACAGTACGCTAACGCAGCAGCATGGCTCTCATAAAGTAGTTGGTGGGCAGTTTGTAGGAAGCATTTTGCAGATAACTGATTTTGGGTTCTTTTACAGGGCCTAAGCATAAATCCGTCACTCGCAACAGTTTCTGTAGCAAGCTAAGGAACCTGAGACATTCCCTACTACCTGAAGCTGAAAGTGTCTCATCTTTAGCAAACTTTCTTTGATTTTCCTAAGGGATTTGGGTTAGAGGGTTCACATACCATTTCCTCTGTTGTCCTGTTGCTTTATTCTTGTCTTTCCATCTGGCCTTAATTGGAACACACCATTCCAAATGAAAATGGCACAACCCCCATTTAGGTACGTAGGCATGGAGGTAAAACCACAAATTATTAATAAGCATAATGAACATAAATGCTGATATTTACTACAACAGTATTATGGGCTCTCTAAGGACACTGTAAACTAACTGAGCTATTTGAAGTGCAGTGGATGGAATGAGCAAAATGGAAAATGGAAAGTCTCTTGTCTCTGGAAAACTTTGTACAGTGGTAAGGAGTTTTCTTTTGAGAGATGCTGCCTTATAAAGTGGAGGTGTCTGATGGCTCTTGTAGCTTGCTTACACTTACCTTTTGAAGTGCATGCAGCACAGAGCTAATGGCTGACCTGAAACAGGTATACATTATTCTTGTGCTTTTCTTTCCTTCCTTCTGGATGCTAACCTGTACTAGCAAGAGGTGGAGCAATCAAACCCATGCTAGAGCCATTAAGCTTATGATATTGAGGGTGAATCTTACGATATCTGTAAGGATAACTTCCTTTAAGTAATGTACCTGTCTGGAGGAGAAAATAGATACTAGTATTAGGAAAAATTATCCAGAAAAATATTAATATTTGGTCAAAATTCTTTTATGATAAGGACTACGGAAATTTACCTAGCTCTGTCTTTGATTAATTTCAGACTGTAGGCTGTTAGCTTTTTCAAAGTGACTGTCACTTTCACTTAACCAACAAGGAACAACAGCAAATAGAAAATCCTGTTGTTGCTTTATTAATTGCCTTCAGATGTAAGGCAAGAATGACAGATCCAGAAATCATGTTCCAGCCTTCTCCTCCTCCTCAAGTACACTGAGTGAATGTACATATGGGTGTGTATCTGAGGTAGCGCTAACATGCTGAGAGATTAAATTTGTATTAGATCCATAGTCAGATGCCAAAATAAAAATGTTTATTGTGTAGGCTACTCACTCATCACTACACAATAGCAACTACTGTGACTCATAACATCAATTCTGCCGGCCGAAAAGAGTAATGAAGAGGTGGAAAGTCCATACTCTTCTAAATATTATCAACTCCAAATAGGCTGGCAAAAGTGTATAGTGTACATTTTCTTGTATTGAAATATAATACTATGGTCTCTGTGCTGCTAGTAGTTTGCAGGAGAACTGAGTGGTTGAACTCTGCTGGCTATACGCCTTGTTTTCATCTTCTAAACTGCAGCAAAAGACAATACATCGAGCATGTCCCTAATCTTCCCCAGTAATGCCAGTATTATAGTTGCCACAGGCGGCTTATTCAATTATCAGTGGAACTGAAGGTGATTCATGTGACTGAATAAGAAGAGAGGAGGGTTATGACATAATCTGTCTTCTAAAGGAGGCGGGTGACTTGTTGAAAAAGCTCACAAATCACCACTCTGACTGACTGCCAGGTTTCTTCTCCCAGCTCCTCCCCCCTCCACAGCCCAATATGAGATCCATGGTATTAGTGACAAATTTCCATGTAGCAGCGTGTTGATCCACTTCAGAAGTCGGTATTTTTGTTTTAAAGTTATCGGTGTAGAAGATTCTTTGAGATGAAACTGAAACAGCACACGAGGAGAACATAAACTGGCCCGTATTCAATTTTATTATCTCGCATATGTGCTTGCTTTAAGGGGCTTACTTTTACAGCCTCTCAAGGTTCAGCTAGACATTCTGTTACAGAAGCTTCTGAACGGAACATCTGTACAGAAGCACTACAACAGTGGTTGTCATTCTGTTCTGACAACAACCTGCATTTTGAATTGTTTCCTATTAAAATAACACGCACAAAAACATAATGTTCCGTGCTTCCCGGGCTCGGAGAAGGCTGCTGCAAATTAAGATAGCTAACTGTGTCTACCAAACATTTCCTCCCTTTCTTTCCACACCCTTTTATGTTTTTGCTGGTTGTCCCCCTTTTAAATTAAAGCTGTTGAATCATACTCTAAAGTCTGATATTTTTTGTGTCATATATTCTGGAGGAATATTTAAGTCTTTTTCTTGGAAAAGGACTCTGTAATGACTCGATCATGTAAGTGATACTTAGTCAATTTTCCAGCAGCTGCCAATATTATGTCTGAGTTAGAGTAAAGAGCATGTTCCAGAGAGAGATTTGGAAACTAAAGATGAAGCTGGAGCAAGTGATGGAATGCAAAAGCCTCTTTCCCCCCGCCACCCCCCCCTTAGAACTGGGAGAAACAGTTGATGTGGAATTGTTTGAGGAAATATTTTATGTTAATATCTGATGCGATCTGATGGATATTAAACTATATGCAAAATCTCTATGGAGACTATAATACATGTGCTTCAAGACATTGCTTTGCAGCTGCCTTAGGTAAAGTATTTATGGTATGCACTTGACTTTTCATCTGCAGTGGTACTACCATGAAGGTAGTTTCAACCAGCTTGCCTTAGCATATCTTTCCTTCTACTTTGTTATGCTGTGTCATCATCAATTTTTTTACATGTTTTATGCAATTTCTCTCATTCTTTCAATACATAAAATATAAGTAACATATTTAGCTTATAATTTGTGAAGCCTAGGTAATAATTTTTGGTCTTTAAGGCTACATCTGAAATAACATCTTTGTGGAAAATCTTGGTGGTTCAGCCTTTTGGTCATGTGGTTACACATGTTTGTGAGCTCTTACACCAACTTGAGTGGTCTGTATCCTTACGACTTTAGTGTTAAGGTCCTTTATTCAGTTACTGCTGATACATGTGATAGCTAACTATATTTGCTCAGTTTCCTCTCAGTACTGACTTTCACAACTGCAGAATGCACTCCAGCCATCCACAGATGGCCTTGGTTCATATTACATTGTTTTATCTTGTCTTTATGCGTGCCACAAAGCTTTACCACGTCTTAAACAACTGCTCTGTGTCAATCAGCCACTTTTATTTAGCAGGTCGTTGTCTGTCTACTGCACTTTCCTCTACTTATCTGAGCACTCTCTGGATGACCTATTGGCAGAGTTGATTCCTTTTTTTTCTTCACCCTTTTCTGTTCACATGGGTGTGATTTAGTAGGTTGCACAGGAGTATTGAGTGTTGGACTTGAGCAGAGCGTATTTCACAGTCACAGTGCAGCAGACATCATCGGAGGCTATACGTTTGGTAAATGTGAGTGTAGTAGAATATCTTGTTTGTGATTTGATATTGAACTAATTCTTAATTACTGATTGTGCAAAATGTTGAACTCTGTTTTGAATTCATGACAGATTGGTTATGTAAAAATATGTTGGCAGTAATTTAACTCACTGTGCTTGTAAGGCTGGGGGGAGGAGGTGGTGGTTACACAAGTGGTTACGGGTATATTTCTTAAATCTAGCCTAGGAAAATAGCAAATGACAGCAGGAGAAAGGGTGCAAAATCTACTTGACTAGGCGGTTTTGTCATTAAGAGAATTTTTCCCTGCCTAGCAGCGTGCTGTTCTTGTGTTCTATTCAAGTGTTCCTGAATACCTGATGATCTAGGTGCAGGAAAGTCTCCCCTAACATTGTGTGTGAGCTGAAGACATACTGGGGAAGGCCTGTGGGCTCTCCATTGAGAAAACTCATTTAATGGTATGTAATGGCATTTTAACCCTAAGGGAAACATAGCCGCTAAGACTAAAGATTTCGGATTCTAAAGTACAGTATAAGACCTTGCTCTCTAAGTGGAATAACGACCCAGGCAGAATGGCTGGCAGTATGATTGAGGATGCATAGCTGAGGTCAAAGGATTATCTAGACAGACATACAGAAATGCATGTTGTTTACTTAGGAGGATCCCTTATTTTCATTATGGTACTACAAAAGTTTTGCTGGAGCGAGTGCAGAGGAGGGCAACGAAGCTGGTGAAGGGCCTGCAGAATAAATCTTATGAAGAGCGATTGAAGGAGCTGGGACTGTTTAGTTTGAGGAAGAGGAGGCTGAGGGGAGACCTCATCACTCTCTACAACTACTTGAAAGGACATTGTAGAGAGGTTGGTGCTGGTCTCTTCTCACAGGTAATTAGCGATAGAACAAGAGGGAATGGGTTCAAGCTGCAGCAGGGTAGGTTTAGGCTGGACATTAGGAAAAAATTCTTCATGGAAAGAGTGGTCAGACACTGGAATAGGCTGCCCAGGGAGGTGGTGGACTCACCATCCCTGGATGTGTTTAGGACTCGTTTAGATGTGGTGTTAAGGGATATGGTGTAAGGGAGAACTTTGTAGAGTGGAGTTGATGGTTGGGCTCAATGATCCCAAGGGTCTTTTCCAACTTAAATGATTCTATGATTCTATGAAAAGTTAATAAGGAATGAACTTTAAGACCATACGGACTGACTGACTGACTAACTTTTAGTACAAAGGGCCTAAGTTAAACTGAAGAGGCATGTTTTATAAACACGGGGGGCATATTTCTTAATAAAAAGAGAAGGACGGGATGCTAGCTTAATAAGACTGCTAAAAAAGGACCCTAGGCTGAAAATATATCAGTGTTACTATATGGATAATATGAAAAGAAATATGGCCCAAGGGTCTGTGAAAAGGTTTTTTCCACTCTAGCCATTTTCAGCTGGAATCCTGTCTCCTCTTAGGCACTTAATTTCAAAAGAAGTCAAAGAACAATTGGTGAAGATAAACCAAAAGAAAGCAACAAAACAGATCTTGAAAAATTAACCTGTGAGGAAAAGACAGAAAAACTTGTGTTTGTTTAGTCCTTAGAGGGACATGCTCATTAGAGATCTACAGATAGTATTCAAATATGTAAAAAATTTTCTGAAGCAAAGGGAAAGACCTCTTTTTTTTTTTTTTTTTTTTTTTTTGATCCATGGTGGTATGATAAGGACAAGTAGGTTGAAGTTGAAGAGATGATGATTCAGGTTAGACATTAAGAAAAATGTTCTAATTATGTGTAGCTAAACAGATTATCTGGGGAGGCTGTGTAATCCATTTCTGGAGGTCTTTAGGAGTAGGCAAGACAAGAATATTGCAAATAATCATCAGTCCTTGGGTGGAATAATGAACCAGAGGATCTCTTCAGACACCTTTCAGTCCTGTTTGTTGGTGTGTCTGTGGTTCTGTCAACTCCTTTCAAAATTATCAGGGACAAGGGTGGTCTGTTCCTCTCAGCTCCTAAAGATGCCACACTTGTGTCTAGTTCAGCACTTTATAGCTTGATAAGTGTCTTTTGATTGGATAAATATTTGATTTCTTGATTTGTATTAATTAGCACTGTGTTTATTTTCATCATCTGTTTTACATTTGGACTTGTAGATCTCAATGGAGATAAAGAAGCCATGAATATTTTTAATATTTTTTTAAAAATCCTGTTCAGAAATGTTCAGTTGAGAAAGAAAGGCCAGTTGTGGAGGAGGATTACAATTATATTGGTGCCCTTCTACAAGTAACTATAAATGAGTAGTCAGCTGCAGACTAGTGTAGTTGAAGGGAACTCAGTGAAGTTGACTCTTACGTTAGCTGAAAAGGCAGACAGTGTTGTGTTCCCTGGCAGCAATGCATCGCCTGCAGTGGAGCTGGGAAACGAACCCCTAAGGGCTCATGTTACTTTCAATGCTCTGAGCATCCAAACAGCTCCATTCCCACAGTTACACAATGTTTTAGTGTGCAGGATGAAGCTATGGGACTCTTGTAAACTTTTTTAAATAAATCTGCAGATTTTTTTTTTTAATTGTGGTTTTTCTCTCTGGAGTATTCAAATTCGTAGGAAGTGGCACGTAATAGTTAGGAACAGGCCACATTTTAGCAGGCTTTGCTCCTTAGAGCCATTTAGAAATCCATAAGTGGTTACATAGCTCAAGAAGTTCCTGATAAGAATTTGATAATTTAAATAATTTCTTAATTGCTAACAAAAAAAAAACCCTTTTCATTCAGTAATTTATAGGAATAGTATAATACATATGTCATTTTTTTACCATTTAAAAATAAACACCCAGATTCCTTGACTTTGGCAAAAGGCTGTTGAGAGCGGATCAAATTAAATGTTTTTTGTCTTGGTAAGGTGGCATTCCCAATAAAATGATAATTTGCCAGAAAATATCAAATCTATTCATATACAATTTTTGATTGCTAGAAATGAGAAAGTATTCAAAATCCAGCTAAAAAAGGGTACATTCAAAAGGCTTAATGCATATGAAACAAATGGGTTTGGTCTGTAGACACATTTCGTAACAACCACTCAACATATATAACTTTTTATTAAATATTGCTTGACATTTTAATATTAACTGTAAAAATTCTCATAGCACTTTTTTTCCCTCAGTCACAGGTGAATCATCATTCATCTAATAATGAAACTTATCAAGAAAGATTGGCACGATTAGAAGGTGATAAAGAGTCGCTCATACTGCAGGTATGTCTTGAAGAGGAACCTGTCTACGTAGTTGATATTCAGTGAATAGAAGCTGAAGTGACAGCGTATTTTCTGTTAAACAAATGTTAGCAGGTCACCAAGTGTAACTGATATTTAATCAAGAGTTAATTTATAATTTGTATAATCCACCTGATTGATTTCATGGTGGGGTAACTTCGTAAAGGAGAGGGCAGTAACAGCAGTAAGAGAGAGAAGAATGACAAAGGAGAAAAACTAACTTAAAGATAATTCTGTGGCGTCCCAAGACAATGCTGTGGTAGTGGTTCTCATTCTAGGTTTGCTAGGTTGTACCAGTTGATTTTTCTAGGTTCTGCATGCCACCATTTTTAATGAACTGGAAAACTGGCAGATAGATAGAGCTGATATTTTTCCTGTGTGTGCACTGCACCAAAGTTGCTTTACATCATTAAAAAGCTTAAAGGGGAAGAAAAGGGGGAACTGGAAAATTTGTCAGTAAAATACATGCTTAAGCTCTTCCAGGTTTCTCATTTCTCAGTTCACCAAGCCTTTTTCAAACAGATCCACTGTCAGCTTTCCTCCTGGAGAAAACATGTTTTACAAAAAAAACTTAATTATTTTTTTCTGGATATTTTCACTATTACTAAACTGTACATTGCATGCTTTTTAAAACTGAAACTGAAGATTCTTTCAATGGTCTTTGCATATCCTTTCTCTTTATGCTTACAAAAGCATATTATAAGCATACATATTTATATCAAACAAAACTTAACTATACTGGGTAGGTGTTCTCCCTGCTTTCAGTTACTAGTTTCTGTAAGCATGTTTCATCCTGTATGTTCTGTTCACACTTGCATTAATTTACTGAGCAGAATTCTCACTGCTGCTGTTAAATAAACAATAAACTGTTTGTGAGACATAAGCTTAGGCTTGGTTGGATTTTTTCATTACTGTTAAACTAAGATTGCTATTGCCACATTTAGGAAAAAAAATGAATAAAAACCAAACTTCTGGATGGAATTTAAGTGTTTAAATGTGTGCTGTAAATTCCCTTTTTTTCTGAGAGGGAATTAGGTCAGCATCACAACTGATATTTATTAGAACACCTTTTATTAATCAAGTGGTTATTAACCACACATGAGCAACTTGTAATTGGAGCAACAATTAGGAGGCCAAAGCCAGCTGTTTGCTCAGAAGCAGAGGGTTGTACTGATGCACCTGTTGCGTTGTCCCTGAGTGCCTCTTTGTTTCATCACGTGTGTGTATAGTCTGGTGATCTTTGTCGGCATGGAGCAGCCACTGTTGTTTTGGATGTGGTTCGTGCTATACAGTCGGTCGTTGATGGTCATGCGTGCTGCTCGGCTTGTACAGATTTGGCAGAATTTTGGTGTTCAAAGTGTATCAGCCTTTGTGGATTTAACAGGATGGCTAGTCTCCAGCGTTAGTTTCTGAAGACTGTTCCAGGCTACTGCTCGGAACGTACTTTTTCTGTCTTTGTCCTGCTGATTTTAAGTAACTATTTATTCATGCACACAATTAGGTACGTATAGAATGCAGCCAGACAAACTCACAAAGAAGGGTCTTTTATGACATGGTTTTGAGACCTGCCTGGAGTTTTTCTCAAAAATAATGTAGTAAATTCAGATATAGAAATTGTCTCTCTCTTGCCTTTTATTCCCATCATACCCCAATCAAATCAAGAGGCTTAGTCAATATTTATGCATTTTCCTATTCCACTGCACAGTATTGCAGTAGAAGTCCAAAAACCCGAGGCAAATAAGATAGATGAAAACCTCAGTCTGGTAGATAAAAGTCAACAACTAAACAAAGGTGCCAAGATGGAGCTGGGGTGAGAACCAGGTTTACACCAGTTCTGCATATGCTATCTAGGCAGTCAAATATGAGGAACATGGGCAAGTCCCATGCTGAGGTGACAGTGGCCTCAGAGAGACTGCTGGGACAAACCTGGCTCCTGGGTGTGACCGTTGGCATGAAGGATCAGAAAGTGATGGGAAACAGAGCACCTCTATTCTACAGCTCACGTTGCCTTGTGCCAGTGACTGTGGTCCGTAGCTGTAATCTGTAGGGAGTATGAGGCTGGGAGCGCTCCAGTCTTGCATCAGCCGTGCTGCAGAAGCAGCAGTGCAGGGCACCTTGTAGTGGGCACGGGCAGTGCCCATTATCTCAGTCCACCAAGGCTGAGTCAAACAGCGCACCGTGAAACCTGCTTCCGCTGTTCAGGCTGGAGTGGAGGCTGGAAATGCTACAGCATCTGTCTGGGACACCTTCTTATAGCTCAGTGACTGCACAGAGAAGCTAATGTACTTCTTTAGGTGTTTGTTCTGTTTGTTGGGTTTTTTCCCACAAAGGTGTTTTAAACACTTACACCACTTGCTTTTTAGCCAATTGTTCAATATGCCTCACTTTTATAGATATTTACAGAAAATCTATTATCTATGGGCAGACTCCTGCGGGTGTTGCTCTGCTAAGGCAGGATGGACTTGCCAGCATAGCATATGCTGGGGTTATGTTCGGTGCGCAGCCTGCTGATTCCCTGAAGAGTCTGGCAGATGTGATCCTGAACAGAGGGGAAAATATGAGCTCAAAGGAGCTAATGTGCCTCTCAGCCTAACTACTGGAACAGCCAACACATGCTTCTAAAGCTGCTGTTTCACTAAATTCCTTTGCAGGTCATATTTAACATAGAGAGTTTTCCTTACAGGTAACAATGCTAATGGGAAGCTAATCCAACCCTTTAGGTAGAGCCTGTTTTCTTTCTCTGGAATTTGCAGGAGACTCAAGGAGAGGATTCAGTTTGTTTCTTCCTGCGTTCTGACCTCACGGGGGATTTTTGTGTGCCATCACCCATCTAATGGGAGCAAAACAAAAAAGCACATAAGCAACCGACTTCCTCGCAGGGAGTTCTCCTCCTGCCCCATCTTGGATGTGTCCCCCTGCCATCTGCCTCCACCCACTCCTTCCTGTCATCTCTCATCCTGCATTCATCTGTACTCTACCCCAGAACCAACTACTTTAAAGGCAAAAAAATAAAATAGTCCTCTTTTTTTTTTTTTTTCTTCTTTTTCTATATTCCTTTCCCAGGCGTGCATGTCATTATGTTTGCAGGTAAAACAAATACGGATCACGTAGGCACTCCCTCTGCAGCTTCCCTAAAGTGAACTCAGTTGTTCATTGATTGGGTTTTAGAAATGCTGCGTAGCAGGTATATCTCAAAAGTTTCACTTCCACATACTGTACTTTTTTATTTTTTTAATAAAGGTGTTGCAGGGTTGGATGTGACAACACAGATAAGTTTTTGTTAACGCATTTCATTCAGACTGGAGTTTAAACACCTAACGTTGCTTTTTCGTTTGAGGCAACATTTTTCTAGTATAATCAAGGCTATATATAAATATATATAAATATAGTCTTGATTATACTAGAATATATAAAATATATCTATATTTATAAAAATAAATAGTAAATATGAATATACAGAGTGCTGCTTAACATAGGAATTAACACTGGGCGTTTTTCCCGTCTTTGTAACGTTATCCTGAGTGTAGTTTTTTCAGCTTTGCAAGCTTTGAGTTAGGCTGCTGGGCTTTTCTTATTACACACTCACTGGTCTGTACCACCATTCCCACAGTTCTTTACCAGTATTGCTTATTGTTTCTTTTCCTGGGATTCATTGTCTGTATCTCACTTCTTTTGCTTTCATGTTTTGGCTTGCAAAGCCTGGGAATTTTTCTTGGAATAGAACTTTGCCGCTGCTAAAACATGCCTTTTACTCATTGCATTCTTTATAACTTCAGAACGCTTTATTGATAGGTAAGCTGTTTTTCTGTTCTTGTAAGAAGTAAAGTAATTGGTTGGTTTCCGAATGAACATTTTATTGTTTATCCGTTTTCGGGAGTGAAATGCCAACGGAACCTGAAATGGCGATGCATGCTCCAAAACCACTTAAAATATTTTCAGTATCCTATGTTCTTGTTCGGTGCTTTCCAATTTTTCAGATTTTGCGGGAACTGACTCAGGCTACCTATTGGTAGTCATCCATCTCTTCCAGAAAAGCTCCTTCTTTTTTATATTAAAACAAAATAATCGGCGGGGGAGGGGGGTTCAGAGGGCGGGGTTGGAGCAATATATAAGTAAGACTGAAAAGTTCTCAGTCTTGATAGAGCAGGTTGTTGCAGTGCACAAGAATATTAAACCACTGAGGACTTTAAAAGAGAACTTGCTGTTAAAATGTGCATTTGGATGTTAATTGTATAAGGTAATTGAAACTTATTTACAGTCAGTTCAGTAGCGTTGTGCTTCTCTTCTCAAATTACAGGTGAGTGTTCTTACAGACCAGGTGGAAGCTCAAGGAGAGAAAATCCGGGACTTGGAAATCTGTCTGGAGGGGCATCAGTTGAAACTGAATGCTACAGAAGAAATGCTTCAACAGGTAAAAATCTGGATGGGAAAGCTTCTTGCATAACCTTCTCCAACAGAGGGGTGAACATACATGATCAGCTTGCCCGCATGTGTGAGTGCCTTTGGCAACAAGATAAAGCGGGAAAAAAATACCTCTTTTTATTGTTCTCTTGCTGCTTTGCACATTTTTTTTTTTCCCCAATAAATGTTTTCTTTGTTTTCCTGTTGCAGAAACGTTTTACTGGCTGGTTGCATAACACTGTACGTGGCAGCATGTAAAATGAAACTATTGTGTCTTATTTGTACTGTGCTGACGAACTAAATTTGGACATGGTTGAGTAACTGGTTAGACAGGTTAAATGTATCTAATATATGTAGGAGTTATAGAATTAAGAAGTTTTATTTAAATATCTTTTTTCATATGTCTTTGAAGCTGAACAGGTAGTAAGTTGAAATGAATTATTGTATCAAGTTTGGTGCTATAACCATTTTTGCATGATTTCGGAGCTTTCCCCTTATTTTTGAAAGAAAATTACTATATAAAACATGTGTGGGTTTTTTTTTTTTATTTCAATCAACAGTTTCAGGCTATGTGATTTAGTTTTTGCTGTTTCATGTTATATGTTGAGGGAACAGAACAAATGATAAATTCAATACCTTACATTTCATGTGTTACTGCAGAGCTGGCAGGTCTGTCGATGCAAAAGAACTTTCCTGGTGCAATTTTCTGTTATTAGAGATGCAGATCATCCACGAGTAGTTTAGCAATACAAATATCAAAAATAGATTTCAAACCATAAATAACCCTCAAAATGTATGCCAGAAATTTGCAGGATAGATATTGTTCTTGATGAACTTACTTCCTCTCCCCACCCAGAACACTGTGTTATAAATTTACTGTTTTATTCTGTGTGAAATATATGTCTGTCTATGAACTATTCATGGCTTTAAATTATACTTGTGTTAATCTATATAAACCTATAAATTACAGTTGTGTTTACGTATATAAACTTATTTTACTGTGATAAGGATCCATGTACATATATGAACGTAAACTGCAGCAGTTTCTGTAAGATAAATAAACCTTTTAAAGTTATCATTCTCCGAGCTTCTCTAAAAAAAACTTGGTCTCCCACAACTTTTGCAGCCCAAAATGTTTCCAGCTGGGGAAAGTTTTATTCCCATACTTAAATGAGGGGATGTTTTTGAAAATGCAAATAGCGAGCGCATTTAGTTTTTCAGTGAAATCTGAAGTGAAATTAAAGAACAGCAACTATTTACGTGATGAAAATGTGTTTTCAAACTTCAGGAAGGCATTCACAATAGGCTGTATAAGTTTCCTGTTTCAATCTAAAACTAGATAGTTGTTCTATGACTTCTGCTAAAACTGTTTATTGTTTCTCTGACTTAAAATTTTCTGCTCTGATAGTCTTCTGAGGAAACTGTGAATTTAAAGCCTGATTTAAGAGAACACCGAGGCATTTGAAAATAGAATATAATAATGCATGTACATTGCTATTTTAATGAAAATATTTGCATTTACCCATCTGGCATTAGGCACGTGCACAAATTGCTTACAAAGCTGATCCTATAGTGATAAGCTACAGAAGTCTGTACTAATACTAAGGAAGTCGGAGAATCTCCAAATATGTTTAACGTAAACTTTAATCTAAATGTTGAGATCACTTTGAACAGCTGTAATTGTTGCCAAATGTAATTTCAAATTTATTTTCTTTCCTGTGCACATATTAGTTAGCAATAAGCTCAAATTTGTTGACTGTTTTGTATCGTAGTTTTGAGATATTGCGTTTGAACATAATTTTCAGAAATACTGACAAAATTGCTTGATTACGAGATTTCTAAGAGATTAATCTCTCATGCTTACAACATATATGATAGCTCGAGTTTGGTTGTTGCAGTTTTTTTAAGAGAAAGAATTATCTAGGCCACAACTTGGTATTAGTATTTTAATTTTAGTGTTCAATAGCTGAACCAATATTAAAAAATAAATTCAGCATGAAACTGAGATATTTAAAATTTATTTTGCCAGTGGAATAAAAAAAAATGATGTTAACATTTTAGTTTTGCGTGAGCAAGAAGAAGAGCAAATTAAGTGAAATACTGTAGGATGATCAGGGAATGGTAGTTGTGGTGTCTTCCTCACGTGGATTACATGCCCCAGTAGACAGTGGGATATGGGAAACCCAAGTTAGATCTCTCAAAATCTCAACAGTCAAAAACTATACATTTATAATGGCTCAGCAGAGGGCCCTATTTGTCTCTAATTTATTTTGAAGGTTCTTTTCTCAGTTCATCTTGTTGAAAAGATTACCCTCTATAGGGAATGAGTTGAGATTTGGAGAGAAGAGAATGACCTGATAGTGTGATGATTAGGACGTTCATGTAAGATCCGTGGCCAACAGGCTCTCTTGCAGTTCATTTGTCAAAAGTAGAGTGAGTATCTGGCCTCAGGGACTTCAACAGACTGATGGATCCATCAGATATTGGGGAGGGTTGGGTTCAGATCTTCTCAGACAGCAGTTGCCAGTGGCTGTACAAGTGCTCATGATGCTTAGCAAAGAGATGACAGGTACGAGTGTTGTCACTGGGTTTTTCCAGTCAAAACTATTTTGTGGGTCTTTCAAGACAGTACTTATTTATTTTTACAGCAAACTAACATATTTCTAATAAGATAGAATCATCTAGCTCTACATAATTATTCTGGCTTTTCAGAAAGACTTCTGTTATCTTCCTGAGGTAATCCCATTTTATTTCATGGTTCTGCTTGCTTATTTACAATGTAGTGAACTCCACTGATTTTTGCCTTTGTGAACATAAGTCGACTGCTTCTTCTAAATGGAAAATGGAACAATAAAAATAATTGCGTTAGCTTGAAAAATCTTTATGTATATTAATAGAACTAAGCTAACTACAGTATGAATAAACGTATTATTTACTTATCTGGGTAACCATATACCTAAGTCCAGGATAAGCCCCGTCTTTTTAATTTTGGGAACTAGAAGAAAAGTAACTCTTAATTAATTCTGTCCTAAAATGCTACAGTAAAAACAAACCCCAGACACTTTGTTAAGATAATTTAATGATGGTAATCTGGTAGTTCCACAACCGAAAGGGTATGTAATGCTGCCCTGCAAAATCGTTTTTGCTGAATCTATGCTAGCAGAGACTTGTCCACTTTGTCGGGGTGGGGTTACTGGCTAAAATCCTGCTGGCTTATGATTTATGCACAGTTGTTTTGAACCCTGCTACAAAGCGATCATGGAAGCACTTGTGAAACAGCAGCTAAAATAAACTTTATACTACATAAAATGTCTGTTCGGCATTTAGGATGGACATCTTGAATGTGGAATAGTAGCAACAGGTACTGCTGCTGCTTTGCAGAATATTGTGATTCTTCATCACTCTAAGAGGAGGGTGTAATATCCCTTAGTCAAAATGTGAACTTTCAAAAAATGAGCCAATCTAAAGGTTCTCCAAAAAGGAGAAGGCCTCATTCTCCTTTCATCCTTCTCCCTGGTCCTGACCATGCGCTTCTGCAACTTATTTTGTGCTGGCTGTCATGCTCATCAGACTTTTTCCTCAATGACTGGGAGAAAACTAACTTGGTGTTTAAAAAGCGGATGTTTTTCTGCTGGGTTAGTGACTTGAAACAGCTCACAGAAAAGTCAAGGCATGGCATAAGGACAATGGTGAGATGTGCATTTGATCTACGTGTTTATGAAACCACCGCCAAAGAAAATACGGCTCAGCAGCATTTGAGAAACAAGAGAATCCTGTGTAACAGATGCAGAGATGCCCTGGTGTCCACAGTTACAGATAATGCATGTATGTTTTCATGAGATGTGATGCTTACAGTGTCAAACTTAAGATTTTGCTTTTGTAAGGATACTTGTTCCACTACAGACTCTAATCAAGAAAAAGCATTTTCCACCTTAAGGGTGTTTGCATTTTCATTCTGTAAAACAAAGCAGGTCTTTCAAAAGCTCCTGAAAGTCAATAGCAAAACTTTAAATTGGTCCTTAAGCACGGTTCTGGTTTGGGCTGAGAAACACATTTCCTTGGTCATCTTTCATCGTAAATGTTGAGAGGAAATTTTCTGAAGCATGACTGGGAGCAAGACGCCAGATACAGTGGTATCTCTTTCTTGCCATCAAATGTGTAAAGGATATGGAAATGCCAGCCTGTGTGAACAGTTACCTGCCTTGCCCCTTAGCACATTGTAACGACTAAGTCTTGAAATAAAAACCCCACCTCCTAGAATTATCCTATGAAAACGATTTATGCTGTGACAGTCCATTTGCAGTATATCAGCTGCTTTAAAATGTAAAATTACAGCCAATTTTAGAGAACAATGATGTGTATGTGTCTTCCTCTAAGTTAGTTTGTGGCATTTCTAAGTACTTTCTTCCACTCGATTTTAAGAAGGAAACATTTTTTTAAGGGAAGAAACATTTTTTTAAGGGAAGAGAGGGCCTTGAACATCTGCTGTGTTAGCTTTGGGGGAACCTCCTATGAACTTGCTATCAGCTTTTCTTTCATTTGTAGAATAGAATGGGAAAGCAAAATTCTTACTCTATAAAGTAGCCTAAATTGTCCCATAACAGAAAGTACCAGCCATGCATAATGTAAACACGTTAGTGCTATGGAATCTACGCTGTCAATCTGCACAGCTGTGTTAAGTCAGTTCGAAAAGTGAATTTTCTGCACATACAGATTTCACCTCCACAGTTCTTCTTTTAAGTGGATTCGTTATGGTAATCATCGTGAGTAAGAATAGGTAGTTACCTCTTTGCTATTTCAGTGCGGCATTTGATGTATTTAATGATAGTAGTTCCCATTGAAGCTCTGTGGCATAAAGTGTAGCAGTGTAGAGTTTGCTGTGCCAATCAAAATGCTGGTCTGTGTGGCAGTGGCTTTCCTGTACCTGACCGTACCAAATCCTAGACGAGGTCTGACTGTGTGTTTCTGCCTTCCCAATTATTTCTGACACATAATTGCTAGAAGCAATCCAGGGGACTTTTGTCAGATGGTTGCATTGTGTAAACACGATCGTGTCTTCTGTCAAGTAAATTGTCTTGCAAAGTACAAAGCACTTGGCCTTAAAATTCTTTCTGTGTTAAAAATACACATAGAAACTGAAATGCTTGAATGCGAAGAGGACTGAATTTCTGTTTCTTGTGTCAGTTTATGGTCAACTGCTGCTTGGGTGCAAGGAGCAGGGGAAAGTCTGCCAGACAGTGCCCCTTGTGAGGCACAAGGGAGAATCTTTTAAAAACCAGTGGATTAAAAGAATGCAGGGAGGAGCTGTATGAGAATAGGGACTTGAATCTAACGCAGTTTAGTGCCTACCTGTTCTGCTTTTGCAGCTGTCTTACACTCAGGGGAACCAGAATCCTATCATGGTTGCAGAGTGTAAATCTGGTGTGTATCTGTTTGCTTCTCAGGAACTTTGCTGGCTGGCAAGGATCATTCCTTCAACTTTCAATTGCCTGAGTTATCTGATCTTAGATGAATTTCAGCACTTGTTTATAGCATGCAGTAACTTCTTGCCAGCAGCTAGCTTAGCGTTTCAGATTTTTGAAGTGTGCTCTGTGCTGCTCTGGTTGTGAGGCGTAAGGTTTTCAGAGTGTGCTCTCAAGTTGTGCAGCTTATCTCTACAGGTGAGCATTACCCTGCTTTGTTATTTTACATTTAATGTAGGCAAGAATCTGCTCGTCAGGCGTATGCAAAGGGCTGTTCAAATTGGCAGAGCAGTAGGAAGTTCTGTCCTTTCCATTGCTTAACTATATAATGGGCAAATGATGAATTGGAGGGCTGTAATCGACTCTCTGCTACTGACTTGCACCATTTCATGCTGATTACACATGTACATTGCTCTCAGCTGTGTTTTCAGTTAAGCAAATATCTTATTTCTACCACAGCTGACACACAGCACTTGAGAAGTTCTGTCCTCATTAGCAGTGGTTCTTGATGAATTTTGCTTACCAGGTATGTAGCTTGGTTTGTCTGTTTCTCTCAACTATTTTAAAAAGGGTGAAAAGTCTGATATTTTTTGTGTGTTGTACTTTGTATAGTGCACAGGTGAAAAATGGGATCTTTGGGGGTTTTTTTCCCCCCCTACTTGACTAAAATCTTACTTATGGTTTCTCAATCAGTGTGTGGTATGATCGGATTGTTGCTTCTGTTTTGTGGAGTGCTCAATATACTGGAATTTTCTGTGCTTGCAGCTGGCTGTCTAGGATAGTGTAGTGTCTAAGCTATTTTCTCTTGTTAAATTTTATAAGCAGCTTTATAAGAATTATGTATTTCCAAGACAACAAAATGTGGAAGTGAGATATACGGCATATGTTTCTGTTTCATTTGGAATATTTTAAAAGTATACAGTGTGAGTTTTAAAAATACAATTGTGTTTGGAAATAGTTTGCTGTTCATTGATCTGTCTGGTATATGCATATTGTAGCTTCCAAATGACTCCTCTTTGTAATTATTCTACTCTAAAATAGCTTTTTTTCTTAATTTTTAAAGTTAAAAGTTGAGTTTCAAAAAAAAAAGAACGTTGAGAAATTATAATTATAGTACATTTTAAAATTAAAAACAAGTATCTTGTTTATAAATAAGATTCCCTAGAACATGTTCTATTTCTGTTCTATATTTCAGCTCTTTTAAGATCCTCCTAAAGCTGCTACAGTCCAAATTACCACTTTGCCTGTTTTATATTATCTTTTTTGCTTTAAAACCAATAACATAAATTTGTATTTTCTTTTCTTACAATTGCATATTTATTCTGGCTGAAATCAAGTTGCATCATACCACTGAAATACACTATAATTTCTTTGTAACAAAATGGGTCACATTCTTAATGAGCTGTTCACTGCGAGCATCTGCTTGAAGATGAAAATAATTGCTTCCAGATGTTACCATTTCAAGAGGGGACATTTACTTTAAACGGCACTTTCTTTCAAAGCAAAAGTTAGACTCTCTAGATGCAAGAGAAATTGTCAGCTGTTTTAAATCAGTGTAGCTCCATTGAAAACAAACTAGGGATAGTTAGTTATTTTGTCTATTTTAAGGCAAGGGGTTCGTGCCAGTTTACCCTAGCTGAGGATCTGATTCTCCAGCTTCAGAGCAAACTGTAAAATTTTAAGTTGATTTAAAAAAAAAAAAAAAAAAGTCAGCTGTCTCTCTTATACCAGTTAGCACCTTAGTGTTCGCATGGAGCTACTGAACTCAGAATGAGAGGAGTGAGGTCTTACTCTCCATTGCATAACTATGTGTGATTTGGGAGTCTATAGAAAAAGTAAGGAGTAATGCCAGATGGTGCACTCAAAGGATAGATCTTCTGTTAAAAGTCTCTAGAGGGATGCCATGTCTCCTTGCCTTATTAAGAAATCTCCCTGTTGTATCATGGAACACCATGTCAGTGTCCAAAAAAATTCTAAATGTTGTTTTGGTTCAACAGTGAATAGAGTCTGTCCACGGGGCAAAATCACCTCATCCTGCAGGACCTTTTCAGGTTCAGTGGCCTTATTTTGTATCAAAGTTCTCGTTTATAGCTATGTCTTAATCTGCAAAAGTCTGCTCTGTTAACAGCTGTACAGAATCTGTTGGAGTCTGGACTGGAATGTGCCTCTGGAATTTGTGCAAATTAGTATTTTTCTGGAAGATAGAGGAGTTATTTGCAATTGTAATTTGTAATCACCTTTGTAGAAAGCAGCTACTACTGGGATTTCATTAGGTGACTGCCTCTCTGAGTTTCTCAAGGAAAAAAAAGTCACTGCACTATCTTTTCCTGATTAATGCTTGATTTATTTCATTCAGAGAAAAAAAACATGAGGCTACATTTCTGTTTCTTTTCCCATCCATACACAAATACCATTGTCAATGTCAGCAGGAACAGGCATGGCACTGGGAATAGTGGGTGGCTTAGATAATTGGTGTTGCAATGCAGATGGAGTTTAGTACTATTTTTATTTTGGGAAGCATTCCCCACCAGACTAAAACAATTTACTTGTAGAGCAGATTTGGGTACCAAATAAACTCTAACTGTATGATTTCTAAAATAACCTTTGTGGCTTCCTTGGCTCCAAGCCATAGTCTACAACATACTGTACAGTTCATGGAAGAGGAAGAGATGAGGAAAGGGGTGATGGACAGGGCAGTTTCTGATCCCTCAGTAAAATCAGCGTAGATCCAGAATAACTATGCCAACTTCAGTTAAGTCACTTCCATGTAATTCAAAGCAGGATCGGCTGTGATTCCTCAGTGCGTTTCACATGATCAAAACACCCATCTGAGTTCGGAATTACAATAAATTTTTTTAACCATTTAGAAACCAGCACTCTTCTGCAAAAATTAGTTAGGCACTTGGAAAGTTAGGTATTGATTTTTAAGTGAGGCTTAAACTCCTGAATGGATTTTTTTCTCTTTGAAAATGGGGGCCAACCTAAGCATTTTATATAGAAAATACACTCTATTAAATTTTGAAAGATTTTCTACCTTAGCTTTCTTGAAAACTGAAAGATGCAACAAAGGTGTGAATATTGAATGTTTTCCAACCACAGTGATACCACTCTGTCCAAAGTAAGCCTTTCTCTACAATCTGAAAAACAAACTCAGGGCACACAAGCAAAAGTCACAACCAGCTGTTCTCGTTTACACTGTTACTCAGTTTAGACATTGCCTTTTAGATTAGGACATACCACTTTTCATTCAGTGCTGCGCCCTCCAGACTCTGTAGCCTTCAAAAGTTAACAAATACTAAGTGGTGTAAAATTTTAAGCAGTATTAGCATGGCTGCAGGAATGTTGCTTGCCTTTGGTACTCTGTTTTGGTTAGGTTGCTCATTCTGTAGTACATCCTTTACTGAATAACACAAGATAAGAAATTCTAAAATGGTTCATTGTAATACTAAAATGTAGCTTTGTCTGATGGGTATTTTAGGAAGTAGCCAACTGTTTAGTAATGTGTCGTGTGACGGTCTCTGTGGCATTATGTCGGTTTGTGTTTGTTCAGCCTTAGAATTGTTTTCTGATTTCATGTCTTGCCCAGGAATTAACTCTGCCACACATTTTCTTGAAATAGGGAGTGGGATACAGTGGTTTAGTGATGAACACAGGAGAACATTTAGGTGAAAATAGCTGCAGAACTCAAGAAACACACAGTTCAAACAGTTCAAAGTATACACGCTGTGAGGAGAGGTAGAGAAACTTGCTTTGATTTGAATTTGCCAATCGCTCCATTATTTGTATTATTTTTTTTTAGTTAATTTTTCTGCCTGAAGTAAATGCTCACATTAAATCTATCTTGCTGAGTTTTTTACATTGTAAAGCAGTAGCAAGTGTGGCTTTTGAAGAACACAAGCATTTTGCTTTTGTATTGAAAGTGTTAAACACTGGGGTACAGACTTTTCTATGGGTCTGCCAGTAAACCATATAGCATTCTGTCAGTGTTCAAATAAATGACTGGAGAAAATGTTCTGCTTTGCTTTCAGGAGTTGCTAAGTCGAACATCACTAGAGACTCAGAAATTAGATCTAATGGCTGAAGTTTCAGACCTGAAGATTAAGCTGGTCGGTATGGAAAAGGAACAGAGTGAATATGAAGAGAAACAGAACAAAGCTGAGGTGAGTTTCTTTCATTATCTTGTTTTCTTTTTTTTCTTTTCTGTCATGCGTCTATGATATGCTGTCATACACCTGAGCTTTTGACCTGAAATCAGCACACAATAGTGTTTTCTGTGCTTACAGCACAGTCCGTATCATTGGTCCTGTGAATTCAGTGAGGAATATGATTATACATTTTTGGGATGTGGTTTCTTTTCCCCTCTCTCATTATACTTCAAAGGTTGCTGTTTGGCTTTAATCAAGGCACAAAGTCCCTTCCAGAAGAGAAGCATACATTACAGTTGGCGTTCACGTAACCCTTTGCTTTCTACAGGAGCTGGACTGGTGTGGCCACGTGAGGCCAACCAGGGCTCTTACAGTTCCTTGTTTCTGCGGCAGAGAAGGCTGGCAGTTCAGTAGAATCAGGGGTGCTACAAACACTTAGATGGTCACCCTCGGCGATTTTAATGCATTCGTGGCACTTGGGAGGGAAAGACAAGGGGCATTTTCCTCAAATGAACCTTTCCCCTTGTGGTTACATAATTAATAGTGCAAAAAAATGACGTGCGTTGGGGGAAATTCTAACCTTCGCTCCCCTTCAGATGTGGAGAGTTCTGGACATCAAAGAAGCTTTGCTTTTTACCATATTTGTTAAGAAAGAGAGTACGAAGTAGGGAATCATATGAACAATGTTCATTTCATGGTAGCAAGCGGCAGGTGGGGGCTGAGCAGGAAAGCAATTGTGGAAGATGGTAATTCATACGAATTGCCGTTTGTTGCCCTACTCAGTGGTCCAGTGAGGGGACCAACTAGCCAGGAGAGGATTACCTGGCAAGGGAGGATTACTGGGTCCAAGATTTACACATTGCTGACTGAAAAAAGACTTAATGTTCCACACTGACTTAGGAGAATTTGAAACCCAGGCGGTGTTAGAAAACTGTTTGCTCTCCATAATGTTGCTAGTGGATTATTTGATAACTATACATAAGTACTTTACCTCCAGTGACATAATACGTTTGGGGTGTGTTTGTTTTTTGATTTATTTATCCTCTGAAGTTTTCTTTAGAGATTAAAAGATAGCTTAAAGAGAGCAATTTCTGGCGGAGGTTGCAAGCCAGAGAGGCACCAGCTGCTGTTTTTACCATCTGTGGCCTTCTCATGCTCTTTCACCCATAATTGTCAGTGTCTTCTGTACAGAAGGCCTGAGCAGTCTCGTACTACCTGAAGATCTAAACAGGTTTGTGCAGTGCCTAATTGCTGCAGATGGCAACCTGCCCCCAACAGCCATCTTCCCGAGAGGCCTTCAGCTCTTCCAACATGTCCAATACCAGGACAAGGCTGCTTAAATTATTGCAGGACGTGCCCAGTCAGCCTGACTCCTGGAAAGCAGCAAGTGTTTGAGTACATTTGCATTGACGGGCCATTTAAGTACCCAGAAGGCCTGGGCCTGTGATGGGGGTGAGGCTACAACCTGTGAAATTCTTCTGCCACAGCAACAAGCTGTGTGGACCCCTTGGATGGAAAAGTTGAGTTTTACTGGCCTGGAAGCCTTTGTTGTGTTGCTAAGTGATAGGAACCGTTCCTGCCGAGGTGGAAAAGGATTCTAATCTGATGGAAAAGTTGAGAATCATGGTGTTAAGTATGCCCTGAATTATTAACTACCCCAAGATGGGGTTAGATTTCTGTCCTGTTGAAAGTCGCAAACCTGTGTATACAAAGCAAGGGAAACAGGTGTTGCAAGTAAAGCTGTGGGGATTAAACAGCATTTTTGGTTTGCTCATTGGGCGATTTTAAAAAATTATTTGAGATTGTCCTGAATAAGCATTAATCCAATTTTTCAAGATAAACAGGGGTTGCTTTCAGTCAAACTGGATGCTTACTTGAATTCTAATGTTTTAACCCTATTTCAGCTCCTTTTACTGTAAATTTTACTGATTTCCAATACAAACACAATTTCAAAGAATCAGAATGAAATGTATTAATAAATTTTCTTTATACTTTTAGACTACAACTGCTGCTTAAAGTTGGTAGTATCTTTGAGTGTCTTCCTGAATTCCTTGCCTCTGCTGCCCAATTACATCTTTCTAGTCAATAAACCACTCTTATGTACGCCAACAGCCTACCTTTTGTTTGCCCTCCTTTATGCGTACACAGTTGTGTTGTGGTAAACTAATTGCTTCAAGTGAGACAGTTCTCCAACCTGACAGTGGCTGAATGAAATTAATCTTGCTGTAATTGTATCTCTGAATGTCGTGGCTACTACAATGTGCTCTTACAATGTGTAATGCCTCAAATGAAATCGCATTTAGTATTTTTACGTAAGTGGAACAAAGCTGTGGGTGACAGAGCTAGAGCCTTTCTTATAGACTGTAGCTGGCCAATTGCTGCTTTCAAGTCTGAGTTTAGGGTTGACAGAGGTGAGCAGAACAGTGATTTTATAGATTTGCTACTATCGGAAGTAATAGTCATCAGTTTTCGCCATAGTGTGTGTGTTAGAAGCATCCAGTAGTTAAACCATTTTAAACAGCCTGTTAATTATATTTCATAGCTGACCCTGCAATTTCTAAATATAATAATGGGTTTTAAAAAGTTTGAAATTAAATGTGACATTGCGGAATAATTCAGCTAAAACATATTTGCTCTGTACTCTAATTTTGTGTCAGCTTATTTCACAGCAGCTGTTTCCTGTCACGTAGAATTTATGTGTAGAATTATTTCCCTGGTCGGGTTGGGGGGAAACAAAACAAACTAAGATATCTTTCTAAATACGAGCAGGTTTTAATGTGTCAGATGCGTCTCACTTTATCTTGTGCAGCTGTGGTTGAGTTTTGGTTTTAGTTAGCAGCAAAGAGCTTATCAAGCATCTGTGACCTCCTCTCAAAGGTATTAATTTCACACTGAATGCCACTTGTCTCTGGCTCGTCCAAAGCACATGCTAAATTTAAAGTGTCATTTATTTATATATGTAACATAGGGGCCAGGAGAATAGCTACTTGCAAATGGACAGTCTCATGCTTGGCTTTGTTATTTTAATTCCTTCTTTGTGGAATAATGTTCTACTTTTGCTGAAGTGGTGCTTTGAAGGTTTCTGAAATCTCACCTGAGGGAGTTTCTGTAGCTTTTCTCTTACCTAAGAAGCCTTAGAAATTTTGCAAATGTGTTTTCTTAACGTAGCAAGGTATGAGAGGGCAGTATTCTCAAGTAGCAGCCCAGATGCCTGCTCTACCTGAACATAGACAAAAGAGACTGTCACTATCAGGAGACTGCAGGAGTAATTGTGAATTTCAGCTTAACCATTTAACAGCCCTTCTGCTTTCCTACTTTTTCTTTACTAGCATGAGATAAGTTTTGGACTTTTGCTTTTTTGTAGTGAGTATCTGAAGTTTGCTATAAGCTGTTGGGAAGTGTTTTGTGTCTCTTGTGTGGACACTTCTGAATTAAATATCTAGTTACTTGCAATTCCAAAGAAACTTGAGTCAGTGAGCCACGAAACTCCCACCAGAGAGTTTGGTGTGTTGTCTCACCTGGCTCAAATTCAAGATATAGTATGTTAGTGTTAATAAATTTCCATGCTGTGAAAGAATCTCAAACACGAGAAGCCTTTTCTACCTTGAAGCTAGAAACAATTGTAAGGGCATATATTGCAGCTGGAGTTCCTCTTTCTCCTCCGTAGACCTCTTATTCTTCACTGGGATAAGGATTTCTGACATTTCTGTAGTGTCAAGTTTGCCCTGAGGGAAGCCTGTGTGGATGCAGAGTGTTTCCCATTCCCATTTTTAATGGGAGGCAAAAGAGAAAAGAATTACAAGGCATCAGCAGAAGTGTTTCTGAACTCTCCCACGTGGCCACAACTGGAGCAGCCGTCAGTTTGTGCTCAGAAGTCTGCGCATCTTGTTTGAGCAGTGATTCTTCAGAACCTCATATGTGTTAACAGTGTTCTCTGTCAAAGACGAGCACAGACCTAAGGCCTTGGTGCTTCAAAGAAAGCAAGGGAGATGGATGTGTGTCCTGATGATTGCAGTCTCCAGTTTGTACTGGGCAGTGAGGCATCTGATTGTGGAGATGATGGTAAAAAAGAAACAAAATCAAAGCATGAAGGATGGAGGGATTGTGGATAGTATCTGAATTGTATATACAACTAGACCTGTGGGTGTTCTGCTTTGCAACGCTCTGATAAGAGGTTGAGTTAGCTACGGGGACGGTCTCCTCACCAGTGTCCTACTGTATGGCTGCAAAGTGGCTAGTGGAGCCACTAAACATGCAAAGGATATGGTTTCGCCTAGGGGAGCTGATACTGAAGGAGGCTATCTTTTCTTACCTGTGCAGCCCTGGAAAAACATGTCAGCCTATAAAAGACTGGATATTGCAGAGTTGGTGTGCTGGGGCACGGCACTCTCTAAATTTTTCGATTGTTTACGGAAGTAATCCTCATTTAAGTGCATAAAAGGTTTGTTGGATGAAAGAGGGTGAGCATCAGACGTTTTGATCCTGATTGAGAGTAATATGTATAAAGTGACATAGATGCAACTGCTTTTCTGAATTTCATTTTAAGCACAGTGCCCTAGAAAAATGCTGAACTGATGTGAAACTCTTTTACCTCGCTGATACATGCGCTTTTGAAAGGGATGTCTGTGAATGTTTAAAGTTGACTGTGGATGCTGATATGGTTTGAGACTGGTTGTGTTAGATACTTAGCTGGTCAGAACAGTATCCTGTCCTTGCAGTAGCTGTTCCCTGGCTTTGAGATTATTGGCTCACCAGCGAGCTGAGATTATAGGAGGACTCTGCTGTGCATAGTGATGAAGAAAATAAATAAAAAAAATATGCCATGTCACCTATTGTTCTGTCCATTAAGAACTTTTTCACTGCTTTGGGAGATGGATTAATCTCATCAAATTTATTCCACTTGAGAAGACTGAGAAATCACAAAACATTTGTTGTTAATGTACATGAAAATTAAGAGAAAGGCACTCCAAACTTGTAATACCTGAGGAAATACCCAGTGCTATTTTCTGCTGAGTTAGTGAATTTAAGTTAAATGTTATATAGATTTTTAATACTTGTCTCTGGTTGGCTTTCTGTAGCTGGATTTTTTTGTGTGTATCACTGATACACGCAAATCCAAGAAGCTGGCCAGCAAATCAGTGCACTTTAAAGTAATTACTTTTTCTTCTGTGGTATCCTTTGACTTCTCCTATGTATGTTGCTTAACTCTTTCTCCATGTCAAGGTGCTGCGTAGCTAGCAAGCTAGATAATGGAGTTATTTTTCTGACCCATGCTAAACCTGGAAGCAGAATTACCTTACTAGTAAATTCTGTGATTAAATTGTGAAAGACTAGGTTATAGCACCAACTGAGCGCTTAGCAATTTCTTCCTAGTGGATGATTTGGCTGTGTAAATGAATGTAATCAAGACCGTTTCAGCAAAAGTGGGCCTCTGAGCCAGCATATTAAAATATGTCCCAGTTTTTCCTGATATCTGTCTTCATGTGACTGCATAGGTTTCCAAAAATGAGGGGCCAAATTCTGATCTTCACATTAGGATCAGAATCATGAATTAGTCTGGAATATAGATTCTGTTCTATTTAAACTGTAGCTTTGTGCAATATTCCAGATTTAGACTCATTCAGATATACTTCATCAGAAGGGAAACATATAATCTGTCGTGGTTTTTTTTTTAGTTTGCCTTTGATGTGCTTCATGTATTTCTCTGTGCTGCAACTGTAGAAGTATCTTCTTTGCATCATTTTCTTTCTCACCTTTTTTTCTTTTCTTTTTTCTTTTTTTCCTTTCTTCCCATGTCTTCAGTCAGTAGTGAACCTGATCAGTGAGCTACAGGAGCAGATGTGTAGACTGCAGCTGGAAATTAATAATAGAATCCAAGAAAGAAAGTCTCAAGATAGGAAACCAGACTTGACGCCCAGTGGTCCTCAATCTAGTGCAAGATCAGTGGTAGCAACTCTCAGCCAGAAGAATTGCTCTCGGTGTGATGTACGAGAAGTACACCTTAGCAGAAGCCTGTGTATTTTCTCTTCTCTTCCCTTGCAGAAACTAAATTCCGCTAACCAGAACTGTGTTGTGAATTATTGGCATTAATCTTTGTGGCTTTCGTTAGGAAAGAGTGAGGTGGTTGTAAAAATTAACATAAAATTCCCACGCTGGACACCCCAGCCCCAATTATTGGGACAAATTTGGTCACCATTGATGTCTGTCTACTAAAGCGCAGGGATCTGTAAGGCCTGATCACCTCTTTCAGGTTTTTTATGATGTTTATTTTACTTGTAGGCCTGTAGTGCTGGTGTGGTGTGGGTTTTCTTGATTATGGGGTTTGTTTCTTTTTTCCTGTTTTTTAGTTGAGATTTGTCTGTTTGACATGCAGCATGCTAGCATGGTTTGGTAGTTTGCTAATTAATTAACAGATTATTTATTCCTGAATATTTTAAAAGTTTAACACAGGTGTAAAATACAGTTTCAGGTAAGACTGAAATGTACGTGAAATGTATCCTTTCTTTTTCTGATGATGCTGTTAAAGTAAATGAAAAGAGTCATCTGCTTTTACCTTTAAAATATGAATCCAACACATTTTTGTTTATTCTCTGACATTAGGAGTTAGCAGAAAAGCATTTTTGAATTTACATTACAGATCCTGGTTGGATTTGATCAAAACTACATCACACGTCCAAACAAAAGCTACTTTCCATAAACTACTTAAATTTACTAAATGTGGAATGATAACGGTATGCCTGAAAAAGACCATTTTAATATTTGCTTTTAAATCCGTTTGCTTTAGTTGCCACATGTCTTCGGTTAAAATTTGGATCCCCAGAACTAATCTTATAAATAATCTGCTAATATTGTGAGGGAGTTTTTCAGCAGTTTTTCTCATAGGTTTATTTTACAAAAATAACTCATTTGGGTATGATGCCTATTTTGAACTTAGTGCTTTTTTTTTCTGAGCTTGGCTTTGTCCAGAATTAGTGACCTATTAGACTACAGTACAAGCTGCATATTGGAGAAATAATCTGAGAGTCAAATCTGGAAGTCATTAAAAATAATCATTAATTTAATCCAAGATATTAGTATGGTTGCTTGATGTATGTACTATACTGGATTCCAAAATTGGGCTACCCTTCCAAACTTTTCCTTTCCTCGGTGCATTTTAAGACGTTTGGTCTCGTTGTCCTTCAGAATGAACAATAGGATACAGTTTTGTCAAGGAAAGGGAGAAGGGACGTTGAAGAGACAGCTTTGAAGAGGAACAGATGGAGAACGTCAGGAGCCCTGGCGAGCTGCAGCTCCAGGCTGCATCAACTCCGATTGCAAAGTGGCAAAAATCGTTGCTGAAAGTAGCATATTTGTAGTCTATATTTGACTGGATGTGTATGGTATTAAATGCTTGTAACTCGCTGGATACTATTTAGTCTGAGTGTTATTTTTCTTGGTAAGTAGTTTAAACACGTGTTTGGGGAGAGGATTGTCACCGTAATGAAAGTTAGTAATCTTTCAGCACTGCATTTTTTTGCTTACTTTCTGAGGTGGCTGAAAAACAAAACAAAAACCCCAAAACAAAACAACAACAAAAAAACCCAGCTGCCCCCAAAAAAAACAGTAGTTCATGGTATATGGGACTGCAGTTGTGGATTTTTTGGCTCATTTTCACTGAGACACACATGACTTCACCAGACTCAGCTGTCTTCCTTAATATGACTAAGAAATTTGCTCATAATTTCTGGTAGAGAGTTTGAGAAAGTATACCTTATCTCTCCGTTCAAAATAGTTGTTGTCGTCTTAGACTAGATCACAATTTTTAATGTGGTGGTTCGGTGTTCATTATTGTGTGGTTCAGGCATGATCTTTAATTTAGGACAATAGAAAATTAATATATACCAGAGTAATCTTACTTTTAGCTGCTGTTCTTCCTTTGCAGGGTTTGCTACAGGAACTTAGACACCTCAAAATTAAAGTGGAAGAACTGGAAAATGAAAGAAATCAATACGAGTGGAAATTAAAAGCAACTAAAGTAAGCAGAATACATGGCATTTACTAATGACAGACTCCAATTTCAGCGCCACTTCTCATCAATTTTTACTTTCCTTACAATTGCTTTGTGTCAGGGCTTACTATAAGGTCAAGTTTTCTTCAACCATCTTTGGAATAAGTATTTTGGTTTATAGGTTTTGTAGCTTCTTTTTGTGCCTTTTGCTCCCTCCCTGCAGTTTCCAGTCTTTTACCTTTTTGTAATTCTTATTTTTTTCAAAAAAGGGGCATTTTGACTTACAAAAGACCTGTTCTGAGGAAAAGCGTCTTTGAAGGTTTCCTGTCTTTTATTTGTGTAATGGTGACAAGCCTCTGTGGAGTATGCTTTCCAAACTGAAGAGACGAGACATGCAAAGTTGGTTGGGTGTTCACTTACTATGGAATTTATTTTAATAGACACAAATTAAGCCCAAAATACACCATTAGATCATCTGCTTTGACTTCGTGTATATCAAAGAGCATAGCGCCCTTACTCTTCTCTTGACCTTAAATCCTGGAAAGATGTTGGATTGTAATCTGGAGAAACTCAACATCTGAAACATTTCATCACTTTCCCCAGTAGCTATTTTTTCTAGTTGAACACTCTTATTGTTAAACAGTTGCACTTAAATTCTAGTTTGAATTTTTAGCCCTTTTCCACTAGGTTAAAAAGCACCTCATATTTTTTCCCTGCTGAGGTAGACTTTTGTGCGGTAATCACTATTCCTTTCGTTTGTTTAGTGCTATACTCTCTGTTCATATGAATGACTGGCTTTTTTGAGTTGTGGTGGGATCTTGGAAAAACATTTCAAATTATTAAACAGAGTTTTCTTTTGAATACTTGATAGCTTGATCCAGAAATGACAGCTAGCTATTATTTGTATTAGCATTTCTTTCTTTTGAGACTTCTTAAATGAATATTGAAATTTTGGTATTGTGTCTTTTTTCCTATTAAGATAATAACTCTTGTATCCATGAAAATGTTTTCTCTGACGTGGTGGATATGAAGAGTCTTTGGGAAAATATTTTCTCAAGCAGTGTGTGGCCAGCTGCCAGGACAGATAAAGATGATGGAAAGTGTAGGAGCAGAATGAAAATAAGAAAAAAGAGTCACAAAACCCATTGAGTGAAAGAAGATACAGGACTAGAAAGGAAGAAAAGTACAGGGAAAGAGAGAGGAAGAAGAAAAATAATTATAAAGACGACAGGAATGAGAAATTAAAGGAAAAGACGGCATTTAAAAGAGCTATGAGATCAAATAGACCAGGGGAGACAAATCCAAATCTGGTATTAAGAGGTCTGCAGCTTTTGTCTTCCTGTTGTTCCAGCTTCTTAGATGAGAAATTGGAATATTTCCATGGCTGGATATAAAAAGCATATTAGTCACTGGGAAGTGTAGGAGCCCTTCAGAGATGCAACAAGGCAGATTCTTCTATTCCACACAGAATTGCAGCAGAGTGGTGATTTTTGCTGCCATCCAGCTGCTTGCTTCCTGGTGAAAATAAGTTTGTGTAGAATAGTAAATTAGTCCATGTTTTCCCCTGTTTGGATAATGTTGTTTGGTGGTTTGCATCATTTTCCTGCTTTATTTTAGTATTTTGAGAAACTGGTCACAGTAGTGGTTTTTGTTGTTGTTTTTCTGGGTTTTTTTCTTCAACTGCAAGGAGATTGGGTATGCTTTTGCTGGGGAAATGCAGAATGTTACATTTAATAAAGACTTTAAGGCTGCTGAAGAAAATCTTAATGAAGCTACTTAAGAAAGTATGCTGTTGACAGTTTTTCTCATAAATAGGGAAAAGAGATGGGAGTCGCTGTATTTCAAGCTGGACAATCACAGAATTCTTTTCCCTCTGTATTGTTGAGGCCTTTAAAGTGTGATATTCTATCCCAATCTAGAGGCAGCACAAATTGTAGTACATGCAAATGAACCACAGATATTTTGTTGCATATATGCATTTTTTGATGTTTTCCAAGCTGCACTTTGCTTCTGGCCTATTTGCTCTAGTATCTGATAACAGTTTTGTTATAATGCTGAGAAGAGGGCTCAGCATTAATAGATTCTCAGTTATGTTATTAGGCAGTAACTAGGATTAAAAAAACAGTATCTTTAAAAAAAATGCTGTGTTATCTTTTAGTGATCTTCATGCACAACTCAAGAGTTGCTCTGTAATAGTCATTAATATATGACCAGCATTGTAGCATTGAGAGCTTTCCAGAGTTTCTTTACCTACGTGAATCCTTGAAAATTTTATCTTTCTGTAAGTCTCTCTTCTCCGAGAGATAATGGCATTGGGGAAAAGTGAGCTTCTGTAAATGGAATAGGATAGTAACACCATGAAATAGGTAAGGTTGTTACAGCATTTATGAAATGTCCTGAATTGGGAGCAGGACTTCAATCAAAGTAAAGTGTTGTACTTAGAAGTCTTCTAGTTCATAGGAAAGAATCACAGAGAATCGGCGACGATGTTATTCTGAATTTGTTGTACTCTCTTTCAGGCTGAGATAGCCCAGCTTCAAGAGCAATTAGCTCTCAAAGATGCAGAAATAGAACGCTTACAAAGTCAGCTCGCTAGGACCTCGTCACATAGTGAAGTGGCAGAAAGAGGTAAGAGGATGGGAATTAAAATTAAAAATCCAAACCCCTACTTTAACTTGGCTTTGGTAGCAGCTTGGCTCAGTATTTCGAGCAATACAAGGAGATACAAACATGGACTTACAGAATTTATTTTGGGAGGAAAAATGGTACAAATTTATTTTGTCTTCTGGTAGAGTAGAGGCCTTTAATGTGTGAAACTCTGTCCCAATCCAGAGGCAGCACAAATTGCAATAAATATCCTAAGGGCGCTGAAATTTTTTCTGCTGGAATTTTACTTATAATTTGCAAGAGTCATTGTAGTTCAGTGGGAATATATTTTTTGGTGTATACTTTCAAAATTATCCATTATCACAGTAGTAGCTTTCCATTATCACAGTAGTAGCTAAGTATCATGTTTTAAACGTCCAAACATTCTAAAACATAGTCATTGGTTTGCGCCTTTCCTTTCTTCAAGACTATATCTCATTTAGGCTCCTTCTCCTATGGAAGGTGGGACCAGATGGTCTTGCAAAGTGCCTTCCAGCCTGGGCTGTTCTATGATTCTGTGATATTGTAGGTTTCTGGTTTGAATCTGCACTGTTGATACAGGTCAATGGCAAATAAACCAGTTTGTTTAGCCTTTGGTCTCAACGAGTCATGTCACAGTTCTCTGAAATATTGACTCCCTGGAGCTTCTGTCAATGGCTGCACAATATTAGTGACCTTTTTCTTCTATAATACTGACGCTTATCCATGCAGGAAGATTTGTGTATGGTTGACCGCAGTGCATCAGCTTAGCTGCACTAACTTCTTTTGTGGGTGTTAACTAACGTTTCCAGAGTGCCCTGGTTGAGATGTGACTTTTCAGGTGCTGTGTCACCTCCTTCTCGGGGCTTACCAAGAACCTCCTGTGAGGAAGTAATGCAGATGTCTTGTCTAGAAGACTCTGTATTTTGACGGTTGTTTATTCCAAATAAGTGACTTAACATATACTTGGTGCTGATTTCACTCAGCTGCAGAGCTTGTGCATGTAGAGAACTGCATGTCTAACTAGAAAAGAAGTTTGTCTAACAGCAGTGTTTTGTAGAGGAATTCTACTAATAGAATTTTGTATTTTCTATGAGATTCCCAAAAAATTTATGATATTTCAAGGGAAAGATAGTGGTATGACAATAAACCCAAGACCTCAGCAGATTTCAGCTTCTAGTAGTGTGTCTGTTCCTGTTGATACTGAAGATGGGTGAAACTGTCCTTGATTGCAGTGGGAAAAGAATCAAACCCTGTACAGATTCTTTAGGCTACATTTAAGGAAACCACTTAGACTATATTTGAATTGAAATAGTATACAGCAGTAATAATTTTTCTGCCAAAAAAATTACTGATTTATCAGATTTTTAAGTGGTCTTCTCAAATAAAGTTAGAAAAGAATGTCAATGTACTTGTAGTATGCTAGAATGCATATTCTAATTAAATTGCAAAATTTATCTAATATGTGCTTTTTCTACATACTTTATTTGACTCTCACCATTTACCATCGTAGAGGAAGTTTATAGGAGAAGGCTAAAAGAAAAACGTAAGCCATGCAATTCACTTTTGGCTTTATCTCACTGTTCCTTTCACACAAATTATAACTCAAATGCATTCTGCAGGAATAATTCAATGTTTGTTTAGATTTGGCTGTCTAATTGTAATATACATGAGACATTGCTTTCATTGCTTGCAGCAAGCAGACAGCTAATTGCCCTGTTTCGTAAGATTTCACTTTAGAGAAAAAAAAAATCAGAGGTTCACAAATCAGATAGTTGGACTTCAAAGGGACATTGTCAAGGTTAACAGAGCCAAAACTTAACCTTTACCTCTTTTTATTTGTATATATGTAAAACCCGTATAATATCTGGAAAGATGGCTTCAATTGAAAGTTTCTTCCTTAGAGGGGAAGGATTTGGGCTTTTTTTTTTTTTTAATCAGTGCATTAAATATAAAAAAAAAAAAGTCTGAATAAAAATGTTACTGTGCTTGGTGTTATAAATATTGTAAGTAAACTTTTCTTTAATGTACTTAAAAGTACCTTGACACCAGTTCTTTTTGAAGTCTAATATTTATAAAGAGAAATTAGTAGGACTGTGATTTTTTTAATGGCTTTTAAAAAAAATCTTCCATTTGCTTGCCCACTGCCTGCTGGCTTTAGTTTCTGATTTGGCTCTGTCTGTGCATGTCTTGTGTTACTAAGTGTTCTCTTTTGCAAGAGAAATGTTTGCAAAGTTCATTTACATGTTTTAAAACTTAATCATTACAACTTGTGTATTCTTCAGAATCACTACAAGAAAAATTAATTATAGTTTTTGCCAATAGTCTAAATATGACATTGCATGTTCAAAATTTTGTTGTAAAACATTTTTTTTAAAGATGCTCTTTAGCAGTATTGATTTTCTTTCTTTTCTCTCACTTCATGCCTGACACATCTGGTTTTCATAGTCTTTTGTGAAACAAGCGGGTCTGTTTTAATGTCAAAGCATGAACTCCTTGAGTGGCAGCTGCGGCAGATAAACTGTCTGGTTCTGTCTCCGTCATCTAGATTTTATTTAGCATAGGCTGGTAATGGAGAACTTGCTAGGAGTAGTGTGTAGAGAAGAAATGAAAGATTTGGTTCAGAAAAGTTAGGATGATGTGATTAACAACCTCATAAATCTCCAGAGAGTGTGTTCTAATTGATTTTGACTATAACATTCCTGAATAACCTCTATCTTTTAACACCAAATTGTGTGTAAAGCAATCCTGCGTTAGCTCTTGATGTAGATTTTAACTCAGTTATTCATACTGAAATGTTTTAAGGAAAAAAAAGTATTACAAGTTTTCCTCATTTCAAACTAGTTTTTGTTATTTTTCATTTCCAAGTTTTGTGAATATCATTGAGGTATTTCTCATAAACTGGCGAACATTTTTCCCAGATGGAATATAATTAATTTTCCATCATACTTAAAATTATTTCCTTTAATGTATAACAAAAAATGCACTCTCATCTTTTACAAAGTAAACTTCAATTTATTTTCTTTATTATTACTTGACTTTTACGGTATAAAATACTATTATGTAGCCTTTTATAAGCAAAACCAGCATGTTTGTCTTGTGCAATGCTTTTAATAGTTCAGCTTTTGAAAAGCTCCAAGTTAAATGTAATTTAACATTTGCCATGCCACTGACATGGTTTTGGTTACGCATAAGAACACAGGGAGAGTATCACAAAACATATATTCTTTATACTAAATATAGCAAGTGTATTTTCCTTATAACATTTTAAAAAAATTTCTAGATCAAGAAGTTCAACGGTTGAAGATAGGAATGGAATCATTATTGGCTGCAAATGAAGAAAAGGTGAGAAAATAATCCTTGTTCTACGTAACAAAAATGAAATGATGGTTTTGAATCTCTGTAATGATCTGAATGACCTGCTTTCTGTAAGCGTGAAATTGCCCTGATTTTTGGATTATCGCATGAGATTGTGACAGAAGGTTGATTTTTAAATAGAAAGTGTGGCTGACCTTGCTAACCTGGCTGCAGAACTTGGGAGGCTCAGTAAATTCCAGAGGGGAATAGAAAGCCAAGGCTGTAATGAGCAGAATCTCCTAGTTTCTGCTATTGAAAAGATCACTAAGGGTTGGTCATCTCTGGGCAGCTCTTCATCTTCCACCCCGATCTGCAGTGCATTGATATCTCCGGTTTAGATAGTGATATTAAAAGAAAGTCAGAGTGGCTTTTGAATTGTACTCAAGTTTGGATTTGAAGAGACAAGGGTAAGAAAAATAAAAATGAGTACTAATGGAGAGGAGGAGTAAAATTAAACCCATTAAAATAGTAAATATTACTTTTGTCTCTTATCGCCTGTATGCAGATTGCCTGTTAATTGGACAATTCAAGTGCAGGGTTTAGGGCTCAGTCTTGGAGAATATTGAATCTCCACTTTCGGATGCCATTGACTTACTACACAAATTGTTCCTTATTTTTGGAGGGAGGGTGGGGGGCTGAGGGGGCTGAGTTTCTGGAGGAAATTGTAATTCTTGTTTTGGATAATAAACCAGGCTACAGGATCTTCCTTTATGGTGACACATCACTGTACAATCAGGATGACAATAATATACATCCCTAAAATCTTCCTTTGGTACGTGGGGAATCTAGACAGGACAATGTTAATTCTGGAGAACATTCATGTGCCTCATAATAACCTTTTGCTCTTTAAAAACTCAAAAAGTCAAAATTTACATCTGGAAAATAAAAGACATGGCATTATCTCTTGCCAAAGTCATTCCACGTCTGCATAAGATTTTTGCATTTGAATGGAACACAAAATATTATTGCTTATGTCCTAATATCTGGATACACTCACAGGAGAAGGAGGTTTATTTCCTTGGGAACTGCAGTTTTTGAACTCGTGGGCTGATGGGCGACCCATAGCTTCTTACATGTTTAATGCAGAGCTGTTACCTTCAATGTAATGCAAAATAAAATGTTCTTCCCAAGGAAAAATAGCTTTAAATAGCTTTTTGGGATAACTAAATATTGAGAAAGTGCTCAACTAAGCTGCTAGTAAGTGGTGCGCATACTTCTTTTTCAAAAAACTGGGTATGTTAGTCACAGTTCTTTGCTATGAAGAAGAACGTATTGCTTCTATCCATAGCTGGGCTAACTGGGCCTCTTTTGTCTTGCGTGTACTTGCTGAGGCGTGAAAGGAGGATCAGCAGCATCTGCCATTCTGTAATGTAGGAAAGGTCTGGTTTCTCTGCAGCTACTTCTACAGCTCAGTTGATACCTGCAGTGACTGTAATGTACACATGCATGTATACATGTACTGGAGCAGCTTTTAATTGAAATATCTCTGACACTGACCTCGCTGTGGCAGTGTGGCAGCTCACTATCAGCTAATCACTTAAATATTTGCCAACTTCCATGGAAGGTTTTTTGTTGTGGTGGTTTGGGTTTTTTTCCAGTGCCCACCTCTCTGCTTCTGTGACTTCCCTGACACCTGCTTGTGAAAGCTAGTTCTTTATCGCTTGCTTGGGTTTGTATTCCGTGCTCTGTAGTCACAGCACTGGGCAAGATTATTGCACAGGAATGGGTTAGAACTGGGCTCAAGGAAACAGGACAAACTGTAAGAGTGCAAATTGCAAGACTACACACTTACTGACCAGTAGCAAGAATTTATTATCATCAGGAACACAATATTGTATAGAAATGAGAGAAAGGATGGATCCGATCAATTAAATAACGATTGCTACCCATTGCTATGTTGTGTCTGTGCAAAAGGCAAGTGCGCTCCCTGAATACATGAATCGAGAAGCTTTCTGTACCTGATAGGAAAGGGCTGGGTATTGGAGAAAGCGTGGAGTGAGGTGGTGCATCAGACGTTCATCAGGCCTCATTTCTTTGGTTCTGTACAGGTTTGACTGCCTAAATTCAAAAAAGGTGTGTTCAAAACTGGAGGAAGTGTAGATGTGGGAGTGCAGGACGTAACCTACAAGAGAGGATTAAAGAACATGACTAGATTGTTAAACTAGACAAAACATAAACATGATTTACTTTACAATTACAGGTACCATGCTAACAGAAAACAAACACTGCCCACTTCAGGCAATTGAGGTTCAACTACAGAATACTCACTTAACTCTTAGAAGTGTAAGCAGATTTCCAAATTATGCTTCTGTAAATAAAAATTTACTAGTAATGTCCCGCTCCTCTCGTTTCCTTTTATCCATAATTTCACTCTGTCCTGCAGATATTACGTACGATGGCAAATAAAAGCCAAGAAACGTTCTTTACAAGGCATGCGAGTAAGACCTGATCCTGCTTTCTGGAAAAAGACCGGGCCAAAACTGCAGAAATGAGTGTGTAATACAGTGTCTCTACCAGTTAAAAATGCAGAATTTTAAATATTATTTCATTTCATGCTTTTCACAGGACCGTCGAATAGAGGAGTTAACACTATTGCTCAGCCAGTACAGGAGAGTCAAAGAGATAATGATTGCAGCTCACGGTAAAATGTCTTGTGAATAATTTCCTGATATCAGGACTTTTAAAAACTGCATGAACTACAACTGCTATTTGTTGTCCTTTTACATACATGTGCATAGTAATGTTTATTTCATTATGCATATATTCGTATCATGTTGGAGCGCTATAAGAGCAAGTATATATTCTTTGAGAGAGAGAGAGACCCACAGCATGTCTTGACAAGGCTTGTGTGTTATTGCCTGTAGTTTGTGGAGATTTCCTTTTTCTTTCCTGGGCTGTGGGCGCAGGAAATTAGGGTCAAATCTGTCTGGATATTTAGTTACAACATTACTGTTCAGCAGGATTTCTGAGACTGAATCTTATGCTTGACTCCGTAAGTCGTAACCGAAAATTTGTTCTACATCAGTTAACAGTAAATCCTTCCTTGGAGCCTAATTTTGGTGCTGTACGTTGTTTTAGATGGTGTCATTAAGGATTCTGATAAGGAAGGATATCTGATGAGAACTGCTCATCAGCTGGGTCTGAAGCACTGCAGTTTCCCTCCTTATGTGCCGAGGCAATCTGAAGTCAGCAACTGCTCTCCTCAGACCACTTTGCTGTACCCTGCAATGGGGCAGGAGCTTGGGCTGCAGAACTCCTACGCCCATGTAGCGGTGGCTGGGTGCACAGACGGGCCACGGTTTTATTGGCTTCTTCCTGCAGCCCTGTCCCTCCTCGCTGACGGGACTCCTCTAAGTCTCTTCCACAGTGCAGGCCTGTGACGTACATCCCGCATGGCCAAAGCGTCGTACTTCCTTTCTCGCTGCTGCTGGTTGCCGTCCCCGCAGTCGTACATGGGCTGTAGAGGCCAGACCAAAAAGTATTACAGCAAAAAGGGTGAAAAGGAGGAGCAAACTTCTGCAGATATGGAATTTGTCGACACACGGGCAATTAGGAAAGTTAATTCAAATTAGCTAAAGGCACAAGCTTACAGTATTCTTACTAAAGTGCATTATAGCCCTCTCAAGAATCTATTATGCAAGATTAAAATAACAGTGTTTGATTTAAATTGATTCATCTGTAGAAAATGAAGAAAGTATACAGATAGTTGTTGTTTGTGTGTTGTTTCCTGTGACCATTATGTTATGAGTGACCAGTTTTTACAGTGTAAAATGATATCAGGAAACATTAGTGGATGATGAACGTTAATTAATTAAATACATCCTATATTCAGATTTCCTACACCACAGTTCAATTCGGGACTAGCGGTAAAGATCATTTGTCAGCTAGCATTAATTACACAATGTTTTTCTTTTAGGTCATGTTTTTAATACGACATTCATAAAAGGGAAGCTGATCTTGGGTGCAATTTGATATAGTTAAGAGGACTTTTTTTATTTTTTGCTAAAAAGAGTTGCAATGAATATAGTAAGTTCTGTTGCCCTTCACTTCCACTAAGAAAAATCCTGACAGCTGACTAGGCAAGTTCTGGTTTGGAGGGAACAACTGAAAGCCCTGGGTTGCTTTTGTGCACACAGTATTATGTATTTAACTTCACAATCCATGCACAAATCTTTGTCCCATTTATCAGTTACACTTCAGGGAGTGGAGTGGGTTTTAGGAGAATCTCATTTTAAGTTGCCACCTTAGTATTCAGTACCAAATTTAGTCTGGGAAACTTGACCTTCTGAAAGGACAGTTTTGTTCAACATACATCGTCACATTAACAAACACGATATTTTCAGGTCTTGTACGGCAGAACGGAAACTTGTATTTAACACACAAGAATAGCGAACAAGAGTCAGGTAAATCTCTCTCTCTGAATGTTCATTTTGAAAACAATAAAAAAAGTTCTCTCGCTTTGAAATTGTTCTAAAAGGAAATCTAAAGGTGTGATTGTAGCTTTTGGAGACGTATTTGATGTTAACTCCCAAGATAGCTAGACCAGTGGTACCCTGAGAGTAAGTGCTCTCAGCAGTAAGCCCCCAGTTCCGCTCCCCTTGGCCACATCCTGGTTGTACGTATACGAGTGCACCGTCTCCCTGTAGGATGTGTGACCCCCTTTTGGAGGTTGCTCATGTGCACGAGCAAAGAGCGCGCCGTGATGCTCTGGATTATTGAGTTGGTAGTGCAGGGAGTGTGACGGTGTTAATGTATGCTAGTACTTCAGTACAGTGTAAATTTACACTTCAGTACAGTGTAAATAAAAAAAAACAGTGATGCTCAGCATAATAAACAAAAACAAAACCCAAAACCTTTGTGGGAAGTAGAGTGTGTACTGAGATTGTCCACACTGAGGTGCGTACTGTGATGGCTACAAGATTATCACAGCTGAATGAGCTTGTTACCTCGTGTGTGTGTTTATGGGAGTCTCATGTTTAGGTTGCCAAGAAATGATGCCTGATTATTTATTTATTTATTTCTAGGGGTGGGTTTTAAATGTTCCCTTTGAAATTTAATCCCTGCTTAAAAACTTTTGGTAGAATTAATAGGTTGAAATCTTCTGTCTCTGATAACTGTTTCAAATAATTACTTGAGAGAAACACAATATATTGTAAACATTTCTTATTTCTGGTTAAGGCAAGCTACAAAACATGTTGACAAAAGATGATGACTGACTCTTCACCATAGGTAGCACATACATTTAAAAACCAAAATCTGTTTTGGATTAAAGTAGGGCAGCTGCTTGAAATGGCCACTGGCAGTTGTGTAAAATGTAAAAGGGTTGTCCCGAACTCGGCTATAGGTAGCTCTTTTGGGTTTAGTAATTTGTGCCAACTGAAGGGCTGTCTACCAGGAATCATAGTATAAGATTCACTTCGTATCCTGAAGGGCCGATGGTCAGTGCCAGGTTTGTCGGCAGTCTCTGTAGCTGAACAGCCTGATAATCAAGCTCGTGTCTAACGAGTTTTCAAGTGATGTCTTTTCTAATAGTTCCAGGGCTTAAACATAGGATTTGGTGTTTCTTCATAACTGCCTAGAGCTGCTGCACGTCTATCACATAAATTAGGATTTACTAATGTGCTTAAAGGTCAGTCTAAATTTCTCCATCATGGCATAGCAGCTCTTCCACATCCTGTATGCAACCCTATGTGTAGGAGATCTCCAGAAAAAATTTCTTATCCAAAATACTCTGCAAGTTTGCTGAGCACTAAATATTGAGACCCTGATTTAGTATTGCAGCTTTGATAATTTAGGAATAAAAATCCTACTAAATAATGAATTTGGAGTATTTAAGTATTTGTTTAGATCTGGGATATCCAGAGAAACCTGGACGTTTACCATGTTACCGTGTTCATCCTTGAACTCAGCATGGGGGCACTGCATTACGATACAGATGATGTCAAACATGCATGAAGCGACTCAGCGACTCACAACAGAGCGCAGCATATACCCAGAAGTGGTAAATCTGTTGCTCTAACATGAATCAGCTTGCTTGTAAGCCAGAGCCCAAAGCAGGGGTGGGGAGCGGAGAGGCTGGAAAACTACATGTATCGGATGAGGCTGAAGGGGAATTTAGAGACTGAAGTATTGCACTGACTGATATGGTCCCAAATGTTAATATTTTTTTTGGCCTGTTTCTCTCTTTCTACTTCTAATCTTTAATGCTTGCAGGCTCTTCCATCTCTGGTGGCAGTGAAGAGGAACTTGAGACGACTTTAAGGAAGTGGAATCTTCTGAGTAATCCTCAAGGAGAAATATTTAAAACAGAGGTACTTAGTAAAGACGTTTCAGAAGCAAGTTCTGCTGTATATATGATTTGTTTGTAGTATTGGTTTCTCTGTAGTGGCTGAGGTAACGTAGATAAGGGTCTGTCCCTGGCTGGATTTTTGTGCCTCTTGGTATGGGCACTTTGGATTCAGAATCAGGCGCTAGAGTTACAGGCTTGAAACTCTTATTTTACCTAGGCCTCTTCAGGAGAACTGTCACCAGCTGTGCTCTCTCCAGTGCCACACAAAGCCATGGAAATCAGGCAAGACCTTTGTTTCTTGTTTTTCATGCGGATTGTCCTAAGTCTGTATTATTTAATCTGTTTAACTGCTGGCATCGTCTTGCCTGTTCTTGGTGTTGCGAGAACTTTTGGGTAGTTGTGAAAGCAGTGTTTGCCGTGGGAGTTTGCAATACGTAGTTGTATTCAGGTTTGAATTACAGGAATAAATTAGCACTTTTACATATCAAAAGATATATGTACTGTAGTACTTATAACAGTGTATTTTATTCTGATTTAAAGTGGAAGCATTCCAGCATCTTCGAGTCATTTAACCTCTCCACAAGAAGAATCTTTGGATATCGTAAATAGGTAAGAATGAGTAACCTTAATTAAAATGTAAAAGATATAGCCAGATTTTTTTTCTAATTCTGCCTTTTTTCCATCTTAAAAATCTTTTTAAAAGCCCTTAAGGTTGCACACTGTTCACAGAGTTTTGCTTGTTAAGAGCTTCTAAAAAGTCACCTATACATATAAGGTTTAAAACCCCACATTGCGCCTTGTTGCCTCTCATTGTTGATCAAAGGATGTCTTGTTGCTGTTTCTGAATTCATCTATTGCAGGTCCCAATAGCATGAGTTTTAGGCTAAAAATAAAACAAAAGAAATGAATCTCCTAACTCTGAATTATGTTGTATGCAGACATTGTGTGATACATACAGCTGTCATATGGTACAGTTGCAGCATACATAAGCATACTATGTTGTATTAACTGTTGCTTTTTGTCTGGCCTTATTTTAAGGGTACCACAGAAAAAAAAGTCAAGTAGTTTAGAAGACTTGCAGAGTGAATCCCTGGAAAAGGTTGGTTTCTTTGTAATCACAATTTCTGGTGTTTAAGTATGACTAAAAGATAAAGGTCAAGTATAAATAATCTTTTTGTTTCACATATAGTAACCTTCACCACCACGAACATTGTGTGTGGGGAAAAAAGCCCAAATGATAAAAGAGTCCAGGTTCTTTTTTTACCCCATTGGCAAGCTTAGAATAAACAAACTAGTTGACACACCCATATGTACATATCTTCAAATTCAGCTTTTCAGCTGAAAAAGAAGAAAAATATTTAAGAGAAATATAACAAGTAATGTTAATGAGTCCTTTCCTTGAACTATTTTGTTTATAGGTAAACATTTTTAAAATAATTTTCACTTCCAAATCGCTAAAAATGTTAAGGCAGCAAATCCTGAAAGTAATTAAATACTGGGCATTTCCACATAGGATTCCTTTTTGAGTGTTTGCATGTAAATATGAGTGTTGCTCCCTAACTTAGATTTCTGATATAAATGTCATTCCTGAAGACGGTAGTGAAGACGGCAGGAGCACTGTTATTAACTCAAAGCCTTAATTCCATTCCAGAATTTCAATTGGAATTCCGTTCCGATTTACCAAGTCTCATTACGTTATGTCCAGAGGCTTGTTTTGTCATTATGTACGCTGAAATTTTTCTGCACTTGTAGTGACGCTTTGTGATACTGTTATTGACACTTTCTATACTCAAATTAGGCTTATAGATTACGCACATCCAGTATTGTGATTTAAAATGAATACTAGTAATATGATTGTTCCAGTTCTTCAAATTCTCTTCATTTTTTCTTAAGTCTCTGAAGATGACAGTGACCAAATAGAATGTTTGAAACTTGTGTTGCACTTATTTAATTGTCGTAATACATGTGAGAAATCAATTCAGAACTAACACTTCATTCCATGTGGAACTTATGAAGGTCTGTTTTCCTTTCATAACTTTTATTTTCCCGTCTTAAATTCAAAAACTTAATTTGTCTCTGTGATACGATGTGATAAGGCTGTACCTACACATTTAGGCTGTAAATCTGCTCTGTCTGTCAGATCAGAGTCCATGAAGGAACCAGAAACTAACAAGGGTATGAGAGCATTGTAGCAAGCCAGCCCCATGTTCAGCAGGGCATTTAAATTGTATGCCCTAATTTAGGCATGAGGCTTCTTAATGAACTAAATGAGACCTCCCTCTGTGTGTGAGTGAGTGGCTAAATGTGAATTAGTTACAACCAAAAATAAGCCCAAGAAAACTTGGTTTGCTGACTCTGCGTGACACGACTTGGCTTCTTGCATGAAGTCCAAGAGAACCTGTGCTAGTGGCACTGTTTACTGGAGCTGTTCTGCTTTGCACAAAACTCAAAATTCCAATTATGTCCAGCCATAATAATAATAATAATAATAATAAAATAAAACACGTTGGTTTCTCTGACCTACCTGTGCTGGCATTTTTATCACTTCATTTCTGTCACAGCACTTTATGGTTTCAGCTGGGTACATACAGTATTGTGTATGTTCTTTCTTTAAGTCAGTGATTTTCATACTGTTTTAACTGTGAAACAACTGTTATGTTCCCAGCTTAAAGTAAGTCTAAAGGGACCGCCCAGAAGCCTGAAAAATAGAAAAATTCCTTTGATTACAACAGAACCTAAAAAGGGCCCAAATTTTGTAGAGTGGTTTGAACAAACACATCTGGTGTTAAATATTTTATTGAAATGAAGAGATAACAGACCTTGTAATATATTGCCAATGCGTTAAGTAGCATCACTATAGTAATAAGGCTACAGTTGGTGTTGTGTGTACGTATGTTAATACTAACATTTGTCTGTTGCTCTTTTCCATAAAACTTTGAAATTACCCTCCCTGCAACTCCGTAGCATGTAGAAGGAAAACCAGTGCAGCCTGTTGTAGAACAAGAGGTATATTAACTGTAAACTCTCTTAACATTTATCTGCTGTGATGCGCTGTGATGGTATGGCTGTGTTTTCATTTTATATTAATTTTCCTTTTAAAACGTTTGCATCGTTCACGTACTGACAAACTCTGAGAATGGGTCAAGATTTGAGAGGGAAATTTTTTTTTTTTTTTTAAATAAAAGCTTTTATGTGAGGTTAGAAGCTGAAGTCGGTCAATTTCAGAAAATACAGTGCTAATGTAATAAGCAATTTCTCTGCTCGTATAATTGTTGGTACAAGTCAGGATGTACTCCTGCAATTGCCAAAGCAGGAGCAGGGGTCGAGGAATTGAGGGATGTGGGCGGCAGTTACAGTATCACAAAGATCCCTCTAGGCCTTGAAATAAGAATAGATAAACCAGTGGTTATCTCGTTAAACATTTCAGGTATCATCCTGTCACAGACAACATTGTAAATGTTTTAAAACTGTTTTGTTAGAATGGGGTTACTAAATAGGAGTATACTATATGTTTCTGTATATTAAATACGTTTTGCGTATTTTCAGTACAAAGTTTTCCTACATAACCTCCTTTCTGATACTGAAACATTTACCAATATGAGCTTATTCCAAAACACACATTGAACGTACACCGCTCCCACTAATGTCCATTGGAGTTGCAGGTTCATCGCTTCTCTGGAGAAGCCTCTATATTCCTGTAGTTTTGACAGTTGTGGGATATACAGTTTTGTCCAGGGTGATGGCTCCTGCATCTTTTCATTTGGATTCAGTACTGAAGAAGTCTCAACATGCTGTTTCCAAAACTGTAGAGAAGTACCTCTGTGAAACACATACTTTGCCTGGAAAAGTATTTTGTTAGGCTCAAAGCTATCCAATTTATACGCAGGTTCTAATCTACCCTCGTACAAGGAGTAGGATCCCCAAGTGGTTGATCACTGAAAAATTGAATGCAGGGAAAATCGGGAGATCTTCTGTTTTTAGCACAGCCTACATACCAGCTGCCTTTCAGTCCAATACACTGAGACTCTGGGGACCACCTCTCGGGCGCTCTGTTGCTGGAGGAAGGTCCTTCCATCAGAAGTGATCTCGCAGGTGCTCGTGACACTGTGTGTGTGCACCACGGCTGCAGGCAAGCATACGTTAGACGCTTGCTTTAGCCTGAAGTGGACCAAAAGTGGATAGTTGGCAGCCATTCAAACTAGCCCTAAAATAACAGCTCACTCTATGCTTTTTTTTTTTTCCCCAGCATATATCAAAACTATACCTTCTGCTTAAGTTCTATAATAGAATTGACAACTGTATGTTTAGCTATATATTTGGCAACTATATATTTATCTATAATTTTTTTAAAACCTCACATTTGTAATGTTATCTGTACAAAGAGATCTTAATTCTTACAAAAGTTAAATTTTTTTTACCCAAACTCTGTTGCTGATTCTTTTACTGTTATTAATGGTGGTGAGCAAATATGTTTGACAAAGTTTGAGTTATACAAGTACTTTTGGCTTAAATTCCAGCGAGATACAATTGTGACGCAGAAACATAGACAGTCTGGTGAAAAATAGGGGGAAAAATTGACAGAGCAAAGAACAGGCTGAGGATGCACTAAATGCCCTGCTGGCACTACCAAATTAGTATATAGGGCCCTAGAGGAAAGGGAGACAGCTAGAAAAATTCTTATGACAAAACCAGGTAATATTCAACATGCATTATATTTTAATGTAATAGAGAGTCTGGCTGAAGGGGGGGGGGCAGATGTGGGAAGAGGCTGTGTCTCCCCTGGGAAACTGGAACACTGGATTTAAATTGAATTATCCGTAAGAAGGAACGTGGAGGGGGTGTGTCATTTTGAACTGTGAACTTCAAATACTTTTTCTCAACTTTTAAAACATTGTGTACTGGATTGCAAATGGCATGAGTGATTTGATTTTTTATTTATTTGTTTTATTTTTCCCTCTTTAAAAAAAAAAACAAACAACAAAACAGAGTAAGCCACTTGCGAAAGGCAGCAAGTACCAAACCTTGCCAGGAAAGCTGCCTCGACCCTTACAGAACGGAGAGCAGGGAACGTATAATTCGCCAAATGGGTGTGGAATGAATGAGAATGAGGACAACGGCATCGCGGGCCTAAGTACGTATCCACGCCTCTGAGAGGGAAATACAGAAAGGAAAAAAGCAAACTGTTTGAGGGATTGGGACATAACATGGTCTATATTCTGCTCTGCCAGAATAATGGACGATGACGTTCATGTGATTTAGTTAGGGAAAGTTCTACCTCTTTTTTTCAACAATGCATCAAAAATATTCCACATTAGCTCACTGGAGAGTAAAGGATGGTTTTAAGTTAGAGCGTTGTTTTCTGTTGCGCTCAGTGGTATGATTTGCTGACGTCATTGATAGCAAAAGTCATGAAGAGACACTGTTTTGAAGACTGTGGGGAGAGCACTCTGAAAGTCAACAAATCTGTAACTAAAAATTGGAAATTTTAGAGATGCAGACGTATTGACAATATGAATAAGCAGTATTTTTTTCCAGACACCCTTCAAATGCTCCCCTGAGCTTGCTGGTCTGTTTTCTTAAAAAACAAGCAAGCAAGCAAAAATGCACAGCTGAGTACGTCATTAATACTTTTTAAAAATGTACCCTAGATTGATGTATTAAAACAAAGAAGCCCATCCGTTGCCATCCCACTGCATTTTAGCCTGTGAAAGCTTACAATATAACCAGCGCTAACGTGCGCATTTCAGGCAAAAATCCTACTATTAGCGTGGTTGGTTGCTGGGGACCCACAAGTGAAAATTCACTTGCTACGAGCAGAAAAACATCAGTGGATTTTGAAAATACAAATACATTATTATTCCTCAAACAGAGCCATGTGTGGAAGCCTGTATTAATTTATTTTCAGCGACATCTTCAGCAGGGATTTATTGACAAAAAGTATTACAGTGAGGCACAGAACCAGGTATTTGCCAAAGACTGAAGAGCTTGGGAGCTCAGGCCCAAGAGTATCCCATGGGATTTTGAAGTGTTCCTACACTTTAAAAAAAAAAAAAAGCGTTCCTAACACTTTAAAGTGTTCCAGCACTTTAAAAGTTGTGATGGGTTTTTTACTTTCGGGGGTTTTTTTGTATTTTTTAAGGCCTCATGGTCCTAAAAGCTGGTTCAATAGGTTGTGGATTGTTCAAGTTTTTTAAAGAGTTTTTCTGTGATTGCAACATTGTAGGCAATGCATGAGCTGTTCTATTGTGTCTTTAACACAGAATTATCCAAGGATGAGTGATCTTGTTAAAGGAAAATGTTCTTTTTCTAGAAACAAGCAGTGACTCCTTAAATAGCTGAATTAACAGAATTTTTTATGCAGGGTGGTTTGTTTCTTGCATGTGCAATAAACTCATTACACCTCCAATTCTATATTTCAGAGGAATTTGATGTAATCTTAGACATTGCTTCATTTCAGATCTTCTACAGGCTTTAGGGAGCTCTGTAGTATACGCTTAATGTATTAAAATTGTCTAAGACTAATATGGGGGGGGGGGAAAAACCACCCAAAAAACCCCCAGCTAAACGATCATCCTTATCTTTGTAAGATGACCTGTACAGAATTCTTGGGGCCTGACTTTCATGTCAACCATAACTGCTTCTTTTCTTTTTGTTTCTGCTTTTAATGCTTAGCTTACTACTTTGCTCTTCTGTAACTTTATTTTGCTGGTGTTTTATATCTTTGCTTCTTCATCTGGCTTTCTGCTTCTTGGGATGACTGAAGATCGCGTCAGGAGTGTCAGTGCACCAGTGCTAGGTACTGTATCCAAACAAGATGCAACTTTAACATGAATTTTGCTGCTTGTTTTTTTTCCTTTCCTTTTTTCCTCTTTTCCTCTTCTCTATGAAATACTAATATCAAGTGGGCCATCCAGACTGAATTCCTTAAGTGCAGTACTGAAATGAAGTAACGGCTTTTGCTGTATGGCATTTGGATGGGATTTTTTTAAAGATACTTACTCCTTATCTTATTCTGTTCTCACTGAAGTCAACATAAAAATTCCCTCTGATTTTGATGGAGGAGTTCTGGTATTAAGAATAGGCAAGGCAAGAGTCTGAAGAGTTTGCTTCAGTCTGAAGACCTTGAAATAACTAAATAATGCATTTAAATACAAATTACTGAAATAACAATACTATTTTACCCAGTGTTTTATTATTTTCTTTTTTGTATCAAATGTACAGCTACTATTTTTTTCACCTGCTGAGCATGTTTTTTTTTAATACAAGAACAATTTTATAGATATCTTTACTTTTTTATTCTGTTCTGTATTTGAACATTAGTCTCCAAGATAACAACTTCATTAATAATTAATATAAAATGTGACTATATTACTGTTCTTAACCCAGGAGAAACAGAGAATGTGGATGGTACGGTAGTCTCGGATGACCTTTCACCTCTTTCTTCGGGAACGGATTCAGGTCCACAATCTCCATTGTCTCCAGAAAACAGGAAGAGTCCAAAAGGGATCAAGAAAATCTGGGGAAAGTAAGATCATTTATTTTTTTTAGTTCCCTGTCAAAGCATTTGGCTGAGAATGAATCCAGTTCTTAGCAAGAGCTACACTATCTGCGGCAAGAATGAAGTAAAATTCACGTAAGGGAGAGAAAGCAGCTCTGTGATTGTACGGGGTGTCTCTGTGTGCACGTGGGCGCAGAAAAATGGATGGTGGTCTTCATAGTGCCATGCTGTTGGAAGAAATAAGACACCCCGCTGTCATCTGACGTGGCTGGTAATTTAGAATGCCAACAGTTTCATTAGCTATGAAAAATTAAATGATACATTTACAGAATGTCGTACAGATACATTACAGAAGCCATTAGGTAAAAAATGAGAGAAAACAGAAGAAACAAAAAGCCAGGGGGACTGAGTTTTAGTGTGTTTATTTTATCTGCTTCAGGACAGCAGCCATTTATGAGTCTGGCCTCCACTGTGGATTATGAATTGGGCTGAAGGGTTATGCCTTCTCTGCAGAGCGTTTTTGGTTGGGGTTTTTGTGTTGTGGGTTGTGGTTTTTTTTCCTTTCCTTGGAGTTGGGGCTACACAGTGTTTGCCTGGAACCTCGTCAGCTGTGGTTTGAATTAGATGTTTCTGGGAAGATTAATACCGTTTCTAGTTGACACTATAGTTTCCATACGAAACAAATGATCCCTGTCGCAAGCTAATAGTCCTAATTTGGCACTCTTGTCTTGAAAGAATAAGAAGAACTCAGTCAGGTAACTTCCCCGCAGACGATCTGGGTTTGGCAGAGTTTCGAAGAGGTGGTCTCCGTGCAACAGCTGGCCCTCGGTTAGCCAGAACAAAGGAAACTAAAGGCCAGAAAAGGTAATGGTTCCTTCTTTGGCCCTGCTTACTACAGGGGGGTCAGACTAGGTGACCTCTAAAGGTCAACCCAACAGATTCTATGATTCTTTACCTTGCACAGCATGTTATGTGGTATTGTGCAGTGTGCTGAACAGCCAAACCCTCCTCTTGTGAAATACGTTTTTCCTGATATACAAGTGTAATTCCACAACTGGAAAGAATTTCTCTGGTAGAAAATGTATCCTGAGTAGCTCACCTGTCTGCGCTCCATCACCTGCAGGCAGCAGCACTAGTTTTTTGTTGGAGTGTCAAAAATTTCAACTTGTTAAAGAAGAAGAAAACTTATCATCTAGTGTGGGACTATCTCCAAAGTGATAAGAATTCATCAATTCCCTTTTTCCTCTTTTCAAATAGAAAATGGGAAGTTCTTACTCACCCCCCACCCCCAAAACTGTTCACAAGTTCTGGCTGGGACCCTAAATTAAGGGGACACTAGTACCAGCGCATATACCGGGAGAATGGCTGTTGGCTTTTGTTATTGCACAGAACGAAGCACACTAAAACACATGCTGTAGTACTGCCTCTGGCACATGATGACATTTCTGATAATAAACCGTAATACTTTCCTTTAAGATTTTTCAAACGTTTCTTGTACTTTTCAGCGACTACAATGCTCCGTTTGCTCAGTGGAGCACTGAAAGAGTTTGTAACTGGCTTGAGGACTTTGGTCTTGGTCAGTATGTCATTTTTGCGCGGCAGTGGGTGACTTCAGGCCATACACTGTTAACTGCGACACCTCAGGACATGGAAAAGGTAATAATCTGTAACTGGTTTGCTCAAGCGTACGTGCTGATTCTTTACAACCAGGCCCCTTCAAACAGTTGGCAGTTCTACCTTTCTGAAATAGGTAGCATCCATTTTTGCAGATATTTAATGAGATGAAAAGAGCCAGAGACAAGGCAAACTATTTGTTAATGGTTATTGTTGCAGGAAATGGGAATAAAGCATCCACTGCACAGGAAGAAATTAGTTTTGGCCATAAAATCAATAAATGCAAAACAAGAGGAGAAGTCTGCACAACTCGATCATATCTGGGTGACACGTAAGTGTTTGAACTATCATGGAATTGTTTGGAAAAGAATTTCCCCCATCCCTATGGATGGGCTGCATGGTATGTTTGTTTAAGCAGTTACCAAACATCTTTTTAAGAGCACTAAGTTTCAAGATAGTAAAATTTTCCATAGAATAGAATGAGGATTTTGTATTGTTCTTGACATCCAAATATACAGCTATACAGCACGATCTTCCAAGGGGAACTCTGTCATTCAGATTGCAGGGAAGTAAAGGGGGGGCGGCTCAGTCTAGCAAGAGCTACATTATGCTGCCCAAGGTATGTGCTCAGTCACACACTGTCTGTAAAACATCACAGGGGTATTGTGGACAAAGCTGGTTGATGGGAATTGCTTGTAGGCGTCGAGTAAGAAGCTGTCCTTTGGAAAGGTGAATAGGTAGAACGTGCTGCCTGAACGCCTCACCAGAAGCCAGCCCAGACAAGCAGGGCAGAAGGGCTTCATCCTCGCTGATCAGGATTTGGGTTATACCACTGTTCTTGTATCTGCAGGATGGCTTGATGATATTGGTTTACCTCAGTACAAAGACCAGTTTCATGAATCCAGAGTTGATGGGAGAATGTTGCAGTATTTAACTGTGGTAAGCTAAAATCCTTTTTCCTCAGTTTAACCAAATTTAACTTCAGAGAGAGCAAAGAATTTTACAATTTTCCTTTGCATGTGAGCAGCTAAAGAATTTTTGCAAGGCAGAAATAGTGCCAGTAGTAACTCGTTTGTGTTGTCTGGTGCATGGTTACTATTCCTAAGGTACATAAAATAAGTCATAGGGTATGTTATAGCTAACTTCTGCAAGGTCTTTCTTTCAATATCACGTAGTACACCACAATTAAAGGTAAAATGACCTGTTTTACATGCAGCTTCTGGAGTGTGTTGTTCTCCACACCAATTAGCAACAATATTCAAGAAACTAAAGATAAGCACCAAATCCAGTAATTTGTACAACTCTGACCCCGTTATCAGCAAACCATGCACTACACAGAGCCAACCGTGTTTTCTTACAGTTTCCCTGCCCAGGTTTCAATAATTAAGTATTTGGTTTTGTTAACTATGCTATGAAAAAAATAATAGAGATGTTACCAAAAGTACAGCCTTGTCTATGCTGCTTAAGGAGCCTTAGTTAACAGGAGCACGGGCCCTGCTGTTAGGTGGGTGTCGCTAGCTACAGTGACCTTACCCACAACAGGATCTTCCCAGATCAGAAACAGTCCAAGTATTTTAAAACTAGGCATGACCCTGGATTTTACTTTATAGGCTACAAGCTCTTCTTCATTTTTTAGCCAGGTCTTGCTATGGTGCAATGTTTAAAAAAAAACCTCAAAACCCAAACAACAATAACAACAAAAAAACCCCCCAAGATCCCCACCCCAAAAAACCCTCTTTAAAATATAAACTTTTATTTTCCCTAAACCATAGTTACAGTGGTTTAAATAAAACTACACAGTAAGCTTAAATTTTTTCTACTTGGGCAAAATATCTGTTTTGGTATGTATTGTATGGCACTTAAAAGGCTCTCTCCTCCACAGAATGACCTTCTCTTTCTGAAAGTCACCAGTCAGCTGCATCATCTGAGTATTAAATGTGCCATTCACGTGCTGCACGTCAACAGTTTCAACCCCCACTGCCTACGCAGGAGACCAGCTGAGGAGGTAAAAGGATGTTTAAGTAAATTAATTTAAACAAGCACTAATTACCCAATTCCAGCCAAAGTGGATAGAAAGGTAGCAGTGTACATTGAGGTATCATATCCCTCAATCACTGCCACTAGGGAATTGCATCTAAAGCAGTAGTTACGCCGCCTTCCGCTCTGGAATGTAACGTGTACTCACCCATAATAATCTACTCATTCCTTAAGTGCTTGAACCACTTATTAGTTGAATGCACTTCCCTTTAGAAATTATTTGCTTAGTTTAAAGCATTTAATTTCCGAGAGAATAATTTGAATGTTTTTTCTTGCCTTTTCTAATTTTTAACTCTCAAAGACGGTAAGGTTTTTGCCTTACCTGGTCAGCAGAGCTTATTCTCTTAGTATTAAAGACTGACAATAACACTCTTTTCAAAATGCTCTCTTTTTTACACCCACCATCTGTAGGTCTCTATTGTTATACTACTTGATGCAGTATATGGGGTTTCGTCTGTACTAGACTACGCTGGCCATCTCGTCAGAGGATGTTTGAAAGAGGCCTTAAACAGAAACAATACCTTAAAATTGTGAAAAAATTACTGCTCTTTGAGGAAGGGAAGGAACAATTGTTTTTCTCTGAACTGAGGATACATATTGTGAACGTGCAGTGACGATGCAGGCCATAACGTAATCATCTTTTCTGGTTATTTTAACAGAATAATGTTTCGCCTTCTGAAGTAGTTCAGTGGTCCAATCACAGGGTGATGGAATGGCTCAGATCAGTCGATCTGGCAGAATATGCACCAAACCTTCGAGGAAGCGGAGTGCACGGTGGCCTGATTGTAAGAATTCATTTTCACATTTTACTACATATCTAATAAAAATTGACATTGTAATATAAACCATCTTTTATCTGGTGTTTGTCAAGCAGGAGGAAACAAACACATCTGCAATATGACAGCACGAACAGGCCTTCGAAAGAGCCTCTCTGTCTGATCCATGCATCTTAATTTTACAAAGGAAAACTAAAATAAAAAAGGAACTGCTAAAATTTTTTTTTATAATCAAAGCTGAGCTGTGCATGAGTGTTTGACAAGCAGTACTTTAAAAAAACCCAACAAACTGTACTGTGGGAAAGTTACTTCTTGATAAGGCATCACTGAGTGTTTGAGTGGTTTTAATAGAATCCTGAGCCACAGTAAATAACTGTCCTGAACTTGCAGCAGTCTTGCCAGCAATCAATAATGACTTTTTCTTAATTAAAACCATTCAGAACTATTTGCAGCTCAGTGAAGTCAGAGTTCTGAAATACTGTGATTCTAGTGCCATTGAATTTTTGCAAAAAGGAAATAGAAAAATTGTGCTAAGATTAAGTTTATTCTCTGTTACAGCAGTAACTGTAAAAGTAGAGCAGAAAAAAACCTGTAAACTGTACAGTGACTGTAAAAGTAGAGCAGAAAATTCTGAAAACAAATTTCTTCAATCCAAACAAATATAATGTTTGATGATAAATAATAATTAGGTATTTGTCTGATCACGCTCTGCATTTCTTTGTGCCTACTTTCATGTATTTCCTATTGAAACCCTAGCGAGTATCATATTGCAAGTTAAAAGAGGTCTAATGTAGACAGGCAGCTTAGTAAGAATGAGAAATCCTTCTGCTAAGCACTGTAATGATTTACTATTGCAAATATTTAACCATATAAAAAATAAATAATGTGCCTTTTTTTTTTCCTAGATTCTCGAACCTCGCTTCAATGGTGACACACTAGCAATGCTGCTGAATATTCCGCCTCAAAAGACCCTGCTGCGACGCCACCTAACAACCAATTTTAATGTATTAATTGGACCAGAGGCACAACAAGAAAAAAGAGAAATAACAGAGTCAACAGCATACACACCTCTGACCACCACTGCCAAAGTTCGGGTATGCGCTGCTTTCAAAAAGGGGAAAATTCAGACTTTCTCTCCCCTGTCTTTCTTACACAGAAAATAAGGGAAAAACAGGGGCAGGGAGAGGTCAGTTGTAGGAGGAGTGTTATGTTTTCCTTAATTCTAGATACCAAAGCATTTAATTTCTATCTGTTTAAATCAGCTTCTGAAATAAATATGCAATCCCTTCTGTTTTTTCGTAGAGGGAACACTATCTAAATGTATTTAAAATCAACTGTAGCTCCCAATTAGAAAACAATTAAATTTATTTAGTTCAGAATCTACATACTTTAAGGACTAGAGTATAGCAGTAAATAAAAAAGGAGAGGATTTTAAGGTTTGAAGGATGACCTTATTTTTCTTATTTAAAACTTGTTGTCTTCTTATTTTAGCCAAAGAAACTTGGATTTTCACATTTTGGAAACTTAAGAAAAAAGAAGTTTGATGAATCAACAGACTACATTTGTCCTATGGATACAAACCCTGCTGCTGCGAATGGTACTCAGAAAAACTATGGTGGATACAAAGGACTTAGTCCATTCACTGACAGGGAACTGGATCAGGTGGGACAGACAGACTGATGCCATTCTCATCTCATCCTCTCCATGCATTCCAAAGCTTGCAAATAACCAAATGTTGGCATATAACAAAGTATTTGCTACATCCGCATGAACTCATTGAGAAAAGTATTGGCTATGGACACTGGAAAGAGGTCTATACTAAGAATGTCAGGTTAATTTTTTTAATCAACATCATAATAAACTCATCCATCTTCAAGCCCTTTTTCAGGAATATAACACCTTTACACTATGAAGATCGATGTATTTTGACAATTAAGGTGGAGGTTGCAGTAAGCAAGACTTTCATACTTCTAGCTTTCATAATCTGAGTATGCACACTACTTTTTTCATTATCTTTATGGGTGGTTTTTAATGTAATAAATTTATTTGTACTAATTTGTACAAAGCTATCAAGTTATATATTAAAGTAAGACTGGATTGTATATTTTTAACAGGCATTTATCAAAGGATCCAACTGAATTTTTTTCTTTCATTATGTACAGTGGGGAGTAGTTACGCTTAGACAGTATATGTGAAAACGATGCATCAGTAATGAACAAGATCATTAATAAACCAATACTTAAATAATTCACTTTTGTTATGTAGTAGTGAACTTGTGAATGAAACTGTGTCTAGACATCACACAGACAAATGATGAAGACTAAACACCATCAAATTTTATTCAACTTGCCTGTTGTGTAAAGGGATGTAAACCCTGAAAAATGGAGCACTGGAGGCTTGTGTGAACTTTGTCAACACACAAGAGCCAGGCAGAGGCAGCTGGGGTAAACTCTCCTATCTCCAGTGACCTTAAGCGAGAGAAAACATTTTAAGCCTAGTAAGAAAATGGTCACAAAATGGAAAAGACTGACTGTGAAAGTACTTTTTTCACTTGCATGGTTTACTCCATCTAACACCTAATTTGTGTTCATTGCCTAACCATTGTCTTTTTCAACGCACACCTTAGCAAAATAAAGTATTGTTCCTAAGTAGGGACAATACCAAATCCTGACTATAATTTAGTATGGATGTCCGCTTGCACAGAGTTCCAAGGGAATGCATTAACTTTGAGCCAACAGCTTGCACTATGCTGTTGTTCAAGCGTTACTTTTGTAACTGGCTTTTTCTCTAGGAGCGTGGTCTTTAGCAGAAGCATGACTCCTGAGCATGTGTTACGCAGTGACATCTCAGTGCTCTGGAGCTGATAACCTTTTTATGTAGCAATAGGTAGGACTGTATCATGAAGGACTCTTGGTGCTTGCCGGTGAAAGAAGACTACCAGAAGTACAAGTGTTACACCATCAGGAAAAGAGTACCCTTCACTGATAGTATCAGTTAAGCTTTTTATTTTTTGTATGAATTACAGCTCAAGTTTCATGGAATCAATCCTTCTTAATCAGGATTCACTCTTCCTATCCTTAAATGTGTTTTCACATACCTTACAGCACGGAGACATTTTGTTAATGTGCAGAAATCAGAGCTTTTAAAAGTACCACAACTTCATTTGTGCAGGCACAGATACCTCCCAAAGATGCATGCAGAGTGAATAAAATTGCTCATACTGTCTGATTTGAACTAGTTCCTGAATACTTTTACAGATGGAACATTCAGAAGGAACAGTAATGCAAATAGGGGCTCTTTCCCAAGGCATAAGCCATCTTACGGTATGTACTAATTTCACTCTTGTTTTAAAGTCACAAACGTATTCTGCTAGGATTTGGGGAAAGTTGGTCATTGCTGGTGGTAGTTAAGAGTAACTGTGTCACTAGTCTTGTTAAATACCTCTTTGCAGCATGGTTGCACATTCACAGTCCAAAAAAATCCCCTGTTTTTAAATTGCACTAGAAATTAAGTTTCATTTAGGCCTATTTTAAGTTTTCGTGAACTCTGCTATCCCTTTGACCCGATGACAGATATTCATCCACTTAAATGAAAACAATTTTTCAAAGATTTGGCAAGTAACCACCATCAAATGCCTCAGTCACAGCAAAGTCTAGCAAAGAGATACAGACTTGAAAATTTACATGAGCTAAAAGTCCATGGAAAACAAACAAAAAAAATCACTGTGTTAATTCCTGACTCCATAGCAGCTAATTTAAAAAAAAGAAGGTTAACTGAAAGGTATAATGAAGAATTACATAACTTAATTGAGTCACATGCCAGACACAAAATCTGTCAAGAGTTTTCTCAAGCAAATAGTTTATTCAAAGCTGCATTCAAGGAATTCCTTTTAATTTTCTGTGGCTCTAACCCCCTCTGTTGTGAAAGTGATCTCATTACAGTTGGATTTCTTTAACTATAGGCCTCTAACTGACTATGCTTACTTGTTCACATCTTGTTTTTTCAGACGATGTTAAGCCAAGATGAAATGCTGAACGACAGCAGGTTTTTAACACCTACCTTTGAAGACTGGAGATGATGTTTCAACCCGACCAAGAACACTTAATACCTCACGCCTGGCCAGAGGGGTGGCCAGGAGAAGCTTGATGGTGTGGTGCAGAAAAGCTTTACCTCTTTTCTGCCAATGAGACTTGCCAGATAGCATTTAATGTTGTCAGTGTAGCAACATATAACAGGTAACTCTCCTCTGCGCTGTTTTCCATATTTTGTAATGTCAAATAGGTGTTGAGAGACAAGCAGTACTCTCATATCCAGTGTCTGGAAAGCCAAGACTGGCAACAAATTTTACCCTTTTATTCAGTCGTCTTTTTCATGGTATGTTCATGTACTGTTATATGAAAGATATTTTGTAATTTTTTATTTTTTATAATTAACTAGTAATGCAGGAAGCATTAATATTCTGTAGTACCATGTGGACTAATCAGAGCCTCCTAGAAATGCAGATGGATGCTGCGGTGGTAATAGCTCGCTCGCTACTGCTGCAGTCTTGCCAGAGACTGTTTCCTGTAAAAGGATTTTAATCTCTCATCCCTTTCATTAGCACACGTCCTGCCCTCTTTTTTTCTAAGTGCAGTGTAGAATGGGAAAAACGGAACATAATAGTGTCCGTCAAGCCCTTACTTTTATCAGGAGGAAGACAATCGAGATGACATGGTCGCAAATTTTTACCTAACTCAAAAAGGTGCTGAACAACTGCAGCAGGAAATGTAACTTTGAGACTACCCGAAAAACTGATGGACTCAAATGCTGGTGCTTCATTTAAAGTGATATTTTAATGATTGCGTGATTTTTACGTGCGCACCAAGATACTCGCAATGAAGGCGCAATCACAACACTTAACTAGTAGGGTAAGTGCAACAGAATTTCCAGCATGATCCATTGTTTTGTTTTAAATGACAGTTCTTTAACTAGAACTATTGAACAGGCTCTTTCTGTACACTGATGTTTTGCCTAAAATGGCTAGTACTGACCCACACGTGCAAGCACCAGGATGCTCATAAGCCTTCTAAACAGTCAAAATGGCTCAAAGTTTTCTGAGCCCTGTACCTGGTTGGTCTGAAACATAGCACACGCTCTCTGGAAGACAGCCATGGTAATAATTCTTTCCCTAGTTACACCTAGTTAAACATATGGCTGCAAACAGCCCTGAGGACTGCAGTATAGAAACACTTTTGTAACATTTGCATGAGAACTGGTGATGTTGTAAACAATATTGCTGTTCACTTTAAGTTCTCCTTTCATTCTAGCTACAGGTAGATTTTCACAGAATACTTTATTTAGCAACAGGAAACAAACATTACTGCTCTGATGTGTAAAATGTGACTAAGGAGCATCAGGCAAGTACCATAATAAAACACGTTTTTCTTTTTTTAAAACATCTGACAAAATAGACCTGTTGCTATTCTACTGAGCTAGGCAGCACTGTAACAGAGGGAAATATGGACTCTTACTACTTTGTTGAGGGGCTTTTTAAGGGTAAAAGCAGCAATTACTGTTACCTCTGTTGACATATGCCTCTCATGTTTTAATAAGGTAAGGTATTAACAATATATCTTAGTAAATAGGAAAATGGCAAGAAATGGAAAAGAAATGCTCAATTGCGAGGAAAAGACTTAGTATGTATATGGATGGTTTGCATTACTCTCTCCTTGCTGGCGGCAGGGTGTTGGCTTACATATATTAACATAGCCTGAGGGCAGGTCATTCCCAGCCACAACCCTCCCAAACAAAGGAGAGATCTCAGGTACTGTCCAGAGCACGCAGCAAGGGCTCTTCGAGGGCTATCAGTGGCACTTTTTAAAGGTGATCTATTCTAGTCCTTACTCCATGAGGGACCCTGCACGACATGGTCAGATTTTAGAAGACAAACACATGATTTTAATGTCCAAAAATGGTAAAACCAAGGCAATTTTGTTTCAGTCACTGAACAATGAAATAATAATGGAAAACCCAAAGGAATGAGAAGTCAATCTACGCATCAGCAAACTAAAAATACTTAATTAATTAAAAGGTATAAAGCATACCAGTCAAGTACATCTATAATCTGGCAATGCAATCAACACTAGTGACCAGGTCCTGTACTATGGGCATTTGAAATAGTTTGTTAGGTTAATTAGCCAGCAGACTTATTACAGTACTACAACTAGGATAAGCTGCTCTAACAGAGGCAGCCTTAATATGACTGGGATATTCTGAGCAGATTTTCAGATTTCTTTTGATGATGTATTTATAACTCAGTGTGTTGTGCAAACTTGGCTGTGAATAGTCAATCTCCAAAATTACTGATTTTTTTAAAAAATATATATAGTAAGAAATCCTAATTAGTGTTATACGGCATAAATGCTTATTTTTTTGACTGTTATGAATAAATTCTGAATGTTCCTCCATCTCTTGCTGACTGAGTGATTCTAACACAAATATATGTGATTGATCTCTCATCAGGGACATAATCACAGTCTGAATCCCCAAGATATGTTTGCATTATTGCTACAAATGTAATTTAAGTACAAAACCCATGTCAATTTTTACCTAGTAAATTCCTTTAGTTTTGCGTTAGTTGAATAAAAAATATTTAGTAAACATATTCATTAGCATTTGAAGAAACAAGTCTTTTGGCTCAGGGATTTGTCAGAGCCTAAAACGAATGTAGTATAAAGTAATTCCTGGAAACGAGCATGCAGTACTTCAGGCACTGAAGACTGAGAATTAAATGCTGTGTGGTAACATCACAGAGATGAGGCATTAGCTGAGTTTAAGATCCACTCAGCATAGCTTACAATAGGAAGTAAGAACCCATGTTTTCTCATAAGCAAAGGAAATTTGTGAAACTGCCAAAAGAGCAAGGTCTACGCTTAGAGGATGACATTCAGATGATGTAACATCACTGGATATTTACATCTGTATATGCAGCCCAGAGCTTCTGTATACAGTGGGCAGTCATAGTTTAGCTAAGCTTGTTAGAAGACAGTACGAAGTTATGTAATCCTCCCAAATAAATTTCACACTAATGAAAATATCTGTTACAGTAATAAGCAATTTGCATGTTACCCAAATTCTGTTCACTTTTTCAATAGCATACTTAGACTTCTTAGTCCCTGGTAAAGGGCTGTAAAATAAAAACCAAAACCACCTAACAAACTGTTCTTTGTATTCTCCTTCCCCCAGGATGCACTACATTAATTACCTATAGAGCACAGTCAAATAATGCTAGTCCAGTTTTACAGCCCTCTCCCAAATTCCATACTTATGTTAAAAAACAAGTGGTTTCATCTCTGTCCTACCTCTCCAATTACACTTAATTTATTTTCTCAGAATTGACATTTCGTACTAACTTATGAGGTTAGACTAAGTTACTTCCACACAATTCAAGATGATCTCTCAACATCTTAGTATTAAAATGTGCAAAGGTAATTACATTATACAGTTATATATGTATAACATAATAATATGTATAATTACATTATACGGTTAAAACACACACACAAAAACCCCAAGAAGTACTGCACAGTTATATACCAGTTGGTCCTAATAGGAAAATATGCAGTACGTACTTACGAAAAGGTATCAGATGACATCAGTGCTAATAAGAAAATATACTGCTCTTGGGATAGCCGAGTTTGTCCAGGTTGGGCTGACACGCAAACTGAATCATAGGTGGTGGCCCACACATGAGAATGAGCGTCTCACTGCTGGGGCAAGGGAGGTGGGTTTTAATCATGTCTGCGGTGACAAAGCCAGAACTGTACTTCCAATCTGAAACAAAGAAATTAAACTATCAATTTAAATCTCCATACAGTCTGAAGCCTTTTTAAACTGCATATGTTGTACTCACAAAGTAGCTGAAGAATCAGGTAAGTTACACCACCATCACTGCAAGCAGAGAGAGGACTAAAGCTGTCACAGAGCTCAAACCTAATGGTCCCCTTTGATAGGGACAACAAGCATGTGGATAATGAGGATCTGACTGATTGATTGATAAGGGTTTATATAGACTTTCAGGCATTCAAAATAAATTAGACAGCAGGTAGGAATATACAGGAAGAGTAAATGGGCCTTTCCAGTGAAGAGAGGTCACTTGGGCAGTTGTGCAGGGAGAAGTAATGAGACCTGTGGCATCCAACACATTAAAAAGAGATAAAGTGGTGAGGTGACAAAAGTCTGATGATGACGAAAGTTCTGCCATATTGTGAAGTGAGGAGAGGGAAAAAAAATTGAAAAGAAACACTCGATGATTTCAAACAGTAATATTATTGAATACATCTGGCATTCGAAGTGAGACAAGTAGGAAAAGTACTCCTACCTTCACATAAAAAATATGCGCTTTAAGCTCATTTATCAGGAGCAAGATATTGGGGTTATGAAAACAGCAGTGATCAAAAGGCATACGAAACATTAAGGAGTGTTAGGAAAGGAAAAGGGAACACCACATCAAATTAAAAATGCAGAGTTTGCCTGCATATTGACTACTGCTGATCAGTTCTGACCCACCCAGCTCAAAAAGGGACACAGGAGAGCTGGAAAAGGTTGAGAGAACAAGGATGAGCAAAGCTATGTAATCACTGCTATGTGGGGAATACCAGCAATCTTCAGGATAGAAGAGATGCGGCAGCAGGGGTGAGTGATAGATGTCTGTAAAATTAGTAACATGAAAACAGTTGGTAGGCACTTATTCACACTCTCTCCCAGCAACAGGACAAGAGGTAATGGGCACAAACTTGAGCATAGGAAGTTCCACCTAAACATGAGGAGGAACTTCTTTACCCTGAGGGTGGCAGAGCACTGGCACAGGCTGCCCAGAGAGGTGGTGGAGTCTCCGTCTCTGGAGACATTCAAAACCCGCCTGGACACATTCCTGTGCAACCTGCTCTAGGTGACCCTGCTCTGGCAGGGGGTTGGACTAGATGATCTCCAGAGGTCCAAACCTATGATTCTATGATTCCAACACAAGAATTAAAAAGCAAATGCAAACCAGAGGAAGCGATTCTTCATACAAAAATGCTAACCCTATGTCACTAATAGACTGCCAAAAAGCTCACACAGGGTCCAAAGGAGATACAGTAAGTTCATACTAAAGTAGTCCACTGAGAGTTACTACTTCTGTAGAGACACATTTGGCTCAGAATTCAGAAATACTAAAGACTGGAAGAGTATCAAGTCCTGCTGATTACTCTGCTCTGGCCATCTACTCATGGCTATAGCTGACAACAGGTACAGAACTTTGATCTGACCCAGTTTGGCTCTTATGTCTGCTAAATAAGAGCACAGATCACTTTTACAACATCAGCAAACATGAATACCAAGGTTTCAAAGGAGATTCAGTAGAGTTCAACCCCTCCCTCCATTTCTAATTCAGTGCTACACCAGCCTACATTAAATGCCTTAATCTATATATATGGCAGCTCTGTTTTACCAGAATCTAATCTAGAGCCGCTGCAAAACAAAGATGTTCATGTACTATTCACAATTATTAAGCAATTTAATGCCAACAAAATGCTAACATAACCTGGTTTGGGAGATCACCCAAAACAGAGCTGTAACTTCTGCTGAAAAGTCCAAAAAAATAGCACATCCTGAAATACATCAAAAGATCCACTGCATCCATCTGGCCCAACAGGAGTTTATTCTTGGTTCACACTTTCTAACACCCACCTGGTTTAGAACACTTTTCAAAACAGGTGCTGTGGTAAGGCTTTTTCTGAGGGGCTGAGGGGTGTCTTGGTTATTTAAAATACTGTAAGACAACAGAACTTGATATCATACTAATGGCCCCTTGAACAAGAGGTTGGTGGTTGGACTAGATGATCTGAAAGGTCCCTTCCAACCTAGGCAATTCTATGATTCTAAGAGTGAGACTCTGACTGTTGTACAGTGACAAGCAAAGGCATTTCCAGTGCGTACCAATAGCCTACCTTGTGGAGGTCTGTCCAGTGTGTACCAAAGCGTGAACTGATCAGGATGCCTCTTTGCAATGTCTTCTAGCTCAGCTCTCAGTAATATATCTTTTTCTGTCTGCAAAAGACAACTGCTGTTTAGCTCCAAATCATCTCAAGATGCCCTCTAGTGTGAGTTCATTTGGCATTCAGCAAAACAAATCCAATGATAACTCATTCAAACCAAAGTGATTTTTTCCCCCCCTTTATATGATAGGCTATTATAGGCTTCTGTAAATTCAAATTAAGAACAACAAACTATGAGACTCAATAGCCACCTAAACACTGTCTTAAAGATGGCGATTTGAACAACTTTTTAATCCAGGTTAAAATCACAATTAGGTAGATTTGTCTCTGCCTCCAGCAAATATGGCCCTGTAGCAGCACGGTGAAGCTTAACTGTAGAAACAGATTAACAGAACAAAATACTGTTTCCTTGGAATCTGTGAAGGAGTAAAATGAGTAGAGGGATCAGGATCTGTTCACACTATTTATTCCCTAATATAGGATTTAAGGAGTACAAGTGAAACTATGAGGAGCCATCTTCAAAACAAATAAAAGAAGATCAGGGGAACTCTGACAGCAGAAGTATTTATAAAGGGCTATATGGATAATTTTTTTATTCAGTTTCTCCTTAAACTGTTTTAATCCCAGACAATATATTAAGAGCTTACATAATAACCATTTCCTGCTCCTCTTTATACTGATCATTTTTAAATGTGCTATCTCAGATATTATTTTCTTATAAACAGTTGGGTGAAAATACAACCCCAAAGACACTGGAAGAGTATGAAACATGCAGAGCAGTATTTTTTCCAGGGGTCGATGTCTCACCAGTTTGAAAAGCTCTGAGACCAGCAAAAAGAGTAGGCCATTAAAGAAGGACAAACAGGTCAGTATACCCACCTGATTAGCAAAAAGAAGGTAACATTTTGTGGAGTCCTTAGGATCACTTGTGATACGACGAATCAGTTGCAACATAGGAGTTATGCCTGTTAAAAAACAAAGTGGTTAAAAAAACCCCAGGTATTTCTTCTACCATGCAGTTTCATTATTAATGCGGCATTCCTTCAGTGGGGGCTTAGTTTGCACAGGGCTACATACCTCTGACTTTCTAATCCTTGCCAAATGCAGAGGCTGGGGGTTTCTATTATTACAAATCATTTCAAAACAAAACCAAACCCACAATACTTGTATCTGGGGCTCGCTTCTTCAGCATTCTCTATCGCATACAGTAATTTTACACTCAAGACATTCTCCTAAAATATTTTTTGTCATTGAGACTGAAACTCGGAGAGATGAAGTGACTTCTCTGAGGTCACACGATAAATGAAGATTAAAACTCTGAAGTTGCTAGCTCCCAGGACTGAGCTCAAGCCACTGGAAAGCCTCAGTGTTGCCAAATGCTCATGAAAAGAAATACAGGTCCAAGTGCTCTGCTACTATAGTACAGTGTTTGATACTCCTCAAACGCATCCCTAAAGACATCTTTGTTCTCTAGACATTCCATATGATGAAAATAGTTTTACCTGTTCCTCCAGCTATCATGCCAAGATGCTTTGCAAACTTTTTCTCTGCTTCAGACTTCTTATGAGGCTTGATAAGAAAGGTACCTAGAAGAAATATTCAAAACCTATACGTACATTAACTGCCAAAAAAACATGGATACAAATTCCAAGGGAATAAATTACTACAGCCTACCAATTAATTAGGACAGATCTTCTGGAAATGCTAATTGAACTCAGAACAGCATTGAGCACAAGGAGTAGAAACTTCTTTGTCTCTGTAAAGTCCAATCCTAGCTTTGAACAACTGACTTCTTTCCCTGCTACCCAACATCATTTATAATAAACTCAAGGATTCCCACATCACTGCCTAGAACACAACTCAGCAACTGTGGATGTTAGTGGTAGCTACAGCCCCTACTACAGAGAAACAGGTTTCTTAGGCCATCTTCATCATCCTCACCTGCACCACATGTCAAGCCATTTGTGTGTGCCCACATTCAATGGAGTTGTAATTAAACAGCATCAAGCAAGAACCGCTACAAAGATTAGAATCAGGAATGTTGGAGCCTTTCATACTTTTATCAAGCACTTCATTATTGTAATTCATTTCCAGTTAATGAGATCCCCATGACACTCGCAGTCAGCTAGGTGACTACCTTCTAGTATGTTGTGATGAGAAGACCTTGCCAATTTCTGCTCCACACCGGCCAATACCACTGGTTCAGAACTATCACAAAACTAGACAGTTTGTAATTGAATTAATCTCCAAGAACCAAGCCAGATGAAAAGCCCATGAAAAGTACCCGTTATGAAAAGCACTTGACATATTCCAATTTTAAGCGATCTGTAACCAGCTTTCCTAGCTACTGCTCTTTATAGCAGCCAAAGCAGAGCAGAAAGGAACATCTGTAAAACATGCATCACTTGTTTCCTCTGAGATATAACAGGTTCATCAGTATATTACTCATCATAAAAGGTCATGATCCAGAGAAGCGTTGAGGACTTATCTCACTGAGATAAGAGTAAAGCCCACAGTCCCTCTCAGTCAAGATCAGTGCAAAATCTTTCACTTGCATCTTGAAAGAGGATTACTTCTCTGAACTTACTTCCTCCCAGTCAACTCAGACCTGGTTTAATCATCAAATGGAGCTGGCTCTCAGTCAGCGGGTTATTCAGTAACAATGCTGAGATTTTCAGAGGGCATTTTAGGCCACAAGCTCCCTTGTTTAAGAAGCATCTGAAACATCTCCCTCCATGCGTATAGCTGAGGCATTATCTCCAGTGCAGCCTTCTCAGTAATATAATTCAATAGTGTTTATTTCAAATTTAATTATATGGTCCCAGGAGTGAGACAGTAACCTGCTATTCCTCACACAGAGTAAACACAAAGTACTCTTTCCTATCATATCAATTCTGATGGGCTCTTGGTCAAGACCAGGAAAGGTGGATTTTCTCTTTTCCGATTTTTAAAAAAAAGATTCTCTACAAAGTTGTTGAGTTTTATAAAACACCTCTGAAAATAACCGATACAAGTTCCTCCTTTTTTGTTCTCCCACCTTCACGTCACAGTACCTGTCCCCTTATAGACAAGGAGCCCATTTGGCCCTCTGAAATCAATAGTATCTCCAATCTTCATGTCATTTAGGTACTGGGACATCTTCCCACCTTCTGGAAACTTGGGATTCACATTTTTGTGGTAGACCTGTAAAAACAATACTTGGTATGATACCAACCTCTAGCTGTCCTGCAGACAATATTACAAACTGTAGAACACAATATTGCAGGTCTGAAATTTAGCATCTGACAAAGAAATTGAGACAATTCTTTGCTCTCAGTTATCTGTTGTGCCTTGCAACAGAAAGCAGCCAAAATACGTACAAGGCTCGCTCAGGCACGTGTTCCTATGCTCTCTGCAAACAGACAAGCTAACAGGAATTGGCAGCAGGCAGATTACGTGTTGGTGCCCTCATTTCACTGTCCCTCCAGCAAGAACCTTATGTCACCCCATTTTTGTAATCACTCCTTCTGAAAATAGCATTCCTGCATTTTTTTTTTTTTTTTTAAGACTTTCACAGACACTTCAGCAACATGATAGCTTTTCCTTTCAAAGCACATAACTATTAAGTAGTTAATAACAATTCACCATACTTGTAACATGAAGAACAGAGGGTGCAAAAAAAAGGCCAGAACTTTGCCTAAAGCCAAACTCTATCACGGAAAAGGATTATCATGTCCAGAAGTTCTGGGATCAAATCATCCTGCATTCCCTAGCTTAAAGGATTTCAAGATTTCCCTTGTTTCTGTATCCTATTTTCTTAATCAATAAACAGGTCAGCAGAACTGATGCTTACAGACGTATAATGGCAATCTTTGTAGCATCACCAAAGATAGCTGTTCTTATTGACTTGTTTCCTACTTACAGCTATTAGCAGTAAGTACTAGTAGCAGCATAGGCAGCTTGAGGGAGAGTGACTGCTATTCATGCATTGCCAAACAAAAGATACTAAGGAAGTTCCTGCAGTACTGCCAAGGAAGCAAATCCCTTCTCCATCTTCCCTACCTCTGCTATCTCTCAGTAATATACAGCAGAGACATGAGATACAGCTTACTATTCAAGGATATTGTGAAATGAGTTGTTTGGCATGCAGTCATCCTATTTGCAAGAAGATTGATCAAAATAAACTCTGTATTTCACTAAAATTAAGTACTTTCCTTCCTTCCAGTTAGCAACTTATCTATGTTAAAAGAAACCAAAAATTTACCTTTATAATTAAATCAACATAACCTTTTGTTTCATCACTGGAAACTGGGGTATAGGCTCGAATCACCAGATTACCATCAATTTTTGCGGAAAGGTAAACATGTTGGCCTAGAGAGAAAGAATTACAACCTGTTTGTTTATTTTTTCATCCCTGGAGGACAAGACAAGTGAGAAAAGCAGGTATTGTAACAAGCAATGATGCAGAAAATCTTTACCATAAAAATGCTGTAAAAATATCTAGCCTCTTCTCTTTTTTCAGCAAGAATTTCTGGAGTAGGGGTAACTGAGGAGAGCTGGTACATTACAGAATCAAGGATAAGATAAGAGGAAAGTAGGAAATTTATAGTAAAATAGTGATATAGAAAGTTTGCTGTGCAGTCTCAAGTGCCCTCTGTATTTTGTGTTCTGCTGTTATCATATTCACAGAATCACAGAATGATAGGGGTTGGAAGGGACCTGCCAAAGCAGGTTCACCTAGAGCAGGTTGGACAGGAATGCATCCAGGCAGGTTTTTAATATCTCCGGAGGAGGAGACTCCACCACCTCTCTGGGCAGCCTCTTCCAGTGCTCTGTCACCCTCAAAGTAAAGAAGTTTTTCCTTGTGTTCAGGTGGAATTTCCTGTGTTCCAGTTTGTACCCATTGCCTCTTGTAATTATGAAGTGGAATCAAGGATACATCAGTTCACGCAGGCAAAGAAATAAGTATTACTGTTTAATAGCACCAGTCTCTCAGAGCAAACTCCCCAAAGATTCTGCACCAAAACATCAAGAACAATGCCTTTGGCCATATTCTTTCTCCATAACTCCTACCTCCATAATGCTGTGGCTTCCACAGCATTGGATGCTGCTGTGCAGAGAGAGCTCTTTGCCCAACCTAATGCTCCAAGAGGCAGACTCTGAAAGGCACCCAGTTTCTTTCTGCTGATTAAAAGAACTGAAACTGCTTGCCAAGAGTAGTCTCCTCAGCCAGACAGCACTAATCTGGAGAGTTGTATGGAAAAACAAAAAGCAGGAACAGTGCTGGCAGAACACATTTTTATTTTTAGCAAAGTGATCCTGGTAAAAAGCTGAAGGCAGGAATCTCCCAGGAAGTAATCTGGCCCATATAGTTTCAGATTGCTCCTAAATTCTTAAGAATAAAGTCTGGATAAACACAAGCACTGCAGGGTATGTCTCAATTCTTTTATCATTTGTCTAGTTAATGCAGACAGTTCAATTGCACTTTCCTATACAAGCCAGAAGAGAATTTGGAGAAAGACCGCTGCCCTTGACAGGCAGCATGCAAGAAGGACGTGCCCACAGCATGGAACGGGAAAGACCCTGACACTTGCCATACAGCACAGGGAACTGCAAAACACAGTACAGAACAAACAGGGCTACGTCTGCCACATCTGCAGATCAGAAAGGGAGACTGTCCCCTGCACAGATTACCACTGATTCCAAGGTTCATTACCATCAGTTTTGCAAGGCACAGGAAAGACGACTGTGCCAATCCTAGTCTGAAATGAACTTCAGAAATTTTCTGAACTTTCTTCAGAAAGCAAGACAAAGCTGTACACGCATGTATGTAAATCAAAGGTCAGTGCGTGCACAGAAAATGCTCTGAATATTTCAGCATCTTCTACATACAGTAGTTATTTTTTTCCCCTTTGTTCTGCACAGAATAGTTACAAGCTTCCCAGGCAGAAGAGTTGTTCTTTTTCTGATTTACAAATGCGACCCTATTCACCAAAAGCATGAGGGCAGTTGACAATAAGCTGAGGGCACCAGGTAGCAGCAGAATGCAAATAAGAAATACGAAACGGCTTTGACAGGTACCATTCTTGCTTATATCCTGTCTGGTGATGAACTTCATCAGACTCAGTTGCTTCACTGTTCTTGTTCTAAACCACATCACAGAATTGAACACAAGCAGGACAAAGCACACACAAAAGATCAGAAACACAACCCTTTGGGAAAGCTGACATTTCTCTCTGACGCAGCAGCATTCAGATGCAGCTTTTAACTCCTCGCTTTGCTGAGCCTTAAATTCACAAACAATCAGAAGTCCAAGAACTATGAGTACAGTTCTAAATCCTGAAACCAGAAACGTATGTCCTGAAGTGTTTTCAGTACTTACCTACAGGTAATCCTAATACATGATCTGGTGAAGGTAGCCCAAATCGGAATTTCTTAGTATCGTGACTGATTTCCTAAAAATACAAAACAAAATCAGAAGGAGGTCAACATCACCACTCTACTCAACGTCACCACGTTACTCAACAGGATATGCTTTAGTGAGCCTGTTTTTTGTTAGCATGCAAGCCAAATACTAGGAAGGGAAGCAGAAATAGCTTTGAAAAAATAAAGTTTAAACAGATCAGAAGCTTTAAAAGCAGTCTTTTCCTCTTTAATTCCACAAGGAGTAACTTTTGCCTGTCTGTGCAGTCCCTGCAGCATCTTTACATAAAGAAAATCTGGAAACCTTCTATTGCCCAAGGCCAGTGAGCACATTTCATAATTTGTGGCCAAAGATCAGGCAAGACATGACGTGCAGAAGCACAGGCTGCTGGGATTACTTCTCAGTGAGGCACACTGGACAGAAACCAAGGATGAAACACAGCCACAAACTAGGATTTAAACATACAAAGACACGAGTCTACCCTCCTCTTGAAACAACTATAATGCCGTAGTGTAGGCACAAATGCTTTTAAGAATCCTGATGTACGTTGCAGCGGGAGTCACAGCTGCCCTTTGAGGGCTCTGGGCACATCCCCGGCCCCGCAGCTGGGGGCAACCCATGACAAACCGCCCCTCAGACACACACACGCACCCCGGGGCCAACGGCCCGACCGCCCCTCAGATCCCCTGCCAAATGACCAACCGCCCCTCAGACACTCGCCCCCCACGACAACGGACCACCCTCCCCTCAGGCCCTCAACCGACCAACGGCCCCACAGGCACCCCCCCGGGCCAACGGCCCAACCGCCCCCCAGACACCCCCACCCCAAGTCAACGGACCAACCTCCCCTCAGGCCCCCAACGGCCCAACCGCCCCTCAGACACCCCCACCCCAAGCCAACGGACCAACCGTCCCCGCCCACCCGATGGGCAGCAAAGGGGCCGGCACGACCCCAGCAGCGCCGGGACGAGGGAAGGGGTTCAGGGGCGCCAGAGGCCACCCCGGGCGCTCGGTCACCTCTTTGTCCACCAGCCGCAGCGGATACTTCTCGAGAGGGTCCTGCAAGGTGACGAGGCCGCTCGCCCTCCGCCCTGTCCCCCTGAGGAGCAGCAGCAGCAGGGCGGATACGGCTACCACGGCCACGGCGATGGCCACGGGGGCATCCTGTGAGGAGAAGGGCAAGGCGGTCAGGGGAACGGCCCGCCACACTCGCGCCCGGCCCGCCTCCCTCCCGACCCCTCACCACAAGCGCCTCCATAGCGACCGTCCGCAGCTCCCCAGCCAGCAGACACCGCTCCACCTGCGCCCTCTGCCCTCCCCGCTCCGCCCCCGCCCGGCCCGGCCCCGCGGAGCTCCGCTGCCCCCGCGGGGTTCCGCCTCCCGCCGCCGGGCACGCCCGGGGGGGCCGCCGCCGGCCTGGGGCATCTCTGCATAAGGCGTGTAGCACCCCGCTCGGAACCCCGCTCCTCTCCCAGCCCGGGCTCAAACAGGATACCTTAGGAGAGGAATTCCTGTCTGAAGCCTCTATTTTGTAAAGCTAAAGGCATCTTTAGTAATACTTAGTGGTTTGTCAGCTATTTCACGTGTCCCGCCCGCAGGTTTTGCTGACGGAGAGGACTGCGGGGCCGCTTTGGACAGCAGGTCCTGCTCCCCAGGATGGGAGCACACCACGGGGCACTGCAAGCAACCAGGCACACTTTGCACAAAACAGTGGGACAGAAACAGCCACAAAATCCAGTTACCCAGGGTGGACACCCACTGGCTACAGTCCTTTTTCCTCCCGTGCGCTCTCCTCCCTCAATTCTCATTGCCTTTGTGTTCAGGAACAGAATGCTGCAGGAGCTCTGGTCCAGTCCCAGTTTGTCCAGTCTGTCCTGTAAAATAGCATAGTTCTAGTCCCTCTAGGCAGAAATAGCATGCAACCTTATAATCTAACACTATAAGGTTCACAGGTAAAGACATCCATCATCTTTCATTTTCATATACAAACATCCTCAAGTCTGCACTAGGTACAACGCTAATGAGAGGCGATGAAGGCTGCACCAGCATTTCAGGTAAGGCCTGCATTGTAATGCCAGTGCCCCCAGCACCAGGCACTGCCGGTTGCCTTGGTTTGCATTTGTGATTTTCCCTGCAGACAGCATGTACAGTCCACAGTCTGTGCTGCAAACTACTGGCAAATGACCAATTAACTAAGGAAAGGGGGGTGGGGTGGGGAGGGGGTGGGTAAGAAAGCTGAACTTCAGCTAGTGTGACTGAAGGAACAAAAATTATTTCCTAACTTCTGACCTATCCCCTGGGCCAAAATTTTATTTTGTGACAAGCAGCACTAACAAAGTATTTAGTGTTTACAGACTTCAAAATGGTTTAAAATGAAAAACCAAAAACACAAAAGAGACTAAGTATCATTATCCTCTCTACAGAGCGTAGGACAGGAGCACACAGTTTGGGACAAACTCAATTAAAAGAAAATACAGGTCTCTGAAGTCCAAGCCCATGCCACAAGGTTCAAAATAGTTTATCTAAAATAAAAGCCTGCCCATATCACACAGACACATCTTTGTCAGGAGGAAGAAAACAAACTGATCAAGCCTATGGGGAAGGAAGGAATGCCAGGAATAATGTCACAGTGTGCCAAGCTGTAGACTGTAAAACAAGATAATAAATCTGATTTATTAGTTTTTAGAATGCTTCTGTTTTATGTGCCTTGTAAAAAGACTGAAAGAAAAATACGTTCGGTCTCCTGTGCTACTGAAGTACTGACTATGGATGACCAGAGAATTAATACTCCGCCACACTCCTTTTTAATTTTTTGTTAATGTTAGCTTTCCTCCCCTGACTTCAAAAGCGGGGGAACCACTCCCAAAATATAACTCAACACTCTATTATACAGGCTGCTGAAAACAGAGAGAGGCTCAGAGCTACATATTACAATGCCATTCCTGAAGTAATTTAACTCCTTGCATCAGTGTCACACAGAGCGACTATCCTCAAGAGTATTGTAACCAAACCCAGGACTTCCAGGCTGAATGACCCATTCTCCATGATTAAAGAAGCTAAATTCTCCCACCGAGACGCTGTGACTTCTTATTTTCTGACAATATGGTAATGGTACAGCTTGCAACCTTTTTGTATTTTGCTTTCATCAATGATCTACCATATATCCATATGGCAAAAGGCTCGAAATTAAGAATAATAAAGCAGAACAAAAATTAATAGAGACAAGAAATATTCAGATCTCTCAGTCAGCATTTACATTTATCCTGAAGGATAAATAAGAACAAGTGAAAGATAAACAGGAATTTGTCCTTTTTTTTTTTTTTTAATTTTCCAGACGGGATTTCCTGTCTATTTTGCTATGACTAATAATTGTACAGCTATGCAATTTCCAGTGGTTCCCTGAATTGCACTATCGATATGAAGCATTAATCTTCCCTCAAGAACAGGACTCAGTTTTGTAGAGCTTGAGAAACACTTAGAGGTATTTCTTGTTTTCTGTATTAACTATTCCTAATGCTCCTTTCATTTTTCCTGATTATTTTCCTTTCTTTTGAGCCAACGGCTGGGGTTAGATCTATGTAAAACTTTTTTTTTTTTTCCTTCAAAGTACCAAGTCTAATTCTTTCCTCTTGTTAACTTGTCTTACACAGATGTAACATCCGCAGTTCCTCTGGCATTACTGGTCAATTCACTCTCTTGAAAGCACGCAAAGAATCAAGTCTAGTCACTTCAGATGATGAAGTTAACAGTCTTTCTGTGCATCCAATACATGACAGCAAATGGATTCCTAAATGAGGAAAAAAACTGCCCTTGTGCCACTTGTCCTCAAGTACAAAGGAAAAAAGGCTAGGGGAAAAGAGAAGAAAACAGGGAAGACCACATAGAATATAGTTCTACAGTACCACCTAAATACTATAATTGTTAGATCTTTTTGGGCAGACCCACTCTGTAAAGAGAGAGAGTCAGGAAATCCATGGCATGCATACCTCCACGCAGTGTACGTCCAAGGAAGGATATGATGCTGCAGTGCTATTGCTCCTCTGGCTTCATACAGGAGGTCACAGGAGCACAAGCAACCGAGAGCAGGACGATGTAGTAAGCCACTATGCTGGAAAAACTAAACTGGAAAAAGAGGAAATGGAAAAGTAAAAGAATTATGAAGCAAGAATTTACAGACCTAATGCCACAGAGTCAGAGATCAACAATGTTTTTAATATCCTTTGTTGGGCTATATAGCCAGAACCCAGATTTCAGACCACAGTTGCTTCCTCTTCTATACTATTGCCAGACATGATTTTAACAATGGCCGTATACTTTCTATTTTCTGATGAAGGTCTCCCTTTTCCAACAAAAGTTACAAAAGTGCTCTAATAACCACTCCCGCAAAGACAATGTAGGTGCACCACTGGCAATGTGGTTGGACTTCCAGCATGCATGCCCATGCCCACATACAGAGCAGGACTACCATTTCAGAGCTGAGCAGGAAGACTTACGGTCAAAGATGCTCCTGTTAACCAAAGGTCAGAATAAGATATTTTTGGACATAGGCACTTATTCTAAATATTTAGCATAGTGCCACTGAACAATGCAATGAGCCTTCATTTCTTTCCATATGATGTTACAAAGAAGATATTTTTACTTACCTGCCAACAGAAGAAGGTTTATATCCAGATTTTAAGCACGCAGGAAACCTGAGCCTACCTCGGTAATCAGGTAGGCTACTAGTATCCTACCTTTTGACTGTAGGGTTTGGGAAAGCCTCGTGACAACTGTTAAGAATTAAAGCAGACTTCATAATAAATTTTGTAAAAACTAATTCCATTACATGAACTCCATTGAAAGTAAGTTTTTATTTTTTTAAAAAAATCAGATTTCATTTGCATCACAAAACAGTTCTCTTGCTAAAAGATATTGTCAGCTTACAAAAGACTAAAAAGATACAACAAACAAAAGCAAAACTAGACTATTTGTAAAACCATACTAGGAGAAACACAAAAGGTTGACATCATGCAGTCAAGCAAAAATCAAATAAAGTACAAATAATTGAAGATGGCACTCCTACTATATGAAAGGAATTTTTTTAAGCGATATAAATTTTATCAGCATATAACCACTGCATTCAATAGGGCTAGCACAGCTGATACCACCTGTAGTTCTCCCCCCACTTTTTTATTTTTCTGAACACACCTAACGTGATATCCTTCTATTAGATTAATAAGCAGATAAAATCTTTACAGGTATTTTAAGTCATCTTGTTCCTATTAAGCAATACAGAATAAAAACCGAGGGATTAGACACAACTGCTCCCAGCCTAGTTAAACGGATATGGTTAGCTAATAGCAGGTTCTACCATAACTGAACATTAACAGACTTCCATAGTGAAAAATTACAAAGGATATTTTCCCTCCAGTGCTCTCCAAAGACTCTTCAAAGAGCTTGTCAAAGATAGAACAAGCATGATCTATCAATAATGTAATACAGCTGTACCTTAGACTTAACCTGAATTTGTCCATAGTCCTTCCACCATAAAGTACTTTCATAGTTTCACAGAAAGTTCATGCTCCACATTATTTTGTGGGCTTTTGCCTAAAACTTTACAGTGAAGAGGAGAAACTGGTAAAAAACCGTTTAACATATTCATTTGGGAATAAAGGTAGAGAGATTGTTTTTTTCCCTGGGTACAGAATAAGATTATATCTTTAAAATAATTAGAAGCTCTAAATTAATGTAATCAAAAGAGTAGGGTTACTGGCACCAAATGCATGTATGGGAAACACATCTCTCTAGATTTTTGCCATTAATATCAACAGAAACGAAATGAGATATCTTACTTCTTTCCTAGTTACTTTCTGGACCATTGAGTCGAAGAAGGATTATACTGGTGTTACGTATTGTACTATCATAGTGAGCTAGCTTCTAAACACCAAGGCTGGGCACAGAACAGTCTGCCAAGCTGATGGGAGCCTGTCATCAACATTTCTCGTGTTAGCAGCCATTTTGGCATAAACCAAACTGCTATTTACAAGTAAATGTGCTCAGTTTGCAGTGTGTGGATTACACAATACCTCTTTAGTTATATGTATAGATTAATTAGGATAGCTGTCAGTTCTTGCATGGTGCCAAAGGACTTCGGCCTGTAACACTTGTCTTTTCAAACCCTTCTGTTTAAACAACACACAATTTGTTAAAACAGGAACTGTATTAAAAATATCCTTTTCCCAGCTATTGGATTGATTCATATCACTAATGACTACACAATGTTGTTCTGCTCCTCAGTGACACACTACTACTACCACTACCTGGGTCTTCTCATTGCCAGAAGTAACACTCTCATTGACCTTAATGGAAGGATAACTGGCTGCCCCTTCAGTTGTTTTACACAGGCACTTATTTCATCTCATTTCTGCAGGATTTTTATGCTCTCCAGTACTACCTTCAAGGATATGCTTGGTTTATGGTGGATTATTTTCCCTTTCTTTCCTTCTAAAATAGATTAACAGAGTGTCAGAAGCCTGCAAGTAACTTGTGTCTGTTCCAAGCACACACATGTAAAGCTGAAGTCTCAATTCAGGTAAATCAGCTGTAAATTCACCAGGGTAAGTATCAGCTACTTTGGAATCTGTTCACCAATCGCGAGCTAACACGCTCTCACCAAATTTTGCTTTCAATGACAGTTTTACTTTTGTGTTCTACAATGTGGTCCAGCTCTTTTGATGGTCACACCATGAAAACGGGGAGATCTACAACAAGGAGAAAAATAAACCAGGGTGAACTTTGCAAAGAACATCAACAAAGGCACACTGTAAACTTGTCAAAGTGGACTCAGCTGTCATCTATGTGTCAGTTCATGCCTCCCTACCTCCTCCCAACCCTGAGAAATGAAGCAGCAAAGCGGCAGTAAGGAAAACATTTTTATCAACATGAGAAATACAATAGAGAAGGGAATAATCCCTTCTCTAGAAGGGATCATCCAGAAGAAATAAGATTTTCAGAAGTGACTACTGATTTAGATTGGTCTGTTTCTGGGCATTTAGTAGGCGTATTTTAAACAGCCACGATTGCAGGAAGTGCTGGACACACAAATATAAAAATGGCACCCTGGAAAAAGACCTCGATTGAAGCATCTAGCATTAGCAAAAGGATTCATTTAATTGTGGTTTTTTTTTCATACATACCACTACTATTAATACTCTGCTTGATCCAGTCAACAAAAACACCAACATTTGTGTATACTCCTGGGTAGCTCTTCCTTCCACATCCCATGCCCCAGCTAGTGATTCCATGAAGGGTGTAAAATCCTGAGTTATCTTCTGAAGGACAAACCAATGGGCCACCAGAATCACCCTGCACAAGGAGAAAGGAATCTTGTTATGAGCTAATATCACTCCTTATGTTTTTAAAATATAAGTTCAGCTACGAGAGGTCCCAGCTGCTCCTGTGTTTGGAGGTTTCTGTTTTTAAAAGGCAGAGAAAGAAATAACCTTTGTTCAAGAGAAGTATCTCTTTTTGCAATACAAGTAATAAAAATCCTACTATTAAGGAGTCTTTCACAGTAAATCACTTACAGCTTTTGGTGAGGTTTTAACACTCCTCTTTTTCAGAGCCCATCTGCCATATCCCAAGTGTCAGAAGGCAAAGATGATGTGCGCAACTTACTGTGCATGAGTCCCTGCCTTCTTCCAGAGGGAATCCAGCACAGATCATCTGCTGGGTGACTTTACTGGGAAGATTTATGTAATAGCTCTGACACGTGTCAAGCACCAGGATGGGGACTTCCAGCTGATGCAGTTTTTTCCCCTTTTCTCTGTCTTGAAGTAAAAGACATCTCAGAAACCAGTAGAGGCGTGAATTAACAATTCCAGAAAGAAGCTTTAATCCTCCCCTTTTCAAATGGTCTCAATCTAAATTATCTGATTTCTTTCCTCCCACCCGTTTCCCTGCATGTCTAGCTGAGCTTACAAAAATGAAAACTTTTTAACATGTCTGTTCTCCAGAAACTAATGTATAAACAGAATGAATGTTACAACACGGAACGAGGTATTTAAAACACAGCTACAGCATGCTCTACCTTCAAAACGGCCAAGGCCACACACCTTCTTCACGCGCTCCCCATCCTGTGACAACGCATATGCTTGAGGGCTGGACCGTCTCCTCCTCGGCAGGGAGGCACACTGGGCTCACGTAATGGTTAAATTCTAAGGGCTCGGCCAGTTGCAGTAAGGCGATATCCGAGTCCATAGTGGTCTTGTTAAAACTTGGATGTATAATATACTGCTTTACTGAGCTTTTCTAAGAAAGCAAGGACATTGACATTTTCTGAATGACTTGTGAATTTGAGTCTCTAAGTAACTTTGGTTTTACAAATTTTCAGGGCATGTGCAAGTTGCCTCAAGAGAAGGAAACATTTAAAAGCAGCTACTGAAGTTACCAGTTTTCTTATATTAACAAGTCAAAATTATGCCTCTTGGACACAGACCAGGGAACATGCAGGAAGCCCCATCTAGCAAGTGTAGGAACAGCGTCTTGGAAAAACATTTGTTTAGTCTGAGCAAAGTGGAAAGTTGTGCCTCAATTATTTCTGTCTTGGTAATTGTCACGAGGCAATTTAGAGACAATACGCTCCCCACCCATACCTCCTCCAGAATATTGAGGTTTGGAGCTCATTACTGGTGAAGGCACACGTCTGTGTTGACACAATTTCCCTGAGAGTCACACAAAAGCTGTTGTGTAAACGCAGATTAAGGTCAGTGTGCAGGCTGGTAGATTGTTTCATCATGAACAATTTGGGAAACACATTTACATTAAAAACTATTTTGCAAGATTGATTTATTGTGAGGATTGTTAAGCAGAACTTATACTACCTGTCTGTACTCTTGCTCTGTAAGATCATGAAGCCCTGTTACCACCATCCATAAGTCTCTGTATGGTTCCCTTAAAAAAAAGAAAAGTAGGTATGTTCTCCCGCTGCTATAACTGCAGTCTTGAAACCAGTGAATCTGAAAACCTCCCCCACCCAGAATAGATACTAGGGCCCTACACATTCCTGGGCCAACTCTTCCCGAGGCCCTCACCCCCATACAAATCTTCGGAAATCTTCCTATTGTCTTCTAGGGAGCATGAAATAGTCTCATGACGAGGCAGTAGGATCTCTCAAACACACAGGAAACTAAGAGGAAGGTCACTTCTGTAAGGACTGCGGGTGCCTGACGCAGAACATAAGGTCCAAATCATCCAGGGACAGTGCTGGTCCTTACCTTCTTAATGAAAAAATGTGTAACCTCTCAAACATTACTACGAATTACATTCGTCGAATCATTAAGACACATATGGCAATTCTGATGTGATGGCAAGATACAATAGAGAATTCCTCCTTAATATGGCTCTTAAAGCAGTACCTTCAACACAGCAATGCTCCTGACATAAAGTTTTGCAAACTACTATTTAGAAACTTAGAAGCCAAAGTCCAAAATTCGAAAAGGCACTTGCATTTCAGATCCCCAGTTTTGGGGGGGGGGCGGGGGGAAGAGAATCAAAGAAATGGAGAATATAGATGTCTAAGCATTTTTGGCATTTGGGACTTTTGAAAGCTTACTCTCATTTTCAAGTAATTGCAACTTCATTTGAAAACAGGCCAGAATACTTAATTATCAGCAATCCTGAGAGGATTTTTAAAAAATATTTTAATGACCCAATGTATGTGAATGTTAAATTAATGTACTCGTGATTAATTTGAACTTCAAAACAGATAGTGTTCAGCCTAAGAGATAAATAAACAAATTACATTTTAGAAAGTATTTTAAAAAGTCCGAAAGTCATACAGACTATACTTTTGTCTCCTCTCAATAAAGACAGAAAAATTTCCATGTAATCTGATTTAACAGATTAATAGGTTCTTGATAAAGGAACAGCATCAACCCTGTGCACAAAAGCCTCCGGTATGTCCTCCAAAATCTATGCAAATTCAGTAACTTTTTTCATTTTTGGATAGGTTGATTCTTCTTGGATGAAAACATGCTCTGTATATGACCCAAACACGAAGAAGTTACCTAAGAGTAAGTGATGGATGACAAAGGACTTAGTATTTTATTAACTCTTCTGAAAACTGATCTGAATGAAACCCAGGCCTATAGAAGTAGGCTGCTTACTTCCTTAGTAGCCACCCTAATCCTAGTACGTCTGTATGGAGCAAAAGAATCCTATGCCAGTGTGAGCTGCAAGTAAGTGGTAACCAAAACTGTGACAGCCACCCTGGGCAGAACCACCACGCTGCAGACACACACCATGCAATTACAGATGTTCCCAGGGAAGGGTTCATCCCAGAGTTCTTACCTAGAATTAAAGCAATGAGCAGCTGTGACCACCCATTCTTTGGCAAGAACTGCTCCTCCACAGATATGCTCATCTGAAATTTGTATGCTGACCTGCCAGGGCCATGAGTACGGTACAGCTTCTTCACCTCCAATTATCCTGCTGAAGATGAACCGGGGCTGATTTGAAGGCATTCCGCAAACATCATCTGAAACAGAAAGCACTGATGTCTCAAGAAGTCTTTTAGAGGTTAAGATTTGCAGAAGCAAAGAACAACCATTTAAGAGCTACCCCACAACTTCACAGACTTCCCACCTCCCTTTGTTTGCTAAATCTTTCAACTTCTCTCATTAGAAAGGATCCAAATGTTTAGAGGAGATGATCTTAGCAAAAACAAAGCTTCACCAAGATGAAAGCAACTGCTTACCTTCAAAAGTTTTGGCCTCAAACCTACAATGAATATGGACTCACCCAATTCTCCATAAAGTACTGGGGGGAAAAGGGAAGTTCTAAAATTCTAGTTGTTATTTTCAACTACCCTGTACTCTTTGCAATTATTTTCACCAAAGCAAGTAGGTGTAAACTGACATACAAGCTGAAATAATGTTATTGCATTGCTGTAAATGACTTAAAAAGATGAAGGAAACCGGAAAAAATAGGTTCTGCTATTCTAAAGCCAAAGCATAGAAGCATTACTATTCATCTTTTTATTTCTTCAAATTAATGAAAAATTCTGGGACAACTCAGACTGCAGCCATTAAATATTTGGAGAAAACACCATTTACATTATAGTCCAAAAGGTACTCCCTATTCTCATGAAGAAAATACAACTCAGGTTGGCTTACCTGGTGTAACCTGTATTTCTTCTTCAGTTATATCCGTATCTTCAAATTCTTCTTCACTAGTTGAATGCAAAGTGTCTAAATCTGGCAAATTAAAATAGCAAATATGTTAGCAGGCACATCAAGTGATATTTTTATTAAAAAATCACTTTTATTTCCTTTATTATAATTTTTGTAGAAGGAATAGATTTCTACAGTAGGAATCTGTGCTGTTACATCTTCACGTGGTTTTAAGTACTCTTATGCAAAACAAAACTCTGCGGTTTTGGGGAGATTCATTGTGTCTCTTCAACCACTCATTATGCCCTTTGTTTAATGCCTCAATAGATTCACAATACAGTTTTTTTACTGAGGCAATTTATTAGAGGAGAATCTCCTAGAGCAAAATAACTCTGAAGAGCCAGATTCACTGAAGAGCCCTTTGTGCTGCCCCACAGAGGCCGTCTCCCAAGTTACTTCTATTACCTGTTACATGAACAAAAGAGATCGTAGCTCTGAATCCTCCAAAGGTCTCTGTTTCATCAGAGTGAAAGACAATCAGCATCAGAGCAGAAGAGCTTAGAACAGGTGCTGGTAGGGCAAATCCGCAAGATTTAGCTAAAGATGTGAAAGTAAAGGTTCATTGCAGATTAACACATACTTTTTCATCCTTATCTCTTTCAAAAGCGGGTACTCAATATTCTGTGTATTCCAGCTCTCACACAAGAGGGTAAAAAATAACTATGCACAAAAGAAGAGCATAGATAAGCAGACTGAGGCTGAAGGACTGTTTGATTATTCCTGTCGGTCTGTCCTTGTTCAGTAATCATCTCCTAAGAACAAGGAGACCCTTGCATTATCTCACAAGACACTATTGCAGGCCTCATGCTCATTGGTTGCCATTGCATATAGGACACACTGGAAACTTGATTTCCCCTTGTTAGTGTTTCAGCACTAGCACCTGCTAGCGCTAATCTAAGCACCAGCATCAAGCAAATGCTGAAATCAGTCGACAGACAGGTCTTCAGCTCGTTCAACGTAAGCCAGGGGAACCGCCAGCAAGAATTACATGAAGGCTCATCTGGAGCGAAGAACAACTGGACTCTGAGAAGGAGACCTCTCGAGTGCTTTCTGTGTCTCATCATTACTGCAAAACCAAATTATTGTGTTATGCCCTTTTCTTCATTCACACAAATTCAGAACTGCATTTCATACAGAATTTAAATACATAAAACTGTTCTGTTCAATGTGGTTTTGCCTCTGTAAGTGGAACAGAAGCAGCAATACCTGCAAGTATTTTTCAAGGTACTGAAACTAGTACCTATAACATCTCGTGACACTCTAGAGGTGAACTCAATTTTAGACTGTAAATCAAGGCTAGTGAAAGTCACAGAAGAAATAGGTCATCCCCAAAATATGTCAAAGATCAAAAGTCAAACCAATTTCCTCCTCTTTTCTCACATCTTCATACACAGTCACGGCATCATAAGAACAATCTTCACTCTCTTCTACTTCAAAAGACTGGTAAGTAAGCTTTAAATAAAAAATGAAAAAGTAAACCTTGTTGTTAAATTCAGACAGCAAAAATTCAAAGATCTATAATAGGGTCTTCAGTAATCTCAATGATTCTTTAGGCTTTGGTTTCTGTGACATTCAGACCTCTCTGAGGTGATACCTAACATATTACATTTGCTAGAGGAATCTGTCATGATAAAATTTAAACCAGGAAATCCTGTTTTACTATAACCTAAAGGAGAAATCAAAACCTATCTGGGCTTTTGGGATGGAGGGTGGTTTCTCCTAACTGCACCCAGCAGCATTATGCAAGCTTTTGTTGCTTGATCTTGCTTGTCCTTAGCTGCATAATTTCTTCTTAACTTAACGGTGCCCACTTCCATTCTGCAGACACAAGAGGGGCTCGTATTATACCTTGATTACATGGTCCTCTGGAGCACAAATAATCCATTGACAGTCTGCCATGTTGCTGTAGTGCTCTGGATAGTGCATACTTTGTAACACTCCTTCTTCAAAAAGGACAGCTAAGGACTCACAGCCAGAATCTGGAAATCCAGGAAAACAAAACTGGAGGCACTGTGATTTCCTATTAAATCATTCACACACAAAATCCAGAAAAATTCTTGTGGCGCTTTCACACAGTCGAGAAAGACAACAGGACAAAAGCAGCAAGTCAAATCCTTGTGTTTGAAAAAGATGCAAATAAAATTTTTAATCTCTTCCCAGGCAGAAGAGCAATTCAACTCATGACTGTAGCATTCCCCTTTGGCTACAGGCAGTGCACTGCGGGCACAGGAACCTGTGTGGGGTGACAGAAGAGCAGGACACGGGCATGTCACAACATTTGCCAACTTTCTTTGGAGAGGAAAGTGGAGACATAGAACACAACCAGAGGACATCTTCCTGATGGGCTATGCAGTGGCGAGGCCCCTGAGAGGAGATTCCTCCCTACCCTCTGCTCTTACGCTCTGCAAAGGAACGAAACTGGCTGGAAAAGCTGCAGAAACAGGAACAGCATGTGTCTGTCTGTAACTGGATTGTCCAGACCCAGCAGATGGCCCTTCGCCTGCTCCCTAGCGATGGTGAACAGCTCTGCACAGCAAAACTGAAAGCAATTCTCCACAAATCTTAGCTTTAGCTGCCTCCCTCAGGGCCACTCCAGGAAAGCACGCTTGGAACTAGCAAAGTAGCTTTCATCTAGAAATTCTGCTAATTTGACTAATTTTTTTAATTGAGTTTTAGAACATTCTGAAAGTAAGGAAGGAAATGAGATCCTGTATAAAGTGGATGGAGAAGAGGCAAAGTTAAAGGAGGGCTTTGCTCAATAGCATCTATTCTATCTCTTTGGCATCCCAGTTTCTCCACAATGTCAGACAGCAGCCTAACCACACTTACCTTGTTCATAACATCATCCACATATAAATATTGCAGGAGCTTCCTCCGATTTATTTTCTCCTGAAAATTTTTTTCAGGTCACTACCGAAGAACGCTGACAGGTATATTACTAGACTTAGACTTACCAGGAAGAATATCTGGTGTAAGAGCTTTGTAGGTCATGGAAAAACCAGTTCCATAATCCTTGTTGTCAGAAACAAATTTCAGCCTTATGCTATTGGAGCCAATCAAAATAGGTAATGGAATATCTTCTCCACAGAACTTCCCTGAAATATAATATTAGAGAATAATCACTGTGTAAAGTCTTTAGTCACTTGAGAAAACTTGCATGTACCATTTTTAGTACTTAGCTATAAAAATTTTAGGATGAAAAGGAAATTGCCATCATCATTCTCTACATTCCCTATTAATCCACTAGCCCAAATAAATGCACACTACTAAAAATTTAAAATCCGTGACACCAGAAAGTCGTATGCTGACACAGTTCCCTACCGGGCATTTTCCATTCTTTTCTCCTCCCACACCTTTTGTCTTTTATTTTGGATCGTATGTCACTATGTATTCATCGTGAAAAAGTAAGTAAAACATCAGTCGCAAAGTCCTCATCGGGTGTACTTGCCATTAGAATGAAAGGCCACACTGACAGCTTATTTCAAAGAATATGGGGACGCCAACTCACCAAGAAGTCTGTTGTCTGTTGAATAGACTGATAAAGAATCATAGTCACAAAACGTTTCTGGCTCTATATCAAAGCGGGAAAAACGAAGCAATATATAATTCCCTTCTGGTACAAACAGAGTCCATACACATAACCTGGAACAACAAAATAGTTCCTGTTCACAAAACTGCAACAAAAAAACAACTACGGCAGTACGGGGAATAGTTTCTGGGGAAAGACTGTGTTTTGCCTACTTACTGGCGGTTTTGGTAGAACTGTTTGGGACTCCCAGGAAAATGTAATTCTCCTTCACTGTCAGGGAGTTTGCCATCCTGAATGCTACAAAATGCTGCATTGTAGAGTTAAAACAAAATAGAAGGAATCAGGTTTGACACATATCCAATCATCTGCTCCACCAAAAAGCTCAAACATCTAGACAATATTGTGAGAGTCAAGATGGCTCCGCTGCACCTTGTTTCTGCTGGCAAACTGATGCTGGGTCTTCTCTCCTCTCTCTCTTATTTGGAATTATGGTAAATCAATTTTAAAACATGTAATTTAGGAGCAAAAATGGAGCACTGCCAACATGCTATCATATTTTATTGTACAAATGCTTTTTACCTTAAAGAAACTACTTGTTAAATGAGGATTTCAGTATAAATATTTATTGTGGAGGAAAAATGCAAACCTTAGGACATAAGTGTTCATTGCAGCCCATTTGTAATAATGTCCTTAGCTATGTTACAGCAGGAGACTTTTGCAACAGTGCAATACGGTATTAAAGACACGTTAACAGAAGAAGCAAAAGCTTTCCTCTCCAGATAAGCGTTGCTAGAAACACAATTACTTACAAAAATTATCTCCTCTTGCCTTTCCTCCTCTTTGCAAGGTAAGCCAGTAAGACATTTATCAACAACTATGCATATGAAAACAAAATTTAAGGAGTCGTGTACTTATAAGATTGCCTTACCTGAAGTGTCCTAGGAAAACCAGTAAAAACTTTCAAAAAGACACAAACAGCACTTAAATACCCAATTCTTACTGGACACAGCAAGTCTGTACAAACTGACTGTGTGCCCAAGCTCATCTATCATCTGAGAAATCTCACTCTAGATTAGTAAAATTAAAATTTTAAGATCTAGTTCACAACAGTTGTTTCTAGTCTCTTTATGTGAACTTGTACCGAGATGAACAGAGTGTCCACCAAGAACATGAACATGGTGCAATCAAAGTAAGACTTAAATTTTATAACATGTTACATTCCAGGTTGGGTTTCTTGGGGTTTTTCTTTTGCATCTTATTCATAGAAATACAAATCAGACAAGTAGATAGGTTCATCTCAGACCACGCAAAAGCACTACCAATTTACCTCATACCTTCTATTTAGACTCTATATTTTTATACAGAATCAATTTCACTAACTAGATTTTGTGCATTGCTTGAGGTTTTGTTCTATATTTTTCCCGTTAATTTTATTTGCATTTCAATAAAAATATGGTTTTATATATGTAGCTGTCTTAAGGAAAATTCCTTTTTGAAGTCACCAGTATATAAGTACAACCCTACAAAAGTAATTTTAGTTATTTTTACAGAACGAGGAGGAAAAAACTATATATTTAGAGTATACATTTTAAAGTGCTTTTATGAGTCAAGCTTCTTCATGTTCCATTTCTTCCTACATAAATTATGTATCAGACTATTTTGGGGGTCTTTTTATGCTCTAACACAAATAGAAGATACTGGGAAAAAAAAGTACTCACCTGTGGAGCTTTTCATTTTCAGATCTAATACAGGAGGGATAGGGAAAGGAGTGGAGAAAGCAGAATAAATTACTGTAGTTTCATATTCACAATGTAGGCTTCATTTTTATACATGTGAAATGGTAATTTTATACAGCTAGCACTGAGGCAAATTCAAATGCTGCTCGGGGACATAGTGCCGACATAAACTAGGCTCAGAATTAAAACAAAATTGCAAGTTCAGGCAATGCTGACTTTGGAATAAACAATTCTGGAGTAGCCACTTCTAGAATTAATCATACGTTAGTAGGCCACCGCTCAGTCTGGGCAGCACGGTACTCTCTCCCTACATACCTGTTGAGTAAATATTATACATTTCAGGAAAGGGTAGCAGAATCCAATTGCTAGCATCGCATCAGGGACATTACAGTTAAGATCTTTTGCACCAGTGTGACAGTATAAAAGAGTAAGCAAGCAAAACCTAGTGCAATGCAATTGAGAATTGTGTTTTTACTTTACCTACCAGATCGATTTTTCTGTTCGCTGGAGCCAACAGACTTTAACTACTACAACAGCAAATTCATATTATTTTTTCCTGATAATAAAATGGATAAACTAGTAAATTTTTAATAAAAAGACCCTGTGTCTCTCTTTTCTTTTTTGTTTTTAAATTGGAAAGCAAAATATTGTTCAGAAGCTAAACCCTTTTCATTTTTCTCCAACATTATGAGGGTTTCCTTTTTCAATCACCAGTTGAAATTGGTTTCCAATGGGAAAGCTTCTGGGGATTTTCCCCTGGAAAATTTTTTTCTTATCATTGACTAGCAAAACCTCTTAAACACCCCTCCTCAGTTTTTCAGTTCTCTGTATAAATTTTAACACAATCTCCAACACTTTTTAACAAAAATGGCCCAAATTGGAAGAAAATATTAGTTCAGTTTCTTAACACTCTGAGTGAAGTTCATCCCTGGACAGACTGTCGTTTATATCTCCAGCTCCATGACTTTGGAAATGATGGATAATTTCCATGCTGTTCCCCTGCACAGAGGGCACGTGAAGCCTTTTGGGCAGAGTAAGCAAAAACTCTTCTGAGAGCGTGACTTTTCCCCACGTAGTCAAATATCTGATCCAACACGTTTTAGCTCAGAAAAATGACAAGTGACTTCAAAGAGGTGCATATGGAATTTCAGACACTTTCAACTGGTGAATTTCCTTAAAAACAAAAATACCAGGCTAAGAAGCTAGCTGGATAAAAGGACTGTTCTTAAAGTAAAAAAAAAAAAAAATATATATATATATATGCACACACACACATATAGTCCAAGTAGGAGGCAAAATGGAAGCGAAGCAAACATTTACAATGCTCTCAATTTGGTTTTGGCAACTGCCAATCAGTACCATATACTTAAAGGCATTGTGAAATGCTATAATGCTTTGCCTGGAAAAGTGGGGAAAATGTAAGTACTATACCTTGAAAAAAATAAAATTAAATGAAATATTATTATGAGACAGAAGGGTTGTCAAAAGTGAGGGACACATTACTGTGGAGACTTAATACCGGCACCCATGTTCTCTTGAACCCAGGAAAGCACTGCACTGAGGTCGGTGAATATTCCTGGGGATCCTCTGTTGTGATGTTTTTTCTTCTCGTTACTTCTCCAGCCACGAGCACATCCCATGCCCCAGGAGATCACGCCAGCGAGAGTCCAGGCACCGTGCCTGCTGCGGCACAATAGAGGGCCTCCTGAGTCTCCCTGTAAAAAATGAGCAAAAGGCCACAACCCACAGCTGACAAAAGTGGGTACATACCACTGAGCAAGCCTCAAAGAGGTTTCTTTTGTGCTGTACTGACAAACCCGCAACATAGGGAATAGTAATTAAAAAAAAAAAAACAACTATGAAGAAAGACACTTTCTTTCTTATTGTGTTTAGTCAGGATCGTCAAGAGGGGGAGAGAGAGACGAATTCCCTCGTGGGTCCAGACCTGCTGTGTTTTAGCATGCAAAAAGGAGCGAAGAGCTTTTTTTTCTACCCCCATGACAAGGAACGCTCAAACTTTATCTCACTTTCTTTCCTTCCTCTAATCCAATGCAAGACTTTCTACTTTCCTCCTTAGGATCTTAGCAACATTAACTAATTAGCATATCAACTGTTATGAAGTTAGAAAGCCCGAAGCATTATTGCACTGGGATACGTTGCAAAATTACGCTCAGGAACCTGTTGTACAACTCGTACGATAATTAAAATGGAATTATGTAATTAAGTGCATCGCCCCATACAGAACCTTTGAAAGAATTCAGACGTCAAAATAAATACCCTCCAAATATTGCATTTTACAGTGTATTCATTTAGGGACACACAGCCTTAAGCTTCTGCGAAAGGCTTGTGAGTACACAAGGCCCTCTGCTGAGCGGACCTGGCAGGCATCTTTTCCTCCATCAGGAAATCCAGCACACATTATAGTGTCACCTCGGATGGGTTTCTTTAAAGTTGATAACGCTCTTGAACATTCCTTACTGTTTAGGATTGGTAGATTTACTTCATGTAAGACCTGAGGGAGTACTCCATCTGAAACACACAAAAAATTCTTCATAAGAAATGCTGAAAGGTGAACTTAATGTCACTGAAAATACACCAAAAAAGAAGTTGTAAACTTGCTCCAAGCCATTTTATAGTTACATAAACATCCAGTTTTGTGTATATAAGCAGTTTCACTTGAATAAATTTCAAAACATTTCAAAATTGAAATACAGGTCTATATGGTGGAACACTGGCCCAGATTGCCCAGAGAGGTGGTGGAGGCCCCATCCCTGGAGACATTCAAGGCCAGGCTTGATGAGGCTCTGAGCAACCTGATCTAGTTGAAGATGTCCCTGCTAACTGCAGGGGGGTTGGACTAGATGGCCTTTAAAGGTGCCTTCCAACCCAACACATTCTATGATCCTATGATATCGTAGTGATCCATTTTGAGGCAATTCACAGGTAGGCATAGAAGCTAGAAAGATCCCATTTTTAGATTACAACTCTCATGACTGGTTGATGTTTTTTTTCTGGTCTATGACCTCTGCAATTAAGCTCTTACCTTGAGAAATAAGACACTGAAAAACCCGAATGTCAAAGAACAATTCGAGTGGCTTACTCTCATTTAAACGGCCCCATCCACAAGCAGTGCAGATATATCCCGCTTCAAACTTTTCACCTGGATCAGGAAGACATGCTGGCAAAACTGATGAACCTGCCACACACAGACATGAATTTTATTGGTAAGTATTTGAAACAACAACAACAAAAAGCTTCCTTTCTGTTTTTTATATTAACAGAATATTGTTATATTCTGGATATAGATATATTCTGGATATAAATAACAATAAAAATATTGTTATTTTTGTGGTATCTGAAAAATTAATCTCGCTTTTGACAACTTATCTGTGCCTCCACTTCGTAGTGTTTTGGAATGGAAAAAGAAAGCCAGGAGCACCACAAGCTTCAGATCAGGCCTTGCCATTCGGCTTAAACTTAGCTGCTATCATGATCCAAACTTCTGTCAGAAAAAGTAGCCGCTCACCTTTGTGGTGGCAAAGAAAGAGCGACCTAGTGATGTGAGCCGGAGATTTTGGAAGAGCCGAGTGTGGGGTGGACTCCCCTATGCACCTTCCATCACTAAAACTGATGTGAAGTGGCCTTCCAGAAAACCCAACCATTAAGGCAAAGTCCGTGCACAGCTGAGCAATGGCTGGCTCGCAGGCCAGGGAATGGGGAAACCAACAGCTGTCCTCTCCTCCCCTTCCCCTTCCCGCCCCTGAAAGGGCCTCTCTGCCACCACCGAAGATAACCCCGCTCCCCCTCCTGCGGAGCCTGCAGGGAGGGAAAAGGGGACGAATAGCAGAGGGGTGTGAGTAAGGTGTGGAGACAGCACTGTGGTACCCAGTGAGCTCTGGTCTGCCTTTGCTAGCTTTACTCTTCACCACAGGCAAAAATCTCCACCTACACCTCAGATGAAAAATAAAACCACCTATTTGGTCGGGTTTTAGTCTCCTGTATATAAAGAGCAATAGTTTTTTCTTCAAGGGAGTATTAAGTCTGAAGACGACCATTAATTCAACTGATAGATTTTTCTGACTCACCCCTGGCATTTTAAATACTTCAGTTGCAAAATACTCTGGAGATTTTTGGTGGTATAATCTGGCAGCTGGGAAACAGGTTTAAACTGAGCTTCAAGACTTTTCACAGCGTCTGGGAGAAACAAAGGCCTTGCCTTCCCCACTGAAAAAGATCACAGATAACTATGGCCTTACTGAAGTTGAAGGCTCCATCCAGCTTCACAAGGGCAATGTCATAGTCCATCGGCCTTCTGGGGTCAAAGTTGGGATGCTTAATGACATACTTAACAGGAAGGGTCTGCTCGCCGTTCTCCCTGATCCTCAAATCGTGCTCTCCTGCAGTGACACTCAAGTACTGGAGTAAATCCCTGTAGAGTAGAAAAATAAAAGTTCAGCTATGGAATCTTCAAAATGAAAGGAAAAAAATGCAGTTGTTTTTAAACAGAAAAGTTATTACTACTGATACGTAACACCTTTCATCTTCAGATTTTACAACACTTAATATGTACAGTCACCAAGCATCAGAGTATGCCCTGCAGTATAAATTGGGAGATGAAAGGGACTGAGAAGAAAGATCATTTATCTACACTCCTGACGGTGGTTGGTGGTCTACTAAGGAACCAGGTTCTCCTACTGTGTTTAAAAATGCTTAGTCACCCTGCATTTTGAAGGAGGAGGGAATATTTGGACATAGGAAATCACAGAAAAGGTACGACTCATTTTCTAGCATTCCCAGTTTATACCTTAAAAACATAGTGAATCCTGGCTCCTAGTACCAGATCAGATGTGCAGCAAGGGAAAACAAAAGCAATCATTATCAACTTTTTATTCCAATTCAAATATAGCCAGACTTGAAGAATTACTTTTGTGTCTGTAGGCTTTATGCTGATTTAGATATTCTCTGTCCTTGTGTAGTTAACATAAACTCTGCAGTTATTGGCTAATTTGACCAAGACGTGATCACGTGCAATGCCAGATATAGATCAAATTTATAATTCCAAGTGATTCATTAGTATGAAGATTCAGTATTAATAAGAGAGTTAGAACCTCAGTAAAGCCACCACAGAATCAGGACCGAAACCTTCTGTACAACATATTGCTTTAGAGATATGGTTTAGTGATGTTCTTTGTCAGTGTTAGGTGGATGGTTGGACTAGATGATCTGAGAGGTCCCTTCCAACGTAGGCAACTGTTCAATTCTATGAACGTTCACAAACTTTTTTTTTTTTAGCACTATTGCGCTAAAAATTGTGCAGGACATTGTCAGCGTGCAAGAGGACATTATCCATTCGCCATTTAATTGCGTATGCTCTGCCAGTTGTTACTACTAAAAAAAAAAATTGCGGTCACCTGATAATTATAGTTAGGTACAGATTTTTACCTACACTTCCAAAAATCAGTCTCCACCACCCCTGTAAGATTGTTTTATTCTTAATTATTTTTGAGATGTTCAAAGGTTTTGGTTTTTCTCCCCTTCTGTCAAAACATGGAAAATACTGGTTGCAGATGAAAGGGTAGCATCTGCAAGTAATCGCCACAAAGAGATGCTACAGCACACACAGGCTTTTATAATCACTGTTTTTCTGCGCCTGCAGCCTGCTCCTGAAATCCCACATCCATACCTGTCCAAGAGGCAGTGAGCTGCCGTGACCACCCACTGAGCAGAAACAATGGTGCCTCCGCAGAAATGCTTTTGCCTTCGTTTCAAGGAAACCTGCAATGCATAAAGAAGAAAATCTTCCTATCTGCTCCGACTGCATTTGAGGAAGAAAGGAGAGAGCACGTGCAGGCACGCTCTGAAGATTCACAGGGCTAAAGTACATGCTGCATTTCAAGCAACCACACTTTGACGGCGTTTTTACGGTTCTTGAGTCTAATTGATCCTAAACCTTGCTGTTCCCCTCAGCTGTGACTTGGCACCTGGATAAAAGCAACATAGACGAAATAAAAGCCAAGTCACTGAGGTACGGGGCACGCTGTAAAGGTCACTAGTTACCTGAGAACTTTTCCTTTGGCGGTCACTGGGAACACCGCAAATCCACGGTGCCTGACAATAGTCAGGGGCTGGAAGCGGGGTCCTTTGGTCTCCTGTTTTTGAGCAGTTTCACCCATGCCTCTTTACAATAGACTAAACTACAGATGCTCTTTCAGAAATAACGACAAACAAAATAAGAAACGACACACAAAGGTTTATCAGGGAGCAGGACAGATTGTGCGTCGTCTCCGCCTGCTTCACTGCTTTTCATAAAAGCAGGGTGGAGCTCAAGAATGTGCCAGAAGTGTCAGTAAGCACAGAGTATACCCGCTGTCTTCTTTTGTCATTTCTACAAAACGTCAGGACTTTGTTCCGAAGACAAAACCACACGCGCTTGTGCAAACCTGCCAGGGATGCGAGCCTTGTTTCACCTGGTTTCCCCCAACAATCCGAGCGAAAAGGTTAAGGTAACTCCACAGTTTTGTCTCTTGAACTTGCTGCCCACACTTCGGATCTGAGGAGTAAAAGAGGGAAAAGGAGGAAAGATTTAGTCTGGATTTAAGTTTTTCTACTTTGTAATAACTGAATTGGAAGGCATGGCCCGGCACAGAGGTCAGTGCAGTCTCTCTGCCACGACAGGAGCCACATTTTACAGTTCCTAGTACAAAATGCCCAGACTGAGGCTAAATTGGGCTAAGAAAAGGGCAATGTACTTTATTTTGCAAAGTTGTCCAAATAAGCACGTTTTTGTTCAATTGTATCACAAATAAATTTGCCTGCTATGAGCAAATAAGCGTGTGTGTGTGTGTATATACATATAAATAAATGTTCTCATTGGGTCCGTGATTAATTTGAACTTTCTGAATGGCAACATTCTCTTTCAAGCAAGTTTTGCAATTATTTGGGGGCTAAATCACTGCTTCATTCTTGCTTTCAGAAATCTCTTTACACCCAGCATTTGTACGCAAAATATTTTGGACAAACACGGTCAAAATGCACAACACACAGAACTCGATGACCAACAACAGTGGCTGAATTTCTCCAGAATACCTATTACCAGGCCAACTTTATTTCTTTTTAATTCATAATTATTGTTATCTACTAAGTCTAAATGAAACTGATAATATTTATGTATTTGTAAAGGAGTATATTTATAGAAACAAGTATTTGTGGTGATAACTACCAATTTGGGAGTGTTTTAAGAAAGACAGAAGCAAAGCAACCGATTCTGCCAAACAGCACGTTGTAACAGAGGAATTCTGTGTCGTGCACTTCTCAAACCCAATGGTGGCCACAATTTTATTTTTTCTTAAAGCTGTATGAAAACTCATTTTACTACAAATTCTGTTAAACGCTACATTAGGAAAATTTAGCATCCATAAACTTGGAACATTTTGTTGTTGTTTTGGCAGACTGGTGGCTGTACTGAAAGGATGGAGGACGGATACTTGTATACACTGTCTGGAAAACGTGGAATCCTCCAAACTATAAAAAGCAGCTTACAACACCTACACAAAGGGGTTTGCAATCATCCTCTGGATTAGCATGGGTGATGCAAGGGATTACAGTGTCACAATAATGCTGACACAATGCTACTTACTTTTAAATAAAAAAGGCTTCATATAGAAATGATCCAATTAATTTACCTGATTTTTTTCATTCTTGCCTCATTCTCACTGCACCCACCTTTTTCCCATGTGCAAAGATACAGTGAGGAAAGGGGAAAGACGAAACAGAGATAAAATTTTAAAAAAATAGGATTTAAAGTTTTACCAAAGGGAATTTGGTACTGGGGAAACAGGCAAAAATAAAGACATAAAATAAAAAAAATCAGATTCATAAACTAAAACTTTCCTTTTTTCTTTCAGCATTGAATAAGTCCATTCTCCTAATACATGCAAGATTAGTTTAAGTTACAAGTTAATTTTTATATTAATATTATACCAAACTTATATTATCTATATTCTGACAAACTCTGAATGAATCTTCTGTTCTGTGGCATTTGTAAGCCCAAGAGATTCCTGATTTCTTTACAGGCCGCTTCAGGACCAGCATCGCTGTCTGGTGGGCTGAGAGGTGTCTACGTGAACCGCGTCCCGTCCATCTGCCCGGCGGGACGCTGAAGCCAGACAACGCCATCCTACAGAACACTATGCTTTCGACTACTTAAGTGGCAACTTATGATGATGATTTAGATGCCACCCCTGTTTTGACAGCCAAAATAGAGCATTTACAACGAAAACAAGTGATTTGCAGAATTTAGGAAATCGTGCTGTAAATTTCCCTTTTTTCCTACTGCAAATTTAAAATGGAAGCAAAATGGTTATGCAAACAGTCAAGATCTGATTTCCATTCCAGTTATGCAAACAGTCAAGATCTGATTTCCATTCCAGTTCTCTATAAATTAGTAAATCTTCATAAAGAAAAGATGAAAAATGGCAATCATTATTGTACCAAAAAAAGAATACTCTGAATTTTAAGATGTAATACAATGGAAGAGAGGGCTCACTATATTTTGTTTGCAGCCCACGGGTAACCTGCTAAACCAAGACCTTCATTAACTTGCTGCAAATCGGAGGGTATTTAATTGTATTTATTTAATTATAAATCATATTTATTGAACGTTATGCATTCTGAATGAAGGAATCAGACAAAAGTTTCATAAGAATCAGGCATTAAAAGAGAACTCTCAGTTACAGACTTGGATGAGAACAAATGTAAAGAATGAAAACTAAACCAATTATTTTAATGCTACCTTCTGTCTAGGTCTCTGAGCTCTTAGGGTCAAAAACTTAAGGGGTGAAACTAGTGCAGCTTCTTTACTTCAGCGCTGACTCCCATGCTTGTCGCTGCCGAAGAACAAATCCGTTAGAACTTGGAAAACTGTTAAAGCTAGATGTGAAATTTTCACCCTACCTTTCAGAAGGGCAGATGGCACAGCACGAAACTCTGGGATACAAACTATCCCCGTCAGGAGCAACTGCAGCTTACCGAGGGCAACGCGCATCTTGGGGTGCTAAACGACCGAGGGAAAACAAGGAGAGTTTTTATAGGGAAAAAGCAGCCCAAATACTATACTGCAACTAATTGAAGTAGAAGTTACTCATTAATCCGGCCATAAAGCACTTACCTGCACAAGTAAGTTTTCCAAATTTATGAGCGTGACTCTTTTATATGCCACTACTGAGGTCCTTGCTGTAAAATACTAGATAAAATCCACCCTAAAACTATTTTTTTCAGGCAAAATGACAAAATGAATTTGCTATTGCATGCTTTGCTAGCGACACTTACCCAGACTCATCTACACATCGAAGTAGAACGCTCATGAACAGAATGTTAACTGCTATTTACCCTTGCAATTTCTACAGCTCTTGATGAGGCAATGCTTTATATTTCCCACACACTTTATATTTAGCCAATTTCACAGACCCAAGAAACATACCAGAAGTTTATCATTTTGTTGGCAGCATGCTCGGTGTCGAACGAGACAAAGATAGCTCTCTGCATCAAAGCGTCATGTTTTCAGAAAAGCAGTCTTTACAGCCCGTTTTTGAAAGGCAACTAAGGAGGACAGGGCTCAGCTTTTTAAAAATATTTCAGTATTGCTGCCATCAGCAGTGCCAGTTCCGTGTCTCTTTTATGGCTAAGCTCCACTTTTAACAGCAATTTAAGTGCAAGTCTCTTAAAGACTATTCAAATCCTAAATAAGGAACAGATCAGCAGCTAAATTAAAGACATTTCACAAAACAGAAAGCTAATCAGCTCATTTCAAATTTATGACAGAGACAACACTTACTGTGCAGCAGAGAGGTCAGAAAGAGAAAGCACAGAAGGGCACGTCCCGTACAACCTGCTCCTTGCCTGGGATGGCGAAAGAGAAGCGCCGGCTTTCTTGTACTCTGTTTCTCTTTCTCCTGAAGCTGTTACCTTTACCCTGTGCGCAGCCAGAGGCACTAATGACCTTACCTGCTTCCCCCGCCGGATAGTCGCTGGCGCTCGGGAGACCCGCAGCTTTGGCAGGCAGCCCCCGCCAGCATCACTCCTCAAAGAAACGCAAAGGTCAAACCTTACCACTTGGTCTCCATCCAGGCATGTGCTCCGAATCTCAATGCAGGGCCGGCGGCACATCCTGTTAGCGTCCTGTACCTTTGTAGCAAGACAAAGCCATTAAATCAACAAGTGTCCAAAATGACCGTGTGCTTGAAATCTAGGTCTGACCCATGTCTTAGGCAGGTAGAGCCACCCCCCAGCCCCAAAACAACGGGGCTAATCGATGCTAGTCAGTCCGGGCTGCCCCTTCTTTTGATGGGCATTTAATTTACGAGCATTTTATTCCCCAAAGTATGCTTGATACTGTGGAAATACATATAGTTGCTGCTTCTTCTGAGATTATTAAAAAAATAAACACACACACATACAAATAAGTTTAAGACCAAGATAAAGCAAAGAATATAGATAATATTCATCATTAGAGCATTCCAGAATGGTTCCTCTGTTCTTCTGGTTTTGAGGGGTTTTTAAAGGGGGTCGAGGGCTGGTGGGATGGAACACAGGCTGCTTTTCAGTGAAGGTTAGTGGGCCGCCAAGATGGCCAGACTGCAAGACATAAAAAATCACTTTCTATTTTTGTTAGAAAAGTTGCTTCGTGTTGCTCCTCCTGTCTGAGGAGGAAGAAAGGTGGAAAATTTATTCACTGAGTGACAATGTGAAGTTTAAGAGAACAGGGAACGAGGAGCAGAGGACAAAGAGTGGGGAGGGTAAAACAAGCAGCAAATGCTGGTTAGTAATTAACTTGTTAGAAGATCGGTAGAAAAGACACATTCAAATTGAAGTGTTCTTTGTTGGGTTTGGTGGTGGGTTGGTTTTCATATTTTAAACACAATGAGCTGTGATTTCAAGGGTTGCTGATCACATCTGAACCGACTGTAAGGTCACTGCTGGAAAACTGGAAAACCTATTATCACAACAAAATTTACAGTTTCATATTTTAAACAAGATATAATGTCTTGAAATATTAAACTTCATAAATCTTATCATTCATGTATTACATTTGTGAATGCAGTAGTTCTTAACTGAAAGCAGATTTAGTTTTAATAGGGACTAAATGTATTTGTTTTGATAGTTGTACATGAATTTTGATTTTCCAGCAAACTTATTTTTCACCAGTTTTTGCCTACCGTAATTCCAATGACTTGATTCAAATTACACTCGAGTTTGATGTAACAAGAAAATCAAGTTTAATTCTCAAGATAGACCCATTATTGCCTACCATTTCTCCAAACCGAAAGAAGACCTTAAGATGCATATAAAACATGCCGAATAGCACCAGCACAAAACTCACTTCAATTTTAATATGCTTAAACCTGCTACCACCATGAGCCCACCCAGCCACTGAGGAAGGCTAACTTTTCATTCACTTTTTCCAGCCACAGCCTTCATGTTACTTCACAGATCAGCGCACTGAAAAGCTGAGGGAATTACCTCCTTGAAATTCTCCATTCCTTGAATCAAAACACTAAATAACTGTTCAACTCACAAACGCGTTTTTCCCCTCTGCCTCTCTACAAACACAGTCTCATCTCAGAGCAGAGCCACGGTCTTCTGCCGTGTTACGCCTTCAGCTGGGATTCATGGGGTTGAGATTCGTGTACTTTTTTAGACCAGCAGAGAACACTGATAAATTTACTTGACCTCCTACAAAAGACAAACCACATAATTTCACCTCAACGTTCCCATGTGAATCGTAGTTAAGCTAATTTTACAGGTGAGGATTATAACTAAGTTTGGGTAAACATGGCAAAAAAGATCTGCAAACTAAAATTTTGCAGTAATAATGCTCACAGTGCTATCAATTCATTTTCCAGAAAGATTCATATCCATGATTTTTCAGTTGCTGGGTCATTTCTTGGGAAGCAGAAGCTTTGCCTGAAAATTAAGCAAATAAATATTTATAAAAAGGTCAGAGACAAAAATCTTAAGCCAGTACCATTTTGAACCTATTTAATTTCCATCTAACTAATAAAAACAGTGCTGATGGTTGATCGGCACTATACCAAGGACAAACAGTAACTGTTGAGAACATACAAGGCAAATACTTCACAAGTGATCCAACAGACTGAAGTATGTTCCCGCAGTGCTCGTAGGTCCATGGTAGCTGTAAACCAACCCAAGTTTGTGCTGCTACCAAGAAGGCAGTTATGCCCCATCTCCCACGAAAGGGCCTGTTGCTGCCGTTCCCCTCGTGCCACCCTCCGTTCTGGTGCGGCTGTGTGCAGGAGAGCCAAATAATCTTCTTTTTTATGTAGCTGGATTTGCTTTTGTAGCTGGATTGGCTTCTTGATCAAAGCTGTTACTCAAAAATTGAATGCTAGTACCAATGCAAAGGAGGAGGTATGACTGCATGCATTAGACAGATCAGCCCATTCCCTTTGATTGAAGCCACCACTTGCAATTTAAAATATCTAAAGCAATCATGAAGCTTCAGGCAGACTGGGTTTTACACACAGTATTGTCCTAAAAAGAGACCCAGAGCATCCAGTTCTCTTCCAAGCTTTGTTATGACCTCCTGTCTGGTTCTGGTTAGTAAACACGTGTCAGCTAGATGTTCTGCAATATTTAAGTATAAACTATCACACGCGGGGGATCATGAAGTCCCTTTTCTTAAGGTGTGAAGATGCCTGAAAGGGCAAAGTATCTTTACAGACTTTTACCAGCATAGCAGGAGCTAAAAGATACAGTCACCTAGTAACTCCATAGCTCAAACAGGAAAGTTGCTACCACCCCTGCGCAGCTTACGTACACTCTGCATCCTCCCAGGTATTAGTCAGCCTAATATGTCAGATTCCTTTGGATGCAGGCTACTTTCGAAGACTTTGTGCTTTTAACATTTCCTCCCCCGCTACCACTCTGTTGCCATTACAGCCCTCCACAGAACTGAAAGGGCTAGTGTTCTTGCCTCACAGAGAGACATTTAGTTATGTTTTATTGCTCCTAATTAACTAAAGTAAGGACAGAGAGGGAGCAGTAAAACAAGAAAGGTTGGCTTCTGATAATGTTTTCACTTCAACTTGCTCCATCCTCCCAAATTCTTCCGTTGACCTGTCAGGGCGCAGAACAAAGTATACAATAGCAAGAATGTTCAAAGAAGTACTTGGTGGAATAAGAACCCACAGAACCCCCCCCAAGACGCTGTTTCCCAGAACATTTGGTCCTTAATTCCGGCCTTTGGACATGCATCAAGATCTGTTTGAGTTTGCTATGAAAAAAAAAAAAAAAAGAGCGCAACTTTATTGGAAAATGCACCAAGTTCTTTTTCATCATGCAAAGCAAAGAGCAACAGTTGCTATACTAGCCAAAAGTTACTGGTAACCAAGAACTAAGAGAAACTGCTGGCTTTTTCCCACTTTTCACAAGAGCTGCATTTTTCCTGCTTTCAGAGCTCACCAATATATGAAAACTGTAGATAGAGGCTCAGTTACTTGCCTCTGCAATGAGTAATTGCAGATTTTTCTGCATTTTCCTTTTGGAGCTGAGTCTCCCCACAGATGGTGATTTAAACTTTCAAAGTAAACAAGATCAAAACCAAACAACTGGGACAATGCCAACAAATGCAAAATACTGCAGGCTATGAAAAGCACAATGTGTTAAGATACAGGCCAAAGTTTCCCCCGGATAGAGTCCGGACTCACATCCAGAGCACAACCGATTAATTGGGAAAGGACAAATGATGGAAGATAAAGGGAACAAAACTGGGCTTATCTCCAGTATTTGGCTTGAATATCTCAAAACTTACCCTGCGATCCTCGCAAGGGAAGATCGATACTAGCACTTTTCAGCTAAGGAAGATCTGGCATATGGATTAAGCAAGTCGGCGACAGTCAGAAGCGTGCTGGTCGCTTAGCTCCCAAACATATAGCGATCCCCCAGAAGTGTTTTTTTGCTAATGAAATACACAGTCTGTAGCACAGTGGCAGCTCCTCAATGTAAACATAAGTAAAAAATAGAGGAAAACTAAAGCATTAATTTAATGTAACTGCATTATTTTACGCTAACACACTAGCAATCACTGGGTTTGTTCTGCAGGTATCTAGGCCCTATATTTATCCCCCTCTCGTATCCAGAAGAGCAAAGCCTGAAACGAACCTGAGCTCACGAGGCATCTTGCCACAGAGAAGCTGTTATGAGCACAAAGGGTGCGAGGTCCTGGCTCCTCTCACTCAGCAGACACCTGGAGGTGTAAGGCACTGGAGAAAGAGGCCTCCACTGCCGCCAGCTGTCTCAGCTGTCCCCCGCCGCTTCCTGCACAGACAACAGCCGAGTCCATCCACCCCTCCCTGCCCACTCTCCCTCCCACCGCCATTATCGTGCGCACAAAGACGACCCCATAGGGATACCTCATACAGCTAACTGATGCGAGACAAGTATGCCAATTAACAAGCACATTTTTATACTATACCACACTGTGAGGAGGACAGTTGAAATGATGCTAGTGCAATCTGGCGTGATTTGGCTGAACAAACACTCATCAAGCAGGCTCTGTAGATTAGGAGACAGATTAGGACACAGAATAATATCATTTCTTCTCTCAACATGACCAATGATAAAGAACAGAATGCTTTCCAGTGTTAAGTAGTTAAGCCGCTTAAAAAATATATATACGCCCATAACACTTTATCAGTTTTTCCCTTACCATCTGTTTGATAGGAATCATTCTGATATGTTTGCATTGACCGTCTTGTAGGAATAAGTCTCCAGCTCACCTATACAAGTATCAGCTCACGATTTCCTTTCTGCTTCTCTCATCTCTGACCTGATGGTAGGAAATCGTAACCGGGCACACGGGATATTCAGTGTCTAAACACCCATTCTGATTAAGCATTTCTGTGATGGCTTGATGTCAGGAAACACAAACAACTCCTGAACATAAGAACCACCCTTCATATAGCCTTTTGATGACTGCATTTTTATTTTTTTTTTAATACCTGACACGATAAATGCAGTATATACTATACCTGTAAATGACAGGTGCAACAGTAACATCAGGTAGAAAAAGGGGCCATACAACCTCTTCCCTGTCATTGGTATGAAACAAATACGAGTGAGAGCACACCCCTAACCTGTCTCCCCTCCCCAACTCTAGGTACTCTTGCCCTAGATACACATTTGCCAGCAGGCTCTGACAATATACTATCTTCCAACGAGGTTCAAAACATCGTAACAGAGCAAGGTATAAAAGAAGTTGTCTGCTATATAGAAGACATTCATCATAACTACATCAAATCAACTGCAGATCTCTTATTTAGTTGATGCGTAACAGCCACAAGGTCCAAAATAAATCCAGCAAGCTACTTGATTTTTGTAGAGCATAGCAAATACATTTTAATGTCTGATTTTAACGTGGGAAAAACACTTGCACTGCTACAGCGCTTAAAAAACATGCTCAAAATACATAAATACACCATCTCAGGCAAACAGCGATGAGATGAATTCTTGCATGCTTTTTCAGAAACATACTGAAGATAAAAATGTATTATGTTAGCACAGCCATGCTGCCAGTACAGCGTCTGCACCTCACACCAACATCAAGACCAGGACGTAAAAGGAGGGCACTCCAGGTGCCTGCTGAGTTCAGGACCGGCAGTCCAAAACTCCTAGTATCATTGTGCAGCCTATTCCACAGAGGGTACCACTGCCATAAAGACACAGAACTGAGTCCAAAAGGTAGACGAGTAGAGACGAATGATTTGTCAAACTAGCTTAAAAGTCCAGGAGAAGGAAGTTCCAAAGTAACCCATGCATCTCCTCTTGATCAGTCAACAGAAACCAGCTTCCACTGTTACAGAAAACTGGCGCACAGCCACGGTCAGTTTGCTCTTGGCCAGGCTTGGGCTCCATGGCTAAATAACTTATTTTCAGGATGCAGGGAAAAATGCAATCGCATAGGGAGAATCAGAGAGCAGGTTCACGGCCTTCAGTTACTGGTTTAAACTGAGAGGTCAAGCTAGAAAAGAGAACAGTGACAAAGTCCCATGCTCATAAAGCTGTTCCTATTGTGCCAGGATTCTAGAAAGGTGGATTTAAAAACCTTTGGGGGTGCTTCCCAGGCTGAAATCTGGGTAGTCAGGTTGTGGGGTTCTTTGTGAAAGATTGCAAGATTCGCTGTCCTCACCTTTAAATATGGAAATGGAGACACAAAGACAGACAGAGAAGAAATCTGAAACAAAGTTAAAAGCAGAACTTAGTCTTCTGAACAACGATGGGATATTTCCTTTATGTATAATTAAAATACAGCCAATAGTGGAATCAACTGCATTCATATTTATTCTTCCAGCTGCCCCATGCATAAAGTAATCTTCATTCAAACTAAAGTAGGGAGCGTTGGGTTCCGTTTTCAGCTCTGCCATAAGATGGCAGAGCAACACCATTTCTGTCCCAGAGGTGGCTGATCTACACCCGACAGTCTGATATTGCCTGGTATTATAAATGTGCAGCCGTGCAAGTAGCTGTAGAAATAAAAATCAATTGTTTCCCCTCTGTACTGCAAGACAAGCCTCATTCGTATCCAGTGAGATATACAAAGTCTTATCAGAAAGTCTAATTCATAATCCTCTTAATAGACTTTGCAAGATGATTGCAGAGAAGGCTTAAGGAAAACCAACAAATCTGTGACATTATCTAATCATATCAAAGAACCCCATTATGAATAATGGCGACACGCAGTCAGCACAGACCTTGCTGCACGACTTTTGTATGGCTTTTCCAGTTTTGTATCTCATTCTCAATGTCACGTGTACAAGGGACAGTAATTTACAAACCCTTTCTGCCCCCCACACCGCAAACCTCAGTAGGATTCATCCTACTGGTGTATGTCCTGTACAGGTATATGCCTCGATACAAAATCATCTGGGTTTAAGCTTCAGCTAGCTTAGAATTCTCAAGTTGTGTTAACATGCCTCTTTTCTTACTTCCATAACTAGCCTCCTGCTTCCAAGCAGCAAAGGCTTAGAAAGCAGCTTGTATCAACGCAACCACCCATGGTATCTTCAGCTGCAGGGGACGCGCTGCTTCGGTATTACCAACCAACAATGAAACTACGAGTTCTCTCCTCCAGGCAGGGGCGCAACATACGCTGGGCTACCGTAAATACCCCGCAGTGGAATGAAAAGAGGGGAAGTAGAAAACTCTTCTACTGAAACTGAGGGGATTCCCCATCTCTGCAGCGGTAGGTGTGGTTCTGAAAAGCGAGTAGGAAACGAGAAGTCTGCCTTCAGTACTTCAAACGTGCAAACACGGGTCTTCGCAAAAATAATTGTGATGAGAAAAGGCAAAAAGAGCCAAAGCAAAAAAGCTAAATAATGGAGCTACTAAAAAAACATCGTGGTACGTAAGTAATGTGATGATGGATACTGTGAAGGAGAGACATGGATGTACACCACACGTCTGCTTTTGGAAGGGATAAATCTCAACTCTCAGCAAGACTTGGCGAAGTTGCCAGCTTACTACTATCACATCTGCAATGACAGGCCAGAGCAAGCTCGAAGCAGCTCATTGCAACAAAACAATCACAACAGAGTCTTAATAGTTTAAGAAAGTGAACTTAAAGGAGTTCCAGGGCCTATGTGAAACTTCAGGAGGTAGAAAACTGAACTATGCCACTGGTCAATTCTCTTGCAGCAATACAGTCAAAAACCAAAGGCCTTTAATGGCCATCACAGAACATTAGAGAAACCGCCCTACGCTCAAAGAGAGGAAGTGGCTTTTGCCTTTTATCAGCAGATGCATGATATTCTTCTACACAATCATCGTTAGTTGAAGCTGCTAAATTCTTTCCACTCAGAACAATTGCAATACAGTCCACCTAAGCTACGCACGAAAGTTTTAACGTCAGCTCTTTCTTCAAGGCAGAGTTATTTCTAACACAGTGGTATGCGGCCCTAGGACACCGGTCAGTACGTTTATTCGCGGCTCAAAAAGACACGGGAATTCAACCAATGCAAACATAGCGTTAAACTCAAACGAAGAAGCTTTATTCTTAAATTGATGTGAACAGGAGATAGAACTAAACTACCTACAAATTCTGTACGCGCGTGACTTAAGACTTCACTGCCACGGGGGTCAGCAACGTGTTTGTGAGGAGCGCTGTGCTGATCACGCAACATCTCTGGCCAGTTCTAAAACAAAACAAAACCAAAACTAGACAGCAAATACTAACTCCCTACAGATAAACAGCTGAAACACACTGAATAGCAGTGTTTCTTTCACAACTTTGTGCACAATGCAACCCTTTTTATGTAGGAAAGTGCCACGTCAAGCCCTCAGAACACTGCAGTTCACAAATACTGCAGAATACTGTAGTTTTGTGCCACTCTGTGCTAGTTTATATTGAATTAGCACACATCACTTGCTGCACTGTTCCTTGCCCTAATGCAGTATGCACGGGGTTGCATCACTAATTCATGATTTAGGAACTCTCTACCTTCTCTAGAGCAGAGGTCGGGGTAAAGTCTAGTTTTTGATATCTTTTCATGCAAAAAAAAAGGCCCAACATACAAAGCTCGTGTGGTACATATGTGTATGGACAGATGGACAAAAGGAAACGGGGTGGGATAGATAAATCTCCAAGCCAAGTATATCGGACTTCAGCGAGACACATCTTAACCTCCAGAGTAACTTACCAAAAAAAAAAAAAAAAAAAAAAAAAAAAAAAAGGCTGAAACCGTGTGTGGTGTTGAGAACTGGAGACATAACAGGGCTGTGGACTAACATCACAAGCCAGCCAGGGGAAGCACTGCCACTGACATTCAAGATTTTACCAGCAGGCAACTCCTTCAGTTTAGCAGCTTCTGCATCTTTTGCGTGCTTTTCTCCACCAAGACGAACAGAGCCATTTTCTTTCTGCAATTTCTGTATTCTTTTTTCCTGTATTTCTACCTGCAATGTTAGAGGTCCTCCATGGCCTCGTACATTCTTTGGAATCATGAATTGTTGCCAGGTAGCAAGAAAGCAAACCAAAAGGTTTCTGCAGTTTCAAACCCTCTCTCAACTTGCACGAAGGATGCCAGATTTAGGATTATGAAGAGTTAATAATTCAAGTCGTCTCCAGTATTTCCATTGTTACAGGCAGGAAAGTATCACGCAAGGTGGTTACTTAATAGGTGTGTTCAGCCTGAGTCATTTTCAACCACCACGTAAACTGGGGTTTAACGCTGCAGTGCCACAGAGCCCATCCTATGGGCCAGGATCCAACACCGAGCACAAGGAGCTTCTGGTTAGAGGCTGATTTTCTGTGCTTTCACAGCCTTTATTGTTTGTGAGCTGTGTTTAGCCAACGTTTTCCTACTTCCTAGATTAAGTTAAAAATAAAGTTGACACACACAAAGCAACTCTCTAGATTTCATAAATGTGGAAAAACCTTGACAACAGAATTCGGGTACACTTCGGCTTAAATCTTCTTAAAATTCAGATTTTTAATTTATTTTTTTTTCCAGTTACCCTCATAGATTCCTCCCTCTGAAATACCTGATTTACTGTACAAAGTTCTACCATTAAGTGATACAATTAAATAAAGAAAACCCGAATTTCATCTCTCAATAAACATTGCATGAGCGGCCATCGCAGAGGTCAGAATTAGCAGGGTGGCTAAAACAACTTAAAAACAGAGACAAGAAAAAAAAAAACCCAAATCAACTCATTTCACGCGTGTTTCTGACCATATGGACATCCAGAAACAACTGTGCCCAGAGGAAGGTCCATTTTGCCATCGCGAGATTGCTGCTGGCGCCCAAACTTCCCAGCAAGCCCTGCAGCCCTCACTAGTGTACAGCTCTCTACTACAGCGAGCTTAAAATTCTTGAAGTAATAAATGCTGCTTTTAGAATCCAAGTTTGTTGTGTATCAAATGATCTGCTGCAGCGTAGCTTTGATTAGACAACCTCAAACAGCGTCTGAGCCGGGCTGTTTGCCTCTTTAGTCATTTTCCCTTCTCCGGAAAAATTCTCTTTAATCAGAACAATCCTCTTTCCCAACAAAATGTTAAAGAGTGCGTGTGTGTGCGTGTAATAATCCCTCAAAAGAGTTGTTTTTGTCACGCAAAGTGTCCTTGATACAATATCTGTTTGAAACTCCTGGGAAGACTCACTGTGCTCTTCCAGTTTGTGCTCCTGCAGTTGAGATCGACGGCAGCAAAATAAGGGCTGGCCTGTTTGCCAAGTTCCACCCTGACGGGCTTCAGGCTGCAGACCAAGAGTTTACTATGGAAACGCCGACAGCCTCCTGACAACAGGGCCTCTGAGCCACGTTGCAGGAATTTGAGCAACTCGGCGCCGGTCATCAGAATCTCCTGTATTTCCCATCTCTGCAGGCAGAGCCGCGCCAACAGTGACAGCGTGCGGTTTTACCGGGTAGCAAGAGAGAGAAACAGGTGTGTGAAACACTAGGTTAGGTATCGTCCCAAGGCATCTCACCGCAATTACATGACACCAGTGAAGTCAGACAAGAGGCCAACAGCAGCCCCTGCAGGACTAACGCTGTGTTTGTCAGAAGGCACAATTAAGTTTTCAAAAACGGAGCACACAAGAACCGCCATCAACATGCACTCGATCTATTTATCGCTGCTTACCTAACAGTCCGCCTGCAACAACAGTTCATTGTATGATCCCTGTTTTAAAACCCTCTTCTTTTGGCTTGCTCTCTCTATTCAAATGAGTTGTCAGTCCATAAACTCACTGAAGCAACAGCATCTGCAATATCGCTATTAACGGTGGATCAGCACTTTCACTCAAACGCTGCTTAGCTGTGCGTTTTAAGTTTGCTCTGAAAACTAGCTCGAGAACACAGCTCCTACAGAGCTGTAGAAAAAGTAAGATTAAAATAATTTTTCCCCCCCCTCAAATGTGTGCAGCTACAAGCTCCCAGGTCGTTTTATTAACTGGCAGGAAGAAAGCGCCTTTCATGGAATGCAACTGAACTTGCTCCTCTTCTTTCACCTTGGCATTTATTGCTACCTGCTCAAGCATGTGCGGAGAGGATTTTTAAGACTCCGGTACCGTCTCTCTGCAAGTTCATTTACCAGTTGTCAAGCCTTCAAACCTAACAGTAAACAAACTAGAGCCTACATATCTTAATGCACTTGGAAAAATAGTTCTTATGGCATAGGTTTTAATTTTTCAGTCTTCATTAATCCTCTCTATTCAAAGCTCAATTGTTCTGGAGCAGAACTTATCAACAATACAGGTGCCAGCTTCCCTATGTGCAGTAACTAACAACACAAACACAACTGTAGGGCTCTAAACTGCACACTCCATTTACCATACCTAGAATGACGAGATGGAGACAATAAACCTTTCAGTTCTGTAAAGTGGTGAAAATCCTCTCGTACAGCTTGCACTGCAAGCATTTAAGCTTTTGCTACAAAGATTGAAATTGAAAAGTCATTCATACATTCGTGTACATATATGTGTGTATATACTTATGCTTGTATGTATACATATATGCTTGTAGAGTTTGCACAAAAAATAAGCAAATTGTGTCATTTAGAGAGGATGATTTTCATTTGGAAATACTTAAATTGGAGCTAGTATTTTAATCTTCTATTCAATATAGTCGGTATTGTTTGTACAGTGTTGAGCTTCAATTTATTTGAAAAGTATTGACTGCATAGATTATTTACTTTAGTACTTTTTAAAACGCTATATTGGTAGAAATGCGCCACTTACAAAGTCTCCTGAGGCAGTCTCTTTCTAAAGAATTGCCAGGTAAGAGAGATCTGGGCTCTGTGTTTCTTACTTTCCAACAAACAACTGATCTTCAGCCATTCTTTGCTAAAGAAAAAGAGGTGAAAGAACAGAAGCACCAGAACTCCGCTACGATAACGTTACAGTCTGAGGCCATAAAGAGAGTATTCATGTGTCACTTCTTCAGAACACTGAATATCGCTTTTCTGCTAAGCTTACTAATGCACACGGTTCAAAACGTCAGTGCAGTTAAATCTAAACAGACCTTACCAGTTAACATCACACGTATTTAAATTACTTTAGTTCCAAGACATCCCAGACAGTGGCCAGGAGTCTGTTGTTGAAGACCTGCAATACAATCAACATTTCAGTTACAGCTTTTGTACCTCTTCTTTCTTCAGATACTTCATTTTGACAGAACAGAATTAAACAGCCCAAGAGAAGTCATCCTACAGCAATTTTACCAATAAACCATAACCAGCTCCTGCAGGAGCAAAAATCAGTGTTTGCAATAACTTAGTAAGAATGTTTACTTTCAAAACGCAATCTCTAAAGCAGTTATAATTTCCACCCTAAAGACAAGAGTACAAATATTTCAAGAACAGTGATTCATCATCTGCTTTCCATTTTAACTCTCATTTTCCACCTCTCTTGCAGACAAGTGCAAGTACTACCACGAGCTATGCAAGCTTTATTTAGTCTATCAGTATAAAATTTGAAACTTTAACACTTTCTCATTTCTTTTATGCACATGTACTTCCTGCTTTCAAAAGGTAGCAGGGCAAAAGGCTTCAGACGCATCTCAACAAGTAATTTCTGCAATAAGGATGAAATGTTTCTTCCCATCTTCCACATCTATGCCGAGACACCGGTGACAACCCATGCTCCCCCACTTCAGTTCTGGTGCCGCTTGATAGATCACAAGCTTGTCGAATCTACTAACGTTTTAGCATCTATCATTGGTGTATGCATCAAAAGCCTCCTTTAGAAGCTCACCAGTGGACACAAGCTTAAGAGCATTTAATTCTATAGCATAGCATCAGTCAGCCCCAGAGAATTTCAAATCGCATGTATCCAGACTAGCCGACCAAACATCCCTCTTTCATACAGCCAGCACGAAGACCACGGCACCGACACAGCAGAAGGACTTAAGAAGGTACTGGACTAGTGCAGTTTTGACGCAAGCCAAGCGCCCAACAGATGGCCCAAGTCGGCACAGGGATTCTATATTTAGCCTCCTTGTGAAGCAGTTCTGGTGTGAAAATAGCACTGGTTAAGTGTTTCCTCTCTCAGTTCCAAAAAGAGCCACAGACAGAACAAATCAGAAGTCACGAACAAAAACAGAAAATAAGAAGAAAGACTAGCAATATATATATTGCTCTTTATACGTATGTACATGTTTATGGAGATTATGAGACATGTACACATTAAACACTCCAGAGATTTTTCAAATTATTACACAACACTTGCAAATTACTATATATGTCCAGAATGTGATTAACACAACTGAGTGATACTCTAAAGAAACAGGAGGACTCAAATCCGCCGTGGATATACCTGTTCTAAATAGTATTCTGCCAAAAAAGACTATTTCCAGGGAACATAAAACTAGCAACAGACCAGAAGAATGGATAACAGAAGCCGTGTGCACTGTATATATATTTTGAGAAATCCTATAAAATCCAAAAATTAATAGACAGCATAGTATCACAGATAGCTGGAAACAAAAAAAAAAAAAAACCACCCTGTAGTTTTTCCCTTCACACATTTTACATTTAAAAAAAATCATTTTTTTACCTTGTAAGTTAGAGGGCTGATTATATGCACATGAAGTCACATTGATGTTCTCCTGGTGAGCTATGCCTAGGAATTTGCACTAGCCTCCCAAGCTACCCAGGCTAAAGAACAGTGATGTACTGAGAAGACATAAAGCATTACACAGAGAAAGCTATTTACCACATATTTACTAGGACATTCAAGAAGTTCTACAAAACCCAGAAGCTGTGAAATACATTTGAACACCCGGTAACACACTGTATATGCTCCAACAGCAAAAAGGAAAATTGCTGCCCGTGACCAAAAGGCCTGCAGTTGAGGCCAAACGCTTTAATGAAGCGCAGTGAAGCGGAGGAAGCGAGCAGTCCCTCTGGAAGCAAGTGTTTCCAAGTCCGCTCAGAGGGGCACACGGATGATGCAGAAGAGATGAACAAGTAGAGCAGCGAGTTCACCGGGGGTCAGTTCGAACAAGCCGCTATTCAGAGGAACCTCTGAGCCTTTTCCGTTCTCTCCTTATGCAAACTGCTCATTTGTACTTTTCTCTTACCTGAAGCCTGCGTCCCCACTCCATCTGTGACCAAATTCCTGTGGAATCCTGTGAAACTGCTGCTGACAAAGAGACCAAGCAAAAGCTTCTAGAAGAGCGAGTGAGAAGATGCGGTAGCCATCAACCCTGAAAAACCCACGAAAGGGACGGGAGACAAACTGGGCAGGAAGACTAACAGCAGGTGCTCTCAGCTTAAATTGGTGGCGGCTCGTTCTTTCAGCATCACTGAGGCCCAAGTGAGCTTGTTCTTCTCCTGCCCCAAAGCCCCAAGCAGTTAACGTGCAACGCCTGGGTGTTTTTGCAGCACCACATGCTAGTAACTACCTGCTCTAAACTCTCCCACCCGGGTTTCTAAGAAGGCCATCCTAAAACAGGAGCCACCCAATGTTTCATCAGTAGAAAGATGACCCATAAGCAGATTCCATGCTTTAAAGATTAAAATCATTCATCAAGATACAAGCCATTATATTCACTTGTCATGTTTTAATAGCTTTCTAACAGAAAATGCAAAAAACGTTCTGATGGGGTGACAACAATGCCGCAGGATTCAGAAAGGGTATCACTTTAAGTATGCGAGTGACATCGGCTTTCCACTCAGCATGGTTTTTCTGGATTTCCTTTTTTTTTTTCTAAAGAGCCTGAAGAGATGGTCCTTTCAGGCAAGCTATCTCACCATGCCACCACATATCCAACTCAAAGACGCCTGCCACGAAACAGTTAATTACTAAACCTGCATGCCAAGCACCTGTAAAGCCACCATGAGCGAAGGGAGCATCTGTTTCCAGATCCCTCATTCAGCTTCTGTGCCAGCTGCACGGATCACTGCTGGCACGCGGGGTAGTAACTCCTGACATTTCAGCAAAAGACAAACAAGAAGCACAAAAGCCAAGAGTTTATAGCAGAATGACTAAAGAGACAAGACTGCATTTAATTCTAAAACAAAGAAAGAAAGAAGTGCCAAGAAGGACTGGCTGATGTGTTTGCACTTGCTTTCTGGTCTTTTTTGCTTACAAAAGTTACAGTAAAGTTCTGATTAGAAGTGAAGGTTGTGCTACTACCTATCAAATAACCTTGAAGAAAAAAAAGCACCAACTGCCTCTATATTCTGCATCTCTGAGTTTTCCCAGTACTCTCTTTTTATCAGAAAAAGATTTTAACTCATTAATTCAGACATAACTAGGATTTCCCATCAGTGGTTTAGCTCATATCGGTACTTTCCTCTTTCTCTACAATAATAGCAGAGACTGGCATAAAATTGAGACCATTTAACATTTAAAAAAAATGCAACTGCTCTCTCTCTCTCGACCAGAGAGGATTGCTACAAGGAAAGCCTTCACAGAAAACTATCGAAGCGTAAGTTCCTAAAATATCTTCATCCACCTAACGTTCTGTAGAATTTTAAGTCACATTGCATGCTCTTTGAACTCATATATAGGTGCTAAGCACCTATTTGCTCTGAAACGCAGAAACTGCATGGAATGCGGAAACAAGCACAGAAGCAGCTAATTCATCCAGAAGGTGACTTACTAGGCGAAATGCAGCACGTTCCTATTAAAAATGGATAGGCTTGGTTTTAAATTAGAGTCACAAAGAGTGGAACTTACCTTGCATGTTTTTCTTTCCAAATCAAATATTTAACAGAGGGAAACCACAGGTGTCACTGACAAGGAAAGATTAGTTGTGGCTTAAAACCACACACATGGATTGAAAATTACTAAAACATGCTCTGCTCACTGAGTAACCTTATAAGTGCATAATTTAGATTGATATGTGTTGTCACAAGAGAATTAGAAGCCTTTCATTTGTTTCCAAGAATCGGAATTTAATATTCTTAAAAAAAGTGGCCATTTCCCTGATTTCTACAGTGCCTGGCATTAGTACAGCGTTGACAACCAAAAGCATACGATCCCCTCGTCTCACGAGACCGAGCACTGCAACTGCGGCCAGCTGAGTGGGCGGCGATAGCAGCGGAACCAGCGGTAGCATCCGAGTGGGGGAGGAAAACAAAGGAGCCACCAGTTTTTACGAGTTTGTTTGCTCGGTGCAAACTAACCTGACATAAAGTACCCCAAACGTACCAGATCTTACTGAAGCATAGTTAAATCCAGAGCTCTGTCCTTCCTTTTAAAAAAGCACTTTCAGCAAGAGGAGATTAAACCTAAGACCCAAACATGGAAGCAGCCTACTCGACTGTCACTCTTGCAACATGATACAGAGGAAAAAGGTGATAATTATGAGTCTTACATTAGATTGTGTTAAGTAGCTGATTATAGACAAGAGGTCTGCCAGCAAACAAACCGAATGCCTGGGGGAAACCAGTTTATGGGTCCTCCACTGTCGTATCTGGAAGAGAGCTCTTTCTCTTGCAGGCGTGGAGAAGGCTGCATTAACAGGCAGAATAGCTTATATTGTTAATTCCGTTACTCAGTGAAAGCTCAACAGTTTCAGGAGGACTGTGCTGCTCCAGCCTGACGTAGACTTGAATCCCTACCCTAGTTACGAGGCGTAAGATTCTGAAAGTACGTGCTGTGTGCTTTATGCAACAAATAGCAGGTCCCTGACCTAAACTGGGAGAGCCTTTCTGAAAGAGGAAAGGTAAGATTTGAAAGATACAGGCAAACAAAAACCAACCAGTGTCTCTCAAAGTAAAAGTAACTTCACAGAACTGGATAATTAAATTTAACTATCAATTTAAGTACGACTTCAAAATTAAACACACCAAATAAAAAGTCCTTGAAGGAACACGAAGCAAGAAATTGTACAGCACAGCAAGTGGATCAACAAATTTCTCCATTCTTCCTGCCAAGGACTTTCAGTAGCTATCAAGTCCTCTTGTTCTAGCCTATACAATTTGTTCAAATTTAGTTACCTCCTTGAAGTACAAGAAATTTTTTAAGCCCATCTGAACAGACTAAAAAGTCTGTTCATAGGAGTGACTAACGTGTATTTGTGGGGGACATTGTGGGGGCATAAAGGACGCTTTATGCCATGTAAATAACTTAACTTCCAAGAAGATTTCTATCCCGTAAATTGGAAAAGTAAACATCTTCCCACAGATCTCACACACTTTCATACACTGTCAGCCATGTTCCAAACGTATCTTTAGCTGCTGTCCCTCTCCAAACTGGATTTTTAAGTTGAATAAGCACTGTCCCAGGAGAGTACATTAACCAGTAAGTGCTGGTGACAGACTTGGTCACTTCGACTCGAATTAACTTCTTGTCTGATTCATCTGTTTGGACCACAAGTTTTCTATACAATGCAGAACATGAACCATGTGACGCAATACAGTGTCAACACAGCCCCAATTCCACATACATGCTAAGAACAAATATTAACAACACTCAGCCGGCTCCCATAATTTAACCATTTCCTTTCATTTCCGCAGGTCTTTCTCTCCCCACCCCACAATGTGACTGCTTTTGAGAAGTCCCTGCTTATTTTAAGCACTTGCCTTATGATTCTGAATCATACCAAGAAAATTGTATAATAGAGGAAAATCAAGCCTCCTAACTTTGGATTCTTGAGTTCCATCCAAGTTAGGTACCTAAAACAGTAAGCACAACTATTTGTGTCCCTAGACATGCAGTTCTGGGATAATTTTATCAGGAATGAAGGAAAGGATGAGATATCGTGTTTCATAAGGATGAAAATATTCAACTATATGATGCTGTCTTGAATCTGGATTAAGGCTGACATGATATATAAAAGTTAACAGTGGTTAAGTAGTGAATTATTTTCACTTAAGTGGTAAATCAGATGTTTGTTGATTGAAACGAGAATACCACAACTACCTTCTGACACTCCTGGTAGTACACTGAATTGCTGTTTCTACAGTAGAGATAGGGCACCCACAGAGGATGTTGTGGAAACTCCTACCATATGAGGCAAGGGCAATTTAAGATTTGACGCTCATTCTACATCCCAGAAAGTTTTAACCAAGTAGTGTTTTTAATTTTTTCATTTCAAAGAATCTTACAGTAAGTTCATACTTTTTTTTTTTTATATGCTCATAAAGAATCAAAAGAGGCCTTGCTTCTATGTGTTCAGGATATTAATTTTTCAGAAGTGATAATGGCTACAGAATTACCATCCTGAAAGGTATAACAATTAAGTTAGAATGAAATGAAAGGCTTCTGGTAATAATCACTACACTTGCAATTACTGGATATAACTGAATTAAGAGTAAAAAAAGTCCCATCACCCTACCTAGAGCCCATGGCTCTAAGCATTCCAATTTTATTCAGTGCATTAATGTGTTGGAACTTTCACTAATTAGTTACGGTTTCTCCTGCTTCTCATAGTAAGAATAAAAGCTGCTCAAAGCTGTCGTTGTTCCATATTCCAGAAGAGACAGTTGCATAATTACTAATTATCTATCAGCGAGTCATATTTGTTGCAGAGCAGGGAAAGCCAAAGCAACTCTCAACTCTGCACTGAAGAAAAGCACTAAGATAACATTAAGGAGGAAAGCATTTATAAATATCCTGAAAGTGGAAGCAGGGTTAAATTTAGTTCAACATGGCAAAGCAGCAGCTCACAGTTCGGTTAAGTAACCTTTAACTTGCAGTCAATCTGCAGACAGAAAGGAGGACAGAGTTGTCTGCAGAAGCTCTGAAGAATACTCTAGAAGAGAGCAAGAAAACCTAGAACTTAAAGTGATAAGTGAGACCTGTCAACCTTTGCTTCTAAATTTATGATGTTACGGCACATATTAAGAACAACTTAGCAGACAACTCCTATCAGCTCCACTGGAACTATTTCACAGTTTCTAGAGATTTACTCCAATACACAGCGAATGGCACCAGGCTAGACAAAATGAATTACACATACTTCCACACAAAAAGACTGACAGACAGCAAGAATATACTTCAAAGCAATTCACTTATATTTCTCCAGAGTAGCCATTCTTTGGTAACATCTCTTCATTTCTGCTTTAAAATCTGCTCAGCAGATCGTGAAGTATGTAAAAAATACTATAAAAGTTATCCTTCTTAGCTCTGTGCAGGGTACTTCTGAGATCCAGGTTACCTCTATAAACCTGTTCTTTGTTTTTGAACAACATATGATTGTTGTTCATATATGTACATAGTACAATGCTGTCCTATGACAAAAGGGCAAAATTTTAACTGCATGAGACACATTAGGGATAGTGTTTTTGTTTGTTTCTTGCTTTCAATTTTGAATCAGCTAGAGAGAGCAACAAAAACCATCTCTTTCGTAGTTTAAGTCTTAAAGTCAAGTAAAGGAAAGATTATCCTTCAGAGCTGGTAGACCCCAAAACACCGCCTACAGATCACGCGTGATCTCTAGAACTGTGCTCTTAATAAAAGGAGGACAAATCCACGAAAGCTAGAGATTCCAAGAAGTTAAGTTTAAAAACCAAAATATCAAGCCATTTTGCTAATGCACTAACTGAATGCTACCTTTTCCTCCCTCACCACAAAATGTAGATGCTACAAATAGCTGTAGTTGCTTGCAATTCCTTGGAAAGTTAATCCAAAAGCTATTACAAAAATCACAAGACCCTTTTAAACCCTATGAAAAAGCACCCGTTTATGTAAATTTGAAACTAATACTAGAAGTGAGCAGGCAATAACAGTGAGGAGAAAACTAGCTGACATACAAGGAAGTCACCATGACCAAGCATACCTCGCCACATGTTTTGATATCACCCCATGAAGGTTTACAGTGGTGGTGGGGATTGTTGGCTTCTTTGTTTTGCCTCGATGAATCACACCTTGATTGTGAAGGTTTTTCTGTTTGTTTTTTTAAAATGCAGCATTAGTCATTAACGTGCTTTTCAAAGTTCTCAAAAAGGAAAGAACACATTCATGTATATTAAGATAGCATTTATACTATCTACTTGTTTTCCATATATCAGACTAAAAACATGCAAAAATACAATAAACACTGTAACAACGCTTTCAAGGGATTTGTTTATTTTTGGTTTACAAACAAAGGCACCCAATATTTCTGTTTATGTCTTATAAAAGCTCACAGATTTAGCATTTGTTTCCAAACATCTGTTCCTACAGCAGAGAAAAACATTACAGGAAAACGTAATTTTTTTCCTGGTCCCAAATTTAAATACCAGTAACTGTTAAGTGATCATGTTGTTGCAGCCTGCTCTTCTTCCTATCTAACCAACTGGAATACCTCCTGTAACCTGCTAGTCAGTACAGCAAGTCTAGCTTATTGTATCAAAATACAGTTTCAGTATATTTTTGATCCACATCCGTTATGTGCAGACACTGGTATGAAGAACTGCAAGAGAACGGGGTTCTGATATGGAAAAAAACCCAGTAGTTTCAGATAGATTTCACAGACTGACCACAGGAAGTGACAAAACTAATGTAATAAACGTGACACTGAAGCTATTGTCAGTTAAATAGGATGACTGATGAATTTGTGTAAGATACCAATAGTGCACAGAACCACGGTCTCCAAAGAGGGAAAAAATTTGGATTTCTGAATTGGCAAATGTTTAAGAGTAGAGGTTAAATACCCTTATGTTTAAAGTAATCCTTTTCTTCATCATTTATTCAAAAGAATGGACTTCTAAGCAGTGTTTTGGACCAGAAATAATCAGTTCATTGGCTTCATAGTTCTCAGTATTAACAAAGCAACATTAAGAGTATCATGTATAATAGTTATAAACAACCAAAATTCTTAAGTGAATTGCTTCACAGAATCATTTCCAGAATATGATGTATTTGTCTTTTGCAAACTTCAGCCACATGCCAACATGGGACAAGGGGTATCATTGGACAGTAGGCACCTCTGAAAAAAAAAAGTCTACAATGCAGGAATGCTTAAGCATACTTTCAGGTCTAGTAAGATACTTGGGGAGGCAACTAAAAATGTAATAAACCTAATGTATTTGTTAAAGTGTAACATCTTCAATCACAGAAGCCATAATTTATTTTCAGCCACAGTCAGAGGTCTCTCACACAAGGTGTGGTCCTAGACCATTTAGGCTTTTCACCACTAGCTTTATATATACATAGGTAATTTTAAAAAGGAATTACAGCTTAACTACTTACTACAGAATATTTAGCTTCAACAAGGAAGCCATTATCTTTTCAAAATGAGATATACACCTGCATGAAAGGTGTTCTCCTTAAAGTAAGAGTTTTCACAAGAATAGCAAAATAAGTTCTTTACATACTTAATTCCAATAGGACAAAAAAACTACCAAGGGCAAGTATAATGTAGATCTTCTGTTATTAAGTCATTATTTGCCTTTCCAAGCAGATTCAAGAGTATATTTGTCAGTATAAACTGATTTTAATGAAGAAACACTGGGCCAGGGTGCTGGTCAGTGTATCAATTAGAGGACAATTACAGTGTTCTCAGAATTCTGTGCAATCAAAATCTAAAGGGATCTTCACGTATTGCCTTAAACAAGGATTCAATCTTTTCTTACAACTTGCTATTTTTCCAAATATTTTCCCTACAGAAACAAAGTAACATGCAGGAAAAAAAGATTTCTTCAGATTTAAACCTAATAATTTAAGTTAAAAGATAGATGGAAGAATTGTTAACATACTTTCATTTTGAAGCAAGGTGCATCTTGCTCTGCTTGCCCAGTGAAGTGAGAGATTTTATTGGGGCAGGGATGAGAAAGTGTGCTTACGCATTGGTGTTGTCCATGCATCAAATTTCATAGCTTGGAGATTTTTTTTAAAAAAAAATAATCATTAATTCATGAAGTATTTGCTAACATTGCTTAGAATTTAAAAACAGGTATATCTCTTAATGAAAGCCTATATAATTTGTCCAACTACTATTACCAGTAATATAAATAGCTACTACGCATAATAAATTCCTTTCAAATACATTTACCTTTTGAAGTCAGAAGTGTAACAATCAAGTGCTGGCTCTGTGTTCCCAATAAAAATCATTAAAAAAAGAGGACAGTCAATGACTTTATTTTTGCCTCCCTCAGGGTTACATTTCCTTTTATCTACTCAATGATAGAATCAGTTCTGCTTTCAGAGAAGCAAATTGTTCATACTGACAGAAGTGCAAGTTGGATGCAGCCAGTTTTGAGCATAGAACTGAATCACTAAGCACATTCTGAAGACCAGATCGGACAAAAGGCCTTTCAGTAATTAAGGAAGGTTGGTTTGGGGGTTCCCCCCCCCCCTTTTTTTTTTTTTTTTTTAAAGCAAAGTAGGCACCGTTGTTGCATCCCTACTTTGAAAAGAAGGGAAGAAGTGGCAAAAAGTAGAGACAAATTACAAAAGTCCTCAAATATTTTTTTTCCAGGAGATCCACCATCATTTATACACTTTTGCAACTTGCAAAACCCTTTGTAATTTAGAAGAATTTCAAATAAATAGGTCTACAGCAACTAGTAACTACTAAGTCAATATTTATCTTGCTCAATGTGGAGTAATACTTAAAAGAAAAAAGTTATGTTAAGGCAGATTTCAGTCAAACACGTTCCAAATTGCACAGTTATGCTGGTCAGTGGTCTAAAGTGTTTTCCCCAGGTCAAAGAGTTAAAGTTATTTAAATGCTTGTCTAATGCCAATTCAACCTGGCACTTAACCATTTTATTTTTTCTGTTTCCAGGAAGATACACAACTAACATTACATATACCATACCGTGTATTTCGCACTCCAATTTAAGATGAAATTATGCTTTTACAAAGTGTGAGATGACTACATGTTACAGGCTTTGTGCAGTTAGATCACCATATGCATAGATGTCCTAATGCTAAATTCTTTTCTTCAGTATCTCATAGTACTGGAGGCTCTGAAGTAGGAGAGGAACTTGTAACACAGACTAACCACAAAGTACCAGATATTTCTCGCCATTTGTGATCTTGCAATAAAGATACGCCAGATCAGGATCACAAGAACTGTATTGAAGCCATAGCGTATATTCCTTAACCTAAGGGGAAAAAAAGAAAAGGGAAATAATTAAGAACCAAGGTACCAAGACTTACAGGAAAAAAGAAACACTCTAAAACTTAACTTCTAATGTAGAATCTAATTTGTTCATCTATTCATCTCCAGATACACTATGAGTGGTATTGTGTGATGGAAGTAAGCTGATGCCCTGTAGCTAACTTCCGCTTCATAGCTGCTTGATAAAAACCTCTTAAAGCCAAGGTCACACACACACCTATAGAAGGCTGCCATCCAGCCCAAAACCAAGGAAGTATTTAACACTATGAACTCCCCTCCTCCCCTCCATGTATTTAAAATTCATATATATGTAGAAGTAACTCCAATTGCTGCTGACAGGAAAAAACCAAATATCATAGGATTTTCCAGACACAGAGCCCAGAGTCTTCACTGAAATTTTGAACTCATTCCTTCTCAGGGAACTGTATTTAAATATTAGGAGAAACTAAGTGCCCTTTTAGAGCAACTGTTACTTTTAGCCATCTTCTCACATGTAAAGATGGAAGCTTCAAGACAAACAGCAACCAGAATTTGTTCGGATTTCTTAGAAACAGAGCAGTCCCTTTGGTTCAGTAGATCATGACAATTTGCATTTTAAAGGCAGCTCTTTTTAAGGAAATACTCACTGCCCTTACCTTGTTTTACAGGTAGGCTGGGTGCTATTATAGGCAGACCTTCCTCTACATACCATATTTGTAGAAAAAATAGTCTAAATTTCTGTAAAGCCCACTTTTCTATTTGAGGAAAAATTCTACTCAGTAATTTGCTAGAGAAGCCAGGTCCCCTAGGCTGCCATATCTGGTTAGTATTGAAGCAGTGGACTCCTCAAATTCAGATTAGAGTTAAGAGCTAGACAGTAACAAGAAAGACCAACTTAATACTTCACAGTAAATTTATGTTAAAACCTAAACCTCTTGCAAAATAATCCACTTATAAACTGAGAGCTGTGGGCAACCAGATGCTGCTCCAATACAAGACTTTTTCCCATGTTATTTTTGGTACGATCCTTTGTACAGAGAATGGCAACTGTATTAAAATTCTATGCATTTTTTAAGAGCATCTAAATTAAATTAAAAAAAATCAGAAAGGGACATTTCTTCAGCTATCCCATTATCAAAGATCACCATCTTTCAAAAGTACATCTGAAATAGTAACATATGCCAATCCACTCTACAGCTGCAAATCCTTATCTTTAGAAGAATGACACAAGTAATGACCCAGACCACTTCTCTTTGTGCCATCAGGAGAGCAGATGTGAAGCAGTACTGCAGAACAAGATTAATCACTTTTATTTCACTTTTTGGAGAGACAAACCAAGAAGTCTACAACTGTCTTCAACAACAATCTTCCAAAAGATACTTGGGTAAAATCAGAAACCTGGATTACAGTATACACTAGTGATCAGAGCTACAAGCATAATCCCAGACTAATACTGTAATTATTAATACTGACAGCAACTCAGGAGCAACAAATACATTCATCAATGACCTGGATGAGGGGATAGAGTGCACCCTCAGCAAGTTTGCTGATGATACAAAACTTGAGGCGGGGGGGGGGGGGGGGGGGGGGGGGGGGGGGCGGGGGGGAGTGGCTGGCACACCAGAAGGCTGTGCCGCCATACAGAGAGACCTGGACAGGCTGGAGAGTTGGGCAGAGAGGAACCTTATGAAATTCAACAAGGGCAAGTGTAGGGTGCTGCCCCTAGGGAGGAGTAACCCCATGCACCAGTACAGGTTGGGGCTGACCTGCTGGAGAGCAGCTCAGCTGAAAGAGACCCGGGAGTCCTGGTGGACAACGGGATGACCATGAGCCAGCAATGTGCCCTTGTGGCCAAAGAGGCCAATGGCATCCTGGGCTGCATCAAGAAGAGTGTGGCCAGCAGGTCGAGGGAGGTCATCCTCCCCCTCTACTCTGCCTTGGTGAGGCTGCACCTGGAGCACTGTGTCCAGTTCTGGGCTCCCTGGTTCAAGAAGGACAGGGAACTGCTGGGGAGGGTACAGCAAAGGGCTACCAAGGTGATTAGGGGATTGGAACACCTCTCTTATGAAGAAAGGCTGAGGAACTTGGGTCTTTTTAGTCTGGAAAAAAAATGACTGAGGGGGGATCTTACCAATGCTTATAAATACTTAAAGGGTGGGTGTCAGGAGGACGGGGCCAGGCTCTTTTCAGTGGTGCCCGGGGACAGGACAAGGGGTAATGGGCACAAACTTGAGCATAGGAAGTTCCACCTAAACATGAGGAGGAACTTCTTTCCTTTGAGGGTGGCAGAGCACTGGCACAGGCTGCCCAGGGAGGTGGTGGAGACTCCGTCTCTGGAGACATTCAAAACCTGCCTGGACACGTTCCAGTGCAACCTGCTCTGGGTGACCCTGCTCTGTCAGGGGGGTTGGACTAGATGATCTCCAGAGGTCCCTTCCAACTCCTACCATTCTGCGATTCTGTGAAACAGAACAAGAAAGAGGACATCTGACTTCTTTAGAGAGCACTCCAGACCACTGGACTGGAACAGAATTCTGGAGGACCTAAACAGGTGCTATCAAGAACAATTAAGTCATAACACGGAAAAGCAAAACTTGACAAGAGCAGGAAAACACAGAAAATATAAACAGAGGAAAACAAATTTATACTTACTTATTCAAGTGTTTCCTAGCTGCAGGGACACCAGACATTTCTTCATTCAGCACATATTTCTTTGTTCCCATGCAGTAATCTTCCATGTATTCTGCCCAATGTAGTTGTCGAACATCAAAATTAAACGTCTGCATAAAATAAAAGCTTTCACTGTTAGTTGCCTAAGATTCACCTGCTATATATAATAATCTAAAGGAAAAGAATAAATGCCTTTATACCAGGTAACATTCTTGCAAAGACAAACTGGAATTATCTTGTCCTTAATCATAAGAATGGTCCAGATTTAGATCCCACTTCTGACTCAACTACCAACTTCTTACACCATCTCTTCCAAATTTCAACCATTTCATGCCTTATTTTTCCTCCTCAGCAGTAATATTCTTCCCTCCACTTTCAAGTGTACTGCTTTCTCATTTCGCCTGTCTGTAAGGAATTCCACTCTAGAAATAACTACTTCCTATTACGTTGTTTCCTTTTAAGCAAAATAATTCTAATATGCTATGCAATAAACACTGCTTTGTGCCAAGTTCACTATTTGATAAATGCAGAGTTCTTTTAGCTGTGCTTATAGTTGTACAGCTACATTTTAAGAACCACCATGTATCTTCCTCAGTACAGGAAATTCCTATGGTATATTCACAATGCAATTTTTTCATTCATGTATCGATTGCCTAAGCTCAAGATTCGACAGTATCAGCTATTTAAGTCCCAATAAATACGAAGATTTTCCTAGCAGGTTTTTAACTCTGCCAATTTTCTTTCAGGTAAAAGAATAAGCAAGATTATAAGATCCCAAGCAAATAGTTCTGTGCAGTAAAACTGTATGGAGCTTTAAAAGCTGTTACACAAACATTAAATGCCCAAGTCCATGCTTCCAAATAAGCTACTTAACAGCATGGCAGCTGTGTTATAATGTATGATGAAATATAAACCCATTGTAGTTCTGAAGAAAATCTCTCACAGTAAGTCTTTGTAATTTAGCATTCTTTGCAAGTCAGCCTGTAGTTCTAGTTTTGATATAAAATACATACATGCTAAACAGTCTTCTAGGATTGGTAAATTACCAGAATCTCTCAATTAAACTTTATTTGCCATAATATATCTTCACAGCAAGAATGTAAAAGTAAAGAAAGTAAAGTTTCAACCGTTATTTCAATTAGTTCTTTAGTGCTGTATGCACATCCTATTGAAAATTCATCTCTTTGAAAATACTAACAGTCCAAAACTCTGGGGTTGTTTTGGTTTTGTTTTTTAAAACTTTTCCTGAACTCAAGTTGCTGGGGGAAGGCAAGAAGGGGAAAGGGGCAGAAATTTTCTCCACACAAGAATCACCAAAAGCTGTTCTATTTCCTAATTTTAGCCAGTTTATTCAGAAGTCCAGCAGCTTTTCTTCTACTTACCTATAGAACTAGATTGTGGAAAACCCTTGAATAGGAAAGACATCTTAAAAATGACAAAACAGTTCCAAATGCATAATGGAATCTGAGTTTTTAAAATTGTAAGAAATAAATGAGCTTATAGTTCACTTTCCGTCTTCACACCCACATCACACAGCTACTTGCCTTTTTGTCTTCAGGGTGTAGCTGGTTCATCAGCATGGTCATATTTTCAGTATTCCAGATCCAAGAATTGCTGGTAAAGTATTCTAATAACGTCATGGCCTTATGAAGACGTGTTATTGTTTTCATCATCCTACAGTCCAAGGCATGGAATGTACAGGTTACAGTGGTAAAGGTTAGTTCAAAAAAGAAAAACAGGCAGTGAGATTGTAAATTTTTTACCTTCCAACCCCACACCCCTATGTGAACATATCCCATCTTGCTATGTACCCAAATAACGTTACATCAGATCAATGGGATATTTCTGCATATTATTAAAGTGGACTTTGGCTGTCCAATCTTTATATAGAATCAGAAATCATAAGATAATCCTTTTATCCTAATCCTACTTCCTAGTGCACTAGTAAGTTTCTTCCCTAAGAAAAAAAAAAGAAAGAATAGATGGTAAAACATTGTCTTCTGTTGGTAACTCTTAGTTTTGGATATAGACAAAGAGTACTTTTCACTTCAGCACACTGGAATATCTAGTTGTACTGAACAATTTGACTTCATGAAAGAGTCAAATTGCACAGTGCAGAACATATGCACATGACAGCTTTAAGCAAGGGAGTAAGTTTCCCCAATCTTCCTGCACGCTGTGCGAGACCAGATCTCTGTAACAAAACAAAATTGGTTTATTATGGTCACTAAGATCAAGGCTTAAAACCACCAGAAACATGGCTTAGCCTCTTAACCCAACTGCTTCTGCTGCAAAGGGCAGGAAAATATTTAAGAGCACATGCAGACCACAGCAGATCCTGCTAGTTAGGTGGTCAGTTCTATGCTACCTCAAAATATGCAGAAATACCTTCCATCATTCCTTATTATGCAGAAGAAGCAACTCTACAAAACCATCACTTGGAGTACATAGAAATTATGTTATAAGGATCAATTTGGGCAAGTTTCTTTTTGATCAGACTCTCTGAAGTGGACTCCCCCAAAAATGTGAATGATCCAGTCTCTCAGATGCAAAGTTCCCACATTTATGACAAGAGAATTGTTTCAAGTGTTACATTGCTAGAGACGGTCACTCAATTTCAGTAAGTACTAACTAGTATCATATAACCTGCTTCCAATTTGATCCTTATATCAGGACACACTGATCATTTTAAGCACAGAGTGAGAAGGGGCAGGGGGGAGGCAAAAAAAGCAGAATAACCCAGCACTAACAGCAAATGGCTTTCTGAAGTTAAGGTTTGTTCAATAAAGTTCGTAGAAGCAATAAAAACCACCAATTTTTCTCTGAAAGCTGCCTTGATGCATTCATACTTGTAGAAGGGATATAGCACATTGTCCCAGAAACCCTTCTGAAGAAAGCATTTTGCATCGCATTTGTGTCCCCTGCTGTCACTAATGGCTGGCATCTCAGCATCTAAGAGAGTATCAAAATTGCCTCTTTTTCTTCTCATGAAGTGGAGTAATACGAATTGCAGAGACCACTGAAAAAGTAGAGTATCTCTAAAGCATAACAAGCACAAATATTTTTCCCTAAACCCCATGGGAACCTATCTACAGACTAATTCAGAGTTGTATTCAAATTTTAGACCACCAGATAATTTTATTAGAAGACATTTCTAGATGCTTTCAAACACCTGTTTATAGTTTCACCAGTTGGGCAAGGTGGCAACAGTGGGAGCTGAGCTGAACCAGAATTCCTCTGATTAAAAAACAATTACGAATATAGTCTGTGCAGCCAAAACATATCCTGTGCTAACAAGACTGAACATTTAAAAGAAAAAAAGGCATATTTGTTAAGTAAAAAAAATTCAGAAAAGAACTTGAAACTTTGGAAGCAAAGGTCTCTCTGTCAGATAAGCCAGAAAGACCCATAGCAAAATGGTCTGGATAAAAACAGTGACAAACAGGACACGCTGGCAAAAGGCTTTGACTTTTTGCAGAGGTCTGTCCACTGACAGTCTTAAGATTGTTTAACTTAGTTGCCTTGCCCTTTTGTGCCTCCCCAATTTGTATTCTTATGGCAAGATGGAAGAGCAGCTGAGTTTTAGTTAGAGTGCTTATACTGCTACAGTTTTCTAAGAAAAGTTGTGCCCCTGCAAAAGACTAAATGGAGCAAATGAATATCTGCTTAGACAAGTGTACATTTTGAGCTTGTTACTGGCCACTGACATTGGTTTTCACTCTTTTCTGTAAACAAAAAACAAATTAAATTTAAACTAGTGTAAAGACTAACATCTGCTGGGACTCTTGCTGTCTCTGCTTATGGATATGGTTTTAGAGTACAGCTAAGCTTCTTTAAAAAAATTAAAAAAAAATCAAGTTGCTAAAAGAGTTCTTATACCCCAGTTGCAGATTTTTTTCCCTCCCTCCAACTCAAACTGGATTTATTGACTGGCCACAGAACCAGCTAATTCAATTCATCAATGGAAAATTCCTTTGTTTTTTTTTTATTTGTAGGGTTAGCTTCTTGATGTATCAGCCAAAAGAATCAAACATCCCCACATCCTCTCAACTGCCAGATCTATCACAAAGTTTGGCAGAAGAGGACCAACATTCTTGGTGACAGCTTGTTAAGTTTGCACTAAATCCACATGAAACTACACTTTTTTTTTTTTGAGTAGAAGAAAAAGAAAAGGGCTCTCATTCAGAGATGTCAGCAATGAGTGTCATTTAGTGGACACTTACGTAGCTCTGGCAGACTAAGTTTTATAGCTTTAATGGCACCATATTCCTCCTGCAAATGGGAATACACACACAACCCAAAAGAGAACACGAATACACATAACGAAGCTTTCTCTCTCAACCTGTAGTTTTGAAATATACACTTCACAGGTTTTTCTGGAGATAGCCATTGGATACAAGTCATAAATATCAAAGCCATACATAACTAGTCAGTGTAATATCAAGCATTGAATCACAGCTTCTTCATAAGCTGAAGACAAAAAAGTCACACCTGCTGATCATCATAAAGAACCGAACATCAGTGGCAGTCAGCAAGTCAGTGTGACAGTATGCAAGACTTCCACCTAGATACTAGGTAAAATTTTGCCTCTACTAGGCAGTCCTTACTGCCATTAACACAAAATACATTACAACGGTTTGAGAAGCACATCACAGCAACTAAAGTTTTTAAACAATAGTTAATTCAATTATCTGTAAGTTAGGTGGGCATGTTTCTATACCAGACAACTGAAAGTGGCCTGGCTTAAGGCTATAACTGCATTTTGAAAAAGTCTATTGTCTCCAGGCTAAAACCAGTTCTGATGCTAAATACAGACTGATCCTTCAGTGGATCTACAGGCTGCCAATCTGCAAGTCTCTGCGTAAGCATTAGACATAGCTAATTATATATGTGTCTTTAAAAGATTCCTCCAAAATACATAACAAGACAAATCCAAAAGCTTGTTTTAAGATTTTCATTTGGCTGTAAATTTTGAAGTGTAAGACGTACTACTGGAATTCTTATCTTTCCAGCAGCTCTGTGGTTCCTTTAAAAGCACAACTTAAAAGTAATTCCAAGAAGAAAAAACATATTAATCTATTCAATAAAAGTGTACTCTTTACTCATTTCTGGTTTGTAAGACACTAACTACAAAAAAGGTACTTCCTGTTAATTTTTAAGAAGCTTTACATTGAAATTAAGAGATATGAAATTAAGTCCTTTACACCTTGCTACGTACATCAACCACACCTCCCTTTAGCTTTCTATGAAGTGGTAACAGAAAATGAATTGCTGGAGAAACCCCTGAACTACAACTTTAAATATTTCATGCCACATTCTGTTCTTCCAGAGTAATTGGAAACATCTGCTGGGTGTCTGTTTTTAAAGAGATTTTTAGATTTCAAACATATTGAGCTGTTTTTAAATAACATATGATCCTGTTGTGCTAAGCACTATGCAAAGTTACAAGAGAGAACTATACCTTATATTACAGTTAATCAGACAATTAATAAGCTTTGCTATCTTAAACTTCGATACTAAGGATTATCACCACTATTTATGTAATTGCACAATGCTGTTAACAGTCACACAACGTGCACAATTGCACAATGCCGTAACATTATTTAGTATAAAACACTAAATCTTCATTATGCCAATCGTCACTGTACATGTTCTTTCTATAAAATTTGGAAGACATACTATATGCATTATTTCTTCCTTCCCTTTCCTTAACTGTTAATATTATCAGAGAATTGTTAAATTCAAGAAGCTTTAACTAGGTGCAAAAAAAGCAAGAAGATTTCCATCTCACTAAAACACTGCTTCCACAAGCGAGGTGCAAAAGAATGGTATCATATCGCAGAAAGATTTCAACAGGTAAGTTTTCAAAAAACCCTGAACAGGAACTTTTTTTTAATTACGAACATAATCCTTTACTTCTGATGGGTCATAGGCCCGATCTATTTCTTCCACTTGTTAAAAATTTCTCATTCAGTTGCAGTAAAGCATTCCGAAAGTATGACAGTACAGTTAAACCTACACAGTAATTTCATTGCTTAGTTTTTCCTATATTGTACACAATAAAGGCCTCAGAAGTGTATTCAGACTCAGCACAGAGAGGGAGGGCTACTGACCTGTCAAGTTAGCACAGTACTTGAATTTTCTTGTGTTGATTTTAATACATTTTTACTATACTGCTCAAGTTTTTCTGCTAAATTGTGATGGAAGAGGCCACATTTTAGATTAAGCCAGCCCTTCTTCACTCGGAACGGCATTGAGTTGAGGAATCTCCAGAAATGTTTCCAAGACTTTAGAAGCTTCCTGGTACACACTACCTGGTAATTAAAACCATTCTGTCAACTGGACAGAATGACCACAGCAACAGTAGTATATCCCTATACCATGACTGTCTCCAGCCCATCAGTTAAAATAGCTTTCAAAGTACTTTGAGCCAGAAGACTAGGAAAAAACGTAGAAGAGTAAAGATCTGTCTCAAATTTCTTCTATTATTAGTCAACACATGAAGCCCATCAGGTTTAACACTGCACGTCTGGCTTTTGCTTGCATCTGTATATTTATTTACTTCTACTGCTTCTATTGCAGAGTCCTGATTTTTTAAATGCTTAAAAAAACCAAATCGCACTACATAATGCAAACTATATTCCCTGGAAGTGGTCTGGCTATCAAACTTCAAAGCTTTTCTTTCACATGCATTTGAGTAGCCTTAGTGACTGAACGACAGCTTGTTTTAGCTGAAACTCCCATCTCTTTCCTCCAAACTGGAAACCTTGTGCATGATAAGAAACTCACCCACCTACTGTTATATTAAACTAATTTGGAATGCTCATATCAGTAATACTTCACAGGCTAGAAAATACACATTAAGTGCCACCAATTGTACTAGTACTGATGAAAGTTCTAAATTCCATCTTTGGACATATACCTTGAAAAAAAAATACATATAGCACTAAGAGTGTTCTAAATAGCATGATGATTTACAGCTTTGTTTTAGTCCCACTAGTCAAATACTTAAAGACTGACAAGATTCTAGCAGCACTACTTCCTAACCATTTGAAAGACCGTAGGTTGGCATATATAGTGTAACGATTTCTAGGGAGTGATGAAGTCTTCACATCTGACAGGGAATTTCTATCAACTTTTATTAAGAATAACTTAAAATTGCAAAAGAACCTAAAAACCTAGGAACTTGTACGTTCAGTACCTTCTTTTGACCTGAAAAGCTTACATCTTTTTAATGTGGGAAGGTTACTACATAGGAACAGCCTCTTGCTACTACCGTTGCTGTGAATATTACGCTATTGTAGGCTTGGAACAACAAAACCCAAGGCAGTTTAGACATTTTCTCCTATAAACCACTTACATGGCTTCCTTCTACTGATCCAGTGCCAAGCCTGCTACAGAACTTTTCCCCTGCTTGTAAGACAGAGCTAGACTACAGGACAATGAATGAATACTCACTTGTGTTAATACACTGTCACCACAGTGGAGATAATACAGAGTCTGAAGACAAATACTTTTGAAAACATAACATAGGCAATGAGTTAAGTTCATATGGCTTGGCAAATCTGAAACAAATTGAAGTGACATCTTACATTCCTTCTGCATAATTTAGCTTAGCCTATTCAGCAGAGCTATGCCGTTTTCACCATTTAAGAAGTTAACCAGATACTAGTATATATTATAAACTGAATGGAATGTTGAGATGATACAAACCAACATATCAGATCAAGTTGTATCATCAGGTCAGGAATAACCCACAATTATTAACCCGTTCCATTTTCAGTTTATAATAGCAACAACAATCTTAATGCAAGCCACTAGAGTTTAATGACTGACTAGGATTCTGATCCAAGACATATCTTGGACAGCATTGTCGAGCCAGTCGTTAATCTCTTCAAAATGCAGCCACTGGATTGTTATTGCTTATAGTTAGTAAATCTAGATAGTGCCCATGCCATGTCTTCTTCACAAGTCTCCACCACCTGATCAGCAAGATATTTTTAGTCCTGTCCTTCTTACCATGGCTTACGACCTGTCAATCTGAGCAAAAGATCATGGAAAAATGCAGTTGTACAGCTGACTGCAATCCGATAGAGACGCAAGAGGGGGTTGTTTTGCAAAATAAAGTTAGGGTCCCCTACTGCACATTCTAATGGATTTATCTTGTAACTCAAATTAATGTGGTATCCTGTAGGAAAAAATAAGGATCAACATATTTTGAATATTTATTATTCAAGAACAAACATGACTAGCTAGATCTTGTAATTCTGTTTACCTTGACTACTCAAACCCACAAACTATCCAACAAAACATCCTCATTTTTGCTAGAAAGTTCAAAGTCACTTTAAATTCAAGGACCTGTTCTCCGGAAAAAAAAAGGCTGAATTTTAGTCACAAAGCATTCAGGGGAAGAAAAATAATCAATATACATCATAGTGTAAGCATAGCTTTGTTTAGAAGTCAGAGGAACAGACAAGACAGAGCTAGTCACCATTACCTTGGGCTTCTTCCAGTAATCCTGAGGTAGATATCATACAGGAATGCTGGGGCCTTATGGCTTACAGCAATCCAGTAATGATATAAAAGGTGATTGGAAGTTAGATTTACATTGGGCCGTCTGAAGGCCTGTTCGAGAGGATTCCTCTTGAAAGTAGAAATTACATGGTATTCTGAGAAAGAAAAGTTGCGTAACAGCTTTGATAATAACCATGTAAAATTTAATGGTTTTCAAAGTACATTACAGCGTACAATATTTACGTCAGTATGTTATTTAAATAACCACCCTAACTCTTCTACAATCCACAGAAAATAAAACAAAGTCATAAGCTTTTAACCTAAAATACTATTGAACTGGTTCTTATTACAATCAAGAGGTCTTTTATGCCTTCATCTTCAGTATCATATTTTATTGTAGCTTCTCTCTTTCTGTTCCTCTTCCCTACCTTAGAAGTCGGTTTCAAAAATTCACAGCAATTTCAGTTTATATAGCATGTAAAGCCATTTAAATAGTCATCTATATTTCATGAAGAAGGCTATTCTGATCTCTTGTGTAAAGAATAATTCAAAAACAGACTGAGGACTTTGCAAGCATCTGAAGTGCATTTCAAATGATGTTTTCTAAACAACTTATCCAGGTTTACACATTAAGAAAAAAGCGATTGGGATGGGACTCTATGTGAAACTCCAGTTGACACCTGAAAATTCTGTACATGACAGATACGCAGGATTGGTGTCTTAAAAAGTTATGCCGAAATCCACTCTCATTTTAATCATCTCTTGTAACTTTATGCTTTTGTTTATAGACAGTGTTTCAATACCCCGATTTAAACTGGGATATAAATGAAGTCAGCAATCTTCCAAGTTTGGCGAAAGCCATAAGGTTTATAAATACAGATACATATAGAATGGGCAAAAGCAAGTAAAAAGCATGAAGAAAGCAGTAAAGAAAAATAAAATAGATCTAAGTATTGAAGTTACCTGAAAGAAAAAAAAAGTAATCTGATCTTAAGAACGCTATTTCTAAAAAACTGAATGGTAATAAACAGCTTTACTATACCAGACAGTTTGTATTGCTATTTATAACAAAAACTATTAGAAAGCTTTTGGCATGTGAGTTACATTCAAGTCAGCATATCTAAGACTTGAAAACAGGTGGCCATACTTTCTTAAAGATTACTTTTCCCTGTACACGAATAGTTGAAGTCTCACATAGCTATCTGAAGATTAAAAAAGCCACCTCAACCAACAATTAACTTCAGCCAAACACAAAAAAGGGCTACGAAAGTGCAAAACTATTACCATACCTCTCAATTATGCAGATGTACAGAACATCTAGTTGTGGGCTGCTTATCCTTACGTATTTAGTAAGGTTGGCATTAAACCCAACATCACTAACTACCGCTCCTCTGAGCAATGCTTTTCTCTGCACACTACCCACACTCTGCAGATTAGGTCATGTCAGCAGCAAACAGAAAAATAAGCTTCAGTTATAATAGAATAAAAAAAACCACCAAGAACAAAATGGAACAGTGATAATGCTGCAAGGGGAGAGAATTAACAACGGAAGATAATGAGAAAGCACAATACACTGCAAAATTGAGAGGTATGTATGGCTATTATACTAATTTCAACAATAAAAATGAAATAGGACCACTGATTATAGCCTGTGCTTTTATTACTTGACCTTATTTTTCTAACAAAGTTTATGAAAAAAAGAAACTTGGCATACCAACTTCACCCCAGTGGAAAGGATTGGTGCCACCTGTTGTACAGTTATATACCATGATCTTTCTTGGTCTACAGGGAAAAAAGACAACAAGTTAGAAGATAAACAACCTTTTAAAAAACACAGACAAAAGACATACGCAAAGGTATCTTTTCCCTCGACAGCATCATTTACATGGAGCAAAACCCATCAGTCTCACACTAAGATTTTTTTGCTTTCTATATCATCTTCCAGTATTTTTCTCCTTCTTTAACTATCATATTTCTTTTCTTCCAGAGAAAGTGTCACCTACATTACCGTAGATTGTATTGATTACAAGACAACCCAGCAAGTAGGTTTCAGGCATAGCCTGTACAACAGTATCAGTGGATGATGTCTTCCTCTTTGGTCTAAGAAAGTTAAGTTAAACTTTGAGGGACTAATGCTGTTATAACCTTAAATTCCTTTGTCCTGGGGGAGTAGCAGGACACTGATTAGAATCATAGAATTGTTTTGGTTGGAAGAGACCTTTAAGATCATCAACTCCAACTGTTAACCTAGCACTGCCAAGTTACCACTAAACAGTGTCCCTCAGTAGAAGTTCAACAGAAGACTGATTTATTAAAATGCACAATATAATTTCAAAATATGCAGTACTGTCTATTGTCACCTGTTATACCTATTAACTCCAGAATACCAGGCTGCAGCCAGTGTTGCATTGACAACAACATCTACTGGAACAAGATCTGCTACTGCATTGTTGGAAGCTCTCATTGTTCGAAGAATTCCTTTTCCTGCCTTAAAAAACAAAACAAAAACAAAAAAAGAGACAGAAGAGCCACCAGTAAAACATGTGAAACTTTCCTGCCTTCCAAAAGGAGGAAAAAATTTAAGTATATTCATTACTTACAGCAATGAAGAGACCACTAGGTCCATTGAAGTTATCAATCCATCCCTATTATGAACAAGGGGGAGGGAAAGGATTTGGTTAGAGTATATTGAAGTCAGCAGTTTCAAGTGAAAATTTGAGAAGCTTCTACAAGGGTAAGGGATGGAAGGAAAAGAGAATATAGAGGAGAAAGACATTAATTTCCATGTCTCTAAATGAAGTTCTTGCATAGCAAGATATGGTGATGTAACAAGTTGCTATGACTCAAACAAGAGCCCTCCCTGTAGATTCACTGTTCCTTCAAAGCGAGAGGCGAGCTTGTTTATTTCTTAGTGAATAAGAAAATTGCAGGGCATGGTCTGTAAAAATATATTTATGCTGAAAGTATTCCAGTTTACAAGTATCGTCAGACTAGCTTCTAGGAACTCATAGAAGGCAGAGAAGTAGCTTTGCTATTATTATTTTTTTATTTTCAAGTAGAAGAGATTCTTGCTCAACTTTAGTGACAGTATTTAGATACTATATAGTTATTGGTTTGACAGGTACATTGTACATACTCAAAGAGGTATGCAAAGTAATTATATGGATTTTAAGGGCTCGAGATACATTCAATCTTAAACTGTAAAAGCTATTCCAACACCACTCTCCCACACAGGAGGAAGCATATATGCTATATATCAATATACTATACTGTACACAGAATTTGTGCCATCCCCTGCAAAGTTCACAGGGTTTGACTAAAAGTGGAGCACAAACATCATTATGTCCTGCAGTCCCCAGTTTTCTTAGTCACCTACTGACATACCAAAGCATCTTGAAGAGGGGAAAAAACAAATGAAGATACACAGACTCATGATGCAAAAAGCTGACAATTTCATGCGTGAGATAGTATCTCCCATTGTGACACAAGTGTATTGTTCTATGATTAAAAGTAATTTACCTCTAAATTTGACGCACAAGAACACTGTATTAGACTTTTGTATTACGAGTTGTTATCCAGAAGCAACCAAGCCACAACTTCATAGTCTAACAGATTTTCCTCTACAAAGGTCACTAGATAGACAGGCTGTCAGTATGTACTATAGTTTACAGGCAAGATGGTCAGGTGAAAACTCAATGACTTACAGGAAAAGGATCCTTCCAGCTAGCACCAACAATAGATGGCCTTATAATGGCTGTGTTTAATTTCGCACCTTCTTGTTGTACTACATATTCAGCTAAGGCTTTTGTATATATGTAAGTATTAGGTCTGTCGCCTATCAGTTTAGGAGTAATATCATTCACTAGGCCATCATCCATCCACCTAAAAAAGCAAAATAAGAGGTGTAAATTACTACATGCTGCTTCACTGGGGGGGTGGGGGTTGAGGAGTGTGCACGCGCAAAAGCAGTATGTAAAAAGGATAGCCAGATAAATCAAAAATACTTTGGAAAGTAAAATTAAAATCCAATCTCTTCTTCAAAACACCATCCAAGGCAAAAAAAAAAATCATCAAGAAAAAACCACACTAAAACCACCAAAGTCCTAGCATTCCCCTAGAAAGCTGCATGAGCACAGAGGAACAGGAAATTCTGTGGAGAAATTCAGGCAATAATTAAATCTCACTTCTGTACTCCATGTTTCTGTAACAACCCTAGTATCTAACACTGAACTAGTACACTTCAAATCTCAGCTTGATTTTTTAGACTTTAACATCAACTTCCACAGAAGTTAGCATGTCACATACTTCTTTCTACTTTAAACAGATGGAAGTTGTAAAACATTTCCATATGCATTTGCATATCAAACAATTAGCGTCTACTGACACCTTATATCACGCTTAACTTTAAAACCACGTAGCCTCTTCAAATACAATTCATCAAAATATAAGAGTTAGGGGTTTTTTCTTATTTAAACTGAAGGCCAATCCAGAGGCCAGAAAAATCAAGTTTAATAGAGCCTGCCTACTACTCATTTTGATTATGAACACTACTATTTAAGTCAAGGTGTCAACTGCATACGTAGAACCCTTCTGAAACAGGATCTTGAGGATGAATGTTATATTTGAGATTCTACAGCAGCAGTGTAGTTAGGCTGGTTTAAGGACATTACCACCAACTTACAGAAGATTGTTTATAATGACTTCATACTCATTCTGTTTCAAATTAAACCATAAAACCTACGCATTTGAAAGTAAATGCCAAGGAAGAATATCTTTCACCAGAACATATGCCCAGTGCCAAAAGCGTTTTGGAACTATTTTATACAGTGTACTGTAGAAAGTAAGTAAATTTATGAACTTCGTTAAAAATGAAATCTTCTTTTTTCTTTTGTTCTTAAAGGTAGCATGATTTTTTTTCCTCCTTTGAAGAAGAGAGGATACAGACTGAAATGAAAGCAAGTTTCTCAGTAAAAGACAGGAGGGTTGCACATTCAGTATCCACTGAAATAAGCATACTACTATTTACTTTTTTTGCCCAAGTAATTAATTTATTACATACCAACTATAGTGCAAGTATTACATTCCTTTACAATAATCCTAATGCTACCAACTAAGTTTTCAAACATGAAGTGCAGGCACAACAGGGTAGTCCTTGGGACTGACTGGCTTCTCCTCAGTCAGCATTAAGTCACCTAGAAAGTGATGCCACTGCAGAGGAGTCCCAGCCACATTACAGGCATCACCCTCCACTTTTGTGGTGTTACGCAATCACACACCACCTCTGAAGCAAGCTGTGGCACCATGTTTCTCCCCTTAATTTAGTTAAGTCTTGCAATTTCATCTTGCTTCCCAATTCATTCAGCAGTTTGTATTTAAACTTGTAATAACCTTCAGTCATAGCACAGAAGCGTGCCTCGAACTACTGCTACTTTGGTGTTTTCCACTTCAAAACAGGACTTGGATTGTATTTTCCTCAGCCACCCAACATCTTAGCCACATAAATGGAATTTAGACAATATTGTTATTCACCAATGTTCTGTTACAATCAAAGCTGATGCACGTCAGACTTCCACCGTGATACGAAGTGTGGGGGGAAGAGGGGTAGAAAAGCCCAGAAAGGAACACAAACCTAGAATCATAGAATAGAATCTTCATGGCTGGAAATGACCTTTGACATCATCGAGTCCAACCATACACACACCAACCATTGTTATAATGTCCAACCATTAACCTAACACTCCCAATTCCACCACTAAATCATGCCCCTAAGCACCACATCTACATATCTTTTAAGTATGTCCACAAATGGTGACTCAACCCCCGCCCTGGGCAGGCTGTTCCACTGCCTGACCACTCTTTCAGTGAAGTAATTCTTCCTAATATCGAATCTAAACCTCCCCTGCCGCAGCTTCAGACCATTTCCTCTGGTCCTGTCATTATTCACTGGGAGAAGAGGCCAACACCCACCTCTCTCCAGCCTCCTTTCAGGTAGTTGTAGAGGGCAATGAGGTCTCCCCTCAGCCTCCTCTTCTCCAAGCTAAACATGCCCAGCTCCCTCAGCCTCTCCTCATATGACCTGGTCTCCAGACCCCTCACCAGCCTGGTAGCTCTCCTCTGGACACGCTCCAGCACCTCAATGTCCCTCTTGTACAGAGGGGCCCAGAACTGAACGCAGCACTCGAGGTGAGGCCTCACCAGTGCCCAGTACAGAGGCACCATCACTTCCCTGCTCCTGCTGGCCACGCTGTTCCTGATACAAGCCAGAATGCTGTTGGCCTTCTTGGCCACCTGGGCACACTGCTGGCTCATGTTAAGCTGGCCGTCCACCAGCACCCCCAGGTCCTTTTCTGCCGGGCAGCTTTCCAGCCACTCTTCCCCAAGCCTGTAGCGTGGCTTGGGGTTGGTGTGACCGAAATGCAGGACCCGGCACTTGGCCTTATTAAACCTCACACAGTTGGCCTTGGCCCATCGATCCAGCCTGTCCAGGTCCCTCTGTAGAGCCTTCCTACCCTCAAGCAGATCAACGCTCCCACCTAGTTTGGTGTCATCTGCAAACTTACTGAGGGTGCACTCCATCCCCTCATCCAGATCATCGATAAAGATATTAAACAAAACCAGCGCCAAAACTGAGCCCTGAGGGACACCACTGGTGACAGACCACCAAGAGGATTTCACCCCATTAATCACAACTCTCTGGGCACGGCCATCCAGCCAGTTTTTAACCCAGCACAGAGTACACTTGTCTATGCCATGATTCGCCAGCTTCTCCAGGAGAATGCTGTGGGGGACAGTGTCAGAGGCCTTACCAAAGTCCAGATAGAGAACGTCCACAGCCTTCCCTGCATCCAGAAGGCGGGTCACATGGTCAGAGAAAGAGATCAGGTTGGTTAAGCAGGACCTCCCTTTCCTAAACCCATGTTGGCTGGCCCTGATCCCTTGGCTGCTCTGCACTTGCCGTGAGAGCTCACTCGAGATGATCCTCTCCATGATCTTTCCTGGTACCGAGGTCAGGCTGACAGGCCTGTAGTTTCCCAGATCCTCCTTCCGACCCTTCCCGTAGATGGGCGCCACATTAGCCAGCCTCCAGTCATCTGGTACCTCCCCTGCTGACCAGGATTGTTGATAAGTGATGGAGAGAGGCTTGGTGAGCTCTCCCACCAGCTCCCTGAGTACTCTTGGGTGAATCACATCCGGCCCCATAGACTTATGTGCGTCTCAGTGCAGAAGCAGATCATTGACCACTTCCTCCTGGATTATGTGTGGGTTGTTCTGCTCTCCATCCTTATCTTCCAGCTCAGGAGGCTGAACACCCTGGAGATAGCTGGTCTGACTATTGAAGATGGAGGCAAAGAAGGCATTAAGTATCTCAGCCTTCTCCTCGTCCTTGGTTGCAGCTTTCCCCCCTGCATCCAGTGAGGGATGGAGATTCTCCCTGGCTCTCTTTTTGTTGACGTGTTTATAGAAGCTTTTTTTGTTGTCCTTAATGTTAGTGGCCAAGTTGAGCTCTAGCTGGGCTTTTGCCTTCCTAATTTTCTCTCTGTATAACCTAACGAGATCTCTGTACTCCTCCTGAGTTGCCTGTCCCTTCTTCCAATGGTGGTAAACCCTCTTTTTATTCCTAAGACCCATCAGAAGTTCCTTATTCACCCAGACTGGCCATTTTCCCTGGCCTTTAGACTTGCGACACTTGGGGACAGCCTGCTCCTGGGCCTTTTCCTTTAAGATTTCCTTCTTGAAGAGCGTCCAGCCTTCCTGAACCCCTTTGCCCTTCAGGACTATCTCCCAAGGGACTCCCTCAAGCAGTGTCCTGAACAAGCCAAAGTCCACCCTCCGGAAGTCCAAGGTGGAGGTTTTGCTAACCCCCTCCTTACATCACTATGAATTGAAAACTTGACCATTTCATGATCACTAAACCCAAGATGACCTCCGACCACCACATCTCCCACTAGTCCTTCTCTGTTTGTGAACAGTAGGTCTACCAAGGCACTTCTCCTGGTAGGCTCACCTACCAGTTTTGTCAGGAAGTTATCTGCCATGCACTCCTAGCCTGCCTGCTCTCTGCTGTGTTATATTTCCAGTAGACACCCGGCAGGTTGAAGTGCCCAACCAGAACAAGGGCTGGCAATTGCAAGACTTCAGCCAGCCGCTTATACAATACTTCATCTGTGTCCTCATCCTGGTCGGGTGGTCTATAGCATACTCCCAGCACAAGATCTCCCTTGTTTCCCTTCCCCTTCATTCTTACCCATAAACACTCGACTTTATCATCACTGGAATCTAGCTCTGTGCAATCAAAACATTCCCTAATGTACAGAGCCACACCCCTGCCTCTCCTTCCTTGCCTATCCCTTCTGAAGAGCTTATAGCCATTCATCGCAGCATTCTAGTCGTGACAGTCATCCCACCACGTTTCCGTGATGGCAACTACATCATTGTGCCTGCTGCACAACAGCTTCCAGCTCATCCCATTTGTTGCCCACACTACATGCATTTGTGTAGATGCACTTGAACTGGGCTACTGGTTTCACCCCCATCCTTGGCCCTTTATCCCTAGGCTCATTACTAGGGGGCCTGGTTTTATCCCCTTCCTCCTTCGTTTCTAGTTTAAGTCATAGAAACAAATCTGTTTCTATGTCTCTCAGTCAGCTGTTGACTAGAGAGATCACTCTTGTATAGGTTTACAAAAGCTTCCCTCATTCCCATGAGCTCTAAAATATAGATGGCTGTCCAAGCCCAAACCAAGCAGTTTAAGTTCTATTTATCCTGCTTGTGAAAACCAAAGATATGCAAAAATATGACTACTTCCGAGTTTCTCATTTGAAAGTGTATTTAAAGTCAACATTATAAAAAAAGGTTGGTTCAACATACATTCTAGGTAGTAGTTCATTTGCTCTTAATGTTAGTGCTCTTCTATCTATAATAACAAGCTAAAGAAAACATTTTACTTTTTAATTTGTTATTTTTAGTTTCCTCCCCTCAGTTAATACCTAATTAAAGACTAAAAAGCTACAGAAAACAGATTTTTAACGTCTGCGGTCTCTGAATACTTAACAGAGCTAATTCTACAGTTGTGCTTCTGAGCAGGTAAGTAGTATTTCAGTATCTCAGTCTGATAGCAATGGCTTTTAGGTGGATGTAGTGGAGGCTGCTGTTGAAGGGCACTATACTGGTTTTATCCCTTTCCTTCACAACGCCAGAGCTAGCACACTTGTAACAGCACACCTTTTTTTGTTTTCAATAGCTTCCAATTCAGGTCATCATACAGCTCAAAACCTGCCACTCTCAGCATATAGGAAGCATCATGAGTAGGTATGAACATCCCTCTCCTTCAGTATGACTCCACACCTAGCCCATCTCCTTTACAAAACAGGGAAGTGTCAGCCATGCTGTCAGACTCACAGGACAGCATAAGCTAATTTCTTCATCTTTCAGGTTCCTAACCATTTTTTGGTACTTCATTACTAGGAAGTGGTTACAGATTACTGAAGTAGCTTCATAAAACATAACACATACTCGAGAGAATCTATCAGTTTCTTGGGATCAACAGGAGGTGGATAAACTATTTCCTCAATCTGTTTTCGATTGCAATATGCAAAGGCAGTTGAAACGTGCACGAAGACTTCCAGATTCTTCATTCGCTGTGCCAAGAAGAGGAGCTGTTGTGTAGCAATCACGTTCAACTGAACAGCATCTCTGTTGATTAAACAGAAATTTGATTAGCAGAAAGCACGACAAAAAACAAGCAAAAAGAAATAACTAGTCAATTCACTCTTAAAAGCCTCAGTGATGGGTACATATAAAGTATTCCTAAATGGTCCACACACCCCCAGAAAAGCTGTACGGACAGTGTCCTAACTTTCTCCTAACACCAATACGCTGCAGTTTTAATCTAGAACATCTCCCAGTGTTCAGGATAAGCTTCCCAAGTTTTACCCTGTCCTTATTGCCATCCCCATGCTCCATTATTAGAGTGGGAAATTAACCATACCTTTGATCTCCTCAAACTAAATCCCAATCCTACGTTTTTCATAATGTGAAGGAAATAATGCAACACAACACCTAGCTGCCACATGAAATGTATCTCTGAACTTCCTAGTTCAAGTTGAGTTAGGTCAACAACTCAGAAGGGAGGCTTAAAAGTCGGAGACCAGCCTCTTCTTGTAGGAGAGCACAAGGCTCAATAGCACAACAGGATTACACAAAGGAAGGAAAAAAAAGGGGGAACCATCAAGAACCACTTTCATCCTCCAACTTCTCTGCTTCTCATTAAAATAGAGTCCTTAACAACACTGTAGGAAAGTAGGTACATCTCTACAATTCCCACCAGAACACAGCTTACTGACTACTATGATTTTTATACAATTAGGATATTTTCTCCACACTATCAAATTTACTATGGGCACTAGTTTTCTTGTACACAATGGACTGATCAACTAAGTTTCAAGAATACAGCTAAATAAAGCTTTATCAAAGTCTTTGCAATAAAGTGTTACATTAACAAAAAAAAAAAGAACACTCAGTCCCCTCAAATAAGCACTAAGTTTAAGACTCCTTTACCACACATTATTACTGAAGCACTGGGGTGACAGGAGAGGGGGATTGCTATCCCAAAGCAATTAACATAAATGGAAAACGTTACTTCTGAATATGTTAGTAGGTGAGGCTTTTTTTTGCCAATTAGGTTTGGTTTATTTATTTATTTGGTTTTTGTTCTAAAAAACCCACACTGTTCTCCTCAGTCTTCAATGCTTCTTTCCAAAAGTCAGAGGCAGGAGTTAATCGGACCTGTATGCATCACTTTAAGATATAGAACTGTATAGGAAGTACAAATGAGCAAGAATTCCAAAATAAGCCCAAGCATTTTGTTTTCTTGACTTTATTCCTATCACTGGCCCCAAGCCAAGTATTCTGAACTTTACATTAATTATTTCTGTTAAATATCTGCCGAAGGCTGCTCTAGGTGGTCTTCAGATTTGTAAGGTTCCTCCAATCATTCCAGCACACGTGTTAGGAAAGAGCTGAGGACAGAGCAGCTAAGAAATGTTCAAAAAGCAGAAGCTTTTTATACCAAGACTCCATTCCACTGGCCTTCCAAATTGTTTTAAAGTCCCTCTGGGCTTTTGTCAGGTTGGTAGTTCCTTAACATCTTAAGGCCATGTAACAGTGATAAACACAGGCTCCCTTATGACATTTGAGCAGGCAGCACAGCATTCTCAGAGAGTTAGTGCCAGCCTTTGTAACAACTGAAAGAAAATCTGAGGTGAGAAGTGGTTTGTCTCAAAGTTTACTACCTCTCTCCCCCCATAAAAATTAGAGCTATTCATGAAAGTCCTTTACCCAAATTGGATATTCATTCCATTATTTCAACACTAAATCCAGTCACTGTTTTTGCCAAAAAGCAAATACAATCTTTTCTTGCTTATGGTACTCCTTTCTCTAGTATTTCCTTAGTATATTTTCCATACAACATGGGAGTTTTCATCTTTCTTCCTCTGCATCTACTTCTCCCTACTCCCTCCAATGCAAACCTCTATTCTTCTCAATGAAGGACTCTCTGAAGACATGGAGAAAGCTGAGCAGTATTTGATCTCCTGTTTGTTCATCAGATAGAGAGCAAGTGCTAGAACTTCCCCTACATACAGTTTTGCCAAAAAGTCATCCTCTGAAAACGTGCATTCTCCTTCTAACAAGGAAGGCTAAAGGAGTATTTTTATGTTCCCTTTTACACACTGAGAAAAAAGCTCTAATACTACTAGCGAGCACAGTACATATAGCTACAGTTTATTCATATCCTTCCTACCCACCCCAGAGATCAGAGCAACATATGATGTTAGGAAGACTCGGAATAGCAACATGTTCCCTAGTCTCTTCAACAGCTTCCCTTCAGAAAGAGTTTGAAATTCAGGCACAGGGATTTAGTTAAAAACAAAAAAAAAACCCAAAACATCACAAAAAAGAAACACACAACAGAAAAGAACCAAACAACCACCACCAAAAAAACACCACACAAAACCTGAGGGGCCTATAGCAAACCTACAAGAATATTTTATTTAGTTTTTAAGACAAATAGATTTGTCTTTTTGCCTAAAGCTTTAAAAAAATATTAACTTTTCCATGTTGAATAGCGTAATTCTAACCTCTGGCAAAGCAGGTCTAAGTAATATGCCTCCATCTTCCTAAGCAGAACAAATGAAAACCCAACAGCTTAAGAAAAGTTTTGGGGAAAAGATTGTTACCTTAAGGGGCATTATGAAATTAACCAAGCACACAAATACCTGAACACATGAAGTAGCCTGACAGGCTGAGCATTTGAAAGATTGCACAGACACCTCATTTACCCCCTCCCTTTGAGTACCACTGATTTACCAAACCAGAGTATACAGAATTTTAGACTCACCTTAGTGTTTCATTGAATCTGACTGTAGCAGCACAATGAAATATAATATTAGTGCATTCTATAAGTTCTTCCTTGATTGGTTCACTAAGGTCCAGTTCAGGCTTTGTAAGGTCACTCGTAATTACTATTATTTTTGCTTTGAAGTCTGGTTGCTCATCTCTCAACTTGTCAAAGAGCTGTTAAAAAAAACAAGACTAAAATTTCAAACTAAAAGCCAGTGAAGATAAGATACACGTTTCATTTAAGTGAAGAAAACCCCCACATTTTCTGCCTATACAGAGTTATACCTCCTTATTTCTCAAGATCATCAGTAAGTTAGAACAATATTAGGAATATTACAACATGTTACTGACTTCCCATGAACATATTCAGTGATGTAGTTGTGCACACTATCCCACGCAGTGAAAGCAGTATTGCATGCATTGTATAGAAGGTAGTAAGACTTCAATTCACACTTTTTTTTTTACTACTTATCCCTATTCTTAAACCAGAGCTCTATCAATATCATAAGAAAGAAGGAATGGTCTCTATTAGATACCAAGACTCAAAGAAATTTTAAGTAGCAATCTAAATACTGCAATCTCTTTTCTCTGACCAGAAGGAAAGAGAAAGGTCTGCTCACTTCCCAAGCTTGATATAACTATTCAAATTCTTGCAGACTTGCACAAGTCATACTGGTTTTTAGGTTTACAAAGCTTTCATCAAGCTTTAAAAACTTGCTGTGATTTAAGAAATGCTATCCTGGAATTATGCCAGTTTTGTGGAACTTCCAGATTAAAAAAAATAAACAAACTGTTTCCCCAGTTAGTTAAGAGAAAAAAAGGCAGGGTTAAAGGCTGCATACTGTGTTAGAACATCTGATCAAGTCTTATCAAGTTGGTATTTAACTATACTCACTGAAAAAATCTCACCTGTATTATACTCCATCATATGTTCTCCTCACAATTAACTGGGTTCTAACCATGTGGCTTAACACACACAGATAAAAATTCTTGCCTCATCTTACTTACATTCATTAGTATGCAGGTTTTCCTGACCAAACCAGTACTGTGGGAATAGAACACGCTTGAAAGTTTCACCAGAGCAGACCCCTCTTCTTAATTGTACAGGGGCCAGTATCCTAGCAACTGCTTCAACACAAGTCAACTAAAATGTATTAAAATCACAGCAGTACCTTCCCCCACTTCCAAGCATGCAGTTATACCAAATACAAGTAGTTAAGACATTTCCTTACCGAATGAAAATAAGTTAATTAATTTTCAACGATAAATTGAGCCACCTAAAGGTACAGTTTCATGGCTCTTAAGGCATTTTAAGTTTGTACTGCTACCAGATTGGTCCCTCTCCTAACTTTATTTTCGCATTGCTTCTCCTACACTGGCAATAGCAAGTAGCCCTATGGCTGTGTGACCATACCAGCTTGGGGGTCTGGCTGAAAATACTTTTTTGTAATTACTTTTTCAGGTCAACTGTGAGCTAATACAGCTCGCTGCATGGCCACCTAAAGTACGAGTGGTAATGCTATAGAGAGATTATGAGACATCTCCAGGGACAGAGGCCTTGAATTGATTTCCCAAACATGAAGTTTCACCTTAAAGCACCAAAGCTGCCATTTAAAGCCCCTGCAATTCTTAGAGGTACAGCAAAGAGTGGTTACCTAAGGGCAGGAAGCCTTTTCTCATTTTGAAAATAAACTTGCCGGTTTCAGTTAGAATGAACTGCCTCCATATTATTGCGTGGCATGCATTATAATAAAAAAGCAGTCCCATGGATAAGCACTTAAAGAACCAGTCTGGTATTTTTAGTTTGTACATTATATCTGTTCTGCCCCTTTTTACACCCATAGTCATACATTATTCCTACATACCTCATACTAGCACTGACACCAGTACAAATGGGAACAAGAACAAACACCTACAGCACATGGGAGATCACAGAAGAATTAGATATCTGATGTCCAAAGGAAGTATAAACCTCAACATTTTTTGGCTGTTCACAGGCCAATTTATTTCAATTATCGCATTCACCTGTCCAGATTTTAAACTCTTCAAGAAACAGAATGTCCAAGCACCTGTAGAACACTTAGTTGTCCAGTTGTAAGGGCCCTGCCAGTGATTTTTCACACCTTGGATGGACTCATTAAGACAACAGATCCTATTAAAACTTTTCAGTCTTTTGGAGGAATCTTGATTACATTAATGCCAGTTAAACAATACAATTTCAGTCTAATTTGTCTCACCACATGACGAGGAGAGAAAAAGCATCTGGCCCTATCTGCATCTCTGCACAGACGTACAACGCCATCCATTTATGTTCTTACTCTGGGGACTAATATGTAGGACCACCTCAAGCAGTAGTCCTGCTTACATCAACATTGTTACCTCAGCAGGAGTTGGTATAGACTACAAGCAGAAGATTTGGACTCAATTTTAAAAGCCTTTTACAACACATGAGTTTCCCAAAAGCTATACTGAGGCTTAAGTTTTACTGAAGTTTAAGTCAGCCCACACTACTGGTATTCTCCTCCCAGATATTCATTTATTTGGGTAGTAGAGTATGCAAAAAAGGGATCAAGAAGCTTTTCCATTCTCATCTCAATTTAGCCTGGAGATCTTTCCCTTGTTTCAGGGAGTGACAAACTGAAGAGTTTTATGTAGACAGAATTTGAGACTTTTAAGACAGAAGGCCACTGTAACTCATTCTGTTGTGTTTTATGACATTGCATGGAACTACAAGCAGATGCCTTTGGGCAACAAGCTACAGTTTTGACATGGCTGAAAAAAGTAATTTACTAAGGACACAGCCATCCTCATGCCTGCTTCGCTAGTAATCTTCACTAGTCAGAGTCATAGCAATTCATTGTCTTACTTTAAAGAACTTACCCCTCCTAGCCTAAATCAATTCATACTTTCTTATTGATCTCCTATAAGCACCTTCTAGGGACACATTTTGCAGAGACTACATTGCATCAACGTATTTCCTAAGCCTGAAAAATTAAACTGCCAACTCCCATGTCCCACAAAAGAAAGTCCTGGATAGAAATAAACAAACTCTGCTTTAGCAGAGTTCAGAATTTGGAAACCTCCCCCCTGCCTGTTTATTCTTCTCATCATAAATGGGATAGTCTGTAGTAGAGATATGGGCAACTCTGATAGAGGATACTGCATGTATTAAGAACGTTCATCCCAGCTCACCAGAATATCAAGGTAATAAGTTTTTTTAGAAGGAAAAGTATTCCACCCAGCATGCAAAGAAAATCATTTAGACAGCCACTTTGATAATTACATATTTTGTTGTCACGGGTCTATAGTAATATGTACGACTAACAGAAATCCATAATAGACTCTATTAAGACAAACACTTCTGTTCCGTTTACAAGCATAAACTATTTAAACACCCTGTTGAGATCACATGTTCTTGCTTACTGGTAGATCCAATAATGCATTCAAGAAAAAGGAAGCACTAAGCCTCATCTACAACAAAGAAAATAAGGCACAAGGAGAAAAAGTTACTTGCTTGAGATCTAAAGAAGGGTCTCAATCCCATCTTACAATTCCTAGTCCACATGGCTTCTTGCACTTGATTATATATTCTCTTAACAAGTTTTAACTTGGGTGTTTTACTTTTCATTTCTGCATTACAGCTGAACATCCTCCTCCTAAATTAAATGCAGGATAATTTTCCACTACTGGCTTTGCTAGAGACTAACAGGTTGAAAACCAGCTATAGAAACATTGCCAGGTCTTGAATTTTATGTTTCTGTTAGAATGAAAAAACATTTAACAACAGTATTTTGCTTTAGATAAACCAAACTTGTTCTCAAAATGAAACGGGAACATTAAAGAAGGACAAAAATGTACTTTGTGAGCGTATGACACATACCTTACCACTGGTAATTTCTTCTATTCGTGCTTCAGGTGTCTGCCCCACTTTGTGTCTTACCAATACATACACTGCTTTCACATTAGGACAAGATCTTAGCAGCTTCTCCAGAAGCACTTTTCCCATGAAGCCTGTAGCTCCTGTCAGGAGGACATTCTTTCCTTCATAGTATTCAGGGATGGAAACCATTATGACCTTAACAAAAGTTTAAAACAAAAGTATATTAAAGAACTTCTAGGAGTTCAGATTTGCAGAAAACATAAACAAACAGCACAGATGCAAACATTCTATCTCATACCTGAAATAAATGTTTAACAGCCTTTTTTTTTTTTTCCCCAAACCTACAACCAGTACTTAAAGATGTCTTTTTTTACCACACTTCAAGAGAGTCCCACAGGGTCACTACAGTCGTCCCAGATCATCTTGTAAAGTGCCCCTGTTAACAGTATCTTAAGGAATCAGACACTCAGTCTAGCAAAATAGCTCAACTTCAGTCTATTTTTACCTCTATGTGCATGGTCCTTTACCACTCTAAGTGGCTGTTCCATGTAAACTAAAGGTCATATCATTAAAATATAATCGCAAGTAGATACTTTGAATACACTGACAGAAGACGGAGCCAGGCATCTGCCAACTGCTGGCCCTGATATTTTGCCTGTATCAGCAAAGTCCCCTGTTAGTGTTAGGCTGAGCCTTCCTACAAATTATTCTAGGTTAGAGAGAAGGTACAGTTAGTTGCTTGGTATGAGATCTGCTGGTTTGATACTGATTACAAAAAAACCCTATACAGTTCCACAGATGATACAGGTTTCCAATCTTTTCATCAGTTACGTCTGTTGGGGTTCCCCCCACAAATAAGTTACTAGAATTCTCACACAAATTAAAAATTTGAGTTAGCCAAATACACCTCCTAATAAAATGAAGGGCAAGGGATTGTTACTCAATTCCAGCACAAAGCTCAAAAGTGTTGCAGGTTTTGCTTCAGTTAGGAAGTTAACTATGAGAATTATTATTTTTTTTCTTTCCCCTCCCTTAATTAATGACTTGGAAATTACACCTAATTCTAGATACTGGAAACTAAACGTTTTCCAAGGACAAACATATTGCTATTTCTCACACTAATGTGGTCTTTGGACCATGACCTTTAGAACTTAACCTGTGCCTCAGGCCAGATTTCTAGCCATTCTGTAAGTCTGATATACCAATGTCTTTACTGTAACCCTTAAACAGCTTCCTTCTACTGTAGAAGACTGTAGCATATGGATACAATTGCATCATGTTTTACCAATCTAATTAAGCTTATAAAAATAAGCTGATGTACTGAAAGTCTAATATATTCTCCTATAGCAGATCCACACACAAACCATTGCAACCAAAACAGACAGATTCCATAAAACCATGATACTAAAAAAACCCAACGAAAATTAGTTTCCTTGAACACAGATGGAGTGTTTCTTAAGCAAGGAAGAATTAACAACCCTGAATAGGATGAGAGCCTTTCTTTACTTACCACCCAAGAATAAAGGAACACAACTTCTAAATATGCTTAGTTCTTCTGAAACAGCAGGCTACTACAAGCAAGAACTCATCAGGGAACACACACAAGTTGTTTTAACATAGGAGTGAACAACTACTGCCTTAATTTGCACTTTTTGCCTGAAAAGTAAGTAGTTTTGGAATACATGTCTATATCTCAGGTACCTCTCATAGTTAAAGCAATTGTGCTGTGCTTTTCACATGCTCATATCACAACGAAGCTTCTGACCCAGCTCTAAATGATCACTTGCCAGAAATGAGTTACCACCTGCACAACTCCCAGTTTCATGAGTCTGGGTACAAAGTCTTATATTTTTTTGTCCAACACTCCAAATTTCATTTTGACTCCCTTCTTTGAAAGGGTTAGCTCCTGCATATATTAGTGAAGCATCTGAAAACTCATAACAAGACACAATAGCAAGTTTGGAACAGAACAAGCACACTACCATTTCCACTGGCCACAGTACATCACCCAAAATTTTCTTTGAAGGTTGATGAGATTGAAGGAGATGGACAGAAGGAAAAAGCTATTTACGTTAAAACACTTCTGCCACATACTTAAGAGACTTGAATGCAAATTTCAGAGCACACCTCCTGCAATAAAGTGTGGAAAGCAAGATATAGCATGCTTATGAGTCATTTCTTCCCATTCAAGATAAGATACAGGCCTATTGTCTTCACTGTGGCTCTTGAAGTCACAATTAATGCCTTCTGCTATTCATGTATGTCCTCCCCATAACTTTTGTTTTCATGGTCTTTGCATACACCATTCAACTCCATTTCCCTCTAAAAATCCGCGTGCTTGCTCTCACATATAGGATAAAGTTTCTGTTCCTTCAAAAAAGAGGGAAGAGAAAACTCACGTACCAATTTTGTCACCAAGATTCAGTTTTGTTACAGTTCCTACACAACCTCATTACTAATCTACCTGCCTAGGCATAACTAATATTTTTTACCCCTTAAGACTCTATGACAGTACTTTAGTACTTGCTTGCCCTTCCTCAGTCTGCAAACCTGTTCACATGGGCAGAGACAGTCTTTGACTACATGAACACAGCAACCTTGCTGCAACATCCAGTACGTGGGCTACAGTCCAAGACCTCGCTCTAAAAGCTAGAACAATGAAAAAAGTTATGCTGCCAGTGGAAGTATCTGTGTTGCTATGGTCTAATTTTTAGCTAACTGAGAACTCTGACAATATTTAGGGTCATACAACGTAAAGAAAACTAGAAGCCAGAGTAGTTCTGGAAGTTTCCTGCCTCAGTTTTTTCTGACCATACTTCTTTGAGTATGAGGTTGGTATCAGATAAAAAATAATTATATTATTCTCCTGAAACTCTTACAGAATACCAGACCTACAAAAGATCCAGATCCAAAGCTATGATTAAGTATAATGATGAAACGGGTTCAGTTAAAGAAACCCATGAAGATACATAAATACTCACATTCACAATTGAGAGGCTGCAACATCTATATGTTTCCAGGCTAACTTTTTTTCTTTCCTCCAGAAAGGTTGACAGAAACACTTCCTTTGAGAAACTCTCAACACCATTTCCCTTTACCCTGTTCTCTGACAACTAGCCTCTGGTAGACTTTATTCATTACAATTTTCCACACTAAGTTTATCTTCTACTTCCATTCCTTTAGAAGATTCCAGCTAGAAAACAGAATTGGTGACTTTTACAGAAGTATACGTTGCTGCCAAAGTTACAGCAATAAACACTGGGATTGTGAGGGAACTGCCTAGAAGCACCAAATTTGAACTAAGGGTAAAAACCATGTATGGAATTTAGGTGTGAACAAACAAAGACTGAAATCAGCAGCTTATGTTTTGCCCTACTAGAAAGAACGGTTATCTCAGCCACAGGAAAGGGAAAGAATGTTCCCATTCTCCACCTACTTTTCCCTGCCTTCTCTGAGAATGCATCTCCACATACCAGGTAGCACAGCATTGCTGGCAACTCCTAATTTCAAGGTCAGAAGGGACTTACCACACGGGTGTGACATATTACCTGTGTTACCTTTTCAAGTTCTTTATGGCAGCAAATTACTGAAGAACTACATTATAACTGTGTTTAAAAACAAAACAAAACAAAAACACAGTTAAGAAATAGATTTAGTTCCCCATGGAAATTTAGTTTGACCTCTTAATACACAATAGGCTGGAGTGGGTCCAGAAAAAAAAAAAACAAACAACCTACCTTGCAAGACAACATAGCAAAATCAAGTTTTGCATTTTAAGGTTGATATTTAAATGCCAGCAATCATTTTACCTAGTTTTAGAGTGCAACTTTTTGCATGTTTGCAATAGTTGCTATTTACCAGCAATATATATTTTCACCAGTTTTCCAACGACTTGTTAACACTTACCTCTTCAAACATGCAGAAAGATAACTCCTATCAAACACAAAATTGTCTAATGCACACTTTGCAATATCTGAATCCAGATAGTATTGCAGGTATTTTTTTGAGCTAATAACAGTCACGAAAATAAAAAAATCTGACAGTTGAAAGGATTAGTAAGAGTTCTGTAAAGGATTCTTGCTCTAGAACGGGGATGATCAAAATTACGAGATGACTTGTAGGGATAAACAGCCTTTGGCAGAGGAAGCTTCTGTTAAACTGCTACAGGGAAACTGATGCCAGGATACTTCTAAATTCACAGGTTCAGGGCTAAACCGACAGTGACACTTTGAAGATGCTGCTTATTTGAAAGGTGCAGTGCTTTGATAAATCAAGAGCTCCTAAGGACTTCGGCAAAGCAATAAAAACCAACAAAAAAAAAAATCAAACCACCCCACACTCCGGATCCTAGCCAACATTCCCCATCTTGTAAAAAAAATTCTAGTGTCCAAGCTGAGCAAGTGCTATTATGGAGCAAACAACAGCAGCTCTGTTTGCTTTCAGAACTACCGCATCAATATTTAACTCATTGCTTCAAACAGAGGTCTCTAACTCTCAGAACAAGGACAACTCTGTTTTTAACAGGAAAAAGATAAATTCTCAGATTTGTCCAAACACAGATCAAGATGCTTAAAGATTTGCTTTCCAAGTGCCAGGAAAGCCTGCTGCAGTTCCACTGGATGTTTAATGCTAAATCTAGCAACTAGAAAGAGTGTGCATGTATGTCCTTGTTAGACATTAAATTGTCTGTTTTCTAGTTTATCACTGGCAAACATTAGGTCAACAACATACTCCCTCCAAATTCAACCATATTGAGATTATCGCTCACAGGAAACCAAAAACATGTATTTCCCAACCTCTCAAGCATCAGTAACAAGTCACAAAGTTCTGCAAAAATACAGCCTGACAAACTAATTTCCCCCTTCTCTCCAACAGCTTGAGCCTAGTACTAGCAGCAGTACAACAGAAAAAAGTCTAAAAGTAAGGTGGAAGAAACATTTTTTTAATGTATATTCAGGAGATGAAGTCCATCTAGACATCAAATCTAAATGTACTAAATATATTTAAACATCACACATGCTTGCATTCACACCAAACAAAAATCATGACAGAAGTCCCTCATATGGAGCTTCAATTGCCACATTGCAAGGACACTACAGTGAGCAAAAAAAAAAAAATAAATCTAGGAACTGGCAAAATTGGAGAGATTCAGGCAACAAAGGAAGTAATATTTAACTAATCTAAATAAGGTTACTGCGAAAAAGACAAGCCTGGGTCATATCATGATATCATGTCTCATTTTATTTGGTGCCTTGTTTCCACAAAAGTAAATCAATGAATGCTATCAGCAGAATGTCCACATTTTCAACCACCACAAGGGTCAGTGATCTGCCCTATTTGGACAATACCTATCCAGCATATCACCAAAGGATAACAGTTTGTTTGTCCTCACGGTCCAAGGTTATATCCATTGAGAAACCTTATCTATGAAAGATACTGTTTTAGAAGATGAGTACAGGCTGAAATGATGGAACAGAGTATTTCCTGTTATAAACGGCTTTTGGTGTAAGTTAACCTTAAAGCATACTTCACAGTCACATGGAAGACTTGGGATTCTTCCCACAGCTAGAAGACAGACAAGCTTATCTGTGTTTTAGACTTCATCAAGATTTTTATCTACTTTTTGCAAGGTCATTTTCTTTACTAGCTGCCAAGACAATTTAACACATCTACAGTAGCTGGAAAACACATTGCCAGGTTTGGAAGCTAATTAGAACAACTAAGTTTTGAAGAACTATCAAAATGGGTCCATTAATTTAATATTAGCTAGCCAGTCTTTGGCTTGTGACTGGTAGTATACCAGACAGTAAGCATCTCCCTACACGCTTTCCAGACAAAGTAGCTGGAGTAGATTCAGGGTCAGTTCTCCCATGTGTACCTACATGTCTTTATTGATGATCTCTACAAATGAGTGAAACGCAACAAAACTAAATCAATCTGAAAGATTATACCTAAGTCATCACAACTGCAGTATAAATGCCACCAGAAGACCCAAAGCTGTACGTGGACTATGGCAAATTTGTGGCTGACACTCACTATATTAGAGAATTTCTGAAAAAAATAATTCTGAAAAAAATAATTTCTGAAAAATAACAATAGACACTCTCAAATTCACTCTTGAAGATGTTCAAAGAGACTAATCTAATACCAATGAACAGATTTGTCCACTTTAAATCATTTATCTATTGAAACACCATACCAGTTAGAGTAACTAATATAGTCAGGTCAAAGTTTACATAACTAAGTGTATAGATAGCCTTATACCCACAAATAAAGTAGACTTGCTTTTAAAAAACAATTCTGCTCCTCACTATTCTCAACCACAGAAATATGCTAGAAACTTGAAGATTTTTCTGGACTGTATGCTCCTCAAGTTACATTCCTCCTGGATATCATACTGCCTCTGGCAGTATATACATTCAATGTAAGGAGCATTATTAAGTTGTTTTAGGTGAGACTTAACTAATACTGCATATGAACTATTTAACAGCACTACAGCATTTTGATACCAAAATCTAGATTGATACCAGACATTCCAGTAGTTCTGTAACCTCCTTTAGGACAACAGTGACAAAAACCAAGTATTCACTCAGCTGCCTTAGGAAGACACTGAATTTGGACCAACTAACCCATGACCACCCAATCATTTATTAGCAGATTTCAGCCCAACCCACAAACTATTTCATTTGCCATTTGAAGACACCCTTGTGAAAGCAAGATATTTTGAAGTCAGGGCTGTGCCTGAAACCATGAGGTCTGTAACCTCTTCTAATCCTTTAGTTTTACTGAGGGGAACCTGACCTCAATGTGGGCCACTGTTCAGTTGATCTCAGCAGAACGTTGTCGTTAGAGGCATTTAATGCATGTGGTTACACAAATACTTCTTATGCATGTGTTCACACACCTTCTTTCAGTCAAAATTCTGATTTTACTACAAATTTCCATTCACTTATGCTTCTATTCATGGACATTCTGTACCAGATGACTTCGAAATTACTTTTGAGTAATTTTTTTGAGTCAAAGTACTAGAGCGGTCCCCTTGATTTGCTGTAATTACTTTCTTTTATAGCAAGTCGCTCCTCTGAAAATGAATTAAAACAAAGTAAAAGGTTTTTACTATCCCTCTATAATTAGGCTGTAAATTGATGTTATTCTGAATTGTTTACTGTTTGAGCTTAGTCTTCAAGTGCACGAAGGAAAAAAAATGTCTTCTGGTATAATTAACCTAATTTCTCCAGGTTGCACAGAAGGCATATATCAGTTCAGAAATGAAGTTACTACAATAAAGCACATACCACATAAGAACATTTACTACACTCCATCTCCAGTTCATGTAAAAACATGTTAATACTTATATCCAGAAAGCTTTCAAACAAGTTTTAAAAAAACAAGAGGCAGGCAAATTCAAGATTTGCTGAACAGGATCATAGCTCCAGATCATTTTATCGGAATTAGTTAGAAATCTGCATTAGAAATCTTGCTTGTGCTTTTGGTTATGAAAGGACTACAAGGTAAAGCCCCACTGTATATCAAGGTGTTGTATAAATCATGGCTCTTACTTTGAATAAATTGTGACTCTTGAGTTAACCCTAAAAGGAGAACAAAACCTGTCTGAAGAACCTACCTACAACATGACGAACAGAGTAACACTCACCGTTGACTACTACATAAACTGCTAAAGCTACAAGATCACTGAATTCCTATTCATTGCATTAAAAAAATAAGCCAAAGGCATCGATTTAGCCTTCATACAAGTATGTTGATACCCAGTCCAGGTTATCACTAGGAAAAGCCTCAGCAGCAGGAGGAGGAGGATTACTGCTCCAGTTGTTACTGTGATGCTACCACTGTGCTGGAAGGGGAAAGCCAAAAACGAAGTAGAGGGAAAAAGGTGGGAGGCAGAAAACAACATGCAAGAGGATCATCAGTTTGTCTAGTGTCACCCTTAAGAGATAAATCTAGGTAATTAAAATACAGATTCCCATTCCTCATATTGATCAGATTCAACATGGATTCACCAAGGGGAAATCATGCCTGACTGATCTGATAGCCTTCTATGATGGCGTGACTGGATGGATAGATGAGGGGAGGGCAGTGGATGTGGTCTACCTTGACTTAAGCAAGGCATTTGACACGGTCTCCCACAGCATCCTCATGGGGAAGCTTAGGAAGAGTGGGTTAGATGAACGGACAGTAATGGACAGATAGACAACTGGTTGACAGACAGAGCTCAGAGGGTCGTGATTAGGGGCACAGAGTCTAGTTGGAGGTCAGTGACCAGTGGTGTTCCCCAGGGGTCAGTACTGGGTCCAGCCCTATTCAATACATTCATTAATGACCTGGATGAGGGGATAGAGTGCACCCTCAGCAAGTTTGCTGATGATACAAAACTTGAGGCGGGGGGGGGGAGTGGCTGGCACACCAGAAGGCTGTGCCGCCATACAGAGAGACCTGGACAGGCCGGAGAGTTGGGCAGAGAGGAACCTTATGAAATTCAACAAGGGCAAGCGCAGGGTGCTGCCCCTGGGGAGGAACAACCCCATGCACCAGTACAGGTTGGGGCTGACCTGCTGGAGAGCAGCTCAGCTGAAAGAGACCCGGGAGTCCTGGTGGACAACAGGATGACCATGAGCCAGCAATGTGCCCTTGTGGCCAAAGAGGCCAATGGCATCCTGGGCTGCATCAAGAAGAGTGTGGCCAGCAGGTCGAGGGAGGTCATCCTCCCCCTCTACTCTGCCTTGGTGAGGCCACACCTGGAGTACTGTGTCCAGTTCTGGGCTCCCCGGTTCAAGAAGGACAGGGAACTGCTGGGGAGGGTACAGCAGAGAGCTACCAAGATGATTAGGGGACTGGAACACCTCTCTTATGAGGAAAGGCTGAGGAACTTGGGTCTCTTCCATATGGAAAAAAGACAGCTGAGGGGGCACCTTATCAACACTTACAAATACTTAGAGGGTGGGTGTCAGGAGGATGGGGCCAGGCTCTTTTCAGTGGTGCCCGGGGACAGGACAAGAGGTAATGGGCACAAACTTGAGCATAGGAAGTTCCACCTAAACACGAGGAGGAACTTCTTTGAGGGTGGCAGAGCACTGGCACAGGCTGCCCAGAGAGGTGGTAGAGTCTCCATTACTGAAGACATTCAAAACCCGACTGGACGCGTTCTTGTGCAACCTGCTCTGGGTGACTCTGCTCTGGCAGGGGGTTGGACTAGATGATCTCCAGAGGTCCCTTCCAACCCTACTATTCTATGATTCAAAAACTGTATCTGCAATTACACTCTGTTCAAAACATCAGAAGGACAAGATAAACTGAGCTAATCCTTTACTAGAACTGCCTTGGCATGTATGATTAAATTTATTAACAAAGCATTTACAATCAGAATGCTTCATCAAGAACAAAAAAACTCCACAACTCTTATTCCTCCCCTGTTTTAAATTATTATGGAGTTAGAAGGCTTGAGTCTTATTTTATAGCAGACATTACACGATGTATTTGAAGTCCTAAGAATCAACACTTCCAGACTCCTGCCATACTTTCCAATACCTTTTACAATTAAAAAAAAAAAATCCAAAATTATGAACCTTGCCGATCCTCTCAGCTCTTCTCAACTGAAGAGTTTCAGGTAGTTTATGAAAGATTTACAGGGAAAAAATAATAAAAAAATTAATACATTATTTGACAGATACACATGAATGTTTAGTACTAATTCCATAATTAATACTAATAACTAATACTTCCATAACAAAAACCTCAAATGCCCTTGATCATGTTCCACCAAATACCAACTTCTAGTACCTTTGTAGTAAAGGACACCCATAGTAAGCATGCGCACAGCTGGTGAGCTGATTGTTGAACAGCTGTAAAAAGAGCTAAGATTTTAGAACTCTACGTTGCAGTCCTACAGTCAAATCCTCCATAACTGTAACAAGAACTTAATTCCTTAATGTTTAGGTGAGCCGTTTCAAAATTCTTCATCCAAAACTGCAGGCAAACAATGTAACTTACTAACGTGGTGCAATTCAATGGCTTTCCAATGCAAATCGATAAAGATACTTCCTCTTTATTTCCTGCAGAAATTCCCAATAATTCTTCTGCAACCTAAAAATAACTGATTTATTTGACAACTGCTCTATCAAGTTGTATTTGAAGCCCAATCACCTTCTTTAAAAAAAACCCACAAAAGCTTACCTTTCCTTTTTCCAATACACATAGAAAAAACCCTGTCAAAAAAAAAAATAAAAGCCCACTTTCACAGCTTTCTTATCTTTAAAAATAGCTTAACACACACACAGTTAAAGCAAGTCATACTAACAGATTGCCTACCTGTCCTACAAACAGGACAAATAAAAGCAAACACCAATTAAACAGGATGCATGAATACCTCAGAAGAACAGAGGTATTTACTCCACTCCTTTAGCTGATACTGATCATGTAGATGCTAAGGGCTCCAACCCCAAGTTCCATTTACATTAATGGATGTGTTATTTCAATCTATCAATTATGCCTACTGCACAAGAAGCTCTACCAATTTACAAACATCAAGCTGAACAATGACATGAGAAGGCTGGCATGATGTAGCGAATATATAGCTACCAACACCAAATGGCAGCTTAGCAAGATCTACTAAGCATAGTCTTTCTAATCACACCCAACTGAGGAAAGTAATCTAATGGCGTCACACATTCTTTGAGAAAGTCTGGAAAAAGCTTAACAAAGGCAAAGAAGAACAGTTTTATAAGAAGGGCCTCACTATAAACCCTAGGTTGGAGACACCTCGAAGAAAAAAGCAAATAGGAATACCTAGTCTATTCAGAGAGACAGTATTTGTTAGGACTGTTTGCAGCTTCCAAACTTCACAAGTGCTGAGGCTAAATAAAGCATAGCTGGAAGACTGTATTACTGCAAGGCTCAGAATTAGCAACTGAGAGAAACACTATAGATGTACACGAAGGTACTAACAATGCCCAACCATTAAAGGATTACATGAGGTAAGTCCTCCACCTACAAAGTATAAGCTTTGATGATATTGGTTCCTTTTCAGAAGTTTTTATTTGTTTGCTCCAGGTTACTCAGCAGCTCTGCTTCCTGCAGACAATTAACATGCATACTGTACTGAACATAAATCCTCCTCAAACACTGAGTAATTTGTGACACAATAAAAACCACACACACACACAATTTCTGGCTGGAGAAGCTAACCAAACCTGAAGTCACTGCAATGATACAGCCATTTCTTCAACATCTAGTATGTTTTCTAGCACTTGCTTAAGTTTTCTAAATTGGTGTATAACCACTTTAGTTTGTTTTACATCCCTTCCAAGCAGCACAAGCACAGTGCTTGTGAGGAACTGTGAGTTCCTACAAGAGCTAAAACTCAGAAACGGGAAGGTGACAAAGGACCCTTTGCTTACAGTAGTCAAGAGGAGATTCAGTTTGGCCTCTCAGGAGCCAAGAGGTTCTATGGATGGACTGAATCTCCATTTGCAGGAGAAATGTTAGTACAGGTATTTCAAGACATCTATTACTCCAACTTTCAAAGATTACTCTCTTAAGCAGAATCACGGCATACTCTCAGGAGCTGCACTATAAAACTGACACCTAGTGATACTCTCTGCTCACATCCGGCTAGTAGGTATCCTGTGCATTTTCAAAGTCTGAGCAACACTAAATACCAGATGAGGAGAAACCCGTTGCTACTATAAAAGTTACAGTTTTGCTTCAATACTAACTTTTTACTGATAAGTATCAGCTGCTTAGGATGATTCAGATGTTGACAGATTGGGTTTTTTGTAACTATAGGAAGGAAAAATATTTATCATGTCCAAAACATATCTCTACATTAGACAGTCACACTTAAGGGAAACTACTGTTAAAACTGCCTCTAGTAAAGCTTCATTTGACCTGCACTCCAAGCATAAGGTAAAAGATACAGATCTAGATTTAAATATTACTTTGTAGTTCTGCAACAGCTAGGCGGAAAAAAACCAAAACTACCAAACCTGCAAAGTCAGTCTTTCATATCCAGTTGTGGGAGGTTTTGGGTTGGGAAATGGCTGATTTTTAAGGCATCTATATTTGAGGGGAGGCTATAAAAACAGGGTAGAAAAGCTGAAGAGTAAAGATCCTAGACATACATACCTAATACATAAGCTCAAAATTGCTGCAATAATGCTAATGGTTATGAAGCACAGATATGATACATAAATTGGGGAAGGCGGGGGTCAAGAAATTCCAGCCTGCTACAGTACAAACAGGTGTCACAGATAGTAAGACTCCTACATGCTCCACTTCTGGTTTAGTTATTATTGAAAGAGTTATTAAAATGTCCAAAACTTCCAGTTGCTAAAGCTGTGAAGTAGGTTAAATGCAATTAAAGGTTTCTATTTCCATGGGATTCAAGCTGGTTTCAATTAAAAGTTTGTAACGAACCAGCGTATCTGCCGTTAGCCCCACTTTCAACCTCACTCAGGACAGCCTTTCTGTAGACCCGCGCGGCTCCTGCTCCACAAGGGCTTCAAGCCCCTACCCGGAGTCCGGGGCTGCTGCACGCTCTCAAAGCTACCACAGCTCTCCAGCTACTATTTCCTGGCGCATGGACCCACTGAACTGGGACTCCCGTTTGAAGAAGCAGGCCGTTTCAGTTCGCTTCCCCATACGTTCTTTTAAGCGGGAGAGAAGCTCGTGGCCTTTTCCTGCAAGTCTATTCTTTGCACTGGCCGCAACTACACAGGCTCTGAGAAAGGGGAACTACCGCGGCGGTACGGCCGGAGCTGGGGGAAGCCGGAGCTGCCTGGCAGGAAGAGCCGGCGCGACGCTGCTAGCAAGAGGCCCACCCAGCGACGGGCGGGCGAGGAAGAGGAGGGGGAGATGGGTGTTAACCTCCGGCTCCGGGCCCAGCGGCAGGTGGAGCGGGCCGCCGCGGACCCCGGGGCTTTCAGCCTGGCCGAAAGGCTTTCCCCGCCTTTTTCTAAGCATCGATCCCCGCGACCGAGAGTTCCTCCGCCTGCAACGCGCCTCCGGCCTGGCCGTCTGCCCGCCACCACGACGCACCTCAGAGCTCCCCGCCGCCCGCCCTCCCTCCCCGGCAGCCTCCCGGAAACGCGCGCCGCCGGCCGGCTCCCTCCGCGCCCCCCTCATAGGAGAGGATGGAGCCGCTCAGCCCGCGGCCCCCGGCGGCCTCGCCCCGGCTTCCCGCCGCAGCTCGGGCGGACGCTACCTGCTGCGGACGGCGCCCCCGGCCGCGCCTGGCTGCCCCGCTGCCCGCGCCGTCCCCCGCCGCTCTGAGGGGCTCGGACAAGCGGTCCTGAAAGAACCGCTCCCGTTGGCCGTTGCGCAGACGGTACCCGCCCGCCTATTGGCTGCCGCCTCCGCCGCTCGGCAGGACGAGGAGGCCGGGGGTTGGCAGTTTCCAGGAGCCCCGCCCAAGTGCGCCGGGTGGGGCGGCTGGGCGCGTGCGGGGGTGGGGGTGGGGGTGGAGCGGTCGGGGTTTGGCGCCTCCGCCTCAGGTTTGCGCGCTCCCCCCCCGCTTCGGCGGGCGGGTGGGGGAAGGCGCGCGACCCCCGGTAACGGGCGCAGTCGCCGCCATGTCGCTCGCTCGCACGCCCAAGGCCCCGCTGCGACAAATCCCCGCTGTGGCGGCCTGTGAAGCCGCTCCCCCGCTGTCCCCCGGCCCACCCGCCGCCACGCAGATGGGCAGCCGGCGTCTCTTCGCCGTTCCCCCCGACACACACACGGGAGGCCACAGCGGAGGAGGCCGGCTGGGCTGCTCCAGGCGCTGCCTGTGGGTGTGTGGGGATGGCGGCTTTGTATGTCTGAGAGCTGAGGTAGATACCCATCAATGGCCACAGGGATTCCACTTGTTAACGGTTAAATTTCTGAAACCTCAGATAACACTAAGTCAGTTCCGGTTGAAGTGGGCCAAAACCAATGGAGGCTGTAGAAGGCAACCATGGCCTCCAGAGAAGCAATCCCAGTTTCTGGGGCGGTTTCAAGCCAAAAGCCTGAGGACCCCGTGCAGTGCTACATGGCACAATGTCAATATTATCAAATCCTACCTGTGCTACAACAGCCATTGCACTCCACTTACCTCACTGTTTGTTACCAAATACTGCTAGGCTGCAAAGCAACAGGCCATTATGCCATGCCCTGTCACTGTATGCCGTTTGTTTCACAACCAAATATTGCACAGATGGACATGCATCTCTGCTTAAAAAAAATATCAGGCACTCAAAAGTTAGGAAACACCCTATATAAGCTTGCACAACCCATATTTATTCAGATTACAGTGTATATAAAGTATTATATTCGAATTGTTGTAAACCCAGTCTGCTTATGCAACTGCATGTTACTTTTTCAGAAGGGCTTCTGCCTCATCCAGGCCATGAGAATGGCAGCTGCGCACACATAATCCCCAGGGATTCAATAATGTATCCTATCCTTATTGTTAGGTGTGTACTCTCATGTTATCCACTCCATTCTAGTTAAACCTAGTACCTAAGTACTTCTTGACAGAGAAGACTTCGAATCACGTAACTCTAAACTCGTTATCGTATTTGTTAGTGTTCAGTTTTTCACAGACACTATTCCTTAGAAAATACCTGTTCATTGAAGCTGAAGCATTATCCCAGGCAGTGCAAACATCCCACATTCCTGCTGAAAAATTTTACTACTTTGTTGTACGCTGTTATGGCACCGGTGTTTCCTTTTTTTGTTTTAGTGAAATCCTGACCTATGGTAGGTGACCTTACTGACTATGGGGATGAAGCTTTTTCATTTCAGACTCCTCAGGATGGAAGAGTCCACTGCAGCAGAGAGATGCAGGTGCAGGACTGCAGTCAGTGCACACGAACTCTTCAAGAAAACTTATTTTTAAAAAATCTCTGTTGGGTATATGCAAATTAAAGTTTCTCAAATTGTTACAGAAGTTAGATTTGGGTGCAGTTTTCAGAAGTCACTTTGTAAAATGTGTCTGTGACACCAAATGGAAGTAATGAGGGAAGATACTAGTAATATTTTAATATGGGCACAACAGTGCATTTCGTCCAGTCTTATTTTTGAAAACAGCTAAAAAATGGTGGGGCTTTAAACCTTGTCTATAATAAATACCATATCATCCAATGACTTTCATAGCTCATTAATGATAAGTTATAATGGAGCGACAGTGTATTAACTGATCCGCTTAATACAAACTGTTGTTTATAATAATAATTAAGCAATTTTGTTATCAGAATTTTAAATCCAATTTCTTGTCAGAATAGGGAAAACGCAGAAAAATACATGTAAAAGTTATGTAAAATAAAAAAAAAATAAAAAATACATGTAAAAGCATATATTCTGTAGTCTGAAAATACCTAATCAGTGTGGTCTCTGAGTGGCAAAGTACAGCATGAAAGTCACAGATTTTCTGCATTTTTGTGGTTCTATGACCTCCATACCTCTGATGAAAAGATCACCGTGCCATCATCATGCATCAAATATGTGCATTACCGCAAGCTGACTTAATGGCAACACAGCAGAGCACAGTATCACAAAATTATTTCAGATGCCATCAGAACGTAAAATAAATAGAGAGTATTCAGAGCACAGTGTCGTCCGTTTGTGTTGATCATTGGTGCAGTATACAGTTCTGTTCAGTGACCTCAAAATATCAACATGTTGCAAGGTACTATTACCTGTCTGAATCAGTCTTATACTGCACTAGGACAAAATATTTTGATAAAGCAGAGTATCACAGTCATACAGCATGAGTTCACAATGCTGTAAAACTTCAGGATCTCAAGACCCTCAGAAGAAATTGTGGGCATACTGTGAAACATAATGATCTGATTTTTTTTGAGATTACTCTTTCAAAGTCACAATTAATTTATCCCTCCTATACTGTTTATCATCAGGAAAACATCATAGTATCACGACGCATTTGCATGTTAATGTAGAAACATACGGTTGCTTCTCGAAGAACCTACCAAACTGGTTATTCAAGGTAGCACTGTGAATTCTTCATCACAGGAAAAACTGAGAAGATAACGCATCTAGTCTGGGAACGCTGAATAAATTATTGAAAAACCCAACATAGACTTGCATTAGGTAATATTAAAAAAAAAGTATTTGAAACTCTATTACCCAACACAAAGAGGGAGTGTGACACAAGGTTATAGAAATCTATAGGTAATAAACTACAAGTGCCTGCAAGGGCAAGTCTCAGTTTGTTATTTGTGAGAGTACGAAACAAGCGCCTACATACCTACATACTCACAATCAAAAAAAAAAAAAAAAAAAAAAAGAGAGATCCAGTTCATGTCTTTAAATTGGTCCATGTTTCCAAGCAATACCACCAAGTTATTTCATTCACAGGAGTCTTGCAGAGATTGTTTCATTGTGTCTCTCCAATTTTAAGCAAGGGCAACAGTTGTAAGAACTTTATGCCTTTTATTGACCAACTCATAGAAATCTTTAATTTTGCATCCACTGCCTGGACTAGGTTCCCCAGTCTTCCTGATCTGGAAGCCGAGAAAGGTGTCACTGGCAGAAGTAAGAGAGGACAACTGCCAGACCAAAACCATGAAGTACCACTAGAAATGACAGCCATGCTACAGGAACGCAGTGTTCATATAAAAACTTTGTTTCTCTGTGCATAACTTCATCACTATATATACCTCAGAAACAGAACTGGTTTTATTCAAACAATAGTCATGTATATTTATTGCAGTCAGCTGTGGACATATTATGAATGGTAGGGGTTTTTTGCATAAACTAAGGCATGTATTTACCACAAGCTATCTACTTCTGAGGGGTATATGGATGCTCACTTCTATGTCTTGCTAAATGCAACCCATTTAATAAAAAGATTAGTCAACAAAAACTTTACTTTCTGTGCTGCCAGGCGTATGTGCACAGGCAGTTTCTGTTCATCAGACATACGCTCTCATAATATTTGATTTGTGCTCATGCTGATAGGCATTAACAGCCATACCTAAAGAAGGTGTTTATAAAGGGTGTATTTATGATTACCATTTTTTGTATTGTATTTATTAAGTTATTGTATTTAAGCCATTACCCCTTATCCTATCGCTACATGCCCTTGTGAAAAGTCCCTCTCCATCCTTCTTGTAGGCCCCCTTTAGGTACTGGAAGGCTGCTATAAGGTCTTCCCGGAGCCTTCTGTGTGAGCTGATGCAGGCAGGATGCAGGAACAACCACAAAACCACAGATGAAAAGCAAAGAACAAGTTTAATCTCGATACCTCACAGACCGGGGAATCTCCGAAGCAACACCTGGGTAGAGGCATGCAGGCAGGGACTGCGGGCATCGCAGAGTGAGAGAGAGTCCTTGTTAGCAAGAGTCCTTGGCAGCGAGAGCGTCCTTGTAAGCAAGAGAGCGCGGACTCCCTGTTCTTGCTGGTATGTAAAGGGTTCAAACAGGCACAGTTTTCCCACTGTGCTTTGATCTTCTTCAACAACAGGCCAGGATTCTCAAGCAGCTACATAAAATGTCCCTTCGTCCATCACAGACTTAGGTTATCTAAGTGCAAGTGTTTTTCTTGCAAGCACTTGAGACTGAATAACAATTAGTGTCATATGTGTGTTTTCCAGCACCCCAGGTGTGAGTCACTTGAGCGTATTTACAATCCTCCTCGCTGATCTTCCATTGCTTTCCCACACCTTCTCTTCTCCAGGCTGAACAACCCCAACTCCCTCAGCCTGTCTTCACAGGAGAGGTGATCCAGCCCTCTGACCATCTTCATGGCCTCCTTTGGACCCACTCCAACAGGTCCATGTCATTCTTATGTTGGGGGCCCCAGAGCTGGACGCAGTACTCCAGGGGGAATCTGACAAGAGCAGAGTAGAGGGGCAGAATCACCTCCCTTGACTTGCTGGCCATGCTTCTTTTGATGCAGACCAGAATGTGTTTGGCTTCCTGGGCTGCAAACACACGTTGCCAGCTCATGTTGAGCCTCCCGTCCACCAACACCCCCAAGTCCTTCTCCCAAGGGCTGCTCTCAATCCATTCTCTGCCCAGCCTGTATTTGCACTTGGGATTGCCATGACCCATGTCCAGGACCTTGCGCTTGACCTTGTTGAATTTAATGAGGTTTGCACAGACCCACCTCTCAAACCTGTCCAGGTCCCTCTGGATGGCATCACTTCCCTCCAGTGCGTCAGCTGTACCACACAGCTTGGTGTTGTCAGCAAACTTGCTGAAGGTGCGCTCAATCCCACTGTCCATGTCACTGACAAAGATGTTAAACAGCACAGATCCCAGTACAGACCCCTGAGGAACACCACTCGGCACTGGTTGACGCTTGGACATCAAGCAGTTGACTGCAACTCTTTGTGTGCGACCATACAGCTAATTCCTTATCCACCAAGTGGTTCATCCGTCAAATCCATGTGTCTCCAATTTAGAGACAAGGATGTCATGTGAGACAGTATCAAATGCCTTGCACAAGTCCAGGTGGATCTCTGCTGAAGATACCAGGTTGTAACACACATTAAAGTATGGACAAATGCAAATCCTACCTTAGGAAACCACACCATGATGAAGCAAATGTTATGTTGAAGTGATTCCTATTACTATTGTAAAATGGTTAGTCTGCCAGCATCTCAGGCCAGAGCCTGGAAACTGTTCCCAAATGACACTGCAGTAGATATCGCAGCACAAAGAAGAAACTGAGTGTAAGATTAGTATTTGCAATTAATTCATTTGTGACGTGTTCTTCTGTCTGAATTTTACTACCAGTTGTACTGACCAGGAGCCATATATGGTTTAAGATGCTACTGTGCTACCGTGATTCTAAAAGCCATCACCACAATGCTATATGCAGTTTGTGACCATTTATTTATGACATGTAAGTAGCACTGGAAGACAGAAGTTGCATATCAAGGAGAGCAAAACGCTGCCTTTGTTTCTTACATTCTGTTTCCTTAGGGTAACATTGAGAAAAGACAATATTGGCCCAGTTTGGGAGTCATTATCTTTACTAATATCCACTGAGCAGGTTTACAGCCGTTAAGCAATGTAATCTGAGTTTATGATGCATGGTTGCAAGATGCCACTGATGCTGAGACACCTCTGTTAAGATTAATTTCTCCTCAAGCAATGAACTATATGAATTCTAACACTGAAAAATGCTTTGTTCAGATAAGTTACAGTCAGTTGAGCTGCACACCTAGAAAGCTGCTTAATATTCACCTTAACATTAGCTATATTAGACCATAAGATTATTTCTTGGCAACACAGTAAACCTAAACTTCACCAAATGCACTGTTTTATCACTTTCTGCCAGGAAATTATTTCTTTTTAAGACACTTGAATTTATACTCTATGCTTCAAGTTTTAATGCAGCTTCAGCTGTAATATTGCTGCATTAACAGCTCTTATCCTTGAGCTACAGTACCTTCCAGTCGCAGTAATACAGGGTGGAATTTGCAGACTTACTGCTGTACGTGGTGTGGTATGAAAGATACAGTTTTACAAAAAGGGGGCTTTGTATAATCAGTAAATAATACAGTTAGAACTATTTGTTTTCTAATTTGACGTACCATGGTTCAAAGATAAGGGTATGATCAAAACTAGTTAAACCAGTTTAGGAAAAGTCCAGGAACTTATTTTTCAGCTGGGTATTAAATCTAGTTGGAATATTTAAAGATATCTTTGGATTCAAAACAGAGCAAACACCTTATGAGAGGAAACTTAGAATTTTACTCTCCAAAGAACTAATAGAGTTTTTGGTCAAGTGCTGCTTTTGCCTTTTACTAATGAATTCACTGATTGAGCATACTTATTTAGTGTTCTGAGTGATTTTTAAATTTAATTCTGTATATATATAACGCATATTAGGTATTGGTGTACAAACTGTATGGGTAACAAATATATTGTTTCTAGTTGAGTGCATTCTGCTGTCTTGTGTATGTTTTCCATGCTAATGTGCTAATTCTTTGGTTTGGTAGCAACTATTAGGACTACAACATATCGCCATTAAAGATTACTAAATTGCTACATCATAGAATGGAAGGGACCTCCGGAGATTGTCCAGTCCACCCCTCCAGCTCAAAGCAGGGCCAGCTAGAGCACATTCAGCAGGGGTGGGTTTTGAGTGTCCAAAGACAGAGACTCTGCACCCAACTTGGGCAGCCTGTGCCAGTGTTTTACCACTTTCATAATTAAAAAAAAATATTTTTTTTTCTTTTATTTCTGTTTTTAGCCTCTTGTCCTATCACTAGACACCACAGAGAAGAGTCTGGCTCCGTCTTCTTCACTCCCCCGACCACACACCGAGTCTTCTCTCCTCCATCCTGAACAGTCCCAGCTCTCTCAGCCTGTCCTCACATGACAGATGCTCCAGTCACTTGATCACCTTCACCGCCCTTTACTGGACTCACTCCAGTATGTCCCAGTCTCTTTTGTACAGGGACCCCAGAAATGTATCACCAGCACTGAGTAGAGGGGAAGGATCAACTCCCCCAGCCTGCTGGTAATGCTTTTCCTGCTGCAGTTCAGGAGGCTGTTGGCCGCCATTGCCATGAGGGCACATTGCTGGCTCCTGGTCAATGTGTTGTCCACCCAGGTCCCCAGGGCCTTTACTGCAAAGCTGCTTTCCACCTCATCAGTCCCCAGTCCGTAGTTGTGCATTGGGCAATTCCTCCCCAGTGCATGGCTTTGTGTTTGCCTTTATAAGGTGTGTTTAAGTTTGTAAGGTTCCTGTTGGCTGATTCTTATCTTTCGCTGCATGACTACGCACAAACATCATTTCTCCTTTTGTGTTCTTGCTGTGTCACTTAAAAGCAGCAGAAATATCCGTCATGAGATTCAAAGTATGAAACTTAATTTGATACATATTAGTTTGAAAAAAACTGATTAAAACACCTTTTAACTGTAGTGGCTACCGTGCTGAGTCCTGCCAGCTCAAGATTTGTGATATTTGAGTTTGATATTTTCTCTCTTCTTCATTATTGAAATTTTCAGGTGTAATTGCATATCAATTGCATATCAATACATTTAATTGCATTGTAGTACATTGAATATACTGATAAACTTGTGGGTGATAGGAACAGTTGCTAGGAATGGCTGCTTTCTGCGAGGAGTGCTGTAGGGTGAACTGATCCTTTAAGAGGAAGGACGGAGGCTTAGTTACAACTTGATCGTGTGAGGCTTAGGTCATCTCAGCATTTAAGAAATGTGGCTGACTGGATCATATGACTAAAATAAAACAGCTCGCTAAAGAACAAATTCTGTACAGGATAGACTTGTTGAAAGGAACCAGATATTAAAGATGTGAAAGTTGTTGCTCAGTTGGGAACAACAGACTGGCTGAAAAAAGTTATGAGACAGGTAGCCCTGTTACAAACATGGCACTAAAGGGAGCCTAATGGGCTCATGGTTCTGGTGCCCAGCTATCAGTCACAGAAGTCCCATTGTAAAATGATTGTATTCCATTTTTAACACATCTGTACTTCGCTTCTTCTAACCTTCTTTTAATTGTCCTTTAATTTGCAGTCTAAATGCATTTACCAATATTCACCTTTGTTTCTCTGCCAGCACTTGCCTTTTTATCCAATAATCCATTCCCACAGCGATACATTTGTAGAGAGCAATCTTATCCCATTTCAGCTTTCATTTTATTGGATTAGAATAGCCATGTTCTGTAAGCTTTCTCTTGTGTAAAGAATCTCCTTCTTAATCATTCCAGGAGCCCATCTTCACAGATTTTTCAGATTCATTTCATAATTCTATATAATATTCCAGATGAAGTTTCACCGAGATCTTACACAGCAAAAATTTTTTTATATGTCTACTGCAAACAAATCTTTTGATAGCAGCTTAAGCTTATATTTGTTTTTCTAGTAACTACCTCAGGTCAGCAGTTCATAAAAAGTGTGACTTTGATGAGTTTATTTTGGTTTCCTCTTCTGTCATGTAAAACTGTTGAGGTTTTAGCACATAGTGTTGTTATTTTTTCCCAAGCGCAAAGCTACACATTTCTATATAAACGAAATGTCTTCTCATTTCTATTAGTCTAGGCTATAAGCTCTTTTAGTATTAATTCTACTTGGTAATCATAAATTATTTGTGTTGATGTTTCTTTATCAGTGAATTTCATTAGAATGTATCCACATGTCAGCATTACTGGTAGCCATTTCCTTTTGTGTCAGCTCATTTCATGCTTCTTTTCCTCTCTATCTTAATAGTTTTTTATATCAAAATGTTGAAATCGGCTTACTTCTTTTGCTTAGTAATTACATAACATACCTTGAGATTTGATACCTTTGAATTCTTGGTCAGTTCTCACTTCTGTTTCTATTTTAGTTACCCTTTTCTTGCATAAACCTCATAATTTGTCTTCAAGGACTGATTGCACATAATGAACATCTAGCTCACATGAACAAGAACAGTCATTTCTCTATCTATATAATTTTATAAACTATACAAGTTCTTGCCTTATTGCTCACAATGTTTCCTTCATAATTTTTGCTTTCTATTAAGCAGTTTAATAATAACCTTTAATATAAGCAGAACATCCTGCCTCAATGGTGTTTTCTCCAAAGTGATTTTTTTAGCTTAGTGTTTCTGATTTCGTAGGTTCAAAATAATTAATGTATTTGCCATGTTTACTCTGTACAAAATAAGCCATTTCATGCTTTCAGCTGTGAGACAAAATAGTATCTCTTCCTCAGTCACATAATCACTGTCAGAAGTTTGCGGGTTTTTGATGTTTATTGGATCTTTTATTCTTTGATTGATATGTTGCATTGCAACTTGGCATAACAGGGGCAGATCAGAAGACTGAAGCGATCAGTGATGATGCCCCTCTTCATCAAAGGAATATGCAGAGGTGAGAAAAACAAGCCTGTCAAATACAGGGCACTGTTCTGTTGCCTATGGTCTCTGTCCCCAGGGTGTCCAGGTTCTGAAGAACAGGTTTCAGTATCGGAAGAAAAGTGACAGAGCTATTTCTGCCTTGACTATCTGATGAGAGAGATGGGTGAAGTCAAGTTCTGAAGACGATGATCCACCTAGTAGTCATATCTTACCTCAATACCGTTGCCAGCATGGTGACTGATGACCTAAGACACTGTGTCTCCTATGAAGTCTCCTGTGGGTATCTGTAGCAGGGCAATGCAGAATGCTAAGAGGCATCTGCAAAGGAGGAGAAAGAGAACAGAGAATTGGGATTCCCTATTTTTTGTAGCCTGCACTGAAAGAAGAGTGGGTCCAAAAAATACCTACTTGTTCAGTTGATCCCAGGGATAGTTACTGGGTGAGGCCTTTGAGTGCAGACAAGGTATATCATGACTGCTGGCCATCAGTTGCTCATACAATGCTGCTGCCTGTGCAAACTCTGTGCTGCTGGGACAGCATGGAAAACTATGGTCTTGTGATCAGGTCAGCAATGTATATTACTTCTCCACAGCTCTGAGCTCATTTGCTGTTACTCCACCAGAAGCCCTGTGCTTTCCACCCTAGAGACATGTTCAAAAAATATTACAGTTATTTTGGTTTTAATCAGGTGTGCTGATACAGGGAGCTGCTGATGCTGGTTGTAGTGGGGAGAAAGTTAAAGGCATATCCTTGCAGATTTTTCTGTGGGATTAGGAATTGGATACCCAGAGCAATGATGGAAGGTACACACTCTCCCACATTTTCCTGCGTAGTGACAATGGGACCTACACTTGGTAGGGTGTTCCCACCTGAGGATCCCTTCAAGCTCTTTGTTATTGATGCATTTGTGTGGCCCCAAAGTGTAGTTATAATTCTTGGTCTTCAAGAGCACTGTCTTTGTTCATTGAAATGTATTGAGGCAACAGTCCTGTCAAACCCAGCAGTTGTTGTGACGTTAGCAACCCTCTGATACCGCCATGGGGTAATCCTGCTACTCAAGAAACACATGGTTTTCTCTTGACACAGATTAATAATATTGCTGCAATCTCCAACAGGACTTGACTCTTAAAGTTGAGTCACCGGGTCTTCAGGTTCCCAAGGAGACAACCTTTTTTTGCAAAACATTTTACAGATATTTTGACTGGGTAGAATATAAGGATATTGGACATTTGTCACGGGTTTCTGGTTGTCCTACCATTCACTCTTAAGCAGACAGCAGGATGTTCAGAAACTCCAAACACTGTAACAAACACACGGTAGTTATGGCACTCCCCAGAAGATTCGCATCTCATGTGCATGTACTGTAGCAATGCTTTGTAAATGTATTGTAATGTTTGCAAAATGCTTCGTAAACTCCATGTGTGTTGGCATTAGACAAAATGCCTTGTTTGCCCATGAAGCATACGTAGAGGTGGTCTACTGCAGCCTAAATGTGTCAGGCTCACTGTTTAAGTGCTAAATAGATGGATATATACTTCTATCCAGGCAGAGACCAAAGGGCCCCAGGCTAAGAATATCAGTCTAAATGCTCCAGTCCTTGCTCCAACATAAAGACTCAGAAGTAATTCTGAGATGTGGTCTCATGTTGGAGATTAGAAAATACATACTTCCTCCTGACTAGGATCATCCTAAGGGGGAAAACTGATCCCACTCTCCGAAGGAGAGAAGCAGCTTTCTGTCATTTGGGGTGTAAATTACATTTATCTCTGTTCTTGGCAGGACCAACTAACAGGATTAGACTTGAATGCATTGCTTAGAGACCCAGGGTTTCCAATCAGAAGCTGAAGCAGTCAGATGCCGAAAAGTCAAACACCTTTGCAAACCTTATTCGGATTGATTTGGTGAGCTTTGAAGCTCACCAAAAAATGAAAAAAGAAAAAGTAAAAGAAATCAAACTGAGTATTTTTCTTCAGTGAGACATTTTAATAGCTGCTGTCATTTGACAATGGGTCAGGATCTCCAGTCTTTGGCCATACTCTGGATCTGACATTTGGGGCGCAGCTGGAATTTAAATTTTTTTTTCTCCTCCTACTTGGTGCAGGACAGGTTTTTGCCAAAACTATTATGGCATAAAATTTTATTTTGTACTGTGAGTTTGTTCTATTGAATCTTGGTTTCCCTGATATTATATCAACTGCATTTAGCTTAATTATTTCTATTAGCTGAATGCCTTCACACTCCCTGGTATTTCCTGTGAATAAGAACTGTAGCACTTCATTCCATTAATTTTGCTTGAAGTATGGCAATCCATTTGGTAGGCAGAATTTGAAATAAATCAAGCCTCCGTATTGTCTTGAAGAGGCTAACCTTCTCTTTCACTACCTCCATTTCCCATTCTTATTTCCTCACTCCCTTATCTCCCCCTCACCTTACTAGACTGGGTGCTACAGTCTCTTGAAATCATAGTGTCGCAGAACAATTTTAGTTGGGAGGGTCGTCATCTGGTCTGCCCCCCCCCTCAAAGCAGAGCCAACTCCAAGGCTTGACCAACTTCAAAGATAAATCTGGCTGCTCTGGCTGCAAACCCCCCTCCTTCTGTTACTTGAATTTACACCGATCTCATATCTATTGTTTCTATAAATTCTTAGGGAGCTGTAATTGTTTTGGAATTAACCTATACACACTATAAGCATAGAGCTTGGGTCTTTCATTTTGTTCTTTGCCATAGTGTGTAGGTGGTGAGTTCTTTTGTGTGTCTGTGAACAAAGGATCATGTATAATCACAGCACTGTAGGGCTCTATAATTTCCAAATCCTAAATTACAATGCAGGTAAGTGCACCCAGCAGTAATTTAGGACAAAATATACTACAGGGATCTTGATATTAATCCTTAATCCAAGTATTACAAAACAAGAAAATTCAGAACAAAGGTTACCTTGAAAAGAAAATCAGACTGTGTCAGGATAGAGCAACATAGCTCTGGCGCTCGGTGATACCAGGCAGAAATTATGGGAGTGGCAGGTAAAGACATTTTAGGGTTTGTGATCTCTGGTTAAATTTCATGTAGTAGCTTGAAATGCCTCTGCTTGTCTGTTACGTCACTGACAGGGAGAAGATAAGGATACAGACAGTTCTCAAAGCAGAGCAACAGCACTGACCTGTTGGGTTTTTTACCAGTATCAGATGCTTGTCTGTGAGTTAGAAGACTAGTAGCCAGCTATGCTCAGAGCTACAGGCAGATCAACATCTACTTCTTTCCCTTAGAAATGTCATTAAATGGAGCTGTGCCTCCAGTTGAAGGTGCAGGCAACCTTGTACTCTTCTTGCACGCCCTCTTAGAGGCCTTTTTCCATTCCAAGGCCTTACCCAGTCATTAGGGTTGTCTGCTCAGGGCCTGGGCTGCACCCCACAGCAGGCAGTGTGCAGACTCACAACCAAACTCCCAGCAGGCTAACGGAGACACATGTCCCAGAAGCAAGCAGAATGGAGGCATTTAGCTTAAGCTATAATATATTATAAACCACATGGCAAGCTGAAAAAGCCCTATCTCTCATCGCCCAGCTAATTAGATTGAGTGCAGCGCCATGAGGATGCAATGATACTGATTCCAGTTCTGGGGTTAGCACAGCCAGCTGGGCTATTTGATATCTCAGTAGTCTGGAATAGACACACATATAGTTACCTTATAAGGGACACTGGCCTAATTATCTCCCTTCACAATTTTTTACTCAGTCAAAGGAGTACCTTTTGTCTGAAAGTCTGAAAAAAACTTAACACCTTTGACCATCTTTTAATTGTAAATGCTGCAGCAGAAATACAAGAAGTACAAGAGTTGTACTCCCAAAAGCCTATGCTCTGGACAATAAGACAGAATCTAGAAAAAGTTAGATGACAGAGTTAGCTGTTTAGTCATACTGGGGCTGAGAAATGGTGCTAGGCTTTCCCCACTGATCAAACTTGCTGCCTTATGGACATACAGAAGGTTTGGCTGGTTCTGTCTTTCTGTCTATGTGTCAGTCTGGGAACGCCATTGGGCTCTAGCTCTATCCTGATTCCACATCAGAGTGTGACCTGACTATACATCGTCACTTCTGTCCTTTTCTCTCATGCCTTGGTTTACATGGGAATAAAACCAGGGGCTATGCATTAGAAAGAGGCTGTAGCACTCGTTAACTTCTCTATCTATGCAGTCAGAAGACAGGGACTCTGGGGTCCACCACAGGGCACACCTTCAATATATATTTCTGAAACAGTCTGTGTGGCTTCACCCACACATTTAAAGTTTTTCTTCCTACAGAAAAGCTCCTTTCTAGAACTTTTTACTAATTTCCAGTTTTCCAGAATAGTTATGAAAGCCTGTTTCCAGTCTTTATGCACCCAAAGGTTGTCCAAAGATGTAAATGGAAAAATCTGCTTTTATTCTTCTTCCCTTGTTTATACATATGGGACCATCTTTTCGATATAAAAGAACTTATTTGTAGCCCTACTCTAATGCAAAAGGCTTTGAGTTTCTTGTTACAAGGCTTCAACTTCTCCAGGCTGAGAAACAGTTGGATTTTTTTTTTTTTCATTTGGCTTTCACATGTCATATGCAACATACACTTCCACCCATCTTCTCTTTCACCTGCCTCTTTAATATTCCTTTGGGGCAACTTGCAGTTACACTTTGTCCCAGCCATCACAGTATTTCTTCATGAGTCTTCTTTGTGTCCCTCCAGTCAAAGTGCTTGTTGTTTTTATGTTACTTTTTGGCAAGCTGATCTTGCTTATAATTTATGTCTGGGGCCATATCCTAATTCTTCATCAAATGCATTCGGTTTTGGGGTTTTTCAAGGATTTATCCTATAGCAGGGCATTCATTTTACAAGGACTGCTTTACTTGTCCTAGCTGCAGTAACCCTTTTTTGTTAGTCCCTGATGGATTAGTGGGTAGCTTTTTATACCGCAGTACTCAGTGTAGTCAAGGCTACCATATTTGATTTGTTCAGCCTTATCCTTTAGGAGAGGGTCAGCCTCACTTTGCAAAATTTACCAGATTACCCAAATCACCAACCCTTACATTTTCATTTACTGCAGTTTCTGGAGGAATCTTGCCATACACATTAGCATCCTCTGTCCTTTCCGGAGCTGCTATCTTCAGTTTTTCCAAGATGTTATATTATTTAGGAGTTGTGTCTTTCTGTCTGAATTTCATAGTTTCTTATGTACTTTCTTTTGGTAAGTGCTGCAGGCTGATTATTCTACAGATACTCCTCTAGTTCTTCAGACACATTTACCATACCCTGGAGTTTTCTCCAGAATAGTTTATTGTTTATAAAGCCACTTCATTTGCAGCTCCTGGACCCGTTTTGATTGATACGGTGCTTTTGGGATTCAGGATCTGTCTTTTTTATTCCCAAGGTAGGCTATTTCTACTGCCTGTACAGTGGTGGAAGACTTGTGCTCAGATGCAATTGAAAGTTACATAATCCCAGCTGAATGCTGAAGAGTTCATCTTTCAAGTAATAAAATATTCATTTGTTCCCACTGACATTTTAAAACACGTTAAAGAAGCTTTTCTATGATTTTCCCATTTGTTAAAGCTTGTCTTTAGAAAACTCACATTTGGATCATATCTAATCTGATGGCTTCTTTTAAAACTTTCACAGTGATGGCTCACCTGTGTGAAATGAACATGACAACAGAAAATGCTGTGTTTTGAAAATGGCTGTGATAATGATAATTTGATTTGAAAATATATGAGTATTGTTGAAATACTTCAGATGGCTGTTCATGTCTAAATAAAGCACTCCTCCCTTTGAATAGAGGATACTGTTCATTGAGTTTGACAGATCTCTCATTACTTGCCACACTTTTGGTAAATATTAAAGATACAGTCTTGGGTGAAACCAGTAATTGTTTATAGAAATATCTCATAAAACACAGAAAAAGATTCATCACTGCTGAATGGAGTTGTCTAAAAGCAAAACATTTTTCTAGTAATTCTTACCAAAAAAAGGGCTCAATGAAACACTTGATGTAATTTTCTTGTAAAATCCATGGAGCTTTCCATTAAAAAAAGTTAGCCTATCAGCAGTTAACTGCAAGAAACTGCCACTGACAACATGAACCACGCTGCCTTTATCTAGATAAATATATGTTATGCACAATGTGATACCTTAAGGCAAGAAGCTAGAGGAGCAACTCTAGCGTGAAGCTTACGTACTAATGAGTTATGTTTGTATGTGGGCAGAGAGACGCAAGGAGTTTGTGTTTACTGTAATTTAAACCTTTAAGTCATTAATTAACTTCTGTCCATCTGGCTTATATGTATGAGCTTTATACTTGCTTCAGACCTGTGCTCTTTCACAGCTAGGCAAATGGATTATAGTTACTGTATGATGGGCTCTGACCTACCAGTTTTGATAGTGAGTGCAAACGCAGCTGTACACAGTCAGTTTTCTAGTGTCACTTCACTTCTCACCTCTACTCTCTTTCTTCCTGCTTGCTCCTCTGCACACAGTCTACTTGCTAGATTAGAAATATAACTGACATTTAATCCTTTTACCCCATGACGTCTGCATGATTCTCTGCTGTAGCTAGGAGGACAGAGAGGACATGAGGACAGAGAAGACACTGGGGTTAATAAAACAGAAACCACCATTACAGAAGCCATAATGTGGACAAACTCCAGCCTGGAACACAAGAACAGCTATGCCGGTGGATACCCCGGGATATTCTGAGGAGCAGTTTAGAGGCAGCATGGCGAGGAAGTGGCATCAGCATTTGTCATGGTTTAACTCCAGCTGGCAACAAGGAACCACGTGGCTGCTCACTCAGACCCTTTGTTCAAAGGCTTGTTGCTGCTCAGGGCTCCATTTAAAATCGTTGTTCTTCTGGGTCACTTGATATAGGGTGCTCATAATCAGACTGTAATCTGGGACATGCATCCTCCAAAAACCCACAAAGCCTAGGAAAACTTGTGTTTCCTTTTTACTAGTTGGTGGAGACATAGCTGCTACTTTGTTGATCACATCCATTGGGATCTGATCACGTCCATCTTGCCATTATATTCCTAAAAAATGGATATCCAGCTTTCGGAAGGATTTGAACTATTTTATTCCCTTTCTTCTGCTCTGTTGCCCCATGCGATGATGTCGTCAATGTACTGCAGATGTGTCAGACCTTCACCCTCTTCCGGTGCAGTCTGGATCAGTCTATGGCAAATAGTAGGGCTGTGTTTCCACCCCTGGGGCAGTTGATTCCAGGTGTACTGGATGCCCCTCCAAGTGAAAGCAAAGTGTGGCCTGCACTCTGCCTGGGGAACTGCCCACTGGAAACTGGAGCAGCACTTTTCCTGGAGGAATCCCCTTTTGTGATTGTTCTTTCTTGCAACTCATGTACCCGTGCCTGTAGGATTGAGGTAGGTTGTCCATCCCACTTCCTCATGTCCTCTCTGTGGTCATGTAGGTAAAACCACAGGGTGCCTGGTGGTGTGTGCCCTCTATATTCTCTCTCTTGAGTAGAGAAACGCCTGCACTTAATAGCTGAGATACTGGCCCGTACAGGTGGAGAGTAGGACATATTCTCTTTGAGTTGCTGGAGCTCCTGGAACAGTTTCTTCACAGCTGAGATAAGGGGGGAAGAGAGACTTTCTTCGTATTGCTGGAGTTGGCCAGCCACCTCATCCACCATTGGTCCCTTTTCGCCTTTCCATTCCATCACTGCCAATGAGTTGGCATACAGTGATGGTGTGCTCCATACAAACTTCTGCCACGTGGGCCTTCTGCATTGGACTTCATCAGGATCTGTGGGTAACTGTGCATTGTCTGGGTTATAATAAACCAGCTCCTGCATGACTAATTCCCTCAGGTACTGGATAACTCTTTCCATTGTGGTCCACTTGCTTGGATGACATACAACATCTTCACTGAAGAGGTACCTTGTCCTCACACCTGACAGGAGTTGCCTCCAGAGGCTGAGGGCTTGTGTCTTTTTCCCAACTGCCTTGTCAATGCCCCCTTCCCTAGACAGAGATCCCAGCTGCCTGGCTTCCCTACCCTCTAATTCCAGGCTACTGGCCCCGTTATCCCAGCATTGGAGCAGCCAGGTGACAATGTGCTCGACTGGAATCTGCTGAAATCTTTTTGCGTATCTTGCAGCTTGATCAGGGATAGGATTGGGTGATTATCTCTGGTTCTGCCTCTTCCTCCTGTTCTCGTGATGGCCCTGGTTCATTGTCATCCCTTACTAAGTGAACTGATTTCTTCATGTATTTCTTCTATATAGGGGTGACAGATAATGGCACAGGTTGGTTTTCTGGTTCAGCTGCAGTGCCTGCCGCAGAGGTTGGAGTAGCCGCAGTGCCTGTCCATCTAGTTTCCCTCTCTTTCCCCTGAGGGTGCTGCAAAGTATTAAGCAGTGTTTGCTAGACACTGGGCAGGGGCCGACACAGTGCAGTAAGTTGTGCCTCTCTGGAATAGCCACAGCATTTTCCTTTCAAATATTCTATCACTTTATCAGGGTCCCGTAGTTGTTCGAGGGTGAAGTCCCAGACCACTGGAGGTGAGAAATTCTCTAGGTACCTGCCCATGTTCTCCCACATGCCATGCCACCTGTGACTATCCAGCCTTGGGCAGATCTCTAGGTGGTAGCCTTACGGAGTTGTTTAACGCTAAACAAGATCTGAAACATTCAGGAGACATAGCAATAGGACCAGGCTGGTTTGAGCACCCCAAGGATATTCCAAATTCTCAAAAGCCATTGTACCTGGCCCAAAGGAGAAAAGGGAGGCGAAAGAGCTGGGGAAAGTACCATCCCCACTTCCTCTATAAATTTGGTGTGATTAGTAATAAATTCTGAGAGACAGCGCCTGAGGTGCAGGCAGGACAACAATGCTGCATAAACATGCCAACATAACTGCCTTAAGAGCGATGTTAACATATCATACATTGATATTACACAGGACAGCAAAATGATAATCCTGATCCCTCTCCCATAGGTGATAAACAGCACCGCGAGGAGTATAGAGAACATATAAGAATTTACATAACACAGCCATGTGAACAAACAAAGCAACAATGTGACTAGCGACTATTTAACTAATCTTACAAATGCATATAACAAATGTGTTTTAACAGGCTCTGGTCGTATCTATCATTATCTCAACCCTTCGTGCCCCACATTGGGCACCAAAAAGGACTGTTGTGGTTTAACTCCAGACAGCAACAAAGAACCATGCAGCCGCTCACCTACCCCCCCCCCAGCTGTGGGATTGAGGGGAGAATCAGAAGAAAAAGGCAAAACCCGTGGGTTGAGATAAAGGCAGTTTAACAGAACAGCAAAGGAAAGAGGAAAACAACAATAATAATACTGATAGAGGAATGTGCAAAACACGATTAATGTACCACCGCTCACTGACCAGACTGGGAGGCCCCCAGCCTGCATCCAAGCAGCGATTTCCTGTCCCCTCCTCCTGCCAGCTCCCTAGGCTATATACTGGGTATGGCTTCACATGGTCATACACATACCTGTGTCCTGATCACAGAATCATGGAGTGGTTAGAGTTGGAAGGGACCTTGAAGATCATGTTGTTCCAACCCCCCTGCCATGGGCAGGGACACCTCCCACTAGACCAGGCTGCTCAAAGCCCCATCCAGCCTGGCCTTGAACACTTCCAGGGATGGGGCATCAACAACTTCCCTGGGCAACCTGTTCCAGTGCCTCACCACCCTTACAGTAAAGAATTTCTTGCTAATATCTAATCTAAATTTACCCTCTTTCAGTTTAAAACTGTTCCTCCTTGTCCTATTGCTACACTCCCTCATAAAGAGTCCCTCCCCATCTCTCCTGTAGGCCCCCTTTAGGTACTGGAAGGCTGCTGTAGGGTCCCCGGAGCCTTCTCTTCTCCAGGCTGAACAACCCCAACTCCCTCAGCCTGTCTTCACAGGAGAGGTGATCCAGCCCTCTGATCATCTTCATGGCCTCCTCTGGACCCACTCCAACAGGTCCATGTCCTTCCTGTACTGAGGACTCCAAAGCTGGACACAGTACTCCAGGGGGAATATGACAAGAGCAGAGTAGAGGAGCAGAATCACCTCCCTTGACTTGCTGGCCATGCTTCTTTTGATGCAACCCAGAATGCGTTTGGCTTTCTGGGCTGCAAACACACGTTGCCGGCTCATGTTGAGCCTCCCATCCACCAACACACCCAAGTCCTTCTCCCAAGGGCTGCTCTCAATCCATTCTCTGCCCAGCCTGTATTTGCACTTGGGATTGCCATGACCCATGTCCAGGACCTTGCACTTAGCCTGGTTCAACTTCATGAGGTTGGATGGGCCCACCTCTCAAGCCTGTCCAGGTCCCTCTGGATGGCGTCCCTTCCCTCCAGGGTGTTGACTGTACCACACAGCTTGGTGTTGTCAGCAAACTTGCTGAAGGTGCGCTCAATCCCACTGTCCATGTCACTGACAAAGATGTTAAACAGCACTGGTCCCAGTACTGACCCCTGAGGAACTCTCACTGGTTTCCACTTGGACAGCTCCTTGGGAAAATTAACCCTATCCCAGCCAGAACCAGGACAGCATTTCTGTCATGTAAGTGCAGCATTTCAGTTGTATAAGTGGTATCTGCCATCTTACTTTTTAATGTAGAGAAAACTTTGAAAGTATTTCTGAAAGATGATTAATAAAATTACTGTTATGGAGGATACTGCAATAGACTGATGTAATTCTGAAGACATTAGTGTTAAAAATCTAATCTGTACCCCTTAACCTTACAAAGTTTTCTGAAATGTACTTCTTCATTAATTAAATCTGTAATTCTACAGATAAAACTATGAGGTGGAAATACTTCAATAGATTTGTACCTTCCATTTGATTTTTCTTTTCGAACAAAGAATTCTGGGTAATAGCCTCTCCGACACCAAAGTCACTACTGGAGGAAATATTACTATTGGAGCATGGACTTTCACAATTCTGATTTCCTGACGTGTTTGAATAAGGAAAAATGAAAAAGATTTGTATATGTTAAGGAGACGTCTATCATGCTCATAAGAAGCATAAACTTTTTAATGCACCAGTAACTTTGTTTAGGACTTTACTGGGAATGCTTTTGCAATTTTTCTATGTTTAAATGATGTAGTATTTTAAATTATTGCAGGCAGAAAAACTTAGAACAAAAGTGATCTGTTTTAAAAGTGGCTAATGGAGCAGATCCTACAGAACAGAAACTAAGTTACTCCTAGTATCAGGTCTTACAGGAAAAAAAACTATTCTAGAACCATAGTGAATAAATATTCTTGAGTGTTCTCTCTGTGTAGCTTTACTCACTAACAATATCACGTTAAGGTTAGAAGAGCAGCTGTTGAGTAATTCCTGTCATGAAACAATGCTTCATCCAGTATTTTCTAGAATCTCTCACATTGCAATTTCCAAGTTTCAGCTTTCTTTTCTTTGCTAACCGGGGTTAGCACAAACTACAGTCTCAGTTGCTTTTGTTCAGTGCATTTGGTTGTTAAAGGTAAAGGCAACACTAAATGCCAGCTTTGGATAATTTACAGCTCTGATCTTGTGTTATCTGAAAATAAAGAGACTCTTTACATGTGGGAACACTAGACTCTGATGAAAAAGAATCTGACATCCTGATCTTCGTCATGAACAATTGGGTGCTCCAGTTTACCTAGAACTGGAACAGCTTGTATAAACAGAGACTTAACATCAAGGAAAGGAAGGGAAGGGATAAGGGATGATATGTTGCAATAGGGCTTACTCTAATGTGAGCCTAGAATGAAAGGAACAAGATGGATCCTGCATAGTTGTCACTACAGGGGAGAGAGAACAGAAGAAATTTTAGGATGGATATTAAGTTACTACAAAAAGTAGTCAAAGCTACTCATTCCCTAAAAGTAAACCTAAATAAATTTCAGATGTATCAGCAAGACAGTGCTGGAGTCCAAAATCTTCCTTTGTTTCATTTTTAAACAAAATGTTCCTGTGTGTCACAGCTGCATGTGAAGAAGAAATCAGAAGTGAACGGTGGGACCAAGAGAGCCTTGTACTGATGAATGCCACGTCAGTTAGAGCTCTCTCTGGGAAGGAACATGCAAGAGTAAGATGAATTTCTCATTGAAAATAAAAAAGAAACCAAAAGAATGCACAGCATTTGTAAATTATGTAAAAACTTGCCTTCTGCTCAAAGACAATAGACATTGTCAGAAACCTCTGAGACACATGAATCACTTCTACCTTCTGCCATAATATTTGCACGAATGTGAACGAGAATAGTGAGTAGAAAGATGCAGATCTACACAAACTACACAGCCAACAGTGGAATTCATTCTTAGAAGGAAGCATTGAGCTTCATTGCTAAAATGCCAAAGTTATGACCTGAGTCCTGTACTAGTTTGAGACACTCAAAGATTGCATTTGTGCAGCCAGTCATAGTGGTAACTGTGAGGGATCGATTCCAGCACCAGAGCAGTTGTAGACAAAAAGAGAGTGAAATGTTGACATGTTGCACAGCTGTACAAGTTGGTATTGCTGTGGCAATATGTAGCTCTCCTACTTCCCCAGGAAAAATATGGCTTCCCAACTGGAAGGCCCTTGACTGTTCTCTGACACTACGCTTATTCTCTGCTATGAAGCAGAGCCTAGTCATGCTTCCTCCCTAGAAAGATGTCAGTGAAGGACACTTTAGCAACATAGAAATCAATAGCTGTGGTCTCTGTTTAAAAGAGTGAGTGTTAAATCACCTACACACATACTCTGAGCACAATTTTCAAAACTTTGAGCAAAACAATCCCTTTGCCTTTGTTTTCGAGTTTGTAATGCCGGACTGTTACCCATTTGGAACCGATATTAGTTAACCATAAAAGTATTATTTAACTATGGCTCATTTCATGGTTTAAAGTTTTATAGAATTTGCACCATCATATTAGAGAAGAGTATTACATGGTTTCAGTGCTGATTTTCCTAGAATTAAAATAACTTCCTTATACAATCTGGGGGATATCAGTCATCCGAAACTAACATATGGTACATTTGTATGCATTCTAGCAATTTTTTTTCATTGCTCTTTTGAGAGGGTTTATGTTGATTTTGAGAGAATTATGAAAGTTGTAATGAAAAAGCTAATGGAAATCTTTAATCCTAACGTGAGAGCACCATCTAGCGGCAAATAACATACCGCCTACTTGGGTAATCTGCACCTTGTGAAAAGAAACACAAGATGCTACAATACGTATAATTGAGTGGAAAATTATGTCTATATATTTTTGGTTTATGTGATAGACATTGAGTATGCCGTCTTAGCAACTGTCAGATGCATCCATAAGATTCGAAAGTAATTCCAAACTATGCATAGCTGTCATGAAAAGATCAATTAGACAGGGGTAATAACACTAACCATATGGTTTCTGAATGCATCAGGATGACCATATCCCTAAATTACTATGGGCTGTGTAGTATCAAAAAGTATAACTACATCCCTGTCATGGAAAAATCATGTTTGAATTCAGTTCTGTATCCTAGACCTGCTAGGTCTAGATATTTTCACAAAGGTACTCTTCTTTAGGTATGGAGGAAATACCTAAAGCTCAGATATTATTAAAAAACCTGAAAAAATCCTCATAAAATAGCTGTTTCTTAGTAATACATATTTTGCTTAAGTATAACTACATACCAGTTCCTCAGGTAATTATTTTTTCTTTCAGAATTATATTCTAGGTGTTTTCAGAGTCATGTTCAATGTACTTTTAATAAACATTCCCAATTTAACAAACACTCTCAAACAATCACATTATTGTATGAGATTTGCAATTAACCAATTACCTGTGCCTATCCAGCCCAGAGAAAGTGTCATTTTAGGATGAAAGGTACATCCACACCTGCTATATTCTAGCTAGCTCAAGCCACACTAGCATCAGTAAGAACATCTTCAGAGAGGTTGTTCGAGCTGCTACGCTATGCTGAACCGCGTGCCACCAGGCCTTCATTATGCTTGCTATATTAAATAGCTGGGTTATAAAGAGCTCGAATGTGCCTATCCACATTGATTTTGCATCTTCATCTAGCTGCGCAGATATGCCCTAGATAGACATTTTACAGCACTATAGTCCACTTTATAAATTCAGTGTAGTCCCACTGATACCACAGCAATACTCAGTGGTTACGAGGATTCCTCTAAACCAGTGTGATGCAGCCCCCTGATTCTGTAGCCCTTTTACTTTCCACTTCTTGCTCTTTCTCTTCCTGTCAATTCATTCCTTTCTACCTCACTCCATACTTAATTAGGGGTAAATTACTGTAAGGGATATTTAAAGGTGGCCAGCAAAGGACTTTCTAAAAACTGTAATTATCCTTTTTTGTTTCTTTACATTGACTAAAGGAAAAACAAAAGGCCTTTTTTTTTTTCCCCCAAGTAAAAGAGTTCCTTTCTCCTACCACATTCCTCCCTCTCCCGTCCCTTAATCTTACCAATGTTGTCAGGTCTTGCTCAATCTCTTACTGAAGACAGGTCTGTCCCCTTTTCTTGATCATGCACTGTACACATGGGCAGCGAGACTACAAATCTCAAACAACTGTTTCTTTCTACAGTTGATTCACTGGTTGCAGTGGTTAAATAGGAGCTGAAAAAAAATGTAATGACCTTTTAGTGAAAAAAGTCTTTCAATTGTTCAACCTTTACTTTACTTTTTCTTTTAGGGTTATGCCTGGTAATTGTGTGGCTTGCATGCGGCATCTGCAGAGGGTTGAATATGTAGCATAGGTTCTCTGCAGCTTGATTTGATTCAGCTTCCTGTGCTATGAACAAATGTCACTTGATAAAATGTCACAAAATGCAGTTGTGTCCACGCCTTGTAAGTCCAGCAGAGGACAAAGTTAGCTTTGAATGTTGGAGGAGAGTGAAGAATGTTCTGGAATTGCAGTTGAAATCTACTTGAAGGATAATTCAAAGTCTAATGATACCAGAAGATAACTGAAACTAAGGATATTCTACGGATCAAATTATATCCTTGAGGATATATGTGAATCTCCCCAGGGAAATCAAGACAAAAGATATGCAAGTAAAATTTTATTCTCATTGGAAAATAAGAAACTATCAGGGTATTTGGCTTCTGTATGTTTGGGGTTTGGTTGGATATTGGGGTTTTTTTTACGGGAGAAAATAAGTAGAGAGTGTTCTCAATAGTTCTCAATTCTTATATGTCAGATCACATGATATAGGTCAAGTCCTAAAAAAGTGAAAGATAAATGTTTTCAAAAGCTTCTTAATTACATGTTTTTAAAGTATTTAAAGTTCTATTTCCATAAAAACCATATGACAGTTATGAATAAGGAACAGTTTAACACAGTCAGTTTTCATAATGAACAGATCTTTGGAGATACATAATTTTGGAGGTTAAGATTGTATTACTGCATCGGAATACTGATGTAAGTGCTATTGTGTGAATAAGATACTGCATGAATCACTACTACTACATCTACTTGTTACTTACACCTTATTTATCTCAAATATCTGCAAATTTTGTTCATATAGGCCTAGTTCCTGTTGATTTATTCTGGCTAGAAATCTGGCAGTTTTTGCTCTGCAGCTGATTAGAAATGCTCATATGCCTAATTCATGCAGCTCAATATTTGTGGCAGTGACATTTAGCTGAGAAAAGTCAACAGGTAAGGTGGTAACATCCTAAAGCATTCTTTCTAGATCTGCAAGAGCGCATCTGTCAACACTTAAATTGAACACAGAAATTAGCTACATCACAGTCCAGATTCAACATTTGCGCAGTCACAGTTCATTGACTTCATCAGGATTACTGCAGGGTTAACTTGGCCCAGTTTCTCTTTCTTAACAGAGAAGGCAGAGTTACTGAATGCCTTCTTTTCTTTGGTCTTCACTGATAAAGCCATCCCTCACGAATCCCATACCCTGGAGGCAAGGGGGAAGGTCGGGAGAGAGGAAGACTTTCCCTTAGTTGAGGAGGACCGGGTCAGAGACCACTTGGCCAAGCTGGACATTCATAAATCCATGGGCCCTGACGGGATGCACCCGCAAGTGCTGACAGAGCTGGCAGATGTTATCGCTAGACCGCTCTCCATCGTCTTTGCAAGGTCATGGGGAACAGGAGAGGTGCCCGAGGACCGGAGGAAGGCTGACTTCACTTCAATCTTCAAAAAAGGCAAGAAGGAGGACCCAGGGAACTACAGGCCGGTTAGTCTCACCTCTGTCCCTGGGAAGGTAATGGAGCGACTCATTCTGGATGTCGTCTCCAAACACATAGAGGAACAGGAAGTTATTGGAAGTGGTCAGCATGGATTTACCAAGGGCAAATCATGCCTGACCAATCTGATAGCTTTCTATGATGTTATAACGGGTTGGCTGGATGAGGGGACAGCCGTAGATGTCATCTACCTTGACCTTAGCAAGGCTTTTGACACTGTCTCCCATAACATCCTCATTAGGAAGCTGAGGAAGTATGGGCTAGATGAGGTGACAGTGAGGTGGATCGAGAGCTGGCTGAGTGACAGAACTCAGAGGGTTGTGATCAGCGGCACAGAGTCCAGTTGGAGGCCTGTAACCAGTGGTGTCCCTCAGGGGTCAATACTTGGTCCAATTTTGTTCAATATATTCATTAATGACCTAGATGAGGGGACAGAGTGTATCCTCAGCAAGTTTGCTGATGATACCAAGCTGGGAGGGGTGGCTGACACTCCAGAGGGCCGTGCTGCCATCCAGCATGACCTGGACAGGCTGGAGAGCTGGGCAGAGAAGAACCAAATGAGGTTCAACAAAAGCAAGTGTAGGGTCCTGCACCTGGGAAGGAAGAATACCAAACACCAGTATAGGTTAGGGGCGGACATGCTGGGAAGCAGGTCTGAGGAGAAGGACCTGGGGGTCCTAGTAGACAGCAAATTATCCATGAGCCAGCAGTGTGCCCTTGTCGCCAAGAAGGCCAATGGCATCCTGGGCTGCATAGGGAAGACTGTGGCCAGTAGGTCGAGGGAGGTCATTCTCCCCCTCTACTCTGCACTGGTGAGGCCACAACTGGAGTATTGTGTCCAGTTTTGGGCTCCCCAGTTCAAGAGGGACAGGGAACTACTGGAGCAAGTCCAGCGAAGGGCAACCAAGATGATTATGGGACTGGAGCACCTCCCTTATGAGGAAAGGCTGAAAGAGCTGGGACTCTTTAGCCTGGAGAAGAGAAGGTTGAGGGGGGACCTGATTAATGTTTACAAGTATCTAAAGGGTGGGTTTAAGGAGGACGGAGCCAGGCTCTTTTCAGTGATTCCCAGTGACAGGACAAGGGACAATGGGCACAAGCTAGAACATAGGAAGTTCCGTTCAAATACACGGAAAAACTTCTTTACGGTGAGGGTGACAGAGCACTGGAACAGGCTGCCCAGGGAGGTTGTGGAGTCCCCTTCTCTGGAGATTTTCAAGACCCGCCTGGATGCAGCCCTGAGGGATGTGCTCTAGGCAATCCTGCTCTAGCAGGGGAGTTGGACTAGATGATCTCTAGAGGTCCCTTCCAACTCTGAAGATTCCGTGATTCCATGATTCCGTGATTCCGTGAATCACCATGGAAAGGTTTTACCATTTTCTTCATTATTTGCATAGCAAATTGTTCAGATATTTTTTCTAAGGAGTAGGCCTTTTGGCTATCCGCTTTCTTCTCACACATGTGAGAGATTTGCTTCTCAGTAATATGAATAAGGCATCCCATATTTTTGCTTTCAGTAGCAAAAGCAAATCCGTGCACTGTGTTCTTCCTGATAACTGGATGGCCACACGCTTAAGTTAAAGAAACCCTTTTTCTCTCTCCATGAGAGGGCAGCGTTGCTAATGGCATACTCCTGCACTCAGATGCTTTTTTAGCTGTCGTTCAGTAGGTAACCATTTCTTCTGCAACTTTTGTGTATAACAGAGAAACGTCTTTAAAATAAAATACAGAGGAAAAAGTTTTCTCTTCACAGGTATTTTACAACCTATCGTGTCCCTTCTAGCACTAAATTCTGGAAAACAACATGTTAGATAGATAGCATAGTAATTACACAAAGTGCCTTTGCTCAGAATATCCATGTAAAGACGATAAGCAATTCCCCCCCAAGCTTCTTACTATTTTTTCTCATTTCCCCAGCAAGTAAACCCCTATCCTTGCTGGTAGTACATGGGATGCTTGAATCTTTTATTGTGGATGTCATCAAATGAAAACAGCCATATAAAAGAAGGTCCCCAGGTCAAACATCAGTTAAACCCTAAGTTCCAGAACTTATCCCTATGCTAGGAGTTGGAGGGAGTCTCTTAGAAACCCATGGCATCCCTAAAATTTCACCAGCTCTGCAGAGGCACATTTTGCAGACCTTTTTTTTTAATTTAAACTTCCATGTTTTTGAATAAAACGTATGTCCATTGATGACATCAATAAACTGACATCATATATCAGAATTTAATACAAAATTGACTTCACTGAGACTAGGCTTCCTGCTACGCATCCCTACCATTACAATGGTAAAAGAACTGGTTTTGCTAATAAATGCCCGGTTGCCTCACAGAATTGAAAGCTGGGAGCTAGGGAATTTGATCTGTAGGACAAATTCGCATGCAAGGATCACTGGCACAAGTGGAGGGAGTTTCCCCAGCGAGAACATTAGGCTTGTAAGAGCAGTGCTCTCTGAGGAAACTTACATGAGGTTCTGTGCTTCTGAAACAGTACCAATAAAAAAAAGAACCATCCTGTCAGTCTGATTTCAAGGGCCGCTGAAGAAAATTGGGTCCATCTAACTTACACTGAAGGAAGCCACTGCCACTGAACTCTTGAAAGTGTTGTCAGAGCTCTTTGGGGTTAGAAAACAAAAATATGGACTATATTATACTCTGTGCATACACTGAGTGAACAGAAAAGCACTATAAAGTGCTGCTTCTCCTTGTTGCATGTGTGATTTAGACTGTATGATAAGCTCAAATAACACCTCCTCCCACATAATATTTTGTACCTTTGATTTGTTTTTCTGGTTCTAAGAAAGATATCTGAAGAAATCAATTAGCTGTACAGATGTAATGATAACATAAGCCAAGGAAAATGCACGCTAGGCAAAGAATGACCTTTGTGATACATCCATCTCAGCAGATCCACCCTTGATTACAAATATTCATGGCTAATGGTATAGTTTTAATTATAATGGAACACTTCTTGTTGAGATGCTGCAAATGCATCAGATTTTCAAACGCTTTTATATTTGAATGTTTTGCCAGTGCTTGCTGAAACCCCTTGAGAGGCAATAATTTTCTTTGAAACTTGCCAAGGCCAACTTGTAGCCAAGATATTGCATGATAAAAATCCTAAATGAGGTAAAAAGCATTGATTTTAAAAAAATAAATGCGCAAGTATTCTTTCCTTTCACAAAAATACTTTTTCAGTATCTGGATTCTTTTTCTGATGAAAACAGAAAGTGAGGGGACAAAATCCTTATGGGAAACTCATGCTCCAGTGGATGATATTTCTTGACATGCGATATTCTTAGGAATACAGAAAGTACTAAATCAGGTCATACTCAAGGTCCATTTTGTCTTCGCCATCTACTACTTTATTAGCATATTCAAATAATTCTGAGAGATAAGTGAGGTGGGATCTTCTTTGTTTATTTTAATTGATTTTTTTTATTTTAAAATTTTATTTATTTTTTAAATTAATAGTTTATTTAAGTTTATTGTAATTGTGAGATTTTATATTTTGCAATTTTTTTTTGTTATTCCATTTTAATTATTGTGGCAATCAATGTACCTTAATGAAGCTTAGTATTGTATAATACACTAGATCAGCCCAAGAGTCTTTTTCAAAGACTGATAGAACTGGTTCACTCCAGAACAGAAGCTACTTCTATTGAATGTTTTGCTTAGTGTTAACAAAACTAAATACTGAAGATCCTTTAACTACCTTACATAACTTGTTTCTTTCTCTAGTTACTATATCACTTTCCTTGTAAATTAATGACATTTTAAATGCCTAATTCAGTTTCCTTTGTACAGGTAAAACTTCATTATTTTCATTCAACCTCTCTTTATATATCTTTAAATATAATCTAATGTCTGTTTTTCCCTTGCTTTTTATTTTGCATATGAAACCGCTATGTAACTACCTCAGCCTAGAATCCTTTAAAAAAAAATGCTGCAGAGACATGGTGGAAACTGTGATCTAACTTGTCTGCGTGTCTTGCATATTTTTTCCTTTGCTTCAAGAAGGATGATCCTGGGAACTACAGGTCAATCAGCCTTACTTTTGTTCCTGTGCAATCATGGCATGAGTCTTGGAAGACATTTCTGGGCACATAAGGAGAAAAGTGGCACAGAATACCCATCATTGGCCAACCTGATTGTCCTCTATAATTAAATGACTGTGGGATGAGGAGAGACCAGTGGATGTTGTCTACTTTGACTTTAGCAAAGCTTTTGACACAACCTTCCGTAGTATTGTTGTAGCCAGATGGGACTCGGTATAGACAGATCAATTACTAGATGGATGAAAAACTGTGCATCGTCAAACTCAAAGAACAGTGGTTAATGGTTTGTACTTCACCTCGGGGCTGATTACAAGTGAAGATCCTCAGCGGTCTAGTCTGGGACCTCTCTTTTTTCACAACTTTATCAATGACCCAGGGGATTAGACAGAATGTGTCTTCTGCAAACCTGTCAGTGACACCAACCTGGGGGGTTGTCGTGGACAGGGGTGCAGTTGATAGTTGAAGGCAGGCTTGCCATTCAGAAGAACCTAGGTTAGAGGAATGGGTTTACAGAAACCTCTTTAAATTCAGCAGGGACAAATGTTAAGTCCTGCAGCTGGGATGGACTCATCCCTTGCAACGGTAAAGGCTGGGAACTGACTGGATAGAGAGAACACTGCTGAAAAGGACCTCAGGATCCTGGTGAACAGTGAGCTAAACATGATTCAGCAGTATGCCCTGGCAGCAATGAAGGCTAACAGTGTACTGGGCTCTATCAACAGCAGCACAGCCAGCAGACTGAGAGAAGTGATTATCCCCTGTCACTCAGCACACACTAGACTGCACCTGGAATACTGTGTCCAGTTTTGGTGCCCCTGGTGCAGAAGAGATGATCAAGTTGAGCAAATCCAGCAGAGGACCACCACGATGGTCAGAGGCTTGAAGCAATTGCCCTGTGAAGAGAAGTTGAGAAAAACTTATTCAGCCTGGAAAAGTCTTAGGAGGGCCTAGTAACAGCCTTTCTGTACCTAAAAGGGTGTTACCCAGAAGACGGAGCTGGGCCTTTTACCAAGGTGCATTGTGAGAGAATGAGAGACAACGGCCACAAATTGAAATGGGTGAGATTCTGACTATTGAAAAGAAGTTTTCCCTTAAAGGTAATTAAACACTGAAACAGGCTGCCCAGAGAGATTCTGGGATCTTTGTCTGCTAATTTTCAAGACCCAACTGGATAAATCCCGAGCAACCTCATCTGAATGCATTGTTGACCCTGCTTTGAGCAGGTAGTTGGACTACAGGACCTCTGAGAATGTAAATCGTTCTGTGAAACAGGAGATAGTTGAAAGCTCTTCTTTTAAAAATGTTACATGGACAATAGTCTCTTCTGAACACTGAGATATTTGAAAAGCCCTTTGTATTGTTTCATTGTTGGTACTCAAAAAATAAAAATGCAAGATATTTCTTTGGGAATGCAAAATATTGATGTGATATCATCACCTGGTTAGTATAACACTATTTACAATGCAGCCACAGAAGCTGAGTGACTTGTTAACACCTGTGTTTCACCATCACAGAAGGACTAGGATGTAAGTAAATGCCTGTAATGAAGTATTTATCATACTTGTGCTGTGAGATAATACAGAGAAGTGTTTTATTACATGGAGGTGGGATTGGCACCAGCAATAACAGCTGTCAGTGTGAGGCTCCCCAGAAATCCAAAAAATGACAATCATTCCATTCAGTGTTCATATTTTTGCAACAAGCTTTTACTTCATGCTTCAAAAGAACAGAGCTATAAATTAAGCAGAACAATATGTATTCGTATTTCTTCAGAAATATGGTAGGTAGCATGCCATATGACTGATCATAGATTAGGAATAAAATCCCAGGAGAGAACCACAGAGATGGATAAAATAGTGAAGGCTGATGGAAAGAAAGTAAGTGTGTCTGTAGAGCACAAAACATGAGACACAGATAGAATGAAAATCTAGTAACACCCAAGAAGCTTAAAAAAAACAATCTGCAGATTTTGTGTTATACCTCTGTGAAGACCAATACAAGGAAGAAAAGATGAGATTGCAACCCTGGTAGAGTGGGAAATATGTGCCTCTTGCTGGCGTTAGATGACTTGTGGCAGAGCTTGCCAGCATTACATAATGGAGCAGCAATAGACACGCAGTTCTGGGGTCTGCACTGCCACCTGGAATGTTGACCTCACATGCCAAACACGTTCAGCTTTTGGTCTCTGCAACCATAATGTTACACAGCGCAGACTGCTTTTATGGGAAAGCATCTCCACTTACATGCAGTGATGCAGGAAACTTTGGGTGATACTTCCTATCATTCCAGGTAGATTTCACCTTTGAGATTTGTGGACGTAGCTTTTCCTATTTCTGTTTGCTTCTCTGTAAAATGTGTAAAGATCTATAAAATACCTCAAAGATGGTATGAGAATTACCATGAGCAAGAGACCTGTTCAGGCATTCGTGATAACACAGCTGTAGATCACTCTTTCCTGGAAGGATACTATTCCTCTAAGTATATCCTTAATGTGATGAGGTCATATTTGAGCATGTGTATCTCTGGAACCGCCCATTCCAATGCAATGTCCTCTCTTTACATTATTAGGCTGCTAGGCCACTGCATCAGTGACGCATGTGATTTCCCAGCTAGAGAAGGCTGTAACTGGACATAAAATCTCACGCATTAAGGACTCCTGTGGTATTCTGTTTGGAAATACTTCCAACACACAACTTCACTCTAAAATGCTCTTAGAGTTTTGGAGAGTTAGCATTTGATCCAAGAATGGCATTTCCACTTATAATACACTGGGCCCAGACTTGTGTACAGCTGCTCCTTTAAGGACAGATTTCAGAACTCCAGAATGAGATCTTCTCTTTTGTATATGGTGCTTAGTATTTAACTATTGTTTTCCAGAGGAAGAAACACTTCTCTGGCTTTGGTTGTAACCTTAAGTTCAAGGACAGTCTTGCAAATATGCATGATTCAGTTTGAATATTTGCTCCGCCTCACATAACTCAGCCATGTGCATCCAGCCTAGCGTGTCAAAAATATGCCTTTTTTGACCCTACTTAATTTGGCTTTAGAATGAATGTTACAGTCTGATATTTCACATCTGCTCTTCTTTTTAAATGCACTTTAACAAATATCTGCAGCCAAAGTCCAAATCCTCAGATGCTAAAAATCAACCTTGCTCCTTTGAGTAAGTACGACTATGTCAACCGAACAACTAACTGCTCCAGTGAGTATTGAATGTAAGCTAGAGGGATGCACTAATTTTACAGTGGTGCACAAAGAACCCAATTTGCACAGTGAACGAGTATGTTTAGAGAACAGACTTATGTAATTCATCTATTTTGGGGATTAGCCATCCCTAAGTTCTGAAAAAGGTAACTGGGTTGGACTATTTATAGAGTCGGTTCCTATAGTTACAGCACAGATGCTAGCATGGAACAAAAACAAAGATAGCTCAAGCCATCTCCTCAGCACGTCTTGGTAAATTTATACTCTTACAAATGTTTATAGATCTCTCAGATACAAAGAGATTTGGGGGTCTAGGATGCTACTATTGCCTCAGCATCTGTCTGCACATTAGTATGCCCTATTTCCTATCAGCTTCTGACCATGCCTTTGTTTTTCAGGTCATTTGTATTACAGATATATCCAGAGACTCCTTTTAAAGGAGTTTCCCAGTGTATGATAGAGGAGAAGGGGCACTAATCTTGGGAAAACTAATGCAATAATTGCCTAAATGATTCTGATCTTTAATTTCACAAGGCTGCTAGGGATGATGGCTCAGAATCCTTCCTTTACATGATTCTCTGTTTTCTCAGATGCATTTGTAGGATCCCTGTAAAACTACAAAGCCCATTGTTACTGCTACAGGATGATAACTGTGCATAAGAATTAATGAGAAAATACAATCCATACTCAAAGAGTTCACAATCTTGAGATCATACAGAATTGTACAATTTATAGGAACGGAAGGAACAGTTTGTAGTAGGTTAGTCTAGGTTTGGGCTGCTTCTTATAGATTCTGCTTTTTTATAAATAAATATTTGTCTCTATATAGTCATTGTTATCTTTTCTTAAATATTGAAAAACAGTCAATTGTTTTGGTAATGGGCAGTAAGAAGAGGGCAAAGGAGACATGAGGAGGAAAGTTATCTGGCTAATGGAGAAAAGCCTGTTCCTAACATAGGGGTTACCACAGAAAAAAAATCAAGTTAGGGACAGGATTCTGGAGGGATGACCATTTTAATAAGGACTATGAAGCACGGAAAATGAAGTACCTTGCTTAGGCAGAATTGGTTAATTCTTACCTTCACTAGTCTATCCTATGAGATAGGGAGATGACAATGTAAAACAAAGGGTAGCAGAAAATGAGGGCAGAAATATAGGGTAGGTCCGTCACTACTCAGCATTCTATATTGTTATTCATGCACAGTGCAAGCTAAGCAATTTTTGATTTGTTTGTATCCTACCCCATCCTGCATAGATTAAAATGACAGTGCACGAAAGCAGGGATCTAGGCCTTTTGCAAAAAGCCTAGAAAATTAAGATGAAGAGTCTGAATTTCATATGGAAGAAGAGACGCAGCCTAGGAATAGATTTCAGCAGAGGCTAAGAGAACTAAACAGTTTAACAAGAAAATATTTAAATTGAGTTAGTGTGTATAGCTTTGTGAGAGAGGAGAAATACGCTTGCCAGAAAGGAAGATCTAAAAGAAATACACTGACTAGGATAATCTATCTAATTCACTGAAACTATCACTACAGTTAATAATAATGCTCCCCTCTATTGACGATTGTAGTAGAAAAGACCAGGGTGATGATCTGTGGAGACAAATTACAATTTTTTCTTCTTTTGAATCTCATTGGTTCAACATAGAAACTGAAACATAGAGAAACAAAGAAACACTTAAGCACTGAGACCTGTACATCTTGCCATAAACTGTATTTTCTCATAGCCTACATTTTCAAATCCAACCATAGAAAAGAATGAATTAAAAAGCAGAACAGGAAGTGACTGATGTTCAAAATGCATATAAAGTGCTAGACTTCTTGATGAACTAGCTTATGAGAAGTACTATAAGAATTTCATTCAGTACTGATATTTCAGGGAAGTCTAAGAAGAAAAGTGAGTTTTGAGAAAATTAATGAGTCAACTTAGAAGGATTTAAAATATACATATAATGCAAATAAAATGCCTGTATTTAAAATGTCTTTTGAGTTCTGTAAAAGAAAATTATTAATGTAATAATTTGATTTTGACAACTATTAATAATCCAGCTAATAATTTAGTAAAAAGGATGGATTAAATAAAGCAGGGAAAATATAGAAAAAGTATTGTCCCTTTAGAAAATAGTATAAATATATGTACAAATATACTAAGAGATTATCTTGAAGAAACTTCAGGTCAAAATATTTAACTACTGAGTTAACCTTCAGTAAGTCTTGTACCTAGAAGTTTTCATTTAAAGGACTTTATTTCTGGGACAACATCTTTAATAAATAACTTAAAACATTTTATTTGCTGTAATTAATATCTCAAATAATGAAAAGCTTCATATAAAATACAACACATTTTTTTTGTCCGTAGTAACACCATTATTAGAGGGTCTGCATCTTCTTGCATGTTTGCATAGCACCTAGCACAATATTTTCTTTCAAAACCCAAACAAAACAATGATTTTTGCCGGTTCTCTATGTTTTCAATTTTTTCAGCTGACTATGGACTAAGATTTTTTCAGGGCATTCACAGGATTGAAGGAAAGGTCTGAAATGTCATCATTCATTTGTAAATTGTACTCATCATTCCCATGAGATTTCATCAAGCTCCAGATTGCTTACTTGGATGCTATCTGCTCATCTGCAGTGACTGCAAAAAATATGGGAATATGAACTTGAAATGTCTTTTCAGTAGAAAGGATAGAAAAATATGTGGCTACCTGCATAACACATGCAGACCTTCATTGTTCCATCCTGTATCATCCTGAGTCTTCATGGTTATTTTATGCAAAGCTAGCACATTCATTCTTACGACAGTTTTGTTAGGTCAAACCTGATACTTGTAGGTATCTGCTGCTCACTACCTTCCACTTTCAGGATCAAGTGGACACCAATATTTAATTACTCAAACTGTTTTTAGTAAATGTCTTAATTGCTTTTAAAATTATGATTTTATAGAGTATGCGTGTATGTGCTTGTGTGTGCAGATGTATGCTGAAGAGAGGGTTCCTGAATCCTGAAGTCTTGAATGAGGTGCTTCAGACTGGAAAAGGAGGGGGTTCGGATTTTAGACTCACCCCTGTTTCACTGTTAGATGCATTTCCCTCTGGAATTACTTGTGCTCCAAAAATTGGTCTCTTTGTGTGGCTTGTCAGGGATGCCATGTTGGTTTCAAGGATAACAAAAAAGAGCATGAGCCCTCCTCATTAGAGTCCAACTACATCCATGTTATTAAAATGGAATTCAAGCCTGCACAAAGTATTTAGAGCCAGTAATAGGCCAAATAAACACCCTGGCCTGTATATGACTATATATGCATGTGCATATGCATATGGCATAATTTAATTTGGTATTGATCCCCAAAATCCAATGACCCAACAGCAGTTTTGAGTTCTGTACCAGCTTCCTATCTACTGAAAAAGGTCATAAAGTACTGTATTGTTCATCATAGCAATGAATTCAGCAAAGCATTGACAGCATGGCATTTCGGTGTCATGAGGGCTAATATCCCACTAAGTAATTATTGACAGTAAAATAATTTACCAGAACTTTTAAATCCAAAGTAAAACATGTATTTTCACACACAATTCTATAAATACTTACATATTTAGTTTACGATTTACTAACAGTACTTCAAAAATGTGCCAATATGTGTGTGTTGAAACTAGGCACAGTTTTCTTATTGTTCATGATGCACAATAACATTTTTGTTACTGACCACTGAAGTATGTCTCTGTAGAGACTAAGAAGTACCTCATCTTCATGACTTTCCTTAACAGCCATTTTAGCATTCCTCCAGGCTGCTCTGGGCTCTTTCATCAAGCTTCAGATTCTTCTCATGAGAGGGAGATGAGGTAAGCAGGGCTCTCCATTTAGGCTTCAAAACAGCCATGTAATGCTATGTGAAATTCTAGGCAGCCATGGTATAGGGTGGCATGCAGAGAGAAAACACTCATACATTCATGATCATATCATCAAAGCCTGGCATGTCCATGATAGGTCAATAGAGAAATTCCATGATAAACTGGATAGCTTTGTTAGATAACGTGGCTAAATGACATTGAGCGCAAAAGGAGGTGTCCATTCAGACACTGTATATGTTTCACTTAATCTAGTGAAAACTCTAGAAATAATGTGGATCACAAAATCATTACAATATCCAGTTTATCTCCTTAGGTAAGCAAGTCAACTTAAAGTCAGGTGACTGGGACTAGAATCTACCAGCTACTGGTTTTTCTCTGATATTTTTCTCAGTGATGTTTGCATTTAACCCATCTTTGCCTACATGTCCATAACCTAGAAACAAACATCATCAGTATATACTTTCCTCAGAAAGAAATCAGGGAGATGTAGGAACATTGTGATTCTCAGATGAAAGATTTTATGTAACTGGAGAAAAATATACTGGCAAGCAATGATTTCCAAATTCACATTTGCCAGTTGCTGCTAAAAACATGTTGTACGAAGCAGATTGGACACAAACTTAAACTGTGGTAGGCCAACTTTTGATTTTCACATAAGACTCTGTGCTGTTTTTTTTTATCTAACCGGAAACTGGAATGTGGTTGAAGCTTCATCGATCTGCAAGAACCCAAAAAACACCCAACATTGCTTACATAAATTACCAGACACGCTGCTCTGGTATTTGAAAAGCCACAAATCTTGTCAATCAAATGAAGTTCTAAAGAGTTTACTGACTGTCACTTTGGCTCTTCATTGTGTCAAGGCAGAAACATTCCTTGGACACATTTAGAAAGGTTGCCTCACCAGTCATCCAGTGTGTCACCAATTACTTTGTTCCCTTGCTCAATGACCTACTAATATTGTCTTAGCCATAGTTGCAGTTAGAAAGCATTTTATCTGGAACTACTCACTGGAACAAGCAAGTGGAAAAAGCCTGCATTTGTAAATAGCACAGAAATAATCTGACTGCAGTATTTAAGCCTTAAATCTAGAGGATGAAGTATTCTGTAGGAATATTATATTAATACACCAGATTACATCATTGATTTGTGAATATATGCTTTAGTCACTTAGGACTATAGTTCTAGGAAGCTTTGTGTCGTCTAACCATATTCCGGTAATGAACCTCAGAATGTGTTTAATTTCAAGATGCAATATAATATTTGTCCCTGACAGAATGAATAGAATATATGAAGTACATTATAAAGAATTCAGAATTTTTATAATATGGCCATTGTTTACCTACCTGGCTGTAAAATCTGTCTAATTGCTTTCTGCTTGTTTTGAACCCTGGAGTCCGATTACATTCAATGGCACAAATTCAACGCAAGTGGCACACCACCTACAAACAAAGCAATACAGAGATTTTTTCATGCACAGTTGATTCAAGTATCTGCACAATCTATAAGGGAAGGTCAGGAAAGGGTAGTTCTCTGACTGATCAAGAACAAGTCTTGTCAGAGGAAAAGGCTGTGGTCAGCTCTTCCCTCTCACACTTCCGGCATCTTCAGTTCTTCAGCCCTCTCCCTCATCTTCAGAAGTGCCATGTCCTTCTTTGATGTCTATAATGCCTCACAGCATAGAGAAGCCATCACTATAATAAATTCTGGAGTATATTGCTATATTTTCTCTCATTTCCAGTATAACATTCTGTGGTTTTAGATGATGATAAAAGAGAGCCCTCAGTTCAAGCTTAGATCTAGCCTTAGACAGTTTGCTGGTGTACATGAAGAAATAATCACAAATTTGAACTACAGTCTTCTAAGCATTACTGTATTTCAGCCTAAGTCTCATAAAAAGTTACCCGCTCTCACTTCTTCCTCTTTCAAAGGAAAAGAAATGTCAGTATTGATAATGCAACATATACAGCAATAGTTTGTAATCAATTTCTGAATCATTGCCTTAGTCTGGTAGGTACCTGAAACATATAGTTTCTTGACTGCTCTGTTCAGTTGTACCCACTGTTTCATGCATTGGCTCATTCATAGCCTGCTGTTTTCAGAAAATGGAAACTCAGAATCCACTGTGTTTTCCCTCCTCTGATTCCAAGAGAAGCAAAAATTGTCTCCTGTAGGTCAGTCCTCATTTGTAGGCACTAGAAATGTGCCCTCACTAGTAGAAGGTAATTTCCTAAGAAACTTGGGATTTTTTGTATTTATATTTGTATTTATATAAACAGTCTTATAATCACAAAGGATCATTAAATGCCTTTTCACCACAGAGATAATATTTTTTTTTCTCTTTCTGTCATGAGAGTTTATATACTGCTTTTTCACCATAGTGTCTATAAATTTGGGTAGTCTTAAGCCTCCTACTGAACAGCATTTCAGCAACTGTTAGCCCTGGTTTCCTGGGTTCGGCTTTTCCATGAATCTTCATCCTTCTGAACCATTAAAAGAGCTCAATACCATTTTCAGTTCAACATTACATAGTGGATATGCTGTGTCCAAACAAAAATGCACACAATTACAGTATTTTGTAAAAGAGCTACATTCATTTGATCCATTGTCTGTCATTCCTACATTTGATATGCCAACTTTAGCAAATATAGAGGACATGGGATAAGTTATTAGCAGCTGTATTTTCAAATAACATAATTTCTGGATATCAGGGATAATAATCCAAATCAAATAAGTTTTTTCTGCATATACAGATAAAGCTATGCCAATTTTGAATTATAATTTAAAGTTTCTTTAATTACCATCACAGGCTCTATTTGTTTACAAGTAGCGGGGTATATATTTCATATTTTTATTATTTTGTTATCTTCACTCATCTGAGGCAAACAGTGCAATTCTCATTTGTCTTGTGTAGTTTTTCACATGTGGATATTTTTAAAGTATCAAGTTTAGCCATCTTTGTTTGAGATTTTAGATACAACCTGCTTAGTACCTTTGAATAAAAATGACAATGAATAAGAAATCCCATTTCAGAATTGTTTTGAAGACTAGGTATGCAGCCAATAAGCCAGCTAAAATTGCATCTTGTTTAAGGGCATCTGCACTAACATACTATAAGTTGTCTGAAGTGAATTAAGTATTTTCAATTACATCATACTCTGGTGTTTTCTGTGTCTCAGTTTTATTCAAAGCTCCAGCCTGGGGCCTCTTCGAGATTTACATGTGTGTTGTAAGGGATACAACTGCAACTAAAAGAACAACGTTGGCAACTCAACTCTGCTAACACTCACTTTGCAATTGTTACTAATGGCTTATTGACAATTTTTGCTATCAGTTGCTGTCAGTTTATATGAAAGAATAATTTTTTTGTATACAGACACTAGATTTTCTAATGCTTGTCCTTTAGTTAAGGCTTTGCTGTCATATGCTAGAGGTTCCATATGAATGCCAGGCCTCTGTAAAAATACTGCCCTGAGGCTTTGCATGAAAGGTTTTGCATATGTTTATTATGGTAAAATCTAAAACATGGAGCCTTTCATTATCAACTGTGTAGAGATTTTTTCAAATCCTTTCCTGGCATGCTATGCCCATTGCACATTTTTAGTCATTAAAGTCTTCAGGTTAGTATCCCTAGTGGTCACATCAGACACAAATCTCCTAACAAAACAAATCATCCCCATAACCTCTTTCTTTTCGTGTAGGTGGAAGGATATTGACAACTGACAGTATAGCATTGGAAGCCATTTCTACCCTGTTTTCTTGAACTTGTTTAAGTAAGTGGATTATTTCTTTACTTCTCAGTTTACTATTTACTGAGGGAACCATGAGATCTCTTCAGAGCTTTTTGGAGTTTCTGGGTCTTCCCTTCCTTTCCCCGTGAGAACACCATCTATGTAAATCAATATTATAAGATATCTTTTTTACCTGTTTTTGAAATACAACAGGTATATAGCATAACTGAAAAAGCATTCATGGTAAAAGCAATAAGAGCTTCCAAATGGTGTGTTAAAATGTGCAGATGCAAACTTTTTTATTTTCCATGGAGAGATATGCTGGAACTCAGAAGAAGCATCTAATGTAGGAAAAATATCTTGCAGCCAAAAATAATCTTTCTTCATACATATGGGAAAGTATTGCTGATTTACACATTTCACTTGTTAGAATGTAGGCAAAGTTCTATATTTCTTTTCAAAAATTTATAAAGTACTAATTTATATCCTAGCCTCTTGAATTGTGTCCATTTTATCTAGAGCATTTGAGAGATTCAGGGATATTCACAGGTATAGGTATAACAGAACAGTGAGGGTCTAACACTGTATTTTAACAACTTTTCAGTACCCCCAGCTTCTCATTAAAAACATGATCCACTGTCATCTTGGGGCTTCTGCTCCTCTCCAGTGGATTATTTCATAAAGAAACTTAGTATCTGAACTGAAGTGACTATTCTTATTTCCCACAAGTATTAGCTTTTCATTATTTTGTTTTAATCTTGCATCTGTAGATCACTAACCTCACTGCCTAATTTAAGTTTTACCTGCCTGCATTTAACAACACAAAGTTTTCCTTGTAAATCCTTCGAACAGCTTCAGAGATCATGTTATCTTGGGCACAAATCTGTGAGTAACAGGGAATCTGAATTTAAAAGTCAAACTTCTTCACAGCTACCCAGGATACTTTCTTTTTGCTGAGACCTTTCTTTTCCCTGTAAATGCCAAATTAACAAAAGCATCTGAGGGTGGGTACATGAGGGTCAGGAGGGTGTGTGTTGAGAGTGACATCAACTGAGACAATAAAAGGGCTTCTAAGTTACTTAGAAGCTCTATTTTAAAGGTTTAAGGGGTCCACTAAACCAAATCAGTAGTCTTAAAATATACTTGACATCAAGAGACAGTCATCTGCCGACATACCCAAACCAGAAATCTGTTTGAGATACTATCTGGTAAGTATACTCTATTTTATTTCCAAGTCCTTTAGAAGACTTACTTAGAAAATGTTACTGATTCTTTATTCATTTTTACATTAGTTTCTTTTCAGACTATCTTAAAAATAAAGTGAATATTAGCAAGATCAAACAGTTTTATTATCTGAACCAAATTTGTGAAATGAAAAAAATCTGAGACAGTGAGTTAGAAATATCTTGATGTGAATTCAACTTCTCAATTTATAAAATTGGGTTAGATGGACTGCTAGGACCACATTCATACTATCATGTGAGATACCATGTAATAAATACTTTCTGACCTAGAGTAAAGCTGCAGAAAATATTGCAAAAATGGTAATGTGGAATTTTATATTTCTTGCATTTCAGTTACTCTATAGCAAATTTCTTAAGCTATAACAAAAAGATGCCTTTTCTGGCTGCCAATACTGAAAATCCAAACTGGAAACTGGTATTTCGACTGTGTCATTTCTGCCTGTCGTAGCATCATCAGTAATAAATAGTTTTCAAATATGTCCCAAGTGGCAGTTTTGCTGATGATGTATAAAGCAGAGTGGAATTCATACTGGCAATGCAGGATTATCGCTGAAAAAAATGGGGGGCTCAATTCTGATTTCTCTGATGTAATTAAACAGGGAATGACATAACTCAGTAGAGTTATGCCTCTCAGTAGAGTTATGCCTCTCCAAAACTGTCAAGAAAAGTGCCAGCCTCTTCATTCTAAAGAACATGGAAAAGAGATAGATAAAATAACAAAACTTTTCACGTGCATAGCTATATACAAGTATTTCAACATATTCAGAGCATATAAAGTATAAATGATTTTCAATAATAATTATAATAATAATTGTATTTTTGGAAGAATGTGGTGCTTTTCACCCAATTATCCAAGAAATGAGCAGAATGAGCAGAAATTAATGGAATGCAGAATTAATGGAATGAGCAGAAATTATTTTGAAATACAGATTTATACATGTATTCATTTTTATCTTTGTAGACAAAATGACTTCTATAAAAAATCTTGCCAAGACTGCAATCATTTTATATGCCATATGCTTTTTTACAAACTCTGATGGAAGACCAATGATGTAAGTACATTATTATACACTTGCAAAGTCTGGAGGATGACTTTAGCTGTTCTAGAGAACATGGTTGGTTTATCTGTATGTATGTTTACATGTATGCAAGTCTTTCTGTCCCCGCTTTTGACCCCTTTGGCCAAGCTGGCTAAATTCTGTCCTCTAGATACAGCTATAGATTTCTCAGATACTCTGACTTACATATTCTTTGAAAACATGCAGCTGAGTAGAGGGAGAAAAATCATATAAGCGTTCTCTTTGGAATATCATTGGGTAAGCTCATTAGACGCTTAGGGATTCTACACAGGACATCACTTTTTTACTGTGCGAGAATCTAGCTGGAACTCACAATTAGACATTAACATCAACCAGCATTGAGAAAAAAATACACACGAAACCATGCTTCCTTAGCTCTAGTGTTCACAGAAAGCTAGCACTGAATAAATGCCATAGTTTTACTGATCAATTACCTATTATCGTATAAGCCCTACCTAAGCTCATTTACAACAGCTAAAATAAGTGATAAATATATAGTCAAACAACATTGTCACAAAACTGGACTACTTCTCATTTTTGATGCCTTCTCACTAATATATCCATTACTAATAAAAAATCACCATCCACCCTCCTCCTCTTCTCCAGATGTCACCCTATCCCTTACAGATTAGAAAGGTAGGTTCTACAGCTCTGTATTGTGATACCTCACAAAAGTTCCCACACCTGGGGTTTTGAGTGAAGATCTAGAATTCAAGAAAGGCCACTATGAGTCTCTTTCTGTGCTCTTCTTTCATGCAGGAAAAGATCAGTGAGTGAGATGCAATTAATGCATAACCTTGGAGAGCATCGACACACCGTGGAGAGACAGGACTGGCTTCAGATGAAACTGCAGGATGTGCACAGTGCCCTCGAGGATGCTAGGACCCAGAGGCCTCAAAGCAAGGATGATATTGTCCTGGGTGAGATGAGAAGTCGGAGGCTGCTCCCTGAGCATTTGCGGGCAGCAATGCAGAAGAAATCCATGGATCTGGACAAAGCTTACATGGATGTACTTTTTAAAACAAAGCCATAATGAAAAAAAGCCAGAGCATTATGTCTGTCCAAGTAAGCACATGTCTGTATATCATTGATCAAGTAGGGCATTTTATTATTATTTATTCCAACTACAATAAGGATTAAAGGTTCCATTCAAGATTGTAGACCCATTGAGTTAGACATTTCACAACCAAATAATAAAATGTATTTACAGTCCACCCTTGACCATTGCTGCTAATTTCTGGGTATCTTTTAAATGGCTAATGTATCTTATACATTTCAAGCATAAAAAGAAAAAGAAACCCAAAACAGTATAAAAGTTGAATAATCATTTAAGACCAGTTCTACTACTCTTACATGGACAGCATTTGTATGTAATCACTAGACCTACTTGTACTGTTAACCAACAATAAATAAATGCAGTAGAACCTGTCTCCATAATAGGGCACCATTTTGCCTAGGGTTAAATTTTGTTTAACTTTGTGTTAATGAAAATATGTAAACTTAAATCCACATTTATTTTCAGAAGGCCTAAAATCAGATGAACGTTAATTACATAGCAAAAGATGCATGATAATAATTCAGGATTGAAGAGTGCAAACATAAAAAATTAAAGTAAGAAGGCAAAGCCTAAGATTAAAATACAATGGGATAAAATTAAAACAAATTCTGTATGAAATAGAATAATGAAATTTTGCAAAATACTGAAGCAAAGGGAAGGGTTTGATTACCTTCTCCTCCTCCAAAAGATGATAACCTGTAATTAACTGGAGAAACAGTGGGAGCAGAGATGATACCACGTATCTAAGCATGGCTCTAACTAGAGAACTGTAAAATATCTATCTCAGAATTTCTGTGTTGTGTTAGGCCTTGTGTAAGTAACTTTTGTTTGTGAGACCACTGGCTCTCATAAATAAAATTACTCATTTTCATGTAGAATGGGGATCTCAGTTTGTCAAACCCCCAAGATGAAAACCATTAACATGCAGAAATCAACCTGAGAGAGGAACCATTAGCTGTAATACATTCAAACTCTAAGCAGGACTCAAAAGGAACATAAAAATGGATGGGAAAAAATCAATTATGGTAACAATAATTTTAAAAAGCAGCAAATATAAAATTATCTTGAATGGTATATGCACATGTGTGCTTAGAACCCTCAATCATTTCTGACAAATAACGTTTTCTCACTATAAATGGTGGTTGCCTCCAACTTTGCCATTGACAGAGCTCAAACCTGCTGCTCTAAGCCAAAGGGTCTGTATGTATGTTCCCATATCACTTCTTATTTGTTTGTTTGATGTCTAGCACACCTTGGGGAACCTGGTAAAAAACTCATAAATCATTACAAATATAAATGCAGTCTGCTGGAGGCTAGAAAGGTACTTGTAACTAGTAAACTGTAGTTCATAATCTTGGCTATACTTTTAGTAAGGTAAAGGCCCTGATGCTGCAAGCAGATGGTATGCCTGTGCACACCAGTGTGTCCCACAAACAGGCAAGGGTTTCATGCCACTTCTCTGTTTGTAGAATCAAGGCCTTAAACTGCACTTTCTATTTATTCTTTTATCAGACACCTGTGCTAACTTAAAGAAACGAAATTGCATTTTTGTACCTATGTCTCACTTATATATTACCAAATAAAGTGGACCAAAAGCTCTTGGACATTATTTTAAAGCATAACAACTGACTGACCTGTAACTATTCTGACATAATTTAGCATTTGGGGCAAGTTTATTAAGCCATTTTATTTTACTACAGCAATATAAATACAAAAATAATGATGAAAGCAAAGGACATGGACCTGTTGGAATGGGTCCAGCGTAGGGCCACCAAGATGATCAGAGGGCTGGAACACCTATGCTATGAGGACAGGCTGAGAGAGTTGGGGTTTTTCAGCCTGGAGAAGAGAAGGCTCCGGGGAGACCTTATAGCAGCCTTCCAGTACTTAAAGGGGGGCCTAGAGGAAGGATGGGGAGGGACTCTTTATCAGGGAGTGTAACGACAGGACGCAGGGTAACGGCTTCAAACTGAAAGAGGGTAGATTTATATGCGATATCAGGAAGAAATTCTTTACTGTAAGGGTGGTGAGGCACTGAACAGGTTGCCCAGGGAAGTTGTGGATGCCCCATCCCTGGAAGTGTTCAAGGCCAGGCTGGATGGGGCTTTGAGCAGCCTGGTCTAGTGGGAGGTGTCTCTGCCCATGGCAGGGGGCTTGGAACTAGATGATCTTTAAGGTCCCTTCCAACTCGAATCATTCTATGATTTTATGATTCTATGATTCTATGATTCTATTTTTCCTTTTGTCTTTCCTGCACACAAAATCATATTGATGGTTAAACAAAGGATGTTTACCTAGCACAAACCTATTTATGTCCCCTTACAATAATGACACGTGCAAAAACTATATAATCTTCAAGTGCCAAATTCATAAACTGTTTCATTTTGATCTAAACAAAGAATTCTATTATCTACGCAACTTGTTCTTCCTAATCTTCAGCTACCCAGTAGATGAAAGATGCTTACATAAATACTTAAACTTTCTGTACACTTAAAAAAATACTTGTTGCTTACAAAGGACTTCAAGGTCAGAAACAGATGATGCACCGCTGAACATCGTTGAACTAGAAATAGGGCTGCAGACAAACTATGCTCAGCACTGTCTCAATTATGGCTAAAATCATGTTTGCTTTGCCCACATACAGTATGACTCTTCAGACAGACTAAAGAGAGTACAGCGGCAGATAATTAGTACTAGGTAATGCCCATTAGAAAAAAGATGTAATTTGCATGAAATTACTTACTAATGGTAATTATCTAGAAAACAAATTTGTTACAGCTTTTTAGCTTAAACTTCTGATCAGTGTAGCAGCAGTCAAAACAGCAAAATGTTCAGAGTGGGGTAGAGGATGTTATCAGAAATATTTTAATACCATGATATATTGCAAAAATTCATCTTCACCTGGACTAACACAGGCCATTTTGGTCATATTTCTTTCACAGATTAAGGAGACTAGAAAGAGGATAAGAAAGAATAGGGCCACTGAAACACATACGATAATAAATGGTAACAACAGCAGTCAGAAAAGCAACAAATAAACAGAGGCATGATAAAGATATGATGAATGAACGGTACGAAGAGATAAATGGTATTGCTTACCTAAGCGAACCAGGAAAGAGAGGGGAAGAACTGAGCTTGCATATGGCTGAATATGGAGCTTTTAGCTAGTATGAGCCAAAATCTCATTTCCAGCCAATGTCACTCTTGGGTATGCTCAAGTTCTTTTCCCACACACGCACTGGAATGTGCCTTAAGTCTATGGCAGGTTCTGTACTTGCATGTAAACAATTCAAATACTAAGCAAGCCTGCACTTCACAACAGACTCAGACAAGCATGTGACTGCCAGAGGAGACTTCCTATGTCCCCTGTTACAGTGAGATAAAGTTAGAAAAGTATTAGATCTGTATCCCTTCACATCCACAGGATCAGCCTTCTAAAGATGAGGTGTCTATAGAAGGCCTGTTTCCTCCCCTGAAGAATGTGGTTTCTATGCACATACTTCCTTTCAAGGCAGAAAATCCCGTGTTTTATGATCTGACAAGGGCTTTTTGCAAAGACCTGTGTCCTTGAAGACCTATTCTGTGTAGATGGATATCTATTGTGTGCATCTGTTTTTTATAGAATTCTCAGTGAAAAGAAATATAATTGTGTATCTCACTCATGACTCATTGAAATAAGAAGCACTAATATCAATATCCATTCTCAGGGGAAGTAAAACAGTAGCATGTGAAAAAAACCCAAACCCATGATAAATTAACACAGCCAAAATCACAAGAACTCTAATAAAAACTAGATGAATTGTAAGATATTTAGGTAAAACCTACTGCTGGTGGTTTAACTGCTAGTGATTTGGCTTTCTTAGCTGCTTCTAACTTTGTCTCCTGTAAATACTGCTGTATTATATTGCTCAGCTCTCTGTTAAACGGCACATAACATCTGACTCCTTGCCTAGTTAGCGCATTCTAACAGCTTTTGTGTGAGTTGCTTGGCTGTCATTGTTCTACTGTTTCTAGAACTGTGTGGTTTATCTCTGTGGCTATTGTTCTAGGATGGAAAAGAGAATTCATTTAACAAAATCGGGTTTTGCTGTATGTTGTAGCAAAGCTTCAGACTTTAATGGGACATTTTGGTAAAGCAAAGACACAAACCCTTGCTCTCTTTCCCCCTCTTTCCCTCCTCTCCCCAATGTACACAAGGTATACAACTTGTCTATCTAATATTTCCTGCCTGAAGCAGTCAGATCTGCTAATGTATCAGGCAAGTCCAGAAATGTACACTCAGTGAATCTTTAGATTAATACTTAGGTGTCCCTAAAAAAGGAGTATATATGTCACATATATGAGAAGCACACAAGAGGCATTAGCTGCACAGTTCCAGTCTCTGGAATTGGACAGCAAATTTGTCAAGTTCCTCCACCAGTGGTTAAATCAGAACCCCTGTTCAAGGTGAATATGCTCATCATTAGGTTATAGATTAATGTTCACTCTTACCAACATGTTTTCCTTGGGAGGTCTGGTCCAACAGTGGCTTAGAACAGCATTTTATCAGACTCTGAGAAGACCTCATACATGGTGGTTGATCTTCACGGCAGGGCTGCCCCAAAATAGCCACTGTACAACCAGACTGGCTTCCCACAATGCACAAAGGAGAACAGATAAACATTCAAAAGTTTGTGCAGAGATTTGCTCCTTCTCTTCCTCCTCCCAAACTCTCCACTAATTTGCTTCAGTGTACTTACTGTCTAGAGTTCTACTATCCTTTCACCTGACACGGAAGTAAAGCTCTGCCTGCATTTAATAACGATGCTATAGAGAATATCTTAGGAAAAAGACAAACGTTGTCTTTAGATCTGAATACAGTTGAGGCTTGGTATCGGTTTATTCTCCCCCTATAAGGAGTGCAAAGGGCTTAGTGTGATCTCAACAACTGTACAAGTACACTGAAGTTGCCTACAGTGTGGAACATGATAGTTCTGCAAGGTATTATAGAATGAAAGCCACATTTGCTAATTATATTCCTAAAATAGACTGCAGATTACACAGGCTCCATATAACCTATACGGTTGTACAAATTATAGTTGCAATTTACATCAGTTTTAGGATGAATTTTGAGATACCAGACATGTCAGCTTGTCTAGCTAAGCTGTATTTTATCTCTCTTTGTCTTTTTCTTCTGTGCCAGACAGTGATAGACAGATGATGGTGTCAGTGTAGGAAGCGGCCAGAGGCCTGGGTGCTGGGTACGTGCTGCCATGTAAAACCGGTAACGGTTGTTCCTCAGAACATTTGTGTGTGAACACTGACAGAGCCCCAGCGGGAAGGCAGCGGCCCAGTTATCATCCCCTCGACGTAACTTGGCTCCTCTGCCTCATCTTTCCCAATTACCTTTCCGCCGCGGCAGACGGGAGCCGAGGAGCCGCTCTTCCCGCCGGCGGGAGGCGCTCGCTCTCCAGCACCGCCTCTCAGGCGCTCAGACCGGCAACCTCCACCCTGGGCGAGGGCTCCGCCCTGTTTGGCCGCACACCCTGCGGCGGCACCCGGCGGGTTGGCGATCAGACCCCCGGCGATCTGGCCGCTGCCCGCGGCGCGGCCCCCCGGAACGGCAGCGGCCCTCAGGCGGCCCCGGGCCCGGCCTCGCCGCATCGCACCGCACCATAGCAACCGCCGCCTCAGCGCTCCGGCCCGCCCCTAGCAACGGCGTCGCCTCGCGACCCGCCCCCTGCCCCGCAAGTCTCGTGAGATCTCGGCGCCGCCGCCTCCTCCTCCTCTGCGCGCGGGGCGGCTCTCGCGAGAGGTAGTGGCGGCGCTTGCCGGGCCTGGGAGCGGCGGCCGGTGTCGGCGGGAGACGGTGGCTCGGCCCCGGCGCCGGGGGGGTGAGTGAGTGAGTGGCGGGTGGAGGCGGCGCGGCAGGACGCGGCGGGGCGACCGAGGGCCCGGTGGGGCTGCTCCCCCGCGGCCAGGGCCGTTGCCGCCGAGGCGGCGGAGGGTGCGGGCGGCGGCGTGCCCCTCTGGCCCGGCTCTCGGCCGCGGCTCCTGGGCTGTATTTCCTCAGGGCTTGCGGGAGGCCGGCCCGGGCGAGCGGCGGCGGCCCCTGCCTCTGTGAGGGACCGGAGCCGGTGCTGTAGTCGCCCGGAGGCGTCTCGGAGTGTTTCAGCCGGCCTGCTGAGGCACGGCATCTCCGCAGGCCTTGCTTCGGGTGTCCGTGTCGCCTGAGACAGATCGTGGGCTGAAGCTTTTACACTTTAAAAGCATCGTAGAAAGGGTGCCTTCGTCTGGTCGCCTCGCCTTGACAAATCTGTTACGCGTGGTGTCATGAACAGGCTGAACACTACTTAAATTGCTAGTTTTAATCGTATAATGTTTATTGGTAAAACCTGCAGTTGCTCTGAGGGCTGTACAGAAGCGGTATTATTGTTTAGGACTGCCTGACAGCGATCACATAATTCCTGAGCATACTTGTTTTACATAATACCCGAGCATTGATTTATCTACTCAAATGACTTCATAATGAGTTCAGTATCTTCATAAAACTTTTTTCCATATAACCATATTTTATTCGCAGAAAATGTCAATTGCTTGTATGATAGATATGTAAAATTATGTGTTGTGGTTGCCTATTACTACCTTTTTTTTAAATTCACTTCCGTTTCTGACTATTGTTTCTGTGTGTTTTTCTTTTTTGTATCGGATCCCATCAAATGTGTCACTTAAGAGCTCTCTTCTTGCAGATTTTGGATCCAGCTCTATCATAGACCTTTTCCAGATTTGTTTCTGTCACTTGTCTGACTTCTTTGTCTAAAGTAGTGGTTGAGCTTTGTATCTTTTTGTTCTTTATTGTTGTCTGCCTCTTACAAATTCGAGCACATACTTAAAACCTGGCTTCTCTGTAGCCTTTTGGTTGTCATCTCTGTTCTCCTTATTTTTGTTTGCCTTTTTTCTTCATTAATCATCTTCAAGGATTCATTTAAAGAGTACTTATCTCGGTGGTTTGTTCAGTTTTGGTGATCCTTTCCCCAGAAGACCTTCTCTTTCTGTCTTCAATTTGCTCTTGAATTCAGATTGCTATTGATCCAGAAATACATTTCCAGTTATCAACTTTACACTATTCACAGTTCATAACCTGATAGTTCACACTTGTTTTATGTTATGTGAACTAAAAACCTGTCTCTGCATCATCTTGTGTAGGTTACCTTGAATTCCTATAGCTCGAACACAAGTGCAGTCAAAAGGAACTGGCTGGGTATTTTTCCTTTTTTTTTCTTTTTTAACCAATTCTCAGTAGTGATGGAGTGCTGTTCCACTGTACTTGTTCTGCAGGTCTGTCAGTGTGGATTTGTCTTTGAATAGGTCTCTTTCTTGCAAAACATCACGTAGAATATTTTTTTTTCTATTAAGGCTCTCCTGCCAAAAGCCTTTGCATGTTACCTCTCAATTTGTACCATTTCTGTCTCAAAAACCTCATTCTAGTCTATTACATCCTGCCTGTGGTCATCATTGCTGTCTACTGATGATGCTGCTTGTGACTGTTCTTATGAGTTTTTTCAGCATGTTTGTGCATTTGCCTAGTGTGTCAATGCCAGTTGGAAGCTGGGGTTAAGAAAGAGAAGTTAAAGCAGCTCTTGTATTAAATTCCTTCTTGAAGCCCAGTTTTCGTTTTAGGTGCCATTGCATTTGAAAATGGTAAACAGCTAATGTGTGGATGACACTGCTTATTAAACTAGTCACAAATGTCATCACTGTTGTTTTTTTCTGTCACTTTGTTATAAACTGTATGCTTTTGTAGATTGTACGCTTGAGGCTGGGTCCGTTTTGTCCTTTATGCATACACAAAAATCAAAATCTCATTATGAGCTAATTTCTTTCAGCACAGCTATCTTTTAGCAGTGTTGCTTAAATCTTGGCGTGGTCCTGTTGCTTATCAATAAAATTATGTATCTCTTTGTATAAAATCAAAAGCTAATTTAGAATTAATTTAACATGTGGAAAATTATTTGGGATTTTCTTGCTTACTGAGAGGTAGTGTTACTGCTGGGTACGACCGTGGTTATGGACCTGCTTGTTTCTTCAAGAAATCTACCTGATAGTCTTTTCATACTATTTATTTTGTTTCTGATGCTGAGTGTTCTGAAGCCTTGTGTCTGTCTGCTTTCTGTTTTATATCGGTGGGCCACGGGGGATAGGGCTATAGTAGTGTCAAGAAGTTAGATTCTACTCCTTTTTCTGCAGTGACAACCATGATTCTGCTTTTGTGTCAGAGAAGTTGCTCCATCCACTGAGCTTTTTACAGGTAGACTTAAGCTGATTTTTACAGAATGAATCCTAATACAGAGGGGGAGTTGGGAATCATCTGCCTCTTGGTTTTTAGGCTTCTGATATCAGATAGGTATTTCATTGTCGTGCTCCTTTTAGGAATTACAAAGTTAAAGCTTGCAAGATAGTGACTGGATATCTGTTGCTCATGATGCTGTAGAAATAGGAATATCCTCAGCTTCCCATGACTGCTTGATTATTTTTATTTTTTTTTTATTTCTTACTCATTTAGAGAAGCTTCAATCCTGACCTATTATGTTAATGTTGAGGCTGTATCGCAAAGGATGTTTCTTAGCTATGCTTTAATCAGCCTCAGTTTGATAACACTTCAATGATGATAATTTATAAAGCTACTTTATGTGGCTGATGTCTGTGCTAGTTTGCAAGAAACTCACTTGACAGGTATGGATTTCCATGATATATGGTGTTTGCATTATGAGCATATGTACTTTGAACTGTATTTCTTAATTAGGATGTACTGTCACTGTGCTTGCATTCCCAGTAAATCTTACTTGTAAGTTAGTTTTTGTTGTTGCTGCTTTTGTGCTTTGATGACTAGAGGCAGTGAACAGCAGACTGTCACCCCTTACAGAAAATCTAAATAATCTCAATCTCAGAATTTCTCTGTCTCAGGTTTTGTTTTTGTCCTAGCTGGTTACTTGTCTGTTGGATCTTTCCAATTATCCTCATTCACCTTTACAGTGTATTTCACTGATGGAGCAGGTTAAAGCAGATGACCTTCTGAAACCTGTCCTACTTTAGGAAATGCTTCTGACCAAGGCTTAAAGCTGAGTAGCTGCCTGAAGTATTACGTGTTAATTACCTAAATGTTGTCTTCTGTGCTGACAGCTGGAGTGATCAATTCTTTTTTCCACCTGATGAGCTGGTGTCCAGAAAATAACATCTTCAGCCTCTGCCTCAAAAGTTCAGACTATTTCAATAATCTTTGATTTGAACTTTGCAGCCTCATAAGTATTCTCAATAAATGTACTGTGGCTGGGGGGCTGAAACATATTGATATTGGTTGAGGTTTCCTTTACTACTTTCCTGAAAGATTTCCAAAGAATGTTTTTTTTTTCCCCACCTGCAGTACCTTGAAGAGTGCTAGTCCTGCATCTCACAGAAGTATATGTCCACTTCTGTCCAGCATCAGATGTTGTCTACATCTTGCTTAATCTGCTTTGCTTCTTTTGTGCATTGTATTTTGTCATGGCACAGAACTGAATATGTTTTAAGTATTATTTAACATAATCTATTCTACAGCTGTCACAAGTTAGTGTATGATACATCCTTTCATGAACTCTTCAAGTAGTGATGTAAGCACATGAATAACTGTATTTTGCATTATCTGGGGTGGCTCTACCACATCGACTATCAGCTTCCCAAACCCACTGGGTGTCTGTCTTTAGAATTCCCTTGTATTTCAGTAGTCTACAACTTCCATAAATTAGTGATGATTATGGCTTCAAGTTGGTCTTAGCAAGTCTGAAGTGTTCTAGCTGTCTGTGTTGAAAGCTTTCAAAATCAAAGTCTGCTTCCTGATTTCTTATTTTACACAATATGCCCTGTAATAATTCTCTGGAGTACTCACTTTCTGCAGAAGGATAAGAAATCATTCTTTACACCTGGAAAATTGCTTGCTAGCTAATTAGAATGGCAATCAGTTCAGCCAGTATAACACTGTTTTGTGATCTACAAAGGATATTTGGGTTATTTTTTTTTCTTTATTTCGTGTGCTCCCAGTGCCTTTTTGCCTTTATCAGCGCTACAGATGCAGTTCCTTGATTTCATGGGAGGTATTGAATAGTGTTTAGGGCCATGTACTGTTGCAGTTTTTTGTTTTACATGCAAGGCCAGAATGTTCCACAAAAAATGCTTTTTTTTATTGCCCACAGTGTGAATCTGTGAAAAAAAAAAATAAAAAAAAAAAAATTAAACCACAGTCGAAACATTCTTTTCTACTGCAGAAGAAAGTGAATTTGCAGAAGTGTTTAAAAAATTAATTAGGAGGACTAGTTAGTTACTTTACAGAACTTACACAGCATTTGCTAATTGAAAAATTCCTAGTTTCATAGAGGAAAGCATCAAAAAATATTCCTTATTTGTAGTCTTACTTGTTTGTTAAAACCTGAAATAAAATTGATGAATACATTTGTTTATAATCAGCACAAAAGCACTATAAACGATGGTCAAGAAGAAAAAAATTCGCTGTGTTACAGTAAATTTTTTCTTAGAGAAGTGTTATTTGTTAAGATCCTGTTGAGTGTGAGGATGGAAGGACGACTGTTTCTTGTTCATAGTGTGACATGCTTGGAGCTGTATTAGAAGTTTCATAAGATGTGGCTTTGGACACTTTCAGATTGTTTATCTTCTTTTCATAACTGTGCTGTAGTTCTGGGTTGTGTGCCAGTCTGGTACTTCATCAGTGACGCTGCTGGGGTTCCTCATATGCTTTAAGCAGGGAAAAGGGAATAATGTTGTTCATGAGGAGCAGTCCCATTTGTTTGTTTCTGTCCTTCTGTGTCATCTACTGTTTGTAATGGCTTAAGCATGTAGCTGCATAGCAAAGCAGATTGAGGAACTGATCCCACTTAAACCAATCTTGTTCTTTGAAGTGTATGTGAACCTATACGCACTTGTTGAATTGGTCACTTTCATTAAATGAATGACAGGGAGAAGGCAGAAAGCATGAGACAGCTTAAGAAAGTGACTTTAAATTGTCCTTTTGGCTGCAGTTTTCATAAAACCAGATGCTTTTACACATCTTTCCAGTGCGAAAGCAAAATTCATAAAATCATAGAATGGATTGGGTTGGAAGGGACCTTTAAAGGTCATCTAGTTCAACCCACCTGCAATGAGCAGGGACTTCAACTAGATCAGGTTGCTCAGAGCCCCGTCCAACCTGACCTTGAATGTTTCCAGGGATGGGGCATCTGCAGCCTCTCTGAGCAACCTGTTCCATCCAGTGTTTCACCACCCTCATTGTAAAAAAATTTCTTCCTTATCTCTAGTCTGAATCTGCCTTTTTTTAGATTAAAACCATTACCCCTTGTCCTATCACAACAGGTCCTGCTAAAAAGTCTTTCTTATAAACCCTCTTTAGGTGCTGGAAGGCTGCTATAAGGTCTCCCCAGAGCCTTCTCTTCTCCAGGCTGAACAACCCCAACTCTCTCAGCCTTTCTTCGCAGGAGAGGTGGTCCAGCCCTCTGATCATCTTCGTAGCCCTCCTCTGGACCCATTCCAACAGGTCCATGTCCTTCTTTTGCTGAGGACTCCAAAGCTGGACACAGTACTCCAGGTGGGGTCTCAGGAGAGCAGAGTAGAGGGCAAGAATCACCTCCCTCGACCTGCTGGCCATGCTTCTTTTGATGCTGCCCAGTATATGGTTGGCTTTCTGGGCTGTGAGCACACATTGTTGGCTCACATCCAGCTTTTCATCAATCCATACCCCTAAGTCTTTCTTGGCAGGGCTGCTCTCAATCCCTTCATCCCCCAGCCTGTATTGATACCAGGGGTTGCTCAGACACACGTGCAGGACCATGCACTTGGCCGTGTTAAACCTCAAATGATGATGTCTTTCTTCAATGAAATGAATGAGAACTCACTGCTGGATGACAGCCTGTTTCTGATAAGGTGCCTGCTTTGGCCCATACCTGAGAGGGTGAGGTTTTTATAAGTCTTTCAGATTGTTTTAAAAGGAAGAGACAAGTTGTGGAAACAAAAATTTAAAAAGAAACACGTGGTGCTATATGAGCCTGTCGCCGTCGTGCTTCAGCAGATATGGGAGTTGAAGCAGGACCCTGCAATAGTTGCTAGGAGTGATTGCAGAATGGGAGCTGTGTTGTTCCACTGCGACGTTGCCGGTCTTTGCTTTTTGTTCTAAACTGTGTTGTTCCCATGGGTAGTAGGACTCGCTGTGTATATTGCTCAAGTGACTCAATCTAATGAACAGAATTTGTTTCAATTCAGGATTAAAGGTGTCTTTAGTTTTGTATTACTTGTATATGAAAATGGTATGTCATATTGCACCTAAGTTCTGTATGATGGCTGTTGAAGTAACTCGTGACTTGATTTATAAACCAGCCTTCTTTCCCCTTGTCTTGTTAATAATACTTTTTCTATTCTGAAATAGGTTGTAGGTTTCTCCTTGTTAAGCGTGTAAACACACCCGATGAATGTGTATAAATCCTATAACCTTCTATGTTTATGTAGTATCATCCTACATTGACCATGCTTTTATAGCCTGAATTTCCAGGTAATAACACAATGAAATGGTTATCTGGGCTTTTTGCCTTTTTTTTTTTTTTATGAGAAAGTTGAGTATTTCCTGTAATTTTAAATAAAATGTTTTTTCCTTTCCTGACTCTATATGGATACCTGACCGTACGAGGCTTCCAATCAAAGTGTATTTCATTATAGAAACCGTAACAGGAAAAAACCCCAATCCTATGGTGGAGATCGTATACTTGGTATACAGTCTGTTTTCCTTGGTAGAACTGAACATGAAGGAAAAACTCATATGCAACTAACATTTTTAAGAAGCTTGTTCTCTACCATTCCCCTCCAATAAAAATATTTGGGTCTAAATTTAGCTAAGAGAATCTAAATTTATCATGAGCATTTTCCTGTTTTCCATGACTAGAGAGACATTTTATTTGAGAAGCTACTTTGTTTCAAAGAAGTCTTGATTCCTTTGGGACTCACTTCCCAAAAGGATAAATTTCATTGAATGTAATAGAATTATAATAAATGGGGGTGGGGTGAAAATACAATGTTTCTAAAATATTTACCTTAAACCTTTAGAGGAACGTGGTAGAGTTATCTTTCCATTACTTAATAGGCTTATCTGTCTGTAATTCATTTTTAGAGAAACATGGTAGGGTTATCTTTCCATTACTTAATAGGCTTATCTGTCTGTAATTCAATTTTTTCCAGATGCTGTACAATCATCAGCTGTTCACTTGTGGCTACTTTTTCATTCTTGTAACCAGGTCATTCTGAACTATACAACTCTCTTGACACAAGTGTCACTTATAGGTATGATCTGAACACCAGTCATTTAAGATTGGCTATCTTTATTGACAGTCACAAGGTTGTTTTATCTATAAGTGAATTTTGGTGGGGGTTGAATATAATATTGGATCTAAGTCAAGGAAGGGTAGGCTTATAATGTCTATTATTCTAGTAAATTTTTGTGACTTTTCTGTAAAAGTCAGTGAAAGTGGACTACACTGAGTGTTTCTGAGGATTACTGTTGATTCCATTTTGGAGTAAGGACTCAGATATAACTGTTAATCTTAATTTTGTTTTCCTCTCGGGCAGCCATTCAAATTGTAAAAACTGTTGGTCTCACTTCTACAGTTGGGATCTTTCTTTGAATTAACTTTGTACATTGGAAAGAACATTATGATATGTTTGCCTTGTGTTTTATAACTGGTGACTTTTCTGTTTGGACACAGTGATATTAATTGTGGCAAAATTGAAGTCGTCTGCCAACGTTTATAGAACTATATTTCTAAATAACAAAATAATCTTTTTAGTGCAGGTATCAGCAAAATGTTTAGAATATTACTGTCATGCAATTTAGAAGTTGTGCTTCGGAATATCCTATTTTCTGTGGTCTTTATTTTAAAAACCAAAACCTAACAACACTAAATTCTGCATGTCTACTATTTTTTGTGTGGCATTATATAAAGGTAAACACTGCTCTCTTAATGTAGGTTGTGAGTGCTGCATGTGTGCTTTTCAGAGCAGTAGTGTGAGGAAGCTGGCAGTGGAATGGCAGGACGGCCTCATCCTTATGACAGTAACTCCAGTGATCCAGAGAATTGGGATCGGAAATTGCATAATAGACCTCGTAAACTTTGTAAACATTCAAGGTAGGTGCTACATACCATCTATTGCATCTCAAAAAATACAATAAAGGTCCATTCTAAAGGCTACTGTATCTGGTTGTGGCAAGTCCTGTCATAATTCTTGTAGTCCTTCTTAAAAGGAACACTTCTTAATCCTTTTAAAAGACATTTTCTAACCTAACTGATTTGTCAGCTTCCCTAATCTGTGCATAGATTTGTTTTGCTATTGATGGAATTTTAATCTTTTTTTAAAAAACCTAAATGCTTTGTGTGCATGTCATGATACCACTTGAGTGACTAAATATATGCATTTTTTTGGGGTGCTTATAATAGTTACTTCCTGTTCATCACTTTAGTTGGTTGGTACTACTCTCTGTTAAGTAGCATACTTAAAGTATGTGGAGCTTGTTCATGGTGATAACTAATAGTTGCTTGCATGCAAGTAGCACACTCTATAGCACTTTCTTCGTAAAGCTGTGTGTCAGATCTTGCTTTCACCTGCATCCCTCACCGTAAGAATATTTTTTAAATGCTTCTTGATTTGAAGGCGTTATGAAGTTGATTAGTGTTTTTCCAGCATATAGTGATCAAAAATGAGCTAAGCGGAGCTGTTAGTCACCTAGCTAATGTATGTGAAGAAGCATGTTGCTGGAAATATATATAAGCTTCCAAATAAGTGTGTATCTTCCAAGTACTTTGCCCTTTTAGAAGTGCTAAATACAACTAAAAAAATCTATGTTAGCTAGCTAAAATTGTTAGTGAGGTAAGCTTTCCCACTTGCAAGATCATAGGAAAAAAGCTACAGAGCACACTCAATACCAGCAATTTAATTCACATTTTTATTGCATAGATTCAGATAAACTGCACTCAAGTGTTGCCCTAAGTATTCTATGGGCAATTAATATTGTGGGTTATTTTCCTGTTGTTAAGTCTTGGATAATTGTGAGACATCCAAGAGGGCAGGAAAAAAGAATGCACCAATAATTAAAAGGCTCACAGGGAGACCCATGTAATTATATGCCTGTCTGTGATGTGAATAATGGAATGGTTAACACAGAACCGAAGAGGGTGGCTGCTGCTGCTGGTCCGTATAGGCTAATGGAATATAGCTTTGTACAATTGATGTTTTTATTAAGATGATGGTGTCCGGTAAGTGTTTAATCTGTGCTTCTTACTTAGGATCAAAATGTGGCGCAGTATCAGCAGATGAACAATATAGATATAATAGGGCATTGTCTGCAAGTTGAGGACTGTTCACTGTCATGTCTCGGAATGTGGTTGTAAATGGGTGATTCATCACTAAGTCCAGTTCATGTAGTTCATCTCTGATCCCATGCTACCTCCCATGACTGGTGATCTGGAATAAAACCAAAAACTGATATAGATGCAGATGCTCTGTGATGGAGAGTGTTAAATAATGAAAAGAAATCGTTAATAGTATGTGATCTGAGGGGTTTGGTAAGCTGGTTGCAAATAACCATGCCTTCTTCATATGACTAAATACAAAGTTAAACATTTAGGAAAAAAGAATGTAGGCCACTTTTGTATACCGCATCAACCCATGATCATCGGTAGTATTGGGACTACGAAGAACACTGTCTCAATGGGTAGTCAATTGAACATAAATCTCCATTAACATCATGTGGTCAAAACAGCTAATGCAGCTGTTGGATGTATAGTGAGAGAAGGTACTGGAAATCTGGTATCAGCAGTTCACAAGGAAGACTTTTTTTCAGAGGGGATTCTGAATACATAGAAGTTACAAAGTAACTTTTGAGACAGAAAATTCAAAGGTTAAATAATGATGTCGTGATCGGTCTCTAAAGATCCTCACAAAACCAGCATTATGATGATGAGCTTTAGTCAGTAGGCAAATTTCTAATAAAGTGTGGTAGCTGGAAGCTGAAGCTAGGTAAATCCAGTCCAGAGAAACAGTGCACATGTTTTACCATGTGTAGTCTGTTGCAGGTTATCTGTTTTGGGGAAATGTTTAAACAAAAAGCTCTGCAGCTTTCTGAAAAGATTATCTGATGCAAATAGGAGCTAAGGAAGTCTATGGCCTATGCCTTTCAGAAAGGCTGCGGTTGATCCCTTTGTAAGATCTGAATTCAAGGTTCACACATCAGAAGGTATGAAATCTATGCCTCTAAAATAATTGCAACTAAGTTGGACATATTTATGTCAAAACACAATTTGTGTTTCCAATAAAATGCTGAACAGCCAGTGTTTTATGGAACCTTTTAATGTGTATGGTAGGAATATAGTATTCAAGTTAACATCTGGATTTTTATTTTTTTTTTCCCCCCCCAAATAATGCAGACACATTTTGGAAAGCTTTGTGAATGAGAATCCAACTAATAGTTTGAGGTCGTAATAGAATAAGGAATAAATTAAGGAGAAATATTTTGTTACCTTGTTCCTTTGAGATACTTGATTACTTCAGAGAATCCAATTATTGGAAAATAGTGTACTTTATTCAAAAGCCTAAACAAAATAATTGGATTTTGGGTAGCTGAATATAGACATATCACTATCACTTCTGACTCGACGCTTTTTCTCCACACAAGTGGAAGTCTGTGTGAAAAATGCAGTGTGAGGAGAAAAATGCTTTTGGAGACATAAGTTGTAGTGGTGTAATGTGAACAGAACTGCTTTGTTAAAAGGTTTGAGTGCTGCAGTCTCACTTGTCTTGCACTTTCAAAATATGCCCTGTTATCATAGGGGAAAAAAAATACTTTGGGTTTGAAAAGTGTAATGGTGAAATAAGAACTTAATAATATATCTCAACAAGGGAGTAATATTTGAGAGATGCTTAGCTTGTCACTTCTTGGTGCTTTGGAGTGTTTAATCCTCCAGCCTTAACATTCTTAAAATAGCTTAGATAATTTCCTAGACTCATAGAAAACATAATCTAGGACTGACTGTGAGCCGTCCTTCTGTGTATGAGGCAGCAAGGATGGCCACAGGACTTGGCTCCCTTCACTGCCCGGTCTGTCTGAGGCAAAGGATGTGTGGCAAAACTGTTTGAGGGGGTGTATGTATGAAACAGTTCCACAGGTTAGCATTTTATGTTTTTATTTCCAGTTTGGCAAGTGTCCAATTTTTGAAAGCTCTGGCAAGCTGTGCTGTTGTTTTCTTTCTTTTTTTTTTTTTTACTTGGTCTGAGATGGACAGTGTAACAGAAAACTCAGAAGAGAGAGATTCAAAACATAAGGACCAAAAATATAATGCATGTGATTCCTTGTATAAAGGGATACTGACAGAGTGAAATTATATGGTGTTAAAGCTAACTGTGACTAATGATGCACAGTCTTGTTTGTCCAAGCTATTACAAAAATCTTTGAGATGCTTTTTATTTAAGTACCCAAGTATAATAGAAGAAAACTTTCGGGAACCATATGTTGACTAAACAGTGGCTAAGGTTCACGTAAATGGTCTCTGCATTCATATTTTCATTATTAGGTATTGCTGTTCTGTATTTTCTATTTAATTTTTCATTGGTTGTTAGCTTCCCACATGCAATTTCTCCATAGGGCTGCAGTTTTTGTTTTTGTTGGAAGACTTTAATTCTAATTCTGTTGTACTAAGTTCTTTCTCTGGGGTTGTGATGAAAAGTCTGTGACTTAAATTTACCTCTTCCTTAAGATTTATTCTGGATTTAATTTTCTAAATCTGCTTCTGTTTTAGTCCCATTGATAACTCCTTGTTTGTTCATTCTATTTAGATAGTATTAGGTTCAAAGTCCTTCCTGCCCTACTGCGTTAATGAACAAAATGTGGCTGTGCTGTGATTCTGTTGTCATGACTCTTGAATCTTTGAAAATCTTGAGCTTCTTTGAAAAATCTTCCGTAGATGACAAGTTATTGTGCAGATGCTGAATGCTAGGATTTTTTTCCTTAATATTATTTTTGCATGCTGGAAGGAAGCATTCATGGGTTGTGAATGGAAGTGCTACTTGCCTCAGCATTTTGTAAGTACATGAAGCATCCCCAGAGGGGTCCTTTTCTTGTCTCTGGAATGATATCAGAATGTATAATATGTTTTTCACTGCAAGATGGGTTTTATTTCTCTTTCGTAAATTGGGTTTCTGCAGTTGAACACTATATAGCATGGGACAGGCCTGCACAATATACGACATTAAAAGAATTAGGCCTACTTTCACTATGGGCTCAGGTCATAGTCTATGAATTACTGTGCACCATCTGCTTCAAGTTAACTGCAAACGTGCTGGCTCTTAATTGCAAGATGGTATTGGCAGATCAAGAAGATCTCTTCATCTAGATTTCATTGGCACCAGGATGTAAAGCCCTCAAAGAAACTGATATGGGCTTGGAAGAGATGTTCTTGAAATCTAGAAAAATGGGCTGCACTCGGTGATGTCTTTCAAAAACATCAGTCTACTAATCTTTGGTAAGGTATCTGAGGTATAGTGAGTGGTCTTAAACAGTTTTGTGTGGATGGTTTTTTTCTCTTCCTCTTTGAAATCCTTAATTTCTGAAATGGCAGCTCATGAACACTGCTGAGAAGGAAAACTTTCTGTGCAAAAGAACGCACTAAATCTTCTTGAACTTGTCCAGCACGTACAGACATATTTTCCAAATATCATCAGATACTATTTGTGGTGGACTTTATAGAATCATAGAATCATTTAAGTTGGAAAAGACCTTTTAGATCATCAATTCCAACCATTAAACTTTGGCATTGTGCAAAACTTGATCAGACCTGACTTTTAATTAAGACACAAAACACTTCAGAGGTGAAGCTATTACGCTCAGAACTATTATGCCCTAGAATTTTTATGCACAACTCTTCTGCATTGCTCTCTGCTCCTTTTTGCTCCTAGAGTAGAAACTATAATGGCTAGATACAGGTTCAGTGTTTGGACCCAGTTCTTTTGAATTTGAACTTCTGAAGCTGGTTTTTAATAGACGGAGGTACTTTCCAGTTCCAAGGAAGAGAATATGCCTCTGTCTGTCTTAAACATTCATTTTTACCTAGTATCCCATTTTGAAAATGGAGTAGGAATTGGAATTTAAATAAAGGCAACCGGTGTTCTTCTATGGAGGTTGTGTATGCAGGCAATTTGACAGAAGTCATAAGGTGTGAATGAATGTGTATCTATCTAATGGTTAATTCCTTGCTGCTTGAATAATCCCTTTGGCAACTGAATGTTTGTGGGATTTTTGTGTCCCTTCCTTCCTGAATTACTAAAAATGTGTTACTCATAGTTGAGAGGGCCCACAGAAGACTAAAATTACGTGAATATTTAAGAATTTTAGATCAGGAAAGCGTTTGTAGAGTTGCTGTGTTGGGTTGAGGGGAAGATCCTGTAGCACTCTCAGTTTAAGCAGAGAGAATTCTTTCTGAGGGCTTCCTTACTGGAGGTTGAGCCCCACGTGAAGCGTGACTGCTGGACCCTGCTTCTGCGAGATTTTGATGGATGCATGTCCTGGCCTGAGGGGTAGTTTTGTGGGAATCAAGAGCTAATCCATTTGTGGCATGTTCTCTCTACCTGCAATAGGAGTAAAGGAGAACCAAACATGCTAATTCTGCTACGGAGAATATACCCCGTATAGGGAACCAGTGCTGAGAGACCCCCGGTGCGCTTGCACTTTTTCTTGCTGCTGGGAGACTGTTCTATTGGAAGCAAAAAAATGCCTGAGAAAGGCAGCTTTTCCCGCATGCTTTCTATACAGCTAATTATAGCTATGTCTTCCACGGCTTATTTTGAAGGGAAGAAAAGGCCTACAAGACTGTGATGGTTATTCTACCCCTGGGGCATGGGGAGGGTGGTTGTGTGAACCCTCAGAAGACCCTAAAAACAGGAGAGAATTCGCTGGTTCAGGTAGTTGAAATTGTGTGAGCAGAAATTTTCCTTCCATGTCTGAAGAGCTGACTCTTCAGTCTAGAATGCCGATGCTCTCCTGCCTTTCTAATAATGTCTCTTGTTTTTCTTACTGACTTCCTCTATAGTAGCAGTCTTTTGCTGAACACCCCCCCTTATTCCTTCAGTTTTCATCATATTTTAATTTCCACTTTACTGCTTATGACATCTTGATTTTTATTTTTTCTAAGACTTGCTTTTAAACTATTCCTCCAGTGTATTGTGGCTCCTTAAAACAGCCTACAGACATTCTAAAAAGAATAATTTCAAAAAAGCTGTAGCATAATGCTTACTTATCCTCCTCCAAAGAAAAATCCTTTAGAAAATTTAATCCTGATACATGTATTAATTTGCTTTGCTTTTTGTGCTCGGTGGACTTGACTTGTCAAACATTTGGTGACCTATTGATGTGAAGATGTGCTACATCAGGACTTGGTGAACTGATTTCTGATCAGTAAACATAGTGATTAGTATAATTATATACTAATATTTAGGTTGTCACAAAGCATAGTACATTTTTCCCAGCTTAGACTTGCTGGAAAAGGGATGTTCATAGTTAAAAAATGGAGGCTGTGCTGCCTTGTTCTCAAAAGGCTATTGCTGTACCTGCTTGTGAACTCGGCGAAAGGTGAATTAATTTAAAATATTAATCCTGGCAGACTTTACAGGAACAAATTAACCATACCTTGAAACTTGTATGCGATTGTCTATCTTGAATGATCGTGATCACAAATGAGAGATGTGACAAGAGAAAGTTAGCAATAACCTTTTCAGATGTGGTGTTTGTGTGCTGAAACCCGACAAGCTGGCAGGACTAGAAATAGCTTCGCAGATGGTACTTGGCACGGTACCGAGCAGCTCTCCTCTCGCACGCTCCCCACGCTGCCCGTCAATCGCGGTACCCAATGGCTGCTTAGAGATGGGGAAACGGCAAGTACGAATTCAGCTCACAGGAGGCTGCGAGGTCAGACGTCAGTATTGCACTACGCATGGCTGAGTCAGTGACTGTGAGAAATTGAATTGAATTAATATCTAGAGGGGTTTGCGTCTTTGAACACTTAATGGACTGTATAGCTACAATTTCTTATCCTTGAGGGGAAGATGATGGAGGAAAAAGTAAGGCTCGCTGATGGTGCAGTGAACTACTGAAGAAATGATGGAAATACCAAATATGCTGAACTTAACAAGTAATGCCAAAGGATGCTGATCTGGCTTTCAAAGCTGCCTTTTTGGAAGGAACAGAATTCCTTTGTGCTCTGATTTCAAAATTATTTCCATGCTTTTGTGTTTCCTCCCTGATAGATACAAGAGGAAGGTGCGTATCCGTTAACAGGAATAATCTGTGGGCATTATTTAGGAGAAGAATGAGGAAAAGTACTGTCCTTTGTGTGCACTGGTCAATTGAAATGTCTGCTGACAAAGAACAGACTTCAGGGGGAGGAAGAGGGGCATAAGCATTGTCATTGTGTAAATCCTAGCAATATGAGCAGAACAGACTTCTTTTCTTCTAAAGCCTTATAGCAATATATGTGTAATTTAGTGTATAGATAAAGCTCTATATCCCGTTTCTACAAGTGTTGATTATGTGAATCGTCCTAGGAAAGGGTCTAAGTTTATATTTTAAGAAGAGTTAGTTAATGCAAGTTTTAGAACATAAAGGGAGGGGAAAAAATGGGTAAAAATCTTGGCTAATCTTTCACTGCTGCATCCTTTTCATTTAGATAAGGTTTTAGGGTGGTTTTGGGGGTAATAAGTATATTGGTTTAGCACCATAACTCTGTGTAGACAAGAGCTGGGTTTATTAAAAAAAAAAGCATGTTTATTGGCAGTATTCAGTAGGATGCATAGGAAGTTTTTATATTGGAATAAATGCTAATTGTTTTGGCAGTAAAATTAATTCAGTTTAATGAGTTATTTTAATCATTAGTAATATATTCAGAGCAATATGTTGTTATGTAGAAAGATGAACTGAAGCTCTTCTTCCACAGATAACTCCAAAGCATCATTAAATTGAAGGGCATTTACATTTTTAAAAAACTGCTCTTCCCTTACTGCAAAAATATGAAGTATACCAGTATGACAAGTGTGCCATTTTGATGGTACTCTTTTTCCTCCTTTACATCATATTAAAGAGGTTTGCTTAAATAAAGCCTTGAGCTTATTTGGTTTTCTTTGTGAGGCAGCTGTTTTTAAAGAAAATGACTCTTCCCTTTACAAAGGCAGAGGTTCCTTGATCCCTGACTGAGGGGGAAAATAAATTCTATTGCTGACTTAAAGTTCTTGAATGGGTGCAGCGCTAGTGCCCCAATGTTCCTTTGGAGCCAGGAAAAACTGTATATTGAATTTGTGAAGATAGTCTAAATATACCAATATTCACAGGATTGCTATGTTGTGTTGTGCTGTCGTGTCCGTCCTCCCCTCCCCTGCAGGAAAGTAATCGATAAAGCAAGACTCTCTTACCTTTCCTTTGTAAACTTTTGGGTACTACGTGGTCTACATGTATCAGTTTTTTTTACAGATTCAGTGAATGAGGAAATCAGGCTGTGGGTTTAAAACGTTGGGGTTGGGTTTTTCCCCTCTTACAGTTTTAAATTAAATGCAATATGTTACTAAGCATGCAGGAAAAAATTTTGCTTATAGGCTGGTGGTATGCCTCAGTCTTTGCCCGTGGCTTCCATGGCACAGAGTGCAGATGGTGGTCATAGGGTGGGAAATTAATTGAAAACTGACATTGCAAATACTTCTTTTCAGAGTGAGATAGAGATCTGAAACTATAATGACTTTCTTGGAGGCTTGAAGTAATGCACTGTACAGAGCACCATTGACTGTTGTAGGCTGAAGTTACAGATTTATATAGCATGGCAGCCAAGTGCCACATGAGACCAACAGCTTCCTGGCACTTTTAATTATCAGCGTTTCACTGCTGTTTGAGAAGTAGTGGTATTTTATCTGGTCTGCATAATGCTTCTGTGAAACACAATACTTTCTAACAGTTTGCCTGTTCTTGCAAATGGGGCAGCTTTGCTTTTGTGGGTCACTCGTCCGTGGGTGTAGGTTGGTAGCTGCATTGACACAACTGTGGAACTACCTAGGGACTACCGGTTCAGCTTGCCTGCATCACTGGGGACGGGTTTGTAGTTAAAGTTCCATTTTCTACAAATGTTAGGACTTCCTGAACAAAATGCACTGCCAAGTCTTAGTTAGCAACTTTAAGAAATACGTATTTTAAAACTATGGAGAGACGGAGTGAATGTTTTGGCCTTAGTAATGCACGAAATAAAGTAACTCCTAACAGGCTTTTCACCGCTGGTATGAAGTGAAGGGTTTTTCCATTTCCCTGCAGAAGTAACCTCCTGTTCCCAGTGACTTTGTTAGGGTGGAGAAAAATTATATTATTAACAAGTCATTCTGTCAAAAAAAAAAAAAAAGAAAAATTATTTGGTAGTTCTGATGTAGTCGTTTTTTTGAACACTTGCAATTTCTTCTGTAGCCTCTTTACACGAAAATATGAACCCCAGGTCTTCTTTCATATGTACTGGCCACAGATGTAGCTCCTTTTTCAGACTAATTGGTACAGCATCTCAGTGACACAGTTTTCCTAGCCAAATATTGCAGGGTAAAGCTAGTGACTGTCTCTTCTGACGTGCTAGTTTCTACGTCTTTATTTTATCTTTGTTTAGATTTAAACTCATTTTAGTTGTCTTGTTTATTGTGGAACAAAGTTGTATTTCAGTGGTAGTATTTATCTGAGTACATGTGCTGTCAAACAAATGGAACTTCAGATTTTGTCAGAGATATATGCAACAGATCAAAGAAATAAATTTATTTTTGTGTACTGTGACTCAACAGCGATGAGATTTTAAGATTGACATTTTAGATGGCTGTTATTAAGATGAGTGAAAATTAATGATTCATTTGCTGCTGTCTCAAGCCAAACTGCTTGAATTCTTAGAAATCTTTCAGTTTTGGCTTGCGTCTTGCATCTTCTGGCTAATAGATAATGTGCCAGTCTCACGGTTAGCATTAATCTGTACACTAAAGGGAGGAAAGTACAACATAGAAGCAGAGCAAATGAATGGCGTGGCCAGCTGCAATTTGAACGGCTCATTGAAATTATTTACTAATCTGTCCATTTCAGAAACAGTTGATTTAATATTTAAGGATCCTGTCCTCCTCCAGCTGGCAGCCTCTGCCTCTTCCGTAGCGTGATGTGCTGAATTGATGGTTCATGTGTCCGTGCTCTGAAGGGATGGACGTGGCTGGCAGCAGGAGGCACGCTAATCTCCTTGCTGCCCCGCTCCTCCCAGGCTTTCTGGCTCTATGTACCAAGGCAGAAGTAGCCCCAGTTCTGACACTGGGAAGGTAGCTCTGAAACAGTCGTGCCTGGCGTGTTTAGTCCTTAATTCAGACATGACTAAGGAGGAAGTGTGATGCCAGCTGAGTCAGTGTTACTTCCTGTAGCACCTGTTTTTCTCAGCTCCTGTAAAGAGATTATTAACTAGGGCTCACCCTACTTCAGTGTGAACTCTGAATCACTGCTTAGGGGGTAATGAATGTGGCTTTAGATAGTATTCTGGATTAAGAATCGCATTTTAATTGCCTTCTCTGTTAAAGGGTAATTCACGTCTGCTCCGCCAAAATGCGTGATAAGCCTGCGTGTCCTTACAGTGGTTCATTTTCATTTTCTAGTTGCTTCCCTTATTTAAAGCAAGTAGAACACTTTAGCTATTGAGAAATACCGAGTCGTACATTTTGATACTATAAAATGTGGCACCTGTAAAACTTTCTTACAGCATTGTTAGAAATATTATCAGGGCTAAGATCAAAGCGTTGCTTTAACAAAGGCCTGATCACATGTGGCTTTATCAGGATTTGCTGAGATATTTTGTCACAGGTCTTCTATGTGTGGGAGTACTCCTCACACATGCACACTCCCCCCTCATTCCCTCCCTGTGTGGGATAGTTGGTTATACCGTGATGTACAAATACAAACCTTTTAGGGGCAGATGAGATACACAGGTTCTTTCCTTTAAAAAAAAAAAAAAAAAAAAAAAAAAATTGTGACCATTTCTTGGGAAGTTTAGCTGCAGCAATAGTGAATATCATCCTGTCTAAACAGGGGTCAGGCTTTGGTTTCAAGTTAAATTTTAATGATAGGCTGCAATCCACATTTCTGATAATTTGTGGGCGTATTTTGTATGCTTTAAAATGGTTCTGGTTTGTATGCATATATGTATGGAAGAAAAGGTGTAAAGCTTTTCTTAAATTGTTGATGCTCTTGAAAGGGAGGCTTGCAGATCTCATTCTTGCAAACTTACGTACGTTTCACTTTCATCATACAGAATTTACCTTTCTCTGATAAAGTAAAACAAGGAAGGAGACATATTAGCTGTGCTGAAGTGCTGCGTATCTTAATACATTCAGAATTGCATTGAAAGTCCTGAGGAAAATTCTGTGTCCTTTTAGTGGAAATGGTTGGATCATCTTTATTCTTGGGCTGTGAATCTCAGCATTTCCAGCCATAAGCGAGGCTTGCAGTTCTTTTACCTCATTCAATAGACCTTTGGCTGACTTCACATCCTAAAGATGCATGTCTTATTGCAGCATATTTTAAGCTTGGCAGGAAACAGTATTGCAGTAGATTCTCTCTGCAGCAAGCTTCTGCTTTATCGGATACGAGATCCTTCCCTCAGTCAAATGGACTGGGGAGAAGCTTGTGTTCCTTAGCTGAGAGGTATATTTCTTATCCTTTGTGTTGTGCTAATACTAATTTTGTGCCACTGTAAACTGCATAAATCTATTGTAGCCTTTTTGTTCTGATTTAAGCTTCTCATCTGTCACAGAAAATATCATGCTAGATGTTCACTTTTTTGAACCATCTTGAATTATTTTTTTTATCACTGACTCTAAGCAACTTAAAAAGAGGACATTCTGCTCAACTTGCTTGTACAGTTCACTCTTTTAAAATTTGTGCTTTTTTTTGCTATGTCATTATTCCTACCTTTTTGTGTTCTTGAATCCTACAGCATTCCTAGCAGTCATATTTAAGGTCTCTTGGTAAAAGTTGTGGGATTTGCAGGCTGCGAGCAAGTGGGGCATTGAGGCTCCTGTGGAAAGTTACACCCTTCTTAGTCTGTCAGACCTCGTAGCTGTGCAGACGTCTGTCTTGGTTATCCAGTACCTGGGGCTCTTGGATAAACCAGTAAATATGGAGTTGTCATGCCCATGCTTGAAAGGCAAACAGCAAAGGAATTGATGTAGGAGTTCCAGTGGGGTGCAAGGACACAGATATGTCTGTGGTGTCCTGATATAAAAAAAATGTCTTGTTTACAGAGTACAAATAAAAGGTGTAAGTATTTTTGGTAAAACGCAGCAATAGCTGTTGCAAGTTGATATTTAATTTTTAGATAGTTTCTGAGAGTACTGGATTTTGAAATTGACTGTTTTTGTTGGTAGGTTTAATAATTGCAAAATCAGTATCTTAAATTAAGGAATGTAACAATTTAATCACAGTCTAAAAAAATAATCTTAAAGTTACGTTAAAACTTGCTAGTTTAGAACAAATGTCCTACTTGTTACTGACACTGCTGTAGGTCTTGGCTTTAATAATGTAGTTCATATGTTTGCTCTCTGAGTTGTGGTGGCTTATTAATTGTTCCTTCTAAGAGTAACTGAAAATTTAAAAAAGAATGCACAGTAATATACCTTTGGCTGGTGTGGCTTGATGTATCAACTAGTTTAAGGCTGACCACCTTTGTAAAGGGCAAGTTGCAAAAAAAAGTGAAGTCAGTACTAAAAGCCTGTGCTCTGAGAAGGGTTTTCCAAAACAAGTTTCATTGGAAAAAATGACCCCTATCTTTTAATTTCATGGTTTGATTAGAACATTTAATTTAACAGAAGAATCAAAACAAAATGCTTAGTTGTATTTGACTTTCCTGTTCTGGTAGGGATTTCTGTGAATACAGGTTCACAGGCAGGCTCAACTGATGAGGCAGTGTCTCTGTATATCACACAGCAATGAACAGGTAATTCTTGCTGTCTACTTAATGTTCCAAATCATTGTGCATGATTGTAAACATAAACATGAATAAAACAAAGGAAATGGAGATGGATAATATTAATCTTCCAAACATGTACATGGAGTATGAATGCCTTTAAAATTTAAATGTATAAAATGTTTCTGAAATTTTGAAATGATGAATGTTTCATTTATTTCTGTTTTCAGCACCTCATCTCGTATTGCTAAAGGAATAGACTACACAAAAATGAGCTTTCATGGTGCAAGTGGTGGACATGAGAGATCAAGGGACAGACGCAGATCAAGTGACAGATCTCGTGACTCATCCCATGAAAGAGCAGAATCTCAGCTCACTCCATGCATCAGGAATGTTACTTCACCAACAAGACAGTATCATTCTGGTGTGTTCAGATCGATAGTTTTTCAGGATTAAAATTCTTAAACTTAATGACTATTTTGTTAAAAGCATACAATAACAAGCGTTATTTATGGATGCCACAACATACAGATTTCTTACATGTGCCGTGGGCTGGTAGTATGGTTTTTCGATAGGTCATAGCTTTCTCTGCAGTATATATTCTTACATAACGCTCTTACTTAGTTCAAATCAAAAGAATAGTCTAATTTTTCTAAGATAGTTAACGCTTCCCCTTTGCTTGGTGGTGTTTAGGTATTTAGAAATATAGGAAACACTTATCTTTTTTTTTTTAAGTGACAAAACTTGATTTGTTTCTTTGAACTACAGCACTAAACACAAACTGTGATGCATAGCTTCTATATTATGTTGAGTTGCTTTTTCAGTACTAGAATGCTAAATTTTTCTTGTAAAGGCTTTGGGGAGACAAGGTGGCTTTGATGTCTAAGTGGTAGAAACTTCAGGATCAGTTTTTTTGAAGTTCTCTCTAACTAGAACAGATTTGATTGAAAGAATTTGTACTTAACATACCAAGTTTCCATGTGTTGTGCCTGGAAAGATATACACTGCATAGAGCTCATGTAAATCTGTAATTTCATTTCCTGTTTTTTCTCCTTCTACTTTGTCCCTACTTAAGATCGAGAAAAGGATCACAGTTCATCTCGACCAAGCAGCCCTCGCCCTCAGAAGACTTCCCCTAACGGTTCCGTTGTTAGCATGGGGAACAGCAGCAGAAACAGCAGCCAGTCAAGTTCAGATGGGAGCTGCAAGGCTGGTGGGGAAATGGTATTTGTGTATGAAAATGGAAAAGAGGGAGCTCGGAATGTAAGAACTTCTGAACGAGTAACGCTCATAGTGGACAACACTAGATTTGTTGTAGATCCTTCTATCTTTACCGCACAACCTAACACAATGTTAGGCAGGTTTGTATCTTTTTTCTTTTTCGCCCCCTTAATCTCTAACTATAGAAGAGCCATAAATGCTTCGTAGATATTAAAACTGTTTAAATAGCTGTTGAACTCATATTGCTACAGCTGATCAGCTAATGTTTAGTATTAACAGTTTGCAAAGATCTTTAAGTAAAAAGTAGATGTAAGTTTTCCTCTGTATTTGGCAGACATGACAATTATCTCTATTATATAGAGACAAAAGAGTTCATAAGTAAATTAACATGTCATGTTGTACTCATTTCCTTCCATCTCACTGGGCATTGCTTCTGCGTTCCGTCTGCCTCATTCCATCTCTTGTTTTTAGAGCTAGTTGCTTCATAAAACAAAGTAGTGAGTATAGATAGCCTGTTTCAAAATCGCAAGGAGGAAAACCTTGAAGGGATTTATTTTGCTTGAGGGGCCTACACTGACAACATTCAAGCTCAGCATGTTTATCTTCTGAAGTACTTTTTGGACAGAGGAATGTCAAACAGTCAGTATAACAGGTCAGAGCCTCTCAGCAAAGAGACCTAAGACTCAAAATGGTCAATACTTGAATGAAACTTCACAATACGTGTGTAATATTTTCTGTAGAAATTATAGTGAGCAACATATTTAACATGTTTACTTGGTGGGAGAAGATTCTATACTTCACTTGCTCAAATACTGGCTGGTTTTGCATTGTCCAAATATAGAGAGCACCCATACAAACTTGTGGCAAGAAAGAAATGAAGGTTTATGTCTGTGTCCCTTTGGATTTGTCTTTTTAATTAAAATGTGGCTGTTTCTCAGCCCATTAGGATATAATCATATTTAAAAAACATATATATAAAACTATTTTCCAAGGTACAGGTAATAAATATGATTAACAATTTCTGCTTTGTTTAAATCACCACTGCATGGGATAACTAGTACCTTGGTTCCTGTTCTGTAAGAATTCAAGGGAAACAGTTACAGAGAAAGCAAAAAAAGCTTCTCTGTGTAAACAGTAAAGGGAAATAAATAGAAGTAATCATTAAAAGAATTAAATCATTGATGTGAGGCACTTGTATATGTGTATACATGTAAAGATCCAGACTAACGAACTGGGGGTGTATCAGTGTGAAGTTAGACAGTGAAATAGTTTCCTTTCTCATGCCCAGCCTCAGAGTAAGTGGTGCTGGCTCTTGCACTAGATTTTTGTGTGTGTGTGTTGCTGAGTTATGCTCCCTTTGGGATTGGTTCAAGGAACAAGCTTATTTTTATCTTCTGCTAATTCAAAAGTAGGTTAATAAAAATATGGAAATAGTGCTCTAAAAGGCAAGTTAGCTATAAACCCACTTTCCCCCAATGTCAGTTCACAGGACACTAAACAGGAACAGCTTAGCTAATCCGTTCTGGGAGGTAAAACTAAGTAATAAGAATGTATTATGTGCCTTAAGTCTATATCCTGTCAGACTGCCTTCCTAAATGTTATTTCTTGTCTTGAAGGGTGTTCATAAAATGCATTTCAAACCGTTCAGTGAAAAAAATTTCCTTTGTTCTCTATTACAAGCATGCACAGTACACCAACTCTGTTTCTTGTAGGTTGTGTGTGTGAAAGCAAAGCTTTGCCATTAGGGTATATTTGTAAATAAAACAAAGAGTAGATGGCAATACTTCCTGAAGCATAGGGTGTAATTCTGCATCATAGATGTGTTTTAAAAAGTCAGCTTTTTTTCGTAGTGATCTAATGGGATACTGTAGATACTGCTTGGGACTTGTAGCTTTCTCCTTAGTCCGACTTTCCTTGCATCCTATTGGGGAGAAATATGCTGTATATGCTGCCCTTAAGTACGAGTGTTTTCTATCAGAATGTTATTTTAACTTTGGAATTAACTGAATGTTTTAAATGAAATTGAGGTGAGTTGCATGTACTTGAACACTAGCTTCTGTGTCTTAAACTACCTCAAATGTCTCTAAATAATGAGAATTCTACAGCAAAACATGTTCTTCAGCGACATCACCCCACAAATGCCAAAGACGACTTGTTTCGGGTTCCCCCCACCTTTGGCACTGGCAGGAAATGGCCTGGTCTAACTTCTGTTTTGATCAAAGGATATTGTCAAGTTAAGATTGAAGAATAAAACTAGACTTCCCTGAGTTACACTACCTGCTTTCTATTTTTCAGTGGCCTTGCTAAACATAAACTAAACTGAACAGTGTACATGCGTACGAGAGAGAATAGACTGTTTTTTCCCTTCCATTTCAGTACAGTTTTTCACATTTTACTTTTCAGATCTATTAAAAAAAATAATATATCATAGTAAGGAATTTTAACCTAATTACTTTTATTCTTGAGCAGGATGTTTGGATCGGGCAGAGAACATAACTTTACACGTCCTAATGAAAAAGGAGAGTATGAAGTTGCTGAAGGAATTGGTTCCACTGTGTTCCGTGCTATTCTGGTGAGTTTTCAGGGACAAGTACTGTTAGGACAAGCGCTGTATTAAGAGGCATAACTTCTTGATTTCTCCATTTCTCCTTACTTGCATATCTGGACTTTGTAGATGAATTAAATAATGTTGTTCTTGCACTGTTCTCCAGAGGGGAAAAATGCTTGCTAGGAAAACACCCCTAGGTTTTTTAGACATGTGCATGTGACAGCCAGGGGGAGAGAAAGCATGCATGAAATACACAAAAAAAAAAAATACTGCCACTCCTATGTGTCTAGTTCAGATATATTCGGCCCTTTGTATGCTGAAATTCGTTAACGTCAGGTAAAAGGACAAAAGCAAACTTCAGTCTGAGAAGAAAATGGCCCCTTTACATATTTCCTATTTACACAAAGAAGTAGAGCTCCCATACTGCTTTGTCAGTGGAATCAGAATAGCAAAAGCTGAGTGAAGTATAGATAAAACACAGTTTACATGCACCAAAATGATTAGTATTAATAGTTGTCACTGAAATAAAGTGCACTGCTCTAGAAGCAGCTCAGAAAATGGATAAATTTGAGGACAATAAAATTCACAAAGCTTAACATATGTTGCTCTTTCACGTTTTAGGGGGTTTGCTTGTGAAGAAATTCATCAAAAATGAAACGATGAAATATTTCTGTCAGTGAATGTTGAAGTGCATTATTTTTTTGTTTGTTTGCTGTGTTACTACAGGATTACTACAAGACTGGAGTGATACGCTGTCCTGATGGGATATCTATTCCTGAATTGAGAGAAGCGTGTGACTATCTCTGTATCTCTTTTGAGTATAGTACTATTAAATGCAGAGATCTCAGTAAGTACAGAATTTATTAAAATAATTTGAATTATATAAGACTAACTTAAGCAAATATATGGGGGGGTTAATTCTGAATTGTATCCTTTATTAAAGTAAGGAACGTGGCTGACAGTACATGAGCAAAATCTGTCCTTTTTTATCTCTTAGTAATAAAGCTCCAACGAGAATGGATGCACACCTTTTGAAAAATAATGTTTCTGATATTTCAGTATCTGATCTGCAGATATTTTTCTGCTGTGGTCAGCTCTGCGGAATACTTAAAGTCTATGTATGCATTTGCAGTACAGATACAGTAATGTTAAGTGGTATCTGTTTTGCAGAGGGTAGGGAGGATAATTTATTCAGCTCCTTGCTTATGAGAATTAAGCCGTGTTGCTAGCCAAAGTAGCCCAGCTTTGCTGGTGCTGTAAAGCTGCATCGCAGTTCCCAGCGTGTAGTGTCTCTGCAGCTTGTTCCTTCCTTGAGCGCAGACAAAGTTTTGGCCATGTTTAAACGACCTGGCCTCTGCCTTTGGTTCCTTTGATCCGACGGTGTTTGTGCAGCGCAGAGCCCGGCGCCGGGCCAGGCTGTGGTATTCCAGCTGTGAGATCTGCACGGGACACCAGTGCCTTCACCAGCAGCGCTGCGACCTCACGGCGTGTCGCCTGCTGAGTCACGCTCTCGGAGCACTTTGTCCTCAGCAGAAGGATTTAGCAGCTCATGCTGTGAGGGTTTTGATAGGCTTTGTTTTTAAGCTACTGCTTATGAAAAGTGGGTTGCATGCACTACTCTTTCAGCAACTGGCTTAAATAATGTTTCTTTCAGGAAGCCCGAGAAGAGTCTTACGCACAATTACTGAATGTTTAACAGTAGTAAAACATGAAGATCTCCTCCAGGTCACTTCACTGTCTGCCCAGTATAATGTTAATATCTGCAGGGCAATCCTATTAGTTCGAACTTCTGGTAGACATTTGGAAAAGTTCTGATCCGTATACAAACTAATAGACTAAATGTCTTTACAGCTGTCTGCAGTAAATACTACAAAATAAACAGAACTGCTGAGTTTCTTACTCCTGCCTTCATTTCTTTACCAAGGTTTCAAATGTGCCTATGCTTAAAATTTTGTTCCAGGTGCTCTCATGCATGAATTGTCAAATGATGGTGCTCGCAAACAATTTGAGTTTTATCTAGAAGAAATGATTCTGCCACTAATGGTGGCCAGTGCCCAAAGCGGTGAGAGGGAGTGCCACATTGTTGTGCTGACAGATGATGATGTTGTTGACTGGGATGAAGAGTATCCTCCACAAATGGGAGAGGAGTATTCACAAAGTAAGTTTTTCACTGTTTCCACCAAGCCATACTACGGTAGAGGTAGCAGTAAATGTGCTGATTTAACTTTTTTGTACATAAGCGCAGTTAACAAAGTCTTTACAACATCCCTAATGCCTCACAAAAACTTAGTTTTGGTAGTTCTGCTTAGTAGTCTGCTCTACAGAAGCATACATTGCGTGTTACATTCAAATCTAATTAAAGACAGAAGCTAATTTTTATTAGTAAGGTATTGTCAGTCAATGAGGGGGCAGGAAATACTTTTTCAGAAAGAGCTTGATGAGAAAAATGGATAGGAGTCGTGTTTACTGTAGGAGAACAACTAGAGGGTTTTTTTGGGGGGGGCGGGGGGGAGAGCATTAGTATTTTAGAAGTGAACAGTTTGGTGTATAGATGGGTTAAGGCACCTGTGAATGGAGTGCCCTTCCCTCCATCAGTGCTCTCCTTGTAGCTTCAGTGTGAAAACTTGAAATTCAGGGTTTTATGGGGGGATGTAGGAGCTTGAGATACTCTTTGTACTCCAGTAGTATAAAAGCTTCTTAGAAGGCTTATCAAGGTATTACAGTTTTGCTTTGTTTTGGGGTTTTTTGTTGTTTTTGTTTTTTTTTTTTAAATAAAAAACACCCAAATCACCAACAAAATTCAAAAATCTTTACATTTTTGGAGGATGCAAACCTCTAGCCCTTCCTAAAGAAGGGAGGGTTGATGTGAATATAGATCAAATGTGGCTGTTCTAATGTAGTAACACAATTGGCTCAGGCTTCTAGGATCTTTTATATCTCAAAGATGTCAAGTGAAAATCCTCCTACCTAAGTAATTGATTAGGCACACACTTGCCTTTTCCATTTATACTTTTCACAAACAGTTGATTTGGATCTGTGCAGCTGTATGGGATTGATGGCCCTGGACCCTTCTTTTAAAGTGCAATAATTAAAATTTCAAAGGTGTCCCTCTTGTTCTGCTTCTCAAGTCTGGGTTTTCTGAAACTGATTTGCAGATCTCTTTTATGTAATGACAAACAGCGTGGAAAGATTTTCTTAATGTCTGCAGGAATGCCATCAAAAAGGGAAAAAAATTGAGATGTCTTTTTTTTTTTTTTTGTGGAGTTGGGAGTATATAATGTGGTTTGCTCTGTGAATTGTCCTGTTGCATTCCTAAATCCAACAAAAAAAACCCTAAGTGTATAAAACAGACTGAATTGATAGGGGAAAAAGGCATGTGCAACCAACCCATTTTACAGTCCCTTCAGCCATTTTTCTGATTTCTGTGTTGGATATTTTGAGATCTTGAATCTCTCCCCCTGTTCTGAAATAGAAATACTAGAGTAAAAGAAAACAGTGAAAAAGATAAATTTTTTGGTTTAAGACTAGAAGTTTAATCTTTGAATACAGTTTTTCCTCATTAAAATGTATTTTTAGTTATTTACAGCACGAAGTTGTATCGATTCTTCAAATACATCGAAAATCGAGATGTGGCCAAATCAGTTCTGAAGGAAAGGGGGCTCAAGAAGATCCGACTGGGCATTGAAGGTAAGCGAAGGATTGCTTACTCTCGGTGGGGGGAAAGGTCTGCTGCACTTCTCTGCTTCATCATGGTCTCCGCAGCTGAAGAAATGCGGGTTGGTGTTGTCTTCCGTACTGAGGTTAGATGAGAAAACGGGCAGAGGGGGAAGGGTACCGAGTAAACAACTGGTCCAGCTACAAAACCCAGATACAGGCTCATGGCTGCTCTACAGGGTGTACCTGGCTGCTAAAGAGTAACTTGGGTGCTTTCTACTGACTCATGACTTGCATCTCATGCCATTTGCCCTTTGGTTTTCATGAAAAATCTGCTCTGTGCTTTATCTGAAGCAATGATGCATTTTTACGGCTTTGTATATTCTCTTCTTGGTCTGGCGCCCTTTTCAGGGCGTGAGATGAAAATTTTCATGGTAAGTGGAAGGTAGATATTTTCTGTCAGGAAATACAAACCTATCAAATGGATCATTGAGGTGCAAAGAAATATTAATCTGAAATAAGCATCTTGTAAGTTAGAAGGCTGGTGTGTAAAATCTCAGCTCTGGCTTTGCAAAAGACAACTGCGTTAAGTCGTCTTAGATTTTTATGGTGAATGTAACAACTGGATTTCTTTGCTTTTCACTTTCCTTCTGACTGCTGACCCAAATAGTAAAAAATCCAGCCTTTATAATTTGCAAGATTTCTATCATTCACTCACCAAGTTGTCATAGTTAGATTTGTAATTTGCCAGCCAAACCCAAAATTTTAACTGCTCGTGATCTCTAAAATAAGTAACTAAGTTCAGCTGACCAAGGTGTGAGCCTTCAGACTGAGCTGCCATTCAACTAAACAAGAACTGGTTTTGTCTGTGATGCTGGCAAATACCAGATCGTTTCTGCTGGCACTTCTTGTTTTAGACAAAGAACAACTGCTTGACTAAACTTCAATGCTAGTGCCCCACACTAATATGCAACTTTCCAGTAATGAAAATTATTGCCTGGGCAGAGGGGAGAGGTGACTCAAACACCGCATAACCAGAATCGGTAGTTTGTCTAAAAGGATGCATTTGCATTATTTGGAGGAGCTGGGAGGAATGCGCCAGGATTCCACTGGGGAGATTAAACCACAGATCAGAGCGATGCTCTTCCCTACTTTTGAGATCTCATTTCCAGCTTTCCAGGTCATAGTGTTTCAGAAGGAGCCAGCTGCTTCTGGCTCAAGGAAGGAGCAACGGGCTTTGCCTGTGAGTTGTCTGGTGGCGATATATTCGTTACCAATAGCACTGCAGCCTCTTTCCTTACTGTGCGGCTGGCAGTTAAACTGCTGACTGTGTTCCCCCTGCATAGATAACATTAAGAGCACCACCATGGCATCTGTTCCCATTCAGGTTGTTGATGGTGACAACTTCTGTTCTTCACTCTGCTTCCACGTTCTTTTTGTAAAAGAAAACCCCGAACTAAGCAGTCCAGGAGAGGTTAACTGCTGCTGCTCTCTGTTTCTTAGGTTACCCTACGTACAAAGAGAAAGTGAAAAAGCGACCAGGCGGCAGACCCGAGGTGATTTACAACTATGTCCAAAGACCGTTCATTCGCATGTCATGGGAGAAAGAGGAAGGCAAGAGTCGGCATGTTGACTTTCAGTGCGTGAAAAGCAAATCTATTACAAATTTAGCGGCAGCGGCAGCTGATATACCCCAGGACCAACTTGTGGTAATGCACCCTACCCCGCAAGTAGATGAGCTGGATATTCTGCCCATTCATCCTCCGCCCAGTAACAGCGAGATGGATACCGAGGGACAAAACCCACCGCTCTGATCTGGACTCTTACTAAAACAAAAGCATGCTACTTCAAAGTGACTCTGTACTCAGTTCATGCTACACTGCAAGTCCAGTTTTTTCCATTGTGTAACAGTGTTTAGGATATTGCAGTATGGACCTTGGCAAAGACCAAAGGGAGTACCTGGTTGTTTTTGAGAGTACGGATCAGCCATCCCGGGGTTACAGTTACATACATGTATGTGTTTACCAGTAGGTTTGTGACATTGGTGATTTGTACGCTGGACTGTCCTCACTCTTCAGCCCATCAGGACCAGTGGGATGCTGGTGGCTTAGTGTGCATCAGTATTGTTACACAGGGGTTAGAAAGCAGAGTTGGAATTGATAGTAGCACTTTAAATGGTTGATAAATGGAATTTGAAGCCATTTTTTATAAATGTATTGCACAATACTAACAAAGTGCTTCTATCAAAAGTATTAACTGTAAATAGTTTTGCTCTGAATAGACTGACCCTTTTACTGTATATGGTTGAGCACAAAACTACTTACTATTGGGTTTTTGGATTGAGGACATGATTCAATTACCCATGTAACATCTTGTTAAATTTGAAGTTCTTTAGTGAATTTTTTCACTTGTTTGCAGCGTGAGCCATGTTCAAAACTTGTGAACAACGGATAGGGGCTTTATCTTAAATTTTGCCTTACCTTAATCTGTTCACAAATATTTATTTAATACATTTTTCATAAGTGTCATGAATTAGGAAAATGCAAATGGTTCATTCTTCATTTATTAATGATTGTAAACAAGTTTTTCATGCAAATAAAGTTTCCATTATTTTAATGGGTTTGGATTATCTGTGAATGAGACTAAGCGTATGGATGAGTTTTGAGAGTAGTTGCTTTTCTTTCCTCAGGGAAGGATGGTTAATAAGTGAAAAATAAATATTTCTTAGAGAGTCTGACATTACCAGATTTCTCTTTATCATCTCTTTGGTTTTTTCTTAGTATAAACTTGAATCTAGGAGCATGCAATAATAGCTTCTCTAGAAATTTATTCTAGTGGCAAAACCGTGGAAGTGCGTGTAAGTAAGGCTAAAGAAATGATAAATAGGCAACTGCTTCTAGCATGCACCTTCAGCAGGGTTTTATCAAATTTATTTATCAAAGTAAATGCTCCATCTTAGAACAAGGGAAACATTTATTTTAAAAATATTTAACTGTCTAATACATTACACTTTAACAATATTTATAGTAAAGGATTCTTACAAGAAAGAATAAACAGCTTTATGGTACAATTAGTATAAGAAATATCCACATGGGGACTGTTTTGCAGTGTAAAAACACACCATACATCTGAAATGGTCATTTGCATATAAAAGCTACCACTGATGCCAGTGAGTTGCACAGTGATTTAAAAAAAAATTTCAAACAACAGAATCCAAAATATACAAGTATTGCAAGCTATACACAGCTAACCAAATCGACACAGAACACTGGAGCAGGTTATTCCACTTTGTCTGAAGTTACACATGGTAGGATGAGTTGCGTTCTGATACTGCTTTTATGAAATCTGTACATAAAAGCTGCTCAGTCCAACAAGTTTCACAGACTGTAGAACTCCACCAATAAATGCACTTTGATATTTGGATGTTGAAGCCAGGTGCATCATTTACAAGGGCCATGGCAAGTCACTGAAGTCTACGGGGCCACCAAGACCTGCATCTGCTTCAAGAAGGCTCATTATTACTGCCATTGCCGCTTCGTCATTGCTGGGGCTGCTGGATCCTTGATCGTTGTCAATCATATCGATGCCTATATGAGAGTTCTCCCCTGCAAGCAGAAACACAGTAAGTCGTCAGAAGTTCAGCGTTATTTTGTTCACCGCGCTTGCCCTAGGACCTGAAGTAGAATATCTGAACTATTCTGGGAGTATTGGTCTGTTTGATATTCAGGTTGCCACAGTTTCAAGGATACCGCTGATGCCTGGTGTCAGAGTACAAAGGTCAGGTCACAGTGTGTGCCTCGTAAGGACAACCTTGTGTGCTGTACTTCAAAAGTAAGTCTACATCTAGGAGTCAGCCCAGCCTTCCTTCTTGTCCTCAGCTGTTTAAAAGCATTTGCAAAAAGCAGGTGAGAAGTTCAGCTAATTCGCACTGATTCAGCAGGAGGAGAGGCTTTCTAAGTACTACCTAAAAAAATAACAACATAAAGCAAGCTAGCAAAATAGACTGCCGGGCTGCTCTCCTAGCCACCCCTTTAGGCAAACAGAGGGGTAGGTCATGGGCTTTATGCCTCAGCTATACACTGCAGATGGTGAAAGCATGTTATTGCTAAAAAACAATCATCTTGTGACAGTTGTCTATGTGTTTAGTTGGTATTGAGGCACCTTAGTGTGTGACTTCACTTACCAAGAATAGAGGAGTTGTCAGAATACGGGTAACCAGAGTTATCTTGGATTTGCCCAGACAGTAACCCAGCTGAAGAAATGTCTGGAGTGCCACCATTCAAGATCTTGAAAGAAAAAACAGAAGCTGTGTTTTATGCATGAAACATTCCATTAAGTCTTAAATTGCCCTATATTGGGATTTTTAATACAGGGAAGATGGACTTCCTGCAAAAAAGACCACCCAAGGGCTAGCTGATCAGACTAGTTACAAACCAGGAACAGCTTCCTCTGGATTATGCCCATCAAGCAAGCGTCACATAGACAGTATACGGCCCCCAGAATGGAAGAGATGAAGTCCATAGTACATGCTAAGCTTCTGAAAGTAACTTCTGAAAAGCTACCAGAAAAAGTCCTTAGGGGATTTCTGTGAGTCATCTTTGTAATTATTCCATCTGCAAGTGATCGTAATTACAGCTAACTACAGAATGCTTTTGAGTTTACAAATACAGTACATGTAACGTACTGTCAACTAAGATCCTTCATTTTAGGATACAATCCTCCCCGGTAGAGCTGAGCACGGCTCTTCCACCACAAGCCTAGCCACGTTCTGGAGCGGAGCAGCACTGTGTACACCACGGCTCGTCAGAAATCAAACAACCTTCCGGGGATTTGTAAATCGCAAGGCAATAGCTGAACGTGAACCACAGCTCTGAACTGCTGAGATGTGTGTACGCTGGAAGGTAAGTACTTGTGAGCTCCCTTCTGAGGGCAGCGTCAGCCGGAACTTGTATTGTTTCTAGCAAACGTAGTCTTCTAACTAAGGAGAAAGATTGAGGGGGTACCCTATTAGAAATACCCAACTCTCCATATCTATTTTCCTTTATTCTGTTACAGTAGCCCTTACTATATGTAGCTGTTGAGTTATCGTAGGGCAGAAGAAGCAAGAATAACCGTTCCTAGAATTGTAACTCAAGTTTGTTCCAACTTCAAGTTTTATTTCAAAAACAAAGCAAGCCAGGAATAGACAGAAATAGTTACTGACAGCTGTATGCTCCAGTACAAGCAATTCTTGTGTATAGTCATCATCATTTCTGAGGGGAAAAAAGTAAGTCTGAGGCAGCATTTGAACGCCCAGAATAAGGATTTGGATAAGTGCTCCTCTTGCCTTGAATACACCTTCCATAAGCAGCAATTTACTAGATGACTTAAATGCAGGCAGTACGAGCGTTCAGGTGGGTAAGTGTCGGTAATGGTACATGAGTGCTGCTCAAGCATCTTAGAACAAGGCATGGTACATGGTATTGATTTAAAAATAAACTGTCAGTGCACAGTAAAGCATCTTGTTGTCATATTTTGTGCTACAGCAGTACAGTAAAACTATCGTGAGTCATTTGAGCCCGGTCAGTGCTCCAACAATAGCACTTCCAGTGCTCACCAGTGTGTGGTGTTAAAGAGTTTTTGGAGGATCAAGAGATAAGAGGAGGACCCTTTCTTGCAGTTAAAAAAAAAAAAAAAAAAGTGAAGCTCTAAAGAGCAGGTGTATTTCAAAAGCTGCCACTGTTTAAGAACTACTGGTCTTCTTCAGGGACTACTGTAAAGGGATTTTGGCCACCAGAATACTTTTGCAGCCAGGACGAGTTCAACACCCCATGTCATTTTACGAAGGTGCTCTTGTGTTGCTTGCCACTGCTGCTACCAGACTCTTGGGAAAGCTTGTTCTTACCTTCTTGCCTCCTGGGGAGGATGTGTCCGGCGGGGGGGTGCTGGTGATGTTCAGTGGACTTGAACCGCAGCTAGAGGGTGATGATCCTCTTATCCTAAAATATGGATAAAATAGGCAATGAAGTTACCAGCAACTTTGAGAGTCAGGAGTTTCAAATGCCAGCTTTAGTATAAGGTGGCATAAGCCCAAACTTCCTTTTTGGAATTTCCTCACTTCTTCGGTGTTACTCAAATCAGCAGTAGCAATGTTCTCATTTGCAGCTAGATAAACCGTTAGTTGGGTGTAAATTGTCCAGCTTGCTCCGTCTGCAAGCTTTACCTCCTCGCCTCCTTTTATTTGTTCCTGTACAGCCTTCACAGGGAGTAAGAAAGAAAAGGTCCTGGGTACTGAGGAAAGCCTCAGTTTTCGTATTCTACTTCAATTTAGAGCAGCTAAGAATTCGGGCTGCCCCAGTCAGAGTAACCTAGACTCCTTAAGTGAGCTACTGCTACAGAACAACACCGGACATTTGGTACAGTTAGTGCTGTTTTTTTAGAACTGTCTGAAGCAGCACTTTTCACTTTAATTTTCTATAGCTTGATCAAATATAGTTTTTTTTTAATTAATGAATAATGTGTTAACTATAAAACCAACGAGTCTCTAGACTAAAGGGAGGAGGGGTATTTACAGAGAAAAGCAATGGAAATGGGAATCTTATCCTTGGCAGTGTTCCCCTGGGAAAGCTGAACAGAAGGCAGCTTTGGAAAATAGTAACAGCTGCTGAAAAAGGACTGGAACTAACCCAGGGTCTCGAAATGAAATGAAAACATGGGTGGTAAAGTTATACTACTACACTCACTCCAGCTAATTAAGTGTTTTACAGCTACTAAAAGGGATGGTTAAGTTTCAAAGTACTGGTTGAGTCTTGGTGTAGTGGTGTTGGTTTTTTTCTCCTTCTTCTTCTTCCTATTCTTACAGACAGGAAAGAAGCCTTATGTGACAGGTCTGCTGTTCCCTTAAACAATGACGTAAGTAGGCTCTGGCCTGCAGCAGAAACAAAACTATAAGAAACAGACTGAATGTTTTCCTGAATTGCAGCTCATCAGGGTTAAAATACTGCCACTAAACATCTGCCGGACGAGACCACTTTTATAGGAAAGGCAACAATTCCCAAGAGGAAATTCATGAAGAACAGGGACTGTTAGCCAGTAGAAATTAAACGATACCCGCTGAAAGCAGCTGCTCGGACGGGTGAGAGAGATGAGGTGGCTGTTGTGAGGAACAGCCAAGTATTCCTGCAGCCCATTACTGAAGGGTGCTCCAAGAGTCCTCCATGAAACCAGAGCGCTACAGCTTGACTTTTAGACAGACTGCCCCCGGGCAGGCAACGCTCGCGTAACCATTGTGTCCTTGCTCAAAGAGCTGGGGGAGAACTGCACGAGCTGAACTTACATATCTAACAACGCGAAAAGCATCTGAGCAAAGTAGATCACGTGAAAACAAACATTACTTTTTTGGCACGTAGTCAATAGGTTTGGCAGTTGGAGGTTGCGCCACTTACACCCTTAAGTCACTGGAAAAAGAATGGTCTGGAAGGGATTTTGTTTCTAGTTAGCTGTTCTTTTTAATTGCTGTTTCTGTTAAACAGATAATTACCACCATTACAAAAAAAAGTTCCAATATTAGTCTTTTCCAGTAGAAACCTGGAAGGCTGTAACTTCTTCATGCTTTCACTATGGGCTTTGACTGCCTCAGGAATTCTGACTAGGTAGTACAGCTACAGGCTGTCTACTTATAAAATACAATTGTATCATTCCATATTCAGCTTGAAGAAGGACTTCCTTAATTTCTTCCTAAAGAATAATAATGATTTTCCTCTAAGTTCCTGCCATTTTCTCTCACCTGTGAATCTCCATGATTTCTTCGGCAATCATCCTCCCTATTTTACCTGCCCCGGCTCTTGTTCCACCTGGAATTCCAGGCACAGTAGGATGGGTCCTTTTTGGGCCACCTGAAATGAGGAGGTATCTTAAGGTCAGATAAAAGTTTGCAGACCTTCTCCAAAAACTGTTTATATTTAGGCATGTTTTGACAAGCTGCAGGACCTTCTGAACTGTATTGATTTCCAATGAGTACCTACAAATGTATGGAAAGCTCTGACTTGCACGGAGCTGTGCTATGTCTCTTAGACATCCCTCTGTGCCAGCGGATACACAACATATCCCTGACTCTTACCAGATTCTGGTCATTTGAAGCATCTGGTAGTACCTGTCGTCCAGACTTCATAAAGAATAGCTTGTCAGACCTGCTTTATTCTGTGCCTGAATAGGTTCATCTCCAAACATGTTTGCTCTTTGCTATGTGTGAGGAACTTACCAGCTCATATTCCATTTAATATGGGATAAGCCCAAGTTACCTGATGAACATAAATAAACCCCCTGTAGGTAACTGCAAGTATCTAAAAATGGAGGAGACAGGTCTACACAGTTAGAGGCTCATGGTTACTTGAATGTGATTTGACACTTGTACAACACTTGAGAGATAGTCATTGGGAAGGAGCCCAATATATTCCAAGACATTGTGAAGAAAAGATCATGTACTGAAAGAGCAAGCAAGCCCTTATCATTGCTTATGCATAATGGGAAATAGCCTTTTTTTAGAAATACATATTTAACAACAGCAACCCTCAGTATCTATGACTCAGACCCATCAGAAGGTGAGGAGGTTCACCTTAAAGGCCATCAAATCCTTAGCAGAGCCAGAACCACTTGAAATTAAACTTCACTCAATTAACTTCCTTTTCTGGGGACAAGAACTGTCCCGTATGACGATACTGTACATCTGGTTTCTTTTCAAAGGCTGTGTTGTGGCAAGAATAAGCTTATCCTATTATAGAACGGTTTGTTCTGTATTTTTTCCCATTCTCAGAAGGCCCAGACACCACATTACTGCCATTACTCCACCTCCAATTACTAACCATCATGCCTACATGATGGCTTCTCTTCCTGCCACTGTCAGCTGTCACATGCTTTGCCACCCTTCCTCCTCCATAGTTTCACTTACTGAACCTCATTTTTCAGAGCAGAGTTAACTGAAAAGTCCAGCATTGCTGAAGTCTTGCACTGTTCTGCTAAGTGTATTGTGTACAACTTAAGAAGTAATTCCAGATGTGCAATATCCTCGCTCTATGGCTATAAAGGCACTGCTGATAAAAATACTATCTAGTAAACAGGGTCTCTAAAAGCAATCGTTCCCAACTCTGAAAAGAATCTCAGTACTATCACCATCTCTCTTCCCCCTGCCCTTCATCCATGGGCTGTCACTACCTCCTTCTGTTCCACCGCACTTCAATCCTGATCGCATAACCCCACATTATTAGATCAAGCTCTGCTCCACATTATGCTGCACGCCACTCCTTACAAAAGAGGATCCAGTGATCCGCAGCATTCCTGACAAGCCCATGATGATCACCAGCGGTCAAATCGCCAAACCATATTTATGATCCATTCAGCTGCACCGACCACAGAACGTGAATTCACTGTGGGATGATACACGAATAGCGCCATGCAGGAAGGCAAACATGTCCCCTCTGTGTCACTCCTCCAACCCTGTTTATACTTGTTTCTTTAAGCTGGTCAAAGAGAAGTGAACGAGCCAGTTAATATCCGAAATGGATATTTAAGTTCAACGGGGCAAGAACTGCATCAGCACTCTTTTGCCCTGAAAATTATTTTTCCTTAGGATATTAATAAATTCTCAGTGCAAGAGCGCAGCAGATTTGTGCATGCAGGATTAGCTGCTGACAGGCACAGCTGCCAATAATTTCCTCAGAGTCCAACAGTTACCTTCTCCAGCCTGAAGCACACTGTCCATGCTGTGTGGAGAAGCCGCGAGCTGTGGAAAGGCTGCGTCTCCACTATCAAGTACGTTGGTGCTGTGGATTTCAAGAATTAGAAGAATCAGTGATAGAAAACCCCGCGAAAGAGTCACTCTGCCAGTGGGGCAGAATGGAACGCTTCAGGGTTTAAGTGGAAACAGGGCAAAGCAATCAGCATTTACATACATCTGCTACGGGAAAATACTTACGAAACGACTGTGTTTGTTGAGACAATGTATTCTACTTCTTTGGTCCAAGGGTTCATGAAACTGAACCAGCGACTCCGCAATGTAATAAAAGAGCCATCTTTTATTTTAAACTTGTAGCAGTTAGTTGTAATTTTTTCTCTTGTCTGCAAAACTAAAGACAGACAGAAAACAAGTAGCCGTGTGTCAAACAGGCACCATGACTACATAAGTACAGCCCTTATCGGAGAAAACCAAGTTAATTCCTCCCTTCACCCCTGAAGAAAAACACTATTTCTGCAGTTATCCCCCCTCAGCCAATCTGCACCTCCAATGTTCACAAAAAGTCCATGGAAATCTAACATAATCATCATATTGTTCGGCACATGCAGCATAGTGTTCTTAACTAAAGCAGTTGCAAAAAGAGATAGAAATCTTTTCAAGTTTGTTTGGTTTTCCTAATAGGCAAGTGTTCCCAATATTTTTTACAAAATTTCTTTACTGAACTATTAATGATCATACCTTGTCTATGACATTCTGCAAGATGCGCTATATCATCTTGATGAAAATATTCGTAACACGAAGTACCTAGAAGTTCCTGGGGTAAGTACGCCAGAATGGCTGTTGCCCTTGGGGAAAGGAGGTAGAGGAAAAAAAATAAGAGAAAAAAAATTAGTTTCAAATTGGAGTATTAGTGACAGATTACTAAAACTCACACTGAAGTTGTGTAAGGCTCAAGTAATGCGGAAAAGTATTTTCAGCTTAGAAGGTAAAAAAAATTCATTAGAAATACTCTTTTATTCTCAAGTACTTAAAAAAAGTACGTAACACCAACAGCCCTCAGGTATTATATTTGACCTACCACCACTGGAGGGGATGTAAGACTTTCTAAATAGCTTTGGAGGTATATTATAGCTTTGGAGGTATATTATAGTTTTTGAGAATTTAAACCTGAATAAAGCTGACTTGTAGCAGGCACAAGATAATACAAAGCTTTCTGCGTAAGATGCCATTGAAAAATAGACATCAAAGGTTGGAAGAACTGCCGTGTTCCTTTGCGTACCCACAGAGCTGCTGCTGCGCAGAGGCCAAGTTGTGGTGTAACAAGTGTTTCAGGAGAATTTTCTCCCCTTGAGTCACAAGCCTAAGAGTGAGACAAGAAAAACACCCACCAAACACTGCACCCACACCCATAAAAAAGAAACTTTAACAAAGAGAAGTTTCCTGAATAAGCACTAAAAGACCTACTGCGTGTGTCTGGTTTAAATGGGACAGGAGCATGAAGCAAATAAAACAACTTTTTGTTCCATCAGAACCGGCGGCAAAGTCACCTCGCCTTCTTCCTCATCAGACAACTTTAGAAGGAAATACACCTGCAACCTGCAACATGGGAAAGACACGGATTCTTGACCTGCCTCCTGGATAGTGTTCAAGGAGCTGTTGGCAAAGATGGAGCACAACTCAAGGAACTAGGAAAAGATGACTTTGTGCATCAACTTGGTAGCTGAAGCCTTAAACTAAGTTCAAGAGGAAAAGGCAAAGCAACACTGCAGGTGAGGTGGCAATAAGCTATACAACAGCCTAACACGAGGTGAAAGGCATTCTTGACAAGGAAGAAGCTATAGTGGGCCGTGCTGAACACCTGGAGATCCGTATGGTAAAACAAGACAACAAGAATTCTTTTTTGAGTCAATAATGATTTAGCAGCTGGAACGACTTTATAGGGTAAGTCATCTAGCCCAGAATACCAACACGAAAATTAACAGATGGCGGGGGGTAGGAGAATTGCTGTTACCTTGTACATTACGGATGTGTACGCGTGCCCTCAGAAGACAGCGTAAGACAGACTTTTGAGGGTATCGGGGGAGAGAGAGTACATTACTGCCACCCTAGCACACAGCCACCACCTGGGAAGTCATTCTAGGACTTCCTGGTGAAGGAAGAAACAGATGAGAAAGAAACAAGGTAGGACAAGCCATCCAGGAAGACCCTGAAATGTGCACCATTTAATTAAGAAGAGAGAGAACACGGTCAGAATGAAATCTGCAGGAGCCCTAGGGAAACTGCTCAAGAACATCAGAATAGAAAGTAACATGGCTGAATGACTCCAGGGTAAGACTTTGAGATCCTCACCCACAGCAACGGAGAACAAACAAAACTAGTGAACCACAGTGAACTTTGATTTTGTACCATTTCTTAGAAGAAAATTTACTGAAGGAAAAATGATAGTTCCTTGAAGAAATCAGTGTGAGAGTCACGATTCCAAACTCTTCCAATGCAAATTAAATAGGAAGGGTAATAAGGAACAAAGCTAGGTAGATCATCACCTCTTCTGCAATCTCAAAAAAAGCCCAAATGAGGTATTATAAAATTCACAAATTAGTACATAATAATAACTATGAATAAGAACAGCAGGAAAAGCATTGAAGCACAAACCCCATAATATTTAAATGCAGGGAATTTTTGTATTTTCCCTGGACACACTTAAAAGCATTCAGTACCAACCAGGTGGCTTACACCTGAAGTCCTCATTGACAAGGAGCTCCAAGACCTCAGCCTTGGAGAAGGAACCATTACAGTATTTACATGAGAGAAATTTTCAAACTGGCTTTTGTCTGGTGAACCTTATCCCAGTACACTTAAACAGCTCCAAGACTGCTTTGATGAATTATCTCTGACCATATTCTAGTAAGCAAGGAAGGAAACTGTTCTTGTCCTTCTTGAATTTCATCCTTTATTTACTTTTTTTGTTAGCTTGCTTCCCCAAATGAACAAGGCAGCTTTGAATTCTGAAGCTGTATATGATGTCATCTGCATAGAAAATAAACTTAATTTTACCCTCACATTCAGCATCCAGAGTCGCTAAAAGCACTGAAGAAATAAGAGGTGGGATAGTTCTCTTTAAACCTCTGTTCTGTGTAGCCTGCCATTTTGAGAGTGAACTGTTACGTAGTTCTCTGACTGTGGTGGCTCAGCTAGTTAGTACCTAATTTATAGCAGTTCTTCCCCAGGGACCATGAGATCCATAAGGACAAAAAGTTAGCGTCACAGAGAGTTTAGGAAGTGTTTCTTTCCTGCATTCCTTTGGGCAAATGACAAAGGAACAGTGCAAGTCTATATGAACAAAAAAACCTAACATGGAAATAAATTAATAGTTTTCAACTTTTACAGGTGCCTAAATATTCCCCAGTGGGAGCAAGGATCATGGGATGCCAAGTTTAAGCCTACAGATGAGGCTTACTTTTAAAAAAATCCCTTCCAAAGAGCCCTTTGAAGTAGCATACACATTCCAAGGTCTGTAAACAACAGCTAGAAAACAATTAAATAAGAGCATATGTGTTTAAATACAATGGATCAACATTTTCTGAGTCTTACTATTTTAGAAATACTTCAAAATTATCCATCAGGGGAATACATCTGATCTTTTGAAAACAAAATTCGTTCACAGACTACCATACTTTGGCACAACAGAAGAGCACGCTTTCTGAGCAACAGGAAGGCTACAAATGTTCTTATAGCTCCCAGAGCGATCGCCAGCTCTAAGCACTGCTGCTGAAGAGCTGGTAGTTCAAAAAGATTTCCATCAAATTAAAAACAAAAAACCCAAACAACCTGACCGAAAAAAACCTCCAAAACCAAAAACCCAACCACCCCAACCAGACGGATAACACACACACACAAAAAACCTTCTCCCTAGTGCACTTCCTCTCAAGACTCTCAGCTCTATTTCCTCTCAAAGTCCACTAAAAATCAGCTGACACACCAGACACACCCTGAAACAAATTCCAGCAGGCAGATTCTGGCAGAGTTTGGATCCTGGCCCCTTTTTCACATTGTCAGCAACTGAGCCTAAGCCAGAAGCAGCCCGGAACAGCCTCATCTGGGCAGTCTCAATCATCTTGCCAAGGAAGGGACCCAACCAAGCCCTCTCAACCAACACAACATAACCCCTCCATTAACACCCTTCAACCACCGTTCTTCCTTTGACGATGCCGGTTATTTTGAAAGATGACCCAGGTCATGTGTCTCTGCTACTTAAGAAAATTCAAGCAATTTCTTATGAAAAAGATAGGAATTAGCCTTTTAGATAAGTAATAAAATTGATGTTTGAAAGAAGATACCACACTGGTATAAGTTCTCAAACCTTTTCCAAGAAGCAAAGCTTATGCAAAGCTTGCTTTCTTATAAACACAAAAGATCACATGCAGAAGTATTAACTCAGCAGAATATGTCCAAGTATATAGTTAAATGAATGTATATGGTATCAAAGCCTGATGCAGCCTGTACCGTAACCTAGCTGTGTAGTGGTTGCAAAAGTTTTCAAACCAAGAAGAGGGTAGTCCAGTTTAAAAATAGGACAGCATATTCTTCTGAGGATTGCATATATACATTCCCCTAACAAATGGGCAGAAATGATCCCTGGATTATTACAGTAAATCATATTTTTGGAGGTTTGGATGTGTTGGGTTTTTTTAAAATTTAATCAGTAATACTGAATAAATACAGAGTAATAGCTTTGAGCTGGGTCTCAAGAACCAAAATACCTTGCAGTCAGGATTAAGTAAAAAGCTGAAAAGAACAGTCATTTCTTTTTTCAGTAGTATTTACACTGCTTTCAGTAAAGCTGTCAGTAGAGCAGTGTGGGACAGTGACTTATTGTGGAAGTTACTACAAGTATTCTTACCTCTGATCTACAAAAACAAATTTCCCATCTATTGCATGTCGAGAAACATACTCCGTAGGTTTCACCCTGATCTCACCGTTGACTGGCTGTGGTACTACGTGAGGATGCAGCCGTCCAATTGCAACAAGACAGCTTAAATTACAACCCTCATTATCTGGTTCATTATCTTCATCTAGTCCCATTTTTGTTGGCGGCCAGCTTTTTAAATATCCTGTACTATGAATAGTGCAAAAGCTTTTGCGGTCTGCTGTAAAAAGAAAAAAAAAAAAAAAAGAAAAAGAAAAAGAAGAGGCAGTTAGGTCATGGATCTTGAGAACTTCATCTCAGTTCTGCTAATAACGCATCTCCTCTCTTACCCAGGAAATTTGGGATACTGTTCACTAAGGGATTTTTCATCACTCCTGCATCAATGCAGCGAATCTGAGAAATTCAATAAACAATTTATCTCTGCAAAACCGTTGTTTATACTGAAACACCACACAGTTTAGACCAAGGTTGCTTTTGATAATCTTTAAGTAGAAATTGCATCACATTTTATTGTTTCAGCAAAGGATGCAAATAATCTAAAGGACTGTTGGAAGAAATTAGTATATTAATAAATAAGATGCTTTTTCAGCTTAATGTGAGGCTCCTACAAAAAACAGGAACAATTTGTTTGGCAGAATATACCCTGTTTGGGGTATAGAGGGGACAGCTGTACATAGAGGTGAGGATGAAGATTCACAATGTCGAGTAAGTCAGGATCTGAAAGGAGAACTCCTTTTCCTCAGCACAGAGCAGGTCCTAAAACTGCAAGGAAGACAACTTCCATAGAGAGGCAGAGTTAACAGGCTTATGCCAAACCGCACAAACTGTTTTCCTCAGGGATGAGCACTACAGCACAACCCAAGGTTCAAGCTGTGTCTGAACCTCGCAGGAAGGACTTGGGGCAGCTGGCACGTCCAGAGACAAAACACTGAAGTTGCCTTCTGTTCTCCAGTTGACACTTTCCACTAATACCAAATCTATAACTCAAAGTATTCAAAGAAGAAACTTCCAAATTTGGACTAAATAGATATTCCAACATGTTCAGAAGCCTGCAGAGGCAAAAAGTGTTACCAACTTTGATAACGTTATGACCAAATACTTCTGGTGTAGAAATGCTATGTTTCCAGTACCCAGAATGTACCAAAACCACAGATGAACTCAGAATAAACTCATTTTTTAAGGTGGATATCCATCCAATTATCACTTGTCAAATATGGAGCAAAGAAACAGAAATGGGCTCTTCTTTGTTGGAGACACTGGCTAGAAGGCCACGACTGAATGTGATATAATCATCAATGTCTGAAGAAGATGCAGTAACCACACCAGGAAAAACATAAATCAAGAAAGCAGAGAGAATAATTTGGCTTTATATGCTAATACAGTGTGTAAGGGCTACTTCGGGGTGGGGGGCAAGGGGAGGAAGAAGTACGAAGTAGTAACAGACCTAGACATAGTTCAATATCTTAATAAGAAACATTGACAGTGTTCAATAAATGTAAAATTTAACCACTGCAAATGAGCAACTGTATTAAAAAAAAGCCCGACAGCCACTACATTTGGTAATAAAATGCATAATTGTTACCTTTCTTCTTTGAACAGGTTGAAGGAAAATCCTTGTCTTCTACTTTGACTGAAGGTCTGTTGCACTTCATCCTACAAAAGAAGGACCGTCTGGCTCCAGAACACAGTCGTGATGGCCCAGGTGTTATATCAGTTTTAACTGGGAGTCCAGCTGCAGCAAACAGGAAGGACAGAGGAAGTGAGGAAGCCGCCTTTGTCAGGTAGAGAGTTAACCACGCAAATGATTACAGTACACAACCCAACTGTACGATGTTTCAACTATGCTGGGACTTTCACAGAAGTCCTTTTATATACTTCTTCAGAAGCAGAAATCCTATTTTGGAGTTTTTCGTAAGGGAATACGTGCAGAACTCAACTGACTATATCAACATTAGAATTTCCGATTACACTTTTTAGCGTGAAAACATCGACGCACACTTGAGAACACAGGGTTCCAAATGCAAAGATTAGCAATTATAAAAATCCACACAAGTTTTGCAATAAATGTGGTTTCTTTGAACACTAATCAACTGATTAAAAAGAGAGAGAGAGAGAGAGAGATTATTTACCCATAACCAGAGCAGTACTTCATACATATAGCCACTCAATAGGCCCATGACCCTTCAGACCGGAAGGCTTTTCTATCACAACACCCACCCAGAGAGCACATACACATGCACAGAGCAAAAGAGGCCCAGTGACATTCCAGGACCTCCTCAACTGGTGTGTTCCCAGACATCAGGTTTCTTCATTGTTCTGATGGAAGCGGGGAGGGGGGGAAACGTAGCAGGGACTGCAAATCCCCAAGATCTCTGGTTATGCGTAAGAAGTCTCTAGCCTCAAAGAAGTAAGTCCATATGAACATGCCCTGACCTTTACCGTATTCTTGCAGGAGATTCTTGGATTCTTTTCTGTGGAAAGTAACTGGAGAAACACAGTACTAACACACACATCAACTCTGGGAGCCAACAGCAGAGTGCTGGTACAAAGAGAGCTCCAGGAGGATGCCTGGCATGCATCAGGAGCACATGTATCAGCAATGTCAGTGATGCAGCTGGAGCGCCAGGGGACATGGATTGAAGAGCTGATGGAGGATTCAAATCACATAGCAACTTTTCCACAGCCTGCTCTCCACTTCAACCATTTTTGCATGGGAATATCTATAAACATGTACAAAAACTTGTAGGGCCCTGTAGACTTTTAACATAAGGAGGAAAACAACGATACCAATGTTGTAGTGTAAAGTTTGCCTCCCTTAACTTTAGAATGGAGTGAGGTCACCTCAAGGAGGTCAGGCTGTCCTGCACCACATGCACTCCAAACTGCTGTTCAGTGAGAGTACAAGCTGTGCCTGAGTCACTCATGCCAACGTAAAAATAAATACATACATACTAGTAGTCTTAAGAATATGAGTTCTTGAAATTCTACCAATCAGTCTATCATAGCAGATGGGAAGACTGTAATTCATAGTATTTATTTTTGCCCTAACTTTGTCAGAGGCATACAAAAAAAGGAGCTAGCACTGGATATACATGCTTGACAACCAGACAAAACCAGGAGCCAGAAAAACTTCAGCTGATCCAGCTGGAGCCTCTAGGCTCGCTGCCCTGGAATGATCTCTCTCAGCTTCAGTTTCTGAAGCTGAGCTGGTGGCTTCTTTGAGATGAGATCCTGGAAATTTCTGCTCCTGACAAGCATGAGACTTAATGACCTGAAAATCTGCACTTTTAAGATACCATCTTCTACTTAAGCAATGCAGACTCCTGTTATGAGAGTGAATTTAAACACCCACTCACTTCAAAAGCAACGCAGATACAGAACTACTTTAAAAGACCAGAGTGAAACAGAGCTAAGATACATAGCAGGAAATTATTCCAAGGACCAGGTTAAAAACCTTATAAAAGAAAGGTTAGGTCATTGATGGAAGTGGTAGTAATAAATAAATAAATGAATAAATAAAATCCTCTATCTTGACTAACAGCTAAGGATAACCAAAATAATACCGAGTATATTCTGACCATTGAGAATGACAGATGTAGAACAAATGCTTCAACGGAAAAAATTAAACTTTTGATGCCTGGAAAAGAGAGGATACCTCACAGGTGAAGTGAGTTAAATGAATGCAAAAATACTGCAGTGCATGCCAAACCTACTAGCTTCTACATTCAGATAGCTGTTTCTTCCCTTTTTTCTTTTTTTTTTTTTTTTTTTTTCCTCCCCCCCGTCTTTAAGCTCAAACTTCCTTGGCATGACACACAATCCAAACAGCACACCCCACAAAAACTTTCAATATTAGGCAAATATTCAGACTACATGACACTTTTTCAAAAGGTGGCAATACTTACTTTTTGCATCTATAAGTCTTTCTCGTGGCGCAGTGTCAGAAGAAGAGAGCTGCTCCTTCACTTTGGCAATGTCTTTAGGATGAAGGTAATCAAATAAACTTTGACCAATCAAATCATTCTGTAGAGATTGAATATTCAGTCAAAAATTAAAATAATTGTTCAGTATGTTTTCCCAATTTTAGCATCCTGTATTGGGTTTGTGTGGCAAGGTTTTGGTACTGGGAGGACTACAGAGGTGGCTTCTGTGAGAAGCTGCTAGGAGCCTCCCCCATGTCCAATAGAGCCAATACCAACAGGCTCCAAGAAGGACCCGCCACTGGCCAAGGCTGAGTCCATCAGGGACAGTGGTAGTGCCTCTGGGACAATACATTTAACAAGGTGGGGGGGAGGGGAAACCTGCACAACAGCAATTGCAGCTGGAAAGAAGAGTGAGAACATCCCATGTCTAAGTTGAAAAATTCACGTGAGTGAACTGGAAGAACTTTAGACTGATTTTTCCGTATTTGTTTACACTCCCAAGTAGATAACACTTTTACAGGCCAGAGGGTAAATCCCCGATCAGAATGCATCAGTCAGTGAAGTAAAGTTAGTTCCTTTGCGCCTCCTTAGTTTGGATGTAAACCAGAAAGAGTCTTCTCTAATGACATCGGAAAGAAGAGCTCTTTCTCAGCTTTCAAGACAGACTATTCACATAAATACCCCCCCATATAAATGCATAATCATAAAAAGCTTTCAAGTTTTTAAGGCCCCTTCCTACCCATGGCAGGGGGGTTGAAACTAGATGATCTTTAAGGTGTCTTCCAACCCAAACCATGCTATGATTCTATGATTACTTAAAATGGAAAAGAATACCTGACTGTAGTTGAGGATCTTGAAGACAGATTCTGAAACAAACAGTATCTTCCCTCTGTCACAGCCCACAACAAAAAGAAATCCATCTGCTGCCTAATTATGAGGGGAAAAAAAAAAAGAAGTAAATTACTAAGTTATACATCCTCATTGCATCATTATAACCTTTAAAAACACTTTGTATACAGTAGAATTTCTACACTAGGAGAGCTGTCTTAATGTTTAGAGATAACTGAGTCAACAGGCAAGATATGAAATTACAATAAAGTTTTCTTTGCATCTGCAAACAATTTTGGCATCATTCTGGGCACCGTGCCCAGAATTTAAAGTCACTTCTATGAGAAGAAAGAATCCATGTCTTATCCAATAATATTATGATTCTGTTCAATAACGCCTTCAAATTAAAATATTATTTTAACTGTATTTATTCCATAGTTCCTTTTTTAGAAACCAAACATAACCTGGATATTTATTTATGTGCCTGTAGGCAAGTAATTTCCATTTCAATAGTACTCTTTTTCAGTCACATACAAGCATGCAGGATTAGGCCATAGTCTTCTAGCTTTAGAGTCACAACGCTGCAGAAATTTAAGTTCTGCATATGCTGCATCTGGACACTGCAGTGCTTCACAAATTACACAAGCCACTAAACAGCTTAACTATTGACAATTGATACCTGCTCTCCATGCTATAAAAGAAATATACAGCAAGCAGCCAAACATACTAAGTCATGTTACATTAGTGACCTCAAAAAAAGGTGTTCATTATATCATTGTACACTGAAAATCATGTCAAGGTAGCCCACGGCAGAAACTCTGCAAGAAAACAACTTATTTAATTTTGGCTCATTTAATGAAATAACTGAACATTCTGATGGTTACCATCAAAACCCTCAGATGCTCCTCTTAAATTATCCTGCTTAAATTAAGATATGCTAGTCATCATTAAAACTCATTGATTTATGCAGTAGTCTTGCAGATTTCTACATTATCCTCCATAATCAGAACATTCTTAAGCTGTGACACAAGGCAGAAAAATACTGGGGTTTTGCTTTGGGACAGTTGTATCTACAGCCATTAATGTCTCTTAATTAAAAGCTGAAACATACCCTGAGAATAAGATGTTTTAATTCATCATCTGATAGAAAAGCAGGCTTATAGTTTGCTTCTGTGTATGGGTTTGTAGCACCTAGAGAAAACAAACGAACAAAAAAATCCCCTTATCAAACTTAACAATACACACTTAAATGAGCGATCCTTCCTTTGGCTCCTTTTTATACTGTTATTCGTTGCAGGTGTTCTTTAAAATGAAAATTGCTTTTTGGTTTTGCTTTACTATCAAGATGAGCTCTGGTGGTACTAACTCAAAAAAGGATGAAGTTTTTTTTCTAAAACACAAGTACTGCATTATGAGGTAATGCAAATTAAATGCTTTCTGAAATATAAAAGTGTTTCTCAACATATTTTTAACCCAAATGCAATGCTTGATTTATGGTCTATTTCAGAATTAGAAATGGAAAAAAGAGATTAAAGAGTAAAAACCTTCAAACTATTTCTTCTCTTTATAACTCAGTAAAACACGACAAGGTCATGTAAACAGATTGTCAGTTAGGAACTTAGAAATCAGTTCTCTCATTCTGTACCAAAGACAAAAAAACCAACGTTACAATGACATCATCTCACGATGACAAAACTCCAAAATTAGCAACAAATGAGGCAGCTATTTATTAAAGAGTAATTCTTCTCATTCTATTCCCTTCATAAAGACAAAAGAGAGTCAAATTAGTAACCACTGAAGTGCTAAGAAGTACTAACCTAACTAAATAACAGTGGCAGAAAAACTTAAACCTTTCAAAAACGCTAGGATAAATATGATTGGAAGACATCAGGTCTCCTAGAAACTAGAACACTGACTCTTTAAATTAGCTGCATGCTATCTTTTCTCAGGGGCATATTTCTTGAAGGCTTAAGCTTTCACCATCACCACCAATTGCACCCAAGCACTGGTTCACTCTTATATGAAACTGCAGGACATAAAGAAATTCCCAAACTCTTCCAAACCTGTGTGGTTCCCTTCAGGTGCTTGTAACGGAAACTGGTTAAAAAAAAAAAACTAAAATTGAACTTTCAAAGCACTTTTCATTCTTTCATACAGAGCTAAAGGTATGAAAACAAAAACTCCGAAGCCCTGTAGAAATATTAGCTACACCTAAAATCTAACCTCCCTATCCAACAAGTTTTGCACATTGCCTGCCCAAGAGCATGGCTCAGCACTACACAAGAGTCAACCGCGCACTGCCATTTAGGCCCTGTGCTCCCTCCTACCTCAGCTGCCTTCTTTTTGTTGAATCTAGTGACGGGTGGTCAATCAGATCAGACTATGGAAAATTATTCTTTTCCACCTCAAAATTTCCCAGTCAGATCAGGATATTGGACCACAAACCAGTAAGCTATAAATGATGGCGCAGCATCAAACAGTAAGAAAAGGGGGAGAAGTCCTCCCAAAATGCATTAACTAACTCCTTTTCAGCAAAAGGGCAAGAAAGGGGGAGAAAAAGCATGGCTTGGGGTAACCCCATTTTGCCATCCTCCTCCAGTCCCGTCCTGCCCGGCCCCCCTGTCCACCCCAATCAACTTACCACGTAATGTTTTCATATGCTGGACAGCCATTCTCAACACAGTGAGTTTGTCTAGCTTTCGAGACATAGCATTGCACGTTGGTACCAAAGATGCCAGTTCATCTATAAAACTGTTCATTTTATCTCTACGCCTTTTTTCAATTTGACTGTGAGCCTCCCTAAACAAGTAAGGTGGTGAGGAAAAACAGAAAAGCATGAGAAAATAAATCATATTAAAAAATTCCCAAATCCAGTATAACAAAACCACAAAAATTTCCTCCTCCTGATAATTAAGTTACCCTCTTGAAAAGGACCATCCACATACAGAATTCTTCAGACATTTTATGTTCATTATTTGGGTAAGTAACCCCTTTAAGTATGTATGTTCTTAGCACGTACACTGAAACATAACTGGAATCATAAAAGTTGCAGATAAAGCAAATTCCAGTGTATATAAATATTGAATAAAGCATTCAATTAAGAATTTGTAATCAGGATACTGTATGAATATACCAAGTATTGAAAACTGCCTTTTGCTGTGGCAATGTAAGTCTTCTACTCATCCTACACTTTCCATTTGAAGTATTTGAGATACCTCTGAACTAAACTCTTCCTAACCAGGAAAAATTATGATAAACACTAAGTTATTTTATTTTTGTTTTCTATTTTCCCATATTAAAGAGTCAATGTTAACACTTTTATCTCACTATTGAATTTGAAAGAAACAAGATTAAGAATGTAACATTATCAGAAACATATACAGACTTCAATTTCAATGTTAATATTAACAGAAGTGACAAAAATCAAGTTACCTACCAAGTTAGCATTTTCACAAAACTATATGCAGTTTATACGTGAAAAATGTTAACAGTGCAAAAATACAGAAAAATAAGAGAAGGTCAAAGCTAGAAAAAAAGATTTCTAGGATAAGAAACACATGCAAATATTTCATATATCACAAACGGCAATTGTTTTCAATATATTTGTTTAGAGTATTACCTTGCATTTTTTATTCTGCCTTGTTGGTCTGTATACTCCAATCTGTTGAGAAATGGTATCACAAAGTTACAGTGTTGAAAACACGGAAAACAACTCTTCTAATGCATCTTACATACCTACTGATCCTCATTAAAATAATTCTTTTTAAAAATTTGAATGTTTATTTAACCTTTCTTTCAGAAAATATCATTATTTATAATACTGTGGCTCTAAGTGTTAACAATCTTAACCCTTTGTCCCAGCAAAGAAACAAACAATGTGGGACACCACCACAGTGACGCTGAAAGCAGGTATCTACACACTATGTCAGTACTGTGGAACTAACATCTCAGTGACTGTATCAATAGTACCTTCCATGTTGGTCATCCTTATCTGTATCCATACCTTCCCTGCAGAAAGAGAATAAAGCAATATATCACAAATAAAGCAGAATTAGCAAAACTGTTATCAAAGTATCATAAAATTAGAATAAAGTATTCCTGTCATCTTTAAATCCTAAATACAAAAATAAGAAAAGTGAGAACCTGGAAGGACCAAAGAAGTCGTGTGGTCTTTGTAATATTAAAACATTTTCTTAAATTAGTTGTGTCTCCTTTGGAGCTAACAAAATGGCACAGTTTGATGTGTTTGACAGTAAAACATGCTGCAGTTCAAAGATATCATCTGTTATAAAAATGCTTTTCAGTTGACTAGAGGGAAGAGAAAAGACCATATCAAAGCAGATATTTTTCATGCCTCCATCAGAAATAGGGCTATTAACTTGCATTTACTGTAGTTAAAAGTTTGACCAGAGGCAGTCACCAAATTGCCCGGCATAAAATTCACAAATTGCCCTGAATTACTTTGTGCAGATGCCAGTGTGTTCTACACTTTAGTTTGCCTTATGGTAGTTGATTTTTGGGGTAGGAAATGTTAATAATGTAGACCAACGAGCCACTGGAAACGGCCAAATGTATGGACAGAATGAGAGACTGTATGACACTAACCAGGCACATTTTAAATTAGTACAACTTCCAATGTAGGCACATGGCTTACTTTTGTCTCAACATGAAGAAAAAAAATAATGTAAGGAGTCAGGAAGAATAAAAAGGATCCCCCTTATTACATTTTAATATTGTAATCATATGTACAGAAATAAGGAGAGGAAAGTGCTTCATACATGTATCTGGAGAAAAAAAAAAGCTTGAATGCCTAAGACTACAGCACTGTTAGATAAAAGAATTAGGAAGAGAATGCTTTGATATATAAATCTGTACAATTGTGCTTAAATGGGCACTCTTAAGCCTGGCTTATTCTGGTTTAATTTTTACCTGCAAATTTTAGGAAAAGGGGAGGGAAAGGCAAGGAAAAACACTGAGCATTTTTTTCAAGTGAAACCAATTATTAAAATATTTATACTTACTCAAAAGGAAAGCCATCAAGTCTGAAAAGAAAGAAAAATAAAGTACACCATATATAGGAAATAAGAATAATGTCTCACATTTTCTGTTGAAATTCTCAAGCTAATTTATATTCTATTTGAAATGAAAAGCACAACGAAAACAAGACAATAGCAGTGAACATATTCTAAGGAGACAAGCTTGTTGAAATGAACCTACTTTCTGACAGAGTAATTCTACTTTTTAAGAAAAGATAGCGTAGCTTATTACACTTAATATGAAAAACTAGTAAAATGACTAACCTAAATTATGCTATGCAAATCATTGAGATACTGTTTCACCTTCAGAAATAAAAAATCTGTGCTTTATGCGTGTTGCCCTTGTGGTTAGATAAATGGGATTTCGGAGGACTCTAAGGCCAGAAATAAAAAAAATTAAAAAAAAAACGTATCCCAAGTTTCTCAGTTTTTGATTCTGCCCAGCAGAAGAGATGAACATTTTCTTTCAGTCAGTACTAAAGTCCTAATGCTGAACTTTATACAGACTTTATGATACCATAAGGAAATTCAACAGAATTTCTACATGCAAGCTAACTGCTGGCATCACTTCAAGACTGTAAAGTGATCTGAAATACCACTGAGCTTTAACATGTTAAGAAGCTATGTTTTATAAGATCCTTATGAAAAATCTTCTCATATTGGCCATTAACATACCAGTTATTACCGTTCAACTTTGGGCATTAGCTTTCTTAAAAATAAGCATGGTAGCTTATCATATATTATTCATTGCACTTTTAAATCAATTATCTTTGTGATTAGTTTTTACAAGAAGTCTGAATAATGCTAAAGGTTTTCTCAATGTGCACATGTGGGTTACAGTCTCAGTCAGCGGCTCAAGGCACTTCTGATGCTCACAAAGACCTGGCACGCAGGTCTAGAACAGGACTTAGAAACAGAAACAAGGCATCAGTTTTCCACTTGTGACGCCACCTTTAGCTAGTGGATGCTTGTTGTGACAAAATTCATTTTAGCCTTAGGAAAACCCAGAAGGCAAAACCTAAAGAGAGGTACAAGGCAAGTTACAAATACTTCAGGATAGTTTGTTTTCTTATCATATATTATTTCAACTGAAAACACTACTCCCATGAAAAGAAATCAACTGTTTATAGACCTGTGCATGAAGTCTTGGATTCCAGCATTTGACTAAACCAGACCATAGTGGAGAACAGACAACCTTTCTTGAAGTGAAAGCAATAGGTTGGACAGGAGTGGCAGGAGAAAGGATTGAAAAGAAGCTGGTGTGGAGAGCTGAAAGCGCAGCTGATCAATATGGTTGCTTGGACTTGAGAGACGAATGAAGAACCACACTAAAACAGTCCATTTCTTCCTTCCTTATTCCCTGACTTCAGTGGTAAATGAAGCATAAAACTGGGCACTCAGACAATTTATGTAAGAAATAAAATTGTTAACAGGCAGCAAAAGCTGAACAGTAGCATTTCTGAACACTTACTGATACATACATATAGAAGGAGGGATCAAGGAAGTCTACCTTAAGTTCTATATTAAAATAGGAATATTTACTAGCCACCATTTCCTCTGCAACACAACATGAACTGTGGTATGATGACAGCTGTTATAAATTTATTTTACTTAGGATTCAAGGAGACGGTGTTTTCACATATTTAATAAAATGCACACACAACCTAAAGGGCAGAATTATAACTTACAAGAGCAAGCTGTCTTTTGGAAAAGAGGACTTGAGCAATGCTTCCTACCCAGAAGAATAAAGGTGGAGAAATCCTTTCTAGAGAAGAGGAAGTTGGTAAGATTGAGGCTGTTCACTGAATTTTGTAGTAGTCAATTCAATTAGAGGGAGTCGCGTGCTTTTCAGGAAGACGAAATGCATCTTAGAGAAGGCATGTGCCTTATGTTTGTGGTCTTTAAACAGTACTTAACGTTTTGCATGTGAGTTCTCCTAAAAAGAAGTCCTATGCATAGGGAACCTGTTCTGTCGTACTCTGTATGCATTAAAAATTCTACCCCTCCCTGTAAAAAGAACTGTCAGCAATCCAAAGGCCCACAATGATAACATTTGTGCTAAGGTACATAAAAATTAACGACGTAGCTTTGTTAATAATGGATGGGACCCATTCACAAGTTACCCTGCAGCTAGACTTTGTAAAGTTACAATCCATATGAGGTTTGCACAGACAGTAAGTAGGTCAGTCTTGGTGTACCCTAGTGCAGAAGAAATTACACATTTGGAAATTTGACAAGTTTACTATGACCTTCACTATTCTAAAGCAGAGTCGGTGAGATTTCTTTCCATTTCAAACACCTGCCCCAAGACAGAAGCTATGATTTGGACACCGCTTCTGCGCACTGTTATTAGCCAGCTTCCCTTAAGGGGAAGCAGCTTTCTTGAAACAAAACCACATTCTATCACTGATTCACAAGAAACAAAGTTTTTATTTTGTCAGGAGTAATAGCCTACAGTGGAGGACCAACACAAGATTAAATCAGTTGATTAAATGAAAGGCAGATCTACTGCCGCAAACCAGAGACTACTCAGATTCAAGTTCAACTGGGAAAACAAAATAGCTTCATCAGGCAAAGGCTGGCAGCAGATTTATAGGAAGTGACTAAAAACGCAAAAAATAGGTGAAGAAAAGGAACTATTCTCAGTTTTGCTTCTGCTTTTTAATGAATTTATTATCTTCCCTACTGCTAGTCAGACATTCTATTTTCTAGGTAAACAATCAATATAATCAACCTTCACACTGTGTATTTCATCAGTATTAATTTTTTTCTCCCCTCATCAGCCAAAGCCGCCTTTTCTCAGCCTTACCCCATTTGATAGCCCTCAATTCTGGCTGCACTGAGATGAAGGCTTTATTTTTATTGTTAAATAATGAACTTTCCTCTTAGTAGCTTTTTCCTTTATCAAAACCTTTATGACCGGTTGTCAAGAAAAGGTTACTTAAAAATTGCTATAAATATTTCTGTCATCCCCTCCCCACACTGTATTGTTTTGTTACAACCTCTTTTTAGCAGCGTTAAATCAAGAGAAATCCAACTTACTGATAATCAGTAGAGCTTCCCTTTCTTTTCCTATTACAATCCATTCCTGAAGTGCTAAGGGAACTGGAGATTAAGTCAGCAGGGTCTGGTGACATAAAGTCACTAATTGTAGAAGATATGTCCATCCTTTGGTCTGCCATTGGATTGTCTAACATTGAAAAGAAAAAAAAAACACCACACCAAAAAAATGCATTAATAGAAGCAGAAACTTACACATTTTTAAACAAACAGAAAAAAAAGATCTCAAACCTAGTATTCTTAAAAACTGTCCCCCCAAAAAAATAATCACAATTCTATTATTTCCTCTTGCCGTAAAACAGAAAATAGGCAATTTCTCTTTTTCCAGCTACAAGTATATTGAATATTGCATACAAACCATGACCATTCTCAAAAACACGTTACTTAACACAATTGTTTTTAAAGAATTTTCAGCGTGATCTTTAACTAAACCAAGTTTACTCCTATGTTAACTGGCCAGCCAGCTGCTTCTACCTAACATAAATAAAGGATAAGTTCTGTCTGCCTTTCGCTGACTGGAAACTCTAGTTCTAGTGTGTCTCTCTGTTTGAAAAATCGTATTATCAAAGTTCATAAGCTTTGAGAGTTCCAATTCCACTGAATTTCATGGAACAGAATTCAGAAGATCTCCAGAGAAAATCAGATTAAATAAACACGTCCACTACAGCACACGCCACAAATAAAAAATTAATAACCCACTGATGGTCTAAAGAAGAATAGTTAAAGGTACAAACAAATTTAATTAGCTTTTTCACCCAAAACATATATATTTTAATCCTCTAGACTACAAACAATTATATTGTTGGAAGAAACCCTGTGGAAAGCTTATTCATTACTAAATGGCATCAACTGTGAAACAGAAGAGTTTTTACCTGAAAGCCTTGGAAGCCTAGATCCACCTGGGGAAAGTCGATGATGCTCAGCCTGAAGCAGCTGATCACCTTAAAATTCTTCCATGCCTCATATTCTGTTAGTCAAGTACTTTTAAAAACCTGAATGGGAAGAAAACCAGCAAGCTTAAAAAACATTTTCAAAACAAGTTTGTCTAGAAGAATTGGTTTTGACACAGTTTACAACAGCAAACTGATGTTTTCTACTCAAGGATTGTATTTTAATTTCCTTATGAAGTGGAGAAGCTCTATCCATCATCAAAAGGGTTAGATGTTGGGATGTGCATCTCCGATGGACCAAGCTTTGGAATAGAAGGAATCTCTTCAGCATCACTTCCTTTTGGGCCCTGCTTATCATTTATTCTTTGGTCTTTGCATAAAACCCATCTGCTCACAATGATCACATCTGAACACATTTGTTGTCAGATGCTACCCCAATGAGTCAAACTGCTGTTACAGTGCAAAAGACAGACTTAGCCCTTCACTCCTGGCTGCCCCACTGTTAAGGTGGCCATAGCAGTAAGACAGTTTGAGCTTGGCTTACCATTTTATTTTTCCTTGTAACAGCAGTTGGCATTTTCAAAGGAAAGAGGGGTTAAACATTGTTCTTTTCTTCAGGCTTAAGTTTTAAATAAAATCCACACCCCATACTATAACTCAGGTCCTCAACTGTGTCTCCCAACTACACTGTAAACTTAGTGGCTGGTCTGCAGGTGTATGTCCTTCCCTTCCAGATTTCTGTCACAAAACAAGTTTTCCAGAAAAACTTACTATGCAAGACTTAAGAATTGTTCTAAGTCTACCTCTTGCAAAACAATTCTAAAGTCTTTTGGATACACTGTTTTCTGGTTAACGCATCTGTGAACGTTGTGACTGTCTTTCCAACCTGCAATGACAGCAGAACTTCCCAATTACACAGATCGGCAAGCTCCCATGACACACTCACAAGTTCCCAAGTCAAACAACCACTATTCTGTCAACATGACCGCGTTATAACCTATTCTACTGAGTCGCATATATAGAATCATAGAGAATCATAGAATGTGTTGGGTTGGAAGGGACCTTTAAAGGTCATCTAGTCCAAACCCCCTGCAGTAAGCAGGGCATGCTAAGGCATGTTAGGAGTTGTAAGACAACAGAAACCTCACAAAATCCAAAGTCAATGGCATTTCTTCAGCTCTGCCAGAATAACAAATTCAGAATTTATTTCAGAAGTTTAAATTATCAAAATTGCTGGTCTTGTTACGGTAATAACAGTCAGGATTCACAGCTCTTAAATCTAAGGTCAGGCAAGTCATTGCCTTAATACCACCACCTTGTGAACAGAGGACCGTTGTTCTAGAAGCAGAGCTTCAAAACTGCTGCTGCGGACTCGTCGTCCATCCCGCCCAACAACTTATCTGCGGTCCTCTCTCAAAAACAAAAAAGGAGTCAGCAAATGTGTGGGCATAGTGCTACAGGAAAGTTAAGAGGCCGGCTGACATTGACAGAAGCTAGATCAGTAAAATTTAAGTCCAATTATAAGTTTTCATTGAATCCATAACCACAGTTTATTTTACAAGGCTTTCATTCACGCTAATACAGTTACTTGTAGATCAAGCCTTCTGAAACCGGCCTTTTCCTACTTGTCTGCTTTGTCTCTTACTCAAAGTAGTCCAACTATAAACTTGATTATGTTACTGTGGTTTATGAGATTACTGCAGCTTAATTTACAAGCCACCGGTTAAACCACAGTCACTGACCATTTCTCTGTGCTTGGTTCAGATGCAAAAACATTATATTCAACCTCAGTTGTTGTGCAGAAGTTAGTTACAGCTAAACTTAATGTGGCCTGTGGCTAAGCCCTATGAATCCAGTGATAAAAGTACTGTCACACCAAACTACCTGTGATGCCGCTTTTTTGTTGTTGTTGTTTAAACACTGTCCAATTGCTGTGCATCCACGATTCACTCTTGGAACCTAATACACAACCCAAGCACTGTATAACGCACATACTAGAAACAAGTAGTTTCTAAAATTTCTGGCCCAACCACCTACAATTAACTTTCAAAAGTTCCTGAACACCTCTATGTGTGAGCGTACTTGTTGAACTGACATTTTACTGCTCAATATAATTCCATGGACCACTTATGATAACCTCAGACAGACGGTTGGGATAAGCTGGAATTAAAAAGAAAAAAAGGGTTTAACGCAGTCCTTTCCCTTTAAGAATGCCTGCAACAGTCAGCATTTTATAGTTTAATAATCAGAACACTGCACAAGTCACTGGTGTGCTTTAATGCAAAAAAAAAAAAAAATTGCTTTGTTGTTCATCTCAAAACAAAAATTTTAAAGCAGTTTTATAGAAAAATTCTTGAAATCAAGTATCCATTCAGCTGTGCTATTTTAAATTACAACCAAGTGTCTGTATTTGAAAGTTTTGAAGCAGCTATTTTAAGTGTCTTGACCATTTAAGCAGAACAAATTACATAAAAAATGGAATTCTCAATTTCTTTTCAAGTCAGCCCTTTCTCTACCATGTCCCAAATGCTCATCCCAGTTCTAACAACCACAGTCCTACATTTTAGCATTACAGGAGTTAAGAATCACACACGTCTCCTGAAATGAAGTTTAAAGTTAAGAAAATGTCAACCCAATGATCAGAGCAAAAATCAACATGCCCAGCTATAATAAATAGTGAACAGTTCAGAGAAACGTTTTCTTGCAAGGCTTTCTTAAAATTATGAAAAATGGAATATTTTACTATCTTTTCAGCCTCCAGGTGCCAGTTGTTCAGTGGCTCAAAAAAAACCCTCTATGAGAAGGAACACAAAAGTTACCCATGTATGTAAGCAAAGTCCAAATCTTCCATTTATGACGCCCAGACTGTTGCCAAAGTACTTCAAGGACCTACTTGAAAAAGTGCCATGTAGTCCACTTCCTGATTAAATTCTTTGTAGATGAGAATCAAATGATAATTTGTCATTCTATCTCATGACAGTGTCTCTCCACAGCCTGTTTGGGACTACTTCCTTCAGGATTCCCCTCCCTTGCATTCAATCTTTCTCCAACCCCCTGCAACAAGGCTAATGAGACAGTAAAAACAAATCTTACTGTTCATCCCTCAAAAAAAAAAAAAGTTAGATGACACGTGACTAGCTTAATCATGCAGCAAAGCTGATCACGAGTACATAAACACCTCTGAGCAAATCAAGGTCGGAGCTAAAGTAGGTCAACTACGACTGCCAAGCACCCATCTGGGAGTCAAGACCTCTTTACACAAGCACCACCAGTTTCAGTTACCCCTAGGCACGAGTCAACTATCTCCAACATACATACGTATTTATTCTAAAAGAAATGCAATTCATAACTTTATGAATCAGAAGTGTGTCATATCTTAAAAGCACTATTTTGCAATGACAAAGGAAAACTATGGTGTGGTTTCCTTAAGAAGCAATTGAGAAGATAGTCATTGTCCCTATGGGTAATGACTGAACCAAAAACAGCTACAGAAAGGAAATCATCTGCTTCCCTTCACAGCAATATTCCATCTCCAAAGTTTACTGTCACAGTCCAAACTAGCAAGAAACAGAAGAGCAGCCACTGTAGATGTTTGTATACTCCAGATGCACACGCACTCAACAATGGTGGGAGATTTCTGCTCAGCAGCACAAGGACTGCAAGCATCCCTATGATGATCTCAAGATGCATGCTGGCACACATGGGCATGGCTGCTGCAAGCAACAAGCAGTTCCTGCATCAGAATTTTGTTATGAAATAACTCTGTAGGAATCAAGGGAAGATCTTTGAACTAAAACAGTGGTATTTTCCTTTTCCTCCAGTACTTAAGGAGCAGCTGTCAGTATACTTCACATTTGCCCAATATATTGATACTGTTTTGTTTTAATGGCACGTTTGTGTTCCTTGAATGTGCTAGTATTATCTGCAAGAACACTCTGTACTCCCAGAAGACAAAAAGCCCTATGGCTTCCTCTCACATGCAGATGCGAATCACCGCACCCTCTGGAGCAAAGAAGTGATTTTACCCCGGTTTGCTGGTTGAGGTCATCCTTTTACCACTCACTCATCAGCATGTTTGCCAACCCCAGCAACCTACAATCCACATCTGAGTTTTGAAACTCTTCCAGACCCAAGCTCTTAGCAACATTGGTAGCTCATGTTTTGACCCCGTCCTTAACCACACACGCAGAGCAGCAGTGATCCAACCACCTCGCACGTTAGCAGCTGCTGACACCCAGGCCCTCACAACAGGGCACAAGCATCTCCTGCTCTGTAGAAGGCAGAGGCACAGCCTTCAGCTGCTCAAGAGACTTACTGTTCAAACAGTTGCTCTCGATCTTTCCTAAGGAAAAAGTAGCAGGCTGGAGGGAAGCATCCCATGAATTTAAACCAGCCACAAAGCTACAAGATGAATCATTTTTACTTAGGGGAAAAAAGGTCTCTAATAAACAGAAGAAAAACTCCACAGGCACAAAGAACACCTTTCGGCTCTAGGAAGTAAATGTAAAGGCAGTTTCTCAATACATCTCCACGTAGTCTCCACATGCGCTCCCCTACTGAAAACAAGTCCGTTCATCATTAGCGCCTCTAAGAAAAGACAGAATGAGTCATATCATGGCATCACCCCACAGGAGTTTTCCAGACTGTCAGAGTGGTAATGGAGCCACGGGACAAGATTCTGAATTTTGTCTTGTCCATACAGCACTTAGATTTCCAGTTCAAGAGGGGTATCAGATCCCATCTCTCCTTGCATAAAAGGGGAAATACTTAAAACTTTTACCTCCAGATATTTCAACAAAGGACTTCTCTGTTGTTTCAAAACCAAGAATAAGTGGTAACTAAGACAACTTTTTCTTGCACTGGGGAGCTCACAGCTAGACTCAGGAACACAGAATCGTCTCACCAGTGCTCAGTAAATGGGAAGGATCGCTTCCCTCAGCCTGCTGGCAACACCACTCCTAACATTATCCAGGAGGCTGTTGGCTGCCTTTGCTGCAAGGGCACCATTGCTGGCTCATGGACCCACAAGCTGTTCTCCAGACGGTCAGCCCCTAGTCTGTCCTGGGACATGGGGGTTTCCTCTCCAGATGCAAGACTTGGTGTTTCCCTTTGTTGCGCTTCATAGGGTTCCTGTCAGCCCTTTTCTCTGGCTTGTGGAGCACACCCATGTGGCATATCAGTCACTCCTCCCTGTTTTGTATTATCTCTAAATATGAAGCTTTAGACAATGTGGAAAGAAAGGGAAAGAGGCTGGTTCTTGAAAGAGAACTGAATAGCTTTAAAAACCCCCCAAAATCCTAGCTCATGTTCTTCTGTCAGTGAAGCAGATAAATGCTTGTTTCAAGGCTGATGCAGTCCCATGGGAAGGCCTTACAGATGGAGATATGGACCACCTTCACAGCAGAAAATGAAAACCAGAACAAAACCAAAGCCAATTCCAGGAATCAAACATGTTTAGACTGAAAGGGGTTTGTCTGTGCTATGGATGAAGTACTTGCCTCCCCAGCAGGGGACTGGTACGTACCTCTAACGATAGAGCTAAAAGTCTAGTGCACAATTCTACAGAACAGCCGCTGGGTCTGGAGATTGTATCATCACCTGACCCTGTGACCCTCCAACACAGGAGAGTTCATTTCCTCTCACGTCTCAAGACCATTTGCCTCTCTACCTATTCAGTGAACCTCAGCTAAAAGAATGTTTCAACAGGGCTTGCTAGTTTGCAGTCATTATTGAAAGCTTGATCTAGTATAAGCTTCTCATCAGCCAAGATTAGACTCTTTGAGCTCTTATTCTTTGAAGTAAGCTTATGTTGGCCCGTTTAGATATTTCATTTTGGGCAACCATCAAAAGGAAACATCGCAAAGGAACTAATCAAGCCCTTGTGAAAAGGTGATGATGCACACTCTTGGAAATCAGTACTAAGATGCTGCTGTTACCAAAAGATCTTGGCCTTCTTCAATAATCAATCCTTCAATACATGTTCTCCTTAGGTTTCCAGAAGCTGCTTCCACAGAGAAAACAAAATGGACATGCCTTTCCTGGAAGACCAGGTTTTAAGGGATTTCTGCTGCACACCTACCAAACACAGCTGTTATCTACACATGAAGCAAACTATAGCCTCTCTACAGGCTTCTGGAAGCAACAAGCACCGGTCCTCACATCACTAGACAATGAGTGTAACAGTGGCGAAGTAATTCCTAAGCTCAGCCACTGCAGCTAGAATGAGAGTAACCAGTTCAGATGTCTCTACAGGAGCAGGAACCAGTGAATTCTGCCTCAGAGCTATGCAAACACTTTACTGGATGCCTTATGACATTTTACAGACACACCAAGATCCCCACAGGTATTCTAGGAACATATTTTCATATTTCATCTCAAATGTCAAGAAGATGGATATTTTAAGGAGGCTTTTACAAAAAAGTATAGCTGTCATACAAAATCTGTAAGATAACAGCCGATCTCTCACAAAGACTAAGATTACACTAAGAATTACACCCAGGTATAATTATCAAGGCAAGATCCCCGTTCAATTAGCATTAGTTCATGCCTTTGTATGCCTTATTTCAACAGGTCCTGCTGATTAAAAGCATCAAAAACATCCAGTTTGATTTCACTGGAAATGGATACAACCAAAATGGACTGTAAATCAGTTATGCTGAGAACAGCTGCTTGTAGGAAAAGGACTGAGCTCAATATCCTAAGTGTCTTCATTATTTACCAAAAAAAAAAAAAGGAAAATCAAAACAACCAAACCAACTTAAAGGCAATGCTACATACATTTTGTTCAGCACAGCACCCCAGAATTTCTGTAGTCTAAATTATAGAACAGAATAATTACACATTACATTTAAAAATAGGGTCCACCAATGTTAAAAGTGGTAAAGTAAGTTCACAAAATCTATGTTAAGTTATAGTCTTTAACATTCATTTATTCCAATCCTTCAGAAGACTTTGTGTATGTGTGGGAAGGAACACATTGTCATATTTTCAACATTGGGGGGAAGAACTTAAAATTAATAGAAAACAGAAACTTGAAGTCCTTTGGGCCAGATATCTAATTCTACTCATTTAACACCAAAATTAATTTATTCTGTTAGCAATAACAGACCCATACACAACTAAAGTTAAAAAAAATATAAAATAATCTACTCCCTCAATTACTGAAAAATAAACTTAGTTGAAGTTCTCAAACTGAGCTTTCAAGCCAGGTCCAGCCTCCAATGTGTGAAGGATGTACTGTTTCACAACCTTGTTCATCAACCCTGAGCCATACAAGGCATTTTGGGGGGGGCTGAAAGACATGAGAGAAATCCATCCTACCATGCGGGTAAATCAATTATCCAGCATTAATATGCTTTAAGTAAAAACCTAATCAAAGTTATTATTGACTTCTTCAGTAGCTTATGTACTTCCAGTGTGCTAAAAAAAAAAAAACCACCCTACCAACAACACAACAAAAAACAACAAAAACTCTCTCAATTGAGGAAGCAGTGGTGCTGTGAAGTCTCTCAAGTTGTACACATTGCTTCTGACCTGTCAACAAAATAAGATGTCTTATCTTGTGCTGCACTGCAGAGTCAACTTCAAAGCAAAAACTTCTAGAAAATTAGAAATTTCTCCTTAAGAACACTACACAACCTGGACTGACATTTCCAGAGCAGAAGCAGCATACAAGATGACAAGTAGGTAAACTACTTAACTCACTCCTCATGTTTGCACAAACAGTGGGAATTTACAAATCAGCGCATCTTTAACTCATAACTGGGAATGCCTACCTTTTGCACTTGCAGTCCAAAAGATACAGCTTTCTGTTTCAAGATTTCATCTGACTCCTAAATATAAGCACTGATTTATTGCAGATGGATGCTTTAGATAGAAGTTTCAAGGATATCTTCACCCTTCAATTACCCAAATTGAACAAGATAAGTTTCATGCAGTTAAATACACATCTTCTAATTTATTGCTTATGAATAAATGCCCCAAAGCCTAAGTGTTCATTGCAAGTATTATTATGACGGTGATATGCTCTGGGCAGGTTTAAGTTATTCTTACTGTGATTAAATGAAGCCCCTGTATCCTCACAGTTTGGCAGATATTCTTCCTATAGTTCATAGTCTTCAAAGTTGTCTTTTAATGGTAGGACGGAAAAATCCTCTCACACAAAGTTCTAAGAAATGTGTCTTCTAAAAGATCTCCATATAAGATATGAGTGCAGCAAAACGCTTTCTCATTTACTGCAAAGGTAGAAGCTGTATGTCACTCTAATACTTATCCAGTCCAATCGGTGGTGTGGTGCACCATGGAACCCATTCTAGGATTTCTTCCTCAAGCTTGTAACTACTGCTTTTGCTCTAGTATAACTTGCAATAGGATGACTTGATTTAAAGATTTCAAGTGAGAGCAAGCTTTAACTCAATCCACTTTTCTCACTGGACAAAGCACTATTTTAGTACTCCATCAGTTACTCCAGCTTCCAGTCACCAAATCTTTCTGTGCTTTTGTCACATTTTCATTTTCTCCTCCCCTCCTCATACTGGAGAATTGTAGGCATCAAAACTAGCCAATACATTCAAGCTCTGGCATGACTAATACTACCGAAGTAATATTTTCTCATTTGACTTTTAAAGCTTATGCATTCAGGGATGTTAGCCATTTTTCAGTTTAATCGGTTAAACCACTACAGACTTCTTTTAGTCTCTGAAGTGCATTTATTAAGGTGACAAACCTAGTTTTCGGCATTTTCCTTTGGGTTGAATCACCTGGTCCAAATACTGTTAGACATAGTGCGTACAGTTGATTCCATTTTCCATTCACATTGCTACTACAACAAACGCAAATGCATTTGGCATGTGTGGGACCTTTCATTCAGAGATCTCTTGCCAAACAGGCTACAACTGAAGAGTTTATATCTTCAGGAAACAAAGCACACAAACAAAAGGGCAAAAATATCACAAAAAGGAGTGTAGACACAGGTGGTTATATTTTTACTTTATACTTCCATTTCCAGTTTTTGCACACCCCCTCTGGTCCTGCTAAATTCCATCTGTGGCTGGAAGAAGCCGACCCTGCTCTCAGCACTCTGCCAGCCTGACAAAGAAAAGTTGACAGGCTGTCAGTTCCCCTTCGATCCTAAAGTAAGCCTTGGGAAAAGGAAGATATTCTCAGCCTGCCTGGAACTAAGCTGGGGTATTCCCACTCGGCTGCCTCTCTACTGTTTCCTCCAGCACGCATATCCCTGACAGGTTCATTTTCCCCCCCCTGGTTTCTTAAAAGCTCTTTTTGACTTAACTTTACGCAAAATCAGCTGTCAAACACATACGCATCACATCCATATGAACATCAATATTTCTTCCTTCAGACTATGTCGGTACTATATTAGAGGCTCAACTTCATTTTTGTTCTCCCGCTATACCACTGCTTTTTGGATAGGAAAGCATCACAGCTTTTTGTTAAGTATATGAGTAGGTAGTCTGATAAAAAAAGAAAAGCCGTGGAACATACAGTGATGGCATAGCTACTGGATGTGTTAAGTTAACAAAGCTCATGTGTGGAAATGGAGACGTTTACAATTTAGAATTATTTGCAGACTTCCAGCTTAAGAAAATAACCCCCCACACACAGACACTCGTGCAAATAGCCTCAGCTACGTGTCTCTGCGCCTGGGGTCCCTTTGATGTATGTGGAGCAACAATAAACACTAACATAAATAAGCTCAGCAGTTTGGTTTCCTGAAGTCACACTATTTGCCAGTTAAATCCAAATCAAATTAGTGAATACTGAGACACTGCGTCAATTTAGCACTTGAATGTTTTACATAAAACATGCAAAAAGACACAAACATCAAAAAAAAGATACACATGCCATTTTCAGTCTTGTTCAATGCTTCAGAAATAATAACCTCCCCCATACCTGAAACCCTGCTTTTTAAATGAGCGATCTGCTGCTAACGCTGAGAAAGGCAGCATTTCGGAGTTATGACAGCTCATACTGTGGCATTATCCGATACTCTGCTCTTCAGCGAGATTCACAAAAAGCAGTTAGGAATCACAGCAACAGCAAACACTGAGAAGTAGGGCAAGTTCCCAACACCCCCTAGGGCCAGCACTAATATTGATACAGCGCATCATGAGTGGAATTGCTATAGCTGAAAAATACCCAGTCAGCGTCCAACCAACAGTCCTGCTTAGTACTGCCACAGGACAAGGCAAGCACGACTGCAGGACAGCTTCTTCCAGTCTTACATCATCCTTTCACCTGTTTCAAGGCACTGTGAAACCAAAGTTATAATTAAAAGAAGTCCTTTAACAGGACATTAAAAGTAAAGTTAGATGTGTCATCATACCACATGCTGAATGCAAACGTGACATACTCTTGACTTCTGCCACAGCACTAGCTACTTTTTATGTTTCCTTCTCTCTTACTTGGATAAACTGGAACTTCTATGCAATGTGACACATCTCCAAGGTGACTCCCCAAATACGCTACAATGTGCACTTCACTAAAGCCAACATCTAGGAAATTTTTGCTTCTGAGGCTTTGTAAACTACAGCACTCAAAGTAAGACTTGGTGGAGCAAATCAAGTGATAATTTAGGGAGGAACCATGCAGAGTATTTACTGTCTTTTACATTCATGTCCAGAGTGATAAGTACCTCAATAACAGCTATAGGGCCTGGAAAAAGTCATATTTGTCTAGCTCAGGATAAGCACGAGATACTGTCGAAAACCGCACAGCAAAGTTCCACACAACTGATATAACACCTTAGTGCCATAAAAGGGGTGGCTTCACTCCCTTTTTTCTTCTCTTCTTTGTCATCCTTCCCCCAGATTTCCCTTCCAGTACTGCAGCACAGACTTCACACAGTCCCCAGAGCCTGTCTGTACAGCGTGTCGAATCAATCTGCTCATCAAGCTGAATAATAACTTGACAGAAAGCAGAGTCTTCTGGAGAGTTAACAAGCTCAACTGTCTTACTGAAAGGTCAGACGATACCCAGAACCAGTGCAAAACAAGGGGGTGAGACATGCCAGAAGAAGGGAAGGGGCATAACTGTCCCTTTCAACAGGAGCGAGTGGTTAAAATGTCCCTGTTGTATCCCTTAACTGCACTTTCAGATTATTCACAGCACTCCTGCATGGTTTGAGCAAGGCAAGGTGTGCTGAAACCTTTCTACTGATCCACATCTGCACTGTGACATTTTCTCTGCTCCGGAATTTGTTCTTTTGTGAATGACAAGTTATGAATATACAGAGGAACATTCCTATCCACTCTGTATTCACTGCTTCAGTGGGAGTATAAGCTTTATTTTCTTGAGAAAGGCCTACAGCAATAGGAAAGCCGTTTACAGAAATTGCTGATGAAACAGATTTCTTTTTCCGTGCGTCTATACATTAAATGCTGACGTTGAATCAACAAATTTCCAAACCTGTAACATTCAGCTGCCGGAAATACAGCTGGATGCAAGCCTCAGACTTGTGTTTTTCTAGGCAGGTTTTAAATCTGTGATTTCTAATTTAAATGAACAGTCAAGTCTGAATGCCTAGTTTTACATTACAACTGAAACTGGAAGAGTGTTTTAAAATTACTGTTGCATTTAGAACAAAGATTTGCATTACTAAATCAAAGCAGCCCTTAATAAAGGCAGAGTAAAGATCAGGGAACATCAGCAATTCTCTTAATAGGATCCTTATGCTATGCAGACATCTTGATTGTTTTAAAAAAAAGGAAAAGAAAGAAAATACAAGCAAGTAGGGAAGAACAGTGTGTCATCAACAGGGGAGAAAAAAAGAAAAGATTAAAAAATCCTGCCAATACCAAACATGGGCAAAAGAGAAAAACTTGATCAGAAAAAAAAACAACCAAACAAAATAGAGCCACACACACCACAAAAGGACTCTTGGTAAAACTGAAAGCTTGCATTTTTATTTTATTTTTTTTTTAACAATTGCTTTTGCTTGGATCAAAGATCCATTCATGCAACAACCCCCTCCAAATGAAGAGGGGATACAATACAGAGCAGAGAGACATCTAACAGTTGAAAGCAGAAGTTTTTCCAACCCATTGTTTTATTCCAAAAGAGAACATTCCACAACCTACGCAGTCCGATCCCAAAGGGCCTAGGAAGGATCACTAGACAGTTCACATTCCACCACAAAAAGTTTAAGTAGGTTTAAATGATCTTATTTCCGCAAGTAGCAGGCTTGTGCCAAATATTAACAATGCGGTCCCTTAGTTACCACTTACAAATGCTCATAATTATTTACAGCTCCTGAACAGTACGGAGGAAGACTTGGATATCATCCAACAAATCCACAGCAATTAAATTTATTAGAAAATGGAAAACATTCCAGTTTCACTCAGTGGAACAAGATAGGCAATGACTTCTGTACAAGGAACAGTGAAGTAAACTAGTACTCCTCAACTTAGAAAATTGATAGGAACAAGGTCTACAAAATCATCAAGTGTCACAGGGACATCAAGCAAAGCCTGGCTGAAAGGTTGAAAACAACATAGCTCTTCACACACGAGGTGGTAGGCTGTGGAAACGCTCTGCCAAGTGACAGGAAGGCTAGAAGTTCATGTGGTTTCCAAAGAGAGGTTGGAACAGTGCACGGAAAGGATTCTCCTGAGGGGTACCACCACATCTGGCTCATGAAGCTCCTGAGCTGAAAAGAACTGTGGGCCACTATGAGAAGATCCATGCTTGCCCTAATCTCACTCTTTGCCAGGCAGCTACTCACAGCTACTGCTCGAGACGCCACTCTACAGGACCTGGTTCTTTGTTACGGCATGCAATGGTCACTCTTACATTCTTTCAGTATTAGGAAACAAACATTATCTCAATTTACAAGTATTCAGAGAAAACTTCTACTTACAAGAATGACATACATGGAATACCCATAGTGAAAGTGTAAAGTTGACAATATCCTCAAAAAAACCTTTCAAGGTTACCTCTGGTTTAACTAACCTGCAATTATCACCATAACATCAGCTCACACCAAGTGGAAGAGTTAAACACATTACGCTGAGTTTAGCAAAGCAAATATAAAAGCTTAGCTTATCAGAAAAAATGTAGGAAACAAGATTTATCTGTTAGGTATCTGCTTTCATAAGCGAAATTCTAAACCTAGTTTAGGCAACTAAACTCCTATGCAGCACCTAGAAACAATAGCACCAAGCAGGGAACCACATAAAAGTCAGTAGGCACAAACAACCTAAAACAAACACTCAGGACAGCCGTCCCGTACTTCACCTTGCTACGCACTTCAGTTAATACACACAGTTCTCCACTCACCTAAGTCTTGCTTACAGTATGGAATTAAATTTCAAATCATCAAGTAGAGCTCACAATTCTCTTTTAAAGGGGCCAAAGAAGCCAGCAAACTAGGGTAACTGTTACTGATAACACATGGAGAAAATCCCAACCAAACAAACATGCTTAGAATAGAATAGAAAAGAATCACATATTTCAGGGGATCATATACTAGCTATAAATATTTGTGGCTTTTTTCAGAGTCCTACTTTTCTGCAATGTTCACTTCAGAACATGATCTAGTCTCGTGCACTATTTTCCCCTGACTTTACTAGAGAAATACGTACCCTGTCTGTATGTTTTTGCCTCCGTCGCTCATCTGCTGCTCAGCTGAAATGTTTTTTAAGGATATCTGCTAAAGACTCTTCAGCTGTCTGAAAGGGTTCTGTCTCCTCTTCCATATGTATTGAATTTATTCTTTGTCTCTAGAGGTACAAGCTTAAGTTTATATTCAATACATTCTGACTAAACAGAAAATACCTACCCTGAGTAACTTAACTGAACAAATATAAGTGTCCTTTCATTATCTTCATGTTAAATCACTACATCTTTGTTTTCCTGAATATGAGGATCAGCTTCTCAGGTTTCTCTCCCCCTTTTGCCTCCAAAAAGCACCAGTGCTTAAAATTTTGTTCTTATACAAACCATTGGTATTAAAACTTGATATTCTTATCTCAGAATAGAGAATGTATTTTGCTCCCTTTGATTAGGAAGATTACAGACCAAAGGCAAGGTTTGCTTTGCTTTTTGGTACTGCTCAACAAGACTCTTAGGTATTACACTTTAACTATGCCTTGCAGAAGAACAATATGAGAATCCCCAGTAGTATTTTTAACCTTTTAACTTTTACTTTGCTTTAAAGAAGAGTTTTTGCAAGAGTTTTTGTAGATGGTCCCCTCCCTTCTGCTACAAGTTTTTCTGGCCCTCTCTCTCCTTCACAGTCTGGTTAAAGCTGTGTGTCCCTCAGCTTCCTTCTACTCAAACACATAGTACCACAGAGATAAGTACATACGTTCTATCTTAATACCAATGTCAGATTCATTCAGATTTATTCCCCTGTACGATCATGTATTCTGCTTTCCTCTGCAATAGGAAGCAACCTCATCTACTATTTTATACAACAAACTGATATGCTGTAATTCAGGCCAAAGTTTATTTTAGAAAGATATCCTGGATGAAGTGTTGCAAGAATCTATTACCCTCTTCCTGTCTTTTCACGCAGCTTAGTACCTCTTTTTCAAAACTTTCAATTTTTCTAGTCTGAATTTGAGTAGGGCACCTATCGGCTACTAAACCTCACTTAATTTTCTCCTGCCTGGTAACCTTATCAGGTCATTAACTGAAGGATGAATGCAGTGAATTGTTTTTTCCTCCTTTAACTAAGTTTAGTTGCATTTGTTCAATCGCCCACTGTAAGGTTATGTTTGCAAAACACAGTTCATTCCTTGAACTCTTCAATTTTCTAGAGACACTATCTGAAGTCCAGGAAAAGATTAAAGTTATGACATAACTAACATAATACATAGATCAAACTACCTTTGAATTCAGCTTAATATCCTTGTTTACTATGCAAAACAAATCATTTGTCCACTTCTCTGTAACACTGCACTGGGAACTGCCAGCCAGTAATGTCCTCCCGCCCTCAGCTACTTCAAACCTTCATCTTATACGTGTGATATACAGATAAACAACTGTTTGGCAGCTAGGTAGAAATCGCACATGTATTTCTTAAGCAAGATCTTATCAAGCCACATAGGCTGTTGGAGCGATAACTAAACAGACCAACCTGCACCATTTGGCTCTCTCACCAGTAAGAGTCTCTTCTGCCATCATGTAATTGATACAGATCCCGACTAGTGTAACACCAAGGACAAAGCCAAGTGGAAACTGCCAGAAACGATGTTACTGACTAATCCTTGCTTAAATCACAGACAGTAACTGTATGAATCAGTTAGCTAGCTTATTTAATATGGGGCTACATGGATTTTTACAGTGCAGCACAGACCTCTCCTTGGGAGATTCGTGTGACAGAATTCTTACATTTTTTTGTTAGATGAGATATTGCAAATGTAAACATTTAACCCTTTGTAACTGAAGTGTGACTGCAAGAGTTGTTAACCCCCTACCTTCATCTTTCAGCTGTGTACTCCCATATAGCACTGGCACTTATCTAAACCCACAGTAATCTGTTCAGAGATCCAAAATAGATTAAATCTAATCCTGCCAAAAAATAACTTTTAAAAAACTACAAGTCTGAGTAGATCACAGTAAGGCGGTTCAGGTAGTCAAACAAGTACCATTGTTTCTACCAAGCATTGTACAAAGTGGGGGGGGGGGGGGGGTGGAGAGATGATGAGCTTAACAGTAAGTGTACAAATAACTTAGCTAGCAAATATACACCTGAACATAAGAACACACAGGTTAACTTCTATAGGGATATTCTAGGAAGAATAAGACTACAAACCCTCCAGTGTAACGGAATTATTCAAGAAAGAGCCTGAAAAGTGGTTTGTTTTGGTTGGGCTGTGGGGTTTTTTTGTGAGCTGCTGCTTTGAATAAATGTACTTCTTTTATAGGAGGCTCTTTTATCAACACCCGAGTTAAAACAAATCAATCTCCAATACATAGGACCACAATCAAAAAAGAACTTGTATGAATGCTATTCAACATCCAGGTAAGTCAGGTTTAAGAAACATTTTTCTGTATTAGAATGGTACATAAAAACATCAAAATATAATTGTACTGAGATGACTGATGGTTACAGACTGAGAAGTAGGAATAGGAAAACTACGAAGATAAGCAGAACACAACAATGCAGGAAGCCAGCAGGAGCTGACCACCCCTTTTAAGAGTGGAAGACAATGATTAGCTCACATGTGGAAATGATTCTGATGAGTACACTTTTGGAAGGATACGTGGAAAATACAGAACTACACCATAAAGAATGATTGAAGAGAAGCTTACATGCTGTTGCCAAATAAAGACTCAGCCAAATTACATCACAGGGAGGAGTTAAAAGAGATATGCTGTGTTTTATTTGAAGGTGGAAAGCTACGGTACTTCACTACAACATGCAATTAGGTTTGCTAGAAAGGGAAATTAAAATTAACTGTGTTTATCCCTAATGTTTCTTCTTTAAGTAGAAACCTGCTAGTGCATCCAGGTTCTTCCAGGTGTTAGAAGGCCAGGAAAGTTCCTTTTTCTGCTTCCTGAAATTCTCCGAAATCCACTTGCCAGCCCCTTCTACAGACAAACCTGAGAACTTGTACCAATATTACTCGTTGACCTGGTTGCCAACACAGTATCATTCCAAAACATTGCCATCGCCACAAAACACACACAAAAACAAACAAAGCGCTCACAGAACTGAGACAACAGGATAACAAAAAGCCACACACACGCAATTTTAAGGGAGGAAAAATTATTATTTTCTTTTTTTTATAAATAAAGGCAGAGACCAGTTACCAGGTTTTCCAAAGTCACCAAACAAAATTCAGCAGGAAAATGGAAAAATAGTTTTCACTGACAAAACCCAGAAACCAGTACTTTACCGGGTTTGTCAGGGGACACCATCATTCTGGTATGTTTAGGGCTACAGGGAACTAGCAAGCCACAGAAATATCCTAAAACTAGAAGGCAAGTCAGAGGGCTGAAAAAATATTTGTTCTAAAAAATAAGAAATATGCATCTGAGAGCCATACCAAAGGAATTAGATTACAGAAGTTTTACAGCACACCATGAATGAATCTGTGGAGGCTTAACTACTGGCCTGAACAAATCCTGTTGTAAAAGGCACATTATTTTTGCCTAAAAAGTGCTTGGAACTTTGCTAGACTAACTTAAGCTTTTAAAGGAACTGCAAAAGTTTTGTAAGGCTGGATAGTGATGAGTTCACCTAGAGACAGAAGATCATAGATATGCTACAATGCTAACTAGATCTCTAATGAGATACCAATAGACATTTTTTCCTCACTTTTTTGTTGCATGGAGGATTTTTTTTGTCCTGCCTCTGAGATACACAACTATTCAGTCCTTACTAGTGTTTACATGCTCTAGGGAAAAAAAAAAAAATAATTAATTCATTTTATGCAGAAAGCACGGATTCTTCTGCTGTTATCCCTGACTTAAACCTTTACTTACTTTCTATTTAAATTCCAAATTAAGTTCAAAAGTTTTAGTAAATCTTTTTTAAAAGTGTACATCACAGCCATACAGAAAACAGATTTTCATGTCACTGAACACAAGGACAATTCTCCTGAACAACTATTTGATACGAACATCAAGAACAAACTAGGGTGACAATATTTCTCTGAAGGGAAGCCCAAGTAGGTTTTAAAGAGTTTTCCTCCCAGGAAACAGAATACGTAGACAAACTGACAGCAAGGTGAGATCTATGACAAGTTAGAGAAGCATTCTTAAACAACAATTCAAGATTTACTTTATTATTTTTTTTAAAACAGACAGCTCCCCTCCCCAAAAGGGAGCAGAGGTGTGTGCAATTAGTGGACTGAAGTTTAAACCACGTATTATCTTGGTGGAAAAGATTTTCTTTTTTAAGATAAAAAGATTTTCTTCCTTTTAGTCTCCTTCCTATATTCTATTTCCTCCAGATTTCCTGGCAACCCTAACTGGAGGCATTGCTGGGTCTCTGTCATTTTTAGATAAATTATCAGTTTGACAACAACTTGGACGTGTGACTGTTCAGCTCCGGTAAAGTCAAGTGATCATGGTGAATGAGCTCCCGAGAGATCTGCGTATCTGAAACAGTTCTATATTTGTTTATCTGGAAACTCAGAAGCCAGTAAGGGAAAAGGGAAAAGGATCAAAGGTCTAGCTGAGTTACTCTTTCTTGTTATGAAAAAGAATTTTTAAAACAGCACATAAAATAGTGAAACGCTCCATTGTGTAGCTCCAGAGATGAAAGTAAAAAGCTGCTTATTTTTCTGGCTTCTGGTATCAGTATTAAAACCAGATTTTTTAAAAAAAATAATTTATGTAGATTTATGAAAGAAATGACCTAACACAGCTTAATCCGAAAATATTCTGCCATAAATCCTCTTCTTCCACATCAAGGTTGCAATGTAACATATTTAAAGCAGTGCTCTTCAACTTACTGCCTCTCACACCTCTTCTTCAGGACCACATATTTCGTGAACTGTGCTGTTTCCTAACCTACAAAAGCATAAATGTTTACGGAACCACAAGGTGTATGGTATCAGTGAACTGAGTAATCTCAAATCAGTCTCCAGAGGAAAAAAAGTTACCCTTGAGTGACAGAAGATTCCCCAGTCTGGTACCTCTGCCCAAACACATATGCCAGCACAGAGCTGAGGGACTGAATACATGGATGGAGACGGTTAGCCAGGAAGAAGTTGGGAGTTTTGATGGGAGCTACTTTGTCCATAGCAATCCAGTTCAAATGATCATCAAAACTACTGTCCAAGTACATCCAACTGTCAGTGGATGTTGCAAAGGACAAACTGCTGGGCACCAAAACCAGAAAATTCTTTTTGGCCATAGGTTTTTTCTTTTTGTCCTGTCCAAATCCTGAGCATAGACCTGGTGATACTGCCCTGAACAGTGGCATTTCCCCACACAGGTCCTTGAAAGTCTCCAAAAATTCATCAGACTAAAATTCTTAGGAGGAACATATATATAAAGGACACAGTCAGAAAACTTGCATGGTGGCATCAGCTGTATGCAATTGTTAAAAGTTGCTCCAAGATGGCAAACTGATAATCTCTACCAGGAACAGGAATGTAGAAACATCAGTTTCTACAACAGCTGACTGCTGTAATGTTCTCCTCTATTTTTTTCCCCCTCATCGTCTTATTCTTGATGATGACAACAGCGCTAAAGTGAGATGAATAAAGAGCTACTCCAGCTAAGCAAATAAACCAGGCATTTGCTATGGATGAGTCTCATGGTCAAGTCCAAAAAATTAGGACAGGAATTACTTCATTCAACAAATAATGCCAAATACAGTAATTGAGAACTCTTCATTGCCAGCTGGGATATCTTAAACAGACTGAACTAGATTTTTAAATGCTATAATACGGAAATACCCATCTTTCTTCAGACTGCTCCCAGGACAGAGAAGCTAATGAAGCTGCATATGTCTCAGATGTGTGGGGAAAAAAATAATTATATAAAAGCCCTAGAATTTCTAACAGAAGTGAAACAGAAAATTCCAGCATAAACCCAATATAGCATAAAATTTCTCTCTTCCTATTAAAAATAGGAATATCCAACTGCTGGCCTTATATTTCTAAAATACAAATAACTTCTAGAATTTGGACCCAAACTGTATGGCAAGCATTTGACCACATTTTGAACAGATTATTCTTTAACAATTGGAGAGCTCTTCCAGCAACTCTAATGTTTTTATGTGACAACTCCCTCTAAGAAATCATTGAACTGACTTGACAGGTTTCTAAAATAAACTGTAATATTCAGTGGCTAGTTTGGTCATTGCAGCAAAAGAATATTTTCAAATAAGAGAAATAGGATAAATTCTAAAAATATAGGGAGAAAGTACATTATTTGTAACAAAATACTTCCAAGCTAATGCATAACTTCTCTTCACACATGATTTTTCACTAAAAATAGTACTGTTAGAGTGAAGGGCTATAACACACATAATTTAAAATTTCCTAATTTCACATAAGATCACTAGAAATTAAATATGTAAAAACTGTTAATTGAAATAAAAGTTTCGTAAATGTAAATTTTTACAGCATCTAATATCATAAAACTTCACTCAGATTTTAAAAATTATGGTGATGAAGACTTTTCAAAACTCACAACGCCAGAGCAAACTGGGTATAGATTAAAACTACAATATAATGTTACTCTTGGACAGCAAGTTTGCCTGTGTGCTGAAGCTTTGTTAGATCATTACAGAAAAAAAAATAATTAAAAAATCTGGATACCAGAGCCTTCTAAGGTCAAACTTAAATAAGCTTCTGGATTTATAAATTTGGGCCATATCCCGACTATAACAAAAAAAGATTCTTAAGTATGTTAACAGCACAGCGTTAAGATTTACCTTTTTTTCCTTTACTCAGTGAATTCATTTAATCTATAACAAACCAATTTGGAAACACAAGTTCAAAAATTACAGGAAATGGCTTGGCAACAAAACATACTGGGAAAGGGAACAGAGGAATAAATAGGTATCCTTTTTCTCAGTTCTAGAACTCCAAACTGGAAAACCCAACACGGTCACGACAAGGTCAGAAAACACATTCTAACATAAACCTCAAAGACTAACATCTGACTTTTTTTGCAATGTATTCTGGACCCCAGAATTTATCCCTGAAAAATGACCAGGCCATTCAAGTCTATGGGCCAAATAGGTACTATTTTAAAAGGTTATACTAAAACTAATCTGCCAGTAGCCAAACTGCAGCATAAAGCCCAAATCTCAGGGGGATTTAAAATACAATTATCAGAGGTCCCTGAGTGAAGGGTAGAAATAAAAGTGAACTCGAACCAAAGTCACTCTCAACACAACTACAGTGCATACATGCAACACAAAGGATAAAAGTTTTATTGCTTTTTACTATATACTTTTGCTTCAAATTGGAACAGAAGTCATAGATTTCGTAATGCTCTAAGAAAAATCCATAGATAACAAAAAGAAATCCATTCATAACAATTCAAGGAAAAAACCCAACCAAAGCAGTTCAAGGACACTATAAAACTAACAGTTTTAAAGACAGAAAAAATATTCTTAAAAAAAATTTCAAGTATATTAGTTTTATTTTCTCCTGATTTTTCTAGGAAATAACTTTTCCTTCTCACTTCAATCCATTAATATTCTGCAGTACAGCATTATTTAGCTATTTCTACCAAAGTCTTTCTGATCTTGTCCTTTTTTTTAGACAAACTAGAAAAGGCAAAGCCACTTTAAGGAAGTTTCCAAGATAAAACAAACTTCAGATCAAGAAAAATACTTATCTCTGAGTTCTGTCTTATTTCATTCTCCCTCCAAAACCTACAACAATCCCAAATGGGTAAAATGAACTTGAGAGTTTTCCAAGTAGTCTTGTATCAAAACTACATCCAATCTTTAAGATACATGGATTCCATTAACTTATTTTTAGCTGGTATTAAGGCAAATAACTGCATTGAATAAGCATATATGACTGACTATAAAATGCCTTCCTATTGAAAGTAATTTGAGAGACATGATGCCAGTCCTCACTGCTTAGGAATTGCCAAACACATCCTTCCCAGCGTTACAGCAACTGCACATTGGAAGATGTATTTCCATCACAGCCACACCAAGTAAGGACCGTTAAGGATTTAGCAGTATGTTTTCTATTTCCTTTACGCAAGGTGCCACTAAATTGCCTTGTACCTGTGGAAAATAGAGCCTACTAACATTTGCAAGGAAAATGCTGTCAAAACAAACATGAAAACTACAACCATCTTTCTCAATTGCTTACGTTCAGATGAATGGGTTTCTTTATAGTTAGTAGAGAACGTCAACATCTTGGACCACAAGAAATGTGGCTTGTTATTTCACCATTCTAAAATCCTGCCAACGATGTTTCTTGCTCTATAAGTAGCCTACTGGCACCATTCCTACAGAAGACCAATCTACTAAACTACAGCATGGCTTCAGCTCAGGGTCACAAGTTCTGACACCAGCAGCTGACCTAGAAGTGTGTCTGACATCAGAGACATTGAATAACAGCTTCTCAAATGGCAGGAGACTGAAAAGGTTACAAATTGTGTATGCCTTGGCTAAGAAATATCTTTTTGCAGCTGCAAGGGAGAAAAGATGACCTGAACACAGAGAAAAAAGATGAATCCTTGCAGGCAAGGCAGGGAACACACACAGTCCTGCACTGTACACACGAAGATGACATTATCAGCCAGTTCTCAAATTTAATTAAACTATACAACCACTACAGGAATTTTAGCAACAGCTAAAATAAATCTGAAATAATAGCAAATGCAACAGAAACTATCAATCTTCTTTGGGACAAAGACTGAAATGTCAGACTGATTTTTTAGTTAATGAATATTCCAGACTACCAAAGCCCGAAGATGCTGTTTTGATCTGCGTTCTTCTGCAGAATGGATTAAAAAAGAAATTACATTTCTCAACATCTGGTGAAAGATCAGGTTTCCAAGGAGATGAAGTCTGGGCCTTGGATAAGTAGCCTTACTGCATTTTTCCAACAAACTGAGGTAAAAAAAGGCAGGTGCAATATGCGGTTCATGACAGCGAGCTATTTGCCTCCATATCCACCTCATTCAATGTGAAGTACAATTAAATATACACCACAGGTTATTTGACAATATTCAGAGTGATTAAATACAGATAAAAACAATTTGATAATTACAACTGGTATCTCTTCCTCCCACAAAAAAAAAATAATATCACAAACAAAACTTAAATAGGCTTTCTAAATAACTCAACACAGTAACTCTTAAAAAGAAAAGCATTCTTATTTTTCTAAGTGCAACATTCTGTGTTCTGTTTCAGTGTCTTGAGTTTGACCTAGATAAACACCACAAGAGTATGCAAAAGTCACCGGTCTGCATTTGATCTAACTAAACCTGGAACATATTTACTACTGCAATGCAAGACTACCACATACGTGTATGTATGCATACATATATATATATATACACACACACACCAGGCAGAGTATACCTCTGCTTTACTTTTTTAGTCCATTATCTAAAACCTACAGCAACTCTTAAAAAGACTGAAAGACCCAGACTGAAAGCTCTTTAACCGCTTTCGAAAATGCTACAAAACACCATATTTGCATCTTCAAGCACCTCTAAAATACAGACCCTAATTTCTACGGGCTGATCAATGAGAGCTCTCAACAACCAAGTGCAAAAGACAGTGCTGAGTTCCAGTCAATATCATCTACTACATTTATCAAAACCAATTATTTTTAGTCTTAAGTTTTCCAAGTATGATGACAGCCAAAAGTGAAAGTCTCAAACCATGTTTAATATATTAAAGTAAACAGAGAAACCTTAAGTGTTCTTTGCATTCTGTAAACTTACTGAGAACAGGGAAGCTACACAAGCTTAAAAATATGTATTTATTTTGGGCTTCTATTTGCAATCATTTGCATACTTATGCCTTTACAGATCTTTTCTTGAAGACAACTAACTTTAGAGAACATTAACTTTCTAATACTTTGGTATATAGGTAGCTGCTTTTTACCACTTTTCTGCTCTCTTTCAAAAGCAGAGCTATGGACAAAACTGATGATAAACGTCAAAAATAAAAAGCATACAAGTTACAGAACTAAAAAAGAGAGCCACTAAGGGATGTACCAAATTCACTTTGTTTTACTAAACAACAACGTATTCCTTCAGGTTTTCCTGTACCTCCTGTCAAAGTGTAACCACACAGACAATTGGTTCTATGCTGAAATAGTTTAAAACATTGAATTCGAGCATGAAAACAGTGCTTCTGTATTCATCCAAATTAATTAACCTACAAGTCTCTTGGTATTTCCAGCATGCTTGATATCAATTCACTTTGAAAACGGTCTTACTCATCTGCAGCACGCAGGCTGCCACTATCACATTAGGTCTCCACTTTGGCATCATAGTCTTGCAACATGTTAAGGAACTATGTGTAGCTTTAAGGTCTGCCAAATAAATCCAATGAGTGTTCATTTGATCCTATTCCTGGTTTCCCAAAAGAATCTGTGAGAGCAGGTATTTGAAGAAAAAAAAAAACTCCAATAAACTCTGCCTACAAATATCAGCATCCTAATACGTGCTTAGCAACGGTCCCCAAATACAGCAGGTGGTGACAGTGACTTGGTAGCAGGTCCTAACTTCAGCCCTGGCTTTGTGGAATCCCAACTGCAGCTAAGTTAGTTTACTGACACCCCCATGTCCCCCCAGAGGGCCTTGTAGGGAAGAACAAAACAAAATAGCTATCAGCAGATCCTCTGTGGTACTTCTTTCTTGTCTAGGCAGTCTCACAATGTACTTATTTTACAGACCTTGAGTCTCCACAGCACCATACAGCACAACTGTTACACAGACAGACAATGGCAACGCGCAGTGTGGAAGAGAATACAGGATAAACCAGTATATTAATCTATAACCACAATATTTTATTGGGTTATTTTACACACTCCATTTCTACAAGTAGGCATAAAAAGCCATGAATGGTCATGAGAAATACAAACCCACAAAACTCGGAAGTAGTAAAGGCTTTCCCCTTAATAGGCAACTGTGGTTTAAATAGTCAGATGAGAGGTCTATAGTTTCACACTTCAAATAGCTATTTACATTTGCATATTCCTAGAGCATACAAAGCATAGATTCTTTTGAGGGCAGAGTTTAACCTCAGCCTTCTGCAAGACCATGTACGGAGACAGTTAGCCAGTATTAACAGTTAATTAAAACAAACAACCGTTCTTTTTTCCCCTACAAACTTAGCTGCAGACTGTGTATTATCAGTCACTTCCATTTAAAAAGCCTTTTTGATAAAAGAAAAGATATACTGAACAGGCAGGAGAGGTACTTTAATACTAACCTATTAAAGAAAAAATGAAAATGTAGTTTCATTTTGAATGTTCGAGGACCAGCTTAAAAAAAATACTTAAAGACTGCATGAATTGTGTAAAGAGATTAAATTCAAAATTGTTTAAAAAGATCATCTCTCTCTGCAGTTGACCCTTTCTACCTTGGATACCAAGAAAATACTTGAAATTTGCTGTAAGCATATTTGCCTTAAAAGCACGAAAACACACCCACTTGTTTCTTCACCGTTATTTTCAAGTACTAAAATCTTTCCAAAGCTGTTACATTTGAGGCACCGGAGTAACAGAAACCTCGGCAATTAAGAATGCAGACCGATTCCCCTGCCTCCCCAAGCGCAAAAATCCTGATCTTGGGAAGCCACCTTAATATTCCCAGTATTCTACATTGACTGTCAAACGCTCATTCTCCTCTTGACAGCAAAGGTAGACACACAACTGTCAGAAACAGCCCGAAAAGTAGCAGCACGGGGGAGGACCGGGCCGGGACCCCGGGGTGATTCAGGATGTAACGGAGCTGCACCGTCGGGAAGGGAAGAACACCCCAGTTGTGGGACTGGCGAGTTGGCTCTCCTTGTCTACAGGTAGGACTGGCCTCTGTGCAACAGTCACAACTCATAGAAATTTCCAACTACTACCATCATTTTGGGGTTTAATACACACACCCCTCGGGCCTCACTCAAAGCAGACTTTATCACAAGACACCTGATTTACTGCAAAAGATCCAAAGGATCAGCTGCGGGACAGATGTCGAAGGGACCCATTCCTGTTTCAGGGGAAGGGGCACCAACGTCTCTGCTCAGTGCCTCACCTCAGCCTCCATGTCCCTGAGCAGGCTAACTCACACCTGGCAGGAGGAACAAGCCCGGCATTGCCACCACTGAGCACCCCCGGGTTTGCCCCTTTCTCCCCCTCCGCCGAGCCCAGCACGCACCGACAGCGGGACCCCCGGCACCAGCTCTGCCCCCGGGGTCGGGCCGAGCTGCCGCACCGGCAGCGGGCCCGGGGCCGGCTGCAAACGGCCGCCACTCGCGTCCGCCCCGTCACCTCCGGGTCCTGTCACACCGCCGAGACAGCCCGTACCGGGGCCGCTCCGCTCGCGGCCCCCGGCCCCGGTGACAGCTGCGAGGGACACCTCCCGGCACCGCCGCCCCCCCTCCTCGTTCCGCAACCCCCCTCCCCAACGCAACCCCCAACCCCTCCTGGGGCAAGGCGGCTCCCCACGGCCTGCCGGAGGAGGCAGCTCCGCCGAGCCGGCAGACACCCACGGGCCTCTCCCCACCCTCCCGGGGGGCGCCGTCTCCTCAGCCGGGGAGGCGGACCGCCCTCACCCAACAGCCCCACCGCCCGTTAGCGCGCCCCCACCTCTTCTCCCCCCCAACGGTCGCCCACCGCCCGTTAACGGCTCACCGCGAGCTCCGCGCGCCCCCTCGCCGCGCCCGGGGTGGGGGGTGGGGGGGTCGCCGTTCCTCGGCAACGCGCTGCGCGCCCAGCGCAGGCAGCCCCCGTCCCTGACCTACTTTCCGCCTGGCTTGCCACCCAACGGCGCACCACTAACCTACTTTCCAGCCAATGGCACCCTCCTCCGGCCCCGGACCGGACGCGCCCGCCCGCCAACGGGCGAGCGGCTCGCCGCCGCCTTTGCCCAATGGCCGGCCAGCAAGCGGGCAACGCCCGCCCTCCTGAACGACAGCTAATCCCCGGGCGCCCCTGAAGTGGGAACCAATCGGGAAAGCGGATGGGAGTTTTGAGCCCGCCCCCCGGCGGAGGGCGGGGCGCGTGCGCGGTGGCGCGGTGGGGGGGAGCTGTCAGTCGCCGCCCGGGACCCGGATGTGGCGGGGCCGGCGGCTGTTTGACCGTGGTTTCCCTCGGCGGGCGGAACGTCGCCGGCAGCTCCTTCCCGGCCTCAGTGTCGCCGCTGGGGTTCGCCCGCACTTCTGCGTCATTTCTGTGACATCGACCTGCGCCGTGACGTCACCTTCTGAGGCGTTTAGGTCAGGGTGGTCGCCGGTGACTAGGCCGCGCCTCCCCTCCCTCAGTAGCAAGTGCCCGGCACCGCAGCCCAGCGGGCCTCCCTGCACGCCTCGGGGGCCGGGGGCTGCCCTCCGCCCTTTTGGCAGGGGCTCCCTGCCCTCCCTTTTCCCTGCCGAGGGGTTGCCATCGTCACCTTGTCATCACAGGATGACAGAATGGTTCGGGTTGGAAGGGACCTTAAAGACCATCTAGTTCCAAGCCCCCTGCCGTAGGCAGGGACACCTCCCCGCTAGACCAGGCTGCTCAAAGCCGCATCCAGCCTGGCTTTGAACACTTCCAGGGATGGGGCATCCACAGCTCCTCTGGGCAACCTGTGCCAGTGCCTCACCACCTTCAGGGTAAAGAATTTCTTCCTAATACTGATCTAAATCTACCTTCTTTCAGTTTAAAACCGTTATCCCTCATTCTATCACTAGATATGGAATCATGGAATGGTTAGAATTGGAACTGGTGCATGTCTTTGAGCCTGACACCGCCTCAGCTGCATCCATGGGCTGCAGTGTTGTTCCCCAGGGCGGCAACCTGGCTTGGCAAATCCCGGCTTTGTGTCTGCCTCGTGTGTTGTATGCGTGCCTGCCTGCACACAACTGGGTCTTGCATCGTACACTGGACTTTGTGAGTCTCGCACAATGGCCTCACAGCACCCTTCAGAATGTCTCAGAAGTGCGTGTGTGATGCTGCCATTGGTTCCACTACCATAAATGCTCCATCATCTCCCAGTGTGATCGTATAATGGCAATGCTGTAAGCAGCAGTAATTTTATTCAGCATGTGAAAAAGTCCAGTGATGGAACATAGTAAAGGCATCTACTGCACCATGTTGCAGTCTAAATTTAGATAATCCACGCAACAGTGCTGGCATGTAAAGAGGATGTGTTGCAAGAACATAATCACAGCATAGCTGCTTTCAAATGCAAACATTTGCTTATTACGATTGTATTATTGCTACATCAGGTTATCATTGCCACATTATAATTGTCTTAACATTTCCTGTCCTGTGATGCCACATGACAAATGTTTGGTTTACATTTAGTCGTATAACATCACCAGAGAAGCTTGGATTGCAGCGTTATCACATCACAGCGTGGTTGTGGTTATTCCAATCTGCTATCACAGAACATGAACTCGTCCTATGACAGCATTAAGGTTTGGTTTCCACCTCATTGAATTGGGACTAAACATGGGCAACAAGTGGCCCCTGCTGGATGCAAACTTCCTGTTCACATCAGGATATTCCCACTCAAGGAAAATCCCTCCAGCAGAACAAGTTAAATGAAATACCATGCATTAGTGAAATGGAAATGTATACCATGAACCATAAAGAAAAATGAGAAAATGCATTTATTTTTTTTTTCAGCAACTGTTTTAGTGGTGCTGCTTTGATTTGTTTCAGCGCACAGAAGTTATGGAGGTGGAGAAGTCTCCTTGACTACTTCTTTCTCACAAGTCTTTGTAGTCTTCATTGTTTCTACCCACCTGTAGAAATAATCTTCCTTATGGACTCAATCACATACTGTCTCTTTTAATGAGCCCGGTGACTGTTGTAGGGAATGATGCCAAGAGTAATGATCTTTAGCTATTTCTGTAGGAAAGCAGTTTAGCAGGCCATATGTCATATTTCCCAGTAAATGATTGTTTTGAATTGTTTTTATACTGTAGTTTCTATTCATGAGATATTAAAGAAAATAACAGCATCTGGTTAATCAAATTCTGATTTTCACCATATGATGATACATATCAATCCTATTCTGTGGCTTTCTTTAAAATAGGTTTTCTCTTGAAGTTCAGCACAGGGAACTTCTCTCTGTAGGTCAGTAAGGTATCTTTTAGCTGACTATTATACCTTAAAATTTTCAGGGTGCGAATTTTTTCACTGAAGAGCTAAGAAATGACAGTTTGAAGTTTAGCGAGACCTGAGTTCAGCTATTGTTGCCAGAAAAGAGTTTGCATCACCCTTCTACCGTGCATTTCTAAACACAAAAAGCAAATAGAAGAGGTAGGGCATGAGCAAAGGTAGAATACTTCTTCTTGAAGGGTAGTACTTGAAGGAGCACTTGAAACTGAGATCACACCACAAACTGTGGAACCTTCTAGAAGGACCGGCTCAGCTGTGTGCTCTTCTCAGGGCTCTGTGCACAGGTGTGTCCCATACAATAGCAAAAGCATTTCCTCATCCAGTGAACTCCGACCTGATTAATTTTCAGATTTTATGCCTTTTTTTTTTTAAAGAAGGTAGTAAGTTAGGCCTTAAGCAGAAATTTAGCAGCCCCTAACTATGTTAATATGTTAATGGTTACACCATGTTTAAATGCCAGAATTTAGACTCATTTCTGGCTTAAAATTATGGTTTAAAAACAGGAAGAGAGTATGCTATGTGATGATTGTACTGAAAATTGTGTTTAATTTTAATAGAATAGAATTTAGATAGAATAGAATTTAATAGACTATTGGATCGACTAACCTATGTTCCAACTGATTGTTTTTCTTTACTGTATTCACATTTGAATGCTACAGTAACCACTTTCCTGGTTTTAGGATTTTGACTTAGTGTCAAGAAGAGTAGTGCATATCTTCATTAAATGCAACCTACCTAAGACATAGTAAGGCTATGTGGCAGTGGTTTCACTTTAAGATCTGCAATTTTTAATTAATTTTTTTAATCTAGATATCTAATTACATGCACAAAAAGGAGTCTAGTTTCTCAAACGATAACCCAAAAACTGATTATTTTTTTTGGTTGTTTTTTTTTTTTTTCTTGGCGGGGCGGGGGGTTGCCTTCAAACAGTCCCTGATATATCTCTGGAACAACAACAACAGATGTTCAGAAGTAACCTGCCAAGTTAGTCCTTTGATGCTTTAGTTGTGTTTTGTCTGAATCATGAATCATGACCCCAATTAGAGATACGGAGGGACACAAATCTGTGCGTCTGTGTAGCATGACTTTCTGTAAAATAGTTTGGAGATAGTACTTCATCTGTGGTTTTTTTGATGTCTTCCAAAATATGTCAAAGATGTGATATATATTTGAGCACCTGACTGTGGATCCAGATGCTTTACTTTTTAAACATTTTAAAGCACTTTAAACAGCTGCTTTTTGTCTATAGGTTTTCAGACATGCAATATTAACTTGCCTGTCTTACCCTTTTATTCAGTCTCTTCCTCCACTTGACTTTTGACGTACAAGCTATGATCTTAACTCCAGCAGAAGTTATAGGTCATAGAAAATTAGCGAGTCTTAGTAACTTGAATACCTGGTTTTCTTATTCCGTCTCTACTTTAAAAAATCCATAAATGTACTCAGCCATATTTCTCACCCTGTTGGACAAAGCTGGTGCAATGCTTCAACCTAGTTACGAGGGCAGAAGAAACTGGAAATTTTGTCTTGGTACTGTTTGCAGACCGATCAAAAAACCCCACAGTGGTGGTCTATTTACTATAGTATGTCACAGCTCATGTGTGGCTGGCTCAAACCTGTTCAAAACACAAGTTTTGTTGTAATGAACTATTGTGTACTCATTCTTTTCAGGGTTCTTCAAATTATTGAGCTATTACAACACCTAAGCCAGGGGAATATTAGGTTTCTCCACTTTTGTTTTTATAAACACTTGTTACTTTAGAGAGTGTATACTTACTCTTACCACAATATTTCCCAGTTCAAGCATTAAAAATCATAAATACAAAGCAAGGAGAGTTGACTTTTTCATGTGCCTGCTTCCTTCTGAGCTTCTAAAAATACATTCTTCATCCACACAACCTTTGTCATAATTTCAAGAAGCTTGTTTAAGAAAAAAAGAGAAGATTCTTATACAATCCATTGATTTCAGCCCTGTGGTCTCTCAGAACACCAATTAATATTCTGAGACTCAATACGAATTCACAAGAGTTGGCAATCCAATATCTGGCAGCATAACAAGAACAGGAAGAAGAATCTAATGAGGAAAATGAGGCTAAAGCCAGGGAGTTAAGAAATTCTAAGTATGTCTGCAATATTTTTCCAATCTTTATGGAAGGCTCAGGAGGAAGAATTTCTGTCTTTATCTGGATTCAAAATTAAAGGAAGTGAAAGCACTTTCAGAGTTTTTACTTCATTAAAAATATATGGAATTTAATTAGATTTTCAGAGCCTGGAAGTCTGAACTTGAAGGAAAGATGGTAAATTTTAAATAAGTTAATACAATTCTGCTGAGTAAAATACCGTAAATTAAAAATCTTGAAGGTTACAGCCTTTTCAAATAACAACATTTTTCCATTAGGGCCTTGTCTTCCTACTTTTTTTATAATTTTTCTAAACTTTTATCAAAATATTTACTGAAGTTTTACTTACCATTTTTTTTGATAAAAAAATCTATCTATTCTTGGAGTAATTTTGATTCAACACCGTATTACTTTCTTTTTTTTTACACATTGTGTATAAACCTAGAGTTAGGTGGTGTGAGATTCTTGCCTCCCCCCACAAAAAAATAATAAAAAAAATTCTAGAAGCCATTCTGTTAAGAGAGAATTAGACCAAAGACACTCTTGAAATTGCTGGCTGCATTTCTTCAAGATTTGTTGAGGACACTAAGATCATAGAATCATAGAACTATAGGGTTGGAAGGGACCTCTGGAGATCATCTAGTCCAACCCCCCTGCCAGAGCAGGGTCACCCAGAGCAGGTTGCACAGGAACGCGTCCAGGCGGGTTTTGAATATCTCCAGAGACGGAGACTCCACCACCTCTCTGGGCAGCCTGTGCCAGTGCTCTGCCACCCTCAAAGGAAAGAAGTTCCTCCTCATGTTTAGGTGGAACTTCCTATGCTCAAGTGTGTGCCCATTACCTCTTGTCCTGTCCCTGGGCACCACTGAAAAGAGCCTGGCCCCATCCTCCCGACACCCACCCTTTAAGTATTTATAAGTGTTGATAAGGTCCCCCCTCAGCCATCTTTTTTCCAGACTGAAGAGACCCAAATCCCTCAGTCTTTCTTCATAAGAGATGTGTTCCAATCCCCTAATCATCTTGGTAGCCCTTTGCTGCACCCTTTCCAGCAGTTCCCTGTCCTTCTTGAACTGGGGAGCCCAGAACTGGACACAGTACTCCAGATGTGGCCTCACCAAGGCAGAGTAGAGGGGGAGGATGACCTCCCTGGATCTGCTGGCCAGGATGGAGTTTTAAGGCCTTTTCTTGGGAGGGGGTGTTACAATTCTGTATGGTCCGTTGGCAACTGCATCTTTGACTAAGACTAATCTCTTTCTAGCACGGAAAGCTGTAGTTTTTCTAGCTTTTTTTTTTTCCTTATCTGTTTTGCAACCTTGTAAGAGTGGTGGCAGCTTCACTTGAACAGTGGTATGAGAAAGACAATCTTTGTCTTAGAACACTGAAAAAAAATCTGTAAGGCATTAGTTGCTGCATTTCAGGAGGATAACAATCCTATGGTAGGTTAAAGCTTAATTTATTATTGGAATAAAGCTTCATTTAAGAATAGCAAAATCCATCAAATCTGTAAGCTAAATGTCACAGAATAGCCAGAACAAGGCAGTACATATGCAGCTTTGACTTGAAATGAGGGTAAGAATCAGTGAGTAAAAAAAGCAAAAAGACGACTTTCCTTTTGGTAATGAAATGAACAGAGAAAGCTTTTCAACCAGCCTTGATTTGGGTGTTTTAGGGGGTAAATAGAAGCAGAATCAGTTGAACAAAAGGGGATAGCTGGAATTGTAAATGTCATTTAAATATTTGAAGAGTAATTTTTAACTAATTAACAGCCACAGACTTTATTAATTAAATAAGTATAATATCCCCCCCTTTACAGATTGGAAAAACAAGCCTGGAGAGTAAATGAGTTGGCCAGGGTTACACCTGTGTACTAAGTCAGACGCAAAGCCACAATTAGAACTGGAGTACCTCGCTGGCTGCCTTCTGAAGAGCTTGGTAAGCCACTCAGCACCTCTGGTTATTTTTTCATATCAGTCGCACAAAACATTTCAGCTGCTTTCCAAATGCAAGGGAGACATCATGCTTTGGACACATATTCTGAAAAGAAGCTATGAAATATTTAAAAACTCGGGCCTTGATTCTATCTCAGTTAGTGCTGATAACTCTAATAAAAGCTTTAAAATCCATGGTTTATTAGAGGATGGTGTAATTTGAATCCATTCCTTTAGAATTTCCAGATTGACAGGCAGTAATATGACAGAGGGACAGTGACTTTATTTTTTGGCATTTCATCTTGTAAATATACTAGGCCTTATTCTGCACTTTTTACTTAATCCTTACACAGACAAAATTCGGCATTGATTTCATACTGATTCCATTAGGCATTTGGAGTGAGGCCTGCAAGGATAAGCACGTGACACAGGTTGTACTTCCCCTCAACATTACATGTTTCTGTACTCGTGACAGTGCTTTCAACGTTGTCGTTAGCTGTAGACAGGAACCATCTTTTAAAGAAAAAGAGCAATGCATCTTTTATGTTCACAGTGAGCTGATTTCTCCATTGTCTACAGACAATTAGTTAAGTAGTCTACTAATACTGCTTTGATACATGTTAGAGAAACAACATTTTTGTTGCCAGAGGAAATGCATGCTATTTTAAAAACAGAGCAAAAGCAGACTATTTCTGAGGCTTATGGGTCTATCAAGCAGTAGGTGTGCCTGGCGTGTTGTAAATGGGAAAGGTGGGAGGACTGCATCTTGTTATTAGTACATGTAGAAAGACAGGAAGTACTTAGGGAAGGTTTCCCTCTTGTTCTGAGTTCCAGGAAAGTTATTCAGCCAAACACATGAATCACAAAGCAGACTAGAAGGGAGTTTCTGTGTGGCATGAAAATAACAACTGCATTTTAAAGCCTAAAAAGCCAAACAATTTGGTGGTTTTGTTCTGCTGCAGATTTTTCATGGAAAATAGCAACCCCAGGAATATTTGACAATGAAAAGCCTTAGTGCATGAAATGTGAAGTTTATATAAGAGATACCATCTTACTCATCAGCTGCTCTATTTTAAGCCCTGCTCAGCATGGGGACTTTCATTTTGTGATCTATTTGGACAGCAGCTGTTACATTAGACTTTTACGTTAGCTGACATCTTTAAAATCTAAAGGATACTTAACATAATCCTGTAAAATCTATTCTCATAGTTGTGCTCAGTCACTCATATTCCATCTTCGTGTGTTGTCTTTTCCCATGTACATTTTCTGTGCATTTCATGTTAAAAAAAAAGGTCAGTGTATCAACAGCATTAATTAGTCCACAATAATGTTTTGCTGTGATGTGATCAAAATATGTGTATGCAGCATATGCCATAAAATGGATGTGCCATTTCAGTGACTGAAAAAGGCAACAAAAAGGAATCCATAGTAACGTATGTTGGGGATAAATTCCAGTGACTAGCACAAATAACAGAAAAGACAGTATGTATTAATTAATTATATATAAAGACAGGCTACATACATGATTTAGATTCACTTGGAAATATTTACACTGCATAAGTATGAAATGGATGCCAAGTTGCAACCACATTCCAAAATCAAGCAATTATCAAGTAGTTTGCTTCTTGCCATAAAGTCCTAGGACTTCATTTTTCTGTTCATGCAGAGAGGAAAGTCTTTTCCATCTTTGTGGATTTTAAGTCCCAGTCAGCTCAAAATAAATGACAAAATAGTCATGACCGAAGCTAAAGACACCCGTTCCTGAAGATGCTTGGGAAAAAGAGTGATGAGAAGAAAGGACAAAATATGGTCACTGTTGAGATGTGGCGGGCGTTGGACCCTTGTACACAATATGAAGCAGAGCTACCTCTCCAGCCAGCTTGCAGTGCTTTTCCCGGTCTTCCTCCATCTTCATAGACCATCCCTGGCCCCATCATCCCTTGAGCCCCGAAAGCTATGCACTAGAGTATGGGAAGAGTGGGAACTGAAGCTGGGAGGCACCAGAATGTCACGCTGATGAGTGCACGTGCTGTAAGGGTAATTCGATTCTCTTCTCAGCAGCAAAACTTGTCTGGGAAAGGTAGAAGGCTATTTTTCTTTGCACGTTTTATTTCACGCGTGAGTGAACTGTCATCATTGTGTTTTGTATGTTTAGCTGACCTCGGTTATTGAAATCTTAAGCGTCAATGTCGTATTAAGTGGATTCTCACCAGGACTGTTCATACAGTCTTGGGCTTTAATGGGAGGGATTTAATGAAGGAAAACAAGGGGACTTTAATCTCCACTTCTTCACCATTACTGGTAGCCAGGAGGTTCTGTATCATATGACTCATAGTGCATTCACACAGTCATTCAGCTCCACTTGAGGGGATTGAGTGCACCCTCAGTAAGTTTGCAGATGACACCAAACTAGGTGGGAGAGAGAGTTGGTCTGCTTGAGGGTAGGAAGGCTCTACAGAGGGACCTGGACAGGCTGGATCAGTGGGCCAAGGCCAACTGTGTGACGTTTAATAAGGCCAAGTCACAGGTCCCGCATTTCAGTCACAACAACCCCAAGCAACGCTACAGGCTTGGGGAAGAGTGGCTGGAAAGCTGCCCGGCAGAAAAGGACCTGGGGGTGCTGGTGGACGGCCAGCTTAACAGGAGCCAACAGTGTGCCCAGGTGGCCAAGAAGGCCAACAGCATTCTGGCTTGTATCAGGAACAGCGTGGCCAGCAGGAGCAGGGAAGTGATCGTGCCTCTGTACTGGGCACTGGTGAGGCCTCACCTCGAGAACTGTGTTCAGTTCTGGGCCCCTCTGTACAAGAGGGACATTGAAGTGCTGGAGCGTGTCCAGAGGAGAGCTACCAGGCTGGTGAGGGGTCTGGAGACCAGGTCATATGAGGAGAGGCTGAGGGAGCTGGGCATGTTTAGCTTGGAGAAGAGGAGGCTGAGGGGAGACCTCATTGCCCTCTACAACTACCTGAAAGGAGGTTGTGGAGAGGTGGGTGTTGGCCTCTTCTCCCAGGTGAATAATGACAGGACCAGAGGAAATGGTCTGAAGCTGCGGCAGGGGAGGTTTAGATTAGATATTAGGAAGAATTACTTTACTGAAAGAGTGGTCAGGCAGTGGAACAGCCTGCCCAGGGCGGGGGTTGAGTCACCATCCCTAGAGGTGTTTAAGAAACATCTATATGTGGCACTTCAGGGCATGCTCTAGTGGCAGAGATTGTAGGTTGTTTGGTTGGACTCAATGATCTTAAGGGTCCTTTCCAACCATGAAGATTCTGTGATTCTGAGAAGAAAATACTTCCATGCTGGACTTTCATTGGCCACTCATTTCTTCTGCAATTGCCTGAACAACCGCAGCCCCAGAATGATCTGGACTGACTGATCTTGAAGAGGGAGCCCAGAGTTATAGCCTGCTTTTTACTGTGTGTAATATGTGCTTCTGAGTCTGCAAGTCACGTGAAATGAAGTTTGCTATGAGTCTTGACCTTATTGCGTTGCAGTAAATTTGTACTTGAAGCACAGCTACCACATCTGATACAGGTCCCACCCTCTCCACACCCACTTCAGTGACTTCAGAAATCTGATTATTAATTATGTGCATGTCACTGGGAGTGGCATAAATTTTAACTATTATTGTATATTGCACTTCTTTGATATCCATCTGATGTTTGTATTTCCATATGCGGCCACAAATCTGAAAATTAGGGCCTTTATAGAAAGATTTCTTCTAACATAAATTATTTTTCTATTCTTTGCTAACAATTTTTTTTTTCTTAAACTTCTGAAAAAAACACTAGTTCTCAGACAGCATGAAAAGCAAAATGATATTCTTCAACACTGTGGGATCAGAAAGAGCATTAACGTGACCTGTTATACTATTCATCTTGGACATAGCATAGACGTATCCATTCATCCATGAACATGTGTTTGGAGACAAGCAAAGAAGGGAACAGGAGGACTAGTCTGGATGATATTCATACTGTTCTTAAGTCAGTCCTGTTGAAGTTCATTGGAAGTGTGGTAATGCAGCTCAAACATGGAGTCAGTCAGAGTGAGTGGAGGGAGCATCACTATGATGGTCATTGTTGCCAGATAAATAAGTCTAAGCAGATGGTTATGGCTTGTTCCGAGTGCTACAGATTTCTTGAGGATATGTTAATCAACACATTTTAAAAAACAAACAAAAAGCTGCCATTTTTTTAATCAAAAAGTGCTAGTGTTCAGTTGCACTTCTTGTCCGGTATTACTTCAATGATTTTCACATAAAGCTAATGAAATTTAAGATACTCTGTGTATTCATTTACTATGCTTATTTCCCCCACCATTTCTTTGCTTGCTTAGATGTGTGGGAAGTTGTCTATATTTATTTAAAAGGTTTGTATCATCTTTGGGCATCCTCTGCATCACTGTATGGACCAGAGATTGAGAAGCAATGCATGAGATTACAGGGAAGTCTTAACAACTTAATGACAGACAAACTTGTGACACCCAGCAAAATAAAATCCTATTCAGTGGTTCTTCACATGCTCCTCCTGCAGGCTGTCTCAGTCAGAGAGCTGAACCAAGCTGAGCCTGCCTCCGTGACAAAGTTGGTATGATACCTAGAACTCTCTTCCTTCTATGAAAATAAACTCTATGCTAAAAGTCTTCTCTGACTTTTTAGGAGTAATCATCCGTTTAGGTATGTGGTTTTCTACTGTTATTTTAGACTTGATCTCTTAATTAATTCAAACTCAAGTTGGAAGTAGCAGCTAGGGGTAGCCAATTATTTTAAATTTCCTCAGGTTTGCTCCCATAATCCTTATGTTGTGTCATACTCAATTATGTTGGTGGCATAAAGTAGCGTAGAGTTTTTCCTACATAATTCTTTTGATTTTGTCTTGGAAAATGCTAAGCCTGTCATAAATAGGACCTATATCATCCCTAGCATAATTTTACTTAAATGTAATATAACCAGTAAAAGTACAGTTTCATCAGGCTCCTTTTACTCCAGATTTTAATGACTGTTCTCTATTGTTTATGGCTTAATATCAGCTATTGGTTAGATGACTACAAAATCTATGAAAAAAATAATAGAAGAAACACTGTATTTATAAATGCCAAGCATGAAAGGAGTAGTAAAGGTGGATAAGTATATTCATTACAACATACACTTTGCTGAAATTGTGAATTGAATGTCTGCTTTTTAGAAATCTGATCTACATCTCATTAAGTCAATTGAAAGACTCCCCTACCTGATCTTTGGATCAGGTCTTTGGTGAAAGAAGGAAATGTTCTTATGTGTTTCTGTCTTGGTTTTTTGTGTTGTATTGGGAACTGGCTGCAAAGCTGTTGTTCAAGCCAAAGACAGTATCTGTAAATATGCAGATCAAGTTATTAGTGAGTAATGAAATGTAGTCCACAAAAAGAGCTGAAAGATTGTCCGTGCTCCTAGCATATCAATGCACAATTAGGCTCCTTTTGTAATTTAGTAGTGCATACCTATTTAGTAAACAAATATTCACTACCCATGCTAAAAGTTATAGGACGATCTCATGCCTAGGACACAGAAGATCCAAAGACTTGCAAAGTTACTTCAGACCAAATCCTTTCTTTTCTAAGTCAATTAATTATTTACTTAAACATTTCTGAATGTGGGTTTCTGACCTTTTGTTTATTTGTAGTTAAAGGGGGATAATAATACTTTACTTTGGGTATTGCTTCAAAGCATCCGTTTTAATATTTTTAAAGTCTCTCAAGATTCGCCACTGAAATACAAGATAAAAATGCAAATCATTCTAACGGTCTTTCTGCCAGTGTTCTGTTGCGGTATACCTAATTCTTCTTTCATGTTGTCTTCTTGTTTGTGATATTAGGTACTACCTTGAGGTTCAGAGGATAAAAGGCTAAAATGCCACAAATAATAATTTAAGATAAACAGTAATTATATTAATTAGCCAATGTGAAGGTTTTGCCACTAATGAAAAAACCAGACTTCTATTACTTGGCCTTTGTTCAAATATTTCTACCTATTGCATTTGGTATTTCTCATGAATATTTAATTAGTGAGTTCCCAAATACGACTGAAAAAAACCCTCATCACACACAAAATGGAAATATGAAGTGTATCCAAGATTCTCTTGGAACATGAGAAATGCATTCTGCTGTAAGTTACATCTCATGTAATCTTATGGAATCAATTTGGATTTTGTAATAAACCGTATTTTTGTGTAGTATTTCTAATACATTACTGGTATTGCAGTAATTAGTATAGTGCAGTAGTATCTCTCATTAGGAGTGGGTTCTAGCACACCAGTTACTGTACCAGCAAAATAGATAGAGAGGTAATATTTTTGAAAGTGTTTAAGCAGCATAGGATCCCATTCCAATTAAAAAAAAAAAATTAGGAACTTGGAGTCCACTATTTTATTGAAAGCCCATAATGCATAGTATTTTATCTGTAAAATTAATTTCAAGAATGAAACAATGGGATTTCTTCAAATTTTATCCTGGTTAAAATGTTACAGTTTAATTATTGCATTTGGATATTTCCATAGACATAAGATTGAAATTTAAAATAATTAATGTCATTAATGTACCCTTAACTGAGCATATCTGCAAAGGTATGCAAGGTAGCTCTGAAACTGAAGAGTCAAATAAGATGACAAAGAAATTGCAAGAAAATATCCAGACAGTATCTTCATTTTTCATGGCATTAACCTCATCCTAAATTTAAAATTCTATGAAGACTTGAAAAACAATTGTGGTAAATGGGGAAAACAGATGGTAATATGGTGAAACAGCAGGTTATACATGTGAGAAACAGTGAATGTATTTCATTCAGCCAACTTAGGCCCAGAAGATCTCTATATTTTTGGCATAGAATTAGTCCTAATCATGTGTTGAGTTATAACTTGGTGTCTGGGATTCCCAGCATCTTGTCTAAGGTGCGTTTTTGTTTGGGCTTTTTTGTGGTTTGGTTTTTTTTTTTTGTGTGTGTGTGGTGGTGTTTTGTTTTGTTTTGTTTTGTTTTGTTTCTTTTCACAGGTACAACTATAAGTAGAATTGTATTTACATGACATCTCAACTATTTACAACCCTCATCAGCACAGCTGTGCTGACAGAAATCTGCAATATATTTATGACTTAAGGGTCTGTGCTTTGCTTCCATAGAAAACAAATAGACAAATGGACAAAGAAGACGAGAAAATTATGTTTATCATAAAAGTCTGCAAAATTAATCTAGCATTCTTTTCTTGTCCCTGGGAAAGTAAAGCTGAGCTATCTCACATGCTATATAGGTTCATGTGGACCTACAGAAAAGGCAAACCAGGTTTTCCCTAAAAATGTTAAGCCTTGTGGATCCAAATCCATCCATGTGGATCCATCGCACGATTTTAAAGCTTATATACAAGTGTGTGCTGAGCTCAGTTTAGGAAGTGTGGTATTGTCATTTGGATCATCTGGGCATGCAAATTCCTGTGCCTCAGAAATGCTGCTGGCTTGGAGGTGAGCTTGGCCTTCCTGAAGCCAGGAGGGGAACTGGAAGAGTTATGATTCTGTAGTTATCACCGGGCTAAACAAAAGAAGAAGGGCAAAGAGGGAAGTCTGATCAGTTTGTCTAATGATGCTAATGCTTGAAGAGTGGGAGAGTATCTGTTGGATCGTGCTGACATATTTTGGCTCTTTTGAGTCATCGCACACCTGTGTAATGTAAGTAATGTGCACGTATGTTGTATCTTTTTGCTGTGTATATTCATCTTTTTATTTTCCAAGTAGATGTAATTCGTTGAGATGTATTACTGAAAAGATTTTTTGTCTGCTGGAGGTCATAGCTTGCTTATTACAGCAAGGAATATATGTTTTCGTTTTTTCCAAAGGTGTCTCTTTTTGAGGATGACTGTGTTTCAGGATTGTAATTGTGATGGGTTAAACAATGTTTTGCAGGTTTGGCCCGTCACAGAGAATCAGTTAAATGTGTAGATGCATTATTATTATAAGGCAGATAGTTAGTTTGGTCAATAAATAGTCAGCTGAGTGATTGCTTGTCTGGAGTATTTCTGTGTCTGTTAAATCTGGGGCTTTCTCCAGATGATGAACAAACATTCTTGATGATGCTTGGTATAGGCTAACTCAGATGTCACTGGCCGTTGGTTGCATAATCTCCGTAACTGCAATCTTAGTCTAAGAAAACCCTTCTTCGACGGTGCCTTTTTCAGTCTTTTCATGCATATTGTTATTGTTCCTATTCACATCATAACCATTTTTACCTCATTTTGTCTCTGCTTTTAAACTAGTTCAGATGCACTCAGTGCTTTAAAAACAAACCTTTAGAGGCATTTGCCTTTATTTTCAGTGAGAAGCCATAGTAAATGCTATATGCTTTTAAGAATTCAAAAGGCTTTGTGGACTTTGCTCTCTATGTTGTTAATGCAGTTGGTACAGATTCAGCTAGCTTTCATGTGTAACAAATTCATCATATATCTATTTTCTGTCTCTCAGCACCTCTGTTAGTTTGATGTTGGGCTCTGACTAGCTCTTTATATTTCCATGGTTACAAGTAGTCACAAGGGTTCTGTTAACCCCCAAAGGCAGAGTGATTATGTCTTTTTTTCCTATAAGAAGCATAAAATTAACAAATTAGACTATATATATATGAAACGATTGTTTTTAACATTACAATAAAAACTTTTAAAGTTAATTTTCATTCACTAAAAAAGTATTTGAGTCTTTTGTCGCCATTATGACTGTCACCTTTTTTGTAAAGATGCGTTTCTATTCAAAAACCTGGAGGATCTTTTTTTCTTTCCCTTTTAATTTTGATTTAAAATTGCAATAGATTTCGAAGGCAGTGGAGCTAGAGCAAACAATGCACGTTCAGACCTATCCTATAATTAAACAGATGAGGATTAATTGTTAGTATGTGTACTATTGTTTGTTTTTAAAGGTATAAAAAAACAGAGGTAAGAAGCGTGCTAACTTGCTGAAGAACACAGATGTAGACACATCCAAATCAGACCAAGAATTTCAGATTTCAGAATGCTGTATTTCTAACAAAGGACTGACAGGAAGCCCTTTCTGACATCTCATCTCTGGTCAAAGCCTAGATTCTTCCCAATAAATTAAGTGCGGAGGGTTGCATCTTCTATGAGTGGATGAGAGATCTTACAGACCCTTAATAGGAGAAGGCAGCTGGAAGGAGCAGTGTTTTTCTGAGAGGCTCTCTTTAGATAAGCTTAAAGCAGTTGCAGGTTTGAGGATTTTTATAAAGAATAGGCTTACGTAGCTGTGATATGTTATAGTCTCTTGCGACAAAGAGCTCTGAATTAAGGAGAGGTTTCTAGATCTTCCTTGGACAGAACAGGCAGTGAGTTGCTGAGGGCAGAGAGGTGAGAGGCAGTGATGAAGGAAAGCTGGGGAAAAGTCTCCAATAGGAAAAGAAAACCTTGTGTACTAAAAACGTTTTGTACAGTGATAGAAGCATTGAGTGGAATTGCAGACAGTGACCCTGCTAAATAGTGGAACAAAGCTCTGCCAGGGAAAGAGAATGAGACTCTCTGTCATCACCTATATAGAATTATTGCGTCAATGCATACAGCAAAAAAAGCAGTAGAATCTTGCTAATCGAAGAGGAGAAAACTCCCCCTTTTCCTTTCTTTTTGGCGTTTTTCTTTTTAGCTAGAAATATTAAACAGCTGGAGATATTAAAATTGCTGAGTCTCAAAATTGGTGGAGGCATAAGCTGCTTTGATGGTAAAATAGCTAGTAATACTGTAATATAACTAGTTGGTTAAATAGTGCAGTCATAGGAGAAAGAAGTATATTAATGGGGGAATGGACCAGAAAGCATGTATCATATGCTATCTATTCATTTAAAAGATAGACAATAGTAATGATGCAACATTCTTTATCCTCAAACTGTATTATGAATGTTAATGAATGTTCAGAATCCCAGTGGACTGCATGGGCACACTGGTTCTATTCAGATATAATGTATGAAAGATGATAAAAATATTATTATACAATGTATCTAAACACTCCTGAGCAGAGACATAGTCTTAAGTACATGTATGAACAATTACTGAAAAATGGAACAATAAAACTCTAGCACAAAAATTGTGCTGGCTACTCCCCATTGGTCAAGAATGTAACTGTTTTATACTTACAGATGTTAGATTGTCAGATAACGTGTGCATGTCTTTGATGTTTTAGGTGGCAATGACAATTTCTTACATGTGTGGAACAATAATAATTATGTACAGCAAATGTCAAACCATGCTTCCAATCTGACAGTCAGTTCAGGTATGAGCCGAGGGAGTGGGATTTGTGGATCTGAACCTGACTGACGAGGTGGTGGCAGGATGCCGCAAGTGCCACCAAGCATCTAGAAAGGGAGCATAATAGCAGCAAAGAACAGAGTTTGCCAACATGACTTTTTAACAGCCTGTTTCAGACCCACGTGTGACTTTAACAGCTCGTTCTGCTGAATTGGGTGCCAAGAAATGGCATCTTTTGGGTCTCAGGATTTTCTCTCTGCCAGGTTCAAAATTCTTACAACTATGGATGTATTAGCTTGCTCCCGAGAAATGTTTGGGTGTTTTTTAACTAAACGTTACATTTCTTAAAGTTGGTGGCTACTACTCCCTTCATCATAGAATTTTTTCCTAGAGTGCACTTAAAGAGAGGTGAAAATGTTCCCCCACTTTTCTGTGACTGTATTTTTATTAAAATCAGAGCAATCTGGTTCAAACTTCTTGAGAGTATATCTGGAAGAACAAAAATGCAGCATACTCAGAATGTTCCAGTCAGTAATTGCTCAGATAAAACAGAAAAGGAAAGTATTTTGTAGATGTGTAATTAGTTAGCGTTGAATCACTCTGGAATCCTGTAGATCGGCACAGTAAACTCAAATTATAACAGCATATGGTCAAACCAATTCTTCTATCTTCAGAATGGGAAAATTAGATCTCTTTGGAATTTAAATGGGTCTTGGAAACGAATTAATTCTAAACTTAATATGCAGGAAATCAGAATACACCAATGTTTGATTAAAATAGTGTTTTCTAATATTTCATTACATCAATATGAAGTGCTTCTAAAATTATTAGTATTGTTCAGTCCTACATCTGACTGCAGTAGAACTTGTGAGCAGATTGTGAATCTATATGTAGAAATATGTATTTTCCCTCACAGAGCGGTAGCTTTGCTATTTGCCTGGAAAAGATCCTTGGCCCCTATATATAGCAAAAAGCATTTTCTAAAAACCTATTTCTTCAGGAGATGAAAGAGGCAATACCTCTCTTTATTTCCATCATAGCCTATGCTAGCAAAACTCCTGACAAAGATAAGACAAAGACTGTTTTCTTTAAAAGCAAAGATAAATATTGTTCTTAAGGATGGGAGGTTAGAGCCGATCCTTTTCTGAGAGCTTTGGATGATAGTGAGACTTAAGAGTTTCTGACTCTGCTCACAGTTTGGAGTAAATCCCTCTTCAGCATAATTCCTGACCGTACTGTAAATATGACTATATGAATATCTGTTTAGTTGTTTATAAGCCATTTACAAGAATATTTACATTTCGCATTGGAAGAATTTTGTTCATTGGTGCCCAGGAGAACATTTGTTTGTTCTAACCTGTCCTCACTTGTCCACTTACTCTCAGTGTTTGGAAAGCAAACTTTTTTGGGTTTAGCGGTTTATTTTATCTTCATCAGATCTCATGATCTCGCAGGAACAGAAAATAAGGAAATCTTTTTTGTTATAAAAAAATTGAAAAAGTAATAGCTTTTTTGTTATTCTGCAATATTTTTGCAAGTTTCCATTATAATTGTTCACTCTGCACAGATGTCTTAAAAACACTGAAAGCAGATGACGTTCTGTGTTGCTTGTATACCTTAGCAGTGCTTATCCTGGAGTTTCACTGGGACTTTCGTCTTTGGTAAAGCAGATTCTGAGCTTCCTAGGACCCATTTGTGCAAAGCAATCTGCAATACTTCCTTGCTCATGCAGTCTAGTTCTGGTGGTAAAGGCTATCATGGAAGCCAGGAGGGAGGTTTTTAACAAATTTTATTAAGGTTTATGACTCATGAGGGACATTTTTGTGTTTGTATGTTTGCACTTTTGTTTTGGGTGGCAAGTCTAGTGTTTGTGAAATACGTACAAGAAGCATTTTAAAGAAAAAGACATGGGAAGGCGGTTTCATAGTGCTGAAATAAAAGAAAATGTCAGATGAAGTGAAACTGGAGATTTTTAACTCACCTAAGCAGGAGATACTACTCAGATATCTGAGCATGTGGTTGCCTCTCAAAACTCTCTCTCATTATCTAAGTGTTTATTGAGGTTACACAGAAAACCTTAGATCAGATTAAAAGAAAAAAAAAAAACAGCAACTACAAAGCATTATTGATGATCTTTCTACAAATAAAGCAATAGCAAAACTAGAATTGAGATTTACTTTTATTGCATAAATATATGATTGCATTTCTCTTGTGTTTAGAAAGATCCTTTTCTATCCATAAACACTTCATGAGTGATAGATCAGAATCCAGTTCAGTGCCCTGTAACCTCCAGCAAATAAGCCATGGTCAGTCTGGCTATTTTGTTGTTGCTGTGCTGCAAGTTACTTGTTCTAGGTATTTGTAATGTCTCTTGCAGATGTTGAATAGACCAGGAGAGGGCAGAACTGCCTAAGTGTAGTCACTTTCACGAGGCTTACAGGCATCTACGTTATATGGTTCGATGAAAAGAAGTGGAAAACTAATCTATGAGAAAAGATTTGGTGATAACTGCAGTTTAATGTTCACCTAAAATCAATGACTCAGATATTCAGAAACTACTTATATGTATTTTCTACGTAGGTCTTTCATCGCCGCTGTGCTGCCAATGAACATTTCTGAGGGAAATGCTTTCTGGGTTTTAATAGTGCTGATAGGGGATCTCGAGCATTTAGCTGGATTATTCAGTGTACACTTGAAACAGAGTTGTCATTTTCACTATTGAAGGTTAATGTGAATCTAGTTTATTTTGGGTTTGGGTTTTTTTCGGTCTTTTTTTTTTAGCTTCTAACTGTAGTCTTGTTTCTCTTACGGTTTCTAAAGCAATTAGTTTGGTAGTTAATTTTTTGCCTTTTCAGGTTTAGAATAAAAGGTTTTAAGACAAAGTGCCTATTTTTCACATATAGTAAAATATTAGCCCCATTGGCTATAAAACAGATTAAAATCAGCATTTCTCTTGAAAACTTTAATGGAATGGAATGCAACAGTTGTTTTTCTTTTCTGTAGAGAACCTGATTTAAAGGCCATTCACTCAGAGTGATTCAAATCAATCAATGTACTTCGGGTAGACCGGGCTGTTGATATAGTGGTTTTTTCAGAACAAAGGCTGAACTTCTTCCCATACAGTTTGCAGCTTAAGTAAAGAGAAGGGACAACAGTCGCAGAGCAGGTCTTGGGGCGGAAGGGAATGAGTGGGTGAAGGACAGCTGGGGACACAGTGAGATTCACTGTTTGCTTTGACACAGTTTTTTCTTTATTATTGTAAGCTCATTCTAGCAATAGGGTCTACTGCTTTTCTTCCCAGGAATTAGATTGAAACATGTAATTAAATAATATTAATATTTATGCGCCAATAAAAATTATTCATGCTAATGGTAAGTAGCTTCTGCTGTAGTAAACCTGATTTTACAAGAAAGCTGTGAGTATTGGGTTTGAGCCTTTGGGTAACTGTTTATTTTTAAAAAACGGCAGGGGAGTGTGCTTAAGCAAGTTCTTGAGATCTACAGAGTAACATTTTTGGCTTAACATATTATCAAAATGAAATGGCTAAAATGGTGTCATCTTCATAGTCTGAGGGTAGAGTAGGCGGAAGGATTCTGGGGATATTTAAATCACTCACAGTAAAAGCAAAACAATCTTTTGGAGGCAAATAATACCAACACTATGCTATGTTGCAGAAATGCTATTTTAGAAACTATAAATAGTCAATATTGACCTCTGTCTAAACTAGGAGAGAAAGATTTGGTTTTTGTTTAAAATTGTGGATCAGGAATGCAATCTTTGATGTGAAACACGCTTTGCAGATCATATGGGGGCTGTCTAAACCTAACAGCTGTCTCTTCATCAAGCTGGAAGATAGTTTTGTCTACCAGAGTCTGTGTTCGAAACGTGCCGTCAGTACAGATCCTGGCGTCTGGGCTTATTGGACCAGTATTATGTCATCTGCATGAGCAATTCTGACTGCATTGCTGGTTTACTAGATACCAGTGTATGTACTAATTTGGAATGATACGACTGCCATAATTCCAAAAAGTTACTTTTTTTCATGAGCAATAAAAACATTGCTAGCATTGTGACTTATATCCTTCTAACAGTAAATGACTTTTTATGGGTTGTGTGACCTCTGTTCTTGAAATTCATATGATAGACTCGTGCACTTGTGTAGTATTTTGATACCGACTCTATTGCAGTACATCTGTATCTGAGATAAAAAACCAGCACCCATCTGATGTGAAACAATTAGAATCCTTAATAAATTGCAGGCACAGAATGCATATTCTCCTGTAGAACCACGCATCAGGATCCAACCGGTCATTTTAACACTGTTATTATGTGTGAGGGCAAATCTTGAAAATCTGAACTGAGTGTAAACTGATGCAATTTGTGTTCCTGCATTTGCAGGCCAAATGAGTGAGTGAAAGGCTTCTTTGGTTCTCAGCATGTGAACATGGCAACCCAAACCTGACAATTCCTATGCCCACATTCATTCTCACTTCAAATCACTTCAGAAAAGCATCCACCTAAAGTTTAAAAATGCTTCAAATATTAACTCGCTTCTATGGCAAATTCACCTGTCAAAACTTCCAGCTTCCTGTTTAACATTTTCAACAGGGAGTTGTATTTGGAAGGACAAAATAGTAGTGTACTAAAATCTGTATGTAGGGATCCGAATAAATATAGCATCTTGAGCTAATTTTTAGTTGTTTGAAATGCAATAAACACAAACTTTACTCTTTGGTGTAAACTTGCTGAATGATTCAGATGAACAGACGAAGCCGAGGCTGTAATTCTCTGAAAATATCGAGAATTTAATCTGATAAATTTTTTTAAAGCCTTTTCTTCTACAGACCTAGGACAGTATTTGCTATTTTTTGTGTATTCATTACAAGGATCTTAACAGGTTTGGATACGAAGTGCATTATTAAACTTTTTGAAGTAAAAAAATTGCTAAAATTAATATTATCAAACCCCAAAAGTGACTGTTTATATTTCAGTTGCATTCACTGGATGATCTTAATACTAGAGTAATATGGTTCCTGTTTTTGTGATGTGTGTTTGCATGAAAGAAAGTAAAACATACCGTAACTGGCAATTATAAAAGCTTGCATTTTCCCCCTCAGTTAAAATCATGGCTTGTTTTGCAAGTCATCTAGATAGTGAAACAGTACATAGATTTACAAAAATGGTGGTTTCATATCAGGTATTATATATAGAAAAATTCTTGAGTAATGATTTCTGCTCAGATTTATCTGCTTTCAGAATCTGTAACTCCTTGCATATGAGGTGCCACAAACTTCTTAAGTGAATATTACTCGATCTTATCTCATGATAGATGTGGTCAATATTATCAGAATGATAGTAAGAAGGTGAGCAGAGTTGAGCAAAACTTTTGTAAATGTGGAGGAACTGGTGGCTTCCTATGAGCTTTGGCTTCTTCAGAGAAATGAGATCATTTCTGCTCTTACAGGACCACCTGTAGCCTCGGAAAGATGAGAGTACTTTTTCCATAATTATCTTTCTTACCTTGTTTCTGAGTCTCAAAAATTGAGTGCCAATGACAAGTTCTCATTATTTCAGACTAGATGGTCGTGATTCCTATCCTGCTTCAGCAGAAGCAGGTTTTCTTTCCTTAGTGAGAAAATCACAAGATACGAGTTTCTCTTTGTTTTTTGGTTTGCCTCCTCCAGTCTGACTATAATTTTAGTAGCATAATAAGTAAGTAAAGATACCCTTACGTAAATCTTTTTTTTGATTCATGACTTCTAATTCAAAATGTTCTTCTAATATAAATTGTTAATGAATGAATAATGTTTGAAGCCATGAATAATTATGGTTGATTTATTCAACGTACTTTCACCTGTAATCTGGTGTATTTTGTATTACCTGTTTGGAATTTTAAAACCTTATGAACTGCCTCAAGCATTTCCTCTCATATTCTGCTTCTCTGTCAGATAAATTGGCATATAAACTAATGAACTTTAGAGAAATTAGCTTGCTGAGACCCTGTTTCCTTCACAATTCCCAAGATTTGTACTACAATGAATTACAGAATTCATTGGTCTCTGCACCAGTACAAAAATTTACATTACTAGCCACTATCAATGCCCTGGCCAATTTTCAGTCTTTTCTTCAAATCAACTTAACCTGGAAATGCTTCTTGAATGAGTGGAAATTGCAGGGTCTGCTCTCAAATATAGTGATTTCATTGTATACCACATCAAACCTACTACAAGTTATACTTAGAGTGGATTTTTCTTCTTGAATTTCCATCAGTGACTTCTCAAGAGTTGATTTAAAGACATGAACAATAGCCAGTAGCTGGATTAGTCCTTTGACATATGAAAATGTCAATTATTTTCTTCTTTGGGAAGTTAAGTGTTTCTATAGTAGGACTCTATTCTTGTATCCTGAAAACAAATAGATGTCCTACTGCTAGAGATTGATATGACCGCATCTCCCTGTTTTAGAACTTCTAGCGTATTTAAGAAACATCAGAATTCTACCTGCATATTTCTGCTATTTCTAAAAACAATAGTTTGTTCCCTTGGGTTTATACAACATATTTGTTTTATTCTGTATCTAAATAAAAAATGTGTATCTATTGTATCTAGAAAAGTTTTCTCTAAGAGCTTTCTTTTTGGCTGGCTAGCTTTTACTTGAGTTGAATTTCTGAAGCTGCAGAATCTATGTAGCTTTGTAATTTGCTTCTTCAAGTGTTATGTTTTTGACATGAAGAGGGAAATGATTTTCATCTTAATTTTGTGGACACTAGGCAAGTGCAAAAGGCAAGATGCCCTGTTCAGCTTCCAACTTGTAAGGGTTGCAAGGATAAAAATTTTCTAAGAGTTTAAATGAACTAGAAAACCCTTAGGTGCTTCAGAATATCACGTTCTGTACATCCTTTTTCATGACTCTCTGTAATTCTGCCTACTGAAGTCTCATCTCACACAATTTCTTCTCAGCCTCACCTTCTCTCCATTTGAGATCATATGGTCCGCTTCCCAAGTTGGCATTGTTTTCAGCTTGAGATCAGATTCACAGGGACCATTTTTGAGTGGTAAGTTGCTTGGAGGTTTGCTGGTTTAGGGCAGCTCTGGTTTCCAGTATGTCCAGGAACAAATGTAAAGCTTTTGTAGAACAAATGTAAAGAGTTGGTCAATTCTACTTTGACATTCTTTCTGCTGCTGTTGCTTCAGCGTGTTGGGGATGCTGCATGAAGCCACATAACAGAATGGATAATGACAAAACAAACCTTGCGTGAGATAAGTGAAACCTTATAGGGAGAATGTTGCCTTATATGAGATGTTCCTGCTTTAGGGAAAAGGATTGGCAGCTTGACTAACTCTCTTGTTTATTTGCTGAAGAAGTAACTTATGACTTGGCAATCTGGTTAATGTGTTCAATTTAGAACAGTATCTAAATACTTGTAAATGAAATGTTGATTTCAATTTTTAAAAAACATGGATTGTTGTTCTTTTTGTAAGCCACAGACAGATGCTAAATCCTTTTGGTTTTAATCTAGTTGTTTCTGTGATTAATATTTATGCTAGCTGTTTACTAGCAATATGTCTTATTTATTTTGGCCTCTGTCCATCTGAATAGTGGTCAGTTACTTTTGTCTTCAAACACTGCCTAGCAATGCTGAACTCTGTCCGTAATTGGCACTATAGCATTGTATATTAATTTCTCCAGGGCTGAATCATTTTTTTCCCGTTTCATTTCCTGTTGTTCTTCTCATTTTTGTACTGTTACGTTACAGTGGTTAACTTTATCTGTTTCCTTTCTTTTTGATGCAGACTACCCCGTGGCTTGTATGTGTGTATTTACACACTGCCTTTACTGGAAAAAAATGGTAGTACTTAGAAACTTGTCCAGCTTCATTGTCTTGATCGTAGAATCTGTTTTCATGTTGATAAACTGAAATAAAACATGGTCTTTATATTTTACACAGAGACAGGAAGTTAGAATTCAATTACATATCTAAGTTGTATGAAATAGTATTATAGAATTTTATGAAAATGTATAGAACTTTTCTGTCCTTCAAATCTAACTTACCTATTTAATGGTGGAGATTTTTGCTCCTGAGTCACTCAGTTTGTTCTGAAAATCCCACCTACCAGTATTTGAAGAATTAATAGTTACATATAACTGCCTTCAAGTAGTCCTCCTCTGTATTTTAAGGTAAATTCAGTGAGGCAATTCTTTATGTCTGAAAGTACAGGCATTCAAACTAAGAGTAAAATGATAGAATCAGATTGTGTTATCATCTGCTTGGGGATTGCCAAACCTTACGAATAGTTATATAATATTTTTTAGTTATTTAGATGGTTCCCTGAGAATCATTATTTATATTTATATTTACTGTATTTTTTAATATATTTTATATGTTTATATTTACTGTAATATTTAAGCATACCATCGAAGGCTATGAAGAAGAGAAAAACTGGAACTCAATTATATAGTATATACGCTATACATCAACCACTTATCCTATAAATAGGAAATAGCTTTTCTGAATTTAATGTTTTTATAAAGATAAATAATTCCACTTTTTTTTATGATTAAATTTTTGTCTGGGTAGTCTAGCATTTTTATTCCAATTGAGATCTACTTTTAAAAAAGCCGAATGTAATCATTGTTTTTAGTATGGCTTGTGTGTCATATGGATGCTGGATGCCAAATTGCTGAAGGTGTTTCCTTGTCTCCAGTTTTACTCATTCAAATTAATAACCTTGCTTTTGCGTTTTGATACTTTTTTATTTTTAAAAGTTGATGAATTATGTATTATTTACATTGGAATTTTTATATTTGATCTTGAAAGACTGTAGTCTGCGATAATCAGAGTAACATGAATTTCTTTAACTCCAGAATGTTCTAGTCTTTCTATTCTGATGATTGGAGGGAAATCTTTGATTGCTTTTAATAGTTTCTGAATGTAAGCATTTTACATGAAGCTTTGTTATGCTGAAGGGTCTATGTTTGCATGAACAATTTTTTAATAATTGATTTTATCTCAAGAATTGTGAACAGCAGCTTCTTCACCGGGTTTGTGAAATCAGGAGTTTCATAGTTGGCCTTTACATCTGACCCTACTGCCAGATGCAGTCCTTTTAAAGGCAGCAAATTTGTTAAGTCGAAAACGTAGTAGTATCATTTTGATGAAATACAGTACTTTAGTGTCAGAAAAGCAGAATTAGTCAGATCTTGAATATTGGCACACATATTCCTGACTAGTAATATTTACCGAAAAATACCTGAAATTATTTTAAAACATTTCACCAGAAAGATATTATTCCAGATTTTTATTTTTTTTACAGCGAGTTAAAAATATGAATCATAATAACATCATTTAGGGTTTGCCATAATAATTATTTATATATCTTATGCTTGAAATCTGCTCATATCTTATTTTCCTCCCTGGTTTATTATCTTCGGTATTTTAATTTATTCTTTCCCCCTCCTTTTCGTTTGAAGATATTTATCGCTACTAATGTGGTTACAGCTGGTATCACAATTAGATGTCCTATTTAGCAAGCAGAGCACCTGTGCCATATCTTCAGTTTTACAGTAGTTTACACGTGTAATTATTAAGTATACAATTCTAAAGACAAATGCAAGCTCTGACGCTGGTCTGGAGTTTCTGGTGTTTGGGTGACTTGATGGGAAGTTTATCTCTGCAGGCTAATGGTCATAAAAGTGAGAGCAGCACAGATCTGCATAGTGCCTGCTGCAGCATCAGCTCTGGAAAATTCCCCCCTGCCCTGCCCCTGCGCTGCCCAAAGCTTTGAACCCTAACGTCCCTGACATTTTTGCAATATGTTTTGCCACCTTCACAGGTGTGCACAAGCCTGAAATTAAAAAGCACTGCTTGATTTGTGCTTCAGTTCCAAACACGCTTGTTGCGATCAAGGGGCCCCTTTTTCTTTTCCCGTTTCTGTAAGCTAAGAAAAGTCACAAGGGCTGGAGGGCTTTCCAGGTACCAGGCATGGCTCAGTGCCACCACATCATTATGCAAATTTAGGGCTTAGAGCAATCTTGATAAATGGTATGTTATGCACGTGTAAATAGTTAACAGTTCTATTTCCTCTTTTTGTTTTTTAGAAGTAACTCCCTTGTGAGCATCCCAGAAATGGCAGGTATCCAGTGGGTTCCTGATACCTTCAAGCAACACTTTCTCTTCAATCAATTATATCCTTAATTTAATGGCTTCTAACAATAAACTCTTTTGGAACCCCTTTCCCAATGGGTAGAAATACGTGCTGCTTTTAAAATTGTCAGGCTATCAGCTGTGCCAAGAAATTCTCTGGCAAACAACTAATTATGTCCACAGATAGAGCCTGACAAAAAATTTGCTTCAAGCCACAAGTCAGAGGCTTAACCATTCTTTGTGTCAAGTAACTTTAGGGCTGGTGATTTCAGTTAGCTGGATGGGAATGTGGCTGTGAAGCAGCGTCCTTTGTTTGAGACACAGGCCCCCGCTTTAGCCAGCTTATAGAGCCATACGTAAAATGGCCTCTTTGCTTTCACTTAACAGGATGCCGTTCACCTTTCTGCTCTGCTGAGCACCATTTCATGACTTCACAGCCCAGGAATTAAACCCAACACACAAAGCAGCTTTACCAGTAATTGTCCGCAGATTAAATTAAATGCCTGTTCTCGTACAGTGTATCTGAATCGTATCAGACCCACTTCTCGGTTTACGCGCTTGTTCCTGTCAGTAAGAGGCAGCTACTGAAAAACGCTGCCATCCTTGGGAGCCTGTCTCTCAGTGATTCTGTTAAAGTACTGGGGATTTTGTGTGTTCAACAAGATGTTAATTCTATTGTGTTTCATCATGAAAAAAATTAGCTTAGTCCGCTAGTGTAACACCAATGTCTTTTATTGATGTAGCTGCTGTCAGTAGCTCTGTTTTATGCTGCGACTTCCAAGTTCCCACTGTCACAGTGTTTGGCAGTTTCAAATTTTGTTTTTATTTTTGTTCAAAATTTTGAGGAATGAGTAAAAATCAGATTTTTTAAAAATCAGATAAATTGGTGTAAAAAAATAATCTTGACTAGTTTAATTAAGCTGTGTCTTTTTCCTTTCACTTTTGTGCGTTACATTTTCGTATGTGGAGAGTATAAAGCTATTAATTTTAGGAAGAAAACATTTAAACATAATCAAAGACCCCGACAGTTTCTGCTGAAGTGGATTTATGTATGTTTTTCTTCTATTTTTATTTTCTCACGATTGTTTACTGTATAACTGGATTGTGCAACTGTTCCAGAAATTCTTGACTCAGAATGTGCTGCAGCCTGCTTTTTGCTTAAAAAATTTGTCTCACCACTGGCTGTCCACCTGGTGTAGCTGATGAATAAGAGTTTGGGGCTCATCATCTTTCTTAAAATTTCACAACCTCTAATTTCTCATTAACAGTATGCTTCGTGGTTGCCAAACTTATCCCACCAATCTTTCAAAGTACATTATCACATTGCTCAATATACTTTTTGCATAGTTTCTGTAATGATGTTATATGTGAAAGTCATCTCACAACTTGAATTTGGTGCTCCATTCTGTAAAGATGCAAAGAGAATATGAACTTACCTTCGTATTTGTTAGTGCAGAGGAGTCTGGTGAAAAGTTGGTCCTAATTCATTCAGCCTCAGACAGATTTTACAAATGCCCCTGAACTGTGATGGTTTTACTTGTGAAAAATGCCAAACATCGCTCCTTTCAAAAGAATAGTGTAGTCTTGAACGGCCAGACAGCCTTTAGAGTGAGTTGTTTTTTAACGTTAAGGTTTTAATTCCTCCAAGTTTTAACATGTTCTTGTGAAACAGTTTATTGACTGGACAACGCTTAGTCAGTTTAAGAGTAGGTCAAGAATTAAGGTACTTTTTTTAATTGCACCCTGCTTTCCAGTCAGAAAAGGAGATAGAATAGACTTTTGAAAATTAAATGCAGGTTAATTGTTTTCTACTAATGTTTTATTTTTTTAAAAAAAGGATTAAGCTTTTTAGCTGCATAGAATATGAAACTACTTGCTGAAGGAAAAAACTTTTTTTTTATTTTATTTACTCTTAAAATTGGTGGAGAAGATTTCATGCATATCATGCCAGGAGTCTCATGTACTAGCATTATAAAGAAGACTTATAGTAAATAAGTGTTTTGTTTACTGCTGTGCAGTCATCTTCAGACCACTTTTCTTGCCTTTCTTTTAACTAATAATTCTGGAAAAGACTGGTGAATAGGTGGGGAACACAAGGTCCTCTCTGAGAGCTACTGCACTTAAATATTTAGGCAGAAAGACTTTCATTCCAAAATTATGGCAAGTTTTTACAAAGTGGTTCTAAAGTGAGAGAATATTGACGTATCCTCTCCTGAACAAAGTGCCCAGATCTATCAGATGAGTATCAACACACTTTAAAGTCAGAATTTGGAGGGGAATATTGCATTACAGCACTGTAAGTCTCCATCAGCACAATGATGAATATATTTTTGTCAGCAACACAGGAAGGACTTCAAGAAAGAAAAGGAAAATATGAAAACTGTGTTTCTACCAGGACTGTGACATCAAAGTACTTTCTTAGAAAATAACCTGAGCGTGTATGTCTTGTGTCTGCAGAACCAGCTGCGTAGTCTCCTTCCAGCGCGTCATTCATATTCACTCAGCCTGGCTGGGCCAAAGGTATCTAGTTAGGAAGCTGAAAGTACCAGCAAAATGAGAACCTCTGAGAACCATTTTGTTACCTTAAGTGCCATGCTATCAGGGCAGTAGGTACACGATCACACATGTTATTCTATGCTAGACTTCACTGCATTGCCTTTTTTTTGGTATTGCTAACATGGTAGATTTACTTCTTCCTACTCAGTCTCGGTCTGATTCAGCCTTTGTTCTCCATTCACATGACCAGAACTCTCACCCAGGACCTTATCATTTCATGTCTTGACAACTCCAGTCATCTTCGTTCTAGTCTCAACAAACACTGGCTTGCAACATTTGTGTCTTTTTAAGCATTTTTCTTCTTGTTATTTTGATGTTCCATTGTTCCCTCTCTTGTACTGTGGGATTATTTGCTTTAACTTTTTAGACCGCACCTTACCATCTCTTACACACTTGAACTGCTGACTGTATGGCATCTACAGTACCAGCCTTTATTGCCCTTTTAAGTGTTTCCAACAAGTATCTTTAAATTTCCCCGTATGCTATTTAATGCATGGTATTAGCAAAAAATCCTCAGTGCTATTTCATTGTCCTTTCATTCCTTTCTAATTGGGACTTCCAAATTCTACTGCAGTTTGACTATATAATAATAGTACTAACTTATCATAATACTCTGCAAAGCATGTGGGAATTCTTGGCTACTACCAAATGAAGCCCTGGGACTAAATTCAACCAATACCAAAGTCGGCATGACTCTTATTAAATACACTGCAGTTGTATGCCTTAAGTACAACTTACCCATTACAATATTACTTGTATTAAAGCTTACCAGGAAAATGGTAAGGACAGGGAAAAGGACATTCAGAAAACTGAATGTCTCATCCATATCAGTCCATGTAATGTACTTTTCTTGTCAGTAAGTTGATAGTAAGAATGTATTTGATATTTTTTTGTGTGCATTAAGAATAACAAGTAAGTTTTTCAGATATGGTTATGGTCCTTTTCCTTATGCTTGCATATATGGATATATGCTTATAGCATAAGCATCTAATTGCTATTTATTTCCCTCAGGCTAACATTAGATTCCTCTGAGATCCTCAAAGCTGCTGCATACCAACAGCTTAAAAACAACAGACACCTAAATTCCCTGAATATTATCTATTCTTTTGGATGCCGAGTTAGCTAAAAAGTTTGCCGTGCACAATCAGCTCCTGTGCACCATGCTGACATGCAGCTTGGCAGCTTAGTCCCTTACGGGTTTTAGCACAGCGTTCTCCTGTCTCTCTCCCTCCTGGTAGAGTTCTGTCTGCCAGCACAATGAACTTCTGAGGCTGACGTGCTGCATGTTCTCCTTGCTTGGGTTGGGTTTTGCTTGGAGCTTTGTAACTGTGAGGTAAAGGTTGACATGGCTCAGGTTCCTGGTGCCAAGAGAGGAGATTAATTTGAGACACAGGTAAACTAGGCATGGAGCTGGATCTGAACTGTCAAGTTATCTTCATAGAATCATAGAATGGTTAGAGTTGGAAGGGACCTTGAAGATCATCTTGTTCCAACCCCCCTGCCATGGGCAGGGACACCTTCCACTAGATCAAGATGCTCACAGCCCCATCCAGCCTGGCCTTGAACACTTCTAGGGATGGGGCATCCACAGCTTCTCTGGGCAGCCTGTGCCAGTGTCTCACCACCCTCAGAACAAAGAATTCCTTCCTAGTATCTAATCTAAATCTACCCTCTTTCAATTTCAAATCGTTACCCTCATCCTATCACTATACTCCCTGATAAAGAGTCCCTCCCCATCCTTCCTGTAGGCCCCCGTTAGGTACTGGAAGGGGCTATAAGGTCTCCCCAGACCCTTCTCTTCTCCAGGCTGAGCAACCCCAACTCTCTCAGCCTGTCATCACAGGAGAGGTGCTCCAATATTCTATATTTTTTCTAATGACTGGAAGAGTTACCTTCTTCACTTTACTTTCTGTCCTTGATGTAAGGTGCTTCGTGTTGCCCAGGCATTTTGTACAGGTCCCGGGTTCCTGTCTCAGAGTGCTGGTTTCCCTTACATTGCAGGACACTTAAAATTAGGCATTGCAGTGTTGAATGGAACAATAACAAACCCCTTTTGTGGATTCTGTCATAAATGCCTTCTGAGAATGAGAATTAGGGTCATATTTACAAGGATCTTGAGATGTCTAATGATGAAGATAGTCAACTAATAGTATTTCCAAAGAAGTATAAGCAGTATTTATTGTTTTTACATCATTTGCTAATTTCATAGTTTTGTAGGCCGCTCTCCCCGGTTTCTATCTGCCTGTGAAATCCCACAGTTTTGTAAGAGGCAAAATATTTGGGCAATGAGCAAGTGGAAGAGAAACTTATCTACAATTATCTACTTACGTATCACAGCGGCTTTGAACTACTTCATTACATGTTCATTAGTTCACGTTACAGTTGATACCAAGTCAATCCTATTAGTATTTAGTATGTTACACAGCTTTGGAAGTGATAATATGAGAGGCTTCTGGAAGGAAGTAGTTTGTAGCCTTATATTGCTATGAAAGATTTCTTATTATCTTCGTTCCAAGCTGGGAGAAGGAAACCATGGGCAAAGACTCTTAGGGATCATGAAGGAGATTACGTTATTACAGAAAACAACAGTATTTTTGTTAGAAAGAAATGTGCTATAAGCACATAACACTCAAAATAGTAATGTATTGAACTAGTGTGAGTAAATTTTCCAAATAGGCAATGCAAACTCATAAGTACTCTTTCTAATCAATGATAGCACTATCCAAGAAACTATCTCCCATATGCAGTAAATCTTAGCTTTCACTTCTGATTTAATTTTGAATAGTGCATTGTATTGAACTTCTCTTCAGCAATTTAGTTGAGATTTCTGTTTAGCCTGCACAAGATAGTCATGGAGACTGAGTTTAGAATATCATGGTTAATCACTACAGTGGTAGATGAGAAGAGAGAGTAGAATTTTTAAGTCAACAAATTTTAATGTGTTTAATTTGCAAATGTAGAACAGTGTTATATGTCAGTGATTTCTGATGACTTCTTTTAATTGTGAAAGGCCTATAGGAAGGTCATTGGAAATTTAAATACGCAGAGAAGTATTGGACCAAGAATTAGTGTAGGATTGTATGGAAAGTAGAAAGTAAGGAAAAGGTGTCAATAAAAAATGTTGGGATAAAGGCTGTCTGTAAACATTCTGTAATCATTAACAAATGCAGTCTGTGAATAGTCTACAAAGCTTTTATTGTATTCTAAGACTATGCAAAACTGCATTACAAAGTGTTTAGGAATAAGTTTAGCCTATTTAAAGAAACATTCCTTAAGAATATTTGTGATTGAAAACAACATTTGTAGACAATATGATAAATGCAAGAGGGATGTTGTGAAATGGACCTTTATTAAGCTTGATCACTGCAAAATAAAAATCCAATTAAGGCATTGAAAAGATAAAGAAAGACCATCTGTGAGGGAATTTGCCACAAATCTAATGGTAAGCTAATTTTTCAGATAAAGTGGGTACCATACTTTGCAGGGGATGAAGCAGAGAAGTTAGAAATAATTTCAGATTGACTTTTTGCCAGGAATATGAACAAATTGGATAAAAGCAGTGGAAACAATGCTTGTAGGTCAGTTAAGCAACAAGGTTATAAACACATTCTTTCTTTCTAGATGGTGACATTGCATTCCATCCTGATTCTGAAAATGCTTGAAGCAATGTTGTGGGAAATGTATTTCTTACCCTAAGACATCTTACCTGATTTCTAAAAACCAGTCGTGATCATATGAACTAAACTTCATTTTGTCCCAGAGATAATATTAGTGTGCATGGCGTAATGAGTTTCATGTGATGGAACAGAGGTAGCTTTTGTATTGCTTAACTGAAGACTGTTTTCCACTAAGAATCTGATTCTTGGTTGATTTTGCACTAACAGAGGAAGATAAAGTCTGTTTTGTTAATTTTTTATAGATAAGTTTTCAGGTTCTTGTAAACAAATTCCTTAACCAATAAAAAAAAAAGATTGTATATGTATAACTTCATAGAGAAGTAATTAGGACGCAAGGTTGAGAGGTGATTAGAGTGCTTCTCATGGCCTGGTCAAGGTTAGTATAACAGTATATTGCCCTGACCTGCTTTGTTGCTCTGGCTACACAAATGAGGTTGCTGAGAAAAACTGAGACATTTGCTTAGAGGTTAGCCTAGATTAGATGAACGTAATAGTATGGTATTGTAGGTGCTTTCTCGACTGCTGAACTTTGCCTGTGCAGATTGATGAGTTAGGTAAATGAGAGTTTGATTTGTAGATGAAAAAGTTCCAAAATTGTCCTATTAGTAAAGGTAGGAGATTTTCTCATTACAGTACCTGTGAAAGAAGAAAGAATTGTTGATCTTCTGCAATGTAGACCTTATTTATTCAGTATCCAGCTATCTAATACCTAGCAAGTATGCTTCAAATTTAAAACATTATTTAAATACTATTTAAATCCCACAATCTTTGAGTCTGTGTGTTTTGCAAGAGCAGCTGTGTTCCGCATGATCAGGACCAGTAACTCCCCTGAAGTGTTCTTTAGATCTTGACTGACTGGAGGTGATCAGGAAAATTAAAGGTATTAGGACTATGTGTGTGATTGAGGAATTTTAAATCCCACCTCTTACTTGCTGTATATCCCCTTCTCTTCAGTAAGCTTTACTAAAGATCTTTAACTGCTTAGCTTTCATTAATATTGTGTATTTCTGTAGCGAAGAGCTTGCTGTGTAGTGATATATTCTCTAATTAGGGTAAAAGGACTTAAAAAGAACAAGTAGAAGGAGCCTGTCATGGGATATAGGAAGATAAAATATATTCTACAAGGAACTTAAGTATGATAATAAACATTGAGATGTATGTTTAATCTCTGTATATAAAATCAGCACCCTTCTGATCACATCATTCTACTTTTTAATAATGTTAAGCCTACATATTTGACATTTTTGTACTTCTGTAGTGGTAACATTATTTCAAGGGTGGCTCTAAATATGTCCCAGTCGTTGTAATTGGCTTCTTTATTTTATCTAAGCTTTTTAGGTATAGTTAAATATGTTTCCTATGATAATCAAAACTACAGGTGCCACCTGCCATGGCAGGACTCATAACTAATCCAGTATTTGCTGGTCAAGTGAAAAAATTTAGTCTTACTCTAAAGTAAGCTGCTTAAGTACTTTGTTGCACCCATCTGCTCCTTTTTTTTTCTTTTCTTTCCAAAATACACATCCAGACCACGGCTACTTTTGATCCTGTCAGCTATTGTTCATGTTTAACAGAGAGAGAGGTATGTTGCATGAATAACACTCGAAGTTTGATTTCATTGGCCAACACGTGTCTCTTTATTTCAGTATCATTTGTTTTGTTTTGAGTTTCTCTTACTTTCTTGATTCCACGGGAGTAACTTTAGGACACCCTATTGCAGAGTGTCTCTGCTCAAGTTCGTGAAATCAAGAGGCAGTGCAGGAGACTCATTCATTTGGATAAAGCTTGCAGAACTAGTCTCTGAAGCTTTTTCCCCCACAGATGTTTTGCTTGAAGCTGTTTTTAGGTATAGAGCCTCAGTTCTGACCTTTGTGAGGAAACAATGAACGGTAGACAGTTAAAGGCCAAATGCCAACCATATTTGTTCCCTTTTGCAAGACTGCTTAAGTAAATTAAGTTTGCAAGAGCCCTAAAGCAGCACTTAATCCAGAAGTGGCTGGATACGGAAATTGCGCCATCTTTCGTAGCAGTTTTGGTTTGTGGCTGGCCGATCTATGAGCCACAGTAGTCAAACTGAATCCAAAAGAGTTGTTGTGGATTAGATTAATGTCACTAAGGTCAGAGGCTGGACCTGAAGTACTTACACGCATGAATCTCCGTTCTTTGTCTTTTACATTTTTCTATATGAAAGTCTGCCCTAATATATTCACCTATTTTATGCTTTTTTCCAGTCGTCAGTGATGATAAGTACTATGCAGGCCTTAATACACACTATGTAATACATGTAGTATTTGTTCTATTCTTAACATGCCTGATTTATTTTAAATCAACCTATTGGCCTCTATCTACTAAAGCACTTAAAGGATTCCATAATATAAAACCAGTGGATAATTTGTTGGCATTTAGTTAGCGTGAGTACTGGATGTATGTAAAACTGAAACTCAAAGAAAAAGTGTTTTATGCTGTGCTCACCTAGTTTTGATAGCCCAACAAATCCTTTTCTTTAGGAACAATTGTCTTAGAAACAACGAGATATATTTTTCAGTTGGGACACAAATTCTTAGTAATTGAAAAGAAAATGGAAGGGATTTGCTGATAACTGGTCCTGTCAAAAGAGAATTCAAAATACAGGAACTACGTTTCTGCACTAATGATATAAGATCTGATTTTATAGAAGCCTCTCAGACTTTTTTTGTGTTGGCCTCAAAGATGCCTAGCTCAAAATTTGATGTCAGTAAGCCTACTGGCATTTTACAAGCAAAGATGATCCCTACCAATTTCAGATAAAGCGCTTAAATCTATAGTCCCACAGAAAGACTTGTTTTTTAACAGTAGTAATCCTTTAATTGACTGGGTGACAGGGCCTCTTTTGGGTTCCCTGGTGAGAGGCTTTCTGTGTATAATCTGTTGCAGATGTTTAAAAAAAACACGTTATAAAGCTCAGTAAGTTTTTAATCTTTTCTTTGAACATTTGTAAAGCTATTATGTTCAATACATTTAATGATACAAATGCACTTTATGCAATGAATATTAAGTTGTAGAGTAAGTATTGGATGAAATAAAAGAGTTAAACAGAAGCTAGTAGAAGGTTCTGTCCATTGGGAGAAACAGTGCTTAGAACTGCATATAAAAAAAATACAAATTATTTTGGAAAGAGGAATAGAAGATAAGAATATATGCTTCTTCATTTTTATTCCCATTTGTCACCTAAGAAGACATTTAGAGAAAGTATAAAGCTGCAGTGGTTTTGTGGCTTTTAGACCCCATTAGCTTGTCCTTTCATTGGGCTCCAAACTAGTTTCAGGTGTCCTGCAAACAAGTGTGACATATTTGTAATATTAAAATGTTTACTAATAATATTGTTTGCTATGCTGTCTTTTTGAGCGCCTTAGCGTTAAAGTAGTCTAGGAATAACCAGTGTTGGTGAAACACTGGCCCGGGTTGCCCAGAGAGGTGGTGGAGGCCCCATCCCTGGAGACACTCGAGGCCAGGCTTGATGAGGCTCTGAGCAACCTGATCTGGTTGGAGATGTCCCTGCTGACTGCAGGGGGGTTGGACTAGATGGCCTTTAAAGGTCCCTTCCAACCCAACACATTCTATGAAAAAAAAACCAGCAATGTTGCTTGAAACACAGCAGGTTGAACCAACAGAATAATACAGTTATCCTGGCTATCAAGAGCTGGAAATGTTGTATTGCTTTAGGAAATCTTATGCGATATCTGCCAAGCGTGTGATCCTATTACAGTACATAAAAGTGCACTGAATTGTACCTTATTTAGAATAAAGTACACTAAATACCTTCCTTAGAACTTTTTTGCAATGTAAGGTATCTACAGGTAGTGAAAGTATTCTTTCTTCATACTCGTGGAGTTTTAAAGCTCATTTTACTTGACAATTGTTTATTTCAACTGGAAATTCCATAGCCCATTTATAGTAGGACTGACTAGAGCTAATTTTAAAAATGAAACTTAGTACTTTAAACTCAGAAAAGATTATTGGTAAAATAGGGCAAACATTTAAGAAGAAAAGCTACCATCAAATTTTTAATTTTAGTTACTTTTTGTAACTAAATTTCTGCATTTGTAACTAACTCCTGCATAAGTAAAAATATTGGTATCTCTTTCTGTTGATCTTTTCAAATATATTTTAAATAAATAAAATATGGTAATTTCTCTCAACATGAATCAAGAGAGATATATTCAAAAGCATCAAACTTTTGATGCTCCTTACCTCTTCCCTCCTTTTTCCTTTTCACTGACTTCGGTCTTTTTTTTCCTAACCCTCACAATTCTGCATAATAATTCCTTTTTCATTTGCCCCATTATGAAGACTATTTTTCCTTTCCAAAGCAAGGAATCATAAAGAATGGTTTAAAGTCCAACCTAATGTAGATGGCTGGCTGCATCATTAAATCATTAAATCCCTAAAATATCTTTTAACACTGAAATCTTTAACACAAAGAATAATATTAAACTCCTTTGCAATTTCTTGTTGTGATATTTGATGATCTTTTCGTCAAATACTATATATAATTTTGCTCTAGTATTCTTTTTCTGGAATTAGAGATTAATCCACTGTTTAACATTTCCTATTTGTGCTAGATACTTCTGCCAAGATGAGATATTTTAAGAGAAGAAAATATAAGATTTTTATCTGTCATACATATGAGAGATGCACCCGTTTTAGAAGCTATTGATTCTATAGTTATATTGGATTTACAAGTCTGATTTGGGGAAAAGCTCCAATCATGTCAAAGAACTATCAGGAAAATCCTTATGTGAACGTTATGTGCATCTTAATTCAATTTCAAACATCATTATTTCCTAGCTATCACTGAAATTGTTGTTAGCAAAGACTAACAGCTTGCCATGATGGAAGAAAAGGTAAAATACAACTTACTGCACTGTGCAAATATGCAGTGCTGTAGTAAGCATCTGAAAGACGTCGAAGGTTTTCCTGGACAGCATTCTTCTTGCAAAATAACTGAAAAATTTGAGATGCAGTAATTTGAGTCCTGCTTGAGGCTATAATAATGACTATCTAATTCCTCTAAAAATTATTAAAGATGCCGCTAAACAATTTTTTAATGAAACTAAATGCCTAATTACAGTTTTATTAAAACTAGCACTGGAAGTGGAAGTTCCCTGGTGACATTCAGTGACATAACTGACAATGATTAGGAATTTCATGCTATACTCTTTCCTTTTACATTTTTGAGATGTTTGATCTAAATCAATTCTGAATTAAATTAGAATTTAAGCAGAAGACCAGGAACAGGCTTTTTTTCTGAAAATTAATTCTGAACATTAAATCTGTGAACTTCCTTGTTCAGGTTCCTGATCAGTGGAATGGGAATAATACCACGCTGGAAATGTTTTTTAGAGCTGAAGTTTTTGAGAAACCTTGAAGATTAAGTACAAAGTATTATTATTCATTGGTTTTGAAAGCTAATCCATGAGCGAAAAAGAGGAGTGAGACATGCCTGAGGGAGAAAATGCTTTTGTCAGGTGCACATATGGTACAAACTGTTCTTTATGTAGAGAGATGGGGCATTATTCTTGCCTGTGTCACAGAGTGCAGGACTTAAGAGTTACAAGTGCAGTAGTTTGGTATTTTGGGTCCAGAGTAAAGGAAATCCAGGGTAGTGATTGTGTTTTGGTTTTATTTTTTGAGTGTCTATCACAGAAGAAAAACAAAGCATAGTGGCTCTTAAATTTTTATGTCTCCTGTTTCTGTCCCCCAGACTGCTGTTTGTCTCATAGAGATTTATCTGAACTGGTTATACAACTCTTAAGATGTTGGGCATAGTCCTCCCAAGTTCTTGTGTCCCTCAAGTTATACTCTGAGAGCAGTTATTCAATGGCATGCTGTCAGGGTACTGACAGACTCTGATTGCCCTAGCCAGCCAGTAACCATCTATCGCTGTAATTTTCTTCTGTGACCTCTTTTCGCCATCCCAGGGGTTTAGAGGCCTGTGGCTGAAGTCAGCGCTGGTGCAGCATAGCTATGTAAGCTTTCATCAGGCAGCTGTGAAACAGTCGAGGTTGTGAGAAAGAGATGTGAGAAATGGAAGGAACTAAATGGTGAGAAAGAGCTGTGAGAAGCCTCACCTGCGTTCTCCAACCTTACATCTCTGCCCACTGGCTCAGGAGCTCTATTTGAACTTGGCTTCTTGGCTTGGGCTGGCACCTGCCTCATTGCCACAGACTTCTCTGGCAATCTGGACTCTTGCCTGACTCCGTTACCATCACTGGACCTGATTTGCCGTTCTTGTTTGAGCGGTGGGGGCTGTGTACCGTGTGGGGGAGGTCACTGCCCTGCCTGCCGCGCTGTCACCCTCGATGCCTGGCTGGCCTTCCCTTACAGAGCAAGGACAACTGGAAATGTGAGATCATCAGGCTGTATTTATTTTGGAGCTGAGAAAGTACTAGAAACATCTCTGACTGCTTATGTCTTTAAACCACCTTGTGTATTCAGGTAGCATGCCGGTTTGCCTGTTGTTCTAAACGCTGCTTAGGTGGGGTAATAAGACTCAAAATAATCTACTTCTTAATCAGGAGGAAGATGGTTTTCTGCATTTTTGTAAAAATACCTGAGAAATATACAAATAGTTAGATTGGCCTGGATGTTTTTGTAATTTAAGTAGAAGCCCATCTGAAATACATGTAAACATAGAAATAACAAGCATAAAGACATGTGTATGTTCTACCATAAGTTAGATAGAAAAAATAAAATTTGATATGGAGAGTAGCCGTCCCCCTTCTGTGCTGCCTTAGTGCAATGATCTCAGAAGCCTAAGTGAACAGGAACTACTACTTTGGATGTTTTTCATTCCTATTGAATCATTTTGGGGGAAATTCCATATAAATCAGCATTTTAATTAAATTGTTAAGGTAAATCTTTCTAATATAAGGATAGCTGATTTAATATAGATATATATCTTGTGCATGTATTTTCAGATTAATCATAAATTTATTTTCTGAAAGTTGGAATTCTACATGTTGAAACATGAACTTTTGTTTGTGTGCCAGAAAAGTGAATTTTTGAACTATGCTGCTGTTTGTAGCTGTTAGAGAAGCAAAGTAACAATGTAGACACATGCATGTTTACGAAGGTACATATTGCTTTGAGGAAATGCCAGTATTAATTTCAAATTGTTTGTGAAATATTTCTGTGATTGGTACTGTGGTTCTACCCTTAAGTACTTAGTTCTTCTGGTCATGTTTTATTATTAAACACTGGAACCTGCAATAATTAGACAGGCCAAAAGTAAAGGTAATTTTATTTTACTGGATATTTCCTTTTGCTCTGTTTAACCTTAAATGGAGTAACGTGGTAGCATACATTCACTTCACAAGACACATCGACAGGGTCTACTTTTGCTATTACATTGGCTGTTTGTCAGTCTCAGGAAAAGGAAAAGAGAATGCCCACGCTTAACAGAAAAAGGCTGTATCAAGTTTTACATGTCTCTAAACAAAGCATTATTTGTCCTCTTTCCAATTTTTTGCCTTTGTTTTGATTTGTCTTGTTAATGACTCTAGTTGTACTTTTGTATTTGGTCAACGAACACAGTGGATCTCCTTTTTCATTATGCATAGAAGTTTCTCTTCATGCCTAGTTTAGTGAAGCATTGCTTCTCTGGAGTCTCAGTAGCTGTCCTCACTCTCATCAGCACTCACTACCACTTCTCTAAGTCAGTCCTTTACCACCTCCACACTATCAGTATCAGACGGTTTTACTGTTGCCTAGCCTTTTCTACTGACACTGACTCTTTGCCTAATTGCCCTGCTAGGCCTTCGGCTCTAGGTTTCTTCCCAGCTTCGAGTCCCAGTACAGCTCCAGCTTCACATTAACGCACTGCTTCTGTGCTGACCTGTATGTTCCTTTATCGTCTGTTTGCCACATTTCACTCCCACTCTTGGCTTGAGTCACAAGGCTGCATGATTTTCTCACACTTTTTCACTTGTTTTTCTGCTTCCATGCCTCACTGATCCTTCTCCTGCTCCCTTCTTTCTGTTTTAACTTTTCATCTGTCTCTGTGTTCATCTGTTGTCCTATCATCAGGAACGTATTCTCACTACTAGCTCCTTGTCCATTGCGAACCAATCTCCCTTATTTCTTTCCCCTCTAAATAATTTCTGGCAAATATGCCATATCCAGCTTTCCTTTTTTTTTTCCCCTCTTTTGTTGATCACATTGACTTGTCCTCATCTTAAATTATCAAGTTGAAAGGTGAGAAATTTGAAACCAACATGAAATATTATTTTGGGGTAGTACATTGTTCATACACCATCGATATGGCCTGGATTGTGTTTCCTTTCAGTCAACAATAAATCATCTGCTGATGTGGATAGGAGCAGTTTTATGCTTTGTATTACTCTAAAGCATGTATTCATATCATGCACTGTTCAGCTGTGGGACTCTTCCTTTGTGTTAGACACAGAAAAGCAAGTGAGACCTGGACTGCAGTCCTACATCTTGAGAAGTACACATCTGCTCTGATGTTTAATAACTTCTAAATGTCATATACTTTATAATCTGTAAATATTTTCCAAGACATGAATCAATTACCTTTTAAAGAAGATATGAGCAGATTAGAGAATAGGTGTTGCTATGTGTTCTTGATATTCTTCAAAAACATGCGTAACCAGTAAAACTGCTATCTGTTCCTCTAAGTGTTAAGGCGAAAATTATAATTCTGGTCATAAGTTTACATTAAGTTTTAAATACTTCAGAAGAGATAGCAAGTAAAGTACCTCTACGAACACCTACAAAAAAGCTCAATTTGTGCTCTTGAGTAAAATTATTGTTGTGCAGGCCATGCAATAAAAACAGCAGGTAGCTGATATGTTGTGGCTTAATTGTATGCATTTGCAGTACTTTTGTGACTCATAGCCTTGTTCTAGAATAAGTTCCCAGTGAACCATTCCTTTTCATTTTGTAAATGTGTGGTAACCCGGATTCTATTTTAGAAAAGTGACTTTTTAGAGGCCCTCTGTCAATGCGGCATGTTGACTTCAGATTGTAATTTCCATGGAGAAATTCTTTAACTACCAGCTCTGCAAACTTGTTCTGGTTACCTGGAGTCAAGGTTGTGCAACCTGCAATAGTAAGGTTCAGACAGAATGGAGATACCAGTCGCAGAAATTGCTTCACACTGCTTGCAGACCTGGGACACTAATTAACAGTTCTGTTAATGATATATGAGACAAAGAAGCTATGTAAATAGATAAGTCTAAATGCATAGAGAGCAGAAGTTTATGGTAGGAATGAACTAATTTTATAGAAACACTTCTCTGACTACGTTTTATTTTATTAGTTTAATTCAGAATGACAAATTTTCCATTTTAAAATGTACCTGACCAAATGAGTAGGGGTAGGGAGAACCTTGCAAAGGGAGAGGGTAAGAGAAAGGCAGAGCAGGGGTACAGGTATTCCCTGGTGGATGATTTTTTTGTACGCACAGCATGAGTCAGTACCAATAGTGGCCTTAAGTCTCCTGAATCCCTCTGCTCCTGGTAATTCCACTCCTTACGTGTGTGGGCAGCAGCAAGTAAGAAGATATTTTCCTGTTGAAGAAGAGAAGAGAAAAATCTGCTGGGCTTTACTCAGTGCCACATTAAAAGAAGGAGAGCTTGCTTCCTCGTGACATTACTTGTTACTGTCTAAGCATATTATCCTTAGTGTATACTAAATTATTTTCTTTCCATGTGTCATGGCTCTGAAGCATGGGAAATAATATAAAAACTGGTATTACAGTCTTAGTGTATGAGGAGAGTTTCTGACTATTAGCTGACTTGGCATTGTTTTCATTTTCTAGCAGACAGCATCACTCCATGGTCAAAAAACAGTTAGGAAAAAATAGGATCAGACTTGGGAAAAAAAATAGGATCACAGTTTATTTTTCTCATAGGTTTGTGTAGGTGACCTAGCTTAGCTGCTGGCATTTCATTAGATCAGATTTTGGCAGAAGCTTTTGTGTCATATAGACTGTTCTGTATGGGATCCCAGCTACTGTGAATTTGGAAAATACCCATAAGTCTTACACATCCACAGACTATTGACACTTCTCATTTTCTACTTGTCCGTGTGCTCAGAAATCAAGTATATTATTTCTCCAAACATTTAAGGACTGCTGAAGAAGTATAATGGCCATTTGAATCAACATCAAAGATGTTTCAAATAGACGTACTGTTTACATCGCAGCTGGTTAGAGAAGAATCCCTGTACATCTGCCATCTGCCAAAGAGGATAATGTGTTTTGTAACCGGCGTTCTTATTAATATTGTAGGCAGCAAACCTTGCAGACAGGGCAGGAAACAGGAATAGGACTCATGGTCTGATCCTGACTCTGATGGTGTTTTGTGTAACCCTGGGAAAATGGCTTGAGCTGTCTGGCCTACTGGCTTCTTACATTGTGTGATCAGAACCATTTTGTACTGTTTCGTCATTTTCCGGTGAAAAAAAAAAATAGCTACATGTCTTTTAAAACATGCTGTGATGAAAAGCTACCTATGAACTAAAATAATTCATGCCCTTGTAGAAAAATTCAGCTGCATCTTTGAAACTTTAAAATAAAGTGAGCCTCGCTTATGATAAGGGAAGGAGGGGATCTTGATGATATTCCTGCTTATCGCTTAGTTCCTATCATAATTAACAACAAAGTTGACTGTGATCCTCAGTCTGCTTTTACAGTCACAGTATTGCTGAGGTCTGTAAGCTAGCAGAGAGCGAAACAAAACTGGTCACTGCCTTCTGAGCGGACTCTCTAATAACCATTTTAACAGTCCTTCTCTCAAAAAGCAGTGCTTTCCCACAGAAATTTGCAGAGAGCAGAGAATTGCTTTATACTAGTTAGTATTTAGACTGCAGTCCAAGGCTTTGAGATTTTTCATCTAGCACTGATGATATCTCTTTGTAGGTCATTAAGCTCTGTAACCCTAATGAAAGACGCCAAAGGAGTTGTCTGTGAAGCAAATGCACGCTTGCTTTTTGCTGTGGTGTTACGGTGCGCTGAATGCTGTGTGGTTATCTTGAGTGATAACGTATTTGGCAGCGAGAAGAAAATATCTCTGTGTGAGATAGCGGAGAGATATTTTTTTTTAGTGTGAACTCATGTCACCCTTCTTTTTGTAGCTTATTGTCTGTTGATGAATTTTAAAGAAGCCCTTAAGGATTTGGCACAGAATAAAAGTGTTATGCTAGCTTCTCAAGTCAGACTATCCCTTCACCTTACTGCACACCCAAACCTGGTTTGTGTTGCTTGTTTTTCTCTCAGCTGGACTGAAGAAGGAACTTGCATAAAGAAGAGTGAACTGGAAATTTTTAGTATTGTTCTGAGAGTAATTTTCTGACATTCTGATTTAAGATATTTCTGTAAAACTCTCTCCGCCCATTACAGGGAACTAAGATTTTTGTAACTGGTGCCACAAGCAGATCAAGTGTTTATCCAGCATTGTAGTAGCTCATGCAGGCTGATCTTCAGAAGCAATCAGTTTGTTCTGATAGAATTAGACATACCTATGATGAGTAGGATGCAGGCTGGAGGTAGCCACTAGTTTCAGTCTCAGCATTGCTGAAGTTTTCTTGTCAAACTGACAGTGCTGTGCTGCTTCTCCATGTATCATGTTTAATAAGTACTTGATCTGTACAATAGGGTGCTGCTATTTGAAAATCAGAAGTTGATTTATATTAACTTAAAAGAGAAAATCTATTTTTCACCTGTGTTTTAGGTTCTGATATAGCAGAGGCTGTTTCCCTTCAGTACACGGTGCTGCATGTACCTAAGACCTGCCTTATTTGCTTTTCCATGGCCAATAATTTTACTGTCACTAATTAGGCTCCATTTTTGTCAGAAAACCTGGTGTAAGGGATATTCACTAACCATTTAACAACCATAGCAGATTTACAGTAGCTGCAGTTTTGGCAGTGATATCAATACATTTTCATGTTTTTATCACGCAGTAAATCCTTGTTAGCTGCCTTTGATAGTTCTGGTGTGGAGCATTATGAGGTAAAGAGGGGAAAGAACACCTGGAGCAAGGAGGTTGAACGATGAGTGGAATTCTTGCTTACAACAGACACCTCTCACTGCCCAGGCTTTAACACTGCTATTACCAAAGACTTCTTTGGTGCAGACAATCCAGTAACCAGACAACTCAGTAGCACCATTTCTACTGTTCATTCCAATCTTCCCTGCCAGAAAGCCCCTCTCTTGCTCTCACAGCTGAGGCTGCTAATTAAAACTGATACTTAATGCAAAGCAGGTGGACAACTAGGGGAAGGTTCGCCTCCTTCAGCCTTGTTGGAAATTTGGGCTGGTGGCTTTCTACGTAGTGGCTGACCTCCAGTGTTAGTTGTACTGGAAATGTGGGCATTGTTGGACTTCACAGCGACAACATCAGAGCAGAGCTCTTTAGGTAAGGACAGGTTGACTGTGCTCTAGCACTTTTCTTTAGTTAGTAGGTAGAAAATGCAACTGGAAACAACTAAAAATGGTAGGATTTAACTTTTTCTAAGTATAAGTTGATAAGCAGGTACTTTAAATTCTTCAGGGTTATTTAGTTCTATCTGCCCTTGACAAGACCTGAAGGTATTCAGTATCTCTGGGAAATGCTGAGGCATTTTAAAGCTAGTCCTTAGTATCTGTGTTGGTGTATCTCTATTAAAATGGCCTTCTTATTGCTATATATTGTGGTAACTTAATTACAAGCATAGACATGTTGCTGTGTTAACTGCTAATGGATAGATTGGTCTCTTCAGATCCATCTGTACTAGATACTCTTTGGAATACTTACTTGCGCTATTTTAAAATAAGTGATGGGCCAGAAAATGAAACTGTTTGTGGGAGTTCAGTAGCTGATCTGTAGCAGCTGTGATTGTTCTGGTAAATTTTAAAACAACCTTTGGGCTCTAATGAGCTTAAATCAAACTCTAAAAGGTGCTGTGCAGGAAAATAGTAGTGCTAAAAAGTTTATATGGGGTAATGAGTCCTGACTTTGTTCTAGAGGTTTCTTGAGGGTTTTGTTCATATGTCATTGAAGTGTAAGTCTCTGGAGACTATCTGCTTAGATTGTGATACCCCTTCAATCTCTTCAGCTTTCTGTATGTCTGATAACCTACTATTAGCATTTTTGATGTTTTTCTTTGCAGTGGTAGCTAGAATTTGGGGACCTCTCTGTGCTGGTGTTAGAGCTTTGCTACATAACCAGTAGCCTTATTGCTGGGCTTTGAAAACAGCGCTGTGTTCTGGAGGGATGACCTCCACTTGTACCACATCCATGCAAAGCTCTCTACTTCATTTTTTGCATCCTTTGGATTTAAGACCTACTTACAGCTGGAAAGGCCTGAATTGCTGGTTTACTTGATCTTGTTCTAATGTAGTGCAGGGGTTATGCTGGTGGAAACACTGCAGTGATGTGCTTGTGATTCAAATCTAGGTTATCTGATCTGTAACTGGCATCTAGTTTTGTGGAAGGGGAAAGAAAGGGGAAAGGTTGAAACTTTAAGGGCTGGCTGGGTTTGTCTTCATCTGACTAAAACAATGAATGTATTTTGATTCATTATGACTCCTTGAGCAATATCATGTCCCCAAACTTCTAAGCGCAGGAAGATTCTCCAGTACGAACAAGCTCTGGGAGAGCTTTTCCAGTAATGTTTGGTACAAGACTTCACTGATGGTGAAGTTTACCAAATTACCAATACTGTACTAATCCTCTTGGAACATGACAATTATCACTTCTAACATCACATTAATGTTGAGTATGTTCATAAGGGTTTATCATCTCTCCCTCCTCCCCTTCCCTGTTTGAGTAGGGGAGGAGCAAAGAAAATTGCCATTAGCTATTGAGGAGGAGGAATAAAGTGGAATTCCTGTGCTTGATCTTGCAGCAGCTGCTGGTAGCAGGGAGTGAAAAAAAGGTGGTGGTGCTGGGGCTGGGCTGGCTGCTGTTTCCCAGGAAAGCAAAGCTTTGTGTAGTCCATGGGAGATGCACAAATACTACATCTACCCAGTCCTTCCATGTCTCTTGAAACTGGAGAAGTCTACAGAGTCTCTCAAATCCCTGATGTTTAAAAAAACAAGCTAGACCCAAGCTAACTTTCCTTGAAACTCTGTCCATAGTGAACTGTATTGTGTTTTGTTGTGTGTGTGGCTCTGGCATTTTTTTAAGGGGCAGTAAAGCTATAAAACTTTTTCCTACTTCACATTTTTCATGTGATAGGATTTAACATGAAATTCTGGTTTGTTTTACCCTTTGATAGCCCGTCTGAGTGATTTATAAAAACTTTTACAGAGGCACCACCATCTTTGATGCTTTGTTAGGAAGCCAAATCCCTCCAGGTGGCTTAGACAGATGCTAGCACCTTGACTACGCCCTGGTTTGTATACTGTTTTAATAGTTACTAATTACCTATTCAATGTCATTACCACGTTTCTGGTTTTGGCACAAAATTACAGAGCAAGTTACAACAGTCACGCAGAAAGATCACTATGTGTTCTGCCAACAGTAGAAAATCAGAATTGTTAGGGTGCTTGCAAGGTATGTTGAAAAGTTAGTGTGTGTACTTAGCTCTTAGAATGTGTGTTTATTTTGGCCTTTCTGTATTCTTTATGATTTGTTCCTTGACTGGAATTGAAGAACCTGAACAATAACCTCTTCTTAAGTGCTAGAGAGCAGATCTAGTTTGGAGAAACAGCATCTTTTTTACAGTTTGGGATCACTCAGCGAACAAAATGAAATCTCCTCGAACATTCTTCAGAAATCTGTGAATTTTCAAAAGATGTAGTGATGAATATTATTCCAAGATCAAAGTTGTTATGGCAGAAAAACTGATCCCAGCCACTTATATTGTTAGATGATATTCTGTGTAGTAAATTAAATCTTATTTTACTGTGGAAGGGAATAATCCTTAGCAAGATATAAAGGAGAATAAGGGTTTTTTCTTTTCCTTTATCTCCCCCTGACCCTGCTGTACGAGTCGGACCCATTTCATAGCAGGGGTTTTAAACCCTGTTAATTTCCTTGTTCGTACCCCTTTCTGAAAAGTATTTCCGAGTGAACGGCCTGTAGAGGGAGATGGTTTCCGCAGGGCTAATTATTTGGGGCAGAGCACCACCTTGTTAAGGCAGATGCTTCTAGTTCTAGCACTACCTTGTCTGACGCTGCCCTGTGGGTATGTGCCAGTGCTGCACTGCACAGGGTAACCACACATGAAATACCTTTCATTGCAGATTGGGTAGAACATCTGATCTGATTAATTGCATGTCTACAGCAGGAAGTTTTCCTGGCATAACTAAGATGATTAGTGGTGTGATTTGTTTTGGGAGCATAGCTATGCTGATAACAGACTGGTTTATTTTTATAAAATGCAACAGTGGAAACACTAGAGGGTTTTGGCTGGCTTAGTTAAACAGGGAAAAACTTAGTAAGAAGTCAACCAACCCTGCTCTAGTAAGATCTTATCTAGAGTGGAATACTTAATTTTTACATCTAAATTGCAGTTTAGTTTTCAGAGTTCACTTTGACATGAAAGATGCAATTAATAATTACCAAAGCTATTGTCTGCACTGTCTTTGAGGCAAGAATCCTTGTGCTTGAATTTATCAACTTGTAGACGATTCACATTTTGAAATGTAGCTTTTGTGTCTATGTGTTCTAGTGACTCTTTAATTCCTTTGTGCTTCTTGGTTTACGAATAATCCCTGGAAGAATAAGAGTAGTGCTCACTGAATAAAAGTAAAGGAATTGAGCCCATCATCTATAAAACAAAGCACAGATTCTGGATCACAGGTCTTGAACCCAGCCCTTTCCTTTTACTGCTGCCAGTGGGGAGCAATATGCCTCAATTAGTGCTTGAGGCTTTCCCATATGAAGGTTTTTCTGTCATCTATCATGCTGTTCATTTTTATAAACCTGTGGCTTCTTACTTCTCGTTGGTGCTTTGCCTGAATTTTCAACTGAAAAATAGTTAAATACTTGCAAAAACAGGGAGAGAGATTTTGTGTTACTGCTCCTGTCAGTGTCTGACAGTATGTTTGCACTGCAGCCTGCCATAAGTTTGGGATCAGGTTTTTCTTGGTGGTGAGTGCAGTTTAAAAGTTTGTTCCTTATTTTCACAAACGTATTGCATTTTGCTACCCTGTCAGTTCTCCACCTGTTTTCCGAAGCTGGCTTCTAAGCTGAGCCAGTGTAGTCATTATCCTCTGAGAAGTGCAAGCTGAGGTGCCTTGGGAGGGAGGGAGTGGAGAACTTCAGCTGGAGGTTGTGGTGCAAAAGATATGGGAGATACCAGGGAGCTCTAAGCTGGCTCTTCCACCTGCAGGGATGTGTGTGGGGCTGTACGTTGCAGAATGAATTTCCAGAATAGCCCAGTCCTGCGTCTTAATCATCACACTGCAGAGATTTATTTGAATTATTGTGTGCTCAGTGGTAATCCTGTGTGTATCACTGGTGCTTCTGAAAATGTAGCTCCCTTCTTGCACAGGGGGGAAAAATAATGAAAGGTACCTTTTGGCTTTTTCACAATGAATTGTGGTGAAAGTTTGTCTCCCGGTAAGTTCATTGGGGAAATTATGTGGGAGGTCAAGTAGCAACAATGTTTAGCCTTAGGGTTACAGTTATTTTAAATAAGAAAGGACGCATTTATTTTGTTTTGGGGTGAGAAAGGGCAATAGCTAAATAGGAGCCTAGGGTAACTCTGGAGTGAAGGCGTATCCTCAGGGGGTCAACACTGCCATGAACACAGGATACACAGTTCTCTATTGTGGTGATTTTTGGACAGTATCCTCTGATTTATGGACTAGCATTCACTATAGGGCTAAATCAGAATGGAAAGTTAAAGTATTCTGAAATGGGAATATATGAAATTCAATGTGCAGGGTAAATAACAAAGTGTGCTGACTTTTTTAAAAAAAAAAAATTCTTTCCTCTTTTTGGCCTCTCTTTGAATAAAGTTGTCTGCTGAAAACTTCATTTTAAAGCTTTATATTGTTGTAATTATTGTTGAGGCAGTGCCTGTTTCTTGGCTAAATGAAGGCCATGCAGACGTACTTAGAACGCTCCCTGGCTTTAATGGAAATGGGAATTGAAAGTACTTGGAGACGGTACGTTTCTTGTTTTCCAGTTAAGGAAGCTGGCAAATGATGTTACAAATTTTTGGAAGAATTGCGGTTTTACAGACAATGAAAGCAGTAGTTAGAGCAACACAATGTCTAGATAGTACTGCTGAGAACATAATTATGATTGGTTTTCTGTTGTATAACTGATAAGTAATATGAAAACCTCAAATAAATTATAATTGTAGGATGATACAACAAACAGCCCTGAAGTCTGACATTTGCAAGATCAAAAAGGCTATGTGAGATCTTGCATTTTTCTTGTTTAAAGAAACAGTTCCATGACGCAGTAGCTGTAGGCACTGTACCAACCAGGCAAAAACTACTTACAAAGAAACTATCTGGTTTAGAAGTGAGTAACAGTTTGCAATAAAAGCTCTAAAAATCCAACAGAGTTGAGATTTGTTTAAAATGTTGATCATTTGGAGATTATTAATTTCTATAATTAATAATCTTATTTATTTTTGAGTGCTTTATTTTTTTCATATTTACATCACAAAAAAAAGCCCTGTAAGTGCCTTGCGATTATTCTATATGCTAAGATGTCTTGAATGTTTTTTATAAACAAAATCAGCTGGCTTTGCTTTGCAATTATATGGAAGCAAAGTGGGTTTGGGTTAAAATGTTCCTTTATAGAATATTTCTTCATGCAGGGTTATTAGCAAATCTTGCACAAGAAAAATTGCATTTTATTTTGATAATTGGAAGTTAGAAGTGCTCTGAGAATTGAAATAAGATTTTAATTTAAAGATTATATACCTACTGTATACTTTGTGTTACTTATGATTTTTTTCCCCACTCTTCTATAATAATCAATTTGTCTTCTGTCCATATTTCTTTAAGACAATGATAGGTTCTAGGATTTTTATTTCTGAAGGCATATGATAAACTAAGAGAAAGGACTGCTGTATTTTAAGTTATAGTACTTGTGTACACTAAGTGTTTATCCTAACCTATACATAGATAAAAATTAATTTCAATTGTAATTGTAAAAGTTAAAAAAAAAAACAAACAACACAAAAAACATCAACTTGAAAATAGTGGGAGAATTGTTATGTGCATGTAGAAACCCTGTATTATATGGGACCCCTGCCAAGTATTTGAGTTTCCCAGGTTATAAGCTGAGGGAAGTGTGTTTTGGCTTTTGTTAATGGCTGTTACTTTTAAAAAGAAACAAAAAAAACCCAAAAACCCCCCAAAACTATTTACACTTATAAAGCTTCTGAGATACCCTGATAGATAAAGGTCTAAGGCAGCACAGAGTAGCATAATCTTAAGTGTAGTGTTTAGCTAACTTGTCTGCTTCTCAGTTCATGATGGAAGATGTGAGTGATAGACAAATGAACTAGGTGTATTATCATCAAACCAGAAATGTGCAAACACCTAGGCTGCATCTTGGTATAGAAGAAGGTAATTTAACCCTTTTTGAACATGGATTTCTAAAAATCTTATTTTGGCTACTCTGAGAGTTTCTGCTGAGAAACCACATGAATCTTTAAGAGGATTAAAATCTCACCTTTATTAGTTGCTGCTAAGGTATTATTTAGTAAGAATCTGAAGCATACTAGGACATGACTCTCTAATAGATGGTATTTTTAAAAATAAAAATACGAAAAACTTCCCCTATTGTTAACATACTTTGTCCAGGCAAACCTTCTATCTACTAGCATATTAAAGTGTCTGCAGGAAGTGTTCCTGTAAAAAATCGGCCATAAATCTGTACTTGCTTACCCTGTTGCTGATCATTTCATGTTGTAAAATAGGCATGATCCCAAGAAATGAAAAGCTGGGAAAAATGGTCATAAGAGCATTTGTATGTCCTCGCTCTAGCTCAAAAACTGCAGATTTGCTTGTGGCTGGCACCTGGTACAAATGGATTGCTTGTGAGAACAGAGGCATGCCCCCAACGCCTCCAGGAAATTCAAATTATAGCAAGGATATCTGATTTTCATTAATAGTTATTGCTTTTGCATGAAGAAGTTGTTTGTAGCTACTGAATTCTCTTTGATTAGAATGGAACAGGCAAGTTCAGATCTTTGAAATTTTGTTTGTAGCTGTTCTTCATTTGCTTTGCAAATGTTTGCATCACTGTGCGCTCTTAAAATTAAATGAAAATGCTATAATATCAAACAGTGATTATTTTCATACTTATGTATGCGTATTGGCAAGGAGCCCGGATACTGCAGGAGCTGAGACAATATGTCTATGTAGGTAGGCAGATGAAATACTCTTCTCCAACAAACCAAAAGGAAAATGAACTGACAGTGAAACTTCTTAAATGTTCTTGGCCAAATAGGAAAAAAATACACAAGACTAAAATAGAAGAAAAGGCTATAAAACATAATTTCTGAGACTTCAGGAGTTTTAAGGGAGTGATTTCTCAGTTGCATGGTGATGGAAGTGCTAATTCTTTGCAGAAGCCTCTCCTAATGCTGTTAAGATAGTTGGGCATCCTGCTGTCCACTTCAAGTTGATTTTTAATGGATAATTTTTGAAAGAGAGGAAAACCTAGCCCTTTGTGTAAGATTAGATACCTGTAAAGATATAATAACTGCTTGAGACCTCCAGACAGAAATTCACAGAAGTATTTAAAAAAAAAATAAACCAAACACCACAAACAAACAAAACCACAATCTCTGTTTTATTGCAACCTGAAGGTGATATGTCGGCTCTCAGAAGAGATGGGAAGTCAATACATATAAGGTATGTGAGCAGTTTTGCTTACTGAAAGTCTTTCACAAACCAAGTGTTTTCATGCAGCCTGTAGGAATTTATGTATTTATTCAGTCTCTTGTAATACCACAAAAGAATTTTTTTCTGGTTTCCTCTACCAGTGCCTTTATCTCCTCACTGCTTCTCGGGAGTGGTAGTGAGTATGTGAAGCTGAGTCCAGCTCCAGATCTGGGTTTGAAACTCTCTTCTAATTTTGGCCAAATGGCTTGTGGCTATTGTGCACACTGAAGCTGTTGAGAGCAGCAATGATCAAGCTACAACACAGTTGCTCTGTAACTGTCAGTGCCAGCTCCCCAACTTGCTGACACCTCTGTTACCATATGGATAGTATTTTCAAAAGGATTTGAACAAAATATTAGATATTAGTTGAACAGCAAGATGACTTTCATCTAACATCATCATTCTGTTACCCATAAGGAACCTCATTGTGGTGGAAGGGAACCACAGTATCTTTCAAATTCATCTAAGTTAATTTTGGGGTTTTAATGCTGCTTTTTTCTATTGAGTAACTTATACTGATTGGAGGATGGGAGAAAAAGGCAAAGTCTCCATTAAAACACTGGGGAATGGTGAGGGACAACCTAACAGGCAAAGATCTCCTCAGCATCAGGAGTGGTCTGGAGCCAAGAGAGGACATGTGCTTGCAGCCTGAGACTATAGGCTAATCATACACATTTAGCTTTTCATAAACTGGGCAAATGAGGACTCTTGATGTTTAAGTAGTCCCAAATAATCATGAAAATTACTTCAGCAACTGAAGTTCTGTGTTGCTCTATGGCGTAATGTTGATTCAAAGGAATATAGGTAATGTTAGAGATCCTGACTTTATCCAGTGTTTCAACCAAGTTCAATATAACCACTTCTTAGATTTGACACTTATGTGTTACTAAGGCCTCTTTCCACTTAAAATACCTAGTTTGCGTACACATAAACCTCAGGTAATTTGATGTAGTATGTCCCCCATCACGACTTTATGCCAACATCTACTAGTCCCCTTAGCAATACCTATATAAAGCGTACAACCAAGAACGTAGACTGTAATGCAGTAGTGAAAACTCACAGATGATTATATATTGTGTTCTAGAAGGGAAAGGGTTAATTCATGACAGGAATGCATTTTTAATTTTAAGGAATAAATAAAGGAAACTGTTGGGTCTCAACAGCTGGCCAAGAGTACTCAGAAAGACTTGCAAGCTCCTACAGCAATTAATCCAGATCAAGAGAGGATTAACTTTGAAGTTTAAAATATCCTCCGTGCCTGAGGAGGGACCAGTTTAAAGTGCTCATGAATGGGGCAGATAGCTGATTTGTAAGAGTGGGAGTTAATTTATGGATATGAAATCTGCTTTTTGACTTTGCAGCCTGGACTTTTAGATCTTAATCTTCTGTAGTAGATCAGTAGCCTGGATGAATATGGAGTGAAAAATGTATCATAGATCATCTTAGATTAGTATAGACCATAAGAAATATAAATTACTTGACTTGCTATATTTATTGCCAGAGCCAGTTTTCCAACTTTTGATAATCAAGATCTCTAAGTAGACCAATAGTAAACTTGAAAAACTTAAAATTCTTTTGGTGTTCTCTTACAATTTTACCCTATTTTGGCTTGAAAAGAGGTTGACTTTTTTAAAAGGAACTTTTGGGGAGAAAGGGAATATCTATAATGAGTGGAATATCTTGCTCATCATAGAGTAAATCTTGGAAACGAACCTGCAAGTGTATTGGTAAACTTCATGCCAATTTCTGAAGATTTTAATTTTTCTGGAAATAAAATTACAAGAAGACTTTTTGTTTTAATAAAAAAGCTCGTTGAGATAATAATGTGTATTATCACATCAAGCAGAGCAAGTGACCAGTCATATGGAAAAGATGATAGTTTTTTATTTGACACCCATCTGAGCTTTGAAAATTATAGTGAGATTTTCACCTTTTGAGCGGGAAGCTTCCCCCAGTCTTCCTGTTACGGCTTTGCATTTTGGTGGGAATATTCTGTTCTCAGTCCTTGCCAGTGCTTGTAAGAGGCACTTTGACTTTTCTATAATTATTTTCTGTCCTAAAATAATGAAACACCTACTGCTGTCTTCCTTCCATCAGCCATCTTGTAAGTAGAGGGAACTAAATCCTCTGACAGCTTTCCCCTGCAGGCTGGAAGTCTCTCAATCTTTGCCTCCCCACACAAACTTCAGGTGTCTTTTTTGACATAAACATATGCTTTTGTAAAACACTCCTTTGTGCAGCTTCATGAAATTATGCCTGTTGTTGTCTGTAATGCCAAGAGCTTCTAATGACAACAGGAAATTGAGGAAAGAAGGTTTGGAGAAAACGCTTGAGCTGACGTGTCTGTACTCTGTTTTACTAATACTTACTGTGTGATCTCCGATTAGGGGGCATGATAGCATTTAGCTAGTCTAATTACTTCTCAACCTGTATGACAAAGGACTGCAACAGAGTTGAAAACGTTTTAAACATCTCTTCACCAGACAGACATTGATGTATCATTACATTAGCCACTGACAACTCTGGTACGTTGGAAGGGAAATGGGAAAGGCATTTAACCTCGGATAATGCGGAAGGGTGTGGGAGATGGGAATGGAGGCGTGATCATCACAGCCACTTCCAATGAAGATCTCTGTGTCATCAAACGATATGTTCCAGACAAATAAAGTAACAAGAATACCAACAAAGCAGGATGCTAGCTTTGAATGTCAAGCTGGAGAGGAAGGTGAGGAAGAAGAGGTTCATCTTGCACAAAAGGACAAAGAGGGTAATTGGTTCAGAAAATTCCTCATGGCTGGAGCTAAATAGCCAAGAGCTTAGGCTAAACAAGATCCTGGAGGAACAAAGGATCTTACTGTAAAATGTAAGCTAATATTGCCTTTTCTTGTTCCATTTTCCTTTTTGTAGGTTGTCATTTGGAGTTCAATGTCCTGCGTGGGGTTAGGATGCAGCTACCTGTGTCTGTGAAGCAGGGCATGGGAAAGGAGGAGCTGATGTGTATCGTATGTCTGTCTTATGCTGACTTGCAATGCAGTTAGGTCACACGTCCAGATTCAAGAATTGGAACATACTCCTGGAAAGCATAGAAGAAACCCAATGTAGTTACTTCAGAGTAAATGAGTCTGTGTATCCTAACGTGCTGTTGTAGGCAAGTGGAAATGAATGCAAACCATAACGAATTTAGGAAGTTCACATTTAAGGGAGGGTGCCCTGGTTTCGACTGGAATAGTGTTAATTTTCTCCCTAGTAGCTGCTGTGGTTTTGATTTAATATGAGAATACTGTTGATAACACATATTGTTTTAGTTGTTACTAAGTAATGCTTATATGAAGTCAATGGATTTTTCAGCTTCCCATAGAAGCTGGGAGGGAGCATAGACATGGCAAGCTGGCCAAAGGAATATTCCATGCCATAGACATTATGCTCAGTATATAAATGGGGATGAGCCAAGAGTAGGGCAGGAAATCTGCGATCACTGCTCAGGACAGGCTGGGCAATCAATTGTTGGGTGGTGAGCAATTGTACTGTTTCACTCATTTTCTTCTATCATTATTGTTATTATTATCTTCTCTTCCATACTGTTCTATTAAACTGTCTTCATCTCAACCCAAGAGGTTTCCTTTTTTTTTTATGATTCTCCTCCCCTATTCCAGTGAGGAGTAGGGGTGGAGGGGGAAGCTGCCAGCTGGGGTTAAACCATGATGGAGGGTTACAGAAGTGAGAGTCTTCAGAGCTGGAATTCCCCTGCAGCCCTGCTCAGCCAGGGAAGTTTGGGCTGAGCTTGGGATGGGTCTGCTGCTTGGTGCATTCTTGCAGCTGCACTTGCCTTTCTGTGCTTCAGTCTAGGTTTAGGGTTAGGGAGGCAAGGTTTTCTAATCAGGATTCCCAGTGGAGTCCTGCTCCACCTGGAGAGCAGGGATGGAGGCTTGGCTCTGGATGAGGCTGTAGGTCAACACATATTTGGAGCTAGATAAGCACCGCGCTCTGCGGTAAGGTTGAGGGCTTTCAGAGATGGAATTGCATTGGAGTCTTGACCAGTCCAGAGAGCTGATGGTGCAGTGTGGAGTTTGAGGGCTGGTATGACTGAAAATCATGTCACAGGAAGAATCTTCCTGTATGCGAATGCCCTACTGTGAGAGAATGAGCAAACAGTTCATGCTTCTGGTGAGATCCGAATTCACACGTAGACAGTTATTACTGTTTCTCATTTTAAAGACCTTTTCTTTTCAAATCTGCATGATAAGATGAATTGAAGATTTTATGCAACTCTAGGATATTTTTTTGTCAGCTGTTAGTGTGTTGAGTGATGTATCTTTATCACCTACTTAAGCCTGAAATTTTGCACTTACTTTTCATGTTATTTATTTTGGATAACATATTAAAGTCCTCTTCTCTCACTAGTTTAAATACAGGAGAACAACTTGGCATTTGTAATAATTGAACTGACGCTTAGGGTGGAATAGCAATTTATTCAGCCCAAGCCAAAACTGGTAGATTTCAAAAAAAAAAAGGCAGCATCACCATGTAATGATTGAAACCATGACAATTCACGAATGCAAATCTCTTAAAAGAAAATTCTGCAAAACTTGCCCTGTATCATGCATTAGCCCCTGGCTGGTTTAATTTATCTGGCACATACTTAACTCTGACGCTAGCTGATCACATAACTCAAAAAAAGGGGAGGAAAAAGCGTATCATCTCTGCACCACTGTTCTTATATCCATACCCCTTCTGTGTCATAGAACAATATGCTGACAGATGGTACTTAGTCACCTGTTATGTCTGTTGATTATATGCTTTGATCTAAAATTTATTTTGCTCGTTTTGGCAGTTAAGCTGTTTCTTAATCCATTGATAAAACCTGCTTAATAAGCACTTACCAAACACATTGACATCACCAGAAACAGACTGTGTTGGTGAAATCATGACGTGATGCCTGTAAACCCAAAAGAAGCCTTGTGTTCAACACTTAAAGCAAAATGCTTTCTTTTGAGAAATAAGTAACAAGGAGTTTTATTCTTGCTTTGCATGGATAAATCTGATGCTTCCTTTTATTTGTTTGAAATGTATCAACAAGAAGACGATGGTTCAAATAGCTGCTTTCTTATGAGGAAGTTGTATCTTGCCATGCTAGAAGTTTACTTTTCTCTGTGTTAGGACTATTTGAAACAATATTTGATCTTCCTTAATTATGTGTGTAAATATAATTTTGTTGTCATGAAACAGCTTTAAGAGAGCCATTACCTTCTGTTAGGGTGGTTCACTGTGACTGAACAGAGCTGACAGTTTGCCACGAAAGTGTAGGTAGCTAAAACGTGGCGTGCTTTTTTGTTTTATTTGGGCTTTTGTTTGGTTTTGTTGGGGTTTTCTGCAAAAAGGGAAAGCTTTCTGGGTTTTTAATTTGAGGGTCCTGTTACTCATTAAGTTCCTTTGGTAATGGACAGTGTGACTAATAAGAACCAGTTACAATAATCTTTATATATAAACCTTGGCAAGGGGGAGTTATAAATTTTTGATATCTGGAGGACTTTATTGCATTAGCATTTTAGCAAAATCAGGTCTTTCCTATTAAGCTGCATGACCATCTCTGGCCAACTCATACTGTCACCGCGCTTCCTTAAGAGGGTCACACAGTGCGGTTTCACTTGCCATCAGTCAGCTGGCAATTCCCTTCATCCAATTACCACGGCATATTTTGTCAGCGTGGAAGCAGCGTCTTTTGCCAGCTCTGGGAGCTTTCCAGTCTTGCAGACTTGCAAGGCTGCAGCATAGGAAAACTGACTGTCGTTTAGCATTCTCTTTGCCTGGCCAGCTTGCTTGATGTCCTGTGAAGGAGCATTGGAGAGAGCCTGGGTAATTAATTTAAACTAGGTGGGTAAAACTAAGTGGCATGATACTATAAGAGATTGTCTTCTCTTAAAGCATCTATCCTCAAACAAACTGCTGAAGTTTCCTTATGAAAGCTGTTAGATTCCCTACAGGGAAATTATGTTTATTTTAATGCAAGAAATACAAGTTAATGGAGGAGATGATTATAGATGTAATTCTGGAATATTTAATTGTGAACCTGACTAAATAACACATTGAGATTTGCTACTTAGATTCTCATTGAGTTGTGTTCAGAATCACTCTTCTGTCTTTGAAACTAAAGTGTCAAGGAAGTTAGTACTTATTTTTCTCTATTGCCCCTGTGACTGTTCCCTTGAAAACAGGAGTATTTTTATAAATTTTGCCCTAAATGATTATATGCATGAAGTACTTATAAACACCAAAGTTTCTGTAACTTTATCTTTGATAAAGCAGAATCTATTAAAAATCCTGAGCAGAAGTTAAAAATACAAGTTCAAATTCAAATATATTTTTTAAATTTAAAAATGTGCTATTTTTTCTTCTTTTTGGGTTTGGCACAGGAATGGCTGATTTTAAAATATAGGCTAGAGGACTACTAGTTAAACTGTAAAATACTGAGAAGCATGTTAAGGCATGACACTGTTGCACAGTTAACGATCGTTCTTTTTTGGCTTGTTGCCTCTAAAGATGTACTAAAAAGGGGAGGAGAGGGGGGTGAAGCAAGCAATTTTGAGCTTATTAAATAAATAAAGACAGGTTTAAAAAGAAAAGGAAAACAAACAAACAGAAAAACCCCGACACCCCCCCCTCCCAAAACACAACAAACACAACCCTCCAGAAAATCCCCAGCCCGTGGAAATCTATAACAAAAATACTCCCCAAACACAAAAATGCTGTTCTTCATCAGATATTTTTGCCTGTCAGACCTGGGGACATGTGAACTGCCAGACATGCCATCTGTCACGCCGCCCTTTCGGTGTTTGGCGCTGCCAAGAATGTTTGCACAGCGCAGAGAGTGTACAGCAAGGGGTGGATGAATGCTATTGTGGAATTATGCTTACTTGAATCTTTTTTTTTTCTGGGAGGAGAAAAAGGAATTTTTAGGTATGTATTAGGAGAAAAAGTGATGTGTATTTTATCTTAGGATGTTCTCAATTGAAGAAAGAGAATCGACTTTGGGGGGATGGGGGTTGCTTTCTTCTTGGGAAGGTTTTGCGCTTCCACATGAGGTGATGTGAAGAACATGAGAGGAAAAAAATCCCCACAGTTTAAACAATACACTTCAGGTATTGTTAAAAATTAGTAGTTAGTTGTGATAAATGTTCATCCTCTCTGTAGTGAATAAGTGTCCATTAGTTTGAATATTAAAGAATCTGATGCTTAATTTCTGGGTGACAATTATACACGTTTAAATGGTGTAAGAAGTGAATATATTGGGAAGGCATTTAATAGTTTAATTCAGTTGGGTTTTATTTTCTTTCTATCCTTACTTCATTTGTGAGAATATCCCAAGAAACAGTAGGCTAGGGAAGAGAGATTTTCTTCCTTCCCTGTCTGACACTGCTTCTGCCAACCTCCCAGCTCGTCTTTTGGATTCCTTTCTTTGTTAGGACCCTTCTCCCACTTTCACCCAGCTGCTTCCCTACCCACATCCACACTAGGATCTTCAGTTGGATCTGTCCTCTCTCATGCACAAGAAATGTTCAGTTACTGCTTCCACCTCTTTTCTTTCCCACAGTTCTCCAAAGGCCCGATGAGCATCCTTTCACATACCATTTCACAACATCTCTCCGTTCATCGTGTGACACTGCCCGTGCCTGCTCTGCTTCCTATTGCTGGCACTGCAACGCTGAATTTTGCTACCCCTAGTTCAGGTTGCAAAATTAAACTTTGTCTACGTGAACATGAGTCAGTTCTAGGTGTAGCAGAACTCAGCTCAGCTTTGATATTGCTGTGTTTCAGTGTCCACAAAGTTAACATCCTCATTTAGAAGCTGCTGTAGAAAGACTCCCCAGTGAGCCAGTCCTCAGTTCACAGGCAAGGAATTAAAAGTTTTTCAGGGCTTCAGATGAAGCCAACTATGCAGTAGTTTTATGAAGGATCTTAATGGAAGATGCAGTGGTAAATAAAACAATCAATGCAGTAATTCTGTATTAGCTGGAACTGTTTTTCTTGATGAGGTTCCCACATTCATGGAGTTTTAAATGTTTTAATGTTCATGTTTTGTAGATAAGTTGTCATGGTTGATGTTCTGGCATCCAAAAAAGATGGAAAAAATTGTGATCATGGTACAAACTAGATTATTAGCTAAATGTTACTGTGAGAATTTTACACTTTGACACTGAAGTTATCATCTTGAATTGCACCGCTGGCAGTCCTCTCAGATGACTGAGCCAGTTCACTTTCCCAGAGTGTCCACAGACTTAAAAATAGAATATCTTGTCTACTACCGTCTTCTGATTAGAAAATACTGTTTGCAGCTGTAAAGAAAAAGAAAATGTTTAAAATTCAGATTGGAAACACATGTTCAGCTGGAGAGACTACTAGGATAAATTCAACAGCTGTGGATTTGCCATAAGTTTAGGACGATGGCCATGAAAGCTTGTAGTATTCCTGGTTTGTTTTTTGTTTTTGTCATTTGGGGGTTTTATTCCTTGTAGATAAGAGGATTTTAATAATTTTTTTTGTTTGTGGGGTTTTATTTTTTTCCCTCTTTACAACAATAGTGATAACCGTGACATGCTAACAGGCAAACTGGTTGCAATGCGCATGCTAAAGAGGGAGGCCTGGGCCAGGAGTCAAACATTCCACATCAGTCTGCAAGATTAAAATGTTTGTAGTTTAGCATTTTACACAGTTTTTATTGGAGCCTATCCAGGTATTTGCATGCAAAGAATTATTGCTCAATGACAAATTGTGTTGATACAATCTAGTATGTCGGGAAATTTCCACTCTAGTATGGTCGTGTGCCAAGTATGATACCTTTTGGGAATAAGAAAATAAATGACGTACTTTGACCTCAAAAGATAAGTAGACAGCAACAGCAATTTTCTATAATTTTGGAAACATCACAGTTTCTGTATCCCTAATTGGAGGCGATTAGCATTTTTGCTCGTTTGTGCTAAGATTGTACTACAAAAAAGCTAAAACCATAAACCATCCTTCAGCATCTGTAAAATATTCCTCCTCTTATGAAGAGGAGTCTCTGCACAGATGCCTACCTGGGCTAGTTATATTCCACGGTGTGATTCTGCAAACATAGTACTCTCTCCCTAAGCAGTTCAGATACCACTGTGAAATTTGCTTTGTGGATGTTGTCTGCAAAATTGGTGTCTGGCTGCGTGGCAAGTCCAGTGTAAAAGCTGAGGGCTGGACTGTTTCACCACGTTCATCATCTGTGTGTGCTGGAACCAGTTTCTTTTCAGAGCAGGGACTGTTTTTTCCTTAATGCTCAGGAGATACTGTGTGGACACTGTTGTTACTCGGCTGCAAGCTGAGTAACTGCTGGTTTACACAGTATTTTCAAAAGTATTCTAGCACATTGTTGGAATGATAATCAGAGCTGCGCTAAATCAGAATAGTTTATTTGGTAATTAACCAGAGCTGCCATTAGTTGACAAGAGAAAATGATACCTGTTATACAGGAGCTGGTGGGCTCTGGTAGCTAACAGTTTGCATTTTAACTCTGCTCTTCTCTTAATCTTGTATATTTTCTACTGTGTAAATACTATTTTGGAGTTTGTTAGTGGACACTTGTTTCTCAGTCTTATCACCTCCCAGAGCTCTGCTGCTAACCGTGACAAAGCTACTGAGACTTCTTGGTGACAGTAACCCCAGTCCTGCAGCAAGCACAGCACATCTGGTAGTACAGAAAGATAACTTCATAAAGCTTCTTCCAAACCTCTGGGTAAGCTGCAGTGCTATAAGGAACAATCTTACCTGAGGTTTTTCAGGCAAGGCTGGGGCTCCACCGAACACGCTGTGGATGGTGAGAACTGGAAGAAATTACCATGTTCTGGATTTTAGAACCAAGTATGACAAATCAGACACACAAGGTCAGGAGGTTTTTGCATGAAGTACTTGAGGTCTGCAATGAGCTTGCCTTAGAGGTAGTGCTAACAGGTTTCCTAGAGTTTGTCTCTCTAACTGCCTTTGCAGCAGAATCTGTGCAGGTGAAACTAAGCCTGAAAGAGCTGTGTGAAAACGAAGTCTACTTGTTGTACATAACAGTAGCATTCTTTTGCCTTTTAGATAATATAAACACTTCAATGACGTAAAATGCTGGTTTTTAAGTTGACTAAGAGAGGAGGGGTCTCACACTTCTCAAAGTTTTGAGGCTGAAAATTCAGTTTTCTTAACTGTATATGAGATATCTGGAATTTCAATATTAACTCCGATAGGGACCTTTCAGATAATTTTATTCACTTGTACTCTTCACAGATGTGTGGGGTTTTTTTTATTTGGCAGTAAACCAGTTCCAGGAACAAGGATTAGTTTGTGTGTTTTGTAAAGAGATTACACTTACCACTTATTGCATTTCATGTTTATGTTGGAATACTACTGACATTACATAGTAAGTCAAAAAGGCTTAACTTTTAAAATGACAGCTGAAGTCTTAACACCCAAAGCTCTTTGATGATTAGAAGAAATGTTTTCTCTTGAGGAAGAGTGATATGGGAAAAGAAAAAGGTGCTAGTGGGATTCAGGTCTCTGTCAACAACTTAATTACACAGCTCGCGGTTTTTAGTCACCATACTGAAGTCTTGCTTTGTGTGTAGCTTTTATTTACTTCCGTTAGGTTATTTTGTAGTTGTTACCTACTGACCACTAGGCAATGTCACACTAATGTAGTAAATAATGAAGTTATTACTACTTAAAGAGCAGGGATTGTGGGGTTTATTTTGCTTTTGGTTTGGTGGGGGTTTTTGGTGGGTTGATTGTTTATTTGGTGTTGGGGGGGTGGTTTGGTGTTTTTGTTGTTTGGTTTTTTTTTAGACACAGTGAAGGGAAACACTTTCAAGGTAAGTTCTTATGAGTTGGCAGGCATATGATTACAAACGTTTTGTCAAGTCCTGTGTAAGCTCCTACTTCGCCTATTCTGTTCCTGTGTGATGAGTTTTCTTTTGTGTACCAGTTTGAATGGTGGTAGCCCTGTATGTGTTTGGTCCCATGGTTGCATTTGTTGACACAAAATATTGGCTCGCATGCCTTGTGAGGAAAAGATAAGTGTCTTTGGTTTCAAGGCCTAGCTCTGTTTCCATGGAGCAGGTGATAACACTTAACTTTTTAACCTGTTCAACACCTTTCTTACTGACCCACCAGCATATGGGTAGTTTCTCTACTTGGCATGAAGCACTTCAGCCATTGTAAAAATCCCAGAAACAACTAACAGAAAACTAATCTATCCATCTCTTGGGACACTGTTGTTAAGCAGGGGTTCTTGTCAATCCTGACTACTTCATGTCTTATAGTCCTGAAAGGCTGGAAATAACAACGTTTAAACCCAGTAAATTAATTTCTGTTATGACTAACTAATACATTTTAAGTAGCTTACTAACAATTCATTGTCATTTATTAACATACTGAACTCCACAAATAGTTTTATCTATTTATAAACAGGATGTAAAGATGCAGCTGCAGAAATCTGTCCAAAGGTAATGAAAATTGGTCAAAAATTGAAAGAAAAGGAAAATAATGAAGTTTTACTTTGTTTAGTAGTTTAGAGAAACTGGTCACTCTTGTCATTGAGTTGACATGGACACATACAACTTTCATTTTCAGAGACTAGCCAGGGTTGCGTGTAGCACAATGTATTTTCTAATTCATACTGTCCTTTGAACTGTGTATTTCCTTTTTTTTCCTTAATTTTCATTGCCTCTTTTCCTCTGTTTCTTCACTTCTTAATATTTTTTCTCCAACTCTTTCTGCCCATTTCTTTCTCCCCTAACTCTTATTTTCACTTGTTACTTCTCTGTTTCCAATTTCACATGCTGGAAGCGTTGCTGGAGTAATGTAGAATTCCCGCAAAATAAGGTCCAATTTCTATCAGAGACTTAATTTCTATTTCCTGCAAAATAATGGTATTAAAATTTGCATTAAGGATATAGAGTATGCAACCAAGTCACACAGACCTGGAGATCAGTTCAGGAGATCAGGAACACTTCTGATCTAGTCCTCTTTTGTGATATGTTGGTGTTTTCATGATTTGAAAGAGCGTCCTCTGCCTAAGGAAAACAGTTGTGTAAAGGCCTCTCTGCCATAGCAAAACCATTGTGATCCTGCTGCTTGGCCTGTGCCAGGGCCTTGGAATGCCAGCTGCTGCTCTGAGGGGGTCAGCATATAGGCAGAGGCACCCCAAAAGCCATGCTTGGTGCCCAACCCTTCCCATCCACGTACCTCTTCAGCTGGCTCGTCATTGCTCTCAATTCCCTTTCCTCTTCCCATTCCTGCAGGAGATCAGGCTGGCCCAGTCCCTTATTCTCATGGAGGCTTGCTTCTGCTGCAGATGCCCTGAGATGATTCTGTTTGTGTCAGTTGCTCAGTGGTTTATGTGAAATGAGTTACTGACCTTTCTGCTTCCTTAGAGGCAGATGATTACTTCACAGCTGACATTGCATGGTGTAAATAACATAGCTGAGAGCTGTAAGAATTGAATGAGTGAGCAGGAAAACTCGGTGAGCTTTCAGTTCAGCCCAGGGTGATGCAGCTGGTGTGTGGCTTTCAGAAAGTCCTGACTTTCCTTCTCTTCAGCACTAAGCAGAGGAGTTGTGCTGCAGGGGTGAACAGCCTCACACCTTTTTCTCCAGAGCATGTAGTCAATACCCATATGATGAAATAGAGCATACGATCTCCTTGATCTATAGATGGCATTATACGGTACTGCCACTAGTAAGGATATCTCCATGTGATATTATTTTATAGACCTTGTTGCAGGATATTTCAATAAGAGGAATAATCATTGGTTTGGGCTGACTCTTAATATCTATTTTTGTTATGGAATGAATGACCTGCTGCAATTTCCTGTCAATATATAACATATAGCAATCTCCTGTACAGTTACCTGTACTTTCCCTTGTACTTCTGCAAGCTCTTTTCAATTACCTTGCTTTCTGAAGACTTTTCAGGAAACAAATCTATTTATATGCATCTACCTATACACGAGGAAAAGAAAAAAATCTATGATGAACTGAAAACCAAAAAATCCTCTGTGCTCTAATAATGAAACAACAATAACACAACAGTTTGTGTACTGCAAAACACTGCTGCTGCCATTTGTTACTAAACATTACGGAAGGATGCTGAAGGGGGTACGTAAACTAAAGTCAGTTATTTTTCAATAGTAGATCTCATAGTATTTTTCTTGGCAATCATACTCATCCTCCTCTTTCAGATCATCTTTTTTGGTCTTTAGACAAATAGCTCTGCTGCTTCAAGATACACTTAGTTATTTAGTGGGCTCTCTAGTAGGAGTTAGCATTTCTTGCTACAGAAGTTGGTAATGTTTTAAAATTCACCTCAGTTACTTGCTCCTAAGAAAAAATTCTATTTTTGTTGCTCTATTTTTCTTCCTACTGTGAGATTTTTTTTCAGCGATTCATATCTCTTTGGAAGTATTATTGGGTTTCATCTCATACTTCATTTGCTCTGCATTTCTCATAAGCTTGCAGTGGGCTGAGAGCTTGCTGGTTTCAGAAATGTACCAATGTTAGTTTTGCATTTGAATTGGTTGCTGTTTACAAGCCAAAAGCTAAGAGGTGGCTACAAGAGCCTCACTGTTGTATTTGTGCAAAGAATGTTGATTTTTGTGGTGGTGTTTATGGGTATGGTGGTACCAGGCTTATTTGTGTGCACAGCGGAGGCTACACCAGTGATACAGAACAAGACCTTCCTGGAGTTATAAGGCCTTTTGAGAAAAGTTTACAGCTCCTTTCAGGGCTTAACAAAGTTGCTCACATGTGAGAGCTTTACCAGCAGCAACTTGTTGGAAGGAACGCAGATCCAGATGGCTATTGTGTAAATGTGAGGAGACCTTGTCTGAAAGGTTGTTAAAAGGAGAGGAAAATTAGAAGAGGGAAAGCAGGTGTTTTAGCTTGTCCTCAGTTCCAGGGTTGTTTATACATATGAGAGAGTTGTCTGTGAGAAACTGAATGTCATAATTGTGACTAAATTTTGTCATGTCATAGTTGTGACTAAATGAATTTAATTAAAGTTATTTATTGCTCTTTCTTCCTGCTCCCACAAACACTTACTCAGGATCTTTGTGGCTGTTAAAGGGTCATTAGAGTGGAAAAGACAGCATATGTTTTACTCTCCTAACTATTGGGGGGAAAAAACCACTGGCTGTAACTAATAAAAATGCCAGGTTTTAGGTACACTCCAAACCACTGGGGACATGTAAGTGAACACTGATGGAGAAATGGCTTCAACTTGCAGCTGTCTGTTGGCTATAGTCCTTACTTATCAGTTCATTTTGATCATAGATGTTTTGAAGGAACTTTTCTTATTACTACATCTTTTTAGGATTTGTTGGAGGGAAGATACCTACTTTCTTGGAAAAACAAACCAACTATTTTTTAAAAAGAACTACTTAATTTCATCCACTAATAATCTTATTTTCCGCTCGGGTGAGCTTAGTTTCATTTCGCATAACATACCGGTTGCTACTTTGACCTATTCAAGAAAGTGTCTGTGTGTGCACATCACACACAAATACCTGTGTCAGTCTTGAGGCAGAATATCAGGCCTTACTTTCCAGAATCTTGGAATTCTAGCATGATACTCTGTCAGCCCCGGTCACAAAGCTGAAATGATTTCAGAATTTCCATTATATCTGTATTGTTGACAATTATTTTTCTCCCTGCAATATGGAGAATTTGGATATAAAGTCTTTGTTCCAAAAAAAACCAATTTGGTGAATATTGTATCTATTTGATGTTGAGGAACAAAAATTCATAAGTAAATAAAAGAGCTATAAGAAATAATTTTTGTAATAGATTTCTTAATATATTAAAAGGTTTTAACAAGCTGATTTACCTGGTTTTGGCTTTATATACTATACTGAACTGATGGAGAGCACCTGAAAGTTGACCTTGGGTTTTGTTGTGTTTTTTTTTTTTTTAAGGAATGTACATTCTGAAAGCAAAGTTTAGTCAATATTATTTAGTAGCAAAGTAGCTTTGCTTTTTCTACAAGTGCATGGTCTTCCTCTTCATGGCTTGTGGAGCAGGCTTTTTGTGGAGTTATCTTGTGACAGCTGTGGACTGTAAATGTCAGGTTACTGTTCTTGGATTTGAGTTAAAACAGTAGCTTCCTTTCACAGATTTAGTCTCACTCTTTGTTCCCGCTTATCTTGTGTGTTTTGTATAGGGCAGGTGGTTGGGAAAAGGAGGAACAGCTTAAAGTGTGGTCAGTATCTATTGAAGTAAAAAAAAATTACCCTTATCATTTAGATGGGTACAATTAAAGCATGTTACCCTGCTTAGATTTCGACTGGTTTGGGTTGAGCTGTGCAATGTGTAGCTGCAATTGTGCTGGACTGGAGATATAACATTCCCTGAGAATTCTAGTTTCAGGTCAATAACCTTGTGTCTGTACAGCGTATAAGAATTTCAATGCATACTATTTCGTTAGTCCTTGGTAACCTGAAATCAATATGGGTTCTTGAACTTTTAAGCAATATACGGTATAAAAAAAAAAAAACACATGCAAGGCAATCTCTTGGGGGGTTTCTTTTTTGTTGTCACTTGAACTATATGTAACAAGAACCACAGGAAAAAACCCCAGCTCTTCAAAGAACATATTCACAAATGCTCGGTGTGATTCAGCATTACTTTGAAGGCCAGGGCAAAAAATACCCTAAAAGTACAGGGGGAAGGAGGGAGGTACACAGAAACATGATTGTATCCAGTCATTTGAGATAAATGTCAACAGCTTCACGCTACACAAGTCAGGTATTTGTGTCATAATGCTTATATTAAAGAAAAACAAGTGTTTTCTTTCAGGATGAGAATGTATACAAGGTATAGAAGGATTAAATCATGGCCTACATCTACTATTAAAAAAAATATATAACAAGATGAAGCACTCCTTGCACTGTCTTATTGTTTGTATTCCACAGACAAAAGTATTTCTATCTGTTGATGTTAAAATAAATAATGTAATTTGATTTAGAGAAGCACAGTGAATTTAAACAAAAAAACACATGCTGTTTATTGAACCTTAAGTGTTGGAACCTTTCAAAACCTTAAGTGTTGAGGAGGTGAAAAGTAGTTAATAGCAATTAGAAGAGAGTACTCTTCTATTTCAGCCCTGCACTAGCAAACTTGGATACTGTCATTTGAGCAGAGAGAGAGAAAGGGGGTTTTTACTACAGTGGCTACTACACCATATAATAGTGTCAGTTTTGGTTTTTGTTTGGTGTTTTTTTAATTAGCGTGATTTTTGAATCCTTTTTGTTTGTGGTATTCCCTCTTATATTTGTGCTATGCCCTTTGGATCGTTATTCTCCAACAGATGAATGTACAGCTTGCATGTCTGGAGCAACTGTGAATCTTTAACAAAGCTGTTTTTCTTAATCAAGTGAATAAATTTAAAGCATGACATTTGTCTGACTATAAAGATAGGTGGTGTGAAGTAGTGCTGTATAAACTTGCTTGCTTCTGAGTAACTGGTGACTTCCCACTGTATGCAAGGTATGGAGTCACAGGAGAGCTTTTCCTGCAGACCATTCTTGTGCACTGAGCCACGTAGAGTTTGGGTGTCTTCACAGCAGTAATTTCAATAAACATCCATATGCTTTCTGAATGTGTATCCGGCATTCTCAAAGGGGATATGAAAAAAGAGTCCACTTCCAGCTTCTTTGGAGTGGAGTACATATCAGAAGGAATTTAAGGGGAAGAGAATGTTAATGTGAGTCTGCAGATGCAACACTTCACATTGCATCTGTGATTCCCTATCTAAAGTCACTGTCATAGAATCATAGAATCATAGAATTGTTGAGGTTGGAAGGGACCTTTAAGATCATCGAGTCCAACCTTTAGCCTACCCTGACAAGAGCCACTTCTAAACCATGTCCCTCAGTGCCCCATCTACCCTTTTTTTAAACACCTCCAGGGATGGTGAATCCACCACCTCCCTGGGCAGCCTATTCCAATGTTTAATAACCCTTTCAGTGAAGAAATGTTTCCTAATATCTAATCTAAACCTCCCCTGACGCAACTTGAACCCATTTCCCCTCGTCCTATCACTTGTCACCAGGGAGGTCAGCCCCCATCTCTCTACAACCTCCTTTCAGGTAGTTGTAGAGGGTGATGAGGTCTCCCCTCAGCCTCCTCTTCTCCAGGCGAGAACCTGGAGAAGGTCCAGAACCTTGTCCTATTGCTGCAACTTTTTTTTCTATTAATTTCCTGAGAAAATGTTTTTTCCAGAGTTAATGCATGAGATCAACTCTGGAACAGGTATTAAATTTTCTGTCAGTCAGTAAAAAGTCACTTGCTACTTCAAAACTTATTCTGCAAGCTTAGGGAATTTAAAAAAAAAAACAAAACCAAAAACAAACAAACAAAACCAAAACAAAAACCCCCAAAACCCACTTGAACTAGCATGTTTTCTTCTGTGAAATATTAGAAGGCAATCTGTGGAAGCTCATACTGTCCTAGTTGGAAAAGCCACATGATTTTTCTCATACTAGGGCTTTGGCTTGTTCCTGGAATTGTTTATCTCTTTCTTATATATGGAAATATTTGAATATACTTTCTCTTGTTTCTCTTATTTTTAGGATGAGTTGATTCACCATCATCTCTTTCCCTGGAGCTCGCAAATAGTCTAGGTAGTTTCTTAGAAGAAAATTTAGTTCTTCTCAAATAGTAAATTATATCTCTATAGATATTCAGATGGTGCTTTCTGGTGTTTGTCAGTGTATGGGAAAATATGGGATCCATAAATTGATAATTAAGAGAACTGTACCCTATCTTTGATTTTTGGAAAGTGGAGAATGAATGACTTCACTTCCCTTGTTAAATTTGTCAGTTCTGTAACATAAGTGCTTTCCCTAAGTTACTCGTATTACTTCGAGAAGAAGGATCGAGTAGGGACTTGGAAGGGGATTCAAATGGGACTTCAGTGACAAAAGCACCTCGCAGCAGCATAAACAAATACAACTCTTGTTAATAAGGTAATCATTATGATAGTCAAATGTAATGAATTGCAAATGCAGTTGATCATAAAGTGTAAACTTAATCATTTCTAATAACATTTATGAATAATTTATCAGAAAGTCCTTTTGTATTTTTTTGTATATTTAGGTTATTTCTTTTGTGGAAGTAAGATGTATGAGTTACTAATGTGTTCTTTAAGAAAATTAATTTCTCTTTCATGATGATTCCAATCTCAATGGTATGAAAGCAATCGAGATTGTATTGTTCATATCACACCCTTCCTTTATGTGCTTTCCTGTGTTTAGAATTTCTCACTACTTTCTCTGTTTAGCATTCCAAAATATTACGTGTTTTTCCAAACTGACTGCTGTAATGCAGTCTGAAATATTATTTTCTATATTGGAATGATATAAAATAGCATACATACATTTTCCAAGGGCCTTGCAATGAAATTGCTGAGCACAATGAAAGAAGCAAACATCAGAATGATTTTTTTTCCTTGCAGACAGACTTGAACGCGGAAAGAAAATGATAAATTTTGGACAGGTTGGAAAATTAAAAGCAATGTGTGTGCATGGTGCATCTCTTGGGTTTTTGTTGGCTTTTTTCCCCCTTGTTCCTCACAGAGTCTGCATCTAAGCATTAGTTATGTTTATCCTTTAATCCTGCTGTCTGGGTTTGTTTATGTAAGATTTTATTATATAGCCAGGGTGGGTAGTTAAATTAAAAACAAAACTGACCCTCGGCCATTGCAAGAATACCTAAAACAGATTACTTCGCATAGACAAGTTAGATTTATTCTGAATTCATTATGTAAGAGTTGGGTTCCACATTTTCTGAGTCAACATGAGACGGAAATTACTGCCAGTTGTGTCTGCCTTTTACACCGAGCTCTCTAATGTATGAACAGCAAAATGAGGAGGAAGAGCAGCTGTGTGCTTATTCTATAAGTATTACCTTAAAATAGAAACTTGCTCAATGACCGTGTTTCGTTGTTCAATTAATTAAAAACACTATTATAACTGAATATACTTACTACTGGCTGTGTACAAATCTCACCCATTAGGATTTTTGTTGGTCCCTGGTAATGTTTTCTTTATAGAAAACAATTAATAGATACAAGAAGCGTAGGGCTTGAGTTAACAAACATGAAAATGATAACATTGTGAGTGCTACAACCCTTTTTTTGGACACAAAAGCTATTTTAATAGGTATAAATTATATTAGGGATTGAATGTATTTACCTTGAAATAATTGTTGGTAGTACAGCTTGTTCTGTTAGAGCATTGTAGTTTGAGGTTGGGTTCCTGGTGCTTCTCGGCATGTTTTGGGGGTTTTTTTCCTTTATTTGATGAATATGCTGAAATAGACTGGAAACAACCAGATTGCCTTGTTGTCTGGACAATGACTGAAGTAATGGTTGTGGAAGTCACTGATGATTTCACTCAGTGTGCATTTTGCATTCTGTACTCCACAGGGCAAGTATGGAAAAAAAAAAATTGTGGTGGGCTTGTCCTGATGTGTGCTAATAGGAGCTACCGATTAAATTCATCCTAGTTTAAAAGACCTACATGAGGCTTATTCATCTTTAAAATCCCACTTAAATCCTGTTTTAATGCCTTAAGTAGGATGGGATGACATCTTGGCAGCCGGTCACCAGTGGTGTCGCTCAGGGCTCAGTTTTGGGGCCGGTTTTAATATCTTTATCGATGATCTGGATGAGGGGATGGAGTGCACCCTCAGTAAGTTTGCAGATGACACCAAACTAGGTGGGAGCGTTGATCTGCTTGAGGGTAGGAAGGCTCTACAGAGGGACCTGGACAGGCTGGGTCGATGGGCCAAGGCCAACTGTGTGAGGTTCAATAAGGCCAAGTGCCAGGTCCTGCATTTTGGTCACACCAACCCCAAGCAACGCTACAGGCTTGGGGAAGAGTGGCTGGAAAGCTGCCTGGCAGAAAAGGACCTGGGGGTGCTGGTGGACGCCCAGCTTAACAGGAGCCAGCAGTGTGCCCAGGCGGCCAAGAAGGGCAACAGCATTCTGGCTTGTATCAGGAACAGCGTGGCCAGCAGGAGCAGGGAAGTGATGGTGCCTCTGTACTGGGCACTGGTGAGGCCTCACCTCGAGTGCTGCGTTCAGTTCTGGGCCCCTCTGTACAAGAGGGACATTGAAGTGCTGGAGCGTGTCCAGAGGAGAGCTACCAGGCTGGTGAGGGGTCTGGAGACCAGGTCATATGAGGAGAGGCTGAGGGAGCTGGGCATGTTTAGCTTGGAGAAGAGGAGGCTGAGGGGAGACCTCATTGCCCTCTACAACTACCTGAAAGGAGGCTGGAGAGAGGTGGGTGTTGGCCTCTTCTCCCAGGTGAATAATGACAGGACCAGAGGAAATGGTCTGAAGCTGCGGCAGGGGAGGTTTAGATTCGATATTAGGAAGAATTACTTTACTGAAAGAGTGGTCAGGCAGTGGAACAGCCTGCCCAGGGAGGGGGTTGAGTCACTGTCCCTAGAGGTATTTAAGAAATGTGTAGATTTGGCACTTCAGGGCATGCTCTAGTGGCAGAGATTGGTTTTTTTGTGTGTGTATGGTTGGACTCTATCTCAAAGGTCCTTTCCAACCATGAAGATTCTCTGATTCGATGATTTAAATGATGTCTAATATAGGCCCTTTAGGGGAGAAAATGACCCTATAGGTTACTAGAAACATAATGTTTGGCACTTTCATTAAGCTATATGTAACAGGATTTCAGGGCCACTGATGGACTAACTTTTTGTGAAATCCTAACTGTATATTCTTTGAGTAAATATTACTTCCACTTTCCAAAAACTAAAGGAACTCAAATGGTTAAGTGACCTAGCTTAGCATCTTAAACAATGGACGTTGCCAGCTGCATGTATTCTCTGACTACTCCCTATGGCTCCCTACACATTTATTTAATTTCAAAATTTTTTGTTTTGTTTTAAAATAATGTTTTTGGAGGCTTTTTTTTATTGCTGCTTGTGAAACACCCACAGAAGCAAAAGGCAAAGTAAATTAAAAAACATTGCAGGAGAAAAGATGAAATCAAAGTTGTGTGAAGTGACTTGGGGGGGGGGGAGACACCAAAAAAACCACCCCCACCCCCCAAAAAAAAACCCAAAACAACTGGGGAATCCCCCCACCCCAGCTCACTTGCTTTGATGCTTCTATCACTGGTTGCATATTCATGGAATTGGTCATGAAATATCTAGGTGGAAATTTCAGTTTTTCATCTTGAAGTGATGCAAAGAGGTTAAAAATCCTAGTGATGACTCTGTAAACCTGAAAGCAAAAGCTTAGTGGAGTTCTACAGTTATTCTGGGCTGTGGTATTAGTCGTATAGAGGAGACATAAGCTTATCCTGAAAATATGTTTTCATTAAAGTCATGTTTCTTTGCTCGGAGTGGAGCGGGTTTTTGGGGTGGTGTGGGTGTGTGGTCCTGTGGTTAGAACAGGAGAATACAAGCAGGACAGGAACTCTGACTCTGCACCAGCTCTGCCATCAACCCTCTGTGCAATCCTGGGCAAACCACGAAACCTCTGCTCTTCATTTTGCCCATTCATACTGGGTAAAATGCTGATTTCGGAATAGGCCAAGAACCTTAATTAACAGACATTTGACTTGCTTGAGATTCTTGGAGAAGAGGTGCTGTGGAAGTTTAAAAAATATGCATAATTATTCACTGAGAGTACAGAGCTTTGCTAGTATCCCAGCACAGCTATGCAGTGAAGGATACTACATTCTCTTGCTGTGTCAAAAGGAGGTGGGTTTGACTTTTGAAGGCCAGAGTGGTGTTTAATTTACAGTTTTAAAAAATGAAATACTGAGTCACGCATCTGTACACTGTAGTATTATTATTATTATAGGCTATATTTAGGATTATAGTGAGTATTTTTGTCAGCTCACAGTTGGTTTATTATAAAGTAAGTCTAAATCGAATTAATTGCTGTCACAAGCTTTTTAAGGTGTGGTATGAGTGCAGATTTTACTGAATTCTCCCCTTAGGCAAAATATTTATGTTACTTAATTATGTGTAATAATTTTATAACTTTTTGCTCATCATCTTGGGAGCACTAACAAACAAATCAGGACATATGTTTGTCAGAAGCGTGGACTGACAGAAGAAGAACAAATCAGTGGGTGGGGACATGCAGGAAATGTTCTTTTGAGGCTTTATATTAGGAGAGATTTGAATTGCAAGACTGACTTTCTGCATCTGAAACCATTGCTGAAATGAAGAATCAAGCTTGAGGCATAATTTAGGGGAGGGTAGTTTTAAAGCGATGCAACAGGCCTACTAGGAAATTGGGAGTCTCCAAAATGATTAAAAAAAATGAATAAATAAAAATCTGCCAGAGTAGGTGGGCTGTCTTTATTTTTTATTTTTTCCTCCATGTAGTATTTTGCTGAAATGGAAAAAAAATACATTTAACCACATGCTCATTAGACATTACTTTGGTCGATGCATAAAATGAGAGGAAGGCAAGGTCATTACATCAGCCAAGATGTAATTTATTTGGTCTTTGCTAAATACAAATCTTGTGTGCATGGCAAAAGGGTTGCTGATATAGATGTTTAAATGTGATTGTAAAACATGTATTCTCCATGATTGCCTCTGCTAGTTAATGAGAAAAGTGTGTTGCTGATTGTCTTATAAAGTTGGGCTATAAGTCATTAAAGTTTTGAATTCACAGGAAGTCTAGCTTCTGTATGGGCTACCACTTGTAATATCTATGTTTGCATCATGTATAGCAGTTGAAAGTAACTTGGATTTAGAAGGCTTGCACTCAGTTTCCTCTGTGACAACAGGAACTTACAGTTTCAGTTGGTGGTCAAGCCACTATAGGAGGCACAGTACATTGTTGTGAGTAAACACTGGTTAAAGTGTACCGTGTTTCCCTTGAGGAGCTTAAAACTGAAAGATGGACTGACAAACTACAGGCAAGATAACAAGGTGCTGCAGACAACAGGCTGATATAAAATACAGATGTGTTTGCAAGAATAAAATTGGGGTTTTTTTCTGTTTTGCTTTGTTTCAAAGGCAGCCGTTCTGTTGATGCTCAGGAGTTCCAGACCAGGACAAGATGAGAGCGGGGATGTCAGAAAAAGCAAATGTTGAGAAAGGTGAGTGTTTCATGAGCTCTTGTTGCCTGACATAGATGGCAGGTTCTCTTGCATTGCCCAGTCTAAATTAGTTAGACCAATAGCAGTTCCTCAGAAGATCTGACAGCATATAAATTTACTGACTGCGTTTTTACAAGCTGTATCTATTTAATACATGGCTTGGTTTGTTATGATACACCAAGTTCACTTATAGGTTCTATTAAATCCAATAACTTGCTAAGGGGATCCTCCATGGCTCCAGTCCACTGACAATCACAGCTTTGCCGGAGTGTGATGTTTGTTCAGGAGAAGTTGGAAGGGAACCAAAATCAAGTCTAAAGTTGGGATTTTCTTGATACGGTGAAATATATTCCAGATAAACTAAGATCTACTACATTTTGAGGAGGGGGATAGTTTTGTCTCTAATTCCTGTGGAACAGGAAAAGAAGTTCTCATACCCTTTTGCAATCTGAAGTGTAAATTTCCAGGTATTTGAACACATGCAGTCAAATAAATAGTAACTTTAAACTGTAATTTCATGCATCCTGGATCATCTAGATCATCCTGGAAAAGGGATATAATTTCAAAGACCTACTTAAACAGTGGCAAGCTTTTGAGATACTTTCATGTAATATCTCTAATGTCAACCAAGAAACTCAAGCAAAAATCTTCGTAGAGAAAGAATACAAGGAAGGCCAAAATGTGAAAAACTGGTTGGATGGTAACTGACCTGTGTCTCTAGAGCTCTGTCTTGTGCCAGTGAAAGGCAACTACTAGGAAACTGTGTTTAACAAGAAGCCAAAAATTCTTCTCTACTTGTGTGTCAGGTTTTTAGGTGGAGTTACATGAACCAGTTTGTCGCTGGCTCCCTACTGTATTCTTCCAACCTTCTCTATAATCCAGGCTATGAATTATAGATTATTTTATAGCCATTGTTTCAAAGAACTGCTTATCCCCAATAACTACCTGCAAGCATGCTGATACTAATTGACTTCTAAAAAAAAAAGTGCATAGATATGACCTGAAGAAAGCAAACCTTTTGGACTGCTGTCAATCAGGTTACATTAGGTAATATTTCATTGCATTACATCAATTGTTAGGAAGCTTAGGATGACACCATTTCCTAGGGCTTAAATGATTAATTAGAAGCTTGGGTTGAGATATAAAATTAAATATTTGTACTAGTATGGTCAGCTTTAATTTTGCTAACTGAAATGGTAATGGACTGCTGTGTAAGGCCAGACATTCCCACCTCTGGCAAAAGTGGATAAGCAACTGGTATGCAGCTCTTCAGCAAGAGATAAAACAAAACCTAATTGCTTAAATAATGCTGCAGTTATATTTGCAAAATATTTATAAACCACCAGACTGTTTCCCTTTTAATTTTCATTACAAGATTTAAAGATTTTTGAGTGGGCTTTTTGTTCTTCTTATCCCTTTACTTTTATATCTAATACATATTTAAAATGTATTTAATCATCTTTATCACCATTGAAACTTTGGTAGAACTGAGTAAATGAAGATGCTGTGAACAAAGCTGCTTTTGACCAGAGTTGTAATTAGCTGTGTTCCCTGGATGTTAACAAAAATAAACTAAATTCGCAGCTAGGCTAAGTATTCCTTTCCAGTTCAGAATTTGAAGACTTTCCTATTGTTGCACAAAAATTTGTAGATAAAAGCACCTCCAAGCTGATTTTCTCCCTCCTTTAGTCCTGGGTCTAGCCTGAGTTGGGCCATGGGATCCTGTGGTTATACTCAGTACAGTGTGGCAGTAGCCTCGATTTTTCCAGTATGGAAAGGCAAAGAAAAGCCAAGCGGGGAAAATCAATGAAGAAACCTTTCATGTTTTATTGAGGCCTATTAAAGGGTGCAAAACACGGGAGCCTTATGTCATTTCCTGGGCGGTTAATTTCTAATGGAAAAAAAATAATGAAAGTTGGCAGACATGATATTTGAGTTACTTTTACCTATTTTTCATTTGGCCGGCAAGAACTTCTAGATCAAGGAATGTAACTTTCAAAGCAAGTATGTTACTGATTATTTTTTTTAATATACAAAATGTGATGGTCCTAGTCACAGGTTTTAGAGGTGACATATCCAAGCAAAACTTTGGACAAGTTTATAAGCACACTTTTTATGACTACGTAGGCGGAGAGTGGCAGCGAGGAGCTGGACAAAAGAAACAGTTTTTTTTAGAATAAGCAAGTCTGAAGCCACAAAAGTCACAGCTACGCTGGTGAAGTAATAGTTTACCCCCCTGAGGGCATTACCTTATACTGAGTGAGGATTGTGTGCTGCTAATGACTGCTGTAAGAGGAACGTCCTTTATGAGAGGTGGGGCTTGGCAGAGCTCTGAGGCAAAGTCTCTCGTGTTGGGGCCTCTGTTAGACCATTTGCTCTGCATCTCCGGTGGGCTTGCTTTTTCACCCTGCCTACAGCCCTGACGTTGATAGTGTAATTTGGATGTTGTGTGTCCCACCTCTATGCTTTTGATGCTTGGGGCATTAGAACAAGAAGTTTCTCCCCTACCAAGGTGGGCACTGGTGGTGGTGGCGAGTCTTCCAAAATAGCTTTCTATGACACAAACAAAGTTCCTTTTCCCTGCCTAATATTTTAAGTGAAAAACAGCACTAGGTGGGGGTCGGCAGGTATTCTCCCTGTCATACTGAGGAAGGACAGCTTATTCCATTCAGTCTTCCCTCCCCCACAATATCTTTTTTCACAATTACTAGTATTTTTTAGTGCTAAAAGCTACCTTGAGATTCCAGGCAGGTGTAATTCAAATACAATGTTAAATCATGCTAGATTATTTGTTCCATAGTGCACCACTGCACAGTTTAAATAACCACTGAGGTAACATACCAGAAAGTCCACGCTGCAGAAATACTGGTGATTTTTTTCAACTAGTAGTAGTTAATTTGGCTGAACAGTTTTTGCCAGACTGCCCCAGAGAAATTATCATTAACAATTAAAATAACAATACTCATGCTAGCAAAGACATTTTCAAATATCAAGAAGTTACTTAACTATCAATTATGCTTCATTAAGTGATTCTTGATGAATTCATCAGCTAAATTAAGCTTCATTAAGTGATCCTTGCAGTATCCTTCAGAAATGCTATAATTATTTCTCTCTTAAATACGGGGAAACTGAGGTAGACAATTCAGGTGGTTTGCTAATGGCCGTGTACAGCATTTACTCTATAACCAAAATTGAAGGCTAAGTTCCCAGGGCTTCTCTTCTGGTATTAAAACCACTAGCCCTGATTTGATACCCGTTTTAAAAAAAAAAAAAAAAAATGCAGGTAGGGTGGGGACGGGGACAACAAACTGAGAAAACCCAAATACACACATCCCCCAGGAAAAGCACCCTTCCATCCTGTTTTACAAAATCTTCAATTTGACTGTGCTGGCTACCCAAACAATGCCTGAAAATGATTCCATTTAAACAAATATATTTTAGAAAGAGCTTTGATACCTGATAGAAGCTAAAACAAACTTTAGTTTTTCAGACCAAGTTTTATTAGTGACAGTTTTGCCATGTGTAGGCTCTATGGTATAAGTATGTTTTACAACTGTTTCTTAGGCTGGAAATGCAACATCTTTTCTGTCAGGAACATTTCTGTAAAGTATGCATTTTGCCTGTCCACAATTCAGCACAGTAATGCATCCAATTTATTTAAAGACTTCTAAAACGCCAGTGGCTAGATAAAAGCACCCACCGCAGAACTTGCCTCCACTTTAGTTGAATGACCTGCAGAACTGGTAGTATAAAAGAGCTGAGAAATAGCATCCTAAACTTGATTTCCCCTACCACCCCTTTCAGATCCTCAACTCGCTGTAAAAAGGTGGCAGGACTGAACTTGTGCAAACAGGCTGATGTCTTTCCGAGTGTGGCTGAGAAGCACAGGGAAAAGGATGAACAGAGTTTCTCTAGCTCTTGCATAACTGCATCAGGCCCATCGGTACATGCTTCCCCCTGTCCCTGGGCAAACTGGGGCAGAGGAGCAAGGCCGTGACTCTCATGGCTCAGCCAACAGTGCTAGTATTGCCTTCTGTACATGCCTTTCTCTGTCTTCAAGCACAAAGAAAGGTACCCCTTGCTGAGAATGTATTTTAAGAGCATAATTTAACCCATAAATGAAAGCTGATTGTGTCCTTATATAGTGATTAATACTGTTCTCTGGAGCAGGGGGAGGAAGCAGCCCTTCAAAGCCAAGTCATTTCATCTCAAACTTTATTGAAAGCGTATAGGAACGCGATTCTTACTGTCACCTAGTTGTGGTGTCCTCTAAGACGTGACAATTGTAAGCAAGCAGTGCTAGCTCATGGTATGTTGGTGGGTTTCACTGCTGCTGTTTAGTTGGACTCTGTGACAGGCCGCAGTGAGTGCAGAGAACAGGTACCTCAGTACATGTAACAAACTATTATGCATACAACTCTTATACATAAGACAAAACAATACTGTTTAGAAAATAATAATCTATAGGATTATATTATGGCACAGGGCAAGCGGATGAATATGTTAGTTGGAGCTTACTTTACTTTTTGAGTAAGCAAAGACTGTGCTGGTGTTCTTGTTCAGCTAATACGTAACCGACAGTCATGGCTCTGTTTTGAAGAGCAGAAAAACAGTAGTTGATTATTTACTTAGAGCAAACTTTCTTAAACTCTTAATCTGTTGCATATCCGATAATGTAACACATTGCCCTTCTGTAATACATAGGTAGGTTAAACACTGCAACTATCTATAGGTTGTGTCCCTTCCTTTCCTGAGGTAACTCAAATTCTCTTTTGATAGAGTAATAGCTTCCTCTCTAGCATGTCACAAATTAGTTAGCTTTCTCTGCGAACAGTCCACCTCTGAGTATTCTTGCACACGTATATTTCACTGCTTGATGTGACAGGTTTTGTGCCAAATGCCTTGAAACTGGTGATTTATGGAGTAGCCCTTGCAGGGCCCACGTACAGCCCTCTCTGCCTCCCTGTGAAGGGGCAGTGGTGCTCCACCCTTCCCTTTCTCCTCGTGGCCAGTGTTGCCTGTTGCTGAAGTTGTTCTTGCTCCAATTGTTTACATGTAAATAACTTGTACACTTTGTTAATTAATGCAGTTGGTGTAAGGCAGGGGCGGACACCAAAACTCGTTTTCTTCTAAGTGTGAAGGAATTTTATTTTCCTTAGAGCCCTAGGGTGTTTTATTTGATACTCTACAGTGTTAACATCTCCAGATTTCGAACATTCCCCTTCTTGCCAGGGTGTTTTCCTTCAATACTGATGAAGGTAAAGTATATCTAGAAAAGCATATCACTTAGAAAGAAGCTGTCTGAAAGACAATGAAATATTTGTAGGCTTATAGGCAGGTTGCTGGATTGGTGGAAGGTCTTGATTGCTGAGGCCCTCACAGCAAGATACATGCCCCGTATTTGAAAGATGGCAGATTTGAAAGATAAGGAGAGTCTCATGTGTGCTTACTTGGAGAAGAAGTTTGAAGCCCCTTTCTAATGGGGTGCTTAGGCTGTTAGGTACTGTAGCTCCTAAACAGGCTTTGAGTATATAAGTTGGTAGTTCCTATGACTGGTAGATGGAGGGGTGGGAAATCCAATAAATCAACCTACAAGCTCTTAAATGCTGAATCAACAGCTAAGCTTCACACAGTCCCCTCTGCTGTCAGTAGCAGTAAGTTCTTCAAGTACACCTCATGGTGGGGTGATTGGTGTCAACGCAGGACAAGACTGCAGCCACCCCAATGTCTCTCTGTCCCCAGGCCGTGGTCCCTGTGGCCACCCCTACAGCTGTGCCTCCTGTCTTTGGATCCCACCAGGCACATGTATTCTGTTAAGTCATGTGTCTTGAGACTTTTCATCTTCTATTTCATTCTGTGCTCAAACAGAATCAGTATGGCTGTAAGTTGAGGGAGTTGGATCCTAGGCCTAAGCATCTGTGTAGGGCTTGATGGCCTCAGGTCCGAATAGGTACCTGCTATGGTTCTAACTCTTCTCACTCTATCATGTCTTTGTTAGTGCTTGATTTCAATGAAGGGAAGGACAAGCTGAAGTACTACAGAAAAACACAGAAATTACTAGTATCCTTCTGCGTGAAGATACTCCAGATGTAACACTTGTACATCAATATTGCCCCTTTGGACCTTGTAAAAAGGCGTTTAGCAGACCTCAGGTCCTCTGACTTGTATAGCTAAGAATGAAAACAGTGAATACTAAAGATCTGAGGTGTTTCCTCATATCTGACATCATGCAGTATAATTATTACTGCAGCAAGTAAAAAAGCCAAGATGGATGCAGCTTTCCTATTTGAAAGGAGCAAAATGTTTCCAGACACAAGTAGTAAGGCTTTACACTTTCTTAAGGATTCTGGGATAATGCTCTATGCCTTAGGAAGCATAATGTGCTCCTGGAAAGGCAATGCAAACTTCAGCAACAGCCATCAGGACTAAGACAGGAATGCTGAAATCTACAAGGGATGTCAGAATTCTGAAGAAAAAAAATAGCAAATGGCACTTGTTCAGCCACACTGCTGCATTAGTTGTCTACTATTTTGAAGTAGCTTGAACTGCAGTTTATTAATTGTCTGTATTTCTTTGCTCACTGTGGTTCCACAGCATCTGACACTTGATCTTCAAAGGCTGTTGGATGTCAAACTCTCTGATGTTAGGTGAAATCATACTGCTTTCATCTCTTATATTTCCACCATATACAGGGATCCAAAGATGGTATGGTTTAAATGACATGAGTATGCTTCAACTAGAAGCTGTGGAAGACGTTTCATAAGCTTCAAGAAGAGGATGCTTTGCCTCCAAGAGACAAAATGAGATTGGTTTGCTTGACCTTTCCGTGTTATCAGAAACCAGACATCTGAATGCTAAAATGAAGTTTCAGTTGGTTTCCCTACCATCCTTTGCTTGAGTCAAGGATGTATCAAATCGATGACGTTGAGCTATATAGCTGTGAACAAATAAGCTGCTAGAGGACTGTGGAGAAAACTTGGCAGAAGTCCTAGTTTCTTTCCACTGTCTATTTCTATTTTAGAAGGAATTAAGCAGCTGGTGTTTTCCATCTAACTAAAACTAGGCTTTTACACGTACCTCTACAGTGTAATTTTGACTTTATGAAAAGGGAATAAGTTATGTTGGCATGATTCTGGTTTTTGCTGTTTAAAGCCAGGCTTGCGGGACTAAACTGAATCAAAACAACTTTTATTTAAAATAGCTGCTTGGAAGTCCAGATTATGAAGAGGTATGTGGTGTTATTTAAATGTCTCATAAATACTTGGAGATGTTGCAAGAGCTGGTACAAATGCCCTCAAGTCTGACAGGTTGAGTTTGCTCTGTTGGGGGCCTTGAAGAGCTGTCAGTCCTTTAAGTCTGACTGGATTGACCTGGGAGTCTGTGAAGATCACCCTTAAAAGAGAAATAAGCAAAAATATATTGTGGTTGAACTCTAAGGATTAATAGTTTCAACAGATCTAGTTACAAACGCAGGTTCCTTCTTCCCCTATTACTTGTGAAGATTGTAGGTCTGAGCAGTTGGAGACTAAGAGTAAAGCCTATATTTTTCTCCTGGATGGGCTGTGGGCATTTTCCATGGCTCATGTATTACAGCTGAGCTGTATTTCTTCCATAACGATTTAAGAAAAAGGTTGGAGGATGTGATGTCGCTTGCACAGAACTGTAACTTACCTAGTCGTCATTGCGTGTTTACGGAAAGGAATTCTTTCAATGCCTTAATTCCTAAGGAGCCGCAAGTAGTAAAGACAGTAATAAATTATGTTTGCTCAAAGTTTACTTTTAGTTGAATGTTTATTGAAAGAAGTAAACTGAAGAGGGATTATCAAGTACCGACTGTTGTGGTCTTAAAAAATGCTAAAAGCAGAAGCGTGTGACCCTTAAAAACCGTGATTGAGAAGAAGAGGAAGGCTTTGCAGCTGGTTACACAGTGGGATGTTGCTCTGTGCCCTCCATTTAAGCATTAGGTGGCCACTTACAAAATAATGTCGCTAAGCTTCTGCCCCTGTGATCGTGGAGGCTTTGTTATCTTATTACATGACTTTTAAGGAAACAAAATGCAAAAGAATGTGTGAAAGCCTCCTCAGTGCATCTCTAATGATCTTTTGTAGCTTCACAACTTTTCAAGGACAGGGAGACAAAGGCGTCCCCTCCTGCCATTGTGCCTGCTCTCAGTCAGGAAGCACTGGCCAGGCTGCCACCCTCCGAGAGAGACCTGGGGGTCCCAGCAGGCAAGGGGATGGAGAGGTAACACTCTGGAAAAACTGATTGCCATCCTCTCTGCAGATAGGTGTGCACACATATGAGCGTGTTGGACACTACCTGTTGTAAACTAGGCTTTGACATCACTGAATCTATTAATTACCTTTAAAAAAACAAACCCCAAACCTATAAAAACTATCTACATGTCTATACTTTAGAATTAAAGGTGTATTGCATATTTGGGGGAGTGGTGTGTGTGTGTTTATTTATTCCCCCCATAGGCATAGTGTTGATAATATTTTTCACTAGTTTTTAATGAAGGCAGAAAAGTTTTGGTGTCCATAAAATATCTCACAAAAGATAGCACTCTGTAGCTTTTGGTCGAGTAGATGGGAGCAGGAAAACGAAAGTGCTTGTCTCGTTGTCTAAACTGAATGAATTAAAAAAATAGTAAGCAGTGAGAGTATGGAAAATGGAAGAGTCTCTAAGCATTTTCATTTTAATAAACCCATGTTAATGATATTAGAAAACATTGAAAATGTTATTATACAGCTAAGGTTACGATTTGATTCTATTAACAGAATAACATGTTCTGAGTAAGAAGACTCAGAACATAATTTTCATCACCTTGTTTGCTTCTTTTTCTTGGAAAATAATTGCCGTTAATTTCAGGAAGGAGTTACCAACTTCAGTTCGTTCTTTCTCACATAAAAAAAAATGTAAGGATTGTTTTGTGGACTTTTGTGGAAAAATATGGCTCTGTCCAGATCCTGTGTTTCCAGCTAAAGATTTTAGAGGCAGTTTTGTCTGCATAAAGCCTGTAGAATTTTGATTGGTATTTAAAGCACAGCTATAAAAAAGAAAGATTCATTCTCCTACTCATGTACAAAGCTTACGTGCTTTGATTTGTTGTCTTTTCTCCAGAATCTGAGCCTTTTGATATTTAATATGTTATTAATTATACTTCTCCAAGTGCAAATAATTTTTTTATACAACTTTTTAATGCAAAAAAGGTAGAAATTAGTTCTAGATAGGTAGTGATTGTTTTAAGTGCCTTGAGTTAATTCTAGTGAAGATAACGTAATCATTTTTGGGGTGTTTTTAAACTGAGAAGGAAGACCAGACCCTGGCCTTAGCTCTAAAGAGGCAAAAAACTTTTCATAACTGCATTTAATGTGTATAGTTCACATGAACAGTAATTATGGATTGTGTCTATAAAAACTCCACCTCTTCATACCTGAGTAGAGAAGCCCCCTCCATCCAAAGCATTCCCTTTCTTCACCTCTTTGAATTAAGTTAAGAACATGCTGTGAGTTGTATTTGATTAGAGACTTGATGTGTAACCTCTGTAACGACTTTGGATTTTTTTTAAATTACAGTAGAGAAAACCCAGTATGACCTGAAAAATTTTGTAAACTAGACAATCCTTCTCTGCTTCAGACAGATAAAATAAATTAATATATCCTTCACATCCTAAGATATGAAAAAATTTAAAATAGTTCCGTTTAAAAAAAAAAAAAAACCAAACCACAAAACCAACAAACTTTGGCTGTTACTGTAACTTCAAATCTGGCCATTTTAAAACTAAAATATCCTACTGTAAAGCTTGGCTTGGAGCTGTTGTTTATTACCTGACAGTACAAGTGCAATGTAGCATCAAGACATCGTTGTTATCAGTGGGAACTGGCATAGTTATGGCAACCCAGGCAGGACCTAGCAAACAAATACGCCTGCATTTCTTGTTTTTCCTTTATAGAAAGGTGCTGTGCTTGTTGGCTGGGTGGTGTTCATTGTACTAGGAGTGTCAGATAGTGACTGTGTATATCTTAGAAGAAATCATCTCTTCGAGTAGGTTGTTAGTTCATCACCACCATGGTATTCATGTACTGTTAGAATGATAAAAGCTAACCCATCCTCACTCCTACGTACTGCCTTCAGAGTGTTTTGTCTCGCAGCTTCTTAAAAGTTATTGTAAGTACATGCATCTGAGGGGGAGGGGCCACTAAAGGAAACCCATTTTTGGTCTCTTCCAATTCTTCAGCTGGATTTCAGGCAGTCACTGTCTCCTCAGGAGGTAAATGGGATCTGTTCTTATGGAGCGTCTGCAGTCAGTGCAGCCTGAGATGCTGGGCAAAGGACTCTCACGAATAATGTTAGGTACCTCTCTGTCCTGCTGTTTCCAGTAACAAAAAAATGGAGGAAGCATCTGATACTGGCAGAATCTGTTGTGAGGAGAGGAACAGAGAAGAATGATTAGTCATTGTTTTAATGACCTTTGAGCAGGAATGCATTTGGTGTTCAGCTGTGAACTGGACCCAAGATGTACTGAGGACAGTCTGGAGCAGTATATCCATGTGGCATTGTGGATACAAACATACCATAATTTATTCTGAAACACGAATGGTACTGCTGTGAGGTAACTCTTCTAGGTATGTGAGCATGCAAAGGAATAAATCAGAAATTAACCCCCTTTCTTCCAGCTTTCTGAGTGGTTGATGTCAGCTTTTTCTCCCCACGAAGTAGGGGAGCAGATGATGCTGTACCTGCTGTGGCTCTACCTCCACAAGCAAGCATGGGCAGTGGTGGGGTGATTGCCTTCACAGGTTAGCAATGTTGCACTGAGGCAGGTTAAAAGTAGACACACCATGGAAAGAAAAATACAGATCTACTCTTTCCATTATAAAATTCTGCTCCTCTGAAGTTCACTTCCCTTGCTCTTCCTTCAGTGATAGGGCTGTAGGCCCTTACCTGCTGTAGAGCTGTAGGTAGGACATCGTGTAGCTGCTCTTTGCAGTGTTACCAAGAAAACTCTCTAAAACATAAAAGCCTTAAAAGACCTGCATGAGACTTTATCCATTTATCTTCATTCTCATGTGTCACTTAAGATGACTGGCTCTAATACTGGTACATCGAGCTTTAAACATTCTCTTAGATAGACTACACGAGGAAATATAAGTATGATAACACCTATTGGTTTATCTTACTATTAATTCAGTTTTTTCTGTCTGACTGAAGTATTTGTGGCAGAGATTTTTTACCATCTCATCTAATCCCCACTGATAAATTATGAAGGCTCCTGCTAGTAATCCTTTGTTAGAATTGGAAGAATCTCTGCCAATTCATTATTGATTTGCATGCAAAGATGTGCAACAGCTTCCCTTCAGCGCTTGATTCTCCAAATTATATAATATATATAGTGTGTGTGTGTATATATATATATTTGCCACCTAGTTACCTGCAGATATGAAGACAGTGTAGTATTCTGCTACAGAAATGTTAGAGTCTGCAGTATGGTGTGTGTGTTGTTTTTTTTTAAACTAATGTTTGCTTGCAGATGATCAATTGTGACATGTTGTGACCTTCCTTAGGTAAAGTCAACACGTACTTCATACTACTGTTTATAAAATCCTCACTGGTCTGTAACAGAAGTGCTATTCATTCTCTTCAGTTCGTCATGGCTAGCCTGACAGTGGAGGGCTTTCACTCCTGTTTGTATGGCCGTCCCTTGTATACAACTGCTAAACAATGGTGCACCAACTGCAGTAAATGATGTGATCCACTTATAGTCTGAGCCACCGACAAATATATCAATTTTAGTAAATATTACACTTAAAATGCCATTCGTTGTGCTAATGAACTCAACGTGTTAGTGAAGTTGCTGCAAACATCAGGCTTATTTCCTAGCTTTTCTTATATACATTAAAGAAGGTTCTTTAATGTGTAAAGAAATGATGCATAAATTATACAGTTAACATTGTTAGTGTCTAAAAGTTAGTTTCCTGTTTCACACTGAGGTTTTGATGCATCTCTGTATTCATGTGTGCCATTTAATGCTCTATTGAGCAATATTAAAATACCAAATCATCCAATAATACAAATCATTCAGCAATAACATCTAAAGCCTATTCATGTTTCATTGGAACCAGGTGTTTCCTGGCTTGTTTTTTGTTACCAGTTGCATGTGATGCTTTTGACTTCTACATTACACCTATTGCCGTTTGTATTTGAGTGATACCGAAGAGAACACCCAATTTAGCAAAAGTGGAAGAACAAATTCAGAACAATAGTAATGAAAACAGTCTTTATCTCATTTTCAGTTCTTGAGGTGTTTGCACATGTTTCTTGGTGTTCTTGCTTATTGCCTTCCTCCATGCTCCTACAGATTCATAGGGTTTATTTCATACAGAACCAGTAATATTAAAATATCAAAATCGGCCACTATTTCTGGGTTTGTTACTATTTCTCAGGAGTCAATCAATAAACAAATGAAAGCTTTATCAACCTTCTTTACAGTTGTTGAAATTCGAAGAGTATTAATATCTACAGAAAAAATTTGTTCTTTGAATATTTAAGCAAAATGCTTGGGACCAGGCTCTGAAAACATCTCACAGCAATTAATGAGTCATGACCTAATTAAATGATTTCCTACTTCATTTCACACAGCCATGACCCTCATGACATCTCCGACTGTGACATCTCCATCACTATTTCCATTTAACTTCAGCCAAGAATTTGGGATATTTGTCATAAGGGAATAGCTAAAGGAGACTTTATCTGTGTGATTCTTACCACCACCAAGTCCACTAGTGTCACGTTCCTGGTATGCCTAGAGGCGCTCAATGTAAAGTGGAGCTTTTATAATAATTAGGGCAGCAGAAGAACAATGTATGTACTGTGGTCTTACAAAGACCTCTTTCATTGGACTGTAATATTGTACATTTTGCGATGTCCAAAGGGTTAAAAGTAGCTGTTTTCTACCCCAATAATAAATGAAAAATTTTAACGAGAAATTTCTTATACATCCATTTTAGTGTGAAAGATCTTAAAAAAAAAAAAAAAAAAGAAAAACAAAAACCAAAACAACCCAAAAAACCCAACAAAAGAAACACAAACAAACAAAAAAACCAAACCATAAACACCCACAAAAAAAACCCAAACCACCACCCCCTTGAAACACTTTGTCAAGCTGTTTTTTTTTTTTGTTTTTCAAATTGAATATTTTTATCAGACTTGAGAAAATTAGCAGGATGAATGTTCAGAATTTGTGTTCGTGCTTTGCATCATGTAACAGGCTTTTTGTTTCTTTTGCATGTAACTTGGCATTCTCTCCCTTATTCATTCCTCTTGTTTTTCCCAGTTTCTTTCATTACAGTTACAGCCATTTGTCACATTTGTTTATTTCCAGAATCTGCAGGAATTCTAGGCCAAAATGTTATCTATCACTTTTTTTCTTATTGTCAATGTGCAAGCATTTATTCCTATATATCCATTTTTCTTACGCTCAAGTTGAAAAGAGGTTTATTGCTTTCTGCTGGATGCTGTAGCGTTAAAGTGCTGCAGTTGAAGGGTATAGGGTTGAATGTTCTCCTGGTGCTCTGGGCACGCTGTGGGGAGAGGCTATGCAGCACTGAATGGCTTCATCTTGGGACATTTTAGGAGTCTTGTGCTGAAATTTGGGGATGCTCTTGGAAAATGTTTCCCTGGGTTCTGGTCAGCTGCCTCTTGAATTTTTTTTTTTTTTTTCTTTTTAGGGGCTGACAAGTAACACACCTTAAAAGTAACATTTTTTTTTTTTCTTGGGGTGTACTGTGTGTCTGATATTTTTCCTTAAACTATGAAACCTTCTCTTCCTACTCCCCACTGTAGACTGTTGGGGACCTGTTTGACTCTTTCCCTCCGATCACGCAGTTTGAACACTGTGCTATGGTACCAGACTGTCAGCTTTCTTGCAGTGTTTTTCTAGAAGAAAGCCTAAATTATTCAAGTGAAGCTCATTTTCTGTTTGCAATGATGTTTTGGGGGTTTTTTTCTTAATATAGAGCCCTTTAATTGGGAGACCATTGATTTCACATACCTGTTAGTGCTGCAGATGTAAACACCCAGAAGAAAAGTTTTTTTAACTGGCCTGGAAATGATTTTGTGGGAAGACAGTCAGTTCCTGTGTGTGAAGGGGTTCATTCAGTACAAAGAAGAAACTTCTGTTGTTGCTTTTCTATAACCAGAGACTGAGAAATGAGGGAAAACCTATGGATCCAATAAGGAATCTGGGACACTGTCTGCTAGTCTTAAACTATCTCAACAGACACTCGTATCTATTCTTCATTCTCTTTTCCCTCTTGACAGCTCCCTGCTCACTCAAGAAACTATATTATGATTGGATTCCATTAACTTGCATCCTCTGCTACTTCTCACAAGGTTTGTCTTTTCTCTGCAAGCATCTTAAATAGATGAAAAATATAATTATAAGCAGGAGATATTGCTTGAAAGTGATCTGATGTGAACGGACTTAAAATACTGCACGTCAGTGTGTTTGTGTCAATGACTTCTGAAGTGTTACAAATAAGCGTTTTTGTGACAACAATGTAAATGCAAATAAATACATCCTTCAGGTTCAGTGGAGACCTTATACGCAGAATGCTTTGGTCTTGTCCCTTCAGGATATCCGGCACCTTTTCCCCTGACCTTTTGGTTACACGGCGTTTGTACGGCAAGGCTTGCAAAAACAGGGAGTTGTGCGATGGGGAGCACGGCCGGCTGTACGCGCACAGGCTGCTCTGCATCTCTATGTGGAGGGGAATTCTTCTCCCCTTCTGAAAGGGAGCCTGGTGCATAGGAGTGATTTGAAAGATTTGCTTTATATCTTGGAAGGCCTCGCCTACGATTTGCCTTGTTTTGGTAAAGTAGGTACGTTAAATCTGGATGTGTAATATCTAAAATGCTTTGTAATTAATGCTTAATGATATAATTATATCAAAGCAGTTTGAAAACAAGATAAAATCAAGAACACTATGACAAAACATTGATTTCTAGATGAGTTATTTCATGCTCCTAGTTTCGTAAGCATTTAAAATGGAGCTGGGGGGGCAATTGTCTGTTAACGCTTCAGATCTCTTCTAGAAGTAATCTTTTCAAGCAGGCCTGAACTTCTCTGCTTTTGAACGCTAACTACTGGAAGTTGATCTTCATTATACTGCTCCTGTATTATACAGGTTGTTCTAGGAATTGAATGTCAACTTAGTGTCCTGTGCAAGACATTTCTGTGTGTCTACCTATTTTATTGTAGTAGTTGAAAGGGTGGTTGTCTGTTTAAAATCCTTTCCACTGCTCTTCTATTCAGAATCATCTTGTCCTTCTGCCATGTCAGATGGTAAGATTACAGTTCCCGGCCATTACCAAATGAAAGGTATTCAGACAAGTTGTGGACAGTCACCAAACAGAGGAACAATGAAATATCTGTTCCCTGGGTGGGAGCACAGGGATTGATCCTCTTTCTTTTGTCAACTGGTGGAACACACTAAGCTCTTACAATTCAGATTTTCTGTTTTCTCCTTTGTTACTAATCTTTTAAGTATAGCAAGAAAGAAGCTTGCTTAGAGACTTCATCTACTGACCATGTCATTCTTAGACTGACTAATAAATCTTTTGAGCCTGTTAACATATTTGCTTATGAGCATTAAGGGGAAAAAAAAAAGTACTAAAAAGTATTTAAAAAAAAAAACAAACCCAAACCTTCTAATTTCCAGAGTACAAATCTTTGAAAGGAAAGGCACTGAAGCTACTGCAAGAAATTGGGTTATATTGAGAAAGAGACTTACCTTATTCAAAATGTGGTTATTTTTTGGGGTGTATCTTTTTGCATTCTTAGGAGCCTGAACCTGTACTCACCAAAAAAACCTGATTTTTTTTTTTTTTTTGCCATTGACTTCAGCGGGAACAGATTAGTACCAGTAAATATTAGAGCAGTTATGTAGATTCCATGATGTTACTAAACTAAAAGAAGTTCAGTGAGTGAAACATATTTCTGAAGTTTTCAAAAGCTTAAAAAATTAAAAAAATCTCAAAATACGTGTATTTTATTATGGTTGTTAAGCAGAGCTAAAGGATGAGCACTAATGGATAATGAATCCATTAGTGGCACTTAAATCCTTCACCAGAATTTTTCAAAACAAAACAACTTGGAGAAAAGAAATGCCATATATTCAAACGAAAGCTTTTCTGTTTTAAGTGGAACACTTTCTTGTCCTGAGCAGTTTTGGGCTTCCTCCTTGCAGTCGTATCGCTTAAATAGATTATGGTTAATGTAACACTGAATTTGCACTAATTAGCTGTCTTAATTTTATGTTCAGCAAAGCCTATTGGCACGGAGAATAATCAGCCTGTGCAGTTCAGTGCCCTCAGAGGTGCTCCCAGCAACCTCTAAGTAACCTGAGAGATGCTTTTCTTTTCCCCCTACAGGACCTATATCAGACTTAATGCAATTAACTCTGTGGGCTTGGGGCCCTTGGAGGAGCAGAGCTCCAAGGCTTCTTTAGCGTGCGGGCAAACTTCTTCTGGCACCTCTGCTCTGAGCCAGACTGTGCTTCAGAGGTGGTGTATGAGGCACTGGGGGCTCTTGTGTCTTTCAGTCTATCAGTCTTTAAAATATTACCTGGTTTCATGCTAGGACATCTTAGTTCTAATGTATTTTTATCATCAGAAACCCTCAGTGAGTTAGTGAAGTGCTGTTTCCTTTCAATACAGGAGAACTGAGGCATGAAGAAGGGGCTGCTGAGGTGAGTTGCAGAATCCCGAGCGCAGCTCCTCATGCGGAGTGGAGTGTGTGAGGGGACCCCGCTGATCAGTTGGTGTGCACAGCCCTCCAGAGAGCCATTAGGAAGCATGGAGCGAGGGGGGTGTGTAAAACCACACCTCAGGGCGTGTGAGTGGGAGAGGAGGAGTAGTCCCAGCTTTGAAGTCTCATCCAGAAAGCAGGTTACCCAGGTTTAGGTCCCTCCTTTGCCTAAGGGGATCCAAACCCACTGCTCCCACCTCCTTTCGGAGCTCCTTAATCTTTGTGCTATGGGCTGCTCTTGGGTGGCAGTTACCTCCACCCTTCCTGCTGAAACTGTGCCCACCAAAGGTCCTTGCAAAAGATCCCTGACCTTTCCCTTCTCCCGTGCCTTCAGCGAGTACCAGCAACTGCCTTATGTACCCATTCCTTATTGTAGGCTGACCACATCCCACTGTAATGGAGGTGGTGGTTAAAGTTGGCCTGAGCAAGCAGGGTGCCAGCCTGTGCTTAAAGGCCTCCATGAGGAGATGTGTCATGGCAGCTTGGCACATACACTTTGGAAAAAAACCAAACCAACCAACCTGTTTACTAGCAGCACAATATTGGATGAGGTCCTTCAAGCATCTTTTTTGTCTTGAAAAGGATATGAAACAAATTTAACACCCCCCACCCCGAGTTTCAAAAGATTAAACATTTGTTGGGAAGCACCTATGCAAGCCTTCTGACTTTTGGCATATTTATACGTGTATAGATGTGGCTTTGATTACTGTGTGTTCCTTATTTTTCAAGTGGAACCCTACACTCTGAGGCTAATTAATGCCAGCGTGAGAAGGAAAGGCATCTAGGACTTTGTTGTTCTGATCACAAAGTTAATGTAGGTCTCAATACTGAACGCTTTGGATGGGTCACTGGATGAAAATTGATGCCATTACAATTTGCTAAACCATGACATTTAACTCAGCATTTATACACAATGTCACAGCTCTTCTGGCTGATATTATACACTTGAGCTTTTCATCTGGAGATCTAAGAATGCTATACAAAGAGTAATTTATTCGAACTTTCCTGTGTCCTGAGAAATTTCAAATTGCAGCTTTTTAAGAAATAAAAGTAATAAAGTGTATTTTCTCTAGCAAGTAGTTCAGACATCTAACCTTAACAATACCCTAGCGAACTTCTATTTTTGTTTGTATTGAAATAATTAAATACACAAGAGAAATACATAGTTAAGGAAAGGTCTTTTGTTCCTTCACAACCATCCTCTTGAAATCAGAAGTTAGCAGTTAATTGTGAAATATTCTGTCTGATTTGTGTTGGCAAGAGCCAAATGTTTTTCATACAAGTTGCATTTAATTCACAACTGAGCCTATGAACGTGTATCCCAGCCTTTTCCCCAAGGTTGTGGGGGTGCAGAGTAATGCAATAAATTCCTTAATAAAAGGAGTTGTTGTGCCTTCTTGGGCTCTTCTTGCTGTTACTTCTGTATTAAAACTCAGTGATGTTTTGCATAGTCCTCTGAGCACAGCCTGTTTTCATGACTAGAGCTCCTACGTGTATAGCATGGATGCAAATGTTCAAAATGAAAATACGTTTTGATCATAAGATCAAAGTGCGTCTGGCGTAGAGCAACTAAAGGAGCTGGTATGCAAACTCACTGTCACGAACATCTCGCCTAATGGCCAAAGACTGATCCCCTTCCTATGGTCAGGGAGGGGAAAGGCAGGGCTTGTTTTATAGAAAACTGGGTAGGGAAGGGAGAGGCCGCTGCTTCTTCCTTTTTCCTTGGAGCTGAGTTTATTGACATTCTTAAATGTGAAAAAGGGATTTAAAGATTTCTTGGAATTAATTGCTAAAAATGTATTATGCTAGACTACTGTGAAGAGACTGTAACCCACACAGCCGGCTTGCGCATCCACCTGTTTTTTCAACTCTGCTTTTCATGGGTTGCAAAATAGTGCACAGCAAAGACACTAATTCAAGCTGTGTTAGGTGAAGGAAGGAACCCAGTTCCAGAGTCCAGGATATATCCAGCCACTAGCCCCTTTTGTTTAAACTACATTAATATTTAATTTTCAGCTGCTGTGTTGAAATTGAACTAAGTAAGAATTATAGATTGGTTTTATGGACCATAAATTCTACGACGGATATATCCTAGAGATTGGCTGGGAGTAGTGCCGGTAACAGCACTTTCTTTTTTTAGGTGAATCTTCATGATTGCTTTAAGAGCTGCCACCTTTGTGTCATGTGTTACAGTAAGCCACCATTGTTCATCATAGAAAGAAACATTCATAATTTTACAGTATAGAAGGGGAAAAAAAATATTTTTTGGCTAATACCATAATCTGAACATTTGGAATCATTAGAAAAGTCAATGATAGTCCTAAGCCATGCATTTCCCAAGATGGTGAATTTGAGAAATGCTCACTAAGACATAATATATCATCCTCGTAGTTTCCTGTGGTTTCTTTCTCAACCCTTGTGGGAATGAAGTTGTGAGACTAAGCTGCAGACAGTGCTACTCCAGGTCTGTAGCTCAACTAAGTGCCTGGTAAATTGCTCAGTTACGTAGTTCTGTTCTTGGTTTAACAGCAACAAAGTGGAGCTAAAAAGCATCTGAATGAATAATTAATGTACTCCTATAAATGTGGAATGTCCTAGGGAGCGTCTCTATTCAGAAGAAGAAATATTGGGCCCGATTATTACTATGGGGCTTGTACTGTTGCACTGTGCTTTTCCAAGGCCTTGAATTCCTGAAGAAACATGGAGTTTTGTGTGAGGAGTTCCCCCTCCTACTGCTTACCTTCTCCCAGGAGCTGGCTGCCTGCTTCCTTCCCCCCTGCTCCCAGTCCCCCGAGGTCACTGGCACACGGTGGAGTTTGAGCAAAAGGCATGCTGAGGGGACTGGTGCCTTGTGCTAAGGCCTGAAAAAGCAGGGGGCAAAGGGAGAAAGCAAATATAAGTAGCAGGGAGAGAGCACGCAGATGAACGCAATTGTGTCGAGAAGATGCAGCAACGTGAAGACAGCAGATGTTATCACTGCTGGCATGGATACTGGATGAGCGGATGGAGTTGTTAAGTATAGATTATATCTTGTAGCAATTCTCACGACTCCTAAAACACGTCAAAATTGCCTGCAACACAGTGGATGATTTATATAAGAGATTAATATATTTCGTTTGCCTAATAAGAGCCCTTGCCAAGATGCTGCAGCTCCTCTATGTCTTGTTTTGGCTTCCCTATTGAAACAAGATGAGGAGGAGGGTGTCTGTCATTGTAACACACTCATGATGAAATGGTTGGCCCCTTCGGCTGCTCCATGCTGGGAAGGGAGACAAAGTCCTTGGGCAAGCTGTGTTGGATGCTAGTTAGCAACAGCTCTCCTTTGTCAGAAAAGCCAGGACTTTTTTCAAGCACTGGAACAATTAGCTGATGAGGTGCCTAATAAGGAAGGAATATTTTGAAACATGTTAAAACTGATGCTGCTGCAAATCCCACTCTGTAGTGGCCTTTTTCCACATCTCTTTCCTTGAATGCTGTCGTGCAGTTGCTTGGGAAGAGAGTAATAAGTGCCCCAGTCAAGCTGTTGGCTACTCCTTGCTTTGTTGCTGTTCAAACACATTTCTTCCCTCATGGCTTTTCTTCAGAGCAATGGGGCTTCTGCTTGCTTCCCAGAAAAAAAAGTTATTTCTCCACTCAACCTCAGTTCTCCTCTCAGCCAGAGGGAATGAAACACAGTCTGGATTTGGGCATGTCTGCAGTATAGTTTCACCTTGAGTTAATTGTTTGCTGTTTAGAAAGGCTAGTCTGGACACTTCCTGAATGTTTGTTTTCAGGCTATAAATGTTTGCAGGTCATGCTGAAGATGAGGATGTATGAATTTTCTGTATATACAAAATTGACTGGACTCCCATATATGAATACGTGGTGATATGTTCTTACCTTTTGCTGACATAAAGTTTTGGCAGTTTTTTCTTCTGTGAAATATATACTGGGCTAAGAGGGTTTTTTTTTGATGATTCTGGCAATCAGGTTTGGCTAGAAGTCCACTCAACAGTAATGACTAAGATTCTTCTCTTCCCTTTGCTAAATGATAGAAAAAAAAAAAAGGCATATCAATGCCTTACATTTGTGTATAAGTGGATTTCTTCTCTCTATATTGCTTTACCAGCATAAGATTAATGTTAAGGCTTTCTGTAAACATCTGTTCTCATGCAATTTTGCTCCATAAACATCTCAAAACTCTCAATGTAACATATCTTAGGGATCTGTGTGTGCATCTATCTTTCCCACTTTTATCCACTGTAGTAAAGTCAGGACAGGAAGAATGACAGAGGATAAAATGGCACATTATGTGGCTCAAGTTGCGCCAGGGGAGGTTTAGACTGGATATTAGGAAAATATTTTACACTGAAAGGGTTATTAAGCATTGGAGCAGGCTGCCCAGGGAAGTGGCTGAGTCACCATCCCTGGAGGTATTTAAAAGACAGATAGACATAGTGCTTAGAGAGATGGTTTAGTGATGGTTTTTGTCAGAGTTAGGTTGATGGTTGGACTAGATGATCTGAAAGGTCCCTTCCAACCTAGGCAATTCTATGATTCTCCAAAGTCAGATTACTATTCAAGTTCGCTCTGTGTGGATGCATCTTTTTTCACAGTCGTGAATATTAAACCCCTTGAAGTTGGTGGAGTTATGGGTTCTAGCTCTTTTGCAGGGTAGGCTTATAACAGAAAATAAATACATAATAATTATTCACTTCCTTGGCCAGTATTTGAAGTGTGAACCTTAGATATGGGTTTGGTCTAGTTTGTATTACAGTTACTGATATATAATTTTTATTCAGTGAAATCATACTTGATTAGTTTATGCCAGTAGAAAAAGACTGGGCAGGACCACAGAACAAGGGCCTGTATCAGCCTGTTCACTATTCTTGGGTCCACTAGCAGCGAATCTGTGAGGTAGTGTCAGGAGCATAGGAACTCAGGCGGTAGCCCCACTTGCACCCTCTGCCCCTCTGTCTTGTCAGCAAAGTGGGGCTGTTGCGGGGATCTGTTAGTGATCTCATTTGTTCAAGGTGCCAAAGCAATTCTGTTATCAGCGCTGACACTCTGTAATGTTAATTACAGTAGGTTAAAACCATTGCAATCCTGAATGCGAGATTGCAGTGCTGAGGTTTTTTCCTTGATCAAGGGCATTGATAGGTTTCCAAAGCGAGGGAACCAGGGATCAAGCATTCACGTGCAGCCTTGTTTCTTCTGGCTACCTTTGGATATATCTCATTCTGAGCATCCTGGTGGAGCAGTAGAGCTAAGCTTATGCCTTTAGTAGTGGCAGCTCTTGACTTGGGTTTAATTCTGTGAAAGTAAATCGGATGCGCGAGCACTTCTTAGAAGTCAGGAGCTGGAACAATTGGTTGTTGGGTTGGTTTTTTTCTGTAAGTTTGACATCTGCTGAGAATCAGCTAAGTCAGGCAGCTGGATTTGTGGAAATCTAGGCTTTCACAACAAATCTTTGCTTATCTTGCTCAGTTACTCTGTGGACCTGGTCAGATCTGGCACTGAGGTGTGTACGCTCAGCAAGGAGAATACTACAGTGTTACAAATGTGAGCTTTTAAAAAAAAACAGTTCAGTGGGACAGTGCTGACTTAATTCACTTCCTACCCATATATTACCATGACCTAGAAAAGGTGAGCTTAGGAAAGATCCTAAATATTTCCATGCTTGTCCTCAGCCTGTATTTTAATCAGAACTGGATGCAATTCTTCAAAATTGTGCAAAAGTCACCAGTGGCAACTCCAGACAGGTTTCAATGTATGAAATTGCAAAAATTCTCCATGCAAAATTTTTCTCCTGTTCTAAACCAATATACTTCTCTTCTTGTTAGTTTACAGCTTTAAGTATCAAAGGCATAATGTTTGAATTATGTAGCATGGTTACAGTTTTCAAAAAGAGTCTAAGCAATTTTGAACTGTTTTCACATGTGATTTTCGAAAGCAACAATCTTTTGGAGGACAGGTCTCACTGGTAGTCCAAGACACTTAAACCTGCACCTCTCCGAAAGCGGGACTTGGGCTCTTAAGTTGAGAGGTGGCTTTCGGTGCCTTATCCACACCCTCTTTCCCCTCAGCCAGTCTCGCAAAGGAAGCCCCTGCGGGCACACTCTGGGGTGGAGGTGATGTTTGATTTGAAGTCAATGACTGTCAGTCCTGCCAGACTGGTTGGCTTGTGCTAATCCTTTTTCAGAAACAGGGCCAAGCTTAGGCATGATACTGCAAATGGCGTGATGTTTGCTTAGCATCAAGAAAGATGTCTGAATGCAGTCGCTTGGGGACTACTGTTCTATTATTTTTTGAAATGAGTAATTGCTTCAGAGTGGGGGGTATACAGGATAATGCTATTTGCTGAAAAGAAAATTAGGCGTGGGTGTGCCCAAGTGACAAGTGAGCAACAGACTTCTCAAACAGCATTGGAGAATGTCTTCTTGTAGGCTTATATTTGCTTATGGATAGACTGCATTCAGATGTGAATGTATGACACTCGTGAACGTCATGGAAATTTTAACGTTTGTACCTTGGGCTGGAATTTGACCCTTATTACTCCTACTGAAACATGCAATGGATTGTTCAGCTGCGTTTCATACCCTTAAGGATTAAAAAAAAAAAATCCAACTGAAAAAAAAAAAAAAACCCAACCAAAAAAACCCCACACAGACAAAAATACATTTTTGGCCAATGTTAATGTACTAAAAGTTCTTTCTATTAGAATGCTGAATGTAGTTGGATCTTTTAGCTTTTGCACTTGTACATGTTTAGGCTCGATTTGCCAGTGAACATAATAATAGATTATTTAATTAAGAGTCATTTAATCTGAAGACTGATTACACGCTGCTTACAAACATTCCACACTGAAATTAACTTAATTTTTCTCCTTAGTAATTTGAATTTGTACTTGTCCTTCATTGACATACTTTTCATCTACTGATGTCTAAATGATATTCATAATTTAAATATGGGATCAGGAAGAAAAATTAAATCAACCTTAGTCATCTTGTGTTTGACTGAGCAGCTTATGAACATGAGTTATGAATTTTTGCAAATGTTATGCTATTGGACAAATTTTTGGGGAACTGTGAGGTACAAAGTGGTACTTTTGAAGCCTCTTTCTTCAATTTGAAATGTATGTTAATATGCAAAGAATTTCTTTATTCCTAGAGAAGTCTTGACTACCTGTCAGCTTTAAAGCAAAAGATAGAAACAAGGCCTTTTTTCACTATGTGATCTCATCTTCTCATGACTGAGCAGGATTTTAGTTGTTTTGTTCAATAATTGACTACATCATGATTAATATGTATAGTTGTATTAATCATGTTCAGTTAATCAACATCTAAATACACTTATTGTACTTGCAGTGGTTTTTAAGAAAGATTTTGCAAGGCTAATCTGTTTTAGCTAATGTCTCTGACTGCTATAAGAGGAGACACAATCCAAAACACAAAGCCGCAGGAAAGGGCATGTGTATGTCACATAATATATATATAATGCCATATGAAACGCTGAAAGCAAGTTCCAATTGCACCATTTTCTCATGACTCCCATTCCACAGCAACCTGATCTAGTCGATCCCCTGCTCATTACAGGGCAGGTTGGACTACGTGACCTTTAAATGTCCCTTCTAACCCAAACTATTCTATGATCTTTTTTTTTTTTTTTCCATCTAGGAAGTAAATATTCAGGGCCCATTCTTATTAAAGCTCATAATTCAATATCTAAAATACTTGCAGACTTCACCACTAGGTTTGGTGCTTTCTATTCTCATCTTTGATATTATTGTTTTCGTTAGAGATTTGAATAAAAATGGAAATTTCTCAGGTTAAGTATATACTGTGTATCATGGCTACTTTCCCACATACAGGCTTTTGGTGAGGGACCAAATTGTTTGGAACTTGTAGAGCACTAATCACAGTGGGTTCCTAGACAACAGAGCTAGCCATAATGTTAATTTGTTTTATATAATAACTAGGGCTTTCATCTAGACAGATCAAAAGATACATGATAAAATATTTGGAGTTGTTCCTTTTAGGCACTAGCGAAAGATATGATCTTTCTAAGTATTGAATATTTGTCTAATAAAGCCTCTTGTAGCAATACAGATCTCCATAGCAGTGCCCTTCAGTAACTTAAAAATACTCCATTTGTGTTTTTTAAAGTAAAGCTGAGAACCTCAGGACTGAGCTTAGTTCAAATGGCTGTACTGGCAATAGTCTGTGTGAAGGAAATAATCTTCTCTTAGGTGCCATAGCCACCGATACTGATTCTGATACTCCTTGTCACCTGAATTTTCCAGCTGTATGTGATCATAGAACCATAGGGTTGGAAGGGACCTCTGGAGATCATCTAATCCAACCCCCTGCCAGAGCAGGGTCACCCAGAGCAGGTTGCACAGAAACGCATCCAGGCGGGTTTTGAATGTCTCCAGAGACGGAGACTCCACCACCTCTCTGGGCAGCCTGTTCCAGTGCTCTGCCACCCTCAGAGTAAAGAAGTTCCTCCTCATGTTTAGGTGGAACTTCCTATGCTCAAGTTTGTGCCCATTGCCTCTTGTCCTGTCCCCGGGTACCACTGAAAAGAGTGGTGATGGAAAAGGAGAAACATTCACATTGGCAGCCGTGTCCCAGGCAGAACAGCAACAGCTAGAGAGCTCATGTGAGAGGAACCTGGGTAGACTTCGGAGTGTTCCCCACTCCCTGGGTGAACCACCTTTGGCAGTCAGTCTTCCCAAAGTGTTTTGCTTTTGCTGGATTGGCAAATTAAAATACAACAGCCTTGTCTGAACTTTCCCAACCAACTCTCTTCTCCACTGTAACTCATGTGAAAATTAATTTGCTTTTCATTGAGGCATGTTTCAGTGCACTGATTTGGCTGTTTTGAATGAACAATGTGAGTATCCCAATTTCTGATATCGTGTGACAGGTATCTCAAAAGTTAGGCCAAAATTCTGTTTGTGTTTCCGTGGAGCTACTGAAAATTTGTTAGTGTCACTTGAACCAAATTTGAGAACTCTCCAGACTCATAATTTTGAGTAGCGTATAACACCAATGTGTAACAGTAGTACATAGAGAAAAAGATGAATGGTGGAGTTGAGGCCCTAAGTGAACACAAGCATCGTTTTATTATTTTTTTTCTGAGTTACAAAACTATATATTTTCTAAGTATATCTTGCTAACAACATTGAAAACACTTAGTTGGAAAATTTACACGTGGACAGATCTTTATAGTATTTGTGGTTCTCCTTGTTCTGGAAAGAAATACAGATATCCAGGAGATGGTGAATAAAACACAGTTATAGAAATAGCAGCTATTTATGCCACTAACATGTAAATGATTCAAAAATCTTCCTCAAACCGTAAATTCTTAGAGCACAAAATTATGGGCTTGAGACTATTAAGAAAGGTGGTTATGAAATGTAGTAGTCTAGTACAATGCTATACTAATACTCGTTGACCTCCTGTGTTTCTTCAATAGCTTGAATAAGTCTCCACATGTTACCTGGTATACGGCTCCCGTGGCCGTAAGGGGTGGAGATGAATTTATACCTCGTCTTTTGTCTGTACCACATCACAGGCTGGAAGTGTGGGTCTAGCAGAGAGGAAAATGGATTGGGAATTGGGAGAGTTGGCTTCTGTTCCCGTCTTTGTTACTAACCTGCTGTGCACCCAGTTCAAGTCACTGCAGCTCCTACGGCTGTTAACTCGATGATGTCTGGCTTGTCTGTCTGTGCGGTGATCTCAGCAGAGCAAGGGCTACCTCGTCCTGTGTCTTCTAAAAATACGTAATATAACAACTTGCTATCTTGTGTGGTCCTATTGCTATACAAATGCTAATAAGAATGATATTACTTAGCTCTAGCTGAAAACGTTGTACAAATTAATCACTGGGTTAACTGGGTATGTCTTCAGGGTTTCTAACTTGTCTCCTTCTACAAGCAGATTCTGATAACCTGGGCAACACAGCAGAGCTTGTGCCCTTTTGCATAGGCTGGTTGTCTGGTTACCCATCATTGAACTAGGAAAACGTCCATTCTTCAGTTTTATAAGTAAAAGAAATCCCAGAATACTGGTGTGAAAGCAACTCGGCTGGAATGACTGTGACTTAGCAGTTATAAGCCTTGAGTTGAAAGTGTGTGGCAGACGAGTTCTGAACAGGCAGGTAGGTATCTCTCACCCTTGTTATTTGCAAAGATGAAGCCCAATTGCTAATGACTGGAGGAAAAGAAAAAGGCTTGGAAATTCTGTGGGGAAAAATATTGGAAGGAGGAGCAACGAGAGAGACGTTAATAATGAAATATATTTTCTATAAAGGTAAACTATTCCTTTAGGCATACTAAAGCCATAGGAGTTGATAATTATGGAGGTGGTTTTGAAGGTGAAATGCAGAAAGGAGTGTAAGTACAGGTCCAATTAATATTGTCAAAACATGGTAATTGTGTTCGTTAACTAGATTAAGTGATCTACATGTGAATCACTTCAGTGACACATGGCAAGAGACTTTAAACAACTGAAACTTGAATCTGGCTCAGTTGGCTTGTTTTACACAAACTAGTTTGCAAAACAGAAATGCCATTGCACATGCTTTGCGAGCTGGCTTGTGTAAACTGGAGTGATAGGTCTGGATTTGCTTTTACCTTAAGCTTGCCTGTTAAATTAAGCTAAATACCCTGTTTACTTTGTGCCACTGTTTTTGGCAAATCATGTAGGTAAACACTTGGAGCAACATGACAAGATCCCAGATCGTAAAACGGCAGCTAAGGCTTCTAGGAACGGACTATACTGGGGAGAAACTCTGATGATGTGAGCTATGGATCATCTAAGGAAATGCTCATTCCTCCATATTTACCATTTATAAGTTAAAACAGAAGGAAAAAAACCAACTTGAGAGTGACATTTTATCCTCAAATTCTCAGCACTCTAGCCTATTGCAAATTCTGCAGTCACTGGCCTTTACAGCTGAGCTAACAAAACCTCAGGAAAATCACAAGATTCTCGTGCTCTCTCTTTCCTCCTGCTCGCCTGTCTGCAGTGCTGATCCGCTGTGCAGATCCCGTGGCACGGACTCCTGCCCCTGCCAGGCTGCTGTTTGTTAGATGGTTGTAGTGAAACAGCTCGGAGCACAAGATGCGCAGTGGTTATCACAGGCTCTTGAGTTTTCCCCCTTGTTGATTCCTGCTGCCTGCGACTTCCCCATTGTCCAGGCTTCTTGGTGGTTTTCTGTCCTTCCTTGCTCGTTCCCTTCAGCTGCCTCCTCTCCAGTTTGTGTTTCTTGGGCTCGGTTCCGTTCTCTCCTGACACAGTTCCGTTCTCCACGCTCCTGTCCCTGTCCATCCCCAGTTTGTTTAGGCAGTGCAGAAGCAGGAAAGTTTTCCATCCCCACCAGACCAGAAAGCAGCAAGGTCCGTGCTCGTTACTACCCTGACCGGTTCACAGATCACTGTAAGCCAGAATGCCGCTTTCTTACCTAACTGTACACCTGACAGGTAGGGAGCAGGGGATGCCATTTTTAAAAATCTGCACCCTGAAGTCACTAAATGTGTAAAAATTAATTCAAAATAATCAGATGATCAGGTTTTTCTGTTTCACATTGGAATCATCTGCTGAAGATCATTAGTTACCTGTATCAGGGCTAAGAATAAGTAATTTACAATATGCTGACTTCAAACCTGCCTCTTCCTGTATTGGCCTGGGAAACACATTTCTAATCAGCTCATTTCTGTGGATGGGGCACAGCTGTATGTGGCGTTCTCTGTGTTACAGATACAGGACACCTGGAGCTGTGCGTGCTGTATCTTCCTTTGAAGGATGGCAAAATTTGAGTGCCTGACCCTCTATTACCTGGTCAGAGTAATTTGGTTTTTTTTTTTTTTTGAGACAAAGCAGGAAAAGTGGGAGATACAGACGTACAAAATGTGCACGGACAGGATTATAGAAAAAGATGATAATCATGGCTTTAAGCTTTTAACCTACTGGTGATTCATGAGTCATCCGGTCACTTCAAAGAGGAAACTTATAGGAGAATTATGGAGAGACCTTATGGTGAGAAAGTGAAGAGCAACTGTGAAAGAAAGGGAAACAGAAAAAAGCTAGAAGTTTGCAGTTGAAAGCAAATAATTTGCTTCTGTGCTAGTGGTAGGAAGAACAAGCACCGACATTTTCAAAAGGTGATCCACATCTCTCTTAATTTCCAAAATCACTTTTCATCTGTTCTTAAAATACGTCTATCAGTTGGAGATTCAGTGGAAGGCAGGAAAAAACCCAACAACTCAACTATTAGGCTACACTGATAATTAAATGCATAAACTAATAGCCTGATTACACGTAAAAAAAAAAAATACACTGTAAGAGATTAAAACAAGGGGATTACGTTAAATTGAAACAGGGATTAAATATTTTTCCTAAAGGCTTTTAACACATTTTCCAAAGACCTGCTTATGAGCACAATTTGACTGATGAAAAGTATTTCTTTTGGAGATAATAGACTAAATAATCACATAATTAAGCCATGCGAAGTGCAGTGCTTGTAAGCCGATGATAGTATGTTTCAGATATGTAAGAGCTCTTTCTATGAGTCACAGGGGTTTTTTTGGTTGAGTTTTGGGGTTTTTTCCCCAGTAAACTCAATAAAATCCCCAAACTGACTGACCTAGCAGGATTGTGTTCTGAGATGACTCTGTAGTGGTTTTACTGAGCTATTAAAGGGGAAAGCTGATTTGAAACCATTCAGAAAAAGGAAGCATACACACTTCAACGTTAGGGGAACTGAAGCACAGATGAGTGAAATTGTTAAATGCTTTCATTATAACAGTACCTAGAAGACCTCAAGTAGATTAGGCCTCTTTCTGCCAGATGGTGTACAATCACACAGTAAATATCTTCATCAAAATCTTATGCTCCAAGGGAAACAAGATACCACTCATTACTCAAGTTATTCTTCAAACCAGGTATAGAAAGTGTATCTCCCTACCCCACTGCTCCACAGTAATGTTCCCCCCAGAATATCAGCTGCGGAGATGTGCTCCCTCCTCCTGTGAGCAGTACTTGCCTCAAATTAGGAGAAGGGGAAAATTCAGAAGGTAACTTGGAAACATGTTTGAAGTTTAAAAAAAAAAAAAAAAAAAAAAGAGGCAGGCAAGAAGGGCGTTGAGCAATGGTGGCATAAAACAGCTGGTGAGAGTATGTCCTTAATCCGTATGACATGTTACTACATAAAGAACTACAAAAGTACTGCTGAGATTGCCATGTACTACACAAATAATGAGTTTTTGCCAAGACGTAGAAAGAAACTTACTTTCTTCAGGTTTGTTACTAAGTGGGATCCTAAAACTGAATCCACGGAGTCTCACCAATTTGAATGAGACTATTCATGAGATTCAGAGAGGATGCTGATGAGTAGGGGAGGTTGGCAGGAAGGAAGAAGTAAGCTATTGGGAAGGAAATTATTTTTTCATGGAACACCAGTGGGTTTCTGGAACGCTTTCAGAACTGAGGGAAGGGGATTTTAATAAAACTTCCCAAATAAAGCTTAAAGTGTAAACAAACTAATATGTAGGTAGTGTAGAAAGCCTGCAGAAGTTATATTTTACGGGTGTATTCTAATGCCCTGGTAGAGTTAGTATTGTACATTCTAAGAAATCAATGGCCGACTCAGTTGTGTTCTTCAGCGTGTGAAAGGGTGTGACAATCCACCCTGCATGGAAGGTTCTGCTCTGATGCATTTACACAAGTAGTGTATTAAATTATGCAAGCAGTATTTTTTAAAATACTATTTGACAATTCTGCTTGAAGATATTTGGCTAACTTGCATATAGAACCAAATTTTGCTTTGAGTTTATTAAGCTTTCCCTTTCTGTTAAGCTTTCAAGTTCATTTAGCAATGTGAGTTTGTATAAAAGAAGTAACGTCCGTGTAGGCTCCCTGCACTTTGCGATGCTCATTTCTTTAAACTTCGTGTGCTAGCTCAGGAGCAATAATATCAAGTGACTTCAAAGGACAACTGCTTCCAACAATCCGCAATGGCTTGTATTTCAACTCAGTAACCAGCATAGCTCACCAGACCTGTTATTTTATTTCAAGGCCTGTGCTGCTCTTTTCATGTATTGAGCTACAGTCCCAGCTCAGTGCAAATGAAAGGGGAAGGGGGAAGCCCAAAGTTGTTGTAGAATTTGCGAGGAAGGGGAGGTCTGCGTGCATGTCTCTCCAGACATAGGCACAAAGACTATTTTTAAAGTAAACCTGGAAAATATGTTTCACGCAAGCAGTCAATAATAAAGCTTGATGACATGTTTTCCTTCTCTCACACCCACTTACTGGCTTCCCTCCTTCAACTGTATCTTGTCTGAAACCAAGACTGTAGGTGCTTTGGAAAAGGATCTGTCAGTGTAAATCAACCAGACTCTGATTTGGCTGGCTACATGCTGCTTTAGAATAAATGGCAATAATTAATAGGTCATTCATTTTGCATGTCAGTGGTGTTCATTACAGTAAATGTATTTGCCTCCCCTCCTCCCTCCCTGTTTAAGGCATCAAATGATATCCCTACAAAGTGCTTATTCAAACTGGCAGATCTCTTACATGTGTTTCGGACTAGAAATATATTGAATTTGACACAGAGCCTTCATTCTGATAATATTGTTTGAATAGTGGGTTTCTGAAACAAGGTCAAGGCTAAAAGCCTGGACTATCTGTCTCATTTTGGGTTTAATATAGGTGAATGTAATTGATGTCAATGAAGCTTCAGCTCCAGCCTTAGTCTTTCACCGGAAACCTTCTCTTTAGACTGTGAGGGGATGTTTACAGTCTGAACTAAGCTTTTGCCAACAAGCAAGTCAGCATTGCTTTGATTTCTCCTTTGTACCACCGAACCTTGTCATTGGCATAAGTGTTTGCGTGACTGTGCATTGAGACACATCAGGGACTAGCCTAAGTTAAAGCACATCAGTTTTTTTCCTGATCTGGTTCACAATCTGGTCCCACAAACTCTTGTATAGGCATGAAAGAAAGTGCCATGTAGGGTCAGCAAAAATGTGGCTGAGGGCAGCAAATAGACAGGACTTGTGTTAGTAGTGCTTTATAATGCTTGTTTAAAAGGTGCCTGAAACTAAGGCCTGATTCAACTCTGATTTTGTCTCCTGGACAAAACTCCCTTTGATTTCTGTAGGTACTGTGTCTAAGAAAGGCCTGGTGGCCTTTGTTCTTGATGGTTCCTTTGAGAAGCAGACAGGGTGTTGAATAAATAGGGCAATGTGGTACTATACATGGATTTATCTTAAATAGTTCATAATTTTGTTAGGTTTTTATTTAATTCATGGCTACCTCTATCTGATTGTCTGGTTTTAGGATGAGACAAAGATTAGACTGGATTTGACTCTGGAAGATAGAAGAGAAAGGTGTTTAAAAAAAATAATAATAAAACAGGTGTTGGTTAGAGCTTCCACCTCTCTCTTGGCAGTGCTGGAAGGTAGACTTCTGTCATGATGTTGGTCGTGGTTTTTCTGCTGCTCTTTTTCTCTTCCATTCTCTCAGAACTGGAAAGGAGATAAAAAATCCTGCCCTTCTACCTGTGATTCTGAATCAGCTTTCCTAGTCCGTGGTTATGTGCCCAGCAAAACCCCAGAGCCAAATTCCCTGTCAAAGCCAAGCATCTTTTGGCTTGTCTCTATTATCTAAGTGAGGATATACAAGTCCAGAAGATGGGAAGGGAGAAATACCTGGTCCAATGCAAACAGTTATTTCCTCTTGTATACTAATGTTTTAATAATGGTTTGAGAGAGATAGGGATTGGTGAAGATGTTTGAATTCAGTCTGCATACAGGAACAAAAACTGAGCCCATTGCAATTGTAACTGTTCAAATATCAAATAAATATACTGTTTCACCTGCACAATATAGGAACACATTCAAATATGTGCTCATAGTAAGTCACTGCAGCACCCACCAAAACCTTGAGACTACGGTGCCACCTGTAGTGTTCTCACCCTTGTCCTTATGGGACAGGGGCCAGCAACTCAGCAGAGTCATGATCTACTGCAGGACACACATCCTATCCAGGGTACCGAGAGGCCAAGAGCAACACGGTGCCCTACAAGTGTGTCCTTCAACAACCTAGAGCAAAAGTGGTTTTGTCCTGGTTTTAAGGCTTTTCCTAGCTGAGGATGAGTAGACAGACTTTGCTTTGCAACTCTGAATTTCTTGGCTTCCTTCACCTCGTGCTTCACAAAATACCTGATGCCTGTATCAATAGTATAATGGTGTATGGCCTGTTGCAGCTTATTTCTATAATGTGCTTGCTTTTTATTTGCTTGGTGTGGCTGATGGGAGAACTTACGTAAAGCAGTTTCAGGTTTATTGCTTACATCAGTCACCGGAGAAGCTATCAACAGGTACTTGCATCACCCACCCATTGCATCCGCACTGGCTAATATAATGCAGGGCAACAACATGACTCTCCCACCCCTCAACTTAATTCTTCAGCTCTACTTCCATATATTTTTAATTGCAGAATGGGGTGAAATTCCTCAGTCTGGACGTGTGCCAACACTTCTAAATGCCACTACGCTGCCCTTGCAGTGACTACATCTGAGGAACACACACTCTGTAACTTGTTCCTGAGGGAGCCCCTTGTGCCACCAAAGTGAGGGGACAATGCTGTCATGAGACAGACTGGAGAGGTCTGACTTGGTGTATCTTTCTACTCACTTTGCAACAGGGTAAATGACACCACAAGAAAACACAACATCCCAGACCTGTGAAATATATATATGTATTTTTCAATCACACTCAATTGGGAACACTTATTTAGTTTTATTAAGAGTTTTATTAGCTCTAAAAATAGGTTCTTAAATATTTTCCAAGGTTGACTAAAATATGAAAAACAATCATATAATCAGTGTTTAAAATAAACCAGTTTGTTATAACTGAGACTGATTCAGTGGCATAACGTTTATCAAGAATGATAGCATACAGGGAATTGTACAGCCTCAACAAATCCACAGACAGTATTTCTCTGATTGCTTTCAAACTGACCGGTTGCAGAGTCTAGTTGTCTGTTGCCCAACAGAATTCCTACCAGCAAGAACACTGCAAAAGAGTGGAACCCGGTCTTCGGGTGAGAAAGCTGTGAGGTTTTTACAGAAAATAAAGAACTGGTCTATTGGTGTACCCCTCTTTTATACTTTCTTATCGTTAAATGAAAACTTTCATAAATAGCCTTACATAAATAATCATTTCATAAGCTTTAAAAAGTTCACGACGTCAGTTGGACCTGACTAAACATTCTCTGGTCTCTAACTGCTTAAACTGTTTCTGCAATTATTCTGGAATACAAGAATCCTTAATGTCTCTTATTGTAAGAGCAGATCATATCTTTTTGGTAAGAGTTAAGCTGCAGAGGAAGATTTGGCAGTGAAGTGAAATGCATGTTACAGCTGATGCTGTATTTTTTTTTATTGGTATAACTGAAAAGATTAAGCTGTAGTGCAGGTAGGGCTTGAGTCATGCTTTTATTGTTGTGTCTCTTGGCCTGATATGAACTATATTATTAAAAACAGTAGCTCAAGCTGATTCTGTACTTTGTTTATCTACAGCCAAGCTCAGCCAAATATCAGCTAGCCTAGTGAAAAAATGTAGTTGAAGGCTGTGTACATACAGGCACTGCTAATTACTTTCAATGACTGTCAAATGAACATTGATACTAATATATTTCTTTAGTATGCCTTTAAACAAAGCACTCTTATCTATGCATAAGAAAAAGCACTACGCTGAGCAGAGTTAATACAACATGTTAATCTGTATTTTGATTTAGTCTGTTCTTTTAAAAAAAAAAAAAAAAAAGTGATTTATCACCCCTTTTCGTTGCCAAAAGGAACTGCAGTACCTTCCAAAAGCTTTCGCCCTGGGAGATCCCGGTGTCAGTTTCAGTAGTATTTACACCTCTTTTCCTCCATAGCTTTTACGCGACCAGCAGCTTTAGTCTCAGTGACTTTTTGCACGTAAAGGCGCCGGGTGTGTTTGTAAATGACAGCCAATATAACCCACCATCTGAATTTGCAACGCTGAAAAACTGTTAAGGAGATAACTGATTTACCCTCCCGAGCCTGCGTCCCGGCGTTTTACTCGCAAAGAGATTATCCGAAGTAGGCTATGCTACCGCGGGGATACCGTGGGGAATCGTAGGATTAAAAGGCCCGGCAAGAAAACCTTCGGAGGGAAGCAGGCGGCAGGATTTAAAGTGAGAGCAATCCCAGACGCGAATGAAACAAAAACACGCTATGGGTTTCTCTTCCTTAGATAAAAGTACCGGCGAGCCAGCCTAAACGCTGCGCGCGGACGACTAGTTAGAACAAGTTTAAACTCAAGAGCTAAAATTAAAATGTTTCCTCTGTGCGACTGCCTCCTGCCCCGGGAGTTCTCCCGCCTGCCCGCGGTCCTACACCTCCCGCTGCCCCGGCGGGCTCGCTCCTCCCGCACCGGCGGGCGACGGGCCGGGGGCGGGGGGCACCGGGCAGACACCGCGCCGCCCGTAGCGCGCCCGGTTTCGCTGCGAGCCGGGCCGGAGCCCGGCCCTCTCCCCCTGGCGCTGCGGGGCCCGGCTGGGCGGGCGGGCGCTAGACGAGGGACTCGCAGACGGGCACCGAGTCCGAGTCCTGGCTGTGCATGGAGCTCAGCCCCGTGTCCGAGTCCTCGTCGTTGTCGGCGCGGTCCTTGCGCAGCGCCCGCGCCTGCTCCAGCCACCCGGCCGCGCTGCCCCCCGCCGCCGGCCGCCCCCCGCCCGCCGCCCCGCGCGGCTCCGCCGGCACCTCCGCCACGTCCAGGGTGCCCAGCGTCTCCAGCAGGCGCTGCAGCTCCCGCTCCTTGTCCTCCCACGCCCGCTGCGTGTAGTCCAGGTCGGTTTTGATGGCCTCCAGGTCCGTGCTGAGCTTGAGGCCGATGTAGAGGCTGGTGCTCAGCTGGGTCTTCACCCGCTCGTGCTCCAGGTGCAGCTCGCCCTCGCCGCCGCCGCTCAGCTCCGTGGTGTCGCAGTCCGTCTCGGCCAGGCCGGGCCCCGCCGCCAGCTCCAGCTCCTCCCGACGCCGCTTCATCCAGCGTTCGTTGAGCTCCTCCTGGATCTCGGCGGCCAGGTGCTCCAGCAGCTCCTCCTGCTGCGCCCGCTGCTCCTGCAGCTGCAGCACCTCCTCGCACTTCCTGGCGTAGTCCTCCTCGGGGCGGCCGGCGGCGGGCTGGGCCGCCCCGCCCGGCTCCCGGCCCGGCTCCGGCTCCCCGCCGCCGGCCCCCACCAGGTAGGTGTCCTGCACGTAGTTGACGCCGTGCCGCTTCATGCGGTCCAGGTGGATCTTGGCCTCGTACCTGTCGATCTCCCGGTCCAGCTCGCGGAGCCGCTGGATCTGCTGCCGGATGGTGTGGTCCTGCGAGAGCACCAGGTGCACCAGCGTCTCCATCCTCTCCGCCGACGAGGCCTCCCGGGCCAGCGGCTGCTGCCGCTTCTTGTTGATCTTGGCCAGCTTGCGGAAGGCTTTCCTCACCACCCGCCGCTGCCGCTCCTGCGTGAGCGCCAGGCTGGCGCGGGCCGCCCCCAGGCCGTGGCCGGGGCGCTCCTTGCTGAGCACCACCCGCGCCTCGGCGCTGCGCGGCCCCGCGTTGGGCAGCGAAGCCTCGCTGCGCACCAGCACGAAGCGCACGTTCTCCTGCTCGTCCCCCCACGCCACCCAGAGCCGCAGGATCTTCGTCTTGTTGGGCAGGATCCGCTCGAAGCCGCGCCACTTCTCCACGATGCAGTAGGAGTGCGGCGGCCCCGACAGCATCCCGCCGCCGGGCTCGGGCAGCGCCGGCCGCTGCCGCCGGTGGTGGCTGTCCTCCAGCAGCACCCGCACCACGTCCGAGCAGGTGGTCCGCCGGGAGAGCCCGGAGATCAGCTTCTCCTCCTGGCAGATCCACACCGAGATCTTCCGCTCCTCGGGCTCCATCGGGGGCGGCTGCGGGCGGGCGGCCGGGGGCCGCCGGCTCAGGGCTGGCCGGGCAGCCGCTCCATGGGGAGTGCTCCGGGGAGGCGCGGCGTCGCCCGCCCGTCCGGCTTCAGCATGGCCGAGATGCCTCCCCGCCCGCGGCACCCCGCCCGTGCGCTGCGCTCCGCCGGCCGCCCCACCCCTTCCTGCCCGGTGCGGCGGTCCCCCGGGAGGGGCCCGGCCCGGCCCGGCGCGGTGCGGAGTCTGCTGCGGCTCCCGCCCGCCGCCCGCGCTCTGGCGGGTCCCCCCACCGCCGCCGCCGGGTTTTCCTCTCCCACCACGTGGGCGCCCCCCGCGGCTCACGCCCCGGCGGCGGCCGCCGGCCCGCGGGCAGCGCCGCCCCGGCAACTCCGCGCCGAAATCCGCCGGCGCGGAAACTTCAAGGCAGGTCCGCCGTCGTCGCCGCGTCCTGCTCTCTGCCCTGCCTCTGCCGCGAAGAAGCGGCGTCGAGGGATCTTCCAAACTGCCGAGGGACAAGAGCGAATCCTCGAGCTTCAAAGCGAAAGCCAGAACTAGTGAGGAATTTCCAGTTTTAGTAAATCATCCGCCTGTAATTAGGAAGTTCATGTTTGTAAAGCAATTCGCAGATGAAATATGCAAAGGACGGGAATGTCTAAGTGTTATTAAAATACTAGCTGAGCCAGATTTTAATGGGAGCTTGCAGTGTACTTTGATGGGAACAGGATTGGTCTCCGAGCGTGGATTAAAATGAGGAGATGTAAAAAATGGTTGTGGCACTGATTTTCATGGTGCGATTGCATCATGGGGGTTCACGGACCTATGCTTTTCTACATGGTTAAAAGGTATTAAAATGGCTAAACGGGCTAAATGCTCTAAAACCTGAAGGCTGATCTGTACCTTCTCCCGGATTTTTAGAGCCAATAAAATTGGCATGCTGTGTGGAGAGGATTTTTGTGTGAATAAGGTTCGTGTCCCAGTCAGTGGAACAGAACGGAGTTACGGTATTGGAGCCTAACTACTGGAATTCTGCTGTTTGAAACAGTGAAGTTAGGGCACACAAAATAGCGAATTAACAATTCTGCAACCTAATGTCCTCCTTTCCCCTAAAGCGCACAGGCTCAGTGTGGGCAGCTGCTGCTTTAGCTTTTCCTGTATTTACCTGGAAGGAATAGTCTTGGGGAAGACAGCCTGCCTTCCGCTCTGGCTACGTAAGGCAGCTAATTACTATGGTGATTTCTGCCGTGCAGCCTCCTGTCCCATGAGGAAGTGGGCTGAGGGACCACCGAATGCCAGCATTCCTGGAGCTGAAGATCACGCAGATCATGTGCCTGCTGCTAACGTCCCTTTCCTGTATTATTGTAGGTTAAATGATTCCAAACCAAGGTGGCCACTGCACATTGCAGCGAGTGCACGCAAGGGAGGGGTGCTGGTAACAGGCTGAATTTTGCTTCCTGACCCCAGTCGCCTTACATTAAAGTTGCATATCCCTGTCCAATGGTAAAGTCTGTCACTGCTGAAGTAATTTTGCTCTCCTGATGTGTCAGAAGTGCTAGATTGCTATGCATTCTTTGTATAGAGGGAAGCGTTTGCTGATGGAAGGTTATTCCTGAGGTGTGCAGGCTTTTTGTTCAGTGTGTCGATTATGCCTAAAAGGATCATTCACTCCAGGGCAGAGGAAGGTGGGCCCAGCAATGGTAGTCCTGTAAGAGAACAAAGTGGCCTTGACAAAGGGGGTTGTAAGGACTCTGGGACAAACCTGACAGCTAACGCTGCCCCAGAATGATAGGGTGTTGAACAGGAATGGGATGTGCCATTCAGTCTTTGCCTCTGAAAGGACCAAGATAAAAAAAAACCTCCAGGAAAGTAGGAATAGAAAAGCCTTGTTGCTCTTACCAGGCTGACAGAAACTTGGAAATTCTTTGTTGTCTTCTGCAGAATCAGGTGCAGCAGAAGCGTTAATGAGACAGTGAGAAATTGTCTGACTCCTTTACTGGTGGTTCTTTGCCTTTCCCGTTTAGTTCTGATCTCATTTTATATGTATTTCCTATGGGAATGTCTGATCCTACTTTGTTCTGGCAAAGAACAATACAGGAAGAGCAGGGTGTGATGTGGAGAGACATCTTATGCTTCCCACAGGTCAAGCTGCTCCAACTTGTCTGACTGCCTGTATCTATCCAGCACCCAAGCCTGGCTTTGTGCAATGAAATTGGAAGGTGATCGTTCCATCTTTCCTTGACCACATCTCTGTGTATGGAAAACTGGCTCTGCTGCCCCAGCGAAGCCCCCAAGGCAGCATTGCCAGAGAGAGAATGAAGATGTCGGTACTTTGGTTGGAGGCAGTAAGATTAAGATTAAGGAGACAAACACTTGACTTTGGTAGGGTAAGCCTATCAGATGAGTATGTATATAATCTGTGGTTAAAAAGCTGGCATTAGAAATTTACATTGTTAGTTCTCAAGCTTAGCCCTCGGGAATTTTGTTTCAGGCTGTCTGCAGACTCAGGAAACTGCCACCAAAGCTTCAAAAGTTTGAGAGTTTAAGTACATAAGCACCTATCTGAAGCAAAGTTTGGGCCCTGCTGTGCTGAAACCCAGAAGACAACTGAATGCATGCAACCCTTTGCCTTTCCTCCAAGGATCTTAAACCATCCTGCAGAGGAAGATAGTGTTGTTATCTCATTTTTACAGATGTTATGGCATAAAGGAGTCAAGTGCCTCGCCTAAGGTTATATAGCGAGGCAGTAGCAGTGTCACAAAGTAAATCAGGTTCCTTCACTCTGGTGCCATTAGTCACTGAACTTGACTGCCTGGTGCTCTGCCTCCTTCATCTCCTTCTTTTAATTATTCCATGAGAAAGGGAGATGAGGAAGTATGCATTAGTTCAACAACTACAGAGGGTGATAAAATGAAAGTGCAAACTCAGCAGATGATATATTCTGCATCTCCATGAGGCAATAGGAGGCAGTGGCATTAGAGCCTACTTCAGACATCTACCTGGCGAAGGCAAATCTCCTCCTTCAGTTGACTGTGCCTGCAGACCTGCAAGCCTCAACAGTGACAGGCAGAGAGGCTGTGTCATTCAAATATCAAATTGGAGGGAAGGACAGTTGTTCCTCTCTTCACTCCCTTCCCCACAGAGCAGTGATGTATGAGGTCTTCTGCAATTTCTGAAAAGAGTGTATCGCACAATTTAAAGCTTAAAATGTAATAAACATCATCTTCTGTAATCCAGAGGCTGTTTCTGTACTGCTGGATCAATGCACAGCTGTCAGCAGGCTCTGCTTCTGAAGCGCGAACTTCCTTGACAGAATGCTATCCAGAACATCACTGCGTAGCATCTGTTTCTATGATTTGTTTAATTAATTGCAAAAATACAAAGTTGATGATACTCTTAACAGCCGCCTAACCTCTAAAAGGAGATTTATGAGTTTAACATTTTAGGCTGTGTTGAAAAGTCCAAGCCCAGGTAGAGTCTAGTTTATTTTTGCCCACTGCAGAAGAATTACAAGGCCGAGTGTTGGGAAATAAGCTGTATTCTGGCGTTTCACATGAAGTTCATGAAGTTCTTTCTCTTCTCTCTTTTTTTTTTTTTTGAGATGTGCAAGTAAATTACCAAGTCTTTTATGATAAGAACAGCATTTCCCATTATAGGGTTGGATAGTGAGGTGTGTCTGTTTCTTTTTTTTGTTTCTTTTTTTTTTGAGCTGAGCTACCAGAATGAAATTGCAGCCCTGATATTTTTAATAAATAAAATGATGCAAAACTTGTGAATACTTTGAATCTAAAACAAATAAATGAAAATGGATTTTCTGCTTCCATAATTCATATACCAGGAAAGTGGAGGAAGTCTCCCAAAACTGTATTTGAGACACAGAATTAATTCCTTTCAAAAGCATTTAAATGGACAAAGTGTAGGGATTCGGATTCAGGGTATTCTTCTGTTTTTCCACAGTGAAGTTGCTTTTACTTTTCAGATCACTCTCAGGACAATTTAGTTATTTTTCCTGAGGTTACAGTTCAAAAGAATACAGTCTAAGTGAGATGAGTAAAGGCAGGCTGCAACTGGTAATCTATTGAGCCATCACTGTCTGGAGAAGTTACTCTTTGTTGTGATGCTGAACAGCAACACTGCTTTACCGGCTCCACTTCCTATGTTCCTGTTAATCTTATTTTGTGAGGTTTAGCTGTTGGTCACTTATACTTGCTGCTTTCAAACATTTTGCCTCAAGAAACATTGATGAAGTCAATACACAATTTGACTGCTAGCATTGCAGACTTCCGTAACGCTTGCTTGCCTTTACAGATACATGAATAGTGGAAGGTGCTATTGACCCTATGGGTCACTCTCTCACGGATGCTTTTTTCTTTTGTACCTAGTTTTTCCTGAAAGCATAAAGCTGAATAACCAAATCATGTTGTGAATAACCAAATCATCCCTAGTTAGCATGCATAGAATGAAGCGTTTGAAAAACTACCTATTAGCAGGAGTATTCAACTTTAGTCAAAATAGTTCATAGGCTTAGACTTTTATTTCAAATAAAGTTGTTTAGGTTGTATCTGAACAGCTTTAGACATAAGAGAAAGCTTCTTGCTTTCAGGTTTTCTGTTGAAGCCACTGAAGGAACTGGCACTTTTGATAAAGATGACTTTTAAGGAGAGTAATGAACTCTTGATCTGCTTCTGTAAGCTACAAGCTCTGTGAACATTTGATCCACTTCCTTCCATTTCTTGCATCTGATGTGTACTGTCTTGCTTCTGAATGCCCCCTATGCAACCAGTACAGCTGACATATGCAATCTGGAGTAATTCTTTGCTTCACATTGCTGATGATACTTACATGCTTGTGTGATCCATTTGGGAAGACTGTGGTGTGGTCTGTTTGAATAATAGATGCCAGTGCTGGGTTAAGCTGCTTTGACTACTTTATCCAACTTCTTCTTTTTTAATGTGCACACACCCAAACTACAAATGGGTATGTCAGGAGGAAACTGTCTTCCAGTGAAATCAGTGGGGGCTGCATGGGTAAATCCCTTTGCAGTGCTTTGAAAATGCAGGCATGTCTATAGACTACCATTAAAGAAAATTATGATGACGTATATTTATATTACAGTACAGCCTGGAAGTCTTGATGTGCTAGATGTAATGTAAATGCATGGGAAGAGACTATCCCTGCCTCGAAGGCTTAACTAATGTCACGCAGCACGTTAGGGGCACAGCAAAGATCAGCACTAAGAATTCCGATTTCCAACTTCTCATCTTTGAACCCAGCTTTTAACAGCTTGTTTTTGTTTGTTTGTTTATTATGTGCTTACAACTCTTAGGATGAAAAAGAATCCCTCTCCCTTTACACCCTATGTTTCAGATTTTATTTTCTGACTGAATGCTATTTAGCATAAATGAAAAAGTAATGCAAAAGTAATTGAACAGAGCAAAAACCAACTTTTTCCCGTATAATGTACATAATAGATATACAAAGCTTTGATTCTAACACTAGTATGCTTTGGGGGAGAATATGAGAAAGATCAGACTCAAATGATGGCTATAACCTTCTTACTCCAAAACCATTAAATGTATTTGAAAATGGTTCAGTATTACTCTAATAACTTAGTTTTAGCTTAAATACTTAGTCTTCATTGATCAAAAAAGGAATCAAGAATTAGGTGTAGTGACATTCCTTTCCTCAGCAAACATCCTTAGTGCAAATATGACAATTTTTATTATTTAGCACTTGTAGATTCTTTGCTTAAACAGTTCTCTTATCCCTCGAGAAAATGCTTGAGGCTCTCACAGTGATTGTTTCTTCAGTTTTGACCATTAAGCTCAAAACAGATATACTAGGTCATTCATTATCTTATTGAGATTATCAGGAAGGCTTTTAACTACTTTGGGGCGAAAATATTCTTGCTGACTTTTTTTCCCTGCTAACTTGTGAATATCCATTAAAATATACCTTCTCTTCTTCCCGAGTAAGTATGCGCTGTGGCCTCAGTAACACAGATGATACAGGCTTTCCCATATAGACGCTCAGATGACCTCTTTTGCAGGTCAGTCATATACGTATGGAAGGGGCTTGAGCTTCTCGGCCTTAATGGGGGTGATGATTAGTGAAAGGTTCTCCTGTTGTTTTTTCTGTACAGGTCACGTAGAGGAGCTGCTCTCACTCTGGTGGGATTGATGACAAAACTCGTGAGAGGTTTCACTGGCAGCTGGCCCTAGAGTGCTGGTAGTTGGAAACGTTAGTTAGGCATGAAACAAACATCTGTTTTCATGCTGGCAATGTGAGTAATATGGTTCCTCAACATAACTGCCGTGAAGAAAGAGGCCCCTGATCAACCTTGGCATTGCATTTTGGCAAGCATGTCCGACTCGCATGTGCTCACAGGTATACTGTATGCACTACATTTCTGTAAGGCAATTCTTGCAGGTACAAAGAAAGGATTTGAATTTAATTATATATTATTTGAGCTGGAAAACAGTTAGTGACGTACGTTCCTGTCTGTGACTATGAAATGTGTATTCTCATTACCCTACAAACACATTCACTCAGAAATTTGTAAGAATCAAAAGTTTTGTGTGCAAACATAGGCTTTGTCTGTATATGTGTGTGGATCTCTTTTGTGTTTGGATTTAGTGACATCCTTTTCTCCAGTGAAATACATTGCAGGGAGCTTTCTAAAAGTGTCAGAAACCACCCTGAAGTGAGAGATGATAAAATCAGAGTGTATTATTGCAGTAAGATGCTTTGTCAGATTAGAATGAGGACAAAGGAATTCTCAGTGTTGGAATGAACAGAACTTTCAGTATTTCCAGTACTACCGTGAAGTTTTCTGGTTTTGAAGTCTGTCCTATAAATGTATTTAGCAGGCAATCTGTTTTACCTGTTCTGTTTGTAGGATCAATAGTTGATTTCAACTTTTATAGTACAGACTTATATTCGGATAAGAGTTTAAATATGTAGCTATGAATCCATGTGTAAGAAGTGCAATTTACTTTTCATATATAATGAAATCCTTACTGGATTAAGACTGTGAGATTATTGCATTCTCCAGCCTCATTCTGTCCAGCTGTGGTCTTTCTAACTCTTTGCAGAAAACATTCCCAAAGCCTTGCTTCTGAACTGTTGTATTATTACCCCAAGACATTTGTATCTTTGACCCATTTCTAAACATTTTTATTTTGTATTCTTGGTAGATCATCATAGTACTAGCCTAAGTTGAACAAAGCCTTTGTGAGTAGTTCAAGTGAGTAAATAAAATTCATAGATGAATAAATAAGGATGCTTTACAAATTATTTCAACAAAAGGTAATGCAAAAGGACTTAAAGAGAATATGAAGCTGCATATAGACTGTGTATATTCATGCGGCCCCCGACCCCATTCTGACATTAACAGTGGCAGCTGGATTAGGTCCAGAGGCCAGAAGTCTCTTTAGAAAGAAAGATGATTTCAATGATGCTTTTCTTTCCCTTGAGCAGATATGTCTTGGATGGGTTCCATCAACAGAAAATAAAATGACATGCAATTTAAGCTGGTGGAAAAATTTGAGTGGTAATACGCAATGTGAGAAAGGAACCTCAGTTAAAGTAATGTGGAAAAAGCCCTGGAGTTGCATGCATGCAGCAGGGAAATAGAGTGTGTTATTCTTTGAAGCATGGCTTTCCTGAGAGTCCCAGGAAGACGGTGTGATCTAAGGAAATGCTCAGTTTCTCTCAGGATGGCCCAGCACAGGCCTGAAAAGTAACATTGTAGGAGGCACCTGAATTGTTTAGCACTTGTTACATTGCTATAAATTATTTTTTTCTTTATAATTTTCCTCAGTTTAATAAGATAGCATGATCCCTAGCTAATCCATAAGTATTAAATTGTAATGAAAGCAATGGAGAGATGACAGCAAGTGCAGTACAAAGAAAATAAGAAAAGAAAAATTCCAGAGATGTCAAGAAAATCAGTTGTATCTGGCAGTTTCTGGAGTTTTGTTTTAAAGGAAGTGACAGCAACATTGATAAAAACAAGAATTGACACAGCACTGTAAAATATAGTGAATGATCCTGGCAGAAGTGGGGACTATCTGGAGCTGGTGTCCGTGTAGTGGCAACCAAGTTTTTAGAAGGCCTAAATCCTTGCAAAACCATGCAGATATTATGTGCAACAAGTGAAAAGACTTGTTAATAATGTGCCTGCCCTTCTGTATAATGCTGTGCTTTTTGCATAAGAGATTTTTCAGGTTAGCTTACAAATTGACAACTGTATTAAAAGTGAGATTGTATCTGCCTCATTTACTTGTCACTCAGGAAAGAATGATACTCCATCCATCATCAGCTCCTTGTGCTGCAGTGGGCCGCTGCATTGTAATTCTCTTGTTATTGTAAAGAGCCTCCAGTCTTATCCTTTACTTTATAAACAATTCTCAGGGAGCCTCATGGGGCTTCTGAGGTGGGTGTAGGTTCTGCTGGCAGCTGATTACTCTGGATGCCTTGCATGCATTTCTACTGAGTGCTTGTAAAGTCCGTTGTCAAAAGCTGACTATTCATTGGGAAAAATAACACCAGCAGGCCACATTTACAGTGTTTCCTGTTGACTGGCCATTAATGACTGAAGAGTCATAATTTTTTAATGATTTACTGTTTCCCAACTGAAAAGGCTGCTGTTGTAATGGAGCATATGTATTTTACATCTACTAAGGATTTGATACTTATGTATCACTAATTAGTACATATAAGAGTAAATAAAGTTAATTTGGGTCGTTTTTATATGCAGAAAACAAATGAGTCTCTTACTTCTACTAGGAATATTCATCATAAATCAGATTTTTAGTAGCTTAAAGTAAATTAACTTCTTAAAGCTATGCTGACTTACGTCAGCCTAAGATTTGGTTCAGACACCCTTTTGAAGCTGTATTACCTACAGTTTCTTGTTCTTGTAATTCATGGCAACCTTTGAATCCTGTGTACTTTGTTTTAGCAAGGAAGCTTAACTTGATTTATCATGATAAAATGCACTTTTAACTCTAAAACTTTGTCAGCTACTTGTTTTTAAGGAGATGGCACTGTATAAACCAATACTATTTGAACTGAAAAAAATCTTAACTACAGATTTTAAATCCCACATTGTTATGACAAGTCCTCTATTCTTTTCAGTCTTTTATTCCTCCATTTCCTTTCTATCCTGCTTGTACCAGCATCAGTCATTGGTTTTGGCAGTGTTTCTTAACACAGATACGAGGAACGAAAGACAGCCTTTGAGCATGGAAAGTTAAGTGACTTTTCTCCATCTTAGAGTTTTAGCAGTCTTGACAGCTTGAGGTCTGTTTTTCCTAAGGAACTTGTCAGTATTCAATGTACTGCTCATAGATAGAGCTTCAGAGCTGCTTTCTGCTTATATCCCTGTGCTTTGGGTATCCAGTCTCCTAACACCCTTCTTGACCACTGCTGTGCCTCATCTAGCTTCACTGAACCACTCCTACTCTGGATTATGAAAAGTGCTATATAAAAATAACAAAGAAAACCAACCATTTTAAATAAATAAAAAAAAAAACATCACTGTGGGTTTGTTGTTTGGTTTTTTTTTTTAAAGAAAAAAAATGAGAAAAAGAGGATAGGAAAGGAAGCCTCACATATTTGGCAGAAACCCTAACATTAGTAGCATAGAAGCAGTGTCAGGAGTGAAAAATAGACCTTACTGAAAACCCCAGGAGAATTATCTTCTCAATGAGTGAAGGCTTGATCCAGAAAGATCTTGGGTTGCTGCCACAGGCTTCAAGGGAGGCTGGAGGTGCCCAGAGCTATATGGCACAATCCTCCAATCTTCATAGCCTAGGAGAAGTTCAGGTCTCATCTTTCCCGTATTAGAATACATGCTTACTCATACTGCAGCCCAACTTAGTGATATGAAGCCTTTTGGCTAACAGTTGAAAGGAAGCTGACATCCTATATTGAGGTGTTTGACAGCGAGATTCTTAAAATACAGCAGGCTAAATCCTGAGAGATGTAGCCCACCTGCAGCTCGGTGCCCTGGTATAACACAATGATTGGTGTGATAGAAATAGAAACGTCTCGGTATCCACAGAGCTTTCACCATCTTTATGAGAGTGGATTTGTATGAAAAATTTTAATCGAAGAACTGAAATGCATGAAATTTTTTGAGTAATTTTCCCAGACTTTCTGTTATATATGGTTTTCTTTATTCATAGGCCTAATTGTGGTTTCCAAATGACGGGTCAGAGGCCTTCAGGTAAGTAGAGCTCTAGAAAGGTGACAGCCAGGGCCAGGGTCCTGTCAGGCTGATTACTGTATAGGCACATAGTTAGAGATGTATACCCTTCAGGAGTGGGTCTAGCTAAAGGTATGCAGGAGAAAGAGAGCAACTACACTTCCGTTTTACAGAGAGAGAAAGAGGATGCAGAAATAGACCAGGTAAGTTTGAAAATGTGCTGGCTCTGGACTTCTAACTTATGCCTTTGAAAGCCAGCTCTTCAGTGGTGGACTTGCCTGAGTTGGAGGGTATTGAGCTGGTGGCCCCAGCCCAGGGCACAGAGGGTCAGCTCTGTGCCCTGAAGCCAGAGATGCAATCACCTTCCCTATTTCTGGCCTCACTGCACCACTACCAGCCGTGACAAGCTGGTGCGGGCCAACTAATGATGAAGCAGTGACTTCCACAACCATTCCTTTGGGGATTACTGCCCTTTAGTGGCCTATTTCTACGATGCTGTAGCATCTCCCATAACTGATGTGCTGCAGTTGTCCATCCCGCACCCAGGTGTTTGAAACCTGAGTTTGTTTGATGAGTGGAGGGTGGTGTGGGCAGGATGAAGGATGAATATGGATGTGTAATGGAATTGACTTGAATTCTCTCTAGCGTTATTTGGCTCCTGCCTCTCTTTTCCTTTTCAATCAGTACAGTAGAAAATTCTTTTGAAGGGAGATAATTTTACAAAGTGCTGAGTTCAGTGTTCCAGAGCCTCTGGCATTCAGCAGGAGACTTGCATGCTTTTAATCTATCTCCTGTGTTCCTATATTAAAGGAAATGTTTTCAAAGTGATTCGAGCAAGTTACTTGTGTGAAACCTGTTAACACATAATAGGATATACGCGTGTAACAGTTATTTCACTTTCAAAGTTTGCCCTTAGGAGCAGAAAAGATTTCTCATTGCTAGAAATACTTTTTTTCTTAAAAAAAAAAAAAAAAGAAAAAGAAAAGAAAGGGGTCCTGTATGTGATTTTTCATTCCTGTCTCTCTTCTGCTGGCTTTAATCATGCGAACCTCCCACCAAGGTCAAGGGGAGTTCTGGCTGATTTACAGACTACAGGAACTGGGAAATTGATGCAGAGTTAGCGACTGTCTCCATAGGACTGAGGGGCACAGTGGAGGCAAGAAGCAAATCTTAAACCCAGGAACCTTCTCAATCATTACCTCTTTGCCAGTGTTTCACTCCTTGAGAAGATCCCCACTATTTGAAGGGAGAATTCTTTAAGAGATCCTGCCCACATGATTGCAACATTCTCCTGTCAAAGAGCTGATCTTGTAACCATGCGTTTGGGCGGGTGAACGCTCCCATTTCCCAGTGGGTTGGAGAATGCTGAAGTGAGTAAGTCACACAGACAGTTTTGATAGGTTGCCGTCAAGGTGAAAAGTGTATCTTAAGCATGCATGTATGATGTTGCTTCTTACAATTTCAGTTTTGCTAAGAAATGTGATTTCTTCAACATTTTATCTCTACTGAAAATAGATAAAATTTCAGCTATGACAAATTTTAAAACCATCTGTGGAATGGTATCTATCCATGTGGTGTGTTGTGGCAAACCCAAGCTTATACCTCTTTCACAGAAAGGTTAGCCACCTCCTATTACTGAAGAGCAGCTGACATGCACTGATCAGTTCCCAGGTGAAGCAGCAGTTCACAGCTTCCATGGTCTGTGGTGTCCAAGACAACGCTAGGACCCGCATTTCCAGGTGGGAATGCAGGGCGTGAGTGGGTCAGGGTATGTGGGGAAAGAGCAAAACGGGCTGGGAGTAATGTGGGCAGTATGAATTTTGGGAGGAAAGGATTCCTGGCTTGTAATTATTAGGTGAAATGAGAGGCATGAAGATCTTGGTATGTAGCATGAGGTAAGAAGTTAGAAAACGGAGCACAAAGGGTTTGTCAGTCATAAGTCATAGAGAGTAGAGGATACCCGATGGGACAGTCATGGAGTAGCAGCCTTATTTGTGTCCATAAAAAGTATGGAACACTAGCAGACAACTGGAATTAAAACATGCCGTTGTTTGTTTTCGTTCGTCATTACTTCCCATCAGGAGTAATTGAGCAAAATACGTTTCTTTGTGGTGACTCTGCTGCTCAGTCCTGCAAAATCTCAAGAGTCGGTGTCTGTTGAGCCAACATCTGTTGTAGACCACATAACTCCAGCCTGATGCTTGAAACCCTGGTCTTTTCTGCTCATTCAGTGAATTTTTGGGGACCAAATGCCTGAGAACTTCTTAGGTAGCCCTAGCTTTTAGCTAAGACTTTACTGATACTCAGTGCTTATCAGGATATCATTAGTTCTGTATAGTATAAATATGCAGTACTAGGCCAATCTTGAAGCACTGTAAAGTTTGCGTCCTCTTTAGAATCATAGAATCATTCAGGTTGGAAAAGACCTTTAAGATAGAGTCCAACCATAAAGTTTAATTCCCTTAAGCTGGTGGAAACCTCTCTAGAGATACAGTAGTGGGGAGCAACAGTGATCAAGTGGGGCAGAGCATGTTTGCTATTCTGCCTTATTCTTCTGTTCTGAGAAACTCCCTCTGCTTCCCTTTACCTGTCTGTACTTAGCAGCATGCTCCGCTCTGGGCTTGTTTCATGATGGAGCAGGGGAGGCTGAGGTCAGAGGTTTGGCTGTATCAAGAGCAATGTGACAGAGTTGTGTGTGAGAGATGGCCATTCAGGGAATGAACAGTTTGCTGTCTGCTCAGCACAACGTGACACTGTTGCTGTGATTTTGGTGTAATCATAGGAGAAAAGTGAAAGGTCCACAAACAAAAAGAAAAAACAGAACAAAAGAAAAAAAACAAATGGGAGAGGAAGGGATATTGCTAATAACATTCCTGCTTGGGAAATCAGACTATGATCTTTTGCTGAGTGGGGTGTATGCACCGCCATTTAACTACTTTTGCATGACTTATTTGACATTTCCAGTTGGATTTGCCCGAATGTATCTCTAGCGATAAAATGTGGCAATGTAACTTACTCGTCCTCCCTCCTAGAAAGAAAAGCCCACTGCTGATTTTCTTATTTCACATTCCATCAGTACGTCTGCTACTGCCCTGCTTTGTGTAGAAGTAATTTTTCTGCAAGTCTTTTTCATCATTAGAGTTCCTTCTAGTTTGAACAGCTGCTCACACTGGTTGGGCTAAGATTTAGGCCAGTGAAGTAATAGGATCTCCTTCCTAAAAGGATATTGAGGAGAAGGATTTCCCCCCTCCTTCCTTCCATGCTGTTTGACCTGGCACCTACGTCCCACCTTGCTCTGCTCTGCATTGTTCAGCTGCTTCTGCAATACACTGATGCACTTGCTGTTGTTTTATTGCTATTTTTTTTCTCATTGGCTTACTATGGGTTAAAAATGGGCAGCGATTTGTTCCATTTCAGGGGTCAAAATGAGTTCATGCAGTGTCAGAGAGAACAATGTCACTCCATGGCTTCTAGATGATATCAGCCTCTTGCCGAGCCTGCTCCAAAGCCCAGTGGAGTCACTGGGAGTCTGGTGGTGGCTTGGTCCGATCCATAATCCTCCTTTCACTATGGAATTAACACATCAATTCTTAGGTCTGTGTTTCAAAGTATATTAAATGTTATGAATTGTATATCACAGACTATACTGGAATGGCTCCAAATGTACCTTACTCCCACTCATTTTCTAATTGTCTCCCAGCTGGGCCTTGGGCAAGCTCCGAGCACCACAGCAGTGTGGGTGGCATCAGTATGTCTCCTCCTTGTGGCAGTAGGCACCAGCTCTGGTTGCTGCTGTTCTCCATCCCCTTCTAAGACCACTAGCCAACAGGTACCTTCTGTCTTTCTGCTCAGAGGGAATTTCACTAACTTGGTGAAATTGAGGTTGCTAAACTGCTCTCTGTTATATTCCAAAAGTCATGGCAGTCTGGTGAGGTCCCCACTGGCTGGAAAAGGGGAAACATAATCCCCATTTTCAAAAAGGGAAAGAGTGATGAACCAGGGAACTATAGGCCAGTCAGTCTCACCTCCGTGCCTGGTAAGATCATGGAGCAGATCCTCCTGGAGGCACTGCTGAGACAGAAGAATAACAAAGAGGTGATTGGGTAAAATCAACACAGCTTCACCAAGGACAAATCATGCCTGACAAACCTGGTGGCCTTCTATGAGAAGGTCACAACATCAATAGACAAGGGGAGAGCAACTGACGTCATTTACCTGGACCTGAGCAAAGCCTTTGACACTGTCTCGCATGACATCCTGGTCTCCAAGCTGATAAAATACGGGTTTGATGGACTGACAATTCAGTGGATAAAGAACTGGATTGACGACCACACCCAAAGAGTGGCTGTCAATGGGTCCATGTCCAAGTGGAGGCCAGTGACAAGTGGAGTCCCTCAAGGATCAGTACTGGGACTGGTCTTGTTTAGCATCTTCGTCAGTGACATGGACAGTGGCATAGAGTGTACCCTCAGCAAGTTTGCCAACGACACCAAGCTGTGTGGGGCGGCTGACACACTGGAGGGAAGGGACGCCATCCAGAGGGACCTTGACAGGCTGGAGAGGTGGGTCCATGCCAACCTCATGAAGTTCAACAAGACCAAGTGCAAGGTCCTCCATCTGGGTCGGGGCAATCCCAAGCACCGATACAGGCTGGGCAGTGACTGGCTTGAGAGCAGCCCTGAAGAAAAGGACTTGGGGGTGCTGGTAGACGAGAGGCTCAACATGAGCCATCAGTGTGCACTAGCAGCCCAGAAGGCCAGTCGTATCCTGGGCTGCATCAGGAGAAGTGTGGCCAGCAGGTCAAGGGAGGTGACTCTCCCCCTCTACTCCACTCTTGTGAGACCCCACCTGGAGTACTGCATCCAATTCTGGAGCCCCTACTACAAGAGAGATATGGATGTGCTGGAACATGTCCAGAGAAGGGCCATGAGGAGAGCTGGAGCACCTCTCCCATGAGGACAGACTGAGAGAGTTGGGGTTGTTCAGTCTGGAGAAAAGAAGGCTCTGAGGAGACCTTATAGTGGCCTACCAGTATCTTAAGGGGGCCTACAAGAGAGCTGGTGAGGGACTTTTTAGGATGTCAGGTAATGGTAGGACTAGAGGGAATGGATTAAAACTAGAGATGGGACGATTCAGACTGGATGTTATGAAGAAGTTCTTCACCATGAGGGTGGTGAGACACTGGAACAGGTTGCCCAGAGAAGCTGTGACTGCCCCATCCCTGGAGGGGTTCAAGGCCAGGCTGGATGGGGCTCTGAGCAACCTGGTCTAGTGGGAGGTGTCCCTGCCCACGGCAGGGGGGTTGGTTTAAGGTCCCTTCCAACCCTAATAATTCTATGAAATATATTCCTTGAAGAGGTGAATGGGAACTGCTTTCCCAGGAGACGTGGTATGTGGTGCCCCACAAAGCCTTAACTCAGTCACTGTCCTTCTGATACTGTTGATTTCCTCAGCAGTGTCCGCTGTAGATTGTTGGATGCACACAGTATCGCATCTCTAATTTCAGATTCCTGACAGAGTTTTGTGTCTCCAGTTTGCAGCTACGTCCCCAGTCTGCTCACGGTCACTAACTGATCCTGCCTGCCCTCGTGGATGCCAGCAGAGCATGAAAGCTGTGATGCCCTGTCTTCTGCGTGGGTCTGTGCTCTCCCACCCTCAGGGACCCTCGCATTTCCACGCAGCTCCAGCGGGCTCTGTCACGACCTGCCACTTCTCTCACCCGCGCAAAGTCCCAAGCGGCTTAAAACGCGCTTGCCGGTCACTGGGCGGGACGGCTCCCGGCGGCTTCCCGCTCCCGCCAGCCTGCAGCCGTGCCCGGGGCTGGGGATGCCCTGCAGGCCACGGCGGCGGCGACCCTTCGCCGGGCCACCGGCTGCCGCCGACGCGCTTCCTGCGCCGCCGCTCCCCGGTCTCTGCTGCCCCCTGCCGGCGCGCGGCGACGGCCGCTGGGGAGCCGTTGGGTGACCGTTGGGATGTGAGGGGGCGCGTGCCGGCCGGGGTCGCCTCATGGCGGTGTCCGAGGGGTGCTGCCTGCCGGGCGGGCAGCGGGCCGGCAGCCACCCGGCCTTGCCCTGGGCTTTCCTGAAGGAAACGCGGCGCTGCTGAAGCGGCCGGCAAGGGCAGTTTTGCGTTGGTCGGGATCTGGGCTCCAGCCAGGAAGCCCTTGGCCGCCCGAGTGCGAGGGAGCCCTGGTCTTCACCAGTGCTTCTGCGCAGTGCTTGCTTTCACTCAGGTAAAAAGCATTCGGTATCCTCCTTAAAATCAGAGAGCTCCGTTTCAGCCTGTCCAGCCGGAAAAATCTCCTGCATATCTAAATTCCTGCCTGTGGCACCGTGGTTTACCTTAGTGTGCGTTTTTGCCTACTTCTGCGTCACCAGAATGCAGGTTGCCCACTTCGCATTCAGCTGAGCTTGGGTAAATCTGAATCTTTACAACAATTACAGGTTGTTCAAAAACAACAGGAAAAATAGTTTCCTGATGTGACATTTTCCCCCCAGAATACTTTTCTCTAACAGATTCCTGAGGTCTTCTCAGGACAACGGGTCCTTGGTTTCATTTTCAGAGGTTGAGCAAGGTAGAGAATCAACCAACACACAGGGAAAGAGCAGAATGGACAAGAACGGCTCCTGCTTGTGCTGTGAGGTCGCGGAAGAGCTCCAGAGCCAGTCTCTCATCACAGGGCCCCAACAGGGATCATGCCAGCTTGGGAGGCTCTTTGTTATGGTGGAGTTTTCCTCTGCAACCCAGCCTGGAGAAAGCTATGCTTTGTCTTCAGTGTATCTTCACATTACTGAAAAGAAACCTTTAGCACAAACTGTATCATCTTCTGGCATCAGATAATAGTTTGGTAAGCTAGTACAAGAGTTAACTAAAAAAGCATCGTCTGCACATTTTGATCTGAACTCTTACCTCTTTACCAAAGAAATTTATTTTGAGACCCTGTAAAGATGGGTGACTGGCTACAGGGCTGCATGTATCAAGGAAAGGTCAAGACAGTCATGACAGTACTGGAGCCCAGCTCTGCCAGATCTCAGCACCAGGGTCCACCCACACGCAGCAAATCAGCTGCAGGTTCCCACCGCTCCATGATACGCATATCACATGCTGGCAGTGGATAGATTTGCATACATTTTACTGGTAATGAAATTAAATTAAATTAAATGGAATGTAAAAAGAGGAAAACTAATTAAGTGTTGTAAATATGATTGCAAGAGAGAATTCATTCATTAAAGTACTGAGAAGTGAGGCAAATTCTTATTTACAGTAATTTACCTTGTGTTTTGCTGTGAGGATTATAAATTTAGTTGCAGACTGCTCTGATGGTAAGCTGATTCGTATTTAGCAAGGTGTTACCTTTAAATCAAAGTGGGCTCTTGAAATTAGTGAATTACATATTTAGAGTTAAGGACGTGATCAAATATTTTGACAGCCAATTTTTCTGGTTTTCTGTTCAGCATCAGTGGGAATTTTCTATGTGTTGAAACTGAACTCTATGCTTCTTATTGCTCATCATGGTTAAAGGAAGTGATTTTACTCTCCTAATCAAATCTCTTACTTCTGAAGGTAGCGTGATCATTTCCCTGCATTAGCCATCAAAACTGTTTGTGCCAGGAGCTGGATGATAAGATCCGTCTTGCAGTCAACACCTCATGTTGTGGAAAGGAGGAGTACCTGAAGAGATATTCCTATGGGATGGGCAAAGGGTCCAGAAAGTGTCTTTCACAGTAAAATTTGGACTTAGTGGTTTTTGCAGAAGCAGCCTCCATCAGTTTGGTTTTCTCCTCTCCATCTGCAACCTTAAATATTGACCATAGTAGCTTATTAAGGCCAGAGGTGGACTCTAGCTATGGTGGTAATAAACAGCTCTAACAGCAGAACGTCAAGGAACACTATTATTCCTATTTCTTAGCCCCTTTGACATCTAGCTTAGGGGCAATCATTTTTATATAGCTCCAAGTTCAGTGTCCCTAGGGAGTCCTATGTAAAAGGATTCAAAAGAAGTTTTACGATTTCTCCCTCATGCAGTATATCTATGTTAAACCTGGGTATAGCAAAGTGCTGTTAGGATGCTTCTTAGAAGTATTTAATGGGGAAGCATTAGAAAAATCCTTCTTTTGTTACAGAGCAGATGAGGTTTTCCACCATTCCTTACTCATTCTTCAGATCAAATACAACTTTCTAAATAACCTTATTTAGAGTCTTAACTCAGAAAATGACATATATTGAGACCTGCAAAGATGTATCAAATGACTTACTGTCTGCAGTCGAAGACTTGTACTCTAGTACCCCTCCCAAATACTCCCAAATACTCAATTTTTTCTCTCACGTTCATTATATATGGTGTACGTTATTTCCTTCAGGCACATAAACTTTCATCTACCTCCAAATCCATCTTATTTTGTTGCAGTATATAACACTTGCCAGTGGACTTACTGTCAAATAAAATTTACTTCTCATATTTCATATGTTGTTGTGGAGAAACACAGAACTTGGCAACTGTTGTAACTATTTAGGTATAGTACTCCACATGGTCATGGAGTGCCCCTTCCTTTAACTGGCCCTTTTACTGCTTGGTACTTAATTTTATTTAGTTTTTCGAAATGAGACAGGAGCTAACCATCCCTGCAGTGCTCCATTAGACTCTCACCTCTTCTAAGACTTTGCTGCTGATCTTTATCCTTTGTTTATAGAGCTTCTGCCAATTTTCCATCCTGTGACTGCTTATGTCTGAGGCAGTTTGAGTACAACAGGGAGCTGCTGTAGCAATTGCCTTAAAATCCCCAAAGCAAATGCCTGTTGTACTCATTGCATCCACTAATTCTGCAATCCAGTGGAAGTGAAGTTTGTGCAACAAGATTTCTTTGCAAGTACACATTGTTTATTGCTCAGAGTTGCAGTCTTTGCTAGATGATTTGTAAATTTTGGCTCTAGGTATTGTTGATATTTTACAGGTGTCTGAAGTAATTGTGAGGATTACTGGTGCTGTACTTGCTTCATTCGTTTGTGGCATATACTGCCGTGCTGGTAATTTCTTTAGTGAATGTTCCAGTGACATCCACAGTGATGTACTTCGGGGCTGGTGGCATTTTTAGGAACTGACATTAATGTGAGGTCAGAATTTCATCCCCTGGTGTGTGAGTGTTTATTTCCTGTGTATTTTACAGTATATTTGACCTGAAATAGCTTTGTATTTGAGGCAGAACTCCCACACTGTTGTGCCTATGGTCTTATCAGCAGTTCTGATTCACTGGTTTTCTTGGTTACTCTGTTGGGTGTTTTTTCATGACTATTTCACAAATGGTCAGATATAAGCAAAACAAGCTTAATAGACACACAGACAACAAAAATCCCTGCTGTTATTCATGATCCCCCCACTTGGAGAGCTTCGATTATTTGATAGTATTTAGGCTCATGTACTGCTTTTCATCTCAGAGTGCTTTATAAGCATTAACTAATTAATTCCTATTACTGGTAAGCAATCTATTTTTTTTCCTATTCCCAACCCCATCCTCTCTCCACCCACCAAGACATACAGATCAATCTCTAGACCCTTCACTAGAATTGGAGCTGGAGTGACTAAGCAGTAAAAATATTTGCATCACAGGTTTAGCGATCTGGTCTGCCAAAAAAGCCACTCACCATTTCCTCGGTATTCAAGGCACAAAGGTTACCAAGACTGAGTATAAGTTACATTGATTCAGTGTCACTAGAGAAAAGTCTGATAAGCACAGCCCTTGAGGGCTGGTTCTTTAATGACAAAGAAGCAAGAGGTTTCAGCATGAGTTTTGGAAGTTACAGCTGCCATTAAGAATGTGCATATTTTAAAATATTGAAAAATATATCAGTCAAGAACATACACAGGGGCATCATCTAAAAGTCTGGTAGTCTTCTGTTAGATTGATTTATTTGATTGATTAGAGTGTTTGTTTTGGGAAGACTTTGATACTTTGTATGTATTCTGTCCCCATAGCAAATACACCTGTATGAAATACAGATGTGCATCATCTCTTCAGTTCCCTGCATTAGGTGGTACAAAGGCAGAGCTTCCCCTTTCACAGCAGTCACATCTTTTGTTTCAATTCAGTGGCAATTCAATGCAAGTGGCATTATGACCAGCAGGAGGAGGAAAACTGACTGAGGGCACAGCCTCCAGGTACCAGCTGGGCGTCTTTGGTCTCAGTGTAGTGTTTGTTCATGGGTTCCCACTAAATATAAACATCACACTAGGTAGGAATACCAGCATATAGAACGTAGCAGGATACTAAGAACTGAACAGTGCTACACAGTGTGTGTGTGTGTGTTTGTGTCTTAAGGCAGATGCGGTTTCATCATGGCTGAATTGATACCACTGCACATCAATGTAGAATTCCCTTTTCTGTTTTTTGGAGGGTTTTTTTGTTTGTTTTGTTGTTGTTGTTGTTTTGGGGGGGTTTGGTGGTGGTTTTTTTTTTTTAAGTAGAAATTCAGCATTGCCAAATTAAACTTGCATAACAAAAACTTCTTCCTTCAAAAAAAGTCAGTTTTGTCATAAAAGAGCTGACTATCCTAAAGGAAAAATATTTCCTATGGGTTTGTTCTGACATTGTATCTTATCAGAGCTGGAGTTGGGGACGCCTGTTTCCTGCTGTCTCTGTTCTTTGTAAGATGACATCATAGCTAGGGATGCCTGTGATGCAGCTGCTTCTGTGCACTGTGAGGAGTCACCTGGGTAGTGTGGGTTAGGGAAGAGAGTGGGAGCACCATTGCTGTGAGGTGCAATGGAAATGTTTCCTAACTGGAATATTTCAGAATTAATTTTTTTTCATACCGGTGCCAAACAAGCTAACTTCTTCACTGTGCCAACTTTTGCCTTAAAATAAAACATTCTTAATGAGGTCTAAAACCCCTTTGAAAACCTCAATTTCATACCCAGGAATGCAGTGATATTTTTGCATGCTATTTCCTGTATGTGAGGAAGTATTTGGGTGTCTAAAATGTGAGCAGCTGGCTGCTGTATTATAGTTATCACCTCTACTGTGCAAGGCCAGAGGTAACTCAGTGTTAATACTGAAATAAATAGGACACCCTCCCCTCTCACCTGCCATGCAGTGCTAATATATTAAGTAAATGTTTGACAGTAGCATGATATTATGTCATTTAACCTTCAGGACAGCAGTGAGCAGCGTTTAACCGGTCTTCATGTAAGTCTTGTTACAAAACCTAGCGGTGGCTAGTGTGGCTTTTCCCACTAGAAAGGAGTCAAACACAGCACTGTCAGTTGTGCTCTAGCCATGCCCTCCTGAGGGGCAGCACTTAGCATCCCTATAACATCCAGAGCAGGGCTAAGGTTGAGAGCCTGCTAAAAGGGAAGGAGGAATTTCAGTTGTTCCTTCAGCAGTTTCCTGTATATAGGTGTGGAAAGCCATGAGGGATGTGATCCTTTTATCCCTTCATTCAAAACTATCAAAGCAAAAGATGCTGAAGAGGCTGTCCAGATTTCAGCGTCATCAGGACCCTTCCAACCATAGATTTCAGCTTCCCATTTAAGCAGATAATCAGACTTCAATATCTTAATTTATCTGAACTAGAGCATCTCTATTAGAAAATGCAACCAATTTTGAATTTAAAATTTGTAATGAGGTAAAATCCATCATAGGTCTTGGAATAGGTTAGGGTATAGGTTAGGTGCGGACATGCTGGGAAGCAGCTCTGAGGAGAAGGACCTGGGGGTCCTAGTAGACAGCAAATTATCCATGAGCCAGCAGTGTGCCCTTGTCGCCAAGAAGGCCAATGGCATCCTGGGCTGCATAGGGAAGACTGTGGCCAGTAAGTCGAGGGAGGTCATTCTCCCCCTCTACTCTGCACTGGTGAGGCCACAGCTGGAGTATTGTGTCCAGTTTTGGGCTCCCCAGTTCAAGAGGGACAGGGAACTACTGGAGCAAGTCCAGCGAAGGGCAACCAAGATGATTATGGGACTGGAGCATCTCCCTTATGAGGAAAGGCTGAAAGAGCTGGGACTCTTTAGCCTGGAGAAGAGAAGGTTGAGGGGGAACCTGATTAATGTTTACAAGTATCTAAAGGGTGGGTTTAAGGAGGACGGAGCCAGGCTCTTTTCAATGGTTCCCAGTGACAGGACAAGGGACAATGGGCACAAGCTAGAACATAGGAAGTTCCATTCAAATACACGGAAAAACTTCTTTACGGTGAGGGTGACAGAGCACTGGAACAGGCTGCCCAGGGAGGTTGTGGAGTCCCCTTCTCTGGAGATTTTCAAGACCTGCCTGGATGCAGCCCTGAGGGATGTGCTTTAGGCAATCCTGCTCTAGCAGGGGAGTTGGACTAGATGATCTCTAGAGGTCCCTTCCAACTCTGAAGATTCCATGATTCCGTGAATGCTTTTCCCATACTTGGTTTTGAAAAATGTAACATTTCTAATGTGAATATTGTAGGGTTTTGGTTCTCATCAATGTATCTCTTTGTATTTCTTGTTATCTTCATATAAGAAACTAAAGCATTTCTTCTCAGCCCTTTTAGTCATTCTCACAGCTCTCCACTCTCTTGTCTTCCTTATATCAACTGATCTTTCTTCACTTCTTAGCACTTGAACTAGGTACCATACAGTTGCTACAGTAATACCAAATGTAGTAGTAATGTACTCCTAGGCAAGGTTTCTCCATTTCAAGGTCAAGGCATTGCATTCACTCTTTTGCCCCACTGTAACAGCTTGTATTTAACTAAGTGCCCATCACACACCAAGTCATTTTCAATTTCATTGCTTCTTAGAATTAAATCTTTGGTCTGTAGCACCAGGAGTCAACCAGTAGGAGTCTTGGGTGGTACAACCATGTTCCAACACCTAATATTGTTAGGTTTAACCCTGAGCCAAATTTGTCTCTGTAATACCTTAGGCATGCTGACTGTAAAGTTTTTGGAAGCTGTGGGTGCAATGCCTCTACAGTCCCAGGCAGGCAAATCACTCATGAACAGGTTACCTGTGCAGAGATGTTCAGATGAGCCAAAAGCACAAGACAGACACCATCTGACCAGTCTGTCTCTGCACTTTATCCCTGCATCTGTGTGTTCGCAATAGCCACTTTGCTAGATGCCTGGCAAGCCAGAAAATGGAGTATCTGTAAAAGCAGACAGTTGCTATGAAAATGAAAGAAGAATGTGTCCTGTTTGACATTTCAGGTCAGATTTAGGATTTCACGTTAGAGTAAGATAATACCATATGAGATGTATGGCAAACCATACAGTGGGCCATACAGTCATTTTAAACTGAGGGCCCAGCATATAGAAGTATGCATGTTGTGCTCACTGCTTTGTGCCATCAACTCTCATCATCACTACCTTAGAAAAAAATAGCACTGCATCACAGTCATTAAGCAAGAACTCCTTCTGATGTGTTTTTTACTGTTAATTCCAGGAAGAGAGGAATGACTTGCTAATACATTCTTTCAACGCCCCCACTCGACAAGCAGGAGTCATTTCCATTCTAGAAACAAAGACGCTGAGGTAGATAGGCAGGATGCAGCATGTCAAAGGATGTCACCCACTGAAAACCTGCAGCATCTCAGGTTTAGAAACCAGGAATGTCCTTTTAACCTTTTCTTTTTATGTGCTCCACCAGACAGTTTGTGGAGGGGACGAGGTATTTTACCATGAGGCCCAAATCTGAGGACTTAATTGCACCTAAGCAGACATATGAAATGAATATGCTTAAGCATGTTGCAGAAGAGGTCTGAGTGGGCAGTAGCAGGAGCAGCCGTGGAGTCACATGGGACTGAACATAGTGTTGCACAGACCTCTTATGGTATTTTGGTAGACTTTCTGTTCCCAACTTGATTGATTCCTGTGTGCATAAATAGTGGGAGGACAGAGAGACCTCAGGCATTTGGAGAGTTTAGTAAAATGAATTATTAACTTTTTTTCTTTTTTTAACTTTAGGCGTATCTGTATGTGGGTGTTGGGAGTTCTTCATGACTTCTTAACTCCTCTGAAGTTTTATGTCAGTACATTTTGGTCACCTCAGAGAACTTCCCATCTTTCAGTACAGAGAAAAAGGTGAAAAACTTTTCTCTGAAAAAACGTTAAAACACCATCTTGGGTTGGTGCCTTCCTTCATCAAGTCCTGAAGTAATGACAGGGCTCAGTTGAGTTCCCCTCACTGTCCTCCCCTGTATGGTTCAAGGCTTTTCATTGACTCCACTGTATCAGAAATGTTGCTGGAGGTGGGTGGGGAGAACTCTCAGTTCCAGCACTTTGACTGAAGAGCCTCCAAAGAGTTTTCAGAGGATGACAGCTAATAAGCCAAACTTTGAACCTAAATGCAGACGTTTACCACACGGCTCTTGCTGAGTACAGACTCTGGAATTTGGCATTGCTGCCTTGGGCTCTCCAGGATTTCAACAGATGTAGTGCATTGATTTAATGTTTAAAAGGCAACCCTGCTGTGACTTCCACAGCTTGTTTCATCGCTTTAGAAATCAAGCAGTAACATACAAACAATACAACCAATTTTGTGTTATAAACAACATCCAATGTTTAGGGAATTGGGATTAAAATAAAACGTCTTCAAGACTTTTGGCATTCCCCTGTCCTCCATCTGGAGACAATTTTCTTTTTCCAGACTCTTCCTATTTTTCTCTGTTTCTGAATTTTTAGTATTTTCCTTGTAACTTGAAAATATCTTCAATTTGCACTTTTTTTTTAACCGCACACTTACCTTGACAGGGCTTCTTGCTTGCCCCAAATAATTCAGAGCTAATAAAAAGGGTAACTTCACACATATGACAGTACAGTGCTTGTGCAATGAGCACTCCACAGTGCTCACTGTATTGTACAATACTCATATGCAATAAGGCACAGAGCCCACAATAAGATAATTTCTGTGTTAACATCCATGCTTTTGTTTATACATTCTTGGGACCTGATGCTTATACTAGGCTCTCTCAGTTTGTATGTGGTATGGAGAGGAGGTTATCATGCTTCTGAAAACACTTCTAGAAACACAAAAGTGCAGAGATTTGCTAAATCTTTTACCATTTCCTTTCAAGGAGTTGCTTTCAGAAGCATTCAAAGGAATTAGGAGAAATAAATCCAAGTTCCTTTGCCTCTGCCACCGTGTCATTGACATAATTACACCTCCAAAGAAAAATAGTAGAGCTATAAAAAAAAGAGAAAGGCAGATAGGGTAGTAAAAGATTGGACAACCTTCTGTGTTCAGCATGAGGTTTTGTTGAGCATTACATGAGGTTTTTAGCTTAAGAGAAAGACAACTGAGCGGATACGAGATAGAAAAGTATAAAAAATCATGCATGGAGTAGAGAACATGACTAGGAAAGCATCATTTACCATTTCTCATAGTTCAAGAAATAGGTGGCAAATCTGAAAGTAGTTAAGAAATACTTCTTCAAACACAATGTGGGTACGCTGTGAGCTGTACTGCCAGAGGGTGTTGTCGATGCCAGAAATTTACCTGGATTTAGACTAGACCCTTTCACAGAAGTAAACTCCACTAAAAGTTATTAAACACAAATGTTACCATCTCTGGTTCTGGAAATTATTACCCTGTGTATCTCTGAAAGCTGGAAGAGTTTTTCAGGGAAAAAGCACTATATGCTTCTTCCATTCTCTTATTCTTCCAGCTGTCGTTTAGCACTGTGGAGACAGTCTGTATCCTGGTGTGAAGTCCGGCAATTCTTATGTTTCTAATCTAAAACTTAATTTCCTTCAATTAGCTTCTTTTCTCTTTGTTTTCTGCGGTTTCTATCACTCTTCAGTTTTTCCACCTGTCAAGCCATGTTTTTTGCCTTCTTCGCTTACCTCTGCTATTTTCTACTTTCTTTAGGTCTCCTTCAGAGATTGACTTGTTTGACCTCCAGCAGATCTTTTACCTTGAGACCTAGAAAAGACCTAGAAGAGAGTTTAGCAGCTTGACACCCACCTGCATTTTCTAGTTACCAGTGTTTTGGGAGTCTAAGAATGAAGTACCTCAAAAAGCAGTTGGAGTATTCACTCCCTGAAAAAGTAGATTCGTTTAAGGAGTCTCTATCCAATTACCAAAGAATTGTAATATGCAAGCATTTGGTTGTCACTACTATTTTACTTGTTCAAGTGTTCGTTAGATTTTTATGTCTTTAGCTGAGGGGTGATTTTTAAAAAGCAAAGTGTTGTGACTGCAATATTGGGCACAGTGGGGATCATGAAAAATGCCAGATGGAACAAAATTATTCTGATTTTTGATCCACAAAGAGCCTAACTGTCAGTCATGCTGAGCATCCAGCAGCTCCCATTGAAATCAGTGGCCCCAGGCCAATCCTGCTAGAACTACTTAGTTTAGTTCACTGGATTGACATTACTGCTGAACCTGCCTCGCACCACAGCTGAGCTTTAAGAATACAGAAAGAGATGATAGTGTCAATAAAATAAGGAGATGCAAAGAAGCCCTGGGGAAAGGCAAGAGATTGATGCCCTACTGTTCCTTCCCTTTTCTTTTGAAGTTCTTTTGCATTTTTCATTCAAGTGCTGAGTGCCTTTTCTGTTTACCGCTGCTCTGCTCTGTCAGCTCTATTTTGATTTGGTAGGACCTGGCAGGAAACATAACTGATTTGGAAATATGAATTTGTATCTCAGGTAGCAGTGGGAAGTCATACTTGCTGAATCCTTTGCCTGTTTTGTAGCACATTCTTATGTCAGATTATGGGGCAAAAAACCATTGTGATCATACCTGGTTGTAGTACACTGGAAAGCATAACTGCAAGCAGCGGAGCAGTTCCTAAAAATACACTTAGATTCACACATGAAGTTTATTCAGGGGATTGTTTAGTCCTCTGTTTTGTTTTAGAGTGTTTTTCCACTGCCAGTTCAGTTTTATTCTGAAGCACATCAAAGCTCCAAATCAAAACACACCTGAAATTGAAATAGCAAACTTCAGACCCAAACGTAAGATTATTTGGATGTTCGTATCCATGTCTGAATTTAGCCCACTCTTGAGAACAGTGGATCTGTGATACAGATTCAAAGTCCAAACCTAATGATTTTATTTTAATCTGTCTCTGTATTAAAATAGCAAGTACTGATATGTTTAGAAGAATAAGCATACATAATCTGTTGATGGTGCTCTGTTCCTCTGTCTGCATGAAGGTAAACAGAAGGATCCTTTAAAAGGTTCACAAGCAATAGAGGATACCTAAACTTCAAAGAATAAGGCTGGGATAATAAAGAAGGAAACAAGAAAAATAATAAGGGACCTTAAGACTTTTGTCACTGCGACTTCTGGACATAATTCTATTTTACAGAGGCACTCCAAAGTATTAACAGATTCAGATCCCTGTTAACAGAAATGTAATCATATGCTCACCTGCGAACAGGGAGGGACATAAATCTATAATTCACTTGAAACACATCACGAACAGAATGCTTCCTTTGAAAAATGATCTTTTAGCATAAGGTGGTTTGAATTCTGCCATCTCCATGGTAAGACCCTTATCTGGGATGATACCATAATTCCATGGAAATCTCGCAAAAGCATTAAAGTGGTGGATTACTTTTTCATAAAGTTAGATCATGCCTTTCCATATTTAAATTGCTTACAAACATGTTTGAGCTTCTAGCAACACCTTTCAGTCTGGGCCGCAATACACTTAGGCTTCTGATGTATTAGTCTCCTGTTCTGTGTTGCACAGAATTATGATAGCTGGGAGAAAAGAAAAATGGTAGCAGAAGTAGGAATGGGAAGCTGGAAGTGAGTGCTAGGAGCATTGCAGGTGTTTTCCCATGTGGAGTTTATCAGTCTGCAGGAGAGGCCAAGGCTGTTAATAATGGCTGTGGGTAGTTATTATTGTCAAAGATATGCAATTAAGCTGCTTGGACTTCCCAGCATCTTGGCCCCGTATCTACACGGTATTTGGAGGTCCAAGAAGTTTAATTGCTGCTTTGTACCATACTCACAAATGTCAGTTCCATGCCTCCTGCCGTATGGCAGAGCTGTGTGATAGCACACTGTCTGAAGATTTACAAATGCGCTCCCAGCCCAGGTGCGTGTTTTCTGTGTGGTAGAGATGAGGCGGTTGTGGCAGGAGAAAGCTGGCCACCAAAGCGAGCAGATGGGCTTGTCCTTGGAGCAAATCAAGCAATGAAGCCAGGTGGCTGAGAATCCCCAGCTGGCCACCTGTAGCTAGGGATGTCCCGCATGGAGGAGACAAACTTGACGCTGTACCCCCTAAGTTTTCGGAGGCTCATGTGCAGCTCCATACGAGACAAAAGGGAAAACAAATGGGAATCAGCATGATAGCAGGCTAATGTTGTGCCAGGCTGTTTGCTTTGCTTTTTGATGTCACATAACATCAGGAACAATTTCTCCAGGTGGTTAGGCCTTCTTCCAGCTGTCCTTTGAGGGTGTACTGTAGGAGAATAGGATCTTCTGGCAAGTAGTTGCAGCATTTACTGGAATTTCCTAACTGTCCATTTGCAGTTTTTAACTGCCAAACTTGGACAGACTGCTTTGAGTTTGCTTGTACCAATTTGTAGCTTGGTGGCCAAGTTCAGCTTCGTCTCTAGCCAGTGGTTACCCAAGGATAACTGTTCCTTTACCCTTTTGTCAGCCTTCCTCTCCTCCTGGAAAAAGTAGTCTATGCAAACTGTTATTGTCACAATGCTGTTAATGAGCTTTTACTCCAGTGGGGGGCACTGAGAAGGTGTGTTTTCACCTAGCTTTAATAAGTGTGTCTACAGATGAACCACGGATGAGAGGAGATCTATGAGGTATGGCTGCTTAAGCCAATTTACAATACTGATAGCTGGAAGCAGATAAAGAGATGACGTGTTCAGGACTAGTCTTTGTATTATACCAGATTGGATCTTATTTTTCCAAAGCATACAAGCAATTTATGCTACCAGGTAGTTCCTTTTGTGGGAGACATGATGCAGCCTTTTCACTAGATGGACTGTGTTTTGAACATTCAGAACAATTACTCAGGTTTTTTTTGTGACTCTTAGCAAGCTGAAGGTTTCTATATATAATAACAATCCATCCCTCCAGCCTCCAGGAGTGGCTGTTGAAATAGCCAGGCACAAAACCTGAAGGGAGTAAACAAAGAAAAACAAGCTCGCTATACTGTATGCATATATGAGGCCTGAACTCTGCAAGTATTGTGGACTCTTCACACGGTCAAGTAAATGTGCAATCTCCTTTTAAATGCTCTAGCTGTTTTGGTTGCATTGACATCCTATACTTTGGCTGTTGCTCTGGGATGGTGCTTGCTTTGGCTCTCAGCGCTGAGTCTAGAGCTTGGAAGAGGCACTCGCCAATAACCTGGCTGCTGTCCAGCGAAGAAAGGGGGTTGTTTGTGTCTGCCTGCATAGAGTTATTTGTCTCTGTAAATGTGCGCTCTATTCAGTCCTGACAATTCCCACAGTTTTATGATATGGTTCAATATTTAGCCCTGGCCTAACAGCCAGACCTGGAGCATTGTATGAGATGTGTAGAGGTCCTATGATTATAAATATAAAAAGGGATGTTTTCCATTCTCTTGAGTACAGTGAATTAGAAACACCAAAAGGTAAAAGCAAAATTCCTTGAAATTGTTCTTTTAAAAAATTCTATCGTATTATTTTTGGGTGCATGACATGGTTTCTGGCTGGCTGAAGTTGACAATACTGCATTCATCTGTTTTCAGTGAAACCGTGGTAAAGTCAGTCTGCCTTGGCAATGCCTGCAGCTCTGGGCTCCATTACGCACTGATGCATCACAGATTTAGCAGCACAATGTTACTTCACGGTGCTTTCTGCTTGCTGGCTCAGCAAATGGCTTGCACTAACCCGATCACATATCGGCATACAGCTTATGCTCAACGCAAGTGATGCTACTGGATGTGATGGCTTTTGGGGCAGAAAAGCACTAGTACAGGGAGGTGCCTTATGCCTGTTGACGTGGCTGATAAAGCACAACCGCACTTCTAGGGAGTTTGTTAACTGCCTCTGCTAGCAGTGTAATTTGTACCGGGTGCCAGGCAGATGAGAACTGAGGAAGGTGGCCAGCGGGTATGGTGTCTTGTGTAATAAAGATAGCGAGCACTTAAAAACAGGTCTTTCAGCCATGCAGGGAGGTTTTTACTCACAAGGGGAGATGGAGAAGCTATTAACCTGCCAGCAGATTCACAGGTTTAAGCCCTGAAGGATCCACAGTGATAATCTAATCTGATTTTCTGTATAATATAAATTGTGGAATTTCCCTGGCTTAATTCCTGCTTTGTGCTCACCCTGTATGTCAACGAGAGCATGTTTATTAGAGAAGTGTCCGATTGCAATTTAAACATTTCCAGCGATGGCAGCTCCCTTGTAGACCTTGACAAACGGTTGTAGGGCGAGGAGCAGGCAGGGGGCAGACAGCGCAGCGTCCGTAGGAAGGAGCTGGGGACGACCGGCTCCTTGCCTCAGCAGTCCCTCCACAGCATCCCCGGGCCGTTTGCCGGGGTTTGGTGCCCGCCCGCCCCTGCAGCAGTGCGGGGAGCCGCCCGGGTGCCCCCGGCGGCCGCAGCCGGAGCGGGGCCGCTGGGTGTCGCTGCGGGGCCGCGGGGGCTGTGCGGCTGCCATCGCTCCGCTCCCCTCCCGCGCTGCGGCGCGGCAGCCGCGCCGAGCTCCCCGTCACTGCACCGGAGAAGTGCCTGCCGCAAAGGTGTTTTACCCGCTAGAGGGAACACACGTGTGAAGCGCTGCAGACAGTTTACATGGTCCGTTTGTTGGGGACAGATTCTGCTCTCCGTTGTTCCGGGAAATTTAGAAATGATCTCTTTGTTTGCCACCTTATCAGAAGCTTTTGCAGTGACGTAATTTTAAATTGAAAGTCCAACTGCTTTTCAGTCTAGATCAGTGAGGTAGTTATCCACCATCCCTATGATATTGGAAAGCATGAGACAAGCTAATACCATGATGAGGATAGGGACCACAGATTTCCCAGGCTAACTCCATTCATTCCCAGAAGGCTTTTCCAGCTGTGAGTAGCAGTTAAACAAATATTTCTCTAAAAAGACGTGCCATGTTCTGGGTGCTGAAAATCAGGCTGCAGAGGGAGCTAGTCTCAAGGTAAAACTCTTCAGTACTCCCTTTCCATGTCAGTTGATGTGATCCTTTCAGATTGTTCTCAATGCCACAGAGATAGGACTATTGAAAATCCACTTTTCCCCCAATATATCTTGTGTTGTTCCCCAACATGACTGCTTTTCAGGCCAAGTTTGAAGATTGAGGCTGTTTGTCTTGTACAACAGAGTGAGTGAAACAGTAGTTTTGAGTGATGGGCCAGTCTGCCAAAGGTATTGGCAGAGCACCGCAAATGTGTGTACCCACACCACAGTACAGGTCCAGAGGGTCTGATGCAGCCTTGGATATATTGGACAGTTGCTGCGCAGATGGTTGGTGCTTGCAGAGTAAATATGATGCAGTCAGAACTTGCCACACATGCTTGTATTTCTGCATGGAAATACAGCAACTCAGGGATCCACTAAGGACCACAGTGACAAATTAGTTTGAGGATCGTAGAGCCAGCATAGCTCAGCCCTCTGGTGATCTCTGGTCAGCCTGGGTACAGTGGAGATTTGCAGGTGTAAAGGCAGCTATACTCAGAGTGTTCTCAGCACTCATGGTTGTCGCTTTGCCTCTTGCTCCTGCAAGACGGTAGTAGCAACTCATGTTATGTCCCTTGCCTTAGAGTATGGCTGCTCCACAGACCCAGTTTGAAGCAACAGGTTTCCCTCACTAGCTCCTAAAAAACAAAAGGAGCAAAAAGTGAAGAAAGCTGCTCTGAGCTGGGCAGCAATCAAGCTGCTGTCCTATGGGAGGTGGCGGTGGCTGCCAACTCTATGTCCCAATCTGGTTCTACAACCCGTGGTCTGGTCAAGCAGAAATCTGAGGAGGACAGAGTCTGTAGCAACTCACATCCCATTGCAAGAGGAGGCATTTAGTTATCAACTGCCTTTGGTTGCTTGGCCCCTGACTGTGTGTCTGTATATCAAGTGTTTTAAAACTATGTAGATTTGGATTCCTCTTCACCATGGAAACACATAAAATGGCAAGTGAGCAAAGGACTGATAATGCCAGCAATAGGGAATAAGATGCAAAGATTTTGACCCCTATGTCCTCAGCTCGGTGGATGCTGTTAATGCCTGATCAGTCTTCTGTGGTCTATGTGAAATGATTCAGTGTTGTAAGGTCAGCTCCTACCTTGTCATCCACTCTGCTGCCAGCAGGCAATCGCAAATTGCAGGCAATGCACTGGGATGAGAAACTTGTCTTTATTTCTGAGGCATGTTGAGCTGAAGTGATTTGCCTGTGGTCACACAGGTGGTCAGTGGTAAATATGAGAGTGGATCTCTGTATCTCAGCCCTAGTCTGGTGCTGGAGTTACCAGATTGCGCTCGTTTTATGGCTCTGCACAGGTGAGCACAGCTACAACCTGTGCCAGGGTTTCAAAATCTTCCTCCATGTTTTTCCTGCATGCGCAAGCTGATAGAACCTCTTTTCCATTTTGTCTCAGTCCCATGGCCAGGAAAACATAATTTTGCTTTGTCCTTTTTAACCTCCATTTAAACTTTTGCTTAATAGTTGAAAAAACAATCTGTCACCACTAATTATAATCCTGGTTATCTGATTCTGTGATTCATAGAAAAAAACTATTGAAAACAAAGGTTCTAATAAAAAAGTAAACACTTTTAGAAATAGTTTGTTTCAGGCTGTGATATTACATATATGTGAATAGAAACCCAAATGCAGAGGGCACAAGGAGTTGAAATGGGAATCCATCTCCGTCATGTTTTGACGTTAAACAATGTCTCAGTATGCCCCAGGCTTTGGCTGATGGGTAGGGTTTCAGTAACAGAAAGTCTGCACAGCACAGCTAGAAGCACTTACGGCACTAGGAATCTGTGGCACCTGGAGGTGGGGGAGAGCGCTGCTGGCACTCAGACTGCTCCCCACCAAAGGGGGAATGCTGTACTGGATCTGCACCACACACTGTACCGAAACAAAGCCTTTCAGCATCTGTGGCAGGAAAGTCACCAATTGCCATATGTCACTCTGCTGTGCATATGTTAAGTGAGCCCAACCAATCACATTTGCACATTCTCTGTGTGACTTGTTGTCCCACACAATGAGTGCCCTGTTGTCACCAGTGCTAATGCTATGCAATCTGCTTTGCCGTAGTGCAGCAGGCAGCTCGCCTCTTCATATCATAGCACATTTTGCCACATAAGCGTGGCCCCGGTATCGCCGGATGCTTTGCAATCTGTTGCTCTGCCGAGCACAAGCCCTGCTGTCACGTTTGCTGCAGCCGGTTGGGCCACAAAGGAGCAGGCAGGCTGTGGGCAGGGACACGCTCTGCTCAGCAGCCGTCTTGGAGACGAACGGCCCCTGTACCATGCCTGGGCCGCTCAGCAGGAATCAGTCACATAGCAGGAGTGACGGGTGCTGGTAACAAGCGTCACAGCTCTATTGTCCATAACTAATCATTCCCATTCCTTAATGATTTTTATTTGTATTTGCTTCATGCATAACAAGCACATCCCAAACTAAGTCAGTCTGACTTGCACGAAGGGAAGAAATGGGATACTTTCTTAATCTTGAAGCACTTCTTACACAAACAGCATATAGGCAAGGTAGAGTAGTGGCCCAATACTTTACTAAGAAACAGAGCTCACTGCAAGAGTTTCTTCAGCAACTCTTTGTGTACTACCCTTTAATTCAGGTCTAGGAGAGTAGCAGGCTTTCATGCTGCGAGCTTCACTGAAACAAACCTTTGAGTGGCACAGCCTTGCTGAGGATTGCAGGCTGAACTTCTGCTCAGAGGAGCCCCAGGAAAATACATGCTTCTGAAGTATTCACATACCATAAAGGCCTTCTCCATGATACAGTTAATGATGCTAGGGCCACCTGTTGACCAGTGAAGTTGTAATGAAGTATTGAAAAGCTTGTGCCTTCAGATGTACCACCAAAACCTTTTGGAGCATCCTTTTGGAGATTGTAGAATAATGTGTGTATACATGGAACCTAAATTAGGGCTGGGAGGACAGTTTTAATTTAGGCATGCCCGAAGACATGCTTGGTTCCCAGACTGTAGTTCCTTATTGTAGCTTTTCTCACTGCAGAACAGTTGGCCCTCCTGCCTGCAGTGTCTTCTGACATACAACTTGCATAAAGTCAGAAAGAAGCCCTGATTTAGCAATGTGATTTTATAACATTCGCACATCTGTTTCCACTGAGAGCTTTGAAGCCCAGTAAAATGGATGATAGAAAAGAAAAAAGAGACAAAGATAAAAAAACGTGCCTGTAGAAATATGACTAATGCCCAGACCTGTCTGTACTTGTTAAAATGTGCTAGAATGACAATGTTAGCAGCTTGGCCAAACATCAGAAAATCACTACTTCATCTGACGCTATTAGCTGAGTTATTCAGTAAAGGCAGAGCTGGAAAAATAGTGATGCCTCCCTGGGCCTCAGGGTGGAGGGGCAGAGAGATCTCACACGCATGACTAAGAGATGCTGCTGAGATTCTGGCCCCTTACGCAAGCTGCCCCACACTGCTGCCACCCTGTCTTGAGTGTCCTGGTACCACTGGGCCTGGAAAGCTTTCTGTATGTAACCAGTCAACAATTTGGAAGGTGTGTAACATGAGGGGCCCTTCCTGGGCAGCACTTCAGAAAGAGACAAAAATGCTGTTTTATGTTTCACTTTGTAAGGTTATGTTCAGGCTGCACAAGAAGTGCACCAGCCACCCCAAGAATGAGCTGTGTGCCTGATAATCACTTTCAAATGTCCCGCTTCCCTGAGGGTGGAATTTTTTAACAGAAAGACAAATCCCCGTCAGATTTTATGGTATGACCTGGACAGGTATATTTCTGCAGCGTCGACACCAACAGCAGGATCTGTCTCTTCCGTGTTTATCTATGCCTGTTCAAAGGCACGCCTTTGGGAGGTGAAGGAGTTGGTCTTTGGATTTGTGCCTCACAATTCTCCTAAAATGCTGTGTGCTGCCTTCAGGTTACAGGCCCCGTCATGCCTGCCTTCCAGTGAGGCACAACTCTCCCCTGCCTGCCTGAGAGAGGGGGAGATCTGATGGGTTGTGTTTGTACTAAATCCTGTCTAGCTAAGTGTCATCCCCTGAGCAAAAAGTGACGCAGAAGAGGGAGTCTGTGATAAAGCCAGAGGTGCTTTATACCACAGCTTTGCGTTTCCTGGAAATGTCTCTAGGAATAAAGGACAGTGCTTTAAACAGCACTTGCTCTAGGCATCTACTTCATTATGTTCTTCATGCAAGGACACACTGAAATTCAGTTCAAAGAGAGAAGGAAAAGCATTTAGCAGTAACCATAGATCAGATTATTTGGTAAGCACAAAAGCCTTTTGAGTAATAACTTTTCTGTGGAGAGTCAGATGGTTTCTATATGCTTAGTTTCCCTTGAACTGTGTAATTCAGTCGAGGTGCCTCACTCATCTTTTAAACAATCTCATGCCACACTGCTCAGCTCCATTCCCAGACTGGCAAAGCCACTGAGTATCTCCTGCAAGGCCAGTATCTGCAGTGTTTGGCCTTAATCTTCTTTGGAGGGATATAAGGATAGTCTGAGTGACTAAAATCCAAGTCAGTCTCCGACAGTGACCTACCTTCAACAGTAGTTGGAAGCAAGGTAAGGAGGTAAATTGGAGATTTAAATTTCTGTTTGTACAACTCCAGTGGTACACAGAGGTCTCCAGGAGAGACAGGGCCTCCGTTATTTTATGTACCATGTGACATAGAGCGACACATAGGTCAGGCGATAGAGAATTCAGATCCAAGCCAAGAGAATACCTGGTTTGCTGTATTGGCAGTGGTACAAAGAAATACAGAGAAATAAGCAATTCACCTGAAACAGAACTAAAAATTAGAGTGGTTTTTTTTATGTTAAACTTCACTGTCTCAGCAGAAGCCAAGAAGACAATATGTTACGGTAACTGGTACAGTTTTCCTTCTTTTCAGCAGAGCTGAATGTTTAATTGTTTAGCAACTGAAAGTGACAGGTAGGATGCTGCTGGTACAGGGGAGTGCTTTGGAAGAGAATGGAAAAGACAATCTATTACATTTGCCTATACATTAGTAGTTCCCTAAAAATACATATAGACTGAGGTAGTAGATACAAGCTATTCCCAAGTACCAAACTGTGTTGCTGAACCAGACCATAGTGAGAAAAGGGAGGAGGACAAACAGGTATTTTTTTGTAGTAGTTGTTCAGGTGGATCAAATCTTTCCAACCTTGGTGCCTAACTTACGTTGATGGATAAATTTCTACATTATGTATTTAGATTGTGCTAGAGAAGACTGAGAAAACCAAATATCTTTTCAAATCCTGCTCACCTTGTGCTGAGGGTTCCACTCAATATTCTGTTAATTAGGCAGGAAGGGATCAGCTCATCTCCAAAGGAGACTCAGAAGGAGTTGCTGTTCACAGTTATTCATGACGAATGCTGCAGCTGTTCTTTCTGAACACACATCCAGAAAGTAGAAGGGAGATGACCTTCAAGAATTACAACAGATCAAAGGAAGGTCAGTGGCTGGCAGGAATACGGGAGGGGGGAAGAAAGGTGGAAGTTTCTGTTAAAAAACAACAGTGAACTCCTCTGCCTGCAGGTCACCAGCATTTTTAAATTGGTAGTTCTTTTCGCTTGTGCTAATTAATAGTGGCTACAGTGGAAGTGCATATTCTGTCAGCTTAAATTCAGTTAGTCAGGAAGGTAGACTGTGCCTTTTAGGTATTCTTTTAGGGAAAACTCTTCCTATTAGGCACAACGTATTATCTAGGGATCCATCCTTCACTCACTTGAGATCATGGAAAAATTCCTATGTCCCAGCTGGGATCCCGAGTATAGTGCATCCAGAAAGATGAAGAACAGAGGCCTATTGCTTTCCAGGCTATCCTAGCATTGAATGCACACATAAACAGAGCCACACTGGACAGATGGGTCATGATTTGTTTGTACTACCTATGTCCTATATATCTCTATGTTTCTTATTTGTCTTCATATATATTTATTAATTCAAAGACCATTTACAATGATTCCCTTTATTTAAACATCCTCTAGATTCTATCTGCTTGTTTGTGCCTCCAGGAAAATCAATCTGTGTAGGGTACTGAACACAACTGTAATAAAGGAGAAAGAAATAAAATAGACAGTGAAATACGATGTGCTCTCTCCAGAAGGGAAAGTAGGAGCCTCAAGCCAAAGTCCAAAGGTTACCTACCGTGGTAATGGTCTTATCTAACCTGATTATACCTAGTACTTGCAGGTAAACAGATTGAGACATGCTGCAGTCATGAAATGACTACAGCAAAGCCCGATGAGACTCACTGCCACCCCATGCTCTACATTAGAATGTGCTGCAGAAGCAAGCACAAGAATCCTTCAAGATCTAGCTGTCATCTTAGAGCCATATCCTTCTCTTGGGCATCCCCAAAGATTTGGGCCGCTTCAGTGTGGGGTCTGAGGAGAAGATTTGGAACATCCATAAGCCTTCCAGGCTCCTGGCTGAGGGTCTGTGTCAGATGTTCAGATCACGAAGTGATACTTTGTGGAAGCACGAAACCCAACTTCATTATCACGTGGAGGCTTAAATCCAGTTATTGTAGGGATTGATACAATCTTGAAATGAAATGGAGTAAGAGTGAATGTTTCTTTTAAAGACATTTCGGGTTGCATCCTGGTTTGTATCTTGGTCAGACTTTCACGCTGTTTTGTTCACTTGCTGGCAGGGAAGTTTCTACTCTTTTGCCTCTTAGCATGGTCTCTCTGTATGCCTGGCATTTCCTATGTGCTGTGGTGCTGTGCACACTCTCAGTACCAAAGCTGTTTCCTGGTTTTCAGCAGAGCTGAGCAGTGCATACTCTGAGCCCAGAGTCCCAGCATCTCATCAGGTACATTTCTAAAGGCCGAACAGCATCTTTGTGTTTAACCTTTGAACAGAAAGCTTAAATATTGTACCGAATTCCTCTTTTTCTATTTGTTAAAGAAACCACACACACACACACACACACACACCCCTTACATGATTACATGCCTGTTTTGGGGGAACTATGAGGGTAGAAAACCATTCACACTGCACAAATTTCTAAATTATATAGCGTAGGTATCAGTGTCCATAGATCTCCTTTGTAATCGTGACCATCTCTTACGCATAAATACTTGTCTGTCTTGTCAACAGGGAACCAAAAATGAGCTCCAGATGACGTGTTGTTTTTTCAGCCATAAGTGTGTCTTTGGAGAGCTGTTATTCTCGCCACTTCCCTGTTCACCCTGTTTTGCAAACACAAGCACACCGTGCTGCCTCCTACCCCCACACACTCTTCTAGTAAGGAAGAGCTGGGTGCTGGAGACGACAGACCACTTCACAGGTCTATACTGTGCAGCTCTGTCTCCATGGCTTTTAACACCTTGCTCCCCTTGACCTCCCATCTGCATCCCTCACAGGGGACCTGTGCGCAGCCCTGATCTTGAACTCTCTACCCCCTCCCAGGTCTTTCTTATCTGTAAATCTGAATCTGTCTACTGCTGTATCTACAGTATTCCGATGCGTCTCACAGGCACACCCAAGAAAGCCTAATGCGTGCAGTAACTTCTGATGTTGGCAACATCACTTGCAACTATCCAGCCATGTGAACACACACAGCTCTGCACCTGTTCTTTCAGTATTTCATGGATTGTTTGATGTTTTTTTCCCCTTCCACCACTCAGTGGTTCCCTACCAGGTTATTGGCTGTATTAATATGAATTCATATTAATGAGCGCACTGTACACTTTCCTTGGTCCAGTCCTCCAGGGTCATTTCTCTTTCTTGGATACTTTTCCATCTGCTTACAGTTGATTAACACTGATGTTTGTCTCTGCTCTTTTATGTGTCTGACCAGAGGTAGTAGAAAAGCCCTCTCCTTTGCAGATCTCTGAAACAGCCTATCTCCTGCTTCATCAGCTTCATCTTCAAATCATGGCAAATCCCCATGGCTAATGCTTCCTTTCCGTTAGTATTCAGGTATCTTCAAGCTAGCTTCCTCCACCGTGCTTGTACCTATTGACTTGGTGTTACAGTTTGCAGGGGTAGTTGTGGCTCCAGTTGCAGCTCCTCTCGAGCTGAGAAACCACACTGGCATAGAGCAGGGCACATGGAGAGTCTGCCTGACCACCCATGGCTGCCCTGTTTATCTTCTCTCAGTGGTTCTTGAGCCCTTAGACTTGCTCTCTCAGAGTGGCCGTTACCTTTGTACCACTTCCAGCGCTGATGCTCTAAATGGCAAGACATTTTGTTTGCATGGAAAAAACCTGCTAGGCTGATACCATAGTTGCATCTGAGGGCTCTCCATGCCCTGTGGTGCCTCACACAGAGTGAAGAGCAATTGTGAGCCTGGTGATCCTAGTCACAAGTAATAGCCTTTGAGAGAAGGGAGCAGTTGGAAAAAAATTCTGCAAAAATGGGTGATCTCAGATCTTGAGACTCCCCATTCATTTTCACTGCCCACATGACATTGTGTCCTTTTGTTGTCTGGGAGACAGGTGAAAGTGGGCAGGAAAGCCAAAAGGTTTGGAGTTTGCTTGTTACTGCACCACATTTACCTGCTCTGTTGCGCTTATCCAGAGCCTGTCACTGGAGAGTCTCGGGGCACCTCCCAAACATTACTCATCACCACCTCCCTCAAAACAGGAGATCATTGGGGGAGATAAGGGAGCACAAACCGTGCTGAGACTAGTGTTCTGTCTCCCACATTATTGCCATAAACTCTGGAGGTGAACTGCACTGTTGGGTTTCCATCCATCATGGTGTTCTGATGATAAAGCTTAGATTAAAACCTATTAAAAATACAATATAGTCACAGTAAAACCAATACAGATATTTTACAATGAAGCCATCAAATTCCCTGTGCTGTGGAATGGTGTAATATGCGCGCAATATGGTTGATTCTGGTACTTCATTGCCTGAATTTGTTATATGTGAGTTCAGTTTAAAACTAATAGAAAGGCCAACCATCACAAAGACACAGGTATTCCCCCTCACGCCCTTTAGTTAATATAGAACTGCATCAAAATACATGTGTTCTCATAGAGTACTGAAGGGAACGGTTATAACCTGAATGCTGTTCTTGTACGTTTTGCCAAGTATAATGCTCACTAGGAAGTTCAACATCACAGGTGAAGGGATAAGAAAAGACAAGTATCTTGGAGAAAAATAAATTCTCTGATAACACTGTAAAGAACATATGATCTTAGCAGAAAGGAATTTTTTAAAGTCTGGAAAAAATCTTATTCTCTGCCAACAAAAAATAAATTGAGAAGAACCTTTAAAAATGGCTAATAAACTGACATGCTTAGGGCAGCAAAAAACCATCAGTTTGTAGTTTATTAATCTACTGGCAAAGTCAGCTGCACATACAGCTCAGTGCTCTGTTCAAACAGAGAGTATGTCTGAAGGCCGCTGCCATGTGCTGTCTCTGCTGGAGGTCCAGAAAGCAAAGCGTTAAGGTGCATTGCAAAGTAAGCATGAGAAACGTACTAATAATCCCCTCTTTGAACTGTTTAAGTGAGAGGAATGAAAAGGAACATGTACAAAATAATCATGGCTCCTGCACCATTTGCTCTGGTGGTCCCAACCACCATCCTTAGTGGGCCATTGACTTTACCAGAGGCAGGGAAAAGCTATAATGCCAAGGGCTGCAAAACTGCTCCCTATGTGTGGACATCTTGTAACGGCTGATAAAGATGTTTGGAAGCAGACTTATGAAAAACTTTTTTTTTTTTCTTTCTGCTGCAATTTAATAACATCAAGGATACCTGTTTATGCTCTTATCTCTAGGATAGAGTGAGGGGCATGGAAAGCAACATTTTTGAAATTCATCAACCTAAGCCTATAATGGACTCCGTGCACGCACCCAAGCCCACACAGATATGGAAGGAAGATGGCCTGAGAAATCACCAGTGCTGGATAAATCGAGACTATTACTTGCACTCAAGTGTCTTTGCTCAGCTGACTGTTTCAGATATTCTTCTGGCTATTGCTTGTGCTCTCTCTCTCTCTCTGTTTTCCAATCAAAACCAAGCTGACAGCTCTTCATCTATCAGGGAGGCTACAGGGTGCCTTGCTGCTGAGACTTTTGGGCTTTATTGATTCTCCACAATGAGGCACACAAGAATGGAGGCCTACAGCAGCCCTTTCCCTTAAGCTTAAAGAGGATATTGAAAGATCTCAAAAGACAATATAGGAGAAAAAAAAAAAAAAAGCAATTCTATTCACTGACCTAGAAGGTGAATGTTTGTCTGTTCTGTTGTGGCCTTTTTCTTAGTCTTAGTTCTCCTTCCCTCTTCTGACAGACTTTGTTGTTGGTCTTCAAATGATCCTTTTCCTCCTTTCTTCCTATTTTCTCCTGTCCTCAGCTTTTCATATTCTTTGAAAAGCAATACATTGCTACTCATTTTTTCACAGTCCCTTGCACTCTGTGCTTATACAATTTTCCTTTTCCCTCCACTCCTAGTACAGTCTCTCTACCCACTCCCTCCTGCCCTTCCAACCTTCACCAAGTTTCTAGTGTCTCCAGCGCAGCTCTAGCTCTCATAAAAAAACAGCACTCATATAACAATTTACAACCATTAACCAATTAAGTGTCACACCTCTCTACAAGGTAGGTAATTATTTATGAACATTGCTAAGCTACCGCTGTTTGGTGTAACAGATTGTTCAGCTGTTTCTGCTCAAAGGGCCTCAGACAACAATAGTGAGGCTGCAAAAGGTCAGGGTTGGGATGAACAGCAAGAGCTGTATGGGACAACTATAGACATCTGCTAACACACTGCTTAGCTCCGAACCCTCCATTTACTCTTGGGTTTGTGAGCATTAAATGTATTCTGTGTTTGTCATGTCAAATAGGCTTCATCTTTAAAAAAAAAAAAAAATCCACAGAAAAGTCCACGGACCGCATAGAGCTCATCATTCTACACTTCATAAAATGGCATGGAGTAACTTGTCTGGCTTCTTCAGTCCCTGCCCATGCTGCCGTGTTCGCGTAAACCAGCCTGCGCTTAGTCAGGGAGAGACCGTTGCTTGTGCTGAATGCAGCTTGTGAATAAACTAATGGTGTGACGTTACATGGGACCTCCCAACCTGAAATGCTGCATGATGTTTTTCCCAAAGGTGGAAGATTTATGGTTTTTAACCTAAATTAATTAAGAAGCAGAACCTTAATTAAGAAGCAGGTTGCTTCTGAAACAGCTAACCCACTTCAAAGGGCTGAAGCCGTATACTTAATGGGGAACAAAGAAGAGAAAACAGGGTCAAAACAGGCGATGTCTGTGTGTTGTTCTCAACCCATTCATCCTGCACATGGGGGGTGCTCCGCTGGCATTTTAAAAATGGCGGTGGAACATCTGCCACCCAAAAGGAGAATTGGGGTGGGGGGGCATGTGGTTTATTCAAAAGCCACTGCTCTCCTTTTGAAGCAGAAGATGAGCCAGATGTACTTTTTTTTTTTTCTCTGCCAAGTCCTAGTTGTGTTCCCATTGATTTCGGTTGATCCAGGATATCCTTCTTATTCTCTTTTTTCTTTATATTTCCTAGATAGGTGGTTTCACTTTGTGAATGCAGCAGGCAAATTGATCCTGTTTCATCCTCTCAGTCATACCAGGTACAGCTGCTAGCTGAAGGGCAAGTGGTTTAAGAAAAACTAGAAATCAGTCTCTTAAAAATACCACTACTTTAGGACCTCAGTTCCACAGAGCTCAGTGTCCTTCTGTAAGAGACACCACAACCTCAGATCACTACTGTGTTCCTCAGTCAGTTCTAGTTGCCAAGTTAGTGATGCATTTTATACCATTCATTATGTAAGATTTTGAGTAGGTGGTTCCTGCTTCTGAAATAAAGCGGGATGGGTGTCTTTTCCCATTAAAACAGTATGGTTTAAATGATGTTTCAAAAAAACCCACCACCACTTCTTCAGGAAGACACGCACAAGCTGGAGGTAGTCACCTTTCTTGCTGATAAAATGCCAGAAAGCATATGGACTCTTTGTTGAATGTTCCAGACGTGCCAGCCTTGAGTGCCATCCCTAAAGGTTTTTGTGAATCCCGCTGGATGTCCATGGCACCTTTAGGGAGGTATATGGATACTGCTGCAAGTCTGGCCTTGTGCTGGTTTGGAAATGGCTTTTGAAAGTCACACCCAACATTAAAAAGAGATTGATGTAAGAGATTAAGATAAATGCACAAAACACTTTCATTTTCTTTATTTTCAATCGATACTGTATGAATACAAAGTTTCTAGAAAGCTACAAAAATTCTACCACTTTATCAAGAAGGCATCAAAATGTGTCACTTTGCAAAGACATGAAAACACCTGCAGTAACCGACACAAAAATAGCATTTTTAGAGTGATGAAATAATTGCACTTAACTGTCATGGATATTAAAGTTATCACACATATGTACCGCGAAAGCTAGAATACATTTTTTTTTTTTTTACAAAGCACTTTATAAAAAAATTCTCTGCACACAAAACCTATAATTTTCATATTACTATCATACTAAAGATAAATTCACTTTAAAGCCAACACTTAAAACATTTTAAACAAAAAAAGGTACCAGTACCTACACACAGACAATAACAAATACAAGAATACTGTACTGCCAAGAGGTTTGACTGAAACTCCTTTTGAAAGCTTCTGCAAATACGTTAAGAAAACATTGGAGAACATTCACTTTTTTCAGAGCCTTCCCTCCCTGTCTAACCTAGAGGTACTTTATCATCAAAAGGCAAGTTCTACATCAAAAGTTACCAGCAGCAGTACAATATTAAAGTAACCACTGACCATATATGAATATGCTTAAGTCACAAACCCATTTTATACACATTACACAAATAAACATAAAGTGAGAATTCCATTAAGTCATTTACAAATGTGAACAAATGCACATGGCAAAAAAACCCCAAAACGAAACAAAAACCCAACCTGTTTTACATAAAATGTACTGAAGAATTAAAGGCTATTCAGGCTTTCAATGTTATAAAATTCTTTTGTCTTTTTTTTTTTCAGGCACATATTGTATTTTTTGTCTGCAGTCATGAGCCTGAATCAGAGGCCCATAAAACAAAACATAACAAAAACAAAAACACATATTCTGTAAGGAGGTAACAGGGATCCATCTCCTTTTAGTCAACTGAGTGCATTTAAGATTTAATTTACACACTAAAACTAATTACATGATCTCAGCAAGAATGACCTGAAAAGTTAAAAGATGAAGATGTCCAAAGTGTTTCTTGTAGTTTGACTTACCCAGCCTCAATCTTTTTTAGGGGGCTAAACATCTTGTTATGAAAGATAAGAAGGGGAAAAGAGATCATCCTGAGAAAAGTACAAAACTGGACTCTGTTACCCACATCTGCTGCGTGACCGGGTACGTGTATCAGTATGGGTCAAGTAAAGGGTAGACAAAAGGTTTCTCAGTATGAGTGATTGCGTGATCTGGGAAAACTATAAGGGGAACTCTTTCAGAAAGCGCATGCCCTAGGACTTGCAGTGGAAAAATAAATAGATATGGATTAGTACGTCAAATGTTGTATCTGCCTTGAACTGGCCAGTTACTTACATTCAACATTAATGTACACCCTTCATTATTTCAAATAGCCTATACCGTGGAGGTTCTAATGGAAGAAGCTACCGCCAGAATTAATGAGCTGTAGCTGCGGTAGAAAGGGAAGGTGAGAAACAGGCATTATATCTGCAATTCCTTCAAAATAGTGGTGCAGTACCTAAATAAAATCATTTTGGAATTCAAGTAAGTAAAACTACATTTGTTAGTAGTAATTTTTAACAGCCCCAAATGGTACCATTATGCTTATTTTAATATTTTAATGAGACAGAAGTGTAGTCTGTCACAAGTGTTGACTAGTACAGCTGAAACGTTTGGTAATAACTGAAAATATATGCTCTACTTGTGGGGCAAAAGTGTCTTTTCCCTACCTCAGTCTCATTGAGTTCAACAGGATTGCTTGTCTTACAGAGGTAAGTGAGATTTAGACCTTGAAGGAATAACAAAAATAATATTTTAGAGACAGGGAACTTGAATTATCACAATATTTACCACACAGTGTCATGATATTTCTATATATAAAAAGTTAATCTTAGTTTTCATCAAATACTTTAAAAATCAAGTTAAAATTGTATTCACAACTATATTATCCCTCTGACAGCTTTTGGTTTTGCTGATATTTGTTCTTTCGAACATTGTTTTCTTAAAATCTAAATGTTGCTCCTCTTCCCATCAGTTTTAGTTCTAGCGTACAGTACGGCCCCCGTTCACAGAAGGTATCAAATACAGACACATTATTAAGAGGAGCTATTTTTTTTTCCAAGACATCATCCGGGAGATAATCAAAAAACAAAACAACCCTGTGTTTTGAATTGTGCTGGCCAGAGTTTCTCTAACAGCACCTTCATCCACAACGCTCACACTCAACATTTCAATGCTTAAAAACACACAATTGCATTTACCCTAGCTATTGTCTGTTCTCCATTTTCATCTTGTTTTATGCATCTGACTTTCAGGATGCACAACTTTGTAAACAAAATCTTCTGTCTAAGCAAAAAATCTTCACAGATACCGAAATATTATTAGAGGAGAACCATAAAGTCACAGTTGTCCACTGTCTGAAATTCTGCAGTATATGGATCTCATTATGCAGGTGCACGACTGGATGAAGAGAATATAAATGTGGACCATTTTCATTTTCCTATCACAGAAAAATCAGTTGCTGGTTTGCAGTGCTGTCAGAAATGGCAAACAGTAGATTATTCTTCAGCAGGTTGATCATTAGCAAAATTACTTTGCTATAAATGGTGCTCTTTTGTGAATGGAGGCCTGTAGATTCAACTTATTCCAATAAACCAAAGGCATTACGGTGATAACTAAATATTTTTGGTCTCTCTACAAATTGTCATTATTATGGCAGCACTTTTCTAAGCTGGAATTTCAAACCAAAGGCACTTTCATGCTAGAGTGCAGAAGAGTTACAATTAATTATTTGGTCATGAAATTTAAAAAGGCAGCATTTATTAATACAATTCACTTTTCACGGAGAACTAAGAATCTGTAACCTTTTCTTTTGGTATAGACATTTAACTGCGTAGTAATGGGATTGACTTGTACAGAAGGTTGGTTTAGACCAAGCAGTCAAAGAGCGTTTCTGTGGGAAAAAATACAGGTATTTTTAAAAATGGAACCAATTAATAAAACAATATATAAAATTTATGTTAAGAGGCTAAAGGTACTTCTAATATAATGCTAAGGCACTGCATATTGTAATGCTTTGGCAGCTCTCAATTAAAAGGTTCCTACAAAAAAGTAACAGTAACAAGATACGTACTTCCAGCTTACAAAAGAGCTCACAGTTTACAGGCAGCCTGTTGGACTACACACCCCACACTGAACAGTTGAAGGATTAAGGCTTTTAAGAATTAACATATACAGGGTATGGACCATTTACAGAAGTGTAAAGAAAAGACGATGGAAGTAGTTTCCCTAATATTACATATGTGAACACCAATAAACATTGTGACTTTTTATACCCTATAGTTATGGCATATGTAGTGTGCCAGATTCCATAAAAAAAAAATGTACCTGGTTTTGCAAATTGACTTACATACTTTATACGCCTCAAAGAGTTTGCTTATTATTAAAAAAAAAAAATAAAATCACCAAAACCACAATTCAAACCCTAAATAAAAGACAACTTTAGAACAAAATAAAACAAAAAAGTAGTTTTTGACTTGTAACACCAAGTGCTTAGAATAAAGGGCTACCGTTAGGCTGTTACAATGCAGTGCTTTTCCTGATGTGAGTATTAGTGTTAAAAATGAGTGTTAAAAGAGACCTTACCATGGACATATTTCTTTGTTCCGTTCACGGAATATAAACCGAAAGATCATCAGCCCTAATATCCACAAGCAGGTAACAGCTAGACATCACAGCAATCATCCACCTACTAGAGTTAGATCAGAGGCAGGCTAAGGAATTCAAGCAGTCTCCCTTCCCCTCGGTGATGTTTGTGTTGTCCTCTAACCTGAGTCCTCACCCCTGTTAAGGATGAATCTCATCTGATGCAGACAACCCACTACCGCATCTAGGCTATATTCTAGTCTAGATAATTCAACAATGGGCAACTGTAACAGAGGGTACTACGCAGAAATATAATATAAAAAAATTAAGACTGGCTTTTTTGAAGACTACAGCACTGTGCCTGGGAGTAAATTCTAGACTTAACTTGTGCATGGGCACACATCAGCAAAGGGCAGGGAGGAGGAACCTGCTAAATGTTAACTTCTCTGATTCAGGACTGCAAAAGACCTTCCCAACAACTTCATGACTGATCTTTAAGGTGGCTTTGTGCTTGGCCAGGCATCCCTCAGCCTCTCAGGCAACTGTTCCGCGTGAGAACCCGCTGCTGGGCCCAGCAGCTGCTGAAACAACTGCGCTCGAGCAACTGCGGGGCAGTGCTGGGTGCGCAGCAGAAGGAAAGAAACTGAGCAACACTCTCCGGCGTAGCCAGGAGGAATGAGACTACTTATCTCACGTGTGCGTACCTCGGACAATCGCTCACACCCACATCCATGGTTTGAATCCTTACAGTATTAAAATATCTCCAGCTGTACTTCACTTCCTGGAGTCTTCCCTGAATATATCAGAAGGATGAATGCTACCACATCTGGATGCAAAAGGACATCAGACCCCACGTTGTACGTACGTGTTTGTTTCAGATAAACGTCTTCACCAGTTGGAACTGGAGAGACAACTGGGAGAGATCTAAGAGCACCATGATAAAGAGGAAAAGGAGAAAAAAAAAAATCTCCACTTTCCAATCTTCTTTGCCCGATGTTGGTTGTGATTTTCTAGCGCCTCATAGATATTAAAGCTGTTGATCCTTTCAGAGGTGTACGTATTCTTCTTTCAAACACATTAGTGTTTTGCTATCAGTTTACAAATTACTCAGTGCTGTCACAATGTCAGTTGTTTCCGTTCATCTGTTAATTTCAGAGTTGCAAGTTTTTCGCTCAACTTATTAGAAAACGTAGTTGTCCATATAAAATATAACCGCACACACAAGACTACATATAATGTGAGTCTAAATCTTCAGTATTTACCTACTTATTGCAAAATGAGCCATCTTTTTCATTAAATAATCAAATTTTCATATTAGTACAATACAACTTTATACTCTTTTAAAATACACTAGATATGTTAGGGATAAGGGATGATGTTTTCTTTCTCTGCGATACCTGTTTGAAAATTTAATGGATTAGAAGATTAGTTTTAGCGTTGAGAAAAAAATACAAAATTTGCCTAATTTTAGGACCTGTCTGTTTCTATCAGGCATTTCTTAAGGCTATATTTTTCATTTGGTTTCAAACAGAAAAATGCTTTCATTTTAAAAAATAATTTAGTGAATTACATTCGTCCATATCTTCCACCCTAATTAGTTACAAAGATAATTCTATAAAGATTATTAACTTTGTGTACTCATTTACAGTTATAGCTAAAGGTTCATTTCAATTTCACTTGCATTGTAAAACAAGTATCTCATGTTGGAAAAAAACCCAAAATAAATTCTTATAAATGCTGTCAGTTTTTTCCCATGGCAAATGCTCTGTCATACTTTTTTCTATCAGAATTAAAAATAGGCCTCCACAGACAGAGGCGTTAGGTTCTTAAATACAGTCTTCCCAAAGAACTGTGGTTTACAAATTTGAAGAACACTTAGTTTTAGAAATAATTTTTACAACTGTACCAGAATTTCACAGCTACAATTATATATGAACACATTAAAAATGACTTCACTAAAACAGGATTTAGAAAAATGTGGGTGAAAGTTGGGCCAGAGGCACTGCCACTTAGTGTTGAGGTTTACAGTCTGTGTTTTGATAAAGAAGTGAAATGAAGTGTATATATAAATAACTGCTCAGTCCTTTACAAGCCTGTAGATATGGTGCTGTGCTCCATGTTCGCTGTTCGACACTTCAAATACACAGGCCATGCAGAGGAGGGTTTCTTGTGTATCCCTGTTTGTTACAACCTGTTTGAGGGGAAGGAAGAGGCAGACAGTGTATTACAAACTTGGAAACACCGGGCTGGAACAAGAAACGACTGGCTTAGTTGAAGACAATCTCTAGATGCGGTTGTTCGAAACGTGTGTCCTCTCGCTCCCTCTTTGGCAATTTAAACTGGCCTTGGTGACTGCGCTCACGCGCTGTGCTCTGGGGCTGGGCTGTGGGGCTGCAGCCCCGGCGGAGGGCACTGAGATTCATCCCAGCCTGGCTGCTTGGCCATGAGCCGCCATTAGCGTCATCATCGCCATCAGCGTCAGCCATCAGCGTCAGCCTGAGCCCCGCTTCAGCCAAGGGAAACCAGTGCACCTGTGTCACCTTGTGTCCGCCGAGCGAGGCTGGACGTGGCTCTGTGCTCACAGCCCCACCTCTTCTGCATGCCGCAGCCCTTGGTCCCGCCCGAACCCTATGGCAGCAGCAGCGCACAGCTCTAAGCGCTTGGCTGAGGTGCCGCTGCAAAGCCACAGTGAAAGCAAGCTGGGAAACTGGATGAAACTGGCTCAAAGGCTACTATGTGGACCATTCTTCATGCTTTAGATCACCTGTTGGGTGTACCCATTACTGCATGCTGTCCTGGCCCAAGAACTAATTAACAGCACTGACATTTGCAGCATTATAACTGGCACCTCAGTAAGAACACATCAGATGAATGGGACTGTTCAAAGTTACTGCCTCGGGCTTGCTACAAACACCAAATAGAGACTTGCATTAAAAAAAAAGAGAGAGGTAAGCTGAATTTTTGGAAAGTAACGAAGTTGTTTGTTCACGTTCTCAGCCAGCTTAGCCTTTTCATCCTTAGCGTCTGTAGTGCACAATTCCAAGAGTATTACTCTGAAGTCAAGGGGATGATTTGTTTAGTAAGCAACATGACTAAGGGATTCGGAAACTGGTTCTAAATATTACAAGTCAAGCAAGCCGCACAAAGCCTGAGAGTATTTTATAAATTGAAAAATAAAAAGTGAGTCCATACCAATAAAATTGTAAAATTTTCCAACACACTGTTCATCATGTATTTCTCCGGTAAATGCTTCAGCTTGTGTATGAAGTTGATCATATATTCACACATTGGAGAGCGATTTATTCTATACACGAATCGGCCATTCTCAAACCTTGCATATTCAGTCTAATTAAAAAAAAAAAGAGTATTTAGAATAAGAAGAATAAAAGATAATTCAGAAATAGCAAAAAAGTGAATACTAAACCTGAGATTTTTTCTTCCTTTGTGTACACAGAAAAAAAGAGAAAGTGGCTCACACACACACACGCGCGCGCGCGCCTACTTGCTAAATCCCTGCCTGAGCCATGCAGTGCCTTGCTAAAAATTTGAGGGCCCTTAATTATTAAGTTGTAATATCACTACTCGTTCTCTACCCTGTGAATTAAAAAGATGAACAGATGAGGACTACACAAAGGTAAATCCAAGCCAAGTAAAAATGAATTAAGCAGAAAACTTTGTGGTAAGATGATTTTAGTTTTGAGGCAACTGTCTGCAAAGGGAAAAGCAAAAATAAGCTTCTATATTTACGTATAAATATACACATATAAACATAGCTATATTATTGCATGATTTAATAGGCAATTTATGAATTACAGAAAGAGGCAAGACTACAGTCAGAAGAAAACCAGGCTGATTTAGATTGCAGGCCCCCCCCCGGGGCTGAAGGAGGGTAAGGCTGTGACTCTTGATTCCTGCTGCCCAGCTGCCAACTGCTCAGCTCAGGTACGCTCGGTGGCTTGTGGGGCTTTTGGCTTTCTCTGAGCTTGGAATAATGGAAATGATGGAAAACGTTTTTATGGTCACCATGCACAGAAACCATATTTAGTATAAGAAGGACATGAACAGTGACCGAGACATCTATAAAGGCTCCACTGGCAGCTCTAGGCTAAAATTCCTGTATTGCAGATAACAGATGTGGGAGTGGGGGTTAGTACACAGAAGACAAGATAAACAGCTGCAGTAGAATAAACCAGCCAGCTACCTGACCACGCCATACACTTCCGTGCTTAGAAAATGTAAAAAATAACTAAAGGCCCTTGCATGTTAAGAAAATATGCAATTTTGTATTCAAAAGCTGCTGGTGTCTGAGGAAAGCATGCCTTTATGTGCATAAGAGAAGACAAAATAAGCGTGGGTACAGATGAAACGTAGCACGCCATCCATGGCTTTAAAATGTTTTAAAAAATATCTAGATGATAGAGGGTAGCTCGTTACTGTCGTATGGTTCCAAGCAGGCTATGTGGCTGGCCAAGTGTTTGGAAATGGGAGCAAAAGCATTTTGCAGCTCTTTTCTGCCAGGTGATGGAGGAGGCAGCACTGAGGGCAGATGCAGGTTCCCCATCGACAGGTGCCACGGGCAGGGTGGAGGAGGGTCTCCAAAGCAACAGGTAACTAGGATTTTACTGAACTGTAGTGTCACCATTTACGTGGTGATTTAAAATGAACCCAAACATGTCCGGGATCTTTCAGGAAGGATTAGAGGAAGGAAGGAAGGAAGGAAGGAAGGAAGGAAGGAAGGAAGGAAGGAAGGAAGGAAGGAAGGAAGGAAGGAAGGAAGGAAGGAAGGAAGGAAGGAAGGAAGGAAGGAAGGAAGGAAGGAAGGAAGGAAGGAAAAGGCAAGAGAAAGAAAAGCCTAATTAAAATGAAAGAGAACCAGAGACTGATCCCACACATCCCATCACAACACCCACCTCTACTTTTTCTACTACTTGCTTTCCAAATGAGCAGACTTTGGTGGAACAAGTGATTGTCATGTTTTCTGAGCTCTCGTACTGACTAGTGACTCCGTAAAACGCTCCTGTATCATCTTGAATGTTGCAGTTTAAGTCAGCCTGTTGGGAAAAGGTAATAGATGTTGAAGATTTTCTTTTTCATTTGACAATGTCAGTAGCACAAGCTGTAATTAGCTCACCGTACTTTTCAGAAATAAGAGAGAGGGGGGAGTTTTATAGTGACAACAGTGACAGTGAAAAAAGTCTGTCAGGAAAGTACCTGCCTAGTTGTTGCAGTAAAAACCTTAGGGAAGCGGCAATTTCTTCAAACTTTAAACAACAAAAGACAACCCAGTATTTCTCTGGGCTACAGGTGACGTCCTTGTCTGGCAGATAGCTGATGAAGTCCCTGGAGCAAAGGGAATGATCACCTGTGAGGATCCTGGCTCCAGAGCTGGCTTCTCTGGAGGGAACCTGCCCTGTGGCCTCCAGTGCAACCGAGCCATCCCACTCCCCGGGGGCCTTCGTTCACTCACTTTTCCTTTCTTAAAGCAACGAAATCCTCACAGCAAAGGCAGACAGCTGCGCAACATGGGAATCGATCTCTGATAAGACCCTGTCAAGCCATATGGCCCTGATTCAGCAAAATACCGGACTTGGCGGAGCTGTGTGACGCAACCCACAGGCTGCACGCGCGCCGTGCCGACCCCACCAATTCCCTTCAGTATTTCTTTGCAGCCTGAATAACTATCCAGCTGCCTTCGATATCTAGCAACAGAGACTGAGACTTGCAGGATCGAGTGAGGAGCCATGCTACCTTTAATTATTTATAGCCAAATCCAAGTCCTGTGCACAGCATGATTAATTTGGCTACACAGCAACAGCGCGGGTCACATGCTGAATCTGGCCTCCCCAGCAGCACTGAAGCTGTTCTGCCACTGTGCTCTTTGTCATCACGAATCCGTTTTCAAAAGCCCTCAAATTAAAAGAGCACTAATATGGACACAGGCAGAGTCTAGGGATATCCACAGCTGGATTTGTTGATTCAGGCATTAGTTCTGCTGACACCGTCGGTGCCCAAGGAGAGAGTGGGCAGGGTTTTCTTTTTATGTGGAAACAGCTGATCAGCTACTGCAGCGTAACATCCGAGTCGTCTGAATTTTTAACTTTGAGATGAGCATTTTAGCAGGGAAATGCGCTTTTGCAGCTGTTTCACTTGCAAATCTCGCTCTGCTTGTTTTTATTGCCAATACAGAAATGTAACAACAAACATTTTGACGGATACTTTCCTGTCTACCTTGAGACTTTTTAAAAACTCAGTTTACAGGTGTGTTTATTTACTAGTTAGCGTGGAACATTTATAATCCTGCCTCCACTATAGTTCAGGTCATTTGTAACTGCTATTTAATTTTTAACTAGGCAACAACTCATTAATTCTACGTAGTGTCTACAGCCCTTATTTGTGGTACCACATTCTGAGGCAATATGCTGATAATAGCACAGACTGAGCTAGTTTGTGGTAGGGAGAAGACACAGGTCTACGATTACTGTAGGCTGGCTTTGGTAAATTAATCAGTGGAGAAGTCTCCTGAGGTTTACACACAGTAACACAAACAGCCCTATAGTCACGTATTTTGCATAACAGAAAGAAATCCTATCGCTATTACACCTTGTTTCTTGCACATGTTTTGCATGAGGTCAGCAGTTAATGTTTCATGTTCACCTAAAGCAGTGTGTTCACAGTGAGCTGTAAGAAATTGTTCCGAGCTAAAAGTAAATAAGCAATTTGCCATCACAGCTGGCTTGCAATCGAAACACGACAAACAGCTAAACATGACAAACTGTAGCACAGCCATCAGCTGTGCCACAGCTGCTCCGCCGGAATTTCTGAAGAATAGGCATTTCTGATACACCAATTGCATCGTTAATAATAATAATAATATTAATAATAATAATAATACTCGTAGTAGTAGTACTAATCTCTTAAAAAGCGGTTCTTCCTGCTGCTACCACAATTACGATTTTACTATCAAGACATTTTCTTTCTTTTCCTTTCAGATATGGACAAAATATTTAAGAAATCATAACTAAAATGCTCCTCACAACTTCTTGTTGTCAAAAGGGTCACCCGCACAGACCTTATATTTCAAGCTGCAATAACAACAGAGTTAAAAAAAGAATAACTTTTTATCTGCTGCCTTCTGATATTGAAGCCCACTGAAAAAAAAAAATCTAATTGTTGTATTTACATGCTGACATTTAACCTGGAAAAGTAACACATGTGGCCATCTGGCACCCTGTTGATCACTCCCACAGCTCTTCCAAATCTTGCTGAAATCACCAGAGTCCTGTGTACACAAAAAATTACGTGCTGGGGCCCTGATGTCTGAATGAAGAATCCTTGAATTTTTCGCTCAAATGGCATGATTCACTCTTATGCAATCACGACATTGTTGCAGAAGTCTCATGATGATAATATAGATTTGAATGATCTTTATTGGCTTCATTTGCTCTTCGATTTTTTCTTTGAGTCTAGGACACAGCAAATGTGTTTTCAAGGAAAAACAGAATTTTCCTTTTAAACAACAGTTTTCATGTTCAACTAATACGAACTGCTGAGGGCTGAAGCTTTAAGACTCCTCCAAAAAGTGCAACACGAACATAAAGATCGTAAGAGTTGGCAACAGCAAATACCCTTAAATGAAAGCTTCACCAAAACCTCTTTTAATACTGAAAGAATTTTGTCTGGTCTCACATACTAAAACAAATCTTGCTTCTCAGTCTGGGTTCAAATTTTTTCACTAGAGACTCAGTCCATGAACACTAGGAAACAGCGGGTACCACTGCGGAGAGAGGATTGTCATGTCAAGGAAATATTCTGTATCAAGGGTTGAAAGCTTTGTTCCATGCTGAATACTTTTAGAAAAGAAGGAAAGACGATCACTTCTGGTAAAATACAAAACTTTGGTTAAAAAACTGATAGTAAAGGACTTGCTAATCATATTGTTATGGCTTATTTAGGAAGGGGTTTGTCTGAAAACATACATCTGAAAGCAAAATTGTATTTCTTGAACTGACGAAAGCAGGTTCCAATTAATATTCAGGGGATTGTATTACATAGGGATTGTAACCCCTACAAAAGGTTATGAGACGAAGAAAAAAAACCAAACCAAAAAAGTGTGCTAAAAATGGGCACTGCTGTGGCTGTAAGAGGTGCAGATGTAGCTTTGAGCAGGAATAAGGTGATGCGTTATGCCAGTATTCAGTTTCAGCAGGATCCTTACTACAATATTGATTAGTTTTTGTGTCTACATTTTACAAAGGATGTTGGAAAATTGGAAAGTATTCAGAAAAGAGTTACAAGAATGATTTCAGGTCTGGAAAACATCCTTTGTAGTGAATGACTAATGAAACTCCATCTACTTACTTTTTCCAAGGGAAGTTTTTCCACGACTTTGTCATAGCCTACAAGTTGCTACATGGGGAAGAGTCTTCCGATAGATTAAATCTCGCAGAAAAGGACATTAAAAGACAGAAAGTAAAGCTATGCAAAAGCTAAATGAGAAACAAAGCAGAGGCTGGCAACCCCGATGGCAACAAAACGCTGGCATAATTTTCCAATGTGGTGGAATCACCATTACTTGGGGTCTTTTTTAACAAGCTAAATATCTAACTAAGAGGGATGCTCTGGTTCAAGCAGGCTGTTGTCTGGAGGCAGAAATTACTTAGTGAGAGTCACTGCCTATATTACAGAAGAGGCAAGGCTAGATAAATATAATAATAGCAAAATGGAAATATAGGAATTTATCTTATTAACCTCAGTTAACCCTCTACTTATAATTTCCTTTTTCAATGATCCCTGTGAAAAAAACCTCGGCAACAGTCAAGCTTCTGGAGCGCTGTGCTTGCAGCCTCTCCTGCTGCAACCAGCTTTGTCTCATTATTTCCTTGCTGTTCTGGCTCCAACGGTTCTCTTGCATTTCAGACTTCGATTGCAAGTCTTCCTGGGCTGTAAACCAGCTTTCCCTCCTGTACAGCTTCTCGTGCAGCTATGCTCTCACCAGGAATTAGGGTTGATGAGCACTATTGTAGCATACACAGATAAATAAAATTTTGAATGAAGGCATGATCGCATGTGATGAACAGGAGACCATTTACTCATTGAATTTTAAAATACAAGATCAATACAATTTAGGAAAAAAAAAACCCAACCCAACTTAAAAACACAAATGCAATTTTCCTTTTTTTTTTTTCTTTCAAGAGTAAAACTCTAATTTTGATTTATTTCTAAGAGCTGAGATTTGGATTAGCTGAATGCATTTGGAGGCAGGAGAGGCACTCAGCTTTCTGGCACGCTATCTACAGTGGTTGTGTAAGAGCATGATTAACTCATTAATAAAGCATAGCTTGTCAATGGGTAGCACTGAAAATACAACATATTAAGAGTACCAAGTGTCTGACACGCTGCATGGAGAAGCCTCTGCCAGCATGCCAGTGCAGGCACCAAACCGGAGCTGGTTGAAACCAAAATAAAAAGTAAAAATAAATATAAAAAAATTCTTCACATTCACTTGAGAAGAGCTCTCAGGCTCTGTGTTAAAGGCGGGGGGCAGAGGGTAGAGTGCTTGTGTAATAATAACAGCTTTGGCTAGCAAAAAAGCAACTCCAGCAAAAATTGCTGAGAAGAGTCTAAATCCTTCCTGCTGAGTAGAAGGAAAACAGCACCTACTGGAAACAGTGGGATCTGGGGAGGGCCAGAACAATTTACGCTGGCATTCAGTAGTTAACGTTAAGCACATAAGGTCACTTATTAACAACATATAGGTTTTAACAACTGCTGACTGCAGGGAGGTGTGTTACTCATATGACTGCATCATGCCTCCCCTCCTCCTCTCCAAAGAGTGATCAAAGAGCGGAGATTCCAAATTGTGAAGCAATTTTTTCCAACGGGAGCATCTGGGTCGTTGGCACGTTTCGCTGCGTGTTACACTGCAGCTCAGGAATTGCGTCCAGCTCTGCCACATGGTTGGGCTTGTGAGGGACAGGCCAAGCTGCTCCGGCTTCCCAGCTGCTCGGCCCCTTCCACTCATTATCCAGCCTCAAGCGCTAATGCCCTTGCATCAATTTGCGAAGGGGTCCTCCACAAGCACCGCGTGAGCTCCCTGTGCCGAGAGGGTTGTGATGGGGAAAAGAAAATGGATGTCTGCTTTCTTCCATATCTAATTTGTTTTGCATACATTTGCATGCTGGCCATAGACCCGTTCACATTACGGATCCCATTTGCGAGTTGCAGATCATTTGCCAGTCAAAGCTGGCGAGTGTGCATGTGTGCCTGCGTGTGCGTGGAGGGAAATCCAAGATTCTAGATTATGCAATATAAATTACATGTAAAAATAGAAAGAAAAAAAAAAAAGGCAGTAGCCACAATTGTGTGTGTGTGAATGAAGGGCACAAAGAATCTTTGCACCTTTTAAGACGGCTGGAGGCACATGAGGATAAATTCAGGAGGGGGTGGGAGGAGACCACAGGCGCAAGCCATTTCTGAACACTGATTACATGGGTAAATTGTTTGTTCCAGTGTATCACAAAGAGAAGGAGCATTATTTTTCATGCCACAGCTGTTTTGAATAAGAATAGGAATAAACTTAACCATCCTCCTCATGTTACTTACCACTAATTATGGCATATATTTACATCTATAAAACAGTGAAATTTTGGGGGACATAATTTAATGCCCCTTTATTGTGTAGATTCCTTTATTTCCATCCCACATTTGAATTTCAAAATTGTTTAGGACTTCAAAGCATCTTTAAAAGCTTGCCCTAATTACAATATGCATTACTTTCTAAAACTCCTAGTTTGCATTGCAGATTCCTGCAAATAGAAGCATTCATTTTAAACATTAATTAATATCATCCATGCATCTTCAGATGAGTTTGGGTCTTTATTTCAGAGTTGCACTGAGCTCTGACTAAGCTTTCCTCAGTTTGAAGAATAGTTCAAGCTACTGCAAACATTTAAAATTACGGCAGTGGATCAGATCAATTTATATTGGGTGATTTTTCCTGTGCCGCTAGTTAGAAAACATCCCTCCTCCTTTCAGATGTATTTGCTTCCCATAACTGCTCCTGTAGCTGCAGAAGTCAGAGTTCAGGCTTGGCGCAGAGCGTTTGGCAGTGTCAGAGACACAAAGCGGCCCATGGCCACGGTATTGCAAGGTGTGATTACACCAGCGCTGAGGATCCCAACAGAGGCATGGACCCACTGCACGATACTGCAGGTTACCTAGAGAAGTCGCGCAAAAAGAGAATCCCTGCCTCAGAATTTGCTAGTGGAGGCTGAGGCAAAACGTGAGAGAGAAATATCTAGCTAAACCAGAATAATTTAGTCGAGGCTGCAGCGGACAGATTCGCTTTGCTGAATTAACGTTAAAGGTGCTCCTAGTAGTGAAAAGCAGTTGCCAGATGACTTAGCGCTAGACAGGGGCAAGGTACAGAGCCAGCAAAGCGAGCAGGGGCATGAAGGGAGCCAAAATCTTGTGCCTTCCGAGAGCAATTCCCTAGTTGGAGTCAACGGAGATGTATGTGCTCGTAACAGCAGAGTTAAATGAAGGTATTGGAGATGCGGCTGAGAAATGCTGTATTCAAAAGGGAGGTGGTGCGAGTGGGACAGACGTACCGTCACCTCCCTGAAAGAGAAAGGGGAGAGCCCGGGGAGGTAGAGTGCTGGTCAGTTGGCATCGGGAGCCAAGAAGGCAAGGGCAGCTATAACGTTTTAGACAGACATTTTGGGGTAAAGCTGGCGGTGCAATCTATCATTTAACTTGAACTCTTTCAGGAGGTCTAAGTGTATTATTTAGTATTAGAACATTCAAGAATAGCAGTGAGCAGTCAGCGGGGATAGCATTAGAGATCAACACGAGTAGAACTTCAACCAGTAAAAGAAACCAATAGAGGCAACATGTGTTGACTTAGCTTTTAGATAGGCTAATCAGAACTTCAAAGACCAGAAAACTTCGGGGCTTTTCTCAAGTGACAAAAACTCGAGAGTTGAAGTACAAACTAACCAACAGGTATGTTGATCGTACTCAGATTAAGATTAGATGGCATGAATCATACCTGATAGTTTTACATAGATTGGGTTTATTTTGTTAGTGACTGAGGTAACGAGCAGGATTGTGCACTCAACCTGCACCCAGGGAAAGGTTTCATCTGCAGATATTCTGCAGCCTTGTCTGAATTCCTCGACACCATTCTAGAAGATAACTTTTACATTTAGTTAAGAACCTTTATTTTTGTTTTCGTTTTATATCCTTATAATCTCCGGTTTCATATCATTGTCACACAAATTTCCTGTGCCTTATCAGTAGTGCGTTGTTCCTTATCTATTCATTGTACTGAGCGCACAACATACCAAGTGAAGCTCCTTCTATCTACTACTGTAAAAGCCTGGCTCTGGGGTCACTTCCCTGAAGTCTCTGGTTTCCAGTGACTACCTGGGTAAGAGTCACTGCATTCAAGGTGCAAGACAAGGGCCTGGAAATTGCTTTGCAGGGCTGTAAGGTTGGTTGTTTGAAGTGGTGTGAAAGGAGAACTCTCTTCCTTTTATACCCCCTGCACTGTGAGGTAGGAAGCAGCCCACAAGTGTGATGTCCAGATGTGTCACCAGGACTGAGGCCAGAAGCTCATCCATTCCCAGCATCAGGCTGTATTTCACAGGAGATACAATCTGTATGAATCAATAAACCTCTGCAAAGCAAAGCAACACGTGGTTTTGTACTCCATACCTCTGACGCTTCGCAAAGTCAACTCCACGATTGCCAAAGGTTTTCTTGCAAGATCTGAGAGCTTTCCCTCCCATACTTTTGTAATCAAACCTTATTACCTTTATCACAAGGTAAACCATGCTGCTGAGAAGCCTCAAACAGAAGTAAATGGGAAAGGGCAAGAGAAGTACGCTTTCTGGTTACCAGAGCTAAGCCGCTTTCTGCCGTAGTCATCCTCAGTGTGAGTGCTTGTCTCTGGTCTTCCCATTTCCCACCTTTCCCTTCCACACTACGTTTAATGTCTAAAAAAAATACCCTTTTTGCTGCCTCCAGCAAGACGCCGACTTCTCTTTAAATCTGTTTACAGGCTCACCATCCCTTCTGGCATCAAATCCTCACCTTCGCTTTCAAGCTTCCACATGCCATGACACCCACCTGCTTTCCTTCTCTGGTTTCCCTCCACTCCTTTCACTCACAGTTCCCGTTTTTCTTTTGTTGATTCTCCTTGCAGGGCTTTCTCACCTGTACTTACTTGCCTAACACAAATTCTTATTCCTCTTTTACTCGTGTTACAATCAAATTCCACCAAAATGTGGACTGTCACTGGACACTGATGCCAGCGTGCACTCAGTAGCTTACAGCACTGAGCAAACTATCGACGGTTAAATGATAATGAAGGGAGAAGATGAGAAAGGACGGGAAGGGAAAATGGTTAAATAAAGGGTGAGAGAGCGTTGTGAGTAAGCAATGACCTCACAACGTGAACAGAACCTGGGAGTTCAGAATAGGAGGAGGCAGCAGGTGATAAGGAGACAGTGGATACTGATTCAGACATGGATACTTAATTGAAAAGAAAAGGACAAGAATACAAAATGTAATCTATTTTCATATTAATAAACCTGAAGTTATTAACAGGGTCAAAAAGACTGTCAGCAACTTTTGCCAGCTTGACACTGGTAATATGTGACTGTTTAGAGCAGATTCTCAACACTTCACATAAAAATGGGAACAAAGTCCTTTTTTTCTGAAGAAATGTCCTATTGGGGTGAAAGAAATTAAGGACAGCGAGCTGGCAGTTTAGGATCCAATTCTCACAACTAATTACACAGCCATCTTCTGTTTTTTCTATACATATTTCTAGCTGAGGGGCACTGGTGTGAAGCTTGTTACTAGAAGGGCATCCACGGTGACTCTTGGTACAGCCAGACACTGCCCCTGGCACCTTTCCTCTGCCTCACTCACTCCATGAAAGAGAAAATCCACTGGCCTATTTCAAGGTCATGGCTCAGGAAGGCATTCTCATCACATTTTTAATGTATAACTGAGAAGGATGTTAGCACTGTATGTTTTTAATCTCTAAGTTAATACAACACAAAATTGTATTAAAAGACCATTACGTTGGAAGGCACAGTGAGGTTAAGAAATGTTGGATTGAAGTTGCCTGCGCATCCTGACTGCTGAACTGCATCTGTCTTCAGCTGCACGACTGCCCACTTGCCCTCTGAGCATCTACACAATATTTCTTTGTCTTCATTATTCAGTGTGGGCAGTCCCTATTTCCTGAACACTACTCAAAACCTGTGCTGAAGGCAGAATTATTAATTTTATAAAGGTTTTCTTCATGGCATTATCTTGATTTTTTATAAACAGCCATGAGTTTGATTTCTCGATGACCACCTGAGGTGAAGGGATGGTATCACCCCCATATTACAGATGGGGAGCTGAGGCAAGAGAGTTAAAGGTGTGCACTGCCTGCAGGAGATCAAGCAGAGACGGCTGGCACTTGAATTTTCAAAGTCATGAGTGCAACACAGACCTTAATGATCCAAAGAAGATCTCTACTGGCTTTAGATGCATCTTTGAGCATTCAGCATGCCTGAAAATCAGTTTCCACATGGAAAAAAAGCAGAACATACAATACATCAATGACTGTATCACAGATCTCTGCTGCTTCCATGTCTAATATAACGTCTGAGGCTTGTCAATCTCTGTGAGAACTGAGAACAGGCAAGTGAGGTGACGTCCAGTTTCCCAGTGGGTTTTGCAAGTATCTATTATGCAAAGTGGATTGCTGAGATGACAGTCCTCAGTTCACGCCCAAATTTTGCAAGGAAATGTATTTAGTGGTCACAGACCCTTAACCTCCCAGCCCTATTCCTCTGCAGCCAGATTTCTTCTGCCCTTATGCTTGTCCTGTTCCCACCTCTCACACACCTGTCTCTGCTCTGTGCTTTCATCCCTACATTTCCCTGCAGGCTCCTTATCCCAAATGCTCCCTCTTTCCACTCCCTCCCTCTTTTTGACCCTACGTTCTCAGCTGCCTTTTCCAGGCTGCTGGTGCCCGCTGTGTTTCAGCTCCCAGTTCTCCGCTGCCTCCTGTTCCTGGCCTCTTTGCTCAGCCAGCCCTCAAATGCCTGGTCTACAGCTCCCACTCCCCGTTGTAAGCCCCATGAATTTCTCAACTGATCCCTTCTGCAGCCCAGCACAGCTCCTGCTCAGCGCTTTATCCCTTCTACACACAGATTTGTGAAAAGAGAGCCTCCCTCATTCCCAGATTCCCGTTCCAAATCTGGTGCCACACAAACTTTTGGCAAGATATGAAGTCTGGGGTATGTACAAGGTGGAGAGCATTTCAGGTCACATAGATAAACTTTAACTGAAAGCAATAAACACCAGGAAATCTGATCATAAGCTGTGATTCCAGATCAACCTTTTCTCATTTCACCATCAACCTGTCCACCCTGTAATTAGACCCTGAATATGCCCATTTCACTGATGTTTTAAAAGACAAATTTAAAACGCTTAGATGATAACTGTTGCTATGAAAAGGAGTATACCAAAAAAAAAAAAAAATACCCCAACAAATTAATGACTAGAAAAAGCTTTAGTGTAAACATAAGGTCCAGCCCTGGAGATTTGATGATCCTTTTGTATGAACCTATAGCATCGCTATAGGTTTTGTATGAACCTATAGCATTGCTAAGATGAGATTTTGTAAATGCAGTAAGAGACACCTGATGGATCAATAAAATTTATCACAACTAGATCAATATACAACATCTCAAGCTTCTGTTCAAATTCTTTTTTCACTCTTGCTCACAACTGATACGAACTGATACAACTTTCGGAGCAGAGTCCCATGGCTGACCAACAAAAAGGCAAAGGGAAAGCAGATGGGCTCTAGCAACCAAAAAATGTTTAAGAAAACCCCTAGAACGCTCCCAGGCTCACAGTTGTGCTGCTGCACACTTTGTTCAAATCTGCTTGGTCCTAACTGTGTAAGTGTGGACTGATTGCAGGACTGATACTTGTACTATTTGCATTTGGCAAGAGTTCAACCTTTGAAACACTAAAAAGCAGTCCCTATTTCTGCGATTCCCCGTTTTTTCTGGAACCACTAGATGGCAGTTCCCCGTTTCCAAACGAGGGCTCTGGTTACCTGTTTGCTCCTGCCCAGCAGCTGTGTCAAGCACAGTTGAGGCAGCATCTGCCTTTGTATGTCACCTACAACACAGCCTTCTTGAGGAGCTGTCAACAAGAGTGGCTCTGGGCCAGCGTCCGACCTGAAGGATATACAGCTTTGCACTTTTAAATGATGACAGAAGAAATTTCCACAAGCACCCCAAAGAGTGCTAAATACTAAACACAGGCCTTATCGACAAGAGAGGTTCTCCACGTCATGTCTTACTCACCCAGAATTTTACGAGGAAGAAAGCATTTTGGGGCCCCTTCCCAAACAGTTCCTTTAGACCGCCCTTCTTTTCAGGAAATTTGTCATAAATCTGACGAATGTCCACCGATTCAAGCAACGGGTCGCTGTAAGAATGGTTAGCGTGTCCAATGTGTACGAAGAGGTGTTTATTGTACTGCAAGAAAGAAACAGGAAAATCAGTGCTGTACAAAAAGAACAGAGGTTTATTACGGCACGTGTCTGCGTGTTCTCCTGCAGAGGGTAGCACGCTTTGATGGATTAAATGACTCGCACATTACTCCTGGGACTATGATTTTCTGCAGTATGATTTCCATGAACAACTTAGTGATTGTGTTGTAGCCCCTTGTGAACAAGGGTCAACATCAAAAAACCTGTGTCCCTACTGCAAACCGCAAAACATGGTCATCTTCAAGGGAGTAATTTACACTGAAAGACCCAGCAGCAGCACGATGATAAAGAGCCCTTCGCAGAGCATAATAAGCTGAATATGCTCACGAGGAAAGCCTATTTCTGCCTCTTTAAATCATGCCTTTTAATGTCCCATGTCCTCAGAGCCTGAATTTCTGCTAGTGCCACAGAACCCACACATATACACCTCCTATACATAAACCCCAAACCTGTATTTATAGCATACGCTACTGCCCCTTAAATAAAAGAGGTGGAAGGGATATTCTTTTAACTCCAGAATGACAATAACGAGGCCAGTTACTCTGTGTTGCTGTTACTATAAAAGTGGTCCTAATCGTACGTCCTCCAGTATTTCGACCCATGTAATATTAAAGAGCCAAACTTTTACCACTTCCCTCGGGAGCTAGCTCTATAGATGACCATCTCTGCCAAAACACATTCTGCTTCAATTTCCTATTTCTTAACTTCATCCCATTGCACCTCATTATAATCACGGGAATCACCTCAGCAACACCTTTCCTGCCTGCAGGAAATCCTTGGCCCAGTGAAGTCCCCAGCAGCCCCCTACTGAGTCCAATATGGTCTTTTAAGGAGTGCCATTTCTCCAAGGCAAGAGCACCTTCCAGCACCTCAAATGAAAGTGGAAGGACAAACCCCAAAGACCCTCCCGTAGTCAATCAGCAGCTCACGGTGTTGTGTGAGCAGGGTGAAGGAGCTCGAGAGTGGCAGGATTAAACACTGGGGTTTTTAACCATGCAGATCACAAAACATTTTGCTAACTCAATTAAAGGAAAGCTGATATGCAGTCAATGAACACTAGAAAGCCCCGTCATATTGAACAGATGCTGTATATAAGGGACAATTCCCAAAAGCTAAGCACAAATAAAATATTTAAAACCCCAAAGCAGACCTCATTTAAGCTATTTTGTTTACAATATACCTGCGGAATGAACAAATTGAAATGACAAATCTAAATTAATTGGACATCCACTCGGAGCCTTCCTTTGGTGTAAGCAGAGTCTTCCCTAGCAGATGTCCAAAACTCTGGGGAAAAGGAAATGGACTGGCTAGATTTCTGCACTTAGGAAATTAAATGGAAATCTATTTAAAAATCATCTAGCACAGTGAAATCTGAATTTAGAATCACAGAACACTCATCTGTGTATGGGGCTAAAAATTAGATACATTCCATGCTTTTTACAGGGTTGTATTTCTTTTTTAATTTAGTGGAAGGAAAAAGGAAAGTGTAACACTTTATTAAGGTGTTTGCACAAGCAAGTCCAAGTCTGAAAGCACCGGTTCCGTGGATTTTCCTTGCAGCCCTCTTTCAAAATAATGCCTTCCCAGCTGCTTCTGCGCACAAGTGGAAAAACTGCCCAGCCTTTACTTAGTGCGTGTGGAGCCCAAAAGGGGCAGAGCTGATCCAAAGAGAGCCGTTTCTACCTTGAAGAGGAAAACAGGCATGGCAGAGAAATAACTGGGGGGTGGGGAGCCGAACGCATGCGTGCAGGAGTGAGCGTGGCCGTGAACGTGTGCCAGCTAGCCCTCACCCGACGCTGGTCTAGCTTGCACACTGGTCATTTATACACGATACAGGAAATCGTACTGGTTGGCAACCATGAGGGACTGCTGTAACAGGGCCCGTGGTCAGATTTAGCATGTTACTTCATGCAGTAGTGGCAAAAGTGGACTAAGGAGACATTTGTAACATGACAAAACAAACAAAACAAAAAATGCAAAATAATATGAGAAAGCACCATGGCTCCAACTTTTGGTTTTCTGACACAGTTGTCACATATTTAGCTTGCAATACTGTGAGTAAATAACTAAAAGTCATGCTGAAAATTTTTTACTTATCTTGCTGCTGACTGAAAAACTTAGATCTCAGAAAAACCATATACCTGGGAACTGCCAGGAACGCAAGAAAGGGAGTCAAGAAACCTGCTCCTGTTGCTTTCCTAAGCTACCAGGGGTGAAGTGCAGGGGGACAGGGCATGGGCTGGGTCACCAAACATGGCTATCGGTGGAAGCCTATCTGCGATCAGGCAAACATCTCTGTTTTTCAAGGGGAATGATGAGAAGTCCCCAGTAGCAGCAAGCACTTCTGACCTCTCTGAAAAATTAAACCAAAACATTTCCCTTCCCCCAGCACCCCATAGCCTGCCCAGGTGTGCCCAGCAGTTGTGCTCTCCCTGGGGATGAGAGATGCTGCAAAGCATCTCTCTACTTTTCCTCGTTCAGAGTAAGGGCTTGAAAAAAACATCCCCACCATTAGTGACCAGGTTATTATTTATTTGGGGATTGTTTCCTCTCAGTCTTCTCTGCTGGAGCTGTTCCAGGTTGTACAAATAACCACATTTTTACAGGAACAGAAGTGAGGGCTCAGGTTCTCCCGCACCCAGGAAAGTGTCCTCCCCAAAAGGGCATCCCTCTCCCAGGCCCAAAGGCGGCTGTGGGGTGACGGGAGGGAGAGCTGTGTTTTACAGTTTGGCAACTGCGAATTCCCAAGACAATTCACACACTGTACCTTATTCTGCAGACCAGGAAAATATACAAATTGCTCAGTATCCGAACTTTAGTAAAAGCAAACACATTTATAGGAACACGGAGCATGAAGTCTTAATACTGTTTAAATATGAAAGTAAAGTTAAAGGCAGCTGTAAAGCTACCACAGTTGTCTGCGGAGCTCGCCAAAGGACCAGATGCTGCTGTAGCAAAATTTCCGAGCAAGTACAGTAGGACAGATGGTATGACATCACCTGACAACATTCTTAGGACAGAAATGTTTATTTTGATATTGCAATGTGTGATTATTTTCTCCTTATGTTGCTGCAATTCCTATGCTAAGTACAATCATTACTAACCTAATTAGATATGGCATATTTCTATGAACTAACAAACGATAATGTAATATTAAGAGCAGGGTAAATGGATACTGAAATGATCCCTATCGTTTTTATAGAAACATACTCTATGACAGGAGTTTGTGCATAGATAAAAGCACAGCAGCTAAATTTTATGCCTGTATTTTTGAGCCCATTAGTGTCTGAAAAGCTTAAAAACATCCTCATTATATTGAGAATTCACTGTTCTTTTAAACTGAGTATTCCAGAGTCACTGAAGTACATTAGGTGCTGAGGAATTTACTCATGCTACAGCATTTAACGGATTTGCATCCGGCGTTGAGGTATTAACGTGCTTTAGATGCTGTAAACCATCACAGGTCAAATCCTGTATTTTCCGAGGATAAAAACTACATAAAAATACAAAGAACGTTTTCAGCTCTGTCTTCAGCATCTGCATTACACGACATGCCCTGGAGATGGCTGCCTCTTACTGAGCTCCTTTCCTTAAAAAAATTCTAAGTATCCAAAGAATCCAGTAAAGCCATGAAATATGACTGTTGTCAAATAATACCACGAGAAAAATTATAATCCACTTAGGAATTTAAAAGAACCAAGACAAATTGCCAATGGCAGGGGATGCAAGCATTTAAGCTGGTGCAGAACAAAGACAAATCACCTACATTTGTTTTATCAGCCAACAAATATATTTCTAACAGCTCCTCACCAATTTTGCGCTTAAATTCTTTCTGGTCCATGAAATGCAGGTCTGCAAATTGCTACAGCTCTCTCTGCCACCTCCCTGTGCTTCCCCACACCTGTGGAGCTAACGCCAAGCCTTGACTAGCCTGTATAGGACCACGTTTTTTATTAAACAGCAGTGGCCAAGATGCAGATGGCAGCGAAGCTGACCCTTTCACGCTGCTGGGGCAGGTGAGCTGGGCACACAGAGCTGCTGACGCACCCGCTCCGACACTGCTCCTGTCCGCCGGGGCTGCGCAGCCCTGCATAACCACACTGAGCAGCATGTGGAGGGCGAGTAGCTCCCCGGGCCCTGCCGAGGCTGGGTGACATGGATGTGGAGCAAGGCGGAAGGCAGGTTGCCTGAGAGAGGGTCCTCAGCAGCTGCTTCCGCGAGGATGTCCTCGCTCGTGGGCACAGCACTCTGCAAGGGTGCAGCCAGGGGCGCAGCTGCGAGTTAACCTCCCTGTGAATGGCGCTCGCACGCCTGGGAGTCACCCCCGCACCGGTGCAGCTGGTGTAAGCTCCTCTGCAAAGAGCCCTGGCCCCGCAGCGGGACAGCGAGCGAGCGGTGCCTTGCCGGACCTCGCACACCCACAGGACGGCTGAGCAGGGCAGGGAGGAGGCAGCCTTGCTAGCTGGGCTGCTCCGTGAGACCTGTAGCTTCCTGCAGATTTCAAGCATAACAACCACGAGGGTGAGGCCGTCTGTATCATTACTTGCAGCAACAAATCCCTACAAGAAAATACCATGGGGAGAGGCTGGCAACTTGAACGGCGCGTAGTCTTGTGTGCCCAAACTCCACCATGCAAAGGAGAAGTACATTAAAAAGGCTCTGCTGCAGATCTTCTCTCTTCCTGACATGGAGGGACAGCCTCTTGGCTCTCTTTGGACCGAATATATTCTGTAGTGGAGGTCACAAGGACTATCGCCGCAGCTCAGAGAGACAGGTGAGTGGAAGGCAGGTGGGACAGCCTGAGCTTTGGCTGAAATGAGAGAGAGAAAACAGCACTGCTCAAGTGCCTGGCACCATGCAGTGATTCCCTCTGTACCTCCACAGACCGGTCCAACCCATCTTTTAAAAATGTACCGCTGCCTGTGCAGCAACTGCGCTTTTGGAGGAAAAAGGAGCCAGGTGGGTGGATTGATTAAAAAACAATCACTAGTATATCAGCAGTCTACGCACGGCTCTAACCTGCACCCTACCCAGCCTCAGCTGTGCTGTCTCGCTGTATCTTGTAAATCTGATGCTGTTTAATTTCCTGCTGATGTAAGAAAATCACTTTGTCTGCCAACATTTTTCTTATTTCTACCAAAACACTAGTAACTGAATATTTCATTCCTGTTGCTGTTGTCCTCCACTGAAGCAGATTGGCAGTTATATTTATAACGCTTTAATGCTACAACTGGAGTCTGTACCAACTCCTGTTATTAAGGTTTTTAACACTTTCATGTGACGTTTTAATCGAACTTTCCATGCTGGTATGCTATGATACAACTGCATGGTCAACCTAGCCTTTCAAGGACCTCCACCCGTTCAGACTCCTGCCTGGATCTGCTCAGGGATTGGATCAGGAATGTGAAGCAAAGGAGATCTTTGGCTACTTTATGGTTGCAGAAATGGGGAGGTAGGTGACGAGCGAGAGCGGTCCTCAGCCCTGACACATTAACATTTCCCAGCTACTCCCACAGGAGTCCCAGTGTGAAACTGGGACGTGCTGGTTGGGCAAGGTCCTCACACAACATTTTCATCAGCTTTCCTGCAACACTGAAGATGCATGCTTCATTTCTGGCCTGTCTGATTTGAGACCCTGCAGTTCCAATTCCAGAAGTGCTGAGTGCTCAGATGGGAAAATTATGCCTGAATATAGGAAGCTCTCAATAACGCTAAGTATTCTGCAAAATCAGGCTCATGACAAATCAAAGTGGACCCTCAAAATCAGTGGCCCATTCATTCTTGTGCACCTGAACTTCTTGGTTTGTCAAATGTGAGTAATAATGCTCCTTCATCTAAAAAATCACTGCACTAATACATCTGTGAAATGCAAATGGGGGAATTATTAATTCCGTTTGGAGGAGAGGTTAGACAGTGCACAGCGAGCAGGGCACGGGGCCACGCATTTCAAAACAGAAGAAAACAAACTACTGAATAGTTGCTTATCAAAGAAGGGCCATCTACATCTACACTGAATGAAGCAGGAACAAATAAACATGTGAGCATGTAATTAACCGCTGCGTTGTAGAGCAGACGCACGAGGATATTTCCCAACTTCTGAGAGCCTGACTTTGCAGCCCAGCTAAACAATTTTGGGGTGGGGGAAGCTGCAGTGTAACAAGATAGGAAAATGCGGGGCAGAAGCACAGCCAGGCACGAAGCCCCTCGGGGTGAGCATGAGGGCGGATGCTTGGGGTTCAGCACACCGGCGGCGCGGGGGAGACGCACAGCCATAGCCCACCGCACTGATGCCAGCCCAACCCACGCGTCCCCCCACGCCTCCTCCCCCCAGGAGCAGCCCAGCGCTGCGCAAGGCTGTGGGAGGCAGAGGGGCCCCCCACTGTGATGACCCCCCTGATTTTACGGCTCTCCTGGGCCCATCGCAGGGGCTGTGAGCCTGGGCTCTGCTCCAGCTACCCCACAACCTCCCTCACTCACTCCTTCCCTCCTCCCCGATTCCACATTTCCCTGGTCGGAGCGGGTGCCCTGCGTAACGTGGGGCCCAACCCTGGCTATTTGCAGCACCCGGCCGGTGCGAGTGCGGGCTGGGACGCGGGCAGGGCCCGGCAGAGGGAGCTGCCGTGGCTGCCAGCGCTCCTCTTCAGTTATGCAAAAGCAGCACTTTTAATTTTGCTGGGAAATTTCCGGCAGCCATGGTGGGTTTTGAGAAACGGGAGAGAATGTGCGTGACGGCAGCAGCGAGCGAGTACAGTCAGGCCCCGGTGGTCTTTCCACCTGTCCTCAGTGTTAGCGTGGGCCAACTTCGAGGAATAAATTGTGCTCAGTCTCTCTACCCACTCCACCGTGTTTTCACTGCACGACACTCCCTTGAAAAGCCCGTGTCCTGACCCTACCACTGGGCTGGGGGAGCTGGCCCAGGCTGCCCACCACATCTCCATGTGGTCCCCCGGGAACGTCTCCAGCCGGGAGGTCTGCTGTGATGCTGCGGTTTCCAGATTGGAGCCTGTGTCAATACTGGACCCCCTTAAAGTGGTTTCTTGGCACTTCTAACTATGGACACCTGAAAATGAACATTTTACAGAGTATGACATTCGTTTCCCAGGGCCAGCACGTAGCTTTCTTGCACTGCAAAATAAATGACCCTTCCATTTAGTTAAACATTTTATAGTGTTTACAGGGAACGTGGAAAGGATAAACAATGCTTGTTACAATGGATTTTTTCAAAGATGGAGGTCTTCTTTTGAAAAGATCTCATTTATTTTTCATCACTTAGGTGGTTTGATTAACTTTGGTGAATTTTACTGCATTTGGCTAATGATGGCAGGCTGTTTTTATGGCCCTTGAGCAATTGCTTTCACTTTCTGGTTCTCAGGCACAATTCTCCCTGGGCTCACAAAGCCCTTTTACAACAACAATAAAATCTGAATTAAAACATAAAGAATATTTTATTTCTTCACCACTTTTTAAAATACATTTTGAAATTTGGACCTAACACAATCTGACAGTTTGGATAGGTGGATTAATGCTGAAAATGCCCATCAGCCATGTTCTTTATAGCCCTATATAGATATTTTAGATGTAAAGCTGTCTGAAGTGCTTGTAGTCGAAATGAATGCGGCAGCAAGAGTGAGAAACCTCAAAAAGGAAGAGAAGGAAGGGCTTTTTTTGTTGGGTGGTGGCAGGATTTTTTTCCTGATTGGAAAGCAAGCTTGAACATATACATATATATACATATAAATAACATAATTGGAATTATTATCAATTCAGTGTTATAGTCTTCGCATTTTATACCTGCTTGTGTAACAGTCGATAGCTTAGATCCCTTCTAATCTGCTTGCATACTCAGTTTATATTTGTTAGGGAACACAGGATTACTTGGTTTAAGCATTTGTCCTGAACCACTACAGTAAAAATGGAAAGCCCCCATTAAGGAAAACCTGTCTTGAAACCAACAGATGGGTACATAAACTTGTTTATCTGTTGAGAATATAGTTATAGAGGGTAGGCAATAACTAAAGGTAACTAAAATGCTGATGTTTGGACCTGCGAGGGCAGCTTCTATGCACCGTTTAGGAATTGTACTTCAGCACAAAATGCCACAAAAGGAAAATACAGCTTGACATTTGTAAACTGAATTGATTTTCATGTAAAAGGAGGAGTAATTTTACCTATCCTTAACTGCAGAGTCAGTATGCCAAGCTTTTGCAACTGTGCCATCTTATGTCTCCCAGACTATCTTCTGCCATGCAGAGTTACAGTGAGGGTTGCTTATTGTTTCCTTTCGATAATTTTTTCTTTTGTAAATGGAACAGTTTTGTAGCTAGGCAAGGGAAAAAAGTCAACAGCCCTCCACAAGTGACAGGACTCTATGGAGCATATTTCCGACCCACCAGAATGCCCACTCTAAATTAACATAACTGCCTGGCATTGAGGGGCTTTTGTACTTTTAAACACCAATTGCCATTGGAAGAACCCCAGAAATGTTTAAGGCCTCGCTCCTACAATGAATTCCCTGTGGGTGGACCTTTGTGTCCATGCACAGCCCCATTGAAGTCGCTGGGAGTCACCATGGGCAGACAGACCTCAATTTCTAATTGCTGTGCAGGAATATAGACTGCAAGGGGCCTCCCAGGATCATCGAGTCCTGGCCCCAGGTGCCATGTCAAATAAGCCTTTTTCAATAAATCGGTCTATTTGACCCCACTACTATGAAGCTTTCTGGCCTACTTTTGGCTTGGGAGGGAGGAAGGGTCCTCTTTTTATTTAAATAAAATGTTGGAAACCCATTTGTCAAAATAATACTTTGTCATTTTCTGTAAAATGTCAGAAGCGTAATGAACGTATACCTATCTTTTTTTGGAAGATACATGAGAACTCTTACACAGCTCTTACGTAGCAGTGTATACGTTTATTATTCTGAGGTCAGCAAAGGCACAAAGGCGTACAGGAGATGCTGCAACCACTGCACATGCCTACGCAACTTCATATGCACAGGGTGCAAAACACACATCTTGCCTGGATTGCTGATTTTGTTGTTTAAAAAGTAGTAAAACCCCGTCCTTTCAATGCTGTGCATTTATCTGCAATAAAATGTTGCACCAACATGAAGATGCAGAAACCACAGGCAGAATTCCTGTTTTCTTCAGCATTGCTAAATGGGGCTGGGGGTTGGCTCTCATCTCCAAGGAGGGCTTTTGGTGCTTGCTGGAAAAGTCTGTGCGGTGGGATGGGGAAGGCTGGCAGGAGGCAGGGCCCCTCGGAGCCGTCCCTGCAGGCAGGCAGGCGTGCACCGGTGCCTCTGCCCCGTGCCTCCCCAGCAAGCGCCCTTCTGTGTTGGCCCTGGCAACTGGTCACACTGACTTCGGGTTTTTTTCTATGCCCTTGTTTAAGATCCAAATAATCAAATTCACTTAATTTGACCTAAACACTGCTTCCCTTTCTCCTCAGTCCTGTCTCAGTGGTGACATGCTGCCCACAGGGGCTCATCCCTCAGCTCCCGCCTGGCCAGTCCAGGCTGTCCCCACGCAGCCCTGGCACAGGACTGCCCACTGCGCTTACAGTATGCGTGTAAAGAACGACCTAAATTGGGACTAATGCATGACTGGGATTAATGCATGACTGGGAATTGACTTTTCTTCGTGCCTCAGTTTTGCAATTTTATAGCATGTGAGTAACTGTTTTTTTAAAAACAAGTCTGGGGAGTTTGATGCTCTTTCTTTTCTTAGTAAATCTCCCGCATAAACATGCTGCATTTAAAAGGCAGGTTTCTCGGCAGTATGCTCACGAGTTGGGACAAGCTCTGGTGGGCCTTGCTGCCCCCTCCGGAATTCCAAATAATACTAGTTTACTCCAAAAAAGGCTTTACAGTATTTACAGGACCGCCCTGGGTAACCATGTTTCTATTCAGGCCTCCACTCCTTCTCTGCGATGCGAGTGGATGCATTGCATTCCCCCGAGCCTGCACCTGCCTGAAAAACGAGAGCCCCGACACGTCCCCAAGCCGCTGGCCCTCACACTGCGTGAGCACAACCGGCGCTGAGCCCTGCCACCGCAGCAGAGTGGCACCCTCCCCGGCTCCTTCCCCCCAAAGCACCGTCTTCTCATTTTTGTTCTGTCAGTCATGTTGCAAACATATCCACAGCACTCAGCTGGTTTCATGTCGCAGACACCAGCAGCGTGACAGGCAAGCACATGTTATCTGTTCAGAGCACACTGGGTTTGAGGGAGATTTTTCTTAGACCAAAAGATGTAAAAGTTACTTAGTTGCTGAACTCTCTTTCACTCCCTTTTATGTAAAGCCACACAGATATACAGAGGCTCTACACCATATAAGTCAATGGGTTTTGCAAATAGTTTTGCATTATAAAATCCTACAGAAAAAGGATTACTAGGTGGTATATTGGCAAAACAGTAAATCAAAATACACTGAAATGCCATTTCATTGGCATACAGCACAGTAACGCTGAGCATTACATGGCCACATCCTGTTTTCCCGACGACCTCGAGGCATACACATAACATCCTGGTGTGCAGCAATTTGGATATAGCAGAGCCCATAAATTAGCAGGACATGTTACATGGGGTCAGCAAGCCCAGGACTCCGAAAGCTGCGTATCGATAAGGCTGCCTGAAGAGAAAACCTGGATGTTGTGTTTTTGCATTGGAAATCCAAACCACCGCCTGGATGTATTCAGGGCTGGGGACGGAGAAGGCCTTCCAGTCGCGGATTAGTCTGGAGGACACTAAGATGAAGCTTTAGCCCACCAGATCCAGGATTGCCTGGAGAATGTGGGTATCAGGGCTACGGGAAGGCAGAGGGATCCCAGGGAATCCATTCAGTATCTAATCATCAGGTAAGCGCAGAGATAACTGAGATAACTGTACCTGCTACCAAACATTTCCTCCCTCAAAGTTAGTTCAACCTGGCAAAACGTGACATTTAGCAAACCAACGCACTGCCCCACATATTTAGTATATGAATAGTTGAGATATGGTACATTTTCACTGGGATGTTTCTCCGCCAGGAGCATTCCTCCGTTGTAAGGTTTCTGGGCTATGTCTCCTATCTCCATTATTCAGGGTAAACACTCCCTGGATAACACCCCTGGCCAGAGCCCATAAATGCTATGGTTTCCAGTGCTGAATTATAAAGAGCAAGTGACAGCTTCTCTCTGCTCCAAGCTACCGTATTTTACCAGGAATCTGAACAAGAATGGCCCATCTATATCACCTATTCATGACAGTATTTGCTTTTCAGAAATTATCTCAGTAAAAATTCTCAGGCTCGAGCTGAAACCAGCTCTTTTGATTTATTTGTGACGCAGTAGAAACAGTGCTAGGCTACTAAGAAATGTTCACGGTAAATATGTGATGATTAATATCAAGGTTGAAGGCTAACTGTAATAAATGAAACATTACAGTGAACTTCATAAACTACCCTCGCAGGTATAGTATGCAGACTAAATATCAAAACAAAACCAAAACCTTCTTAAAAAAAAAAATTTTTTAAAAAAATCCAAACCTCAGATTGGACACTAAGACACAATTAAAGATCAAGGAAGGCTGAATGATTGGTTATTTAGATGAGTAACCTAAATTTAAAAAAAAAAAAAAATACAGTTAAATGGCACATGCTTGGGAGGCTGGAAGGAAAAGGGACAATCCTGATACCCAGAGGCTATCCCAAATGTCAGGTATTTGAAATAATATGCATAGTTTCTGTGCAAGTCAAATTTTGTTTCTGTTAGGAAACAGATTAGGCTTTAGTTTAAAGTTTAAGTACTGAATTATTGCCAAAACACATGATGCAATTTGGTACAAGTGCTGAACTAGGTCAGCAGTGAGACAGGTGCCACAGCAAACCACACCTGCTTTCAGTGAGGCCTCTCACTTCTGCAAATGGGGGAAAAAGAGGGCAAGAAAGCAAAATACAGCACTACAGTGAAAGGAATATGACACTGAGCAGTAGCGAATGCAGAAACACCAGGTGTATTCCATCCATCAGGCTTAACCCTGGAAAGCATCCTCAGAGGATGGGGAACAACAGAGAAAAGCTGAAAATTAGCAGACACGAGGGCAACACTTACCGATTCGGGATCCCTCTGCTGTTCAAGGAAAGCCGAAAACTCCACCAGCCTGAGCTTGGTCGTACCAATCGATCGGCCCTGCCACGCAGGGACTGAGGGAGCTGGAGCTGACGTGGGCTCAAATCCTAAAATAAAGGAACTTCATGAAGTTGATAATTCCTCAGTTCATATTTTCTGAATTAAATATAATCAGGAATTATGCACATAGCCCTTGGATGTTTATATTAATTTTAGCAAATAATTAATTCAGAATGAGTTAAAATTGGAAAAACACAGAAAAATACGTAGAAAAAGAGGTCCCAACCCAGCAAGCTATTAGTGGTGCAAATAAAAGATCTACTTCTTTGTTTCCTTGGGGCTGTAACTCACTGTAGAATTTTTGTTTAAATTATATACTAGATTATAGAGATTTATAGAGACTTCAAGTACACTTACAGCTGACCCTTCCTTGGAAACTGGCAGCAAGACTCACAGGAGATATTACTGCCTTGGGAGTCAAGAGGACTGGCCTCCATTTCTGGCTCCTAATGTGCCACATGTTACAAGTAAATCACCTCTCTCTTTGCCTATTTCTTCTGCCACTCTCAACTCCCCTCTCCTATTTAGAGTATTAGGTTTCCAAGGCAGGGACTGTCTCTTACTATGTATTTGCACATTGGGTCTTTGACTTCTTTTGGAGCTTTTAGGCAGCATTATATTACAGATAATAATAAATAATTACTGTAGAGAGCTGAATCATACCCTAAAAAGAAAAAGAAGGTTTTAAATTGATAATAAAGAGGGAATGACATGATCTAGAGAGAGAAGGGATGTTAACCACCATCTCTAATTCACCTCAAGAGAAAGAATAAATGCTATCTCTTTGCTACTCATCGTGGAAAATAAGATGAGAAGGAAACAAAACAGTAAAGGAAGAAGGGAAAGGCAGCAGCTCGAAGGCAAAACTGCTCTTGGGAGAGACACAGGCACAAGGAAGGCAGGAGAGAGGCACCAAAGGTTAGAAAACAGAGATAATCCTGAACTAGGTTGAGAACAAGGGAGAGATCACAGGTAGTGTGTGTCCACATCCCGTAATGGGAGTGTGGCACCCGACTCCAGCCCTCAAATTTAGGCAATGAAGGTGTGAGGCTTGTATGAAATAGAGAATTACAAACGTGACAGGTTAGACATGAACACGACTTCTAATGAAGCAAAAAATCATGCATGAGTTTTGACTGATTTAGAAATACTACTAATAATACGAATAATCTCATTCTGAGATAAAACATGGAAGAATAAAAGAAGATGATTTAAAATGTTTGCCTTAGAAAATAATGTTGTAAATTAGGAACATCAAAAAAAGGAAATAATCAGGGATGCAAAAAGATAGCCTTAGTTTTAAGTGTTAAATAGCAGCAAGCTAGAAAATCATAAAAATCTGGGTGAGAGTCAGAAAACTGCAGTTCAAGCAGAGTCAGACGCATGGTGTCATTTGGCAAGGGAGGCATAAAGTTATCATCTGCACAGAAATAATGATCTTTCCTGAAATTAGCCATGAAACCAACTTGGTAAAAGGAGTAGGGAAGTAGCCATGGGAAGGGCTACTTTCTGCTCCGATTTGAGCAATGGAAGTCAGACTAAACATTAGGTACTTATCAAAGTGGCACCAGGCAGAGCAGGACCTTCAGGAGGCGAAGAGTTATCAACAACCAGATACACAGAGATGTTTTACACTTAAGGCTAAACATATATGGTTTTCGAAGAGTTTTTAGCTTCAGGTTAAAATAAATTAAGGTATATTCTCGTTACAGATGGAAGCGAGATTTAGGTATTAAAAAAGAAAAATGCATCCTATTAGTAATTTTTCACAAAACATTTCCTTACAATATGGAATGCTGAGTGGAGATCACATATGCACTCCTTGCATATGTATTAGTGCTTCCTACCTAAAATGTTAAAAATACCCCAAAACACAAACCCCCCACCCCAAACCCCCAAACCCAATGATTTTCCCTCATATATAATCAGGTCATAGGACATTGGGACTGGTGTTTGGTTTGGCTACAGGGAACGTTAGATACGGAGCAGTTGCTCTGTCCATCTCAGCAATTAACACATTGCATTCAGTACACAATCAAGTCTTTTGAAAGAAGAGTATAAATGGAAGAATTACCTGAAATGGGAGCTGTGACTGATGGCTGTATAGGATAGGCCTGCTGAACGAATGGCTTTACGCTGGAATAGAGAGTTACACAAAATTCATACATGGTAAATTCCACTAGAGTCACAGACTATAAGAAAATACATGGTTAATCACCTTTACCCAGAAACATATCTCTTCCTTGCATAGCACATTTAACAGACAGACAGTAAAGAGGTAACAGAGAGAGAGGGAGATGAAAATTACACCCAACATCTTAAAGTGAGGAGTCCATCTGCACTCAGTCACCCAGCAGGAAACCTGACCCACCCATTGCAAGTATTGCAGCAGACATGCATGGTGATTGCTTTGACTCCCAATAAATCCAGAGGACACCGAACTACAGCCGCACAAAGACTCCCATGGACCTCCAGGGAATAAAGCGGGGAGAAGCCGAAAAATAAGGCTGGGAAACATTGCTCCAGAGACCACCGCGGGGCTGAAAACCTAACACCTGATGGAGGAGCAATTATGGTGCTGTCGCTACCATGGTGCCAAAAGATAGTAACCCCACTGACCACTAATGGGCCTCACACAGTCGTCTCTTGCCCTGCAGGAAAATACCTCCCCCTTGCCTCCAGTATTGCTCATATATTTAAAAGAGGGTGGAAGTATTTGTGCTGGAAACTTATTCACAGGCCAAACTTTACCAGCTGCTTCCTTGGCATTATCATTGCATTTCACCATGCAGTGGGAGAAGAAGGAGTGTGCCAATTAGGTATTCAGCTTCAGCTTTGAGCACTGGGTTCCCTTATAACTTTTTCGAATGTGAGTTCACATCACTGTAAAGGCTCTTCCTTTCCCTACAACTATCTTTTCCTCCTTTTTAGAAAAATTCGCAAGTTCCTGCCTCATTGATATCCTCTGGTGGCAAAGTGCGCAAGCCATCCCAACACCGCATATAGAAGCATATTTTAATTTTCAGACTTACTCTTGTGAGGATCCAGGCTGCCCCGTTTGAATCATACCCGGCCAAAACTGAAAGAGGAAAAACAAACAAACAGACCCACAATTGTTTTCTTTGTTGAAAGATTTTGGTTATTTCTGAAAAAGCATGATTCCTTTTGCAAACACAAACGAAAGCATTAATCCATTCATTCAGCCTTAGTTTTCCACTGAACATTGTTAGAGAATACAGAGGTTTTTTTGGGACTCGGCTAACAACTTACCCCAGGTGCCCCAGGAAATGTAGGACGGGGAATTCCTGGCAGGCCCAGCTTGTTGTGAATAGCAGTAGCTGAGACTATCTGAGCTGATGACATTGCTGCCATGTGCTGGAGTGCTTTGTCCTTTGCTGTCTGATCCTTTAATATGACAATTACAGGAGTCTTAAAACATTTGGCACAACAAATGATGTTAAGTAACTGCAGCTACAAGCACATAACTAAAAACTTAAAAAAGCCACACAGAAAATGCAAAAATAGCAAACCATGCAGGAAAAAAAAAATACAGCACGGAGGCTAACACTCAAACTACCTCAAGGCAAAACCTCCTCTCAGACATGCATGGTAGACCTGAATTCTCACAGTCTGCTCTGCCAACACGCAGGAAGCTCTGGGAGACCAAACTACTGCCCATTTGTTTATCTGGGCAAATTCTGCTGATTTTAAATCAGGCTGGACTAAACATGGTCTGCTGCTAAGGCTCTGCCTGCAGGACAGGGAGCACTGAGATTTGAGCTCTATCATTTAGATCTAAGAGAAGTTTGCCTTTCGTATTACGCTGTAAAATGAGAACACAGAACTGCGACTGACTCGCAAACAATGACAGATTTTTCTTCATGCTTACAGGTTTAGAAATATTTTGGATTCTGTTTTACAACAAGTATTTAAATAGTTAGATAACAAAAATGTAAATAACATTTTAAACTTCCAATTATGGTATTTTACTGATTTACAGTGTTCCCAAAGAAAACAATCAATCAGCCCTAAAATTTCTGCTGTTTTCAAGCATATGGGAACAAGTTTAGGAAAAGATGGGTTATTATCGATTACTTGTATTACAGCAGCGCTTGGAGTCCTAGACACTGCCAATCACATACGATGACAGAAAGGAAAAGCCTCTTAATCCAACAGAGTTAACTAAGTGGCTATCTTAGGTCAGGTAAAATAAGTAAACAACAGACTGTTACTATCTGGTAAAGTGAGGTTCCTCATCCAGAAGTACTCTATTAATAAGTGCTAATATTTAGGTACGTGACTTAGAATGAAGGAACACAAGCAGTATTAAGCAAGGATGTTTTGGGGTTTTTTTCTAGTTTTATTTTACAAGCAAAGTAGCAAGCATGCTGGGGAGAGGTGCATGCTCTTATATATGATATATGACTTTGCACATATGCTCCCTCTAAAGCTGGTATGTAGTAGTACTATAGGTGAGCAGTTTCTTCCTTTGAGTAGCTCCTTTAGAAACAGCAAAGGCTGAAAGTACAGGAAAAGCTAGCCAAAAATTCTGCCAAGCACAGTTAAGGTACATAATACTTGGTTTAGTTAAAATACTTACCATGCTTGTTACCTGGATACAACAACAAACAGTTTATTAAAATGCTTGTGTAGAATAGCAGATTCTTAGTAAAATACGAACAAAATAGTAAGAGACAAAGGAAGAGCAGTTTGCCCAACATTAAATATCAGATTTAAACAAATGCATTACTTTCACCTAGGGACTGATTCATTAAAAGGGATAAAAAAAACGGATTAAAAACCTAACAACAAAACACCGGGGGGAAATAACCCCCGCCCGTCTGTGTGAAAGCTGCAGACACTGAGTGAAGGGGATTGCTGCTGAGCTTGCTCCCTGAGCTGTGCAAGGAGCCCCGGCGGGTGCCCCGGTGGGATGCAGCCGGGAGAGGGGCAGGTGGAGCAGGGGAGCAGCCGCTCCAGCAGCGTCCCCCTCTGCACCTCGCAGGATGCCACCCCCAAGCGCAACCCGCTGCGGTGCCGCCTGCAGCAGCGTCAACGCCTGTGGACTCACCTGCGCTGCCTCCCACACAGCAGCGCCAGGCACGGCCTTCTGACTGTCCAAGCCTTAGGACCACCTTTCTGCAGCCAACAGCGCATCTACAGAGCCGCTTCTGGGGGCGGACGGACATGCTGTCCCTCAGTGCGTGAAGAAAACTTGGTCGTTTCTCCAAGTTGTAACTTTCCTGTATAACTACAACCACTTCGATGGGTAAGAGCTGGAAGTCAGCTCTGGCTCTGCCGGCCGCTGGCACTCACCTCTGCCTGCCCCACGGCAGGAAGGTGTGTACAGGAGGGTTGCGCACAGCATGGCTGCCTTTGGATGTCTGCAGACCACTGAGCTAAAAAATGCTTTGGTGGGTGTTAAGAGGTGGCAGTGTCCTGAGATACGTGCAGCTTTCCAGAAAGCTGACCTCTCTACCCTCCTGCGCAGTAAGAAGGGCCCTCCATCATGGGAACATGAAAGTAAGGAGGTGTCCTTAAGCAATGTGGAGGTGCTAGCCCCACCAGACTTTTCTGTTCCTTTTCCCCCCTTTTTTACTTAGGTGAGTTGGCTTGGAAATGCCACAGCATGCGAGTCTCACCCGCAGTCAGCTGCATCGTAACAAAAAAAAACATACAGGGGTTCGATATCCTGTGTGTGAAATGCATGATTCAAGAGACACAGGCAACCTCCAAAACTAAGCGAGTACTACTTTTGTCACTACCTTGTTACTCTCCAGAACTGCTGCAGGACTACAGCCTCTTCTCCTGAACCGCCTCCTGGCTGCAACCGGCCACGCCAGTGCCACCACGTGAAGGTGCAGCCAGTGCCTGTGCTCCTGACAAGTTCCCAGACTCAGACTGTTTTCCGCTGCTATGTGGGCCTTACTATTAGGTGGATCTAAACTAAAGGGGAATTTAAAAGTAAAAGCTTTGTTAGGGATATAAAAGTCCATATCTGGGAGTTGCATGAGCGCAGGACAAATTGTGTATCTATGACATAGTTCATCTCGCCTTGCTTTAGCTGTGTAATATCTCCACTCTACGGCAGACAGCTAACCTCCTGCTATTGTTAGCACAGTAAGCACCTACAATGTATTTCTTCCTTACCAGGCATCAAAACCAATGGGAGTGCATTACCTTCTGTAATGTTATCACTGTCCAAGGACTAGAATAGGAGCCTGGACACCCAACTTCTAGATAGCAACAGTTATGGCGGGTAAATCCCACTACAACAGATGAACTGAAGAAAACTTTTTGAAAATTTACCCTTCCGTGAAGACCTTCTGTTCACAGAAAGAGGAACATTTAGACTGTCCTGTGGAGCTGTTGCCTCCATCAGCCATGAGTCTGATGATCCTTAACTTTAGGAACAGCCATAGGGATTTTTGGAGGAAAAAAATATCTTTTGTTTCATGACGTGAGAGGGGGTGTTCCTTTCTTCTTGCCAATTGCTGCTTTTCACCCCAGAATGTTCTACATTTTGTAGTGGCCATTCATCTCATCCTCTTTGACCAATTACATTTTCAGGAGTATGGAGAGAAAGCAAAAACATATAGGATGACAGCTCAGAAATACAGGCCCTGCGATAGGGCCTTGAGGAATTTCAGTGACTTCACAAAGTTTCCCAAGGATGACAAATCTGCCAGCTCCACTGGACACCAACTGACTCAGGCCAACATACATAACAGGAAGTTTCACCTTTTGTAGGCTTAGGAACCTCTGCATAGTTGGAAGATCAGTTTTTCTCAAACTAATTGTAACTTCACATTCAAACATGAAAGAAATCAAATTCAAAATCAAATACAAATACATAAGAGGTCCTGACTTCCACTGGCAAAAAAGCACCTTCAGCTCCAGGAACATTTTGGAGAGCTGCAAGGTGGTGGCCTATGCTTCTATAATCAGGCAGACTTCATAGTCTTCAAAATCAAAACAGAAAACCACATTTTAAAGCTGTTTATTTAAATTGAAATATTAGCTTGTCTGCCACTTAAAAAAACAAGTATACGTTGGGTTTTTTTTACGCCGTAATGGAGAGCTCTTGTAACCAAGAGGGAATGAGTCTTTCTACCTATCACTGCAACGTGGCCACTTCTGGGATGAAACTTGGTAACTGATTAATAACACACAATGGTATTACATCACAGTTTAGGCAGCAAGAGAAGTAATATATCCAATTAAAACGGCAGGGGTAATTTAAACAGGCAGATTACAGTAATTACCCAGGTTGGAATTTGGCCAGGACAAATGGGTTAACACCCCTACTCTAAACAGGAACGTTGTGGGATTTTTAATGACCGCAAATAGTTAAGACTTTGATTTCCTATCTTGTCCAAGACAGAAAGGGTTTGGTTTTGGTCTCGCTTGCGCTGCTGTGCAAAGCTGGAATAAATCTTTTCGGGTCAATGAGGTTTACGCTTACGCAGGTAAAATGAAAGTTTGGCCCAGAGTGCTGCAGGGTCCTGTGCTGTGGTTCGGCAGAGGCTTGGGGAGACAGTATCTCCTACTGAATCATTAAATCCTGCTGGAGCTTAAGGTATTCCTTAGATAGGTCCCATCTGGCCCTGACCTGGCTTGACCCTACTTAATTTATGAGCTCTGATGGGATTGCTGCTGCCCAGGAATGACACTGTAACAGTAAGTAACAGACTGCACTCCTAGACTGCTGCCTTCCCCTCCCCTTATAAAAGTCTTCTGTGCTGTGGTACGTAATTAGTAATGAATGTCACCGAGGTGGATTTAGAGTACGATCAGTGGAAATCTGGTCTAGTTCCACTAAACCCCTAAAATGTCATCACCGAAATGGAGATCAGGATCTGCCTCATGTTTTAGCTGACTGCTTCTGGCTGCAGTTGCAAACACTGCTTTTGGAAGGTGTAAGCGCTAAGAATCTAACGCAAGGAGACTATATAACTTTTAATGAATCAGGCCCTTGAGGTTTACTTTTCACGCATTAGTTTTGGAACGCAAAATACATAGTTAAATTAGATAATAATAATTCCCCAGTATCATCCAATTATAAATCTTGGTATCTATAAAAGCCCCACATGAAACAAGAGTTCTACATGACAAGCACAAAAGGATTTGTGCTCGACTTTCTTTTAATCCAACATAAACAGAAGAATAATTCAATCAATCAGTTCAAATGAGTTCTACAGCCAAAAAATAAAAACTGTTATCCTAAAATGATAAATGAGGCTTTGAATACCACGTTATCTATGACTTTGTGAAAAAAAAAAAAAAATAAATCTAAGACAGTATGAAGAAAAGTAAGCACAATAGAACACAGTATTAATTCAATAAGCCCTAAGACCGGTACGAATATTTAAAATACAAAACTTTTCTTGTAAGGAAAAAAAAAATTTCATAAGAGAAGAAACAACAATCTGCTCACAAAATGGACATTACAGTAACACTAACATAAAATAGATTCCTAATAAGCAATTTTGCAGATGTTATTTCTGCTCAGATCTCGTATTGATTCAAATAACCTTTGCAATAATTAGCTGTAGCTCAAAAAAGATAAACAAATCATGAAAATATACAATTGTTCTGGACAAAAGACAGAGAGCACTTCAGTGTTTCTAGCCCTGATCTCCAATTTGCTTATTATTAGAGAAGACAGGAGTAAATACAAAAGCTGGCTATTTCAGCCAGGCAATAGCTAATGCCAAGAAGAGAATGTGCATTCAAAGCTGTCCCAACTTGCTGCCTAATGAGTAGCAATTAATCCATCTTATTGTATTTCAAAATGCTGAAGACTCCATTCACATCAAAGGGAATTTTTCAAGGCTTTTATCATTGTTCATTTAAAAACTATAGAGCTATCTTTAGCATTTTATAATTGACAACAATATTTTCTTTTTATCCCTCAATGTGGAATGCAGAATAATGGATTTTAAAACATGTAATACGTGTGAACTGTAGGCATTTTAATGTTTCTTTTTGTCTCTGTCTAATTAATCTTGCACTACGAAAAAATATCTGAAATGGAAGTCTAAGATAGATGTATATCCTGCTGTGAAGACCTTTAATCTCTATTTATGCACAACTTCCAATCCATCTTTTCTTCTGAATGGATAGAGGTGACTTTGGCTCCCTGTCAGTGCAAAGGTGGGAAATGCTGCAACCTAACACTATGGACTGGTGTAATTGACATGTAAATACAACATTAGAGGGTAAAAATTCTGCTTTGCCTCCTGCATGAGAGGAAATGCCATGAAGAGGAGCCGCCTTTCTCCAAGGATCTGTCTCCAAGGAAAGCTTTATCTCAACCTCTCTTTCCATTTGCATGAGACGAAAGTTCTCTAACTTCAGAAGGATTTTAATAACCTCAGAAGATTAAGATTAAAAGCTTCAAAATAGGAATATTTTCCTGCTGTAAAAAGAATTAAAATGTACAACATCCCTGGAAAGGCTGATGGGACATCCTCTGCTGGTGGTCTTGAAATGCAGCTATAGCATTTACACACAAAACTTCTCTTTCTTGCAGGCTGAAGATCCATCTGTCCATAACGACTGCAGGAACTTATCATCAAAGAAAAGGGACTTTGCTGGACCAAGCAGACTTTATGGCACCCAGGTGAGATTTCGATCTATTAGGTAAGCTTCAGTAATACTCTATCCAATGCCATGGTGTAGGTAGCTCTGATATTCTCCATCCTTTTGGATTTTTGCAGAAGATAAACACAGGAGGATTTGCCCGAGTCCTCTCCTCACCATGAGCAGGGTTCAGACCAAGGCGAGACAGAAAGATCATCTCATATTTCAGCTAAAGCAGTGGTGGCACATAGGGAAGGACCAGCTTCTCTGCAATTCCCTGCCCTGTGTATGCATAGGAGGCGCGCAGAGGGGACGTTTGGTGGCAAGAGGAAGAAACATGGGAGATTGAGATGGCCTCAGGTCAGAGCTGACTGAATGCGTTGCTATGGACTGGCATGAAGGATCTCTGCATTAATCCACAGAGTGCTTGCCCCTCATGCCGCAGGTGGGAAACTTGACATCAGATACATGTGGTGTTTCTTTAAGTAGTAACTGCTCCCTGGATGCCACCGATCACAGGTTTTACAGAGTAATTGCAAGCGCCAGCTCATTGTTAAAATGGCGAGAATGGCCCAGATCAGAAGCAGTGCTTCCCTTGGTTATCTTCTTCTTGATCACCCCTTCACCGGTAAATGTGGGCAGCACCCGCTCCAGGAGAACAAGACTCCATCATCTTCCTGAGGAGGTTGATGGGGAAGTCCAGACTGCTGCCAAAATGGCCCCCGTTGAAACAACAGGCACTCGTAGATGCCAAAATTTGTTCACTTTGTCTTCCTTTCACATCAGTGATATCCTTTTCAGTCAGTTTTTAAAGGACACTGGACCGTACAGATAATTCAATACAGGAATAATAAGAAAAATGGGCAGTAGCACTAACAAAAAGTCTGAAGCAGCAAGGTTCCTTCTCAGGTCCCAAATCAGTGGCTTCTCCCACTTCTATGGAGTAATTGCAGCTCCATGGCAGAAAAAGCAAGGGCTCTCTTTCTCATAAAGGCAGCTCCCTTATGGCACCTTCTTGCATCAGAGATTCACCTCTTCCATGTGGGGAGAAAAAGGTCTGTGGGAGGCTGCAACTTCTCTAGAAGAGGCCTGTGCAAGAGGCATGATGTGCCATGGCACCTCGTTTGCTGAGACCAAGAACGGCAAAAAAAGAGGAGGGAGACGGGGAGAGTCTGGCTCCTCTGCCCTTTCTGGGCACCCCTCCGGCTGGGGGCCGTGAAGGAGTCACCAGAGCTGTGTCAGGGCTCCTGGGCAAGCTAAATCCTGGGGACAGGAGGAGCAGCCTGGGACCCACTGGCTGGGGGCCAGCAAACTGCTGTCACCAGTGCACACTCTGTCCCCACCATGTAGTTGTAAGAGAGTGGAAGTAAATGTCCCTGCAGAGCGTCGGGGCCATGGAGGTGGGAGACTCTTCCTGCAGCAATTAATTCCTTGCACTGAAATGGCGGCTCCCTCACTTTCTTCTCAGCTCTGGGGGAACTGCAGCCTACTGAGGGGTGGGAAGGGGCAGCAAGGTCTGAAGCCCTTACAAAATAATTTGTTGCCCTGACAGATCTTCCCTTCTTCAGGCAACTCCTTAAAATGAAAAAACCCTCTGGATCTCTATTTACTGTTAATGGCATCTAGGTCAGAGATCTCAAATATTACTAGTGTTTAGCTAGCTTCTTTCTTCTTTGGGAAGCTTCAATAAAAATCAGGCAGCAGGTGCAGTACTTAAAAATATTTTTTGCTTCGTAAGTGTCTTCATATTTTAAGCTATTTTGGGCATTGAGAAAGGGAAGTATTTTGGAACAGTAAATCCAAAATTTTTGTTAGGCTCCCAGGCGTGCATTTTGGTATCTAAGTGATCTTCCTGATTTTTGTAGCCCTGAGCGCTCACCAGTCCTATAAAACTCCCTGAGAGCTGCTGAGCACCTAAATAGGTAAGGCCACCTATTTACATTACTTAATTTTAGGCATCAAGGATTGACAATTTAAGCTTAAAATGCTACATATCTCTGTATTATAGCACCCTCGGTTAAAAAGCAGTATGTTTAAGTTGTCTTAGTCGTTCTTTACGAAACCCAACTGCTCAGCCAGTGCAGCTAAAAAGCCAGCCACCAACAGCCATACAAGCTTGCCAGCATGCTGCCCACTGCGGACGAAAAACCCAGTGCTTCTCTCAAGGAGGCCTGTTACAAAGCCAGGCTGTTATTCATACGCTGCAGTTCCAGGATCGTGGTAAGCATCCGCAGCGCTCCCCGCTTAGTATTGTGAAATTACTTTCTGAAACATTTTGCTTTTCAGCTAGAACAAAAACGTGATTTGTTCTCGTCTGGGGGGAAAAAAAAAAAAAAAAATCGACAAAAAGAAAAAAAAAGGAGGGAAGTAAAAGATTTACAAGTTCCTTCGCTTTTTATTAAAAAGAAAAAAATCAACAGCAAAAACTGCAAAAAAAACCCTCTTCTACTTTTAAGTAATGTGAAAACAAAACAAAAAGGGTCCCAAGATCTCCGCTGGAAAACTTGAAAAAACAAGCAATCCAAGAAACCCCTATTAAGCATTTTCAAGAGTTTCTTTTTAGCCTGAGAATATATTTTATGGAAACCAGGGAAAACGGGGACATGTACAATTTATCACGTCAGATTAAGCAAACATACTTAATATTCCCTGAACAGGACTCTGACTGAGGCTCTCCAAAGATTAAATGTCAATATTTTACGTTAAAAAATAAAATTTCAGGGAATCTTGTAAATAGTACGTAACTTGAGGTGATACTAGATTGTACTCTAGAAACACCTTATAGTTAGAGCAATCTTGATAAACTGTGCTCTCTGGCACTTGGAATAAACAATCTATTTTAAGTATTCCTGATAGCATTCCAAAAGTACAGACAAAAAACATTTGGGAATGGAAAACAATTACCCCAATTACCCCTCTGGAAAAAGCAAAAAAGAAAAAGCGTCTACACAACTGCATAAAACCCCCGTGTATTTAAATACACTCCTAGCACTCAACTGTTAAAAAAAAAAAAATAAAATAGACTAACGGGTTAAAAATCAGGTTTAGGTGGTGAGCTGTTAAGAAGAGTAGTTCACTTTGCATTTGGACAGTGTTAAAATAACGTTTTTAATGTGGATGCTAGTGCAGAAACCGGAGATTAAACACAAAGAGACGCAGACAGCTACCACATGCAGGAAAACGAGGTTACAGGCACGGCAGCACCAGGCGCTCGCCCATCACCGCGGGGAGGAGGAAGGGACAGGCATAGCAACCACAAGCCCAAAAGCAGAAAAGCGCATACCTTCAGCTTGGAATGAAAATCACGAGATTTCCTTCTGGCAAGAACCTGAATGTGACTAGACACCTGCAGGGTAGGGGAAGGGAGGAAACAAAGGAAAAGCCTGTAACCATGGAGATGAAAAGCCCCCTACAACTGGGCAAGCCAAACGTACCTTAATGGCGGCTTGAATTTCTCGAACTTTCTTTCTTGCTAAGACCTGTATGTGACTAGACACCTACATTGTTCAGGTTTATAGGAAAAAAAAAAAAACAACAAACAAAAGAAAAACAAAAAGCAAATCAAATTTTAAATGTCTATTTTTTTTCTTTAAAAAAAAAAAAAAAACTTTTCCGAGGGGAGGAAGTTATTTGCATCTTCAGTAAGCTCTGCTGTTAAAGATACCACATTCCCAGCCAGATACCAAGCTCTTAGCACCGAGGCTTAACAATACAGGTCATCACTGCAGTGACTTGATTAAGGAAAAAAAAAAAGGGGAAAAAAAAGTGTAACCCACCAGGTTGTGCATTCAGCTACAAGACAGAAGACACAGTTCACAGTTGGACGCAGCCCACGTGCTTTGGTACCGATCCCATCCGTGGCCAGGCCCTGCGCTCTCGCGCTGGAAGCCCACAGGATTTCTACCCCATCTGCCGGGGATGCAGATGCCCACTCTGACCATTTGCCACTGGGCTTGAGACATAACTTGGCACCGATAAGTTTTATCCATTATTTATTGTGTTCTGCAGCTCCAATGAGGAGCCTCAGGCTGCATTTTGACCCCACTGAAACACTCTTAAATTCTGGAACAGATGATAAAACACTGGCTCAAACAAAGGTCCCGGAACCTGTGTTGGCTTCCTCGGTAACCTCAGCAGCAAGTCTGCCCGCAAAACACTCATGTAAGTGGGGACCAGTAACTTGGCATCAGCTTGAGTGATGTCTAGGTTTGGCCCATTGTCATTATATTTTGGTAAGAAATTTGTGTAAACCCAGTCCTGCTCTAGACCAGTTATCAGTCAGAAGTTGTTGCCTGTGCAGTAAAGGGTCTGAGCCCAGGTTAACATTCCTGTTTACTCAGGAATGTACTGAAATCCATGCCTTTGATGATGAGGGGTTAATAATGCCGCCCAGCATCGCTTGGTAGTGCTCAGCATCCTACAGCCCTCTGTGTGAAGGTTTAAAACCTGCAGTGATGGTAAAAACCGCTAAAGAAAGGTCTCTCATTCTTATTTGACCCGGGGTATACCGTATCAGGTGTTGCACATTTTTCCTAAGTTAGTTACAATTCCTGTCTGGGAAAGAACAAAGTAAAAGAAAAGGAGAAACAAAGCTTGATTTCCTCCCTCTATAAGACTATTCCATGACAATAGTACCAAAAAGCCTGTATTTTTAGTAGGGAAGCAAACAGTAACACATAAATGAGCACAGCTCCTGAAGGCCACCTTCAGAGACTTCTTTGGGAAGCAGCTAAGGAACCAGTTTGCAGTAATTCAGAGTTACACTATTGCTTACTAAGCAATTTTGTAGTCAAACACATAGACTAAGTTTTCACACATGTTCATTTGTTTTGCTTTCAGTGGGATATTAGTGGTGTTAAAGGTTATACAAGAAGCACAATTGTAACGTTTAATTGCTCAGTTGAAACTCAAAAGTAAGGACAATCAAACTTTTCTAAACGCTCAGTCTAAAGTGATTTATGAATCGCTACAGAGGGATGTGCAAGTACAGAGGCAGAACTTCGCCATCTGTAAGCCTTCACAGCCCTCTTGGATTCACCACAGCACTACCAGCACACGCTGCCCAAGGAGCTAGCCCCAAGGTCTGCGTTTTGGCTCCTGATGCAATTTTAAGATCCCAGCATAACCTCCAACTCCTGGAGCTGGCACGGGCATAGCAGGGATAAACTTGGGACTTTGTCTTTTGTTTTAGGTTTCTTCGCCAATCCTGTGTTTGCTCCTTCTCCATGTGCTGCAGTTTCTATCCTTTCTCATGTCTTTTTTCATGCCTTGTACATATGTTTTCTTCCTAATTGACAAAGGACTCCACCCAGGGCAAAATATCACCCAGTCGAAAGTGCTTTAAATCTGAGTGCTGGCAGCAGGCCATCTTTGTGTGTGCTGACTCAGCATCAACTTTCCCTGCATTACAAAACACACGTAGCATGCAAGTGTACGAGCCTCTGCCTTCCCCTTCCTCACACACACGGATGGGGAATCTCCCACTTGACGTTAGAGAAAGTGAGGGGACTCTGCGATTTGCGAAGCATTTTGAAACAGTGCAAGGGTTTAGTAACCACTGCACAGAGCGTGTGCCTTCTGTGAGGCTGCTGATCTCCGTGGATATTATAAATGAAAGGATTTAGTCATATGAGATAAGTTAATGGTTATGTGATAATCATCTGGAAAAGACTTAAGAGTGGTTAGAGGTTTATTCTGACTCTTTGATGAATGAAATCTTACCGTGGTCACAGACCAGGAGCCTGAAGGCTCTTAGGCAAATTTTTTTATTATTTTCTCATCCCGTAGCAAGTGTGGCCTGTGAGCTGAGAGCATGATTAGGATCAGCCCTGCCAGATAGTTTTTATTTATTTACCTCTCGTATCCAAGGATCATAACCTCTATTATATAGGCGAATTGGTTGGACTTTTAGAAGTTCCATTATTCACCATCTCAAAATAATTATTATATTCTGTAATTGTCCTTATAGAGAAATGAGGCACAATGCTTTATGATTCTGCTTCAGCTTTTGAATACAGGGGATAATAGCTTCACGTACACATAGGTTAATAAAAAATGCATCCTCAAACCGCCACTGAAATGATGCACAACACAAAAATAACAGAGTTTTAAATATTTTCTAAACAGCATGTATTTAACCTGAACAGTGAAGTCAATACATCATCTCATCAGAGCTGAAGCACAGACAGCCACTGCAGCCAAAAATGCCATGTTTTGTCATTCACTGACATGCATACTTCCCCACTGGGTTATTTTACCTGCTTCCTGGTCCGTGTCTTCCCTGTTCTAAGTTTGATGTATCTGGCTATCAATTCATTCCTACCTGAAACAAAGAAAAATTCATTATAAGGGACAAGCAGCATCACATCCATAAACACCATCAAAATACCACATTTAAACTTATGAGTTCCATGTGTATGAGGCTTAGATTTTCTTACACCTACTCCACTTTTCCTTTGCAAACTCTTTATCAATATTTTTCATTGTTCATCAATATTTCTCTTCCCTGCTAACAGACACTTCATGTTCCACATGAACTAAGTGCAGAGGGCTGTGGGTTCAGTGTTCCTGCTGAAGTCCTGCTGCTGTTTGCAGGCAGAGAGGCAGCTCCCTGGTCAGCAGTACTGCCCAGGATAATCTCTCGATGGACAATCCCCCATCCCAGGGGCCAACACGAGATCTGGGTTCCTCTGGTTTTACTTTTGACTGTGCCAGGTGGCATTTGCCCTGCCCGTGGCCCACCTGGACCCCATCCGGGAGGAGCAGCTGCTCTTGAGAAGGTCCTGTACCACCCAAGCGCCAATCACCCAGATGTTACGGTTTCGCATCAGCTTTTCTCCAAGTTTTAATTCTATGAGGAACACAGCAAAATCTATCCTTCCTGCCAGAAAGCACTCTGCCACCTCCACTGACAGAAATCACTGTCCCGGTTCAGCTGGCTATCAATCACACCCTTAACTCTATGCACAAGAGCGCATAGAGTTAGCCACCCTGCAGTGCCTAAGTTCCTGCTGCAGTGAGGCTGGTCAACACGGTGGTTTGTTATTTAGAGCTTTATTTCTCTTGGAAATGTATAGTATTTCCAAGTTTCTAAAATGGCTATTTGACTCTTCTTCAGTCACACATTATGCTACCTAATACAAACTAACATTTTCTTTCCAAATAATTTCCTTCCTAAATATTGCTGACATGGAAGATAACAAGTTTTATGTGGTGCCCTATTTATTTTCACTGCATATTATATTACTTCTCCATGAGTTGTAATAACTTAAATATACTTGTTCAACAAGTCCTAAGTTACGGAGTTATTTGCATTCAGCCCGTGCGTAGAAAATGAGAAAACTGATTTAGCAGCAAGCTGAAAACCGGGAGGTTAAGAAAATAACTTGTCATCCACCAAGTTATGTTAAAGTGGATGAGTACATAGCTGGGGAGTGCGCAGAGTTATTGTATCAGCCAGGGACTCAAACTCTTTCAGTTTGTTGTTGTGGGGGAAAGACGGGGAAGTTTTGAAGTAGTATGCCTGCGTCTGAAGGGTATTTTGTTGACTGGAATATTGAACACAGTTAGTCAAACTGGACCTTCATTTTCCCTTTTCCATCTGTCTTCCCCTCTGAACCCTCTTTTACACCCTTTGCTTGAAATGTCTCATGGCTCCTGTCTCTTCCATGGTTTGTTTGCTAAATGGGTACTAGAATGTGAAATATCAACATGCTTCAGAGTAGAGCTGTGTTCTCCCCGATTCCCTTTTTGTTTTGGTCTGGACTGTGTGCCAGGTTCCCCGCAATGCACCACTGTAAGGGCGATGCAAGGTTTGTAGCTCTTCAGCAGGTCTCTTCAGGACAAATTTCAAGAGGTAAATTTTGTGTGAGCAAACAGTTACACAAATGCAGACAAATAAGGGATTGCCATATGCAAAAGGAGCAGCTAGTTACCTAATTTCACGCAAAGGCCTTGTCTTTTGGCTGGACAGTAGTTCTGCAACATGTCATGCCCAGGAGATACTTGCCATTTGCAGTGAACAAGAGCCTTTGTGTTCACTGGATGAAACCAGGGAATGCTCAGTCTCTGTCTCCCTCTATTCTCATGTTCTTTCGCATCATCCAAACAGTTCACTTCAACTATGGAGAATTAGTGTTCATAGTGGTGGCTGTCATCCTATGTCCTTGTGCTGTAACAGCAGTTACCTCACTGTGACAGGACTGCAAATTCACTTGCAGGTGTTGGGCATGGACAGAAATGGAGCTGTTCTACTCTTCATTAATATTAGATGGAAAAGTTCTACAGTGGAAATATATCATACAGTTTGGGAAAAGGAACCGACAGAGAGGTCGAGAGCCTGAGGCCACAGCGACAAGAAGGGAGAGGAAAAGGTATACAACAATGGCACATCATATGAAATGTGCTTAGGACAAGAGTTTTCCAAACCTTCTGCTTGGTACTTTTTATGCCTCTCCCTTTGAAGAGTACAAGGCTAGCAGACAGTAGAGAGCACAAAAATTAAAAACAGGAAGATGCATTTTGCCACTGGCCAATGGGGAGCCCGAAGAAGTGGTAATCTGCAAAAGAAGTCCTCTGAGATCTGGTGAGATTTAGAGACCATCATATTCCTGCAATCACTGGTATGATAGGTGGTATGACCATTTTCATATTTCTAGACGCACATTTTGATTTGATGGGGCAATGTCCTCCCTCCAGAACGTACCTTCTTTGCATATCTTCAAGTATGTGCATACATTAAGTACCTAGAATAGTTTTTTGGTGCAAAAAGCATTGTCAGGTTGTCCTTATCAGCAGCCGGTGGCTCTGCAAGGTCAATGACTCTGTAAGGCGATGTAAAGGATGCATTGCCACCTCTTGTCCCCCAGTCTGTACTGAAGATGTTTCAGATACACGGTCACAGCACAGGCCACTGCAGCCACCCCTTGCCCGTTGAGGCAGTCCTACATAGCCCTCAGCCATAGCTGAGGAAGGAAGAGTTAAACCTTCACACAGTTTCACAGTTTTCTTCCCAGTCAAGAGAGCTAAAAAACTATTTTTAAAGGAAAGCTCAGATTCCCAGGCAGCCACTTGACAGGAAAAGCAGCTTTATAAAAAACACCAAGCACTGAAAGTCTAGACTGTATTATTCAAAATACCGGCCAAGTGCTGTCTCCATTTGAGCCCCAGTCCATCCATGAAGTGCTTTGGCTTGAATCAAAGCGGGGTTTCTCTAGCCGCTATCTAGCCCGGCAGGGGTATGACTAACAAGATTGTGGTTTTGCAAAGTGATCGCTTCCCCTTATGGTGAAGTCTAGCTGGAGCCTAGCTCAAGAAGAGTCAACAGGGTGGAATAATTTAACTTATAGGAGGAGGAACTCTACAAGGAACCATACAAAGTAGCCAAGGCAACAGCCTTACGTTTCCTTTACAGCCATGTTTTCAACACAGCAAAGAAACATGCACCAGGTTTAGATAGAGCAGAAGATACTGTGGCCTCATGAGGCTCACTACATACCTTCTGTCCAGCCACAACGATCTGAAAGGACATAACTTCTTTTTTGGACTACCAAAAGGCCATAAACATAAACATAATCACTGCTTGACATATACAAGATAGACGTCCCAGACTAAAAGTTTACAGCCTTTATGTTATCTACCAAACACTGGTGCTCTTCTTTACCAACTCTGACAGATACTAACGGAAAAGATCTTATCTCCTGACTCACCAGGGCCCAGAGAGGATTTTAAAGTAAGAAAGGCTGAATAATCCTAAAAACACGCTTTCCTGTTCTTGGGAATGAGCAGAGTCTGAAACAAAAGGAGGCTCATGGAACTTCTTTAATTGGCCATTAGAAACCTTAGGGTGAAAAATGCTCATTAATAAATAGATCTGTTTTTCCCTAAGAAGAGCTCAGCTGTGGAAATACTTTCCATACACGCCCTCCCTCAAGCTCCCTGTCATATATATCTGGGAAATTGCCGGGCAGAAGAGAAGAGGTCAAGTTTATGAACTGTAAATGTTCATCTCCTTCTTCTTGTCACCCGCTATGACAGTCTCCTACTTTGAATGTTTTGGTTCAGGTATCAAAGCGAGGTGTGGGGAGGTGCCCAGTCAGATGAAACACCTTCACAGCACAGGAATCTTTTTGCAAGGATCTTGAAAGGATCAGGAGGGGACCACAACAAATATTTTATATAGGCTTCTTCTTGAAGTTTTGTTGGGTTTTTTTCCTTTTAAATTCAGGCTTTATCTGTCATGCCTTTCTGTACTGCCAGTGCAATTGCAAACTGTAATTCTCCCTGGAGTGATGCTGAGAATGAGGCATTTGACACACCAGAACATCTTTTTTAATCATGACAGGAAGTAAAAAGGGGGTTCAGCTAGAAAATGGTGCAGGTGCTGGAAAACCTGTGAGGCTTCATGGGGGTTACAAAGCCTCACTGTGCCCCCCTGGGGGAACAGCTGGGCCCCCAGGGCAGCCCTGCTCCTGCCAACCCGCGGGACACAGGCTCCCTCCTCCTTCCCAAACTGCCCCATCCCTGAGGAGCATCACCCTGAACACGGGAGTGTGCGGTGATCCCGGACACCTCACAGGCGGCATGGAGGACTGACATTTTTGCTCTTCTTGTTCAAAATAAGTAGAAGCAGCTGCAAAGTGAGGCGGCTCCCACCCGCCTCTCCCTGGGGGAGGCAGTTGTTGCTCTAACAGAGGGCCCTTGTGCGGGGAAGCCTCCCCCACTAATGTTATTTCCAAAACCAGACTAAAGTAGCGAAGCATCAGCCCCCACAAAGGTCTCCATGAGGCTTCTGGGTGCCACCTTTGGTGCTGAGTGTGGGTTTGGCCCCACTCGCCCAGCAAGGGCAAGGCCCCTGAAGGTGAAAATCACCCCCTGGGATGAGAGGACATAAGCTGCAACCCCTTCAGCGGCCAAAAACGGCACCACCACCTCTGCGCAGGAGCCACCAGGCCACCGCAAGCAGCTCTACCAGGACCTATGTGAGCCATGGACGTGTCCCCAGCCACGCCAGGTCCCTTTCCCTGGGTCCTGGCCACAGGCATTGCTGCTCAAAACTGGTCCCCACCAGCAGCGGGGCAGCGAGCCGGTGCATCATGTCCCTGCGGAGCTGCCGGCCACGTGGCAGGCGGGCGTCTTTATTTAGAACATTAATGACACAAATTAAACCTCCGCCCTCCCAGCTCCCAGTAATAGGCACCATCCGAATGCGATAAAAATAGACAAGTGTGGGAAATCAAGCCGTTTAGCAATTTGAAAATGAACAGCTAATTTTAAGAAGTTTTCATACTCAGCAAAATAATCCAAGTAATGACCAAGTAGAAAAGCCTATTCTTTTCAGATAATGGCGTCCTATGAATTTCTCCAAATTCTACAAGACTGGCTTGAAATCGGTATTTCACATCCTTAGCGCAAAGTCTGGGAACAGACTTGCACAAACATTTTATCTCCCAGGTCATGCTCATGGCCCTATTTTCAGCACGGCAAAGCTTTCCAGCTGGTTTTGGTAAACGCCTTCTCTGCTCGCCTCTGCTCGAAGCTGCTACGTCAGCCTGGCGATTGCAAAGTGCCGCACATGTGCCCAGGGGCCAAGTTTGGAGAGCTAGCAGGAATTCTGCTTGATGAGGAACCTGCTGACACTCGCTGCTCCTCAGGGGAGTGCTCTCCTGGGACAGCCCCTGTGAGCAGCACTGAGCCCTTTGTCTCGCTGCTGAGCATGGGCCAGATCCAGATCTCACCCAACGTCACGGGTGTCCATGTGCGGACATTGTCAGTGGGAACAGGCTGGTTGGAACCTTCAGAAGGTGGCCACGGGGCCCTCGGGTGGCCGTGCTCGCAGCCCGCAGCAGAAAAGCGCTGCGGCACTTTTCCACTCCATTTTGCCGTCAGAATATCCGGCTTTGGGAGAGCTCGCCTAAAATTTGCCAGTGCCGCCTTCTGAAGACGCTTTAAAGCTAAATTGGCTAACAAAAAGCCTCTTGTAGATAAAAGAGCTCTGCAAGTCAACAACTGGCTAAGCAGTTTAAACCCCTAAGTAAGGCATCCTCTATTTAAACGTTATAGGCAAATCTAATTTAAGCTTTTAAAAATATTATGGGCAGGTGTTTAAGTCGTCCGCACACTGGGTTTTGCGAGGGCTTCGGAGGGGGCTGGGCGGCGCTTCCCAGGCGGGCAGCATTTTGTTCAGACAAGCTTTCTGCAGAAGGCCACGTGACATAGGCCAAATAAACAGCATCTGGGGATTTTCAATTACAGACCTTCACCCAGCATGCCTGCACTGTAATCTCTACCAGATGAGGCTCAGGCCTCACTATTTTCAATAATTCACACACTGTGTACACATAACATGACAATAAGGGCATTCATGCAACCGCCTGATTCGCACATCAAAGCTCCCAAATGGCCAGCTGTAAGCATGCTTACTGCTGAATAATTCATTCTTTTCACAGGCTTGAAAAAACGCTCAGCGGGAGTTGGCAAGCTTGTGTTCTTTCCTGTGTGGTATGCTAAACTCAAATTTTGAAAGAAGTACAGCCCCACTAAAAAGAGTCAGAGATCCAACTATTTAAATGTGCATTTGCGAGCTTTTGGATGGCTGCTCACAAAAAAAAAAAAAAAAAAAAGGAAAAAAAAGAAGCGCTATGTTTCCAAGTGGGTAGCGGAGATAAGATGAAATAGCCTACATGTTTTCTGGGGCAGGTGTTTAATAGAAATTAAATGATAAAACTGTTTTTTGGATGGTAAAGTATTTTTTGACACATATTATTCCTCACTAAATATCTTAGATCCACCAGAGGCATAATAATCAACAAGTTCAGCAAACTTGAAATTTCCACATACTTAGCATAAATTTTCTACTATATGGCAAAGAGGGTTTTAGCTAATACTAACATATATGAAAAAGGCAAACACAGAAACACCAGAATTAATTCTGTAACTCCTATTTACTGTTCTCACAGATACGGGTTGAATACTAATTTCTAGATGATATTTTAACAACTCCAAATTTGCAGCTGTGCCTCTGAACATTTAGCTTGCAACTGGTAAGTGTTCCAGATTTTGAAAATACTTTGGCTTTACACAACAGAAGCATCATTTCTTTAAGAAGAAAGAAAAAAAAAAGGCGGGGAGAAAAAAGAAGGGTCTGCTTCATAATATCAAGTTTTCTTGACTGTCAATCAATGCCAGAACCAGCAGGATCAACTAGTCATGACCTCTCCTTATAGCAAACACATGCTGCTTACCAGCTGTGGACTGTGTTTTTTACACCCTTTTCTCTATCATTCAGAATGGCTTCCTCCTAATCACAATAATCCCAAAAGTGCTAAAACATATCAATCGTCCTTTAAGCCCTGCCTACAAAAGGCCAGCCGTCCAGCCTTTATGGGCTTGTCCAACAGCAGCTGATACTTCATTCAACTACAAATCCAATTTAGCAGTTACAAGAGGTTTAGCATCACTGGAAAAATATTGGTGTTGATCCTGCACTCTTAAGTCAGCAAATATTCCTTTGCCATATTGTTTAGCTTTTTCTGCCATATTTACACTTCTGCTGGATTTCCCTGAATGACTTCAACAACAGCATTTAACCTCTGAACTGGTAATATTTACAGTTGATCAAACAGCGATTTTTAAAATATGTTTACCACAATTACAGAAACATAAGCCTATTTGTATTCCAACTGTTACGACTCTGAAAAAAACCCCAACCAACAACCCTAAAAACAAACACAGTCCTTTCATTCAAAACCATAGAGCACACTTTATGTACTAGTTATGCAGGATGTTATTTATTATAGCCCTTTAGGCAAGTTCATGGCAATTCTTTCACTTATGTATTTTTAATTGCCAAGTGAGCCAGTGCAAACACTCCCTTGATCCCCCTCTGCTTTTTTATTTTCTTTTTTTTTTTTTTCCTCTTTAAGCAGCAGTATACGTAATGCCTTAAAGTAAAGATGGGAGACCTCCTCTAGGGAATTTACTATTCCCTAGGCCAAATCTGCAAAACTGTGGGACCACTCAGTTTAGGCAGCCTTCAAATAATGGGAATATAAGGCAGGAGGTAACTCCTCCGGCCCTGTGGCAGAGAACGGGAGCTGCTTTTCACTTGCTTTGTAGTGAAAATAATCAGCCTCAAACCTGCATCAAGCACAGGATTTCCATCTCCCTGCACGGGCACTTGGCGGAGGGCTGGGGCTGCCAAGCTGTCCCCCAGCCGAGGACGCAGGCAGGTCCCCACAGGGAACGGGGTGGGGACAAAAAAATAACCGAGCATCTTAGACCTGCTGGAGCTTGTTGCTTAACTCTGCGCCGAGTCCTTCAAAAGCCAAGGCTCCGGCTCTGAATTTAGGTAGGGACCACGCACAAAAGCGGCCATCCCAGGACAGGACTGAGAGGAGACAAAGACCCCAGGGTTCCTAAAATGGGTTATAAGGGCTGCTCGAGTGGGGTGTGTGTATGCAGACACACACACACACAAGATTACAATAAGCCACTTAAGTATTATTATACACAAATTAACTGCTTGCAAAGTGTACTGTAACTGGGCTGCCCAAGAGGACAAGGAAAAGAAAAGATCCAAGAAACAAAATAACCGAAATAATCCCTTTGGATGCTAATGACCGAACAATTACAATGACTCATTGAAGTTATATCATAATGATACTTCCAAAGAAAAGAACTTTTTGTGTATTGTATTAAAACCAACAACAATAAAATGATCCCAGATTGAAGCAATACCACAATTTAATTTATACAGCAAAAGGGAAATGACCTAATAGTAGCACGGAAAGACATTCTCCTCATGTCAAGTCTTAACCTTTTGGGTTTTATCCAACCTTTTAGCTTCAGTTGTAAAGAAAACAACAAAAAAGACACATAGACACATCTGGTTCAAAAGTCTTCATTGACACTAATGCAATGCATTGGATTCTGTTTGGCAGCTCTTCATACTGGGAAATATTCCACATAAGCAATGTTTATTAATTTTCTTCTTCTGAGTTTTTAAAAACACAGACAGAACATATTTCAAAGAGAGAGAGGAGTGATCCAGAGATCTCTCTGAATATTCATTAATTAATATTTTGTCAGTGTCAGTTGTCTCAACAAAAGAAGGTTTAATAATTTGCTCTAAGCCCCATTTAATTAAAATTTAAATGTTACAAAAATACATGGAAATTTTTTGCTCCCTTGTAATTACATTATTTTCTACTTACTATAAACTGTATTTTACTGCAACCAAAAATGCATTTCAAAACAAACAGCAATTTTTAGGCTTTAGAATATACAAAGAAATCCCCATAGGAAAAAAAAAAAATCCCCGAACTTGACCTTTGCCATCTCTCTGGATCAGCTACAGATGTTTAGTAGATTATACAAAAACCTAGATGTCCTTAATCTGACATTCTGGTTTCTTTTCCCCTGCTATGATAGGAACTCTTAGTAACATATCTGCAAAGACCCCGTGCGACTCCCGTGTGCAGATGGAATTGCTGTGTTGTTTTTCAGCGACATGAGCAGTTCAGAAAGGAGAAGGCTCTTCCCCAGCGCTACTGACAGAAAGTCTGATCGGGACAGGAATCCTTCAAATGCACAGACAATGGGCTGGCTGACCTGTCATGCATGATGGATGAGTTAAGGGGATTAAAACCACTATTTGCATAAGAATAGATAAAAATTAGCAAAATAGAATTTCTCAGTAGGTGGCTTCAGTTCTGTTTGTTCTCTTAGGCAAAATGAAGTTCATTTTTAAAGGAATTACAATTGTTTAAGTAATGCTTATTTGCAGAGGAGAAATTTTGGATGCTGGTTTGCTTTGTATTGTTTATTCTTTAAGAAATCCACTTTAACTATCACTATGACAGTATCATTTTTTCCACATGTTTAATATTAAAACGTTGCAAAACTACAATGTTCTAACCACTTTAAACTGAATGTATATCTTAATGCTTACATGTTTCTAAACTACATATACCCAAAAAAAGTGTTTTGAGTTCAGAGCGCGATGATCAAAAAGACCAAAAAATTACTTTAAATTGTGTATTGATGCTTCACTGAGGTTCTGAGTACGAGCCTGTGACTCAAGAACTGTAAGAAGCAGATGCTTGAAATACTGCACATTTCTTTTGACTAGATTCATATTGCACACAGTGATGGTACTTAAAAGACTCATAAATGGCTGCCCAAAGTAACATAATGAAAGACTTGCCTCACAGAATAGCATTGTATAAACAATATAACTTTCAAAGAAATCTGTATGAACAAGTCGGTGCACACAAGTAGGCAAACAGATGTAGAAACTCAGAAACATCCATGGACCGTCTCCCCTCACTCCTACAGCGAGCAACCAAGATTTGTCTGTCAAACAAGAGTTGTAAAAGCAATGGAGGTCCCCCTCTTTCTAAGGCTCACACATCTAATTTGCAGACAGCGAGCAGCCTCCAGAAAACCCAGCACGTTTTTAAAAACATGCCTCTGTACTGCCAAATATGTTTTTGAAGTCCTTGCCCATTTTAATGGTGGACTGCAGTCAAACTGGTGATATATTCCACTACACCCTATAGCAGCATTAATGGAGAGCAAAGCTGAGGCATTAAGGAGGTAAATTTCTTCCGCTGATGACATTACAAATGGGAAAAGCTGTGACATGATTTCTCAACTCAGCATTTACTATAATGAGATTTTAAGAGAGCAGGTCACTTCTCTCGCTCAGTGATGGGGGTTCTGGCCAGATCTCGAGGCTATCTAAAACACAGCCAGGGACGGGGTCCCACCATACAGCTCCTGGGGAGGGGGAGTTTGTCTGCAGGCGAGGGAGGACCCTGCGAGCTGCCTTCATTTTCACCTCCGCAGACCCTGCGCTGGCATTTTGTGCAGCTCTTTGCCCAAACTGTTTATTTAGCTTATGAATTATTTGGTGTCTGTGTCCCATGCAGTTAAGATGCTTTATTTTCACAGCAGGTGCAAAGAGGTATTTAAATTTGCATTATATCCAGGGTATTTGGACTCAGTTTGTGTTAGATGACAGCTTCTGACAGCAGATGGGCCAAGTGGAGAAAGGTTTGACCAGCATATGAAAGAGCTTGGGATACATCCAACGCTAACCTTGGTTTCCAAGTTATTTCACAAGCACGAAGTAACATTTTGTGGAGATTTTATAGCTAACAATGTCATTCTAGCTATGGTACAATAAATATTTTGCTCCAATTACGAACCCACAAGAGAGACCCACAACATACTTGAGCTACAGGGTAAGTCTTTTCTTGCAAACCCGGTCTCAGAACATGCTTAAAATTGGGGTACTTCCAGATGTGATACGAACCTGTCCAGATTGGTTGCCCATTCCTGCCTCCCTGTTGATCCCATCTGGGTCTCTGAAATTCGAGCTAAAGTGGAGAAGAACGATATCCCTGCACTTCTGAAGGATCCCCAGGACATCAGCCCAAGGGGAGAAAAAGAAATCTTAATGCCATCCTGAACTCAGGTATGAGAACACAACAGGCTGTTAAAGAACGGAAGATACTGCTGCTTATTTTGAAGCTCAGCTACGAGAGACAGCAGTGAAGAGCTGAATAATCAAATCATACTGCACCATAACACATTTTGTTTGAATTTGGAAGTGTTCCTCGTAACATACTCATTTATCAGAATGAAAAATGCCTGCCTGACTCGTCCTGCCCCTCTGCCCCAGGCTCTGCAGCCTCCATCAACTCCAGCAGCCCACAGTATGTCCCAAGCAGTGTAAATACCGTGCTGCTGATTTCATTATCATTGAAAACACCCATTTGTGCCTTTCAAAATCTGGAGGATTATCCTGGAGAATCATAAGGAAATTTTGCTTCCAAATCCAGGAGAGTCCAGAAAATTTGTAATTTTCTTTATAAATTATTTTATTTAAAGTGGTTGCTTTGAATGATGGAAGGACTCTTTTAAAAATAATCTTTAAGGGTAGGAAATGCCAGAGAACCAAAAAAAAATTACAGTTATTTATAATATTTTTACCACTTCTTTGTTTCTATAGTAAATCACTACTTTTGCTTCTCAGCTCATGCCTTTACTTTACATAACATTTATCCAAAAAGGGTACATTTGGAAACCTTTCCTTTGTTTGTTTTGGATAAATGAGCAATGGAGTGCAGGCACAGTTTCATGTGTAATTCTTAATCCCACTTTCTTTAGGCCTGATGCAGTAGGAGAGAAACTTTACAGTCGGGTTGTTTTGTGGCTGAGTACCATCGACATGGGACTGGAATAGGAGACCGGGCTTGCAGCACCAGTGCTGCCGTGTTTCCTTTTTGACTCCCAATATTCTCTTCACATTTTTTTCCTCCTATAGAGGTTAGTTCTCTAAAAACTGTGTGAAAAAGTTGCATGAAAGATCTATCTGATGAGCCTCCCCTCCATGCCAGCACGGCTATCACACCCAACAGCCTCAGCCGCCAGCGCCTTCCAGTCCTGACAGCAACAACAGACATTTCACGAGGAGCAGAAGGACTTTGCTTCTCAGCTCCAGCGTGCCTCGTCAGGGGCTGTGGGCCCAGGGCTGGCATTAGGACAAAGATGGAGGAACACGTCCCACTGCAGTCCCCACAGCTAACACCAGTAGACTCACAACGGGTGCACTGGCAGGAGCTGTGAGTGTGGCAGCCTCATGCAGCAAAGAAGGAAAACTTAAATACACACAGATTTGGAATTGCATTCAACATTTATTAAAGCTACTTAGAGATATCTACCCCTACCAAGCTCTCAGTTTGCTCATGTGACTTTATCATCTGTTTAGTCTAACCTGCTGATATGGTAACCCGCAGTCTCTGGCACTTAAAAGGATTTCATTTTTCTTTTGAACGATAGCTCTTTATGCACTTTTCTCTCCCCTCTTTCAATGTGTTCTCTCTCTCTCCTGTTTCCAAGATAACCCTCCATCCCATATTGGTTCAGCTTTAAAGATCACTGCCGTTCTGCCCAGCCCATACCATACAGACTCTACCCTAATGAACACACAGGCTGTCACACACCATGGGAAGGTTATTTTGCACGCGCTTCTTCCTAATAGGAAGCCCTGAACAAGACTCCTGCATCTTCCTCCTACTTGGCGGTGGCTGGCTGGATGCATCTTGGCACATGGAAAAGTACAGTATCACGTGAGGGAGCAGTTCTGAGCTTCACTGGTGCACAGACGAGACCGACAAATGAAAAAGGGTTTTAAAGTGTTAAATACTGTATAGTTGGTTTCAGTCTTCTTGCACTGGTATGAATTCAGATGAATCTCTTGGCAAAGGGGTACTTCCGATCAGTGGCAATGCAATCAGCATCCCCCTTCCTAATTCACAAGTTTCTGCCTATGCAAGCACAGAAATAGTCATCTGCTGCTGTGCTAAAACACAGGCAGTGTACAAAGTGATATACTGTACCTCGACTTCTGTCAAGCCCACCTGGCACCAAATTTCTTAGTTTTACAAACCTCCAGGCTCTCTACTATATTTTGATCTTTTTGTGGTATATGTATTGGTCATGAAGGCATTTTCACTGAGGCAACTGGCAAATCCATCCTGAACCTGGCAATCACACCAGTATCAACATCTTAGCACACGCTAGGTTTTTGCTATTAAAAGTCATAAAGAAACGGTCATTGGCTCAGCCAAAGAAATTCCACCTAACACCAGGCAGAGCTACAACATATACACAAAGAGATTAAATTCGTGCTGCAGCGACTTATCAAGAGTGCTTGCGGGAGTGACATCCCCATCATCTTTTGTGAGGTGCGTATGAATATATTAGTACTCCCCCCTCCAGACACCAAATTGAGCCATAGGCTGATTTCCTGTAAGGACTGGTCGATTTGGTAGCGTTAGGTTAATGGTTGCGTTTGATGATCTTAAGGATCTTTTCCAACCTAAATGACTCTATGATTCTATGACATAAGAACAAGAAGTTAAAATACACTTACTTGCCTCCGAGGCTCACAAATGTTTATATGAAGCTATTAAAAAGCTGAGATTTAAAACAACACATTCATTTAAAAGAAAATGAAAGGTTGTTTCTGGTATGGCTGATGCAGTTATATGTTTTCTGTTGGGGGAAATTTATAGCCACATTATTGCTGTCAGAGGAGGGTAGTGAGCCACAAGGATTTCCAGATGCCATGTGTGAAGTTTCTCATTTCCCCTACTATACTAAAGTACATTATCACCCAAACGCAAACAAGCTTTAAAAAGTATCTGTCATTAAAACATGTGTGGCCCCCTTGCCTGGACTTAAGAGATTTGGTTTTTTTCTTTTCCTTTCCTTTCTTTTTAAGCCAGATAGGAGACCGTACTGCAGCACTCCCCAGGGGCCTAATACTGATCGTACCGATGTCAACAGTAGTGCTACAGGCTGCATCCCTACTGCACGCTGCTCCCTGGCAGTGCGAAAACCTGGCTCTGCAAACAGTAACATTTCACTTGTAGAAAGCCAGTCAAAGGAGTGGAAGAATTGCTGCCACGACATCTCTCAGAACAGCTATGAACATGAAACACAGAGATTTAAAAGGACTACAGAAGAGAAAAGGAAAAACATGACCAAGTTCCACCTGTACCTGTAAGTGCAACTTGCTGCACCATCAGACAGCTGAGGGACCTGTCCTGCTGTATGGGCACCAGTGAGCAGCAGGGACAGCTTCCTGCGCAGGAGACCACCCTCACCTCTAGCAGCGTGTTCGCAGAGATGGCAACCCCATGCCAGAAGGATATTCAAAGGCAAAGACCACCTCCAGGACAGCTTCAGCAAGCCTGAAGCAGAACAACCTCTCTTATGACTGTCTGGGATTGCTGTATGCTCAGGCGTGAGGCTTTCCAGTGGGAATGGGTGCTAAAGAATGCCTTGCAATTAATGACCTTCCCAACTCTTTCTAGGGGAACAGTAGAAGAATTAAAGCTAGAAAATCTTATGTCAGGGAATGAATTTTCATTCCCAACTGGATTTGATTTTAAAAAAGGAAACAGAATTTATGCAAAGGCCCAGCACAACGGTGCTGAAAAGAAGATAGAGGTGGAATCATCAGAAGGCTGACACTGTACAGTAACCATTGATTTTTTATTTACAGTGAAAGCCACAGTCTCAAAGTAGGTGTTTTGTTAAATGATGTTAACCTGAATCTTTTGTTGAAGATGAAAACTAAATGGGAGATGTTGAATCCAAAGCAGAGCTGCCCATTCTGTCTCATATCTGGAAGCACACCAGCCACAAGGTCTTGAGTGGGAGCAATAAAATCAGTTTTGCTCAAAACTCAGAATGAAACAGAAAATCCATTAAGGAAACAGGGACATGCCAGCATCCCTCACTTCGGCTGGAGAACTTCCCTACTTCTGCACGGCCAGGGGCACAAAGTGGCACCCGTTCTGAGGTACACTTAGCAGAATGAAGGCTGATGAGAGCACATAGCAACCAAAATGATTGTATGCCAGTTTTTTATCACATAAGCTTTTGTCCATTATCTGAAGAAACAGTTTCCATGTCTTCAAATCTTTCTTATGGTGCTCCCACAGAAGGTATATACAACACAAGCCTCAGATATCAAAAGGACACTCTTAGAAGCATTAAAGCAAATCCCTGAAACTATGTTTTCTTAATCACATCAGACACTTGGATTGCAGTTATGCTGTAGCATTTTCTGAAAGAAACATAGATCTGAATAACATAAACGGTCCCTCATTGTCCTGTTCCACATTAATACTTGAGAAGAACTGAATCTCTGCTACAGCAACCGCTGCAAATAGCTGAAGACTCAAGGTGCAGAGTGTGCACATTTGATGAAACAGAAAACAGCCAAGGCAATCATTTCCATTAACTTACGACAAGTCAATATGGACAAACACCTTTTCAAATCTATACAGGGCAAAACATTGCCTTGCTGTAGTATCCTGATTGAAGCTGAACCGCCTGAGTCTTCATGGCACTCACTTACTCATCCAGAGTGCCTACCGCACCTGTCAGTGCTTGATACTCCAGTCTTGTTAAAACCCAAGGTAATACATTGAAAACAAAGGTGTCAATACAGTGCTTTCAAAACAATCGCTCTGGCTTCTCCTTCATCTTTTCATTTGCACGAGTTAATTAAAGACTTAAATTAAAATGTAAGCCCATTTCTAAAAGTTTTTAAAATTCAGTAACTCAGATCTTTTCATCCTAGTATTTATTTTCTATTGTAACATCTGCCATTATGGCAGGCTTTTGTTTGCGTCTTTTCCCATTCTTACCTGGACAAAGGGCTCTTTTTTATTCTCCAGATAAAAAAGAAATGAAGATGTCAGACATTTTTATGTGCACAAGTAAGGTCTTTCAAGGGTGAATATGAGCTAAACCGCAGCTCTAAAAATTAATTCACAAACTTCTATGCCTGAATCATTTGCTGATTCTCTGAGCATTGGGAATACTTTGACTTGTGTGTCTGAGAAAGTGAATCTCCACAGAAATCAGATCTCAGTCCACCTTCTTTCTGTACCTTCCCAAGCAAGACCCCCCCCAAAGGCTCCTGGCTGCCTGTCAAGAGAGAGGTGTAAATAGCCAGGTATTTGCACAAGAGAGAATGCAGTTGGCCTCGTCTATGTCTACCAGGCAGGGACATGGTGGTGTACGTACACATGCTGCACAGGGGAGGCATGGGACCATGCTATGGCAGGATCAAGGTCTCTCACTTGAAAATGCCTTTTCTTTGTCTCTGCCCTCGCTGAAGAGATGCCCCCTGTTATCATCTGCCCACAGTCCATCCTGCCAGCATTATCTCTTAAACTGAGAGTTGTCCTCACCTCGCTGCCAACAGTAGGTTTGAACAAGTGCTTCTGCGAGCAGCAGAACCAAGGAGGCCTGGTTTCCTACGGCTCTGGATCCAGACAACGAGCTTTTGCATGGATTCTGGTGCCTCACCTCCCGAGGCCAACACTCAGCCGTTCCCCAGCAAGATGCTCCCAGGGTCTCTCTCCCATCTACCCACTTTCCTGTTTTACATTTCCTAAAGGGCATCACTTCTCTCACAGTTCGGTTAACACTGAGCAAAGGATTTGCAAAAGTGACTGGGGAGAACTGGCAGGCAGACGTTTGTGGACTGCTTTGGAGCTGTGGACAAAAGAAAAGTTTAAAAGAGCGAGTCCAGTTTCACCGTTGTATTCAAATTTGAATTTAAAGCTCAGCTGCTTATGACACTTGAACATGATTGCGAACTGTGGCTGAAGAAATCTTAGCCATTTAGATCCTCTGTCCTTGCAGTAAGCAGTAAAGACCACAGGAAAAGAACAACAGAGACCAAAGCGGATTGAGAAGTTTTCCTCTTCAAACAGATTTTTCTCTTCTAAACTTGTTTCATGGTTGTGCTTGAGCAAAGATAACAGAAACCTGGGATAAAACTCTTTATGCTGGAGACATTAGTGGACAAAAATAACAAATTCAAACCCAGTTCCTACATCTGGTGTTTTATACAACTGATGGTGTCCACATACTCAATACACACTTCTTAGTAAACTTGGGTTTAAAATAGTTTAGGATTAAGTAGAAATTATTAATATTTTACAATGCCAAAATGTTTATGGGTGAAGAGATTGAGATAGTAAAACTGTTGACCTTATAACTTTGAATTAATGTTTTTCTGGCTTTGGGAATGAGTAAATTGCACTAAATTATATTAACTATTATAATTTATTCTAATTTGAGAATCTCAAAACCAGTGCAAATTATATAAATTAGGCATACCTAATCCCTATGCTTAAAACCCCTTAAAGTCAATCTTGTGCCTTGGAATTTGAAAGGTTTCATTGAAGTTGTTGTCAGTGGCATTTTAAGGTGCATATATAATGAAGAGCTTGATTTTAAATATGGGGGGGGGGGTGTGCTGTCACAAAATAAAATACACTTCAAAAAATCCTGGTTTGTTTCATATAAATGTCTGTTTTTCCTAAAATGTGGGAAGTAAAACCATCTCGCATTCAATACTAGGCTCAATAGAAATCATTGTCCCGAAAGTTCAGCGTTGCTTTCTACAACATAAAATCCAATACATCCAATAACAGATTACATTAAATTTGACCTAGCCAGTGGACAGCATTCTTTATCAAGAAATAATACCCTTTTGCACAAAATCAGTATTTTGAAGGATCATACTCTTAAAGTGACCTATGGAATTATAACACCTTCCATATTCCCAAGAAGATTACACTAAACCAAAGGATGGTATATGCTTACATCCAATAAGGCAGAAATATCGACTGAGCCACATAGGAACAGGCCTCAAGTATTAAACACCCAACACTGTTTTCAGGAACAAAGAAACTATGCAAAATAATCTAGGAACAGCCTCATCCAAGCGTAGTTCAGTCTGTAAGAACAGAGAAACGGACCCGTTTCACAAGAAATGGACACAATTTACAGAAGACTGTCCTTGGTCAAGATTTTCCCCATTCTTCCTTTACCAACCCACTCAACCTGGAATACAAATGCAGGGTTCAGTTCCAAAAAAAATACCAGCATGCTGAAGGCATCTGGAAGAGCAGTAAATTACTAGTAGATTGGAAAGATTGATTTGTGAAGAAGTTACAACGAAGTGGAGACATTGCAATCAGCATGTACACGGTGTAAAGACTGAGTCTCCCAGCAATCTCTGAATGCCCTCAATTCCCACTAGCAGACTGAAATCAGTGGGAGCTCAGGACATTCAACAATTCATAAAAATTAAAGCAGGGCAACGACTGTTTTTATTGTTTGTTCTTGGCAGTACCCTCTAGGAGCTAGACGTTGAAGGAATGCATGATCTATGTTGTGACAACTTTGCAATTTAGAAAGATTTAAGCAAAAGGGATAGAGTAGCAAAAAGGGGTGTAACAAGTGACTAAAGTGATCAAAACTGATGATGGCTGGTGTTCTCTATTAATACAGCAATCTCTGTATTACACGCAGAGACTATTCCGAAAGCAGCTCAACCTACCTGTTATTGACATACTCATTTCCTACAAATCACAGTAAAACTCCTTCTTGCGTGCTTCAGAAGGCTGTAATCTAGAGGACGGTGGGTATTATACGTGGAGAGGTTTGCAGGCCAACTCTGGCACTACACTGCACTCACACGGAGGGAGCGTGCAGCAGGATGTACCCACTGCCGGTGGGAGTGAAAGGGGTTGATAAACGGAGGTGGGGAGAGCAGAGAGCAGCCCAGGGGGCCAGGGGCTGCTTCGTGGGCACAGACAAGAGTGATGCAGTATGTGGGCGTGCAGGAAGACAGCTGAGTTGTATGAAGACAGAAGAGAAGAAGAAATAGGGTTTTTTTGATGTGATATGTGAGAATATACACAGAGGGATGATCTTAACAAATATTAAGCAAGAAAATACTTTCCGGATTTAAAACAACCTCCAAAGAATGTCCCATGTCAAGGCACTAAGAATTAAAATGTGCAATGCACTAGAAAATATACCGAGAGGAGGAAACTTCCACCAATTCTTTTTTTTTTTTCCAATAGATGTATATTTAATATTTTCTTCCTGTATGACCTAACAATCTACACCTATAACAAAGCTCCAGGTGACAGGCACACCATAAACCATGTGACAGGCCTGCAACACGAATATCCCTGAAGCAGCTCAAACTCAAAAACTCTATGGTACCAGTACTGTTATTTACTTTGACTCACATAATTTAGTTTTAGGTAGTCCTGCTGGGAGGGATGGGAGCTGGGAGTTGGAGTCAATGATCTTTATCGGTCCCTTCCAACTCAAGATACTCTATGACTCTTTTCACAGTCACATTCCTCTAAACCTGAGAGTTTAATAGCCACACCCAGAAGGCACTCCTTACTTATCTTTCTGGTTTTCTTACACAAAACAGAGAGTAAGAAAAGTAGGAGGTGATAAATCACTGGATGATTCCTCTTCAAGAATGGCTGCAGCAAGTTAGTGCTGTATTACTGACACTTTTCTCATTTATCGCACTTTTTCTAACAAATTACATTTTTTATTCAAGCATAGACTCTGCATTTCTTATACACTCGGAATATGCTAAAATACTTCCACAAGTCATTTCCTTTTCTTTGAGGGAAAAATCAAGTGAAATAAGGACCTACTGTAAAAGCAAGGGGCTGTCCTGCCTTTAACTTCCTTCTAACGCTTAACACTAGGCTGAAAATTGTACCATATAAACACATGGAAGCTGAAACAGCACGAGCAGCCCTTCCATCTACTTTGCTTTACACATTAAACCACGATTCAAACAGAGTCCATTAAGGCATCTAAATGTGACTTACCACATGTGTTAATTGGGTGGGGAAAAAAAAGAAAACACAGCCCTCGAATGTGGACATTTATGTATTCCCATTATTCAGACCCTCTTGATGCCACAATCTCCCACTTCTATAGTTTATAAATGTTTGATTTAAAATATAGCCATTTTATCATTTGTACCACATTTACCTCATCTTACCACTGTTCTGACTGGATGAGAAGCTAATGTAGCCTACACTGTCTGGTCAATTATTGCATGGACACCAGGGACCAATTAATGCCATCCATAAAAGCCTGAATCATTCTGTCAATTAACTAGAACTAACTATGTCATCAGATATATTACTGGTGAGCAAGTCTATTTGGTTGCAATATGTCTTGAAGGAGAGCAGTATCAAATGAATCACAATTGACTTGGACAACTGCTAGCATAATTTCAGAAGATGAAAAGACAAATGTGGTAGTTATTAGTGGTCCCCTGAGGAATTACAGCCAAGCAATTGTAATGTGCTAAGACTGTACTAGCAGGTGCCCACAGCACAAATCAGGCAGAGGGTTAAATCAATATTTTCAATTTCTTAGGATCAATCCAGTGTTTGAACAAGATGGAAACTTGTTAGCAATTGGCAGAATGTGTAAATGAAAAGTCAAACTTCTTATTATTTGTTAAAAAGGAATCAGTGCTCTGCATCATGCCCTTGGCACAAGGTAATGCTTTCATGATCCAGTTGCTTGGGCATTCACTAAAAATCTAGCAGTTCTTAAATTTTAATAGAGTGCAAAAGGTTACTTTAATACACGCCGAACATTCAAGATCTTTAAAAATGATTGAAGTGTCAATAGGAAAGTTTTTGAGCTGTGACAGCAGCATAGTTATTAATGATTAGTGCAAGAAGCAGAAGAAACCTTGATCGCTTTAGGAAAGTCTCACCAGGAATGCAGCTTGATATCTTTGGTACAACTTCACATTTATTCTGTTTCATGTGGAAGAACCTTACGATTATTAAGTGATTCTTTACCATTTCAACAAGAAAGAAAAAAGTGACCTTACAAACTGATTTCATTTATCACTGCTGGGTTTAAAGATGCCTATAGCAGGACTTAGAGTTGGCATCATATTCTTTAGTTTTGACATGAAGGTATCAAATGCATCCTTACATCTTATTATTGTTTTATAAAAAGAAGTCTCCAGCTACCCTGACAATCGGGTCAGGTTTGGATAAAACACTTAAATTTGAGTTAGGGAAACATACCCTTAAGATGATACCTTAGGGCACAGCCAGACCTCTGGGATTTGGAAGCAGAAAGTTGGCAAGCAACATTATTATACCTGGGAAAACCAGATGATGCTGTTTCCATGACACCTAACTCTTTAAGCCCATTATTTCAAATGGATCAAAAATATGAACACTTTTCATGTTATAAAACTAAAGCAATTTTTATTAGGAAAACAACAGAAAGCCCTGATGGTTAATTAAAAAGCAGAAACACAACAAAACACAGTTTTGAAACACAGATGCCTAAAGAAAGCACCCATGCTTCAAGCATAAATACCTTTTGTTATTACACCTTTCTCTATATGTTTGTCTGGTATAGGAATTCTTTGTACTGTCTTCAGTGTTCGGACTTCAACATATGGGCACAGACAAGCAAAGGGGTAGGTGAAGATCCTCTTTTACAATTGCCAGGGATAGAAATACTGGTTTTAATGTTCTTTGTTGGCTGTTCTTTAATTGTGAAGATAACAATAGTTATAAAGTTGGAAAAATGGTTCATCTGACTGGAGTGCCTTTCATCTAAAGGATCTCAGAGCGCTCTCAGCACCAGAGCAGGGAAATGATCTCTCGCTCAGCATATGGCGAACCTGTGAATTCACTGCTACAGAAAGTTATTAGCAACACCTCTATAGCTGCTGTGTTTTAAATAATAGTTGCAGCCTTCACTGATACAGGCCAAAATAATAAAGAGCACTTGAACTTCAAGAAACTGCAAACCCTTTTAAAGCTTTATATTAGATGCTGCAGATGAAGTAGGAGATATTTCTTCTTTTCACAGGAAAACAAGGGTGCTGAGCCAAATGAAATTTAAAAAAAAAGTCATGAAAGTGGATTTCCCTATTTCAGGGCTGGCCCAGCTAATCTATTATCAATGTCTAATTCACTGCAGCTTTGTCTGATTTGCACAATGCATTTGTCAAGAAGACCTTTTTTTCGATGTACATCTAACACAATATGGGGGGTGCTCCACACCACAGAGCATCGGGTCCAAAGTACACAGATAGGCTAACAGTGTAAGGCAAGCCTGATAAAACCATGGGAATGCAAAACATTGCAGTACTTACTACTAAATTGGCCCCAATTAATCACAAAAAAATAAGAGAAAGAACTCATTATAGTAATGATATAGTTATTCTTTGAAGAATAATGCAGGGAAGATAAGCCCTTTAATCCAAGATACACAGCCAATAGATTTTTTCTTGCCTAACCCCTCTATCTATGCACCGTGTATCAGTAACGACGTGTGTTTTTGGCTCCCTGTACACACCCCCAGGTGAAAACCATTAGCTGGCTTTACGGAGGATACAGCGTACATGTACCTCCTTGTGTTGGACTGGGGGAGCTCGAAGAACCTACACCTTTAAGAAGCACGGCGAACGAGCACAATCATTTGAAACCAAGGTTCAGCAAATAGGAGACAATAAAATATGGAGTAACTTGAAACCAGCCCACGCACTGCCCAAGAGAAATCTCCAGCTTGTCTCACTCTCAGACACACCCTTGCAGCTCTTCTGGAAAGCTGTGCCCTGTTTGCAAGACAAGGAGCTAATTGATTCAGTCGTCTTCTGTATGCGCAACTATAAAATAAAGTGCATAAAGAACAGTGCGGACATACGGCTCAGCTGACTGCATTAAAAGACTCTGCTGTCTAACAACGCACTGATCACAGAACAAGCGCCGCAATTGTTCCAGCCAGACGCCACGGGACCAAGAATGCATAATTTCAGTACTTGTGTGTCCAACAGTAGGATATATTGGCAGCAGAATAGCAAACCGGCTTTAAGTTCAGCTATTGTTAACCTTTTTCTCTACCATCTATGGAGTTGCCCAGACAGTATAGAGGGGGCTGGTCCATCCGCTGCCACCAGCTCACACACCTGCCAGAACGCCTCCTCTCCCTGCGCACAGCAACAGATTTTCGTCTTCACAGAGTGGCATTTTTTTTTCCACCGATAAATTATATTCTTTAACTTCCTCTGCAACAACCTTTGAGCTGGGGTTTCCACAGTTGGCCAGAAACCAGAGAAAACAAAGTCAATCTTTTCAGACTGAAACTGATATACCACTCAGTACCTCCACTTGATTTCTTTTGCAGTGTGATTTATTTCACAGACTTTCTGGTTCTGACCCACTAGAACTCACCAGGCTGGAGGGAAACTCTGACACTGGATCTATATGACAATTCCTGGCGGTGTGAGGGAAGGGTCGTTTGCCACAGCAACATAAGGCAAATACCTCTGCTGTACTCGGACCAAGGTGATGGATCTCAGGGCTCTACCATTTCAACTCTTTAAAAGCAAAATAGGATGAGATGCATTTCAAGCAGAGCAAGGAACGTGCGATCTTTGTATTCATGTGGCAATCTTTCTGCTAAGCAAAGGCATCAATCAATTCCACAAATGATGAAAGGGTGAAATTTTATGTCAGGGTCCATTCTGCAAACTCTGAATTCAAGCACCGCTCTCAGATCTCAAACATAACAAAACTTGCTATTAATTAAGAACGAGCTATATAAAGCTGGATATTAAAGAAGTCTAAAATCACAAGGCTCATGAAATCCTTGAATGTTATTTATTTTTTCTCCAGAAATGATTATATGAAAAAAATATTTAGCATATATACTTATTTTCTGTATGAAAAAATGGATTGAAAATTCTGAAAATCTAGGAAAAAACATACAGCAGGAAAATAATTCTAAGCATATTTCCACACAGTCATTGAGCTTCTCACATAGGTTCTTTTGGTTTAAACATGGAGTAATTTCACAGGGCAACAAAGTCGAACTGATGTAAAACTGGGGTCTGTCTGAGAAGAATCAGCTTTAAAGTAGTTACCAGATCCCACATATTTCAGACACATAACTTACAATCCCCACGAATGCAAGTCAGTGGGGATCTGGCAGTTCTCTACCAGGGTACGCAGGAGCTATGATTTTGGTCAAGCTAGAAATTAATTTCCAGGTCTTGGCTAGACAAATCAAGCAAATCAGAATGGTGATAACAAACTAGTGCGCCCATGAACGTCATGCCCTCTGCTTTCTGCCAAAACCAACAAGCAGCAGTATCTGGCCAGGTGTCCCCATGGACTTCAAGATAGGATTTCACCTCAGGCTCTCAGTTGCCTCTGCCGCACAAACGAGCGACTTCTGAATTCGCCAGCAATGCCATGATTCAATTCAGTCAAATTCTTGCACACGATTAAATTCAGACAAATTCTTTCTGGAATAAAGGCAGGGTTTGAGGATCACATCACAGGAGGAAATATTTACATGTTGCATCTGATTTCGCATTGGTTTAACTTCACTGAATTCAAAGGACTTAGTGACAGTTTGCTCACAAAGAAGTGACCCTGTGTTTTTCCTTTCCTTACCTCCTCGCCCAACCCCCAAGCCCTACACTAACGAAATATAACGACCCATACAGTTGTCCATACACTTGATAAAAGAACTTGAGTCTGTCTGCTATTAATGCTCTTGTCCTCAACTCTCTTTAGTATTCACTGATCTTTAACATACCTGGAGGCCTGACTCTCCTCCCTTCCCCCCATTTTATGACTCTGTAACTTTGTGATGACTCAGAACACCCATAACAAGGCTCCTCCTTCCTGGTCAACCAGCCTTACAGACCGACTTCTTTTCAGCTCCTCTGATCAACATGATCCATCTTGATCTTGCTACAACATCTTAGTAAGGTTTTCATAGAATAATGAGTCTTGGGGACAGAAAAGGCAGGAAGCAGGATTTCTCTCCAAGGCCAGAGCGTGGCACACCTGCCCTCAACTGCGCCTTAAGAGGGGATGGGGTGATCACCCCTTATCCCTCAGGTGAGCAGCTCCCCTCATAGCAATAACCAGCAAACAGGCCTCCACATTGACACCCAAAAGAACATTTACAAAGAAAATAAAGGCAAGATTCTCAAGTCTGTTGCTACACATAATCTATTATTTCTCAAATTGCTATTGTTATTGTTTCCATTATCACCAGTATACCTTCTATCGTGTAAAAAATACACTCAAATAAAAGGATTTAAATATTTTCTTTCCAGAATTGCATGCTGTGAAAAGCAGAATCACAACTCTGCATATTCTTTCTTCAACTAGAATTTCTCTCCCATAGTGCTGTGAAATAAAGAACAGTATTTTACCACAACCTGTTGATGTTTTGCTTGGACGTGGTGCTGCTGTTAGCCAAAATGGAGGACAACAGTAATCCTGACTGATCATCACTCCAGAATAAACACCAGAACCAGGAAAATCATTGCAACTAAATAGCAATACAAAACTAAACGCGATCACTTTGTGATCAAATTTATGTCATACCTTTACTTAGAATAGTCATAAAGATATATCTGATTATTTAGAATTCAAAATGTAGCACGCAAGGTCAAAATGAAACCTAGTGCATCCTAAACTCTGCTTAAAGAAAGAAAAGGAAACCTCTGTAGTATTGAAATCGATAGAGAAGTCACTTATGCTCCCGCATAACTGATTCTGAACCCTGCGTAGTTCTGTTCAAGCAGATATGCTGAAAGGCACTCAGTATACAAATGCTGGTTAATACTTATTTTACTCACAAGGCAATGTCAGACTGAAAAAAAACGTGTTGCAAATTATTCCATGATGTTGATGGAGATGTTGAATTGCTGCATCATGTTGATGATGTTCTGTAAGACAGATGCGTACAGCCTGGATAATTTAGACTTAGCATAATAAACTTTACATTTTTACGTTAGATCAGAGTAAATCAGTGAAATCTATTCTAAATCTAAGGCAATGAAATTGTCTCCCTAGATTTATTCACAGAAATATGTCCAATCGCTTTTGGACTCATGCAGATTTTATGTTTATAGAGAAGAGGTGACTTCTTGCTTAAACTGAACTTTGCATAAGTTAAATCCGTGGGGAAAAAATATCTCTAATTATAGGTGCAATATCATTCACTGAAGAACACAGCTTTTCAAATTTAATTATAAACCCTAAATGTACTTAGCTAATCTGATCAATTGCGAGTCACTAGCAAAGCACATTCTAATTTTCAAGACAGATGAAATTTTGCCACCTCTCAGCTGCTGTGAGAGCCAACGTCAGGTGAAAAGTAAGATAAACCAGACAAGCATGTTTTCCAAGCACCACATTGCAGCAAATTTTTATGACTGTGTTTGCAGAGATGTTCCCTGCAGATCGTTGATTTGCTAAGGCTGGTTTTATCTTGCTGAGTCTCTGCTGAGCAGCAACCACGTTTTGAGGAGGCAACAATCCCTTTTTTTGACAGGTCCCATTGTCTCTTCTTGCCCCAGAAATGCAGCAGGCCAGTTCTCAAAAGCCTCTTTATGAATTTATGAGGGGCAAAGCTGAACTTCTACATATAGAAACATAGATGAAATCTCAAAATAGCTCCTGAGAGGTCCTGCTCCAACCATAATTGCTGAGCTTACCCTAACGGAGCTGGAACAGAGACTGAAGTAAAGTCTTTCTTCAGGCACTTGCTCCAGCAACATGACTTTGCCAACGTTCTCCTGCTGCCGTTGAGCCGGGGAGGCTGTAGTGTCAGTCCAGCTCTGCTGGATCCCTACTGAATAACCAGCCCCTCACAATAGAAAGGCACTCGATGTGTTGTGACTCTGGATCATCAAACCCGTCTGGCTTCCTGTATCTTTTCTGTAATATCAACCCGTTCTCTTTTCTGCAACAGCAAGTTCTCTCAGATGGAGACCACCTCCTCTTGTGACTGTGCAATGGTTAGCGTAATGAAAAATAAAAGCTTAGAGTACTGCAAGACAACCATATTTTCAATGCTCCAGCTAGGTAACAAGCCATCAGACCATGCGATATACAGCATCTCTCTTCACAAGCCTCTGGTAATCTGCTTTAGTTGCACATAGTGTCATTCATATGCATGGGCTTGAGGGTACTCTGGGCAAAAAAGGCAAATTTGAGCCCAAAACAAATGGTTTGCAAATGGTAAGATCAATACTGCAGCCAGTCTACTGTAAATAGAAGGCAAAATTAGCATATACAATAATTGCCAGTTTGTTTGATGGCTGCATTTCCTTTTATTGTAAACATCATCTTAAAAGCTCCTGATGACACAGCAGTTGCAAAATGAACTGCTCTAATCACAGCACACTCTCAGGTTGACACAAAGGCGCTTTTAAAAGGAACTAGTATCGCATTATAATTACATAGCTATAATATTATTTATTATTTGCAATATTTGCAGTTACTTTGAGGTCTCAATTCCATGGTACTGGCTGTTTAAAAACACAGTTTCTCAACGAGTGTGCTTAGCGCAGAAAATCAGAGACAACAGGTAGATGTAATGGGCAGGGGAAAGGCACAGCAGAGAGGTAAGAATAGCCTGACAGCTGTGCCAAGTAAAGTAACCAGTGTTTTCCTCTTTTTAAATAAATTTTGGCACATGTAGGGACAGGCAAATCAAAGCAATTCAAACACTGCCAGAGCCCTATTGACATCTATACAGTGTGCTGCTTCTCTATGAAAAAACGAATTTCCTCTAAAACACTCCACAACCTCCAAGGACAGGGAACGTGCCCCAGCATAACCCTCTCTAATCTCTAACAGGCAGAGGAAGTCTGGGCTGCGAGAAAAGCACTGAGAAGTGCGAGGATCCCGAGGAAAGGCAAACAAGTGGGCAATCAGGAGCAGAACAGCAAGGAGACCACTGCTTGTACGAGAAAAAACACTCAAGAGCAATATGGTCCCAGACGCGTGACACAGGGTGCCAGGTCTGGCCAAAGGCCGGCGAGGCCAGCGTCTCACGCCTGAATGAAGGATGGCAAATGCGAGAACAGCTCAAGGGAGTTCTCCTGAATTCAAATGACTTGCAGCTCAACAGTGTCCTGAGCCAGAAGCAGTGCCTCTGGATATAATATGGGATTTTTCTCCTGTCCGTTTGCTTTCTGACCCTATGTAAGCATTTAGATGCTTCTATATCTTACAAAGAGGTTCACAGCTGAACTAGATCTTGTATTGAGAATTTTCACCTTTTGTTTGTTTTGACCCTCTCACCTAAACTTAAAATTACTGCAGAAGAAGCAACGAGCAGCTGCTCCACATTCACCTTCTCTGTGCAACTCGATCTTACAGACTCAGCCCTATCCCCCTTGAGTCACCTCTTCTGGACTGAGGAGGTGCAGTCCACTGAGTCACTGCTTGTGCTGAAGCTCTTCAGAGGCAAGTTCTTTGATCCTCCTTGTTCCCCTCTGAATCTTTTCCAGATCTGTCGCTCTCCTTTTTGAGAGGAGGAACTGAAGTGCACGGAGTATGCGAGGCTGCCCTGGCTTTCAGACCCAGCAAACTTCCTCAGTCCTACAGCACCAAGGAAAAGCCAGACTTCTCAAAAAAAAATCCTGGAGTGCTTTGTGCAGTGCTGCCACAAAGATTCTAATTCTACCACCTAGTAAAATGTAAGGCTAAAAATCAAATAATCACTTGCCACTTTTATTTCCTCACATTTTTTCCTTACTTGCAAGTACAGGAACATCAGCATGGACTGGGTTGTTTCAGTTTTTGAAATGTGTAGTCCTCTTACAATATCTTTTGATGTTTTCTGGACCTCCAGACATCCACAGACCACATGCTGAGTAACACTGCTGTTCAGTGCTTTAACAAACAGCCAAACGGGAGTTAAGGGGACAAAACAAGTTTGACTCAATCTGCCTTCTACAGTACGACTAACTGCTCAGGAATTTTCTGTATATAGTCAAAACCACTTACACATAATCTGACGCTCATTTCCCATGCTATAAATTCACACGTGTACACTCGAGTGCGGTTCACTGTTTTGGACCTGAGGCATGAGAGAGATTAATGCTTGCTTTGAGGATGCATCTTAATAGAGAGGTAAACCCCAGAACCACGGGGTTCATAGCTGAACTAGCTATGAACCCCCAGACAAAGCATGAAGAATATGGCCAAAACTCTGTGAGAGACATCGTGCCTGTGTTTTTAGGGCAAATACTAATAAACACCAACTATTTTCTCATAGTAGCTAACTTATGTGCAATTTGTTATGACTCACTGAAAACTTGGAACAGCTGTAAGAAATGGTCAGTAAATTTAAGCAAGATGAGAGTGGATCAGCAATTGTACTGAAACTAAATGTTACAAACCTGAATGATAAATTGCATGAGATGCCTATAATGGAAGGCTTGAAGCTGTTGTTGCAAAGGATCATCCGTGAAGACAGAATCACTGGACAAGAGACAAAGTCAATATCTTCCTATAGATTTAACCATTTTATTGCTTCTAACCAGCCCTGCCTAACTTTGTGGATCGTAAACTGGAAAAATTCTGATTGAAAGAATGAAAATTTCCCATTTGCTTGAATTTATTACTAACTGACATCACAATTCCAGCAATTCATAAATTTCCACACTGGTCAGCAAGCTATGACCTACAGGGAAAATGTTATGCTGACTTCACTGCAACAGCAATGCTAAAACTGAGAAGACACAGACTTATTGGTACTTTAGCAATGGTGTTTAGATGGATTCAACTAGTGGAAGAACTAGTATGATACTCAAAAGTAAATGTTGGAGTTGTGGAGAAGAAAGTGATTGAGTCCATATGTTGTGGAAAAATACATGGGATAACAGCTCCTTGGGAGAAAGGCTGCAGAGACTAAATACGATACTTACAATCTACATATCTAAAGATTATAAATATTTATTTTATATTATTTAGACTTGTCAGTAGATCTAAGGAAGCCGCAAAGAAACAGCGTTGTTTATACTGAGAGAAACTCTGGTGAAAGAAAACAATCCAAACAAAATCCCAAAACTCTACCATGGAGGAATATGGCAACATTTTAAGCATTTGATATCATGTAGTCCCTTGGAAACATAAGAACTCTGTTCTGCCTCAATCAGTAGCTTACCTAGTTTAAGACCCTGTTTCTGTCAGTTAAGAGCTTTAGATGTTCCAAATAAGCTTCAAAAACGTCACAGAGTAACTTCCCACAGATATTCCCAGTTTGTAACGTGAGGAATATAAGTTTATATTCCTTATAAAATGTTTATTTCTTCTAACATAATTGCACATTCTTACTATCCACATAAAAATCTGATCTTCCCTTGTATCTTGTGTGCTACAGAGGCATAGTACTGAAGGACCTGCATTTCCCAGAATTACCACTGGATCCTTTTTAAAGAAAATCTGCTTCCTTCCAGCTCTACAGTTCAGCAGCTGAGTCTGAAAGACTGCCCCCAAAATATTTCTGTGCACATGTGACTTGTTTTCATTAATGACCCAGGTATTTCATTCTGCAGTTCCATTTTGCACCTACAGATCCAGTTTTACTGACTTGGTGGTAATTAAAACCAATGCCTACTTCCCCCCCCTTCCCTTTACTTAACTTTGCACATTAAATTCAATGGGATTACTCCTATGGAGCTATTCTGTTCCGTCTGTCCCAGAGGCACAAAAAGAGAAAACGGGTGAAGGTGCTCAGTCATGCCCGAACACCCTTTAGTCCGCCTTCGGAGCACTTCAGGGAGTGGGAAGGAGACTATCAAGCCTTCCCACCCCAGGGAGCCACACAGCATCACTACTGCGGGTGCTTAATTCCAAGTGCACCCTGACAACCATCAAGCCATAAATAGGAATGATATTTCAAATGATAACACAGATGCATGCAGTAACAAAGTAGCCATCCCAAGCGACAATTAATTAAACACCACTACCAGAATTGTCTTTGGGGACTGAGGGACAGAACCATCCTCATGAGCTCCTGGATGTATGCAGGGGAGGCTGGGAGGGGAACTGCAGCCCACTTGCCCCCAGCGAGCCAAATCCCAGAGGTGCCGAGAGCAGGAGCACCCAGCTAAGTCTCCCTTAGCACGCCTGAGCCCAGCCTTCACTGCCGGGCTGTGACCTTTCAGGAAGGTTTATGCATGTTTAATTATAGGCATGTGCCAGAAGAGAGCTCAGCACTGAGTTTCCCCCTTTCTTGCCTAGTTATATTTGCAATACTTAATGTTCCGTAATTGATTACATGCAATCTGTACCAGCTGTAGCTACAAGGTACTGCAGATTCACTTTGGATGTAGAGGCAGTAAAATTAGAAACGCTCAGGCCACCAGTGCAATTCATTGAATACATCTGGCAAGACAGAAACAAAGAATTAGTGCACCGGAGACTAACCTTTCAGGAACTAGACAGGTTTACTCTGAGCATTAATTCTGAAAGGAATGAGGTTGTGGTTTCAGTGCAGTCTTTAATAGTCTTCATCATAAAAGCACTACAGATAATACCCCATCATCAGTGATTTCTGATCAGGAGAGTCCAATAAGCAATTTTCCAGCACATACTGGAACTAAGCTACCGCTGTAAGCTGAAAAAAACAAACAAAACAATGCTCCAGTCTACATATATCAACAGAAAACACAGGGAAAACAATTTAAATAGTTTGGCTGTCAAACCATTTGAGGGTCTAGCCACATCTTCCATTAAAATTATCAGCCAAAACCTCCAGTTCTGCTTTGGAGAGCTCACATTTAGGGTTTTCTTAGCGTGTACAAAACATCATCTTTTATTGTTGCTTAGCAGTGGTGACTCCCTCACTACCAGTCTTGATCCAGAAAAGTAAAAGTATTCCAATTTAATGCAAATTAGTTTTTTATCTGTTTTGTTGGAAAAACTGTTGGAAAAAAACAGTTTGAATTAAAATCAGTTCATCAGGAAAGCTCAATTTTACATCCCTTCTTTAAAATTAGCGTATATGGTTATTATTAATTTCAGAATCACACCATGTGCTCTTTCCTACAGTAATTGCTAACTGAAGTCAACAGCAGTACTGTCATCCATTTTAATGGGCTGGGATCACGCCACAAGACACAAAATAAAGACACTTCTTCTTTCAAAATGCTTAGGATCAAAACAAGAAAAACACAAGAGACGCACTGGGAAACCCAGAGGGATGAATGACTAGGAATTTAATTTCTCATTTATTGCTAATATTATTGTTGACTTGCTTGTTAATGTAACGTAGCACTTACATTAAGGGATCTGTGTCAGAGTGACCCACTAATTATGATTTGTATCTGCTGCCAGGATAGGCGGACATAGAAGAGACTGTTTCAGTGGTGTTCAGGAGCTATTTCCCTGTCATTTAGGGGATTTAAAGCTCTTAAGCAGTTACAGGCTTGTTTATTTTTTAATAATTAGAGCTGGCTGAATTGTAAGTCAAAGAAGACAGAGGCAGGATAAGGGGCCTCTGCTATCTATAGTGCAATCACAGCACAAAGGAGAAAGCAGGAGCTACAGGGCTGCTTTTCCTCCCCTCGCCAGGTGGGGAGGGTGGAAATGCCTCCTAATTTTCTTGGGCAATGCCCCGGCCAGCACAGCTATGTCCCTCTGCAGGTAAAGGCAACTCCTCATCACCAAAGTAAAACGAAGGACAGGATTTCCTAAGCCACAGCTCCCTGTGCGTGTGTGACTGGTGTTTATTCCTCAGGCAGGACTGACCAGACCTCCCCGCTGCACTTTTTCTGTGCAGCTGCGTTAGGCACCGTCACTAGCTGTGTACTCGGCCTCGTGCTCACAAAGCAACCGAAACAGGCTGCTGGAACTGAGCTGCCACGGGAGCACACCCTGGAGCAAGAAGCTCCCTGCTCATAAATACCGTTTTTGCACCATGCTGACACATCATCTTGGCTTCCAGGTTAGCATGGCCAGCGCTGAGCAGCCCTGGCAGCAGATCAAGGGCGGCTGGGGAAGGGGCCGTGGGGGGAGAGGAGGGAGAAACCTCAACTTTGCATAACTAAACTGGACCCAAAATTGGATCTAGTGAAGCCGTAACTATCCAGCAAAAAAAAGCCCTACAGCAGACACACCTTGTCTACAGAACAAGCATCAGGCAGTGGCAAATGCCCTCTTTTGCCAGAACACCCTGCGCTCCCCGCGGAGGGCTCATCAGCACAGCCGTACTAGCAAACCTCTCCTAGCGTACGTGAGCCTAAAAGAGACATAGGGATACACCTCCAGCCCAAGCTGTGCAAAGTAACTTCCACCAAATTTATGCTTTATTAGGGGTCACTGATCGTGACTGCACAAGGGGAATACATACTTAGAATCATAGAAATCTTCATGGTTGGAAAGGACCTTTGGGATCATCGAGTCCAACCATACACACACAAAAAAAAACCCCTACAATCTCTGCCACTAGAGCATGCCCTGAAGTGCCAAATCTACACATTTCTTAAACACCTCTAGGGATGGTGACCCAACCACCTCCCTGGGCAGGCTGTTCCACTGCCTGACCACTCTTTCAGTAAAGTAATTCTTCCTAATATCTAATCTAAACCTCCCCTGCCACAGCTTCAGACCATTTCCTCTGGTCCTGTCATTATTCACTGGGAGAAGAGGCCAACACCCACCTCTCTCCAGCCTCCTTTCAGGTAGTTGTAGAGGGCAATGAGGTCTCCCCTCAGCCTCCTCTTCTCCAAGCTAAACATGCCCAGCTCCCTCAGCCTCTCCTCATATGACCTGGTCTCCAGACCCCTCACCAGCCTGGTAGCTCTCCTCTGGACACGCTCCAGCACTTCAATGTCCCTCTTGTACAGAGGGGCCCAGAACTGAACACAGCACTCGAGGTGAGGCCTCACCAGTGCCCAGTACAGAGGCACCATCACTTCCCTGCTCCTGCTGGCCACGCTGTTCCTGATACAAGCCAGAATGCTGTTGCCCTTCTTGGCCGCCTGGGCACACTGCTGGCTCCTGTTAAGCTGGCCGTCCACCAGCACCCCCAGGTCCTTTTCTGCCGGGCAGCTTTCCAGCCACTCTTCCCCAAGCCTGTAGCGTGGCTTGGGGTTGGTGTGACCGAAATGCAGGACCCGGCACTTGGCCTTATTAAACCTCACACAGTTGGCCTTGGCCCATCAATCCAGCCTGTCCAGGTCCCTCTGTAGAGCCTTCCTACCCTCAAGCAGATCAACACTCCCACCTAGTTTGGTGTCATCTGCAAACTTACTGAGGGTGCACTCCATCCCCTCATCCAGATCATTGATAAAGATACTGAACAAAACTGGCCCCAAAACTGAGCCCTGAGGGACACCACTGGTGACCGGCTGCCAAGAGGATTTCACCCCATTAATCATAACTCTCTGGGCACGGCCATCCAGCCAGTTTTTAACCCAGCACAGAGTACACTTGTCTATGCCATGATTCGCCAGCTTCTCCAGGAGAATGCTGTGGGGGACAGTGTCAGAGGCCTTACCAAAGTCCAGATAGAGAACGTCCACAGCCTTCCCTGCATCCAGAAGGCGGGTCACATGGTCAGAGAAAGAGATCAGGTTGGTTAAGCAGGACCTCCCTTTCCTAAACCTATGCTGGCTGGCCCTGATCCCTTGGCTGCCCTGCACTTGCCGTGAGAGCTCACTCGAGATGATCCTCTCCATGATCTTCCCTGGTACCGAGGTCAGGAAACGTCAACTTGTAAGACAAGGGAAAACCAGCTGCCTGTAATGGCAGGCATGGACAGATGCACAGAGGAGACTGCCCTCATACCAGTTTGGTTTGGTTTTGTCTGGTTGCTTTTCAAAACGGTATACTTACTATTCCACCTAGGAAACTGGTGTCACTTACTGATGAAATTTGTAACCCTTTACTACAGCGAGCATCCATGGACACAAGCATCCAAGCAGAATAGGCTGATTAAAATAGGCAGAACACAATTAAAAATATTTGAGTGGCAACTAAACAACTGCTGCTTTTAATCATGGGACATGTTTGTATTTGTGCAAGTGGGTGTAAAATTCTTCTGTTATTAAGGCAAAGCAGTGGGGAACCAAGCCTGTGGCTCACACTGCGACGGCAATCACGTTATCCTGTCTCCCATCCCTGGCCTCCACTATGTCTATGAGAGCCAATACCAGCAATAAATCAATAACTACCTACTCTTCACATCTGGGTGTTTGTTTGTTTTTAAATCGGGATCATACAGAAGCCCTCACATATCCATAGCAAACACTGGAAGGAGAACTGGGCAACAGATATTATCCAGGCCCTTGCAAAGCAGACGCAAACCAACAGCGTTTCTTGTCGTTCTTTCCTTAACTGGACCGGTGCTTTATCCACTCCATCTACGACTATTTAGACTGCAGGCTCTTCAGGCCAGGGACCACCTACTGTGTGCATGTTTCTACAGTCTCCGGAACAAGGCTTCCATTTTTGCTCGTTCTCCCTAGGCTAGACCATAATAAATATGATTATTTTAACAATAACACACATTAATAATCGTTAATGCATTGCTTGAATTTTCCTTTGAAATGCAATCTGTGCTCTCCTCTCAGCAGCTTAATCGCTGGCTGAACTTTTCTCAGTTAACTGAAAGTGCCATCGGTAAGATTTTTTCCATTATCAGCACTTTTAATCTTTGAGTAATTTAAAGCAAATACATCTTTCTCTGTGACTGCAAATGAGCCCAACTGTTGGGGGTTTTCTCTGTGGTTTTTTGGTTTTGTTTTTGGGTGTTGGTTTTTTTTACTTTTCTGAACTTTTAAGTTATTTTCTAACAGCAACCTGTCCCGGCAGCAGTAGCGCAGACATGACATAATGCTGGCTGTTAATGGCTACCTAACCCTGACTGTCAGCTCTCCCCATTTCAACGAGTGCTCTCTTGTGCCTACCAAATTCACCGTGCTCCCGGGCTGGGCCAAACTCACAGCCCTGTATAAGACGACCAGCTGCTTTCAAAGTCCATGTCTTCCTGGAGTCAGAAATGGCGCTCTACCTCGTTTAAGCACACCAAGCTGTCTGCTCTTCCACAGGAATCTTCAAGTTCCTGGGGCTGTGGGAGGCCACACCATTCTCAGCTTTCCAGCACGTTGCTGTGGGAGCAGGACCGTGCTGGCAGCACTGAAAAGCGTGCGGGGGCATTGGGGGGGCGCCGGGGAACAGCTGCCTGGCGCAGAGCAATCACCTTTCTGGGCAGGCATCCGCCAGCCAGAAAAATCTGCGTAAATGTTATGAACTTCGCTGGCATGCTGAGGAGAGTCAAACAACGCCACCCTGGCCCTGAAAATAACCTTGCTCCCAGGGCTGCTGGTTGGTGTCCAGCTCCCGCGTGCCTGCGAAAGAGCACAGCGGTGTCACAGGGCTGCCTGGGTCGTGTCCACACACTCCCCCCATGGCTGTGCTTGCAGGGCACGAGGCTCTGCCGTGCCTGTCTGTGCCAGCCATATGCCGGAAGGAGAAAAGTCCAGTCCCCTCAAGGAGAAAAAAATCCAGCATTTCAGCTGGCTGTTTAGGTTCAGCTGGCTATTTAGGTTTTAAGGAACTGTCTTCCTCACATAAAGAACTCCTCTCATCTTACTCCCCATCAAACACAATTATATATCGGAGTGGTACGTATGACAGAGGGACCGAGGGGCCCCATCACGGACCAAAACCCCACTGTGCTAAGCACTGTACAAATACAGAGCATAGAGATGATCCTTTCCCCAAAGAGCTTACATCTAAGCATAAAATGGAAAAATCTCATTATTGACAGATTAACGACAATCTGTCAGAGCAACCATTCCTATTAGGAGTGTCCCGTGCAGAAAAGTAGTACAGGGCCTTTATAATTAGCTAAGGATAGCTAATCTATTGTGAAAATTGAACAGTTAAAATGAAGGACTCACCTCCATGGTAATATTACATTAAAAATGGTCAGTGTGATACAAGCACACAGGAACATTTTAAACAGAACATGCAGACAGGTAACTCCCAGGGCAGAGGCCGATAAGTGGACTTCTTTTGTGAACTTCATAAAAATATGTAACATATATGTCCTTAGAACTGGTGTTTTTAAATAACATCTGTGAATTTTCCTCTTTCAGCCCAGTTTACTGAGTTAGTTTTCATACTAATACTACAAAAATAAATCAGTCACTGACAGGCTATGGGTTGGGTTTTTTTGCATATTAGTGCTACCTTACATATATTTGTGAAAAGAAGATTTTCCTCAAAATAGTACTTCTTTTGCTTGATCACCTATAATTCAGTTATTAAATACTAGCCAAACACGGTGCTAAACTTCCTTAGCCACCTAGCTTTCATAATTACAAGAAGTTAGTACAGAAAAGGTCTTCAGTACTTGTTCTGCATGTACAAATTGCATCCACACACAGGGCTTGCAACAGCCTAAGGACAATTTCACACTACTTTTGTTCAAGTCTCACAGTTGCTGTCTGCGATGGAGAAGCCTTTTGATATTCAATACAATATTTGACAGTGTTGGCACGCAGACGATACCTAAGTATATGTCAAGAAACACAACTAGAAGGAGCTTGAGGAAAAAAGATATTACATCCTTGTGTGGTGTAAATGAGCACGCACTCGTGCATGCCAGTGAAAATCAACGCTGATTTACACGATGTGAGCATCTGGCTCATTTCCAAGGGTAAGGACTTACCGCCCAAGGGCAAAAAATGGCCTACGACGTTATTTCACATGGGCACATGATTGGAAAATTATTATTTTCCAATTATTACGGTATTATTACTGGGTAACTCCCACGTGGCTTCGCCCACCCTCAGGATTGTGACCTCAACTTCAAATGAAATTATTCAAACCAGAATTACCTTGGCCATAAAATGTTCAGGCCCCCAGCTAGGGCCCAAAGCACTACTGTTGTACTATCAATGTCTAACCTGAGTACTAGAACTTCTGAACTTTCACACGTTTCTTGTGAACAGTCTTGCTATTTACTTCTGTTACATGATCACCAGGATACACACAATGTTTAGGTATAATCCCGCAGTCCTGACATTAAAAAACACCGCAACCACACAAAATTCAGTTTCAATACTGCATTAAGCCCTTCATTACAGACTCGTAAAAGGTGCCTAAAACCAAACGTCTCAGCAGCAAGCAAATGCTTTTGTACTGAAATGCAAAATATATGCATTTTCAGTAGTTCAACAAAAACAAGACAGTTATTCCAAAGTGCTTGCTGATCAATAGGATGAAATGAGTGTGCTAAATATGAGAAGAGCGAGCTTCTGAGCTTTCTGCTTTCTGAAGCTGAAAGCCTATGACAGAACATAAACAGGGCAATTCTACTTCTCTGAAGTTAAGATTTGTCAAATTTTGAAATGACAGCCATTGGTATTTAAAGAAATCTATTTATGGCTTATGTACTGCTTTAAGAAACTTCCAAAGATGAAGGAGAAACTGTTCCAGACTTCATACAGTTAATGTATTATACCAGAAAATGCCTATTTTTGATGTTTCGCATTGACACACACTGATATACATTATGCCATTTGAAAAAATGGCAGCTTTGTCTGTATGTAATAACTACAAGGCGTGGGTAAGAAACAGCTAAAGCATAAAACCCTAAGGACAAAGCTTCATTGTGAGCATTAAATAATTATTACAATGTAAAATTAGTCAGAGTAATATCTCTGTTTTACTTCAAGCCATGTGAGGTCTGATCCAGAGATGAATTCACTGTCAACTCTAGTTACGATGTCATTTCACACTATATTTTTTGCTTATAATTAAAGGGCAAAATCCATTTTATTTTTTAAACCAACCAGTTTCATATATTAAATCAAATTTCTGATAATAATTAGTTTTAGACTGAAACTTGCCCTAGTTTTATTTGTAAGTGTATCTGAATTTGTTTCTTCTTATGTAAATAGCTCTTTGCCAGAAGGAATTGACTCCACAGGGGGGAAACGGTGAGATTTCTGTCTGTCTTCCCCCAAAAGTGACAAATAGATATTATTAGGAATTTTGAAATTAATAATTTTGAGAGGAAAATAATGTTCTTTAACTACCATTATAATTTTTACACAATAGATGCAACACGGGGTCTTGCAGCTGGCACTATACTTTCAAATAATGCCTACATTTAAATTCAGTCAGCTTCTGTGTTTGCCAAAAGAAACCTGGTACATAAATTCTCCCTGGTAGAGGAGCTGTGGAAATGATTCATAAAAAATGCTGCATTAAACTGAATGTTAGCATTAAGAAACCTGTTACATACCTATTGATTATTATTTATATTGAGTAGCACCCTCCATTTCAAATCCAAGAGCAGAACCTCGCTGTGCTGGATTTTTAGAAAATGAATAAATAAATGAATAAATACACTGCGGCAGGTCCAATTGGCAGGGCCAGCAGGGCTAATTGCCTCCTACTTCTGCCACGGCTATAGAACAAAAAAGCCCACACCAGAAAATAAGGCAAAAAAATCCTGTGGGGGTCTGTCATGTGTGGCCCATCGCCCAAAGCCTCTACTGAAGGGTCTTCCCCTCCTGCAGTACAGGTCTTTTCCTTGAGGAGAGGAAAGACTTTTTTTTTCCTGGAGTGTATGCAGATCCAAACCGACGACAGCTGAAATATATGTCATTCTAATGGGTTCTGTCATAACTGGGCAAAACACAGCAATGTTAGAAAGCATTTATCAAAGATATGACAGGGCTTTCAAATTATGCTGCCTTTCAACTCACTGCTTAATAAAAATGTGCGAAGTGATAGAACACTTTACCTCGTCAACATCACTAGCAGCAATAGAGTTATTTTCTTTGGGAGCAGCTATTCAAAAGTAACTTGACTGAACTTCAGAGTCATAATTATAGAAACTACAGTTGAGGGATTTAAAAAAAAAAACCAACACCTGTGTGAAAAAGTAATTATATAAACCTATTATCTTTAAAAAAACGTATCAGCTCTACTAAAGTCGCTTGCTTTCCTTTCCCAAGATGAGCAAAAATTCCCTTGTTCACATCAGTCCTTCTGCAGCTCCCCCAGGCAGGAGAGTCTGGCCTGAGCAAGGGCTGCAGCCCGGGCTCCCAACGCCTCTGCCACACTGCTGCCACTTCAAAGAAAACTCAGCTGCGTAGACTTGGATGGTACTCCGTGTTTCTTACATGCTGCCTTAATACAAATAAGAGTAAAAAATATATTACTGTAACTTTTCAAAAGCGTGCTATGAGGATGAGCCCTTATGCCCTCAGCGGTCAAGAGAAGTTTTTGCATTGATTCGAGTGGGGTCAGGAGGATCGGAGAAGCTCACATCTCACTGAAGATACTGATGAGTTTCCACTAGCCTCAGCTACGAAAACAAGCACCCATCTTGTGTCACCCTTCCGGCACACACCAAACATCCCTCAGTTTTTACACATACACAAGAAGCCTCCTTTAAATTTTGGATTTCAATGAAACCAGGAGATCACCAACAGTGTTTAATTTTGATAAGACTGCAGTTCAGTGAAGTATGCAAGAACATGTCTAGCGTTAGTTGCTTGGAAGTTTTCTGGCTGTCTTTTGGGATGTGAAGTGTCCTCAGCTACAACCCGGTACATAGCAGTTATTTGTAAAGCTCTGGTTACTGAGGTGTCACGGCAACTTGCTGTGAGCATCTCTGACAGGCAGGTTCTTTTTAGTTCTTGCCTGTTTATGGATTTAGAGGTCTAGATTTGAGCAATCAGTTTTGTATATTTTGCCTTTTGGGTCTGAATCTGGCTGTTCTCACAAATATTCACTGTGACTTAAAGTGTTAAGAAATATAGCACATAAAAAAATCTGTATATTAAGTTTTTATATATGAAGGACTCCACTGCTTACAAATACACTTCCATTTCCTTACCTAGTAACTTTGTGCATTATGGACATCTTTCCCTCTGCCTGTTTAGTACCAACCTAGAGTCAAGAACCCTAACACCAAATTTCCCTTGCTTAATCTCCAAATGCTTTGCATTTCTCTCATGGCCATTTCACTCCCTGTCCTCTACTTACAGCACAGAAACAGAGCCAAAATCCAAATTCACCTCAGTTTCTGAAATCTTCTTCTCAGGTTCCCCATTCCCTTATTTCTACAGTGGATTTTTTCAGTTTGTTCCTATGTTCCACACCTGACAAAGCAGCCATTCCTGCTTAACCCACCCTGACTTCTTCTGTTCTCCCCTGGGTACCAGCCCCTCCTGTCCCAGGCTCACCACGCTAACAGACCTGGGGATTCGCTTTTTGTCTCACCTCATCACCGCAGCCTCCACCACAGTCTCAGCCTCCACCACAGTCTTGGTATCTTAGATTACGAATCAAGAGGGCAATGCCGTAAAATAAACTCACCGGTCACATTCCTCTTCCTTGCTGATTTCTCCTAGAGCTCCTAATAAAATCCGTTATGTTAAAACACACACAAAGTGGCCAGGCGCATACAGACAAGCACACACCCCCCTATTTATCAGGCATTTATATTTCAGGTAGTATATCAGAGCCCTAAACGGAATTTTTAAGTCATATATTAAACAGTTATTCCTTTGGCAAGAAATTAATTTGAGCCTCCATTTTCAAGGAGTTACTGATTTTGTATGGGTTCTCCGGGAATATTCCAACTAAACCATGCACGGCACAGGTGTTCAGCCCCAGCTGCCTGAAGGGACCTCCGGCAGAGCAGCGGCTACCCAGACGACAGGATCGCTGGGCAAACTGTGCTGAGCAGGCTGGGTTTCTCATGCATGCAGCACCCTCACATCCGCAACCCTAATTTGGCGGGAATACCATGACCTCAGTTCAACTTCCCATGGCCACACAGTTTTGCCTGAGAGTGGTCTTATTCAATATGTTCAATACGTCAAATAAAATCCCTGCCAATTTTCAGCACAATGTGAAATCCTGGCTTGTGACATCCCAAAACAGAACAGTAAGAATATATGCAAAAAAATCCTTGTCAGCACTCTCCCGACTGCAGTGGCTATGGGCCAGATTTTTCATGATGCAATTTCCCAGAGGAGCTGGTTTTCAGGCCAGAATCTCACCTCATCTGTGCTGAAGAAACTCTAGTGGAGCTGCACGGGTGAATCTGGCTTTTTATGTGTAACCTGCTATCACATTTTTGTCCAGAGAATTTTGTTCTGTATTTTAGCATCATTCTTCTTAACAACCTGCAAGACAATTTTCTTCAAAGAAAGCTCTTATTAGGCTTTATATCTATGACCTTAGGTTATCTTTTATAGTTTAATCTACACAAGCTTAGAAATCAAGTTTTGCCTGTGGTAGCCAGCCCATCAATTCATTCGATTGTCCAGTACAACTTCCAATTCTCACAGGCAATTTGACAATTGCGAGTCTTTCACACTGCCTGTTATGAAGTCTAGTGCTGCAAAAATAATGAGACCTGGAATTACACATAGCATTGCAAGTCTACTCATTTAACCATGAATTTTCAGGTAATTTAGATGTTTTGATAACAGGCATACTATAGGCCAACCTGTCATATTACTCTTATCAGAAAAATGTCATGTGCCTGTCTCCTAGCTTGCACACGTGCCGACTCTCAGACTCTCATCGAACCTTCTCTAGTTCACAGGATACATAAGCAAAATACATTCTTTTTAATGGATGGTTTCATACATAGCAGAGCCCTCCAGCCACTAAATAGTGCTCTCAAGTCGTTCACTAAGGTTTGTAATTTATTAATAGGGAATATATAATCTTCCTTGATGGGAAAGACAGAAGAAACCTGGGTCAACTTGTCCCACTAGAGGCACAGAGCCGGACTCTGTTCCTGGTGATTTCTGCCACAAGTGGGCGAGCAGAGGGGTGTCCTGCCTTTCCCCGCAGTCCCGCGTGAGAAAGGCTCCTTGCTTGGCTACCCCAGAGTCAAACGCTGGTGCAGGCTGGAAAGCTACCATCCACGGCCACCCACTCCAACCTTTTGCCGGGGGTTTGGACATTTATCACCAGGTCCTGACGAGCAGACTGGCCACAGAATGTCTTGGGCACGTCTGCAGCTGAGAAAATAACTTTTTGAGGGCAGAGGTGGTCCACGAGGCGGGAGGGGGCAGCAACTGCAGAAATGGCTGGGGCATGAGTCACTGTGGCAGGGCAGCAAGCCGCCATTCCTGCTGGGAACTGAGGAGGAGGCACCTTGCCCCCGCAGCCGGGACAGGGTGCCCAGGTGCCCCTGGCGGGACCAGGGCTCCGGGCAGCAATGATGCTGCAGGTGGCGGCATCATAAATAACATAAATCATAACACATCATAAAACATATGATTTATGGAATGTGAAGAATTTATGAAACATTATGTGATTATATGAAATCATAAAATAAATTGTAAATAAAAATAAAAAATTAAAAAGGCAGCCACCCAGATCTGGCAGACCAGAGAGTGGTCTGGCCTGGCCACACCCACACAGTGATGCCTTCTGTCCTGCATCACCAGACACAATTTCTCCCCGACTTTCTCCTCCTTCACCTACTGGCTAAATCACCGCATACCCCGGTGGGTGGGAGCGGAGGCAGGCTCCATGTGCATAGCTCAGCGCCCGCCCTAGAAATATGACTTCACAACTGTTTGCACGTCCCAAGTTTAGCAACCTGTAACAATATCTCAAATCCCTCTTACTGCTGTATTTAAAGTTAGCTTTACTTCTTACTGCTTTTAGTTCTGCAGTTAATCTGTAGCCTGGAGCCAGTGAACTCTGAAGCCTTACAATATGCTATAGTACGGGGTTAACCTGCAGTATCTTCTTAAGTTACACGGATGGTTTAATTCAAAGAAAAACAAGCAGGTACAGAAAAGCCAGTCTGAAAGCAGATTGTAAACACTGTGCTGCTTTCAGCAAGTTCAATTCACTTCCAATTCTGATCTGATATTTTTATAGATTTAATGAATCTGTCAGGTTGATACCACGCAATGGGATAAGTGAGCAGTCAGCTTTGTTGTTTAAGATTTGTTTTCGCGTTTCCTATTAAAAAAAAAACCCAACCAGTTGATGGGAAACATTAAAATGTAAGAATGCAACAGCTTTTTAACATACGGGAGCTTTCATCTGAGCAAGAATTTTCCCTGGAAAAGATTGAGGTGAGCTCACAACTTTCAATCAAAGATCTCTCTATTTCTACAAAAACTTAGTTGAGGTTGGTTAAGGTTATCACATAATAGGTGAATTTACACAACTTTAGAGACTGGCTTTACTAGAATGAATTATTGATGTCTTACTTTCATAAGTGAATGACTTGCAAAAACCAGCATACAGAACATTTCACTGCTGCAAGCTCTGCAGACTTAATGCATCTGTGAGAAAGCAAGCCAAATTCTTTCTCTGAATTGCATATCAACGAAAACAAGACTGCAAGGAATACAATTACTTTGGAAACAGATAAGTCTTTAAAATGTTAAAAACAATTTCTGTACCTGAATCCCATTGATAATTTACATGGCCTTATAACTGTTTTTCCTGTTTTCAGAAGTTTTTCTTTTCCCTGCTAATTGACAGAAGCTGAACATCTATTTCAATGGAGCTCTGCCAGTTTATACAAGCTGAGGATGTGGCCCATATTTTTAAAAAGGGAGGTCCTTTCCACTGTTTTGCCATCTGCCAAGCTCTAGTTTAAGCTAATTAAATAACGTCAAGTTCTAGCAGGCATTTTCAGGCCATTAGAGTTTTCCATTTCTGGACCCCTACAGGTACCTAGCAAGTCTGGCTTCAGGAGAACTGAGCCATAGATTCAAAAGTGCTGACAATGCTAAACGCCTTTTTAAAAGTTGGAAAACAGCCTGACAGTTTGGACACTCTCTGTGGTTTCCATCTCAAGTGAGTTTGTGTAAGATCTGTGAATGTGAGCAAACAATCTTACCCACTCGGAGTTACTGGGGGATTGCCTTCAAGTATCTGTATTTTCAACTGCGTCAGTCACCGAGTCGGGTGGCACGAGAAACAAACCTGTGTAATGCCCCGTGGTAGACTGAAGGGTGCAGACAGCTTGCTCCTGATAACCAGTGAGGCTATTTATCACGTTGAATTGTTCCCCCCTTCAGCAGTCCTCCAGTTGCCAACCTTGCCTGCCCCTTGGTCCAGCACCTCCACAAGTTGCTCTGCCCACTGCCTCTTCCCGCCCCGAGCCCTCCGGCTTCCTCCCAGCACCCTGGAGCCGTGGCACCGGCTGTGGGGACCAGCAGCAGCAACCGCTCACTTGGAAAAAGAAAAGCATTTTATTTACCATCTACTCTACAGTTACAAATGTAACAAGCATCGCATGTCTCTGAGATACCTAAATGAACAGTTAGTCCATGTAACCATGGATTTCCTATCATTTGTAGCATTTTCTTTCCCTCTCGCTATTCACGTGATAAACCCACTTACGCTACTGGTCTTAAAACAGACTGTAAACAGCCAGAGCAGAGATTGTCTCATCTTGTGTGCACAAGACCTACTACAATGGAGCCTTTATCCTGCCTGCAGACTTTCAGCACTGCTATAATTCAAATACTACTAATAATGACAGTGAACGTGGAATAGTATGGGCGAGACATTAACATGAACAGAGAATAACCCTCTATCAACCAGAAGCTCTACAGGAATAATGGAGTACACCAGCAATACTGGCAGAGTTTGCACGCATCCTGCTTTTTATCCTGAAAGAGCCCAAACCACCTTATCAAATCTCTGGAAAGACTGTTTCAAACACATCATGTTGAATGAAGCCTTTTTATCAAGATGCAGCAGCCCCACATGCCATTTGGGTCTAAAAAGGAGAATGATCTTTGCCAGCTGACACTGTCACTAGAAAAGGGAAGGGAGGCCAGTGCGTACCAGCATGGCTGAAGGACAGGTTCTGGCTTCTGGTCTGCCTAGCATAAAACAAGAATCACCCCAGTCTGAATCAGCCTCTCATCCATTGCACTGACCACTAAGCAAAAACAAAAAAAAACCAAAAGCCCAACAAACCAAGCATTAGTAAGAAAAATGTCCAGCAAACAAGAAAACGGTACTTCTCACACAGCTTCTTGTGCCAGGCATCCTGGTTTCACGCCAGACATAAATGTCAGATCAAGACACCAGTAAGATTTCACTGTCATTTCAATGACACACCCACACCTTCAAGTAAGCCTCTATAGAGGCGTGTGCATATGCGGACACATCTCTGTATAAACTTCAAACATGATTTAAGTATGTCATCCTACACCAACAAAGTCGTATTAGTACAAATCCATGCCTATTGTAACTGTATGAGTCATATGAGTACATGGCAGATATTTTAGCACCACTTTAATAGCTAATATAAATAAGCCTAAATCTTCAGCATACTTTAATTTATATGACCACAGTAGCTCTTCCCCTTCCCTTCCTAATTAATCCATCACATGGAACCAGAACTCACAGATTTCCCTTGAAAGGATGTTAATGTAAAGGAAAACAAATAGGACTGCAACGTTCAACACAGCTGACCAGGGTACAGTGATCTCCTCTTAATGAAGAAGCTGGAGCTGCCTGAAACTGCCCAGGTTTGGAGGGGGGCAAGCTTCCTCATGGACATGGACGAAGGTCTGTGCCTGGGAGGCTCACGGGCTGGAGAGTGTGTTATGGGCAAGGGAACGCCTGATGGGGAAGGCTGCAAGACGCTGTAGAAAAGGCCCAGAAGTAAAGCAGTATTTTAAAACACACAGTATTCCTGGCAAGTCACATGCTTTAAAACTGGATGTAAATCATCGCAAACTTCAACTTTTGTTTCCACGGAACTTTTTTCACGTTTTTGCTTTCACACACGGGGTCCTGTTCAGCATCTTGCTGCCATGGTGTTTTTCTATCTTGACAATTCACTTCCGTGAGCAGGCATGCAGCCAACTCAAATGAGACTCAACGCAGTGAAAAGCCCTTCAGGTAAACAGTGTGATAAGCTAAACTGCAAAAACGAGACAATGTTTTTGGACTATGAGGCAGTTGCTATGGAGACGGTTGCTAATTAACTGCATTCAGCCAAGAGAACAAAGGGTTTAAGGGCAGACAGGACTCTGTATCTTAGAGTGAGCAATGCATAACGTCTTATGCAATCTGCACATCTATCATATCTGGAATACCTGAGCCTTTGCTTAGGTTGCAAAATACCTCAAGAAATGACAAGAGGGTGGTTTGTTCCTTTAAATTTGAACTAATTTTTAGGTAATTAATGATCTATCAGTATTTAAAAAACAAACAAAATCCATACTTAGAAGTCACAGGTATCATGAATCAATGCATCCAGTCAGGACTATATTCAACATTGAAATGATTTACATTCATTCAGAGTTACTGCTTTCACAGCTAATAAAAATGCCATTGAAAAATCACTTCTAAGACAATATAATGTACCTAATCTATTATTCTCTCTTGCATCTTAAAAATTATTAGCTTACAATGCTTGGAAAGCTTAGCTTAATTAATTCTTCAATGTCTTCCTCAACAAAGTTCTTAGAAATATACCTTGGACCTAAATACTGTTTTTAGATTAAAATGGCCTATTCTGAACAGACATTGAGCTACATTATTTTAAAGGGCTTATATTTTGGGATAGCTATGTATTACGACTCTTTACTATTTCTATAATGCACTGTAGGCCTACAGTACTAGAAAAAACACAGATCTTGCAGAGGCGACATAAATCCCAGAGCAGCACGGTTCCAGTTTACAGAGTCCCTGTATATTACTGGGGAAACTGCCCACGTGCACAGCAGTCCCCTGCAAACCCAAGGGCTGGGGCGTTCGCTGAGACCTGACGAGCCTCGCCGGTGGGCAAGAGTTGCACAGGCTGTGCTCGGGCCAGACCAGGCACCTCCGTACGGTATATGGGCAGATCCCAACTCACTTTTCAGGTGAAGGCTTCAAAAGCTGACCTCTTTTCCTTAGCGAAAGCTGAGAAAACCAATGAAGAGCCAGTTGCTCATTAGAAAGCCCCTTCCATTAGAGATGAAAAGCCAACGGATAAAATACATCTGTGCTAACACAAGATTTCTTTAGGTCTGCATAAATAAGGCAACATTTTTCATTTTTAAGTCATTAAATATATGACTTAAATAAAAACAAAACAGTGATTTTATTTTTTTTAATGATTTAGACACTGTTACGAATTAAAGGGTCACAATCAATTTTGAAGTTAAGTCCTTACTGAGGGGAACGGGATGAGTTCACACCTCATATGAGGGTATTACTTCAGCAAAGCTTGCTACACACTGAACAAGAAGGATATTAATTTACTACATGGAGGCTAAGGTTTGGGATTTTTTTGACATTTTAAATTATGAGGCATCTGCAAACAGATCCTAAATCTGAATTGCACATGGATTTTCCGCACCAGCCAATTCAGATTGCCCCTAGACATCCCCTCCAGCATTAATCACTCACCCACGCTACTGTAGTTCGTATTTCTTCTACAGAAACAGAGGTCTGCAAGATTCTTAAACTCTTGCCTAGAAATTAGAAATTATTACTTATGTGGCAAACTAAGTTTTAAACATAAGGGACCCAATTCTGCCTTCAGTTACACTGCCATAAATCTTGAACAACTCCATTAGATTTATAACAGTGTAACTGAGGAGGAAATTGAGCCCAAGATATTTTCTAAATCGGTAATTAAATACCAGAATTTTAGTTTGGCACAGAGTAAAGACCTCTTAGATTACGTCTTTGGATAAGGCTACGTACTTTTTTGTTCCTTGAATAATGATGTTATGAACAAATTAAATCATCTTATTTTCACCAGCCTCTATATTACTCTGTGGAAGGACCACATCAGCTCATGGAGCATCAACATGGGGCTAAATGCTGCCTCACTTTCCCATCCACTTTCTTTCACTCTTCTCCATACAAATGTTAGATTCTTTAGAGCTGTCCATTATTTGTACATGGTATATAGCACCTCAAGGACCTTTTCTTGTTTGGTTTCAAGGAACTACTATATTAAACAAATGTCTAATAATAATAAAATGGCGTTTAGCCAGCTCCCTTCTTAGAGGTGCAAGCCATCCTGTGGTCACATTATGCAGAGACTGTACTTTTCAGAAGATGCAGCCTGCTCTCCCAGCGCACAGGATGTGGTGCAGGAAACATGGTTTTGCCACAGTAGCCCTAAGCTCCCCAAGGGTCACTGGATAAACTGCGAAAGGGGCCCCATCAGCATTAAAACATAGATGGCACTGTGGGGGAAGAGGGCTCAATTCCCAGCTCTGCTATAAAACTCTTGATGACATCGGACAAGTTATTTAATCTCCCTAGACTTCTTTTCTTCATTGGAGTAAAGGCAGCTTGTAAAACTTCCTGTCTCGTAATTTTAATAGAAGTCTTTTTTTCATGGCTATTTTACCTCATTTTTATCTTTGCTCAGTATTTCCAGTTCTAATGCATCTTTCCTATTATTTACCACTCTGCTAACCTCATATGCCAGAGTCCACACCGTCCCCACCAGCCCTGTGCGTGCCACACTCGCAGGGGTCAGTGGGAGGCTGTAACCTGGGACAACTGCCACCAAACAGCGCTGAGAGATCAATAGCTTTTTGGGGCAGCCAGGCCAGGCCAAAGGGTTTTCTGAACTGTCCCCCCTGCTAACGACACTCCTCTGGCACCCCAGCTATAGAGCTCCAATAGTCTTTTTTCACTGCCTCGCAGGATGGAAAATTCTGTGGGTGGCTCCTCCATACACTATCCCTTACAGTAATTCTTCTCAGCACTTTCACAGCCTCTGGTGATTAGACCTCCTATAGCTAAAAATACACCATGCAGTCTAAATATGTAACAGACAATATATGCCTGCATACCTCACCTATCTAAATATATGCCTACATACCTATCTAATAACTACTATGAATATGAATCATAATATTTCTTTGCAGATAGCTCTCACAGTAGGTTGCATTCAGTCGCCAAAGCAAAGAAGCAAAGTCCCAGCCAAGAGGTAGCCAAATCGCTGTGTGTGGAACTCCTTGTTGAGGTCTCTTAAATATGTTTTAATTAGCTGGAAGGGAACACATTATATTCATACGCACATACTTGCATGTATATGTGTGTGCATATATGTGTGTAGCTATTACTGAGCACTTATTTCACCATTAATTGTACTAAAAGGTTTATTGCTGACAGTCTATCTAAGGAAGAACTAAACAAATGAACGCTCAATTCTTTGAACAAGAATTAAATGCTGAAGTTACCAGATCACATGAAGGCACCTGTTAAAATGATTCAAAGACTACTTTCACTATGGAAAATTATTTTACTACTTATCTACAGTTGTCAACAATACCCATAAACAACAGCAAGCCTGCTGCTCCCGACCACCTGGAATTGGAACCATTTGGGTTAACGTTTTCTTTTTCCCAACGTCTAAGACAGCAGTGTCACCTGTTAGTTTAGGGGTAAAACTGATGCTGAATCCAAGTGGGTGAAGATGCTTTTTTCATCTGTGTTCCTTACTCACTCGCATTGTTAGCATGACATAAAAGGCATTTTAAACTATGATTTCTATTTAAGTAATGCTTTTCTTTTCCATGCTAACCAAACACCAGTTGATGTTAAGGTATAAGTAAGCAAAAGTGAAGTGGCTTCAGGCAAATAAGCCTGAAATGTTTTAGCTTTGCCGCAATGATTAGGCACGCTGAAAAAGCATTTTGTTCCTTATCTGCAAACGTAGTACAATCTACCTCACCTACTTCCACACAGATTACTGGAATATGCTCCTTAACACCCCCAGGCATATATTCTGTGCTGCTGTCCCCAAAACTATCAGACATCAAGTCTGACACCGTTGCCTACAGACAAACCGACATTCAGCCCAAGCCAATCCCGTCACTGCCTGTTGGCTCCCCTGACTGTCCCCTCCAAGGAGGGCAACCAAACAAGGAACTGGGTTGATGACCTGATCTTTTTTGATGGCTCATACACACGGTAACCTCTGTCAAGCCTACTGCCCCCTTACAAAGGCAGGACAGATTTTGTGCTAACTTTAATTCTGTGCCAAATTCCTAAATTCTATCAGGTTGTGTGGGTGCAAGACAGCCCAGTCTCTGGATTTCTCTTTTTTTTTTTCCTTGTCCCTTTTTTTTTTTTTTAAACAAGACAGAAAGGAGATCTCAATAAAAACATGAAAGCTGCCTATCCAGGAAAATCCTCAGGAGGCTTGACCTAGTTGGAGATGGCTGTTGTAGGAAGGCTGTAATTAAGCAGTTGCGATAGTGACGCTGACTTCTCACACCAGAGAATGTGCATGTTGACCACAGTTTCTATTAACAGCGCTTATTTGAGTCCTCTGTAGGTAAAATTGTAACGGTGTTTGACTGACATCCCAGCAGCTCCCACAGTGTGCAATGCTTTCTCAGGGTTTCAGTTTCCTCATGAATTTTGGGATGCATTGTTGTGCCTTTTACAATAGGTCTAACAAGCCATGCTACTTCCCTATCTTTAAAAGAGTATTCATCAGATGGAATTAGCACATTTACATTCATCTCTCTCCTCTTTCCCCAATTCATATTATTTTTGCTTACAAAAACATGTCTTTAATCATCCAATGTAAAAATTTTAGTATGCCTAGAACAAAACTAGAAGAGCTTCAGAGGAGCCTTTTTCTATTAGCTAAACCATTACTTCTGCTGAAAATCTGTAAACTGTTAATCCGTTAGTGTCCAATCCCGTAACTATACGGTCAGACTAAAATCATCTGGAAGCCCAGACTCTGAAGCATTTCTCTCTGATGTTCCAGACCAAGTGTCCCACATTAAATTGTTTGTAGGATAGGAAAATATTCATACAATGGTATGACTACAACTTCTCAAGGGCATCACAAAAAAAAATCCTGCATGCATCTGTGAGGAAATCCCTGTAAGACACAGTTAAGATACATATTAATTTTGAATAGCATGGCCCTCAGGGAATTGTGTAAGACTCATGTCACAACAACCACAGCATTTACTCTCCAACAGTTAGCCCGGGCTCGCTCCTGTGAGGTGTGGGGTGGGATATAAGCCTACTTCTCGGGAGACTGCATGTCCCCAGAAAACCAAAGATGCTGTAAAAAGTTCTTTGTGCCACCACTGCTCCTTGTTCCCTGTAGTGTTATCTGTGATCACACCCACACTGGGCAAATCCACTAGGGGAGACGGGGAACATTAGGATGAAGTTTCCCTCCCAACATGGTTCAGATGCCTGGCTTTCACCACTCATCTCACTGGCTCCAGCTCCTCCTGGCTTGAACAGCCGGCTAGGAGTCTCTGATTCCAGCAGCTCTTGGAGGCTGGTGCAAGCCATGGTGATGGTGCTGACTGTGGTGGTGGTGGTGCTGCTGCTGCTGGCGGTTAAAGGGTCAATTTTTGATCAACTTTTTTCTGTTATTGATCATGTAAGATCCTCTCTGCACTGTCCAAGCCTCTCTCTTTATAAAACAACAGTTTCTATGGTTTTTTACCTCTCTGTTTCCCTAAGGATGCCCAGAACAGGGGTGTCTAGCACGAATACAACTCACCTTCCACATCCCCACATAAGCACTTTACTGGGAATGTCAGTCAATGGGCTGCTGCTATGGTTGTGTGAGATAATTCAGCTGGTTTTGGAGCTGGTAAGAAAGGAGACACTTCTACCATAATCTCATACTGGTCTCATGAAGAGGAATCCAAACCTGACAGCCCATCATAACCCCCAAGACCATGTGGGCCTTACTTGTCTAACTCAAGTTGTCCCCAGGTTGTCTGAACCAGAAGGTGTTCACCCTGACATGCTTCTAGGAGGGATCCCAGTTCTGCAAGGAATGAGATCAAATAAATGAGTACATTTGCTTTTATGCTATCTACATGTAGGATTTTCAATTACTTTGAGCTCCCAGTACTGTGCAACCAACTAACACACCACATCAGCATGATCAAGGCCATTTTAACTACCTCCTAGTGCGACAACCCTATTTCTTAAGGCTGCAAAACTATGCCTTCTGCAATTACAGGATCACAAGTTCATCTTGTGAAATCTGTGCTGGAAGTAAAATGAGCTCATATAAATCATACTAGACAATCACCTAAACATATCCTGCATCTTCTAGTGAGGTTGCATCACTTCAGTGCTCTCATGCTAACATGCGTCATTTCTAAACAAGGGTTTTACTAAAGGAACGATGTCATAAAGGAAAAACATCCTCTTACTCTGTTTAGTATAGCCATTTGAATAGAACCAGTCATTAAATGACTCTTAAGCGGTCAGACGCCTGAACTGAACCTGCCCTTGTAGCTTCCGTTTAGTTCCAGGCAAGCACTAATGGTGCTAGTAACTCCTCCATACAAGGGACTACTCAACGCTGAGGACTTGGGCAGCATCCATACAGTCTACTTGACATTATTTCCCACAAACAGGCTATTAACAACTTTCTGCAAGTTCTTCTTAATATGGATGACTGAAGAGAACATGCTTAGCAGAGAGAAGACAAAACCCAAAGTGCTAAAAAGCACTTCCAAAGGATGTCCTGCTCTTTTTGATGCATGACTTTTCAGCAAAACTTTCTAGTATAGCTTCCCATTTCCTTTGGGATACATCATTCTCCTGACCCAATACAGCCAAATGGAGTATGTGATCGCACTGCCATGTATGACCTTGCACAACATTACTCACACTTTCAGATGTGGTGCTTCCCACAGCCTGCTCTCTTCTGTCTGCTCCCCAGGCCGGGGTTGATACCTTATCATGCACAGCTCTCATACAGTCCCACTTAGATTCTTCTTTGAGGATGGCAGCTTATGGGAGAGGGGAAAAAACCAAACATTCTCTGTCTCGAGAAGACTCTGCCACTTTATCCCAAACCATTGACAATTTGCTCTTGGAAGCCCAAATAGAAAGATTAAAGCCTGTTCCCCCACATTCCAGAAATCCTCGACAAGAAGCCCGATACCCTTCACTTCTAATGACAGCAGTGCCTACTGCGCAGCTCACAAAAGCAGCTTGCCCCTTGCAAGCACAGCATGCTGATGTTGCAAGGATATCCCTGGATTGCAAAAATGTTTATAGGCACCTTTGTTCATAATCTGAGTAATTTGAGTAGTAACTTTTGAAACAGACACCGTATCTTTGAACCTTCATTTTCTTCAGGTTGAACTGATTGCTCAGCACAGGCTTGCAGCCTGCCTTCATGCATGCACTGTGCCATGATGTCATACAGTGAGCAATCACAGCATTGCGAGAATGTTTCTAGACAGATTTGTTTACAATCTAAGAAACCCAAATAGTAGCTTTCAGAATAGGAGTCCTATCTCCAGTGCATTTTGTGTATGTTGCTGTGAGACCAAAAAGAAAAAATAAAAAAATAAATACAAGAGTGTATCTTTGTACAATGATTGCAATAACAGATGAATAAACATGCAACTTGATACTTCACATCTGGTATTTCATCACTCCAAATACCTTATTCGCATTCAAATATATTTAATACTGTGGAAACTTTATAAGGTAGTGATGTCTTTATAGAGGCAGTAACTTGCATGGAACTTTTAAAATTAAAAGCAACAGTAAAAATAATTTGTAACATGTTACTGTATTCTTCATAAAGCTAGTTACCTTGCAGTTTCCTAACAGAAACCCAGAAAGACACCTAATAATAGCAGTTAGCTACAGAACCACACAAGCCTACAGAATAGGATTTCTTCTGCCGATGTACTAGTTCGAAGTTCAATTTTAATATTCAATTTATATAAGGTGCTTTGGAAACGAAGACTATTATTACTCATCGTGCAAAAATTCTATCATCTGAGCAGAATTTTTTATGAAAGTCTCATTTTTCCTTTACTGTCATGGTAATGAAGGCCAAGAGATTTTATGCATGACCTAATAAACATATACAACGGTTTTGAAAGGCTGCTATGCACCTTCTCACGTTAATTAGTACTCATTCTTCTCTGTAAAACAACTAAACACGCTACAAAACTTCCTTTTAAAACAATCATTAATACACTCTTAAGTAGTTTTCTTGCAGAGATGAATACCTCAAATGCAAGTCACAATGACTAATTTCATTCGTAACTCAAAAGCTGTTTACAGATCTCAAAAATTAAGATCAAACTATTTTCTTGTCTTAAAGGCAAAAGCCACCTTCGCTACCCTGAAGCTAAGTTAGCAATGCTGATAGTAACATGTCTGCAGGCATTATTACACTTGCTAGCAACTTATGCTACTTTGGCATTGCCCTTGGAGTTGCACTAGTTATGTCTCGCTATAGCTAAATTTCAAGAAAAAAAAAAAAAAAAGATGAAAACATGCACACGGGGCCAAATCCATTCCCGTGGTAACTCCAGTGACTTCAGTGTTACACCAGGGATAAAAGTAGGGCTGCATTTCACAGCAGCTTTCATTCTTGTAATCTTTTCCAAAACACTCTCCCAGGAGCAAAGACAAGCACAGGCAAATATCCTGCCAATAAGTGAGTTCACAGGAATTGCTACGAGTAACTAAACTGTCAGCAGTAAAAGAACAACAATTGGAACAAAGTACAAATACAGGACAGCCAATGCCCTCTAACGGGCTAGAGTTTTACTATGTGCTGGATAAACAAGGACACAGAAATTCATCAGAATTGAGCTCTGAGAGGGGAGACAAATTATAGGGTGTCCCACTTTGTATTAGTGGATGATATTTGTGTTTTATCAATACTCCTTTTGAAGCAGTACAGGTGAAAAAAATTCTTACCAATACTTTGCAAGACAAATGAAAATGGGCCTCAGAGTCAACTCTTTCCTCCATGGGCTACGCTCAACTGCTTCCACAAAGAGTGTGAGCATCAGTTTACAGATGTGTTCCTCTATCCTCCTTCAAGCTTTCGTATTTAATCCCTCCTCACCTTTGCTTTTATTTTATTTACTACTAGTCAATACTGTACTAGGAGCAAAACCAGAACTGTAAGACCATCACAGCCACACAAGCAGAGGCACACAGGAAGGGGGAAAAGAAGTGATGGATAATGCTTTCCTGCACCTTATCACTGGTCCCTTGGCCTTACAGCGCACTCTCTTTCTCTCAAGAATTTACAGACTATGGTTCCTGGAATTTGCCCGTCTGAATCAAAACAAGTGTCTTTGCTTCTTACTCAATCATTTCCCATAAATTTAAAAACGAGAGTTTCATTAAGTTTTTGTTTTGTTTTCTGAGGGTTTCTTCAAGGAGCCATAACCCTGAACTGGTGGCAGGGTCAGCGGCAGCCTGAAATGCTCCTGGTCTCACACAGGTCACAACTTCGTCCTTACAGCCCAAGGATGCCCCAGGGCCAAAAAAACCACCACATCCCCTTCCCCTCCCCAGCCACGGGGCCCTGCAACCCTTTTCTGTGGGGGTAGGACTGAAAGTCTCTTGTTCTCATCCTCCTCTGGTGCTGTAAGCTACTTTTTTGGGAAGGCAAGGGGAGAGGGAAAGGCCCTCCCCTTCCCTTCCCTCCTTCATGCATGATCACAGCTGTAGAGGAACAGCTGAAGCGATTCAGGCTGCCCGGAGAGGTCACAGATGTCCCTCAGTACCGCTGGGGCTGCTGCGGCCAATGGGGCTGCTGCTGCCCAGGTGGCACCGCGGGCAGGAGTCCCTTGGCCACCCACCCCGCACGCCCCCCAGATTCCAAGCCCCCCAGCCCTTCTCGAGCGATCCTCCAGGTCCCCCCGAGCCAACCGCCCAGGAGCCTGTACACAGCCCTCCTAGAAATGCCACTTTTAAGGACAATTTTAGACCACCACAAAGAACAGTGAAGAAATTCTGGCTTCTGCTTACATTAATGTCACAAAGCTCTCATTAAATCAAAGGCAGAGACTTAAAATATTTCTTCAAGCAAAATCTCTGCTCTTCTCAAAGTCTCTCTCCAAAGATAAAAAACTACAATTGCTTAACTTAATCCACACGGAGTGATCATTATATTTGCCTCTGTAAAGATCATATTTGTTCTAGTGCCTATATCTAAAGGTAATTTCAGTTAGAAAATGAAATGGTGCTCTCTTGACCTTTTGTCTTACATGGTTCATGAATTACTGACACATTACAATATCCCCCAACACTATGGAAGCTTAGAGATATTGCAGTGTCCCTCTTGTAAGTGAAATAAACTTGGTATGCCACTAAAAGGCATTAAATTATTTTCATTATGCCACACAGAATCTAAAACACTTACACTGTTTTGATTTCAAAATCCTTGGAGAACAATTATGCTCTCAGGGCCATAAGACTCTATTAGAAAGTCCTCAGAAACCTAGCATGGTTTCAATAAATCCTCAAACACTACAAAGCAGTTACTCAGCTTGAAGAATGAAAACATGAGTTCATCCACTGCAAAGGCAGGATGTAAATTCTGCTCCTACAGTACCCTGCACTTCCTAAAACATTTTTTTCTTCCCAAACAGGGCAACGCTTTAAGTCAAGTTTTCAGCATCAAACAGGCATACCTCCTTCTTTGATTGAAAATAAACAGTATTTGATTTAGGGTGAGCATAAATATATGAGATGTGCTTACATGCGTAGGGTATTAGGGTATTACTAGCTAGCAATATTAATCGGCAATCAGACATGCATAAATGGCTTTATATGTATATAATTTAACAAATGTTAACATTCAGGATTAGAGAACCATTAAATTAAATCAGTGATTGTCAAAATGAATGGATAAATATGTTAATTTCTTTAATTTATACAACGGCACAAAGAATGCCTCAAAACACCAAAAATCAGACTTCAGGGGTGATTACTGTGGTTGTAGGGATCCTGATTTAAAAAAATGCAGCCACCCTTATTTTGGCTGATGAGGCTGTTCAAATCTAAGTAGAGCTTTTGAGCATAAATACACAATAAGCTTGTTTGTACATACATGCTTATGTCCTCCTAGAAAGAGCACAACCTTCTAATTAAGCAAATCATCTGCCCTTTCCAAAGGAAAATAACTCCACCGAAATACAATCAAAATAGGCAGAAAGGGGCGAGAAGGAGCAGACAAGAGAAATTATATTCCCCTGCGCAGGGAGAGAAGGCGGGGGGGGAAGAGAGAGAGAAAAAAGCAAACACCCAGGCAGGAAACCGGGGCCCGGCAACTTTCTGCCAAGGGCAGCTGAGATGCTTCATCCCAACTCGCTTTTTCCAGACGCGACGTTTCGCGTGGCCGCCAGGGTCACATGGCAGCTGCGAGGGAGGCGGGGGGGGACGGGGGGAGCGGGTCCTGCCCGCCCTGACCCCCCCGCCCCGCCGCCGCCAGCAGCGGCAGTGTCCCTGTTTCCATGACCTCAGGCGGGGGGGGCGCGGGGGGGCACAGCTGGTGGCAGCTGCAGCACCATCTGCTCGGGGCTGCGCCCCCGGGCCGGCCGCCACCCCCTCTGCCTCCGGACAGCCCGGCCAGGTAGGGGCAAGGTCGCCTCTAAGTGGCCCCCCCAGCCCCCAGGCACAGCGGCAGGAGGAGCCGGGGCGAGGAGTTTGCAAACTGGAAAAGAAAAAGGGAAGGGGAGAGAAGGAGCTCGGAGGAGCGGGAGGAAAGCTAAGGAGCCCCGGACAGTGCATGCAGATGTCAGTACGCCTCGGCGGAGTGGATATTTATGGAATGCTGTCAGCACGTCATCTGATTTATAGCAGTTTGCACGGAGGGAAAGGGAAAGAAAGAAAGAAAAAAAAAAAAAAAAGAAAAAGAAAGGCACAAAAGCACCCCTAACTTGCCTCTTTCATGGAGAGGCTTCTGAACGCAACAAGGACTTTATCACTTTGCAATTTAATATTGCACGTTCTGCCACATGATCATGCAGACTGTAGTTCCCGTTTCTCTTTCTGCACCATTTATTGAAATATAAAGAAAAATGCTTACTTTTTTTTTTATGTTCAAGGAGTGGCACATTTAAAAGCTTCTGTTAAACATTCCCATTCAGCCACAGCATAGCATTCGTTAAAGACACAATTCTGCATCAATATTGCTTCCCAGTGCCAGCGGGGGACGGACTGGTTCGGACAGTCCTGGGCAACGCATCAGCCCAGCTGAGCTCCCTCAGCTTCACAGATTTCTTCAAGATTTACTCCGTAAGTACCAAAATCAGAGCCAGGAATTTTGTGTAAAACCAAGCTGGGCTTTACAGTTCTCACTGGGACAATTATTTCCAAAGGCTAAATGTGTACCACTTACCATACATTTTGCCTTCATCTGATAAGATGATTTTCCTCCTCCCACATGGTGGATAGATAGCTAGAGCCTCCTGAAAGCTCTGTTCAATGTCAGGGCTCCAGACACCTTCTGCATCATTGTCAATAGGTTTATCTGCAGAATCACTCATTCTTTCAATATCTTCGGCAGGACTCTCGCTGCCGCTCCAGCTGCTGGGCTCAATGGTGATGGCTGGGGTCTCCAAGCCTAAGCCTGGAGTCTTAAAGGAAATAAACCTACAAAACAAACAAACAACCCCAAAAAGGCATTAAAGACATGGAACTTCAGGCAAACACTTCCTCTTCTTCTGATTCTAAGTTAACAGCAGCTGAACATTAATGGCAATAACACGAGCATGGGAAGCACCCAGGAAAAGTAAAAAATTAGTAACAATTCTACCCAAAATCAGCAGAGGTGGAGCGGTAAGGTTGTCAGATGGGAAACTCTTTACCACATTTTCTGTACATGAAGGCATAGAGCATCAGGTTATTTTTCACAGACGGGCAAAGTGGGTCTTAATACCAGGGAAAACTCAGCAGCACACGACACATTTCATCTGGCTGAAGACTGGCACCCTGGCACCAAAATAAGAAGCCAGGCCTTCAGGTGGGGGTAAATCAGCATACTTCCACTGGCTGGAAGGGAAGCACGCCAATTTATGCCACAGCGACCACCAGAGCCTAAAACCACTTAAACATAAAAACAAAAGCCAAAAAGTATTGTTCACATTCATCCGGATGTCAGTGGAGTAAATGGAATTACACTAGCGATGACACAGCTCAATGTGATTAACTGGAAAAGGCTGTAATTTCAGATTTTACCCAAATAAATAATACAATCAGAATCTGAGCTACATAACGAACAGAAATCTTTAAAATTACAATACCAGAGAAAGGAATTACAAGAAAAGATATATATACTTTGCTTTTTTAAAAAAGTCTTTGTCACAGAACCATAGCAGAACAAAAATTACAAGCTTCAAGTTGCTGAATCAATTTAATAAGAAATAATTTAATATAGCTGCACCTGCTCACACCACCAGAGCTGCAGATCTGTCAGTGTTCCTTTTATATTTCTGAGAGAAATACAACTCTGCTATAAAGACTTGCTCCAGGCAAAAAAGCTGCTATACCAGACCAAATTCATCTCTGGTGTAATTCTTCGGGAAGTCAGTGAAACAACACCAGGAACAGATTTGGCTCAACATGTCTAGGCATAATGCAGTTTTATTTTGAAAAACGAAGAAGTTTGGTGACTCTAACTGATCTAAGTGGATGGGAGTGTTCAAACATGCATGCATGAGCTGCACAAGCACTTAAAAATCCAGTTAGTTGCCTAAACACTCCAAAAACCCTAAACTATAACATTTTTATCCTGGTGGGGGAGATGAAAGCAGGCCCTTTCCACACGCAGAAGAGAGGGGCTTCCCCTTCTGCACACCTCCCTCCTCACGCTGATATACCTCTCAGTGGGGTCGTAAAATAACAGGTGAAAAGTGGCAGACGGGCACTCACCCCCCAGAGAAAGAGGGGAAGGCTGTGTGTCGGAGGCTGTGACAGCTCTGACGAAACACCTTGGGGCAGGAGAACTCCCTGAAAGGAGAAATATTTACAGCAGCCCTGACCCGAAGCAACCAATCAACCAATCACCAGAGATAACCAAAACCTGACAGTCCGGTCCCTGGGAGGCTACGGTGCCTTGCGAAAAAACAGAGCTGAAACTGGGGAAACGGCTCAGTCTCGATAACCAACGTTACCGGTCTGACGTCCAAGTATGGGGTATTTCCACTTCTCCAGGCTCTAACAGGAGCTCGGAGGGATCGGTGCATGCAAAATGGACTCCCAGGAACTTTATTTTCCTTACTTCCACATCTGTTTCTACAAAGAGGCGTTTCTTAACTTTGCATTGGTTTGAACATTTCAGCACAGTTTATGAAAATGTTAGTGCCTACCCACCAGTAATCTCAAGGCTAATCAGTGTCTCGAACGCCTTTTAATAACTGATAATGAGGGAGCAGATGGATTCACAGGCAACCACACACAAATGATAAGTGAGTGGGAAGTCTGGCCAAATACACCATTTGCTGTCTGGGAAATCCAAAAATTTACAAAATGTTTAAAGTCTCATCACAAAAAGGAAGATGTAAACCTTTGTAAAATAGTGAAACACCATCTTTCATGATTCTCAGAAGGCTGAAGGGCTGATCCAACCCTTGCAAGATTTGAACCTTGTACGCAAGATTTGGCTAAAACATAAACACAGCAATACTAGGAAAAAACTGACAAAAACAATCACGTCCATTTAAGGCTTCAAATACAGGGGGAATTTTAGGTAAACGAGAGGTAATTGAATGTTGACTGGGATAATTAGGGAGGTTTCAGTTTTACTGCCACAGTGCAGGGAAAAATGGCTACTGGAGATTTTATTGGCCTCACATGATTTGAGACCACAGTTTAGCATTTCACCAGAAGACAGCATGGAGTGGGACTGTTTACTGGGTCAGTTCTTCAAAGGTGACTCAGAGAGGAAATCCTTCCCCCCCTCAATCCCAAGCGCGATGGCATGCAACGCACAGCACAGCCATGGGCATCTTTTGCTCAGCACAACCACCCTCTGCTTACAAAATCTGCCACAGTCATAGCCTCAAGTCTTATTATCGTCCTATAAACCAGCCCTTGTTATTACATTATGCTGAAATAATAATTAAAACGCACACAAGGAAAACAGAGAGGCTCTAAAGTAATTAATGTTACTTGATATTCATGTTAGATCTTGCATTGTGTTTACTGGTGAATTTTCACTAATGTGCTATCTCCCTTCCCATTCCTTTTTACCTACTTGGATATCATCTTGAGGCATTAGTAGCTACTATTCCAGCCTCTAAAATGTAAGACAACCAAGTGTTTCTTCCATAACACCTGTACAATAGGGGTGGGGAGTAACCTGCTGGTAAAAAACCCTCTCATACTAAAGGTTGCTTTTAGTGATTTCCCTTTTGGTGAATGCTGACACTGCAGATCAAGCTACAGGACCAAGAAGCAAAAAACCTTGTATTACAACCACTAAATGGCTCCCTCTTATTTCAGGAAAATAATGAGCTACTCAGTTAATCACTTCCAGCTCAGCTCTACATATCAAAAGGCAATACCACCTCCTTCTTAGCTTGAATTCTAAGGACCCAACTGTGATGAAAAATTTCAGACCTGTTATGCTGGAGCTCAATGTGATTATCAAAAATAATACAAGCTGTCAATAGATGAGCTTTGTTGCATATTTCTAATGAGCTATCTCATGTGAAAAATGTGGATTTACAGTCCAATTTAAATTTATAAAAACCTAAAAGTAAAAATAAACAAAACCCAAGCCTTCTTTATATTAGCAAACCCCGAATCTTACACCACCAGCGCTCAATGGAGGAAGAGTTAATCTCCTGGAGGCAATTAACCCCACCCCAGCCCCCTCCCCAAAAGCAGAGCTTGCACACATGGCAGATCAGGTTGAAGAGTTCTGTATTTGCTTTTTATCATGATAACTTTCAGAGAACCAATTTCATACTTGTACTTTCTGCTCACAAAATTAAAACGCCTCAACACTACTTGGAAAACCAACCAAAAAAAAACCCCCCAAACCAGATTTTGGCTAACCTTTTTGTGCTTTCTAAGATTTCTTTAAGCACACTGCTGCAGTTTTAGGACATCTCTCTTCAGAGTTTCCCTTTTAACACCCGTCTCTCTCTATTACATATTTCAGGGCAGCTTCCCCTGTGCATAAAGCTCTTTTGAGTTGCAAACCTGAACGTATCTTTCTTGCAGTTGCTTTCTACACTCTCCAGTTAAGTGATTCTAAGTATATTTGGTTCTCTCATGTAGTTATTAAGACACTTTTTCTATGCATGGCGGAGGTATGTTTGCCCCTCCAATGACACAATGTTACATTCGGCCATGGAGAAACTATTAGGGACAATACTGGATTTTATAAATACATTTTATAGCAAATCCATTCAACGCAGCTTCATGAGGTACAAGACACAACTTATTTTCGTTATGTTCACTTGGTAGAGTAACTTGAAAAGTTATTTTACAAACTCAGAGAAACAAGGATAGCTATTGTCAGAGCTGGTCAAGCCAATTAATTTAACTAAAACCAAATGATAGTCTGCAACATCTTATCAAGGGAATGATTTCTTTGCTTGCATAAAACACTCTCTTATGCCTTCACTTTATGAGCAATGCAAACCTGGACTTGCCCAGAAAGTTGCTGCTCACAGACCAACAACTGAGATCAATAGCTCTTCACAGGAGTGTAGGGCAAGTGCAGATTTAAGGCCCTGATATGTTTCATATCCTTCAATACTTGCACAATGAACCAACAAGGAAAAATTGTCTTTCAAGAGTCATCAGAGCTGAATCTAATTTTACAACATTCTGCAAAAGTTAAACCATTTCCTCTGTTCAATTACCTTACTTTCTTGAACGTCAGCGTACAGGTGCCGAATGGTGCCTTCACTGAGGTATCACGTGTGTATATATACATAACCACTGGAAGAGGATTAGTATTCTGCAGGTAGTGGTGCAGGAACACGAGAAACACTAAAACCATGCCTTGATTCTGAGAGATGTCCGAGAAAAACAAATTATGTCCCCCTATTCTTCTAAACTGTGTCTGCTTGAAGATATTTGCAGATATTGCAGATATTTTTGAGATAATCTGCAACGGCACCTGCAAGAATTTGCAAGTGAGAAAGCACCAGTGTTTTTATCCACACTGTCCTCCTGGCTATGAATGGCTGCAGAAGACTACCAAATAATTCTTACAACAGCCCAATATTTCTAAAACAGCTCTTTCAGAAAAATATTAATTCTTGAGGTAAAGATTTTGAGTGCTGAAGGGGTAAATTACACTTTTAAAAATACATTTTATTTTTAGTTTCTGAACAGCTTCTTCTTAGCTTCAGTCATATAAAAACAATGGGATCAGGAATCCAACAAGCTTTTTATAAACATCAAGACGATAATGAGCAGATTGAGTAAAAACCAACTAATTCTAAATTTGCAGATGGCAAATTTTCTCTCAAGGCTTGAAAAGGTACAGGCCTATGGGATTGTCCTTCTGCTTTGTTCAACAGTGTAAATCCACAGCTGGAGCACTAAGGCTTCAGGAAAGAACTGCTGGAGAGAATCCAGAGGAAGAAAGTTATCAGATCTAGAAAACATGACCTACCAGGAAAGGAATTAGGTTTGTTTAAATTTAGAGAAGACTGATGTGCAAAGATAACCACTTTCAAATAAGGAAAAGGTAACAGTAAAGTAGAGAAGCAGCTCTTGGCCATTTCTACCAAGGATAGGACAAGAAGCAAAGAACTTAAGTTGCAGCAAGAAAAACGTAGGTTGGGCATTTGGAAGACCATTCTGACCCTACCAACAGTCACACACCAGAAGCAATCCGTCTGGGGTACTGGGGAACTGATGGGGGGAGAGGTGTTGTCAAGAACAGGTGACACAAGTGTTTCTCAGGAATGATGCAGCTATGCATAGTCGTGTTGGAGGTAGGGGAACAAACTAGATGATGCCATGAGGCTCAGCAGCCATGACACAATGTAAAACACCCCTACAGAGGGAAACCTGCAGTCGGAGCACATCCTTGACAAGGCATGGGAGAACCCAGATGCCCGAGAGACTTCACAGATATCCTAGTGACCAGACAGCTTGGTCGGCTGCACAGCAGAAATCCAGGGGAAACCAGGGTTCCTACCGCTGATGCTGGTAGAGCTACATGCTTCTTCACTGTGTGGTTTCCTCGCACAGCTGCTACAGTCTGCCACATGAACATCTCTGGCAAAAGCCATCTGTGAAGTAGCTCAAGACAGGCAGGCTGGGGAGGGAGGGCAAACCACGAGGCTGGGGAGAAGAGGGCTCCTTCTCCTGCTGGTGGCTGGTGCTCTCCGTGGGAGTTTTGGGAGATGAGGCTGCCTCACCCCCAGCCACTCCGTTCTCCTTCCAGGTATCTGTCGAACTGTCTGACACCCCATATCACATTCGGATTTCTCAAGCTCTTTCTGCACCGATTGAAGTAAATATGGAATTGGTGGAAAGCTTGAATTTTACTAGGATTTTATGTTTTCCCCAATAGAAGGGCAGTTTAACTCCCCCGAACAATAAAAACAGTGTTGTTATTGCTATCAGTACAGAATTCTTCTGCAGGTCTCCATGACGGGTCGATTTACTCGTGAAGGAGGAAATCAGCAGGAGAGTCATGGCACCTCCAAGGGCATACAGAAAACGGCTTCTGACTGTCCCTAACAGAGCACCCTTAGAAACAATGCCAGATAGGAGCCTTCTCCCAGCTAAAAGCAGCAAATGGCATTGCTAAGTATTAAAAGGGGTGCTTTTGTTAAACTTGATTTTTTCCAATAAAAAACAAGCTAAAGTTTCTACTCTGCCAATATAAGTATCTTTGCAGTGTTTATGCAAATCAAATAATATGCTCAAGCCTTTTAAAACATTACTTTTTTATTTAAAAACAAATTCATACTCTGGATTTTGTAGTTGTGGTGTGTAAGCGTGTATAGATTTTTCTGATTCTTTGAGGTGTTCAAACGGCGTTACTTTCAGGAAAACACTACATATATATTCAAGCCATTTTATACATAATTTAGTTTTACAAGGAAAGGATATAACACAGTATGAAGAATAAAAATTTAAATCATTTACAGAGCACCCAATGGTAAAATCATTAGCTTAAAATGACTTTATATTGTATTTTTGTTACAAGGTCTACTTATCAGCAATTATTCCCTCTAAGAAGAAAGAGCACCAGGAGAGAGAAGCAGCCCATTTCTAGGATAAAGTATTCCTTTAAAACTCAGCCAGACTAATTCAGCCATTCACTTTTGCCATTGAAATGAAATAAAAAGAGTTTTTCTCTGACTGCATGAACACTTCAGGGAAAAATTCTGATGCTGTGCTTTTTTGGTGATCAAATAGTTGCACGTAATGATGCTTCCATGTACTTTCTATCATTCACACAAATTAGTTCTGTTCTCCTAGGATTAAAGTTACCATTTTCTCGCTTGGGATTCAACCTATTTACTAACTGCAACCTACCTACTTCAGATTTGTCTTTGGGGTCTGTGGAGGAATAACATGATCGGTTCATCTACAGCTACACAGCACCTGCAAAAAGCAGCATGGTGTTTCTTTCTGAAGCAAGCGCGTTATGCAGTGAATGAATTCAGGCATTAACTTTCTTCCCTTCAACTACTGCACTCCACGTAGGCATAAAAGTAGCAGGAAGACAGACAGTGCCGTGCCAGTGTGTAAAATACCAAAATCATGTAACTTAACATCAGTAAAGTGATAGTTTCCTTCAAATATAACTGTACCCTGCTCATCTGAGAAGATTTACGTGTGTATTTTCACAGACTGTGAGGAAATTTACCGAACAAAGAATTACTTAGATCTGAAAGAGTAGGCAGCTATAGGCCTAAATGTGAAATTAGGATTATATGAACTATTTCTAAAAAGAAACAATGCATTGAATTGCTCCTTTTTTGCTTATAGAAACAGATTACTCAGCAAAGAGTGGGCTGATGTTAATATATGGGAATTCTTCGCTTTGCAAACAGCTTTCGTCTCTCTGCACTCTTTATGCAACAGAAAAGAGTATTTAGTACCACTCTGAGGGCCTAATTTATTTTTTTTCCCCAAAAGCTGCTTTTGTTGATACGTAATTATTGTTGTAAGGATGCTGAGTCATTGATTCCAACCCAATTTTCTTTTCCATTAGTTTTAATTTCATACAGTTAATAAAATGGTTCATCTTCTCAGTGGGGAAACAACTGGACTCAGACTGTGACCACACCACACTCGCGGGCTCCGTCGGCTTTGTGCTGGCTCAACAGGACGCCTTCTGCGAGCAGCTACAGCTACAAACCATCCACAACATCCAGCTAGTGCCCAGCAATCCAGCGTGCAAAGCGCTTTGTAAGGGGCTACACGTTACTTGTGGTCCACAGTCTGCGCTGATTACCAAGTTATCACCGGGTAGGTGAATCTTAACATACCAGTTGTGAATCCCTATCTCATTACGGTCACAGCTGTTTGAGAAACAATTCCTTCCTCATGCGATACTGAAGCAGCCACATTCATCCTAGGTGCTAGCGCTCATTTACGCCCAGCTGGTTTCAATTATAAGGGTGTTCCTGGGATTTAACCCAGCTCAAATACTGCATTGTGGTGGTAACCAACAAAGATTATTCTAAATATGACTTGGCAGTCAGTGGAATGAAGAATAGCGAGCATCGTGTCTGACTTGCTTTTGCTAATTACCAACATGAAGCAAAGGAAAGGATAAAATATTTACCATCTCTCAGAAGGAGAAGCCATTCCTCCTGCAACTGCAGGAGGCAACTGTGCAACAACCCAGCTGCTGTGCTCTGCAGCAGGGAGCCCATCATGCACCTACCGTCACCCAACAGGGATGGCTTGTGAACGGCAACGGCAACATCTATTACCAGTGTAACACCGTGGCGTGCTTACCCCAGCTGTATTCCAGCTGTGACTTTTCTATGGCAAGAGCTGCTATATTGTGAAGTGGGGATTATTAATATTTCACCCATTCGCCAATTATTCAGCTTTTAGAAGAATGCTCTGTGACCGAGGGGGGGTCCGCCCACGCTTGGAGACCTCTGCTCCCCGGGCAGGTGAAATGGCTGTAACAAACATTCCCCAACCCCAAGACCTGTAAGTAGAGGCCACAGAGTAGTCCCTCAGGGCAAGGTTTGCAGCCACTGCCTTGCTTGGGGCAAGTTTAAGGAGCGGTTTGGCAGTTCCCAGTAACTCATTCTGCTGCCAACACATGTAAACAGAAAATAAAAACTAGTACATGTAGCTATCAGGACAATGGGCTTTTTTTACATACAAGACTGGAAAAAGAGACAGAAAAATAGATGCAGTTCTTGCTTACATCTAACAACTGCCCATTCCTTGAATGCTTTAAGGGGTTCAGTCTGCACAGAGGCTCTGTGCCTTCCCTGTGACTCCACAAATTATGAATTACAGTATAAAAGCCCAAAGAAAACAGACGCTGGCCCTCCTTCAGCTCCAGTGATGTTCATCTCTCCCTATCCCTCCATACACGTAACTTTGGCATCCGGACCTGGATGCAGACACAAACACGCTGAATGCCTTCGGACGCAGCCACCTTGTGCATCTACTGGTGGTCTTGCCACTGTTTCAGTCCCACCTACCTGCGAGTATGTGAGTGATGGAAACACAGTCAATGGTTTTCCATGAAGATTCTATGATTCTATGATATGTGCATATACTTCCTTGTAGTTTGTCGTAACTGCCTTCCACAGCATCCCTGAGCATGATTAGTTATTTTTTACCCCAAAAGCCAAACTGGAACTATTAATACCACATACCAAGTACTACAAATACTAGAATTAGGTATGTCCTTGATCTCTGGTGTGTTACTAGGTTCCTGCTGGGACCACATATGATTCATTGCTCATACATATGACAGACCTGGCAGCAAGTCATTCCGTCTAGATGTAGCCCTGAAACCATTTGTTCCCCCGATGCCCTAAGCTTCCCCAATTTTATTGGAGTTGCCATGTCACGCAGACATTCGCAAAACCAGATCCAATCCTTCACATTCATAGCTTTCTTATTTTATTCCTGGCATATCACTAACTGGTTTTCTACTCAAATATTAGATTTTTCTCTCTCTTTTATTTTTTTTTAACTTGCTTTCAGGATGAAAGGCTTTTTTCCACAATGGCTGCAAAAACATGAGTGTTCACTCTAACAGCTCTGAGTGAGGTGGGAAAAGGGACAGAAACCCACCTGCCTGAACAACTTTATGTAAGTTCAGTCAGGAAAGGGAAAACCAATGCTATTTGAAGGGTGGTCCAACATCTGACTGGTTCATATGTAACATAAAACTTTCGTCTATATAAAAAATATTTTATATAATGATTTAAGTATTCTGTTAAAAAGGTACAAAAAAGGCACAGTAAAGTAAAAGGTTCATTCATTTACTCAGGTGCATTTGTTTAAACAAGAAATAGCCACAAGATTAACCCTTTCCCTATACCAAGCTGAAAAAGGACCCTTCTTTTATGAAGCAGGAGAAAGGCAAGTTTTGGACTAACAACTGTGACATCCAATTGACCAAAGCCACCTCTGGAATTCAGTGCTGGCACCCTTTATCCTTCAAGCCCACTTGTTCTCTGCTTTGCAGATGTTATACAAACACTCCTTTGCGAGTGCAGACACACGCACGTACCTTCTCAAACGTTCATTGAAAGAGCTAGATTTTAGCTAAAATTCATGTTACAAATTAAGAAACTCGGCCAAACATCATCTATAAGTTCTATCAGAAAAGCTGCTGCAGAAGGTTGTGAACGCCTCACGTTCACCTGAATGTGCTGATTTGGTACCAGTCAAAACCAGGAGAAAACAGTTTAATTTTGCTTTGGTGTTACTACTTGAGCTACCGCCCTGGGCTCTAATTCTGCCAACATAGAGCCATTTTATACATATGAATAATCACTCCAAGTTTAATGAAGCTCCTCACATCTCGATTAGCAATTGTTTTGGCTGGAAAAAGGCCCTGCCTATCAGCCCTGGAGGAGCCTGGAAACCGAAGAGTGATAATACTGGGAGGCTCACTTTGGGAAAGGCTGTGGTTTTCTGCTGATAGGACACAGAATCGCAAGACAAAAAAAAAAGGGGGGGGTGAGATCACAGCACCATGGCCCTCAGCAGGGCTGGGATTTAAACCCAGGTTTCTGGCCTTGTTCTCACCGATTCTAAACAGAAAGAGATTTCAGAAACCAGCATGTGAGATCAGATAGGACTTGGGGTCCATGTCGACTAGTCACAACATGTCTAGTGGCTTGTCTTCCTCACAAGCCAACACTGGAAACCCCACCTTATGTTTTTGTGTACAGAGAAAAATCAAAGCAACAATTTTGTTTGCAAGTGCAGTAGCTGTCAAATAAAAATATTTTAACTCATTTTGTTTTCCAACTGCTAGCAGTAGTGTTATGGGCAAATTACCTGCCAAATTAAATTTTAAGTCTGAGTTGTTTATCTATGTAGTACAAAGGAAGCCTCCTATGTAAGGAAATGAGCATTACTAATACAGCACTTCAAACTCCAACTTCTTCCTTCCATCTCACACTTGTCTCCAACGCCTATCCTTCCGCAGGTGGTGAATGCATTGGCATCAGCTTTACTTGGTCAGTATGACTGTCTCATATAGATAATGACAGATCTATAGCTTGTATTTTGTCCATAATGGAAAATTTATTTCTGACATCTCAAACAAGATTCTACTGAGAAGTAAGGATGCTTTTATGCAGCAGGACTTACATCTTCTACAATGGAGTAGAAAACACTCTCCTGCTGAGACACTGAAACAATCCCAAACTGTGGCAATCTTTAATTGCTAAATACAAGTAAAACCTACAGTGACTAGCTACAGCATTTTCAAAACTCAATATAATAGTCATGTAGTTATTCTGCACTTCTCTTGCATTTATCGCCTGTTGAGGAAGCAATTTCTGTCTTAAGCTCCGACTTACGTTTCCAGTCTATTTCAACTCCTTGTTCACTGTAGTTTAATCCTGCTTCAGGAGGTGTCAATTTTCCACAAAAATAACTTTGCTGGCAACCATTATGATTGTGAATTCACTGGACGCCGGCAGAGTTAAAGAAGACATGGTGTGGTCCATGCAGCAGAAAACAAACCATATATAGAAACCCAAACAAAAAGTACAAGCCTAGGAACTAATCCTCATAATTCTACTGGACTTTTAAAATCTTGAATTTAGTAGAAATACCGATTTCACAGCATAATGTCATTACTGCCACAGCACCCCTTCCTCCCCTCCGCTCACGGTTCACAGCTTCACGGGCAATCATCACCTGCCTCTCACCCTGCCTGAAGAACGGCTTGACTGTCCAAGACCTTGCTTCTTATTTCCAGCTCTGTCAGTAGGCCCAAGTGCCTCCCACGAGCCGCCCTGATAAAGCTGTGCATGCCTGCTGGTGGGGCAGAGTCTGTAACGCCAGGATCTCCCTGAGCTGGACGGGTGTGTGGGAGCAGGTCCATGCCTACCTAACCTTAGCAGACCCCCTCCATTTTCCCCCACCTGAGTCACCCTTCTGCCACATTGCAGCTGGAACTGTTTCTTGGAATGGAAGCGTCGGACTCATCCGACCCTGCCTGGAGGTCTGTGCTGGGATTTTCACTGCTGTCTGCTCCCTCATGACTGGGACTATCGTCCCTGCCACACGTGGAAGAGGGGGGTGGGAAATGAGCACAAACAGAAAGCCTTGCAGAAAGGACCCTGTCCAAAGCAATGAGAGAAACCCAGAGGATATTAGAGAAACAGAAAGGAAAGGCATGGACATGTGTTGTCCCCTACTGCTCTTCGCTTGGGACCTTCCACCTCCCCCGTCAGTCTTCCTCTGTTTGGTGGGAGGGACACGAAAGGGAAGCGTACCCTTGCAAGGCTTATTTTAGTTCTCTCTGCATGGGCAATCGCCCCAACAGTTGGGTCACGTTTTCTCCTTTTTCCAGAGCCAGAGCTGCCGCTGTGCCCTCACACATCTGCGTGCTGCAAGCCCAAGGCTGCTCTGTCACTCACTCGTGAAGGCCACATGCCTGGCCAGGCTCCCGTGGCCAAAGCGCACCCAGCTCTCCCCCTCAGCGCCTGCTCCTGTCTGGAGAGGCAGCAGCCAGCCAAGGTGCTCACAGAGGATACACAGACACGTCTAAGCTGGAGGACCAGTGCTGTCACCAGGGTGATGTAAACTGCCTACTGTAATTAATTTTACTGTATGTTTTCTCCATAAGACTCTGATCGGGTTCAAGAAGACCTGAAGTGGTTGTGCTGCCCACACGTTGTATGTGCTGCTCCTGAAAAGGCACAAGCACTGCAGCGTCCAGCTCAGTTCTCTGACCGACACAGGCAGAAATTATCTTCCCAAAACAATGCCGTTATTTAGACTGCAAGGTCTCCGAAGGAGACAGAAGGTGGTTTTCTCAGTGTTTTAGTTTTATGGTATAGTTTTACCATCATAATTGGGGTGTTCAGGAGACAGTTTTGTAGTAATATGAAAATATCTTAAATTCTACAGATTCCCGAGGGGAAGGAGAGTATGCAATAAAATTCCAATAATGACAACAGAAAAGTGTCTCTGCCCACAGTGGTCAAGAATACCTCACTAAAACCAGCTAATAGTTGCACTGTCTAATATAAATACAATGCTTTTAACACAAGCGTTATTTAGTATCTGAAGGTTAGACAGTATTAAAATCTGTTTATGAAGAACAATTAATGCTCTTGAATGCACACAGTTCTATACCAAAAGAGTTTTGTGAAGCTCAGAAAAAGACAAATAGACTCAATTATTTATATTTTTAAATTATGTTAAATCACATTTGCTCTTCAAAATTACCTCTGTTTTTCATAATGTTGTCTATACACGAAAGTTCCTTTAACTCAATGGCTGCTTTTGTTGTAGGAAAAACTCGACACTTGTAGCCTGGCTTCTCCAATATGTTTCAAATTAGAGGCTAAGGTTGGTTTCATGTTGATAGCTGAGACTTCAAATTTCACAATTTAATTCGCCCCCACAAAACAACATTAGAATGCTACACTTTTTTCTTTTTAAATTCAATGTTACAGGCTTTCCAATCCTTAAAGGGTAGACCTCTGTTTAAGCTAGAATAATTTCTGGACTTGCACAGTAAGCAAATGTCAAAATCACAAGTCTCTGGGAGATCTGACTATCGATCTATCCAGCGGTGTTTCTACTGAATCTAACACTTCAAGAAAAGTGCCCTTGATTCTTCTCCTACTTAACCGTTGGCTCGCTATATGGTTCTTTAAACCTTCCAATGCTTTACCATTTGCCATATCCTCTTTGCTGGGAAGCTCAGTCTGGCTGTGATCCAGTGCCTTCAAAACCAAGCAGGCCTTTTTCTTCTTACTGCCAGTAAAATCCTGGGAAATCCTAGGCAAATGCATTTCATTTGAGTATTTTTTGTTATTATTATTAAATGAATATGAAGAAGGAGGGAGTGACCCAAGCAAAAAAGAATGACCCAGAAAGGGAATGAGCCAGGAAATGACCCAGAGAAAAGAAAGTATTTTGGCTTTCTTCCTCAGGGTAGCAGTTGGTTTCCTCAAATGACATTTTTTAAATTTTATTTGAAAGTATAAAAAAAATGCTGATGAACATTACAATAGAAGTAAGCTTGGCTCTTGGTAGAGAAACATTATGACTTAGAGCCAAGGACATTTATTTTTCACATTTGAACTATTTTTTGAACAGCATTTCCTGGCTCAATGTCACTGCACCACAGATAGATATGATAGCAGATAAGTGTATGAGATTTTAGATCAACAAGAACATTTCTTTTACAATGAATGCATTTGTAGTCAGAGCTCAAAAGTGGTTTATTTCTGCTATGCATGAAAGATGTTGTATTCACGCTGTTTTAATAATACACTTTTCCTTTTAAAACGGAATGTAATTCATATGCTCTGACACTGCAGCTGCAATTCGATAGTTGGATTTACTAACCAGGTGGATTTACAGTAACAAACTCTTCAATTCTCTTTCCCTCTCTAGCTCACCTTTCTGCCACCTTGATTTATTTCTGTTTCACAGCTGCGCCTACCAAATGATTCTTACTCTCACTCCACACTTTTCCACCTCTTCTTGCAGCTGATCCAAACTAAAACACAATTTTTCTGGGAATGTGAAATTAAAGAATTCTCACAGCAAGAATACAATGTCCAGAACTGAAGGAAAAAAACTGCCTGGGAAAAAAAAGATACCTGAAGGCTAGAGGTTCAAATTCAGGAAAGTTAAAAAATTCTCAGTTTAGATTCCACTATCAGTAGTCACTACAGCACACTAATAACTCTCCCACAGATCCTAATTGCTTTAGTTACATATAGTCCCGAGCCCCAAATATCCCACTCTCAAAATTGGTATTGCTGCTGTTAAAACTGGCACCAGAAAACCTTAGTAGCACAAATATGATCCAGAATACAAACCAATCCAAATAAATAATGAAAACCAGATCAAAACAAAGCAGAGAACAAGCAAACACTGAAGACCAACAAAATGAAATTAATAGGTAAAATAATGAAGAAAACTGAGGGAGTCTGCTCTCAGCTCCTTGCCCTGTAAGACCTCTCCACAGCCGTGCAGATGTGAAGGAGACCTGGGTGCAGGCACAGGGCATGCTTGAACTCCGTGGGCTTGTTCAGCCCTGTGCCCCATCCAGCCGAGAGCTTCCTCTCCATAGTGTTCACAGGGACTCAAGAAGACCGAGCCCACTCTGGAATTGTAGCCCTGTGTTTACACGTTAATTACTGAAAAGTTACTTAACTTTGAGCCATATCCTAATGTAACGAGGTCGGGCATTTTTAAGTCTCTTGGAGAGGGAGCTGAAGGCAAACGGTCTGGCTTTACTTCTGAGTAGCCCTGTCACTGCGTCTTTCTTTATAGGTGCTCTAGACATTACCCGTCAAAGACAGGCTCTGACTGACCAGTAAAATGTGCAAATTCCAATTACAGGGACTCTGCACTTCCAGTGCAGCCCAGCTGCCAACCACACAGAGATTTGCAGCGATAACAATTACGCTTAAAAGCATCACTACACGTTTGAATGCATTTACACATTCTCCTTTTACTTTCTATTTATTATTAATGGCAACTCAACTAATATCAAGACCCCAGCGTGTTCGGCACTGTAGGTGTACAGAAGGACAGCAAGTTCTTGCTCTGAGGATTTTACAGTCTAATTATAAATGACAGCAGATGGAGGGTGAACATTATGAGCTGTTCTGCTTTTCATCAGGAAATTTAACTCAGGTAACAATTTTTAACCAGATAGTAACAATTACACATAAATCACGTACTACAGGCATATCCTACTCAATCTTATACGCTGTGGTGACAGTGGCCAGTTCCAAGATAGATAACCAGGTCCCAGCAGATTTAGGGAGATTTTTAAGGAAGTGAAGTAAAAGGGAAATTTAGCTTCGTTCAAGTAAGTCACACTCACGCTTACACCTAAGCGTGTATTTAAATCAAAGTCTATTCACCAAAGAACTTAATACATAAGCCCAACACAAGCATCTGATGGCATTTTGCACTTCCTCACATTTTTAGGTGTCATTCTTAAGTCCACCATTCTGAAGTCCATTAGCTGCCTATATAACTTCATATTAATCCAGATGGGACATCATAAAAGTTACAGCTGACTGTTATAGATCTCCACAAAAAAGGATTTTGAAGCCGTAACTGATAAAGTGGTCCACATGAGGACTATACTGGCCATTTACCAGGAAGCTGTGGTGTTACCTGTTTTATACACGCTCATCCTTGCTGTGGTGGCACAGTCTGCAGACCCGCGTAAGAGGCACCAGGCTCTGTGCAGCTGGGTATGACCTGTACGCTGCCATCTGAGGACCCCCTGAACAGCCATCACGTAGGAAAGCACCGGGGACTGGGCTGGAGATAATAATAGTATTTTGGGGAACAGTTCCCATTTAGGGGAACAGAAGCCCAAACATTAGGGAATAGGCTGCGACAATACAGAGGCCCTGCGGCTGTAGATTCAGACGTGGGCCTAAGTGAACAAGGACCCTTGTATCTCCTAGGTTGCAGCTGAGCTTTGCTTCCTAGGTGGCAAACACAGCTCTCATCTCATTGAGATGACTGGAGCAGCATGTCTGCATTCAGCCCTCTTGGAGGCCATACCGCGGTACTGAAGAGCACTAGAGACTTATGAGCTGTCCTTTATATATAAAAGGCTAATGTCATGCTGAGACTTCGTCTGCATTTCCTACTGCTTCCTCCAAATCAAGAAGATTTGGACTTTGACTCTGCAGACTGTCGTATAGGACCGGAGGCTCGCAGACGGCTTCCCAGGGCCCTAGGAGGGCCTCTTGCACAGAACTTTGTGCTTGCCCTTGTTTGCAAACAGCAACCAACCCACGAGTGCAGGAGGTGCCAAGCACCACATGATTCACTGAAGCCAACTGGTATCACAGGGGACTCACCACCCCTCAAGGACAAGAACTGAATTTGCTAATGTGAGGTACAGAATCACAGGCGTCACTTCCCGGATTTGACAGAAAATGGATATGTAAAGTTCAGATTCCCACAAGTGCATGCAGCTGTTATAGGAAGCCAGAAGCACCTAGCAAGCTACTGATTACCAGCCACGTCCATGTAGAAGAAGGGTTATTTATTGCACCACACTGTGGGAATGACTACATCAGCTAAGAGTCCTGGGCTTAAGATTCATTTTGTTCCCGCTAGTAAATTCACAAACAACTCGTAGAACAGGAGCAAAGGTCTTTATGGCTCCCTAATTTCCAAGGCCTCCCCAGGCTACCTTTGCCCACTTTCCACAGTTAAGACACCTAAGCCTACTCTGACCCTTCCCTATGCAATGAGGGCGCTATATGTCAGATGTTGCCAGGAGAGATTTCTTCCTCCAGAAGCACAGCTACAACACATCTATGCCAGCTACGGATACTGCAAGGACCAAATTCTTTTTGGTTTTCACTCTCTAACGCTCTCAGATACATGAAGGTTCACACAGGAAGATCTGCGGATCAGCCCAGAAGTCCCTGTCAACATGTGTCCTTCCTCCCACACTGCAGAATCCAGTGGAGGAGAACCCAGTGTTCATGCACGCTGAAGCGCTCCAGCTTCCCGCGCTCAGCCCACCACAAGCATGGAGGCATTCACACTCAGGCTTCTAGTCTTGAAGCGCAGACGAGGAGTCGAGTTATTGTTCTGGAGTAATAGTACAAACAGGGGATACACTTCACAGCACAAAGGGGTCAGAAAACCATTTTGCTACTGAGAAAAAAAAAAAAAGATGACAACTTACAGCAGAATTGGACAATTAGTCTTTTAGGATTCAGTCTAGTCAAAAATAGCCTTTGTGCCCAGTAGAGGTTCTGCAACCTTCTTTACTCCATAGCCACAAAAAATGATAACTCAGGGAAAAACACATCTTATTTCAGACCTCCCCTATCTATCAAGCAAAGTCCTTGACAGAAGAACTCTTGTCCCAGCCAGACTCACAAGAACAATGTACAGGCACTGCAGAAACTCTGAATGTCTGTGAGTATCCTGATGATCTTCCCTCAGAGAAACCATCACGCATCAGCTAAAGAAGAAATTTGAGAAGGAGACGGATGAAAGTCCAGATTACACTCCTTCCTAGGTATCATGCAGAGAAAAAAAAGTTTAAACCCTTGAAAGATATAATAATAATTTGAATTATAGGTCCCTCCTCCCAGGTAATACCAGGGTTAGACAAGTGATACAGAAAACAGAAACAGAAGATCTGAGACTGTCTTGAGGCTTTCCTACAGTAAATTTATGGTAAATTCTGAAAAAACCCTCAAGCCATCCTTAAATCTTCTATTCTGTTCTTCAAATGATTTCAAGTATTCTAGCAGGCCAAGGGAGAGGGCAGTGAGTACATGGAGGTTGGTGACACCAAACAAAATTGGCTGCACAGCAAATAAGCTCCAGAAGCAGAGGGTGAAATCTCAGACATTTCACTTGTGAACTAGATTTTCTGGGAAGCTCCCGCCTCTGCTGTAACACACAAGCCAGCTTGTGGCAGCCCAGCTCATCACCAGGACTGATCTGGAGGCAGTGTAACTTCACTTTAGCAGCTGTGAGCTAAGAGGGATTTCTCACCAAAACCATAAAGCAGAGCTGCACAGTAGGACCTGGTGATGCAGATTAAGGAAGCCACAAGTGGCTTCTTGTTGCCCTGCACCCTCCACTACATCAGCTAGAAGCTGGCAAAAAACCTTCCCCTCCGGCTTTCACAGGCTTTCAGCGTACTCCAAGTAGGGGAAGGGCACCTTGGCTTGCAGTATCACATGCCTGGCCTCTTCTCTCTTCTCACGCAGGTAATGAGGCTTCTAAAGGACTACCAGTGGCGAGTCAGGGCTAACAGCATAAGCTGTATAACAGTGGAAGAATTTGGACATGAGATGTCTGTCGCATTCAGAATCCTGAATGATTCCTTCGAGTTCCAGTGTGAATTCAACAGATGATACAACAGTTCTGAAAAGCAGCCCAAGACACACAATACCCCATATGAATGGCCTTAGTATCGGACACACCTCCACCTAGCCCAGGAAACGGCTATCAAGGCACACAGTGCTGGCAACGCAATAAAGGTTTTCCTTAATATGTGGGCTGATTTCACAGGAATATTAAGGAACAAAGGAAAAACAAATACATACACACATTCATGCACAGCTGGAAAATATGATGAGTTTATTCCTGCAAAGTGAAGAAAGTGTCAGATCTTGTCAGTGACTTCATACTCACTGTGGAGCACAGAATATTTAATTTCTACATCCTAGTCCAACAAAGTTGCTCTGATTTTCAGGGAGTTTGGCTTTTACAATTGGACAGACGTGATTATGAATGATTTGCATGAGGGACTTTCCCAGGCATGCTTTATAAGCTCACTAAGACTTCTGAAATTGTGTCAGTCTTTTCTGTCTCACAGTAAAACTTTAAGATTTCTTTCCCAGGGACTTGGAACTGTGTGCACAGTATTTTGCTATTAAGTGAAAACCTTTTCTATAAAAAACATGCCAAAATCAGAGTATCTGTATCCCTGTATCTTCTCCTTTCTCATCTTTCTAGTGTCTTTCTCCCATAGTTTTAATATTGTAAGTTCTGCAAACAACTATTCTTTGGGCAAAAATTAGGAAATGTTCTTTCCAGGCATTTAGCACTGAATCTTTATCTGTGTCTATGAGCCCACTGAGAGTTTCACATAAATTCCAATTGCTTTTCCACTCCACTCTTTTTTCCATTCTTGAAGACGGCTGTTGCATAAAGGACTGTAGGATTCTATTTTATTTTATTTTTTAATTTTTATTTTTCTGCTATATAAATTATCTATCTGGTACTCTTTTCCTTTCAATGATTTACTTTCCTGTTAAGGAGGGGGAAGGAAAAAGCAAGTTTCAAACATGCAAGTAAACACCTAGATAACTGCAGGAATAGTCCAGTAACTACGCACCACAAGATGGAAATCAGAAATAAAAAGAAGAGTATGCAGATAATAAAAACTGTCTCTTGTTAGACACATCAGGAGACTGCTGTGACCTCAGACCTGTGGTCGCAGAAGCCAAAATCAGTTAAAACCTGCAAAGAACATTGCAGATTCTATTTGAGATTTGCACTGCGATCCCCACATTAGAAACTTTGCTATTATTTTCATTCTTGATTGATGTTTGAATGTTTAACTTAATTTTGGCTTTTGCTTTTTTTTTAAATGAACATTAACTAATGGTTTCATTACAGTCTTAAGGATGGCTTTGTTTCATGTGCAAAGCAAACATTTAGTGAAGGGTACGATTAAAGCCAAACAAGTAAATGTTTTACAGAGATAGCTTAGAAGCTAAAGCACAACAAAACAAGTACTTATTTAAATGCTGAAAATCTAACTTGCACGCATAGATGCCTGTCTTGACTCCCCCATTTTCTTTTTTTTTTTTGTTTTATGCTTTTGCTTGCAATTTTATTCAAAACCACAAAGAAATATATTGGGAGCAAAGCACTGTTTTCAGCCCCAAAACAAGTTCTGGTGCCCAGTTTTTCAAGAGGATGTTGCTAGCAGCGAGCAGGCTAAACACAGTTTACTCAAACTGCCTTCAGCAAGTGCAGCAGAGTGTAAAAAAGGGGTAAGGGGAAAAATCTACATCTTAGACTCTTAGCAACTGCTGAAACAGCAGAGCATACTTTTACCTCAAGTGTTTATGCAATTCACCAGGAAGTAAATAGAAATTACGACCTCTCAAATGGACATTTATGCCAGACATCAAGCTATCAGAGGAGGCAAGATTTCTAATCCACTTCGTAGAGGAGTATGCAGTCGTTGTTCGAGGTGCAAAGCCATGGAGCCAAATTACGGAGAGATGCAGCAGATCTGGACTCTTCTCTGGCTCTTTTGGTCTGCCCCAAAGCAGGGGACGTTTTGCCAGCGCAGCACATCCCACAGCATGGGGTACATCTCCAGAGCCTGGCACTCAGCCCCAGGGAGGGGGCGAGGGGCTGGCAGGGTTTTGCAGCGGGAACGCTCCCGGCACCAGGTGGTGGCTGAGCGCAGGCCAGGTACCAACCCCGAGCCCAGCCATCTGCGCGGTGAAGATACGCCCATTGTGCGGGAGCAGCGACCCGGGCGTGATCTTTCTCTGTAGGAAAACTACCCTCAAGATAAAAGGGTGGTTTTCTGCTAAACAGGGAAAGTAATCACTGGGAGCAAAACCGTACAGAGCTATTGGCAGCGCTTTTAAATCTAGGGGGTTTTCCTCTCTCCTCCAAAAAGTTTCCAAAAATCCTCGCTGTTCCTATGTGTAAGTGATAGTTTATGGAGAGGAGAGAAAACACAGGACAGGCAGTAAATCAGCCTACTAACTGATCCAGAGTCCATTACCAAATGTTTTTCATTACAAGTATGGCTTCACTAATTTCTGCAATGCATTGTAAGCTATTTCTGGAAGCTTTAAAAATGCATGATGTTTCTGCATTTTAATACTTAACAGTATAGTTATTTCAGTTTATTAAACAAAAAAAGGGAGAATCTGCTTAACTGCAACTGGTTTTCATGTCACAAAAGGACTAAGCCAGTGCAAAAGCAGCCAATCAGAACCCTATTTAAGTCCACCATGAAGAAAACCTTTCCAACCTCTTACACCAATTAGGATAATCTGGGTCTTTTGATGTTAAAATGCCCAAGAATCATATGGAAATCATAAAAAGCACAGTATTTAAAACAGATTCAGAATGCAGATAAAATCATTTTTCCTTCTGAACATTTCCACCAGAGCTGGGGGCACCATCAGCTAACAAATTCTTTGTAAAGCTTATGTCACTTGTACTGTAGTGTTTGCTTTCGGCCAGCAGAGATGAGGGAGGCCGTCTCTGAAAGTAGCTGCTCGTAAAACAATCGAGCACCTGGGAGGCAAAGCTGGGACGCAGGCTGGAGCTGGGCCGGGCAGGCACCGGGGCGAGCGGCAAGTCCAGCCCCAGGCCCTGTACGCAAGCTGCTCCCAACCAGGGGAAAGGAGACCGAACAACTACGCAACGCAATCCACTGGCCAGCTTCTGGAGTCTCAGCCCTGGGACGCTTTGGTGGGCTTTGTAGCAACTTCCCTAACTGAGTGGCATCCTTCATGGACATAAACAGAAGGTACAGGCATTGAAATAACACGCTTGAATCTGTGCAGTGAGTTATCTTTAGCTGAAAAGCACTTAAGCCTTGCATTTCTTCTTTATATTGGACTATTTCTGAAGTATCCAAATTTCTTTAAGTGTGCTGCTTCCAAGGAAACTCGGGGCAAGAATTCTGTTTGCTTTGACAATTCAAAAAAAAGACCATGGGCAGGAAAGCGAGGGATGTTTTGCTGGATGCCGAATTGCAGAGCTGGAGGGATGTTTCATTTTCTTTAAATAAAATTCTGATCAACAGTATTTTCCTATGAAATCTGACACAGCAACAAACCTTTGCCAAAACCATAGACCTATATATGGAGAGAGAGAAGGTAATTTTACGATGTTCTTCCAGACCATAACATAGTGTTTTCGGTAATGGGAGAGGTTAAACACACCTTCTTGTGCAATACAAAGCATCGATACAGCCTCCTTATGGAACTAGTTACACACTCCTACTACATGTACGTAAGATGTTGTACAACACGGTTCCCTAGAGGCAAGGGGACGAAGAGGTAAAAAGACTGGGGCGGGGGGGGCACACACACCGCTCAAGAACCTTACATTGGCATTTGAATAAATTGAAAAGTAAGCAAAACTGTTCGTGTTTATACAAGCAACTTGACTGTACTCTAACAGAGGACAAGGGTATGAAACTATGTCCTTATAAAGTAACGCTCATCTTTTACTTATCTAACAAAGAGAAACACAGGAGAGGGTCAGAGGCTGCTGTAAGAAAAATATCCAAGTGTTAAGGCCAGAGAAATGGAAAACAAAGTTTAACAGAAATTGGAGTATTTGCAGATAGAGCACAAAAAAAACGTTAAATGTTGCTTATTTTTCTACAAAAATAAACACTGAATATTGTTGTCAATGGTATACACACTTCTGTAAGAACCTGATATTTAAACCGTCAGTTTGACAACTGATAAAAATGATATTAAATAAGGATTAGTGTTACAGTTCTAGCACAGCTATAAAAAGAAAATTGGTGGTAATGTTACATATGAATGTGAAACCAGCCTTTCTAACTAATTGTCATGATTTTCAGTTACGTGTTATGAAATTCTCACACAGATTTCGAATTTTCTTTTATGTCTTATGGTAATACTAGAACTATAATTAATATTAATTACAACTTCCATAATTTCACAGTGCCTGAATGGCTTGCTATTCCTAGTATTTGCAGGAAACAAGCCGTGCAGTTCCTGAAACAAATATTATTCCTTATTAGTTTTGCAGCTGAATAATATTCAGGCTGTAACAGAATCCTCCTAGGACCGAAAAGTACTCTTGTGCATACGGATACACGCACAAAAACAACAACTAAAAGCTAAAAGCAAACTTGCCGAGAACTTCTGGGTCAGCTTTTGACATCACCCATAGGAATGAAATCAGACACCAACCAATCCGGCACCATGAGGCTGGCAGCACAAAATAAACAAAAGCTGGGCCCAGGGCTCGACAATGAGGGAGGGAAGTGGAAGAGACTATTGTTCCAAAAGCTTTTAAATGATGTTGCTTTATTTATTTCTTTTGACAATGCCTGAACTGAATCTTTAAAAAGGGAAAGGACCCTCCCCCCCGGGATCTGTTAAAATAGAGCTGGGGGGTTTCTTTTCCCTGTTGCTATTTGTTCTCTTTAACAATGTTTTGCGAGCCCTGTAAAGCGAACAGCACTGTCCCGGCGCGGCGTGTGGGAAGGCAGCCTTCTTCCCAGCATCTCCACAGAGGCTCAGCACCGACACTTGGTGCCAGATTTTCTGAAAAGCTGGGCAGGCTGGGTGCTAAGCTCTTTTCAAAATCCAACCCTTATTTAGGTGCCTTCCAGGAAGCTGAGGTCTTTAGAAATCTGGCACCGAGCGTAGACACTGGGCGCTTCGGGAAGCTGAGGCAAGAACTGCGCGATGAAACCACTTATCTGTGTGCTCTCCCCAGAAGAAAAGTGTCAGCTCTTTTGGTCTTTTTTGCACTGCGCGTTGCTGAACCTGCCCAAGCCGAAACTCCTGCGTGAGACCGCACTTACTCACATGAGCAGGCTGAGGAGGACAATACCCCGCGCAGCATCATAGCTGCGGCTAGCGCGCAGCCGATGATTCACTTCTTGGACACTCTAACCTGTCACTGAACTCAAAAGATTTAGGATTAGGCCCAGAGTTCACTAAAAGCACACATGGTGTGTTTTTTCAAAGTTCAGCTCAGCTGAACAAAGCTAGCTGAATGACTTCAATCCTCTCAGTGCTTCCCCAAGGAAAAAAAAAAGCAACATATGTCTGCAGTTTGGGCCGGACTCACTGTCCCTTTCCCATTTCTATCCATGCCGCATAGTCAAGTGTATAGGGACAAGTAAATGCATTCCAGAAGTAAAAGATAAGCGCATGGATCCTGGTAAAGAGTACTACAGGTAAAGAGTATCAGTCATCCTTACACCTTTAATAAAATAGACCTTTTTTACTCTTGCCAAGAAAATTAGTCCTAAGGTGCACACAAATAATTACATATTGTGGAACAGTAAATTATTACAAATGCCATAGAATTCAAGCAGCCCCAAGTCTGGGCCAGATTTTCAAATGTTTTGCAGATGTTTATGGTTTGCTGCAAAACTTTTGTCAAGTTACCCACACAACACAGCATTTACTGAATGATTTTGGCACATGGTAATTCATTTTCCTTGCGCAGGTGTTGCATTCCAGAAATATTTTGTCTTCTTATGGAAGACTGCTGGAATTCTACTTAAAAAAAAATCATCATGAAAGAAACCAGATCCTCTCATCTGGGAGGGAAAAAAACGCCCCCCAAAATTCAGTTCACTCGCCTTTTCTTTCTTTTCAGGTAAAAAAAATCCAAAACCTTACAGGTAAAAAATCCATTCAAAATATTTTACAGACATCTGGCATTTTTGCAAAACTCACAAACTGGAAAGCACAGTCCACTACAGGGTGAAGCCTCAGTTGCCTCCGATAAAGATACTGGGGTATCAGTTGCTAATTTTACTTACTGGAAGCTCACGCTTGGTGGGACTAGTAGGGCCTAACCCTCGATTGCAGTGCGGAGTCACAGAAGGAGACTTTGTCCAGCAGGCCCCAGGCAGAGCCGCAGCCGGCGCAGGCAGCGTCAGCATCCCCACGTGCATCCCTCACCGTCCCCCTCAACCCCACCACAAAGGCACCACATGCATCCGCAATGCTCCCTTTTGTCGTGAGCTTTTATTCCACACTGCGTGGGGCAGGAAGCAAAACACAAAACGGGGTTGTGCGGCACATCGGACCTTTCCTTAACTGATAAGTTGCCTGGAGGCGAAGCGAAATGAAACCCTTGGGATTTAACAACTTTCCCTTTTAAGCATATGGAAATTAAACATTAAGCCTAAAAAATTTTCCAGGAGCAGATATGAATCCAGATATAATATCACTTTGTAGATATGGAAAAATACAACCAGCTATCTTAGACTTCCTAGACATGCAAGCCACTAAGTTTTCCTTCAGGGTAGGAAAGCAAAGATGAAAATGCCAAAGGACTGTTAACCTTTAGAGACACATTTTAAGAGATAACATGACTGAACACAGATAAATTGGAATTAAATTTAATCAACCTCCCACTCCCTAGCTACACTATCAGAGGAGAAAAATCTACAATTAGGAAAGAAACAGAAGGAAATTCAGACATCTTAAGCTGAGCAAGCTCCCATCTCCACTGTGACACTTCCCTGATGATACTAAATACTGCAATTCCCACATGCTGTATTACAGACTTGCTGTTTTAACAGTCCTCTTATGACTAATCAGTGGAAGGGAATATTTAAATAATGTTTTGGAGTGCATATTATCTAGATTTGGCGGTTGTTCTCTCATTTAGAGCAAAATGAATCTAAATTTACAATTTAAATACTTCGCATCAAATCCTTAAATCACCTTTCTTTTTCTGTGAATGGAGGTGTTAACATCTATGTGGTAGCTATGACCCACTAATTCATGTGCTCCAATATAGTGGCTAAGAATATATAATCCTTTAATCTTTTGTTCTGTGACTCCACCTCCAACTCCCTGGCACTAATTTACGAACACAGACCATGATGCTTCTAATGAGCAAAACATTAAAGTAAGATTGACTGCCACAGTCAGCAATCTGTTGCCAAAAATGTCATGAAACTTAGATACGTGTGAAGTTACCAGCAACAGGAATCTTAATTTTTAAGTGACAGATAAGGAGTGTTCCAGTATAAATATAAAAGCCTGTATATAAAAGAAGTTTAAATATATGTTATTAAAATACAGATCTTTCCATTGAGTGCATTTTTTCTCTTTCTAAATAAAACCATTAAGTTATGATAACCTATACTACCTTTTGTCTTATTCTAAACCTTTTGAAAAATGTTACCGTGATTTTATGTTATATTGAAGCAGTATGTGTGCCATTATTCCATCTGTTAATTTTTCTGGAGAAAAACAAACCATTGTATGGATAGCTTTCACTGCATAGGCATCGAAAACAATTTGTTGAAGCTTTACCCTGTTTTTTTCCAACAGTATTTTTTTCTGCAACAGTTACATCAACAGTTTTCTTCATTTTCAGCTAGCTCAGTTTATAATTAGTTCATTGTAAGTTAGGAAAACTATTAGGAATTCAGAAAGCAGGAAAGTTAGCTTTCCTCTTTCCATTCATGAATAAAATTGAGATGTGCAATGATAGACTACTTAAGTAGTTCAAAAAACTTGAAGTACTTGGTGTTCAGAAACAATCAGCACAATGCACTAGCTGTAGATTAATATTAGATTTGCGTAACAGATCAGTTTTAAAAGCACATGTTCCAATATAAATTTTTGCCTTGTATGCCAGAACATCACACAGTTAAACCTCTCAAGCAGTCTTGAAATGTCACTTTTGTGTATTTTAATTGAATTCAAACTACAACATTTGGCTACGCATGAATCACATGAGATTAAAAAGATCTATTATTTCTATTAAGAAATGTGATTCACCATGTTCTAGCATAAGAAGAATGTAAAAATCTAGAACATGAGTAAAAGTATGTAAGCGGTACACATGTATTTAGAGAAAGCAAATTGTGTACAACAAACAGCTCTGATTCACAAATGATATTGACCAATAAAATTAAGCCTTTGTTTCGAAAAGTAACTGGAAAGCAAAAATGCAAAACAAGATTACACTTAATTATTTAAATCAAAGTGCTCTGCTTGTTGATTTAAATTGTGATTACAATCAGGGATTTAAATTAATCCACTCTGGATTGCATAAACATCACCTTAATAAGAGGGAGCAGGAGCTTCATCACCCAAGAAGTCATTCAGGAAAAGTATTGTGATGGAGCGCAAAGAAAGACTGAGGGAGTTCATTAATGGATATCCCTCGGCTGCCCAAACTCTCCTCTTTCTCCCAGAGAGAGAAAGCAAATGCCTGAGTGGGAGGAAGTGTTTACAGGAGTGTGCATGCATAAAAACATGCACCAATACTATGAGGTAAAATAATGACAGAAATTTTTCATTAAAAGTAGGATTTCTCTCCTCAAACCTAAATAAAGTAGATTACTCATGCCTTCCAATTATTCTTACTTGTTTATTACTGTGGTCCCTAGTATAGTCTGTGTTCATACTTTTCCCCGTTAGCAGGAACATGGAGCATACTCCCTCTTTATCCGATACTGGCATTAGTTAACGTGTCATTTAAATAGAAAGCAATACTACATGTTATACTGAAACGGATTTAGCTCTACACTGAGATACTCACACCCAACTCCTCTTCCAGCTTCTACCAAATCCCTAACTCTACATTTCTTCCTAGATAGCGGGGAGGTGAGTGGCACAAACCAAGCAGTACAAGGTACTGTTGAAGGAGGTCTACTCCAACTTAGCTAAAAGCCCAGTGCATTGCCAAGGTGATCAAAATACCAGTATAATGACAATGGGGCATCAACTAAGGTACTTGACAACGCAACCTACAGCGTATTTACTCCAACGGCACTTTAATACCTTATATGAGAACATTCTCTCAAGTAATATGATTTCTTTTTCAGCAGAGGTCCAATTACAATTAAAATAAACAAAAGCTGGTAAGCCTTTCTTCTTTCTGCTTCGCAGCTTGATTGTGAAGGACAAACTTCTCTGGTTGAGCCCACTTCTAATAGGAACTACTTTTCTTTTTTGATTTTACAAGAAAGTGTTTTACAATCCAGAGAGGATGAGTCATCAGAAAATCCTTGTCTGGTTGCCAAAAACCTGCCCCTCTTCATTATGAACATAAAGATAAAAGCTCTTACAGTACATTAGCTGGCATACGCCTACACAGACAGTACAAATAAATTAATTGTGCCTAGCCTCAAACATCCAAAGAGGTGTAGTAGGAGCTCAGTCCATCTTGTTTCATTAACAAATTAAACTGTAATAGAGCATCAACAATTCTCTTATGTACATAAGCTTGGCTGTTGTACAGAAAGGTTTTGCAGGTATCATGCTTTCTTGCGTACGTACATTGTAATTCTTCTAATATTTACATTAGTTTGTATACACTACATAAATGCCAACAAAAATGGTATATGCTAGAAAAAAAATCATAAGTGTTGGAATAAGCCTGTTGGCCACCCTACAAAATTATTCAGAAACTGCATAGGTTTTTGGAACCCAAGACTGGGGTATTGATGTTTACTGAAAAAGGGAATTTGGGGTATGATACTATTTCACACATGCACAATTTACACTTTGTTTTGCATCTGACAAGGCAGGCAAGTATATTTGGAAGTGCGAGTGAACTCTATCTGGTCTGGTACATTCAGGTTCATTTGAAAACTGCACTATTTGCAAACATCAAGGCTATTTCATAAAAACGTATACACACGTGTATTTTACAACTCAGCTGATGAGAATACAGATCAAAAGGAAAGTCACTGTATAAAGTACTCTATATGGACCAGGGGCCAGAATTACTGGAAATAATCAGCATTTACCATCAAACCCCTGCTACAGACGAACTGTTTTCCTTCTGGAATGCTCACAATCTTTAGCATGAGAAAGTTATACACAACCAACTTGAAAAACAAGTTTAACTCTACTTAGCCACAAGCTAAGATTACACCCTCAAACACACCTTTCTAAGATTTCTTATGAGAGGTTTGTTTGTGCAATCCAGTTAAGGGCAATTTGTTAAAATTGCTCTGTGATTTTCTTTATCCTTTAACTGCATAATTTAAGCAACCTGCATTTTCTAAGTTCAAAGAATTATTTTTTTTTTGTAATTACATATTTCTGTCTGGTTTTACCTCCTGAAAAATGAAAAGTTGCGAAGAAAGAAGACAGAAACAAAAAGACTAGAAGAGACAGATTGAGCTCAATCTATCATAGTAAGCAACTCCTTAATTAATGAGAACAGAGAGTGAGTTAACATAAAATACAAGGGCTCAAAACGATCTGCAGTCTGTGTTACTGCTGCTCTACCTTTTTGGCCTCTAACCTCAAGGCCAGGAAAAGCTACAGCAAAAAGCAAGGTGCTGGCTCCTCCAGAAGCCAAGTATTACCGCTGATACCCAAAGGCCAGCAGCTCTTACCTCTCTGAAGCCACAATGATCCCTGAACAGAGAATTTTACCCTCTGTGTTTTGGACAAGCACGCGGTCAGGCGGTTGTTAAGATCCCTCCCCAGGTGCAGCAGGACATTGCCGCGGTTGTGATGCTCTGGCCAGCTCTCTGCCAGGGCTTCCTTCCAGCTTTGTCCCTCCTTAAGTTTCACTTTGTATCTTCAAGCAGAGACAATATTTTTCTTCCCTTCCTACCTTGGGAAAGCACACTTCTGCTACCTGATGTTAGTAGCTGTTATGTAGTATTACGCATGTGGACACAGCCTCAGTGGCTCCCGAACAAGCTCCAAACTAGTTTGCAGAGGCCAGCGTTTCTGTGGAGGGGTAAAGCAGCGTGTCCAAAGACACGGATGTGCACCTTACAGCAGACTGTGGCTCACTACTCCCATTGCACATGTTTGTTTTTTTCCAGAGATTGGTTTTGACAGGCATCGAGGCCAGTGCAGACATACTGGCCCGGACTCGTGACATCACCTGATTAATAAATCCAAGGAAGGTTTGGCAGCTCTGGCTACAGGCAGCCAGCCCGCGGGAGAACGGCAGCCACGCATCAGATAATGCAACACTAACTCACTGCTCTACAGAGTGCTTCAATCAATAGACAACTTTCTCGCGAGCCTGCTGTACTAACCATCAGTTTATATGGCCCCTTCTGTGAGCCCCAAAGGTTCCACCAAAGCAGAGACCAAGCCCGCTTCTGCCTCCCAGCCGGAGGGATGCACGGGGCAGCGAGGACGTTATCCTCATGGCAGCATCGCTGACAGGGAGGTGTCAAAGAGCCCTGGGACTGTGACTTTGCACTCACTGAACGAAAGCCATACTCTGCCCCGGCGGCTCCATGGTGAAACACGCCAGAGCCTCACTGAGCCCCCTCTGCCCACCAGAGCACAGCCAGGCCACGGCCTCCCAAAATGAGGTCACTACAGGTCCTTTTTTTCCCTTCCTTTATTAGCAGCACCTCATTATTGCAGAATGATGTGAGCGCTTAATTAGTGCTATGGGTTAATCACTCTGCCTGAAGAGTTTCCCTCTCTTTTATGAATAAAGGAAGCCAGCCCAGGTTCCCGTTATCCAGCTACCAGCATTGGCTCTCATAAAGCACCATCTTCGGCTGAAGTCAACCACAGCCATCACACAGATACGTAATGTCTGATGTGTAACTGTAGATATCCTTTCTTTTATGGGGTTAATACTTGCCCTTGGGGATAATTGTGCAGGACTTTAGATGAGAGATTTCCATAAAAGGCAGTAAGAGTCACCCAGCTAAAACCACACATAACTCAAGCTAGTTTACCCCTTTGCATTATTTAAATGTCTCCCTTTAATGTGAATGCATCAATTTAAAGGCACAGTGCTGACAGCGCTCCGGACAGGCAGCTCTTCTCTGGCAACCAAATGTGTCTCTTCAAAATTTAAATTTAGATGGATTTCAAAAATGCGCCTATTCCTAGGCCTCCTGGCTGTCAGAAAACAAAGGCGTAAATCCGCATTTCTCACTGCTGTCAGGGAACTTGCGGTGTCAGATGTACTGCACCCCATCACCTGGGTGCCAGGCAGGTAGGGGGTTGTGCTCTGTCTAAACCAGATGTGGAGACTAGCATCCAACACACTGGCATTTCAAACTGTTGACTACTGGTGATTCTCCTGACTCCAAGTGAGCACCCGGACACTTTGTGAGTGGACCCAGAGAAGGAGGGGGAACCATTAGGTGCTCCAGCCCTTCCCCTCTCCCTCCCTGTTCCCAGAGTACTGACTCTGGCTCATGCCTTCCTTGCAAGTGCTTCTGCTAAATCAAAATTTACACCAGTACATGCAGGTAACCAGAGACTTTTCCAAATGACTTACAGCTTGGCCTTCCATTTTAAGATTATCTTTTTTTTTTTTTCAGGTTTATTCCTAGTTTATATTTATACAAAGAACACCAGCAAGGTTCAAGTTACAGCAATTAATGAAATTTAACTACATTAAAAGGGAGAGAGACTTTTTTAAAACAATTTTGGTTTTAATGTTAAAAACATGCAAACAGTAATAAGAGTGAGGTAGAAATATTTTCATTTGATTGCATGTTTCTTTCTCTGACTACACTTATGAACTTGTTTCCTGGTCAAGGGGAATTTTTGTGGGTAGAAACAATAATTCTGCCATCTACTCAGTCCCCAAGTGTCTTGTTTTTATAAGGCACAAAGGTTTTGTCAGTCAGGTTACCTAGGAGTGAAAGTTATGTCTCATAATCCGTAATTCTATTGCCCATTATACACCATCTGGTGACACAGTCAAAGATAATCTGATTTTTGTCTTTTAAAAACACTGCATAGCTGTATCATATGGTGCATGCAATATGATAAATTACTTATTTAAATATGGTGTTTCTCTATAGTTTACAAATGCATGGACACTTTCAGTTAACCTGAAAGCAGTTTTGAGCAGGGGTTTTTTGCTTGTTACTTCAAACATCTGAGAGCCTAGCTGAGGGTTTTATCTATTGTACAATTACAATTACAATTGTTTTATCAATTGTACAATTGAGCAGCTAGCATCTAATCTAACCGACCTTTAAGAATTCAGAGCTTTGCATCTACAGTGCAATAAATATGACAAAGCTGTTTCATGTCCCAAAAGCAGCAATGTCTTATTGCACTCTTTACTAGGAAGAGCCTGATATAATTTAATTATAGACTACTTGTTCAATGTGATGCAGCAGTTCTCAAGTATTTCAAGTAGATTCTGGGTGTCTACCCATAAAGAGCTCCTTGCAAGATAATGGTCCATCAATATATCTGCACGTTTGCAGCAGATTTGCTTTTGTCACTTTATTTTCAGTCTCCAAAAGTAATCAAAATAGTTAGTGGGTTGCCAAAAGTTGTATCCTCACAAAATAAATCAAAAAAGAGAATCAATCATGCTGGGCAAAAGAAAACTCTTACACAATTAACCTGGTGAAGGGAAATAGGCCGTTTGCTGTTGCTCAACTCCTTTGCCAAACTATTTCAGCAGCCCTTACGGTCTCCAAGGCCAAACCTTCAAACAACAATCTCATCCCCTTCTGATGCACAAGGCACACCCAAAACATTTTCAAGAGGGGTGGAAAGTAGTAAAAGAAGATTTCTGTGATTTGCAGTCAGGTTCTTCTGGGAAGATTACATATTTCTAGGAGACTATAATGTACACGTACATCTGTACCTCTGATACAATCACATAATCAGCATTCAAATCTAGATAGCTATTTTTCCATGTGGATTTTTATTACTTTCTCTTCCTGGAATAATTAACCACTTTTGGGATTTTTTTAACTGAAGAAGTGAAGACTTAATTTTCACCTGACTTTTCAATGTCAGTTCTGAATAATTGCCATTTTTCTTGCAGGCCAGCTTTAAGTCTTATCACATTGCTGTGTCCTTTTGCACTGGCAGGTTTTGTTCCCACCAGAGCCTCTGGACAAGCCAAAGCCAAAGCACATCCCTGCATTAATCTCATTGAGTGATACACCTGCATCACTCACCAGAAGTTTCCACAGTCTCAGGCTTTGTCTGGGGAGAAGGAGACAGTAGTGCTCCGATGAAAGACAAGAAGAAAGTTTTGTGTTGGGTGATGTCTCACCAAAAACCTGGCTCCTGGGACACCAGACCATGCACCTTGGGGAGGCAGAGAACATTTCCGAAACCTGGCGAGTGCAGAGATGGCACACGAGCCCCAGGTGCAAGGTCACAGGTGTTCCATTATGCTGCTGCTCTCTCACATGCATCTGCTGAGCCCTAAAAGCACCAGACCTCATCCACAAAGCACAGAAAGTTTGTCCCATTTCCTCTGCCTTCTAAATCCAATTGTCACATTCTTGCTCCGTCTGACCAGGCTGTCCAGCTGCCTTTGCCTATCAGGTATGTTCTGTTACTAGAATAAAGCATGTAAGTATCTGGCAAGCGTTTTCTTCAATGAAGACATGCTATGAACTAGGAAATCATATTTTCAACTCTGCTGCCTGCCAGAAAAGTGCACAAACTTCCAATAGCAAAGAAATGAGGTCATTCTGGTCAACTGCCAAAATCAGCACATTTCCTCTTTGGGTTCTGGATGCTGCACCTCCACGATGTGCGACAAGTTGTGAGAGGGAGGTGCAGTCTCTCAGAAAAGGAAATAAAAAATAAACCAGGGGATGTTATAAAAAAAAAAAAAAAAAAAAAAGCAGGCAGGAGGGAGGAAAAGAGAAACAAAAGAAAAAACCGTGAAGCATCCTGATATCCCATGACCCTCCCCCTAAAGATCTATTTAACTGGAGTCCAGTACAACCTTTCTAATAAGATGTTGATACCTTATCTTGATATTGGAGAAATGTAAAGCTTCATCCCATTAGAGGAATACAGCTTTTTGTTAGAGGGCTGAACTGGAATTCAGCAGTTCAGAATTAAACCCTGGTCTTGCCACAAGTTCCTGTGGGGCTTGAGCAAGACTTTTAACTTCCCTTGCCTGAGACCCTATCTTGTGCCTGCTCTTGTGTATTTGAAAACTAAGTTTTCCTGAGCTGGGAATATGTCTTTACAGTAGAGCAGAGTCTGGAACAGTGGATTTTGGATGCTCATTTAATAGCATTAAGAGGCCCAAACCGAAACTAACTGCACTAACCGAAATGACAGTAGTAGTAGTAATAAGAATAATAATAGTAATTATCTCAGCCTTTATTTTCAAGCTAATGTCTGCCAAAAAGAGTTAGGAGAAGTTTCTCATTGTGGCAACATATTTATGTGCGTAATTTACAAGCAGCTCATCTGAATAATTTGAATTTTTTATTAAGATTATTTTCTCATTTTCCATTGAGAAGCCTTCTTAGATACTGACTCACATTCAGCCTTGTAGGGAAAAGTGCCAAGCATTTGTTTTTCTTATGTCTCCAGTAGTTATTTGACTCCTGCGTTAAACTCAGCAAAGCCAAAGTTGAATAGGAACAATCTTAATTTAATTATTAAATACATTTCAAACTTCACTGTGATTTTAAAAAGATCTTTCATGTGGGGTAGTGGAAATGTGCCAGGGGAATCTAAAAAACTACATGTAATCCTCTCTCCCCACCCCTTCTTTCTTTCTGCCTCTCTCAAAAGGAGGTTAGGTGAACTCAAATCTAAGGGAGCTAGGGTAAGCCAGTTTCACTTCAGGTTTGCTAGAAAAAAGTTACCAGGGCATCATGCCAAGCCTGCCACTTTTGAGATAAATATGACTTTCTTTCGGGACTGTTTTATGAGGGGCACAGCAAGAGGCTCATATTCTGTGGCAATTCAATTGCAGATTTAGCTATGCAGCAGCTGCCACTGCTTCATTATAAACAACAGTTCGCTCTGAAGTTCTCTTAAGAAGTTTACAAAAGGGACAGTGTATTTATCTGACGTCTGTTACAGTGGTGCAGAGATACACAGATGGCCTTTGACTCTCACCTTCTGCATCACACAGAGACAAACCCAGTTCTACAGAAAGGGACAGAGCTTAAATTTGCCTGCTTTTTTCCTGATGACACTCCCCTCATCTATTTGACGATCAGAGCCAGCTTACTTTCCTTGGGAGGGTCAGATTGGCAGATGAACTATAGTGAGGAAAGGAAACATGTTAAGTATGAAAACATTCTCATAAGCTCTCACAGGAAAAGGATGTAGCTAACAATAAAGGAGAATACTGCATTTCTCTGCCAAACCTTATCATACAAGATTATGCATTTCCAAAACTTACATTTATACCAGTTAAATATCAGTAGTGCTACAGCTACAGGAAGCATATTCCGAAATACCCTTTCTATATTCCCTATAGTAGGTCAGTTCTGGAGGTTTCTTTCTGAGGTAGCAATAGGCAAATGTATCACCACCTCACTTAACTCAGGATAGTACCAGAGTGATGGGAGTTACAAAATGAACAGCTTCACCGCTGTCTCACCAGTCCCATGAGTGATCCATCAGGGAATACCTCCAAGAGCCACTAAGGCAAGGCTGTCATAGACCACTTGCAAGCAAGCTTCATTCACCAGATCCTCACCCGTAGTATTGATGGCCTGGCCTCCCGCCAGGCACAAATACTGTTTGCTGCGCAGTTGGAAGGCTAATTACTTCAGGTTCGTCCTTCTTCCTCCAGGTTTGCTCCCTGCACTTCTTCAGTTTTGCAAAGCTGGTACAGTAAAGCCAAGGAGCTGATAAAAGTATGGTCTGGGCATGGCTTTGAACTGCTTGCCTTTGCTTGGCTCAGCAGCCATATTATTTGTGGTTTTGCTGAAAAGCTTCAGCTCTGACTGTTCTGGCCAAGTTTCATGGTTTTCCGTACCTTTCTGGGGAGCAATCAGAATGAACTTTTTGATGGACCATCCCTAGCCCAAGCTTTATTCCAAGACCTGCACAAGCCAGCAGAAACCTAATGACCTTTGCTTGCTGCCCTGAGTGCCACCAGGGCAGCCGGTTTTGACTCATTCCTCATTTTGTTCACCTGTGGACACATCTGCCAAACAGGCAGCACAGGTGATTTTTCCTCCACACAGACTGCTGGAGAGACATTCACAGGCAGCCCTCCGTGTACATTCAGTGTCTAATTAGAGGAGTGGATGCCGAGGTCAACACCTGTACTCAATTTTACAAATGTAAAAGAAAAAAGAAATGCTGCTGGCAGGTCATTCTCAGAAAGGGATCCAGGGGGCTCTGTAACTTGCCTTACCCTCACGGATCTGGAATTGCTGCATGTGATGAAAGCAGTCTATTAACAGTTCATCATAAAACATGCTCAGAGATTTTATGTCCTAAATTATGTATATGATTGTTTTGCCTGTTTGGTGACTGTTAGTGTAGTGGGAAGTCTAAATCACTGTTATTACACCTCTAAGTAAGGATTTTTTAACTATTATTTAAATTAAAAAAAGACAAGTCCTCAGCAAGAATACTTCAAAAAGCTGCGATCATTCTGTGAGCAGCCTTAAATACTGACTTGATATTTCTTCTGGTCCTGGGATACACCGGTTTCAGCATGTTACTTAGAGGAGAATCAGTTTTTCTGCAAGGACTGAGACCTATGCATCAGTTTCACCGCTTAAAAATGGTTCTTTACATACATTTTCATAATAAAGCACTTTATAACTATTACCCAATTATTGCTTACAGCATTAAGTAACAAGGTATTATTACTCCAATTTTACAGAAGGGAACAAATCATGAAATCTGAAATATTTATTCTGCTTTTGCGTAGGCTTTCTCATATTAATTAATTATGAGACTTAATTACACTCAATCTCACCACTCCAAACCAATTATGGAAAATTGTGTAAAGCAAAGTAGTAGGGAAATCTCTATCTCAGAGACAATCACTTATACTGACAGTACTTTCCACACAGGTATATAAAAGGACTTTGCAAATACTAACTCACACACCCAATGCAAGGGGATGGATTTTTTCTCTGATTTTTCCCCAACTGCCCCTACACCAGTAATCTGAGAAATGAAGTCTCCCAGCTTCCTCACTCAACTCTGCCCCAGAAACCAAATGCAAATCTCTGCCCCCTGACTTGTGCCTTAATCACATGATCACCTTTCTTCCCAGAAGCAGTAAAAAGATCCCCAGGCATGTTAAAAAACCCAGATTAGAAGAGCTCTAATCCAATGACTTTAAACATTGGTTGGTAAGAATTGGGGTATGCTATATTTATATGTCACAAAATATTTTTTAGCTTTCTATTTATTTTGAATCTACAGCAATTTTATTTACTGAAGTTCAGCCCAGAAGGGGAATGGTAAATCCTCTAAAACATCACTTAAAAAGTTTTTGTTCCACTGAAGTATCTATGAACACTTCCGCACCCTATGTTGAAACGTTAGTTCCTGATTTCCCACAGCACTTAGCCACAGGGATTCACAACACGTTTCAATGCCTTCAACAGCAGCAGCATTCCACGGGGAACCATTCTCTTGTTTCCAAGCCATGGCTCTTACAAATATGGACTAAGCCAAGGCAAACTGGCCTTTCTATATTAATACCAACTGATCCTCCCATAAAATGCACACATTTGAAATCAGGGGAGAAACAAGGGCAATTATCATCCGTGGCAATTTGTCTAAAGAAGGTAAATCTACTTGATTAAAACTGGGGAGAGACATTGAACTGATAAATATTAATCTGAATTTTCTCTAATTTCTTTATCCTGTTTGCCAGTGAGTGAAGGCTGCTCTAAAAGACTCTGTGAATTAAGGTGTAAATGTAGTGCAGGAGACTCCATTCATTTATTACTTTCACTTCTTTGCAGCCAAGATTTCCCCCCAGTCTTCACAGTTATGACATTTTGTGTTCAATCTGGCCTATTCCAGCAGAAGATTCAGTCTGTGCTCCTCGCAATTATGCCTTGTTTGCATCACACCATAACAAGTGCGCTATGAGAGTTTCACGCGCTGGAATCTACCAGACAGTATATTTTAAATGGTCTCCAGTTGTCTAAGTCAGCCTCATGGCACGGCAGCAGAATTAAATGTAATGGGATCTGGCAGGCTGCGTTCACAGGACTGTGTTGTAAAAAGGGGGAAAATATACATTAGCATTTTGACTGTTTCTCACAATTTTTCTAAATACAATTAAGTAAAACAAATACCTTCCTGAGCCTGAAAAAACAAAGAGATTGTAGGTGCAGTTAAATCAGGCACCTTTCAAATACACATTCTTCCTTGTTCTGCAAACCTTTCCCTTCTTCCTTGCCCAGCGATACTTCTCTACTTCTGTTAGCCCAGGAAAGGTCAGCTACAGTATAAAACAGGCAGAGATCACCTAGGCATTCAAAAGAGTGACATGCTCAATTTCACGTCTGAATTTGCATACCTTGGCAGCTTGACCCCCACCCAAGTAAACTCCTAATTTTCCTTATTCAGACAGGAGAGATACCATGCGCCTCAATTCAGTCACAGAGGGTAGATGGCCAGGATCCCCCTCTGGAATCCTTCAAAGGCACACAGCTCTCTCCTCTGAATATAGAGAGAACTAAAAACTTTCTTTAGTAAGACTGGCTTACCAAGCACCAAAAATTTAGCAACAAATTAAGTACCCAGTCCTCTTAATTTGGGCCCCATCCTCCAAGATTCAGAACAGACACTTTCCTTGAAGAAGCAAAATATAAATTGCAAGCATAACATTAAGGCAGGAACCTACATCTACCATAGTATTGTTATAACAAATATCAGCACAAATTCTGTGTTAATGACAGTGTCATGTGTTTTCCATGCTTTTAGTACTAACCCCTGAGTTTAATTATTACATTTAGTGTCTAGGGCAGCAGCACTTCCTACCCAGCACGCATCATCAGTCCAGCAATTAATTGCATACCACTGACCTTCATAGAACACCATGGAAATTTTATTACTGTACAACTCAATTGCATTTCGTACAACACTGACTCATAACTATGTCTTATTATAAAAAAATCATGTGCTTACAAAAGGGATAGTTGAGCCAACTGAACTATTTATAATTTGCAAGAATAAAAAAACATTTCACAAGGTTTGCAACATACATACAAAAAACTTTGCAGCCTTAATACAAGACAAATGTTACCAAGATTCACATTATAGACAAATGCGGAATGGAAAATATTCCCTGAAGTCATAATGGCAGGGTTATGCAGTATGCTATTTAAAAGCTATTCACCAACAATGTCCTCTTCCTTTTAGCCAGAACCCTATGGTAGAAATTCAACTGAAGAAAGTCAATTAATTGAAATTGTGGTTCTACAACCGAGGAATTGGATGTGTAAGATAAAGCAGCTGAAGGACAGGACTACACTTCCATGTACTATTCAGTACTAGAAGAGAGGACTAGCAGTCATGGCCTATGTCTTCTACCTTGGCGTTAACCTCTCTGCAAGTTTGCCACTTTGAGGAGGCTACATCCTGCTTATGTCCTGCCTTAGTCTCTTCTCTCGTTTTTAAGAAAATGCTGCTGCTCAGCACATTTCTTCTAAATTCAAGAGTCTCCTTGCTCCTTTCCAAACCAAAGCGTTCACAAAATAAATAATTATTGCTTGACTACTCTAATTCCAATTTGGCATGCTAATCTAAGAGCTAATGTAAGTCAGGGCAAGAAGACTTTCTCCCTGCATTTAAGGGCTGCGTCCGGGATGAAATAACTTGTCACGCCCAGAATTTCAATGCTAGCTTCCAAGTTCCCAGACTCAAGTGACCCAGCAGGACACAGCCATGAGCCTCCACACTAACACATCTGCAGCAGCTGCAGACTCAGAGAAGGAAAGGGTGCAGCAGGCAGCACGGGCTTTTTGGAAGGTGTACATGTGCACTGAGGAGCCCCAAGAGCTGCTGGTTTGGTAGTTTGCACTGTCCTTGTGCACTTCTGAGTTGTCCTCCAAATTTCTTACTGGAGCCATTAGTAGGCAGCGGGCTGGTGAGGTATATCACCCACCCTCCAAAGTCAAAGCCCAGAGAATATCGAGAGATAACTATGGAGTAAACTGAAGGTCACCACCAAGCTTTCTTGCAAGTCAAATGAGTATGGTATTACACTTATTTTAAAATATCGCATCTCCTAAACACCTTGTTCAATTTTCCATAAGCAATGAAAAAGCTTTCTACCATGGCAAATTCCACACATCTGAGGCAATGCACTTAATTCCACCAAAACCCAGTTACAATTCAGTTTACTGTGTCAATTCGGTTTCACACCTTTTTTGGTTAAAGATTTGTAACCCATACTGCCAATGACAATAAGATTATCTAATGAACAAAACTCAGTAACAACACTTCGCTTTGAAGAATTGCCTACACATTGAATGGATGATGTCTCTGAGGCAATTCAGAGCTGTGTGATGGTAGTGGTTTTGTTTTGTGGTTTGAGAAGTTCAGGCAAATTTTTCAGTTGATATCAACAATTTATTAATGTATGTTTTCATAGATTCTTCCATTTCTACAATACAGCAGAGGAAATGTGAAGTGAAACTAGTTTCATTGTAATGAAAAAGGGATCTCATAATTTAATTCGGTTTCCTCCCTAATCACAAATGCGCAAAGAGCACGAACTAGGGAAGAAATACGTAAAGTGATGCTACAATGTAGCATGCACAATTTAAAATCTCCTTTCCTGTAGAAGCCTGGCTTACAAATCAGATTGGAGAGTACACACGTTATTAAGATTACTGAAAAATTGTGGGCAGGGCTATGATTTGGAGGCAACAACCCTGCTCTGTTTGAAACAAAATTCAAAATTCCCATTGATTTTGCTGACACCTTGGCTTAGATATTCTTTACGCCTAATCACAGAGCATAATAATATATATATATGCCTGGAATGACTTGCTATACATCTTGATGTAAAAACAAGTTAGAAAATGAGTGCAAAGATGACAGACGAGCCTCCGCTCTCTCAGCCAGGAAAGCTTTTATTGCCATCTCTTCAACACTTTCACTTCTGCCAGAAGTCCCCTCTTCCCGCATGGCCCCTCCAGCTGTCCAAAGTGTCTCCTCCAGACAGTACTGCTGAGCAGGCGGAGCGTGGATTAACAGTATTAGATGTTCTTTCTGTCATTTTGTTTTCAGTAATTTAGAAAATTATTTTTCTTGTTGTGGATTTTTTTTAATCGGGTGAGGGAGATGTTACAGAAAAAATAAGGATCTCCAAGATCAGAACATATCAGAAGCTCGAGAATACTAAACGTGTCTCTTGACCATGAATATGTACACAAACACACACACAAGCATACAAACACACACACATGCACGCTCACACACATTAAGATTAAAGTCAAGTCTTTTGGAGAAGGCTTACAAAAAAATAAAAAAACATGTTCAACAGGAAGAGTCTGTTTAATGTAGGATTTAAGCAAGGCGCTTTCATTTGCATAGATCACTTACAGCAACAGCAATTCATGAAATTCTCCCATAAAAATCGTGCTCTATTTTGTCTAAAGCGACACATTCCTTGCAGATCACAGTGCCTTTCTCATGCTGTTAATAAGATAATCTGTTACATGAGGCTTACAAATCCATTTAAATTGATTTTAATTAATGAATCAATCACTAGCCACTGATGACTTGGTCTACAGACAGCAAGCAATTCAAAGCCCCAGGCCTCTAATCCCAAACCAAAATCCACATTAGAGCGACAGGACATCTCTCTGATCGATAGTAACACAAAGATGTTCAGTTCATACACACTTTAAATGTGTATGAACTTGATCAAAATGTATCTCCAGATCTTATGCATTACAATTCCCATATTCAGGACTATTCAACTAGGAAAACAATATTAAATCACTTACATTTCTTTGCAAGTGAAATAAATGAAATCAAGCACAACTGTAACCTGCTTCTAAACTTTTAGATGCTTATTCCACTTGAAGGTTTTTTTCTTTGTTCTTAAACAATCGGTTGTTTAACATTAATTATTAGAAAATTGCACTTCATATGGTCACAAACACAAACAATCCCTTTTACGTATGCTTTGATCCTGCAAAAATTCACTGCTATTCTCCACTGCTAAAGTGCTTAAATTTTCCCTTAAACAGAAAGCAAGAAAGAAGAAAGATTTCTGTCTCAAAAGCAGCATGCAGAAGCAGCATGAAGAACATCCTTGTTATTTCAGTAAGTTAATTATTGCAATTATTGTTATTACGAGAAGTTAATTACAATGCAGTAAGTTAAATCCACAATAGCTGGTGTGATGCTGATCTGCAATCACTGAAGCACCAGCATCTGGCTCCCCATAGCAGAGGGGACACACCTGAGTGAGGCTTCTTCTCCTATGTATACAAACAGCTGGTGCTGTAGCACAGCATCTGTGAATAAAGCACCACTTAAACTAGCCAAGAGAAGGAAGAAATGATGCATGCCTCCCCGGGAGCCTCCTTGCTGGATGTAAGCATGTAGCCCTTCTTTCAAAGGCCACTCCTTTTTCTTAGAACGTGACAGAGAAGGAAGGGTGAGACAAGCCAGCTTGCCTCCAAAACAGTCGAGCTGTTTATATAGCTACACTGTGCTAAGCCCAAGCCACTCTGCTCACATGATGCTCTGCACTGCACAAGCTTGACGGCAGAAATCTCTGCTTGTCTAGGACATGGCTCTGTACTGACCTCCCCCGCCTGATGTAGACTTGCCTCCAGAAGCAAAGGAGCAGGTACTCGGGGAAGTTTAGCATTAAAACCTGAGATCTCTGCAAACTTCCTGTAGCAGAGGAATTGGTACCGTAAGAATTGCAGTTATGGACCAGTTACCCTGTTTACATTTTTTCTACTGCTATCTGCACCTTCGTGGTTCAATAGAATCATAGAATCATAGAATGTGTTGGGTTAGAAGCGGCCTTTAAAGGTCATCTAGTCCAACCCCCCTGCAGTAAGCAGGGACATCTTCAACTAGATCAGGTTGCTCAGAGCCTCATCAAGCCTGGCCTTGAATGTCTCCAGGGATGGGGCCTCCACCACCTCTCTGGGCAACCTGTTCCAGTGCCATAGCATCCCATTAAATATTCTAAGGGAAATCCCAATCCCCCCAGTCAACAAAGCATCTTGCTTGGGTGCTCGCTGCCACATCAGAAGTCCCAGCAACCCACCTCAGGCATGGTTCCATTAAGACGAGACACATCCAGTGGCCTGTCCCTGGATGGACGCTACCAGCCCTACTATGCAGTTGGCATGGACCATGGGAAAAGTGCCCATGAAAACTGTGCTGATGCAAACCTGTCAACCACAAGAGAAGAGTCTCTTCCTGTCCCTCAATCTCACCCATAACTCAAAACAGTCCCTCAAAGGCTCCTATGTCATTGCGTGAGCAAGGGATTGACCATCTCCAGGTCTTTCCCACAGGCATGGAGTTGCATGAACAGAGGGAGGAGGTGGCATATGGGTCTCCATATGTAAAGGATCTCAGCATTCAGCTGCCTTCAAGGCGGTCTCAGCTCCCTCCTTTTTCCCCAGCCCCATCCTCTTCCCTACTGCCTGACAAACACAAGACTCAAGAAGCGCCACGCTGGACACCAGTATGGGATCGCCTATGTCAGCTGTTTGGTTTCAATATTCTGTAGTAGCCATTAGTTACACTGAAGTCAATTTACCAACACCAAACTGCACCAGCTAAGAAATAATCCAACTTGCAGCTTGCTTTATTAAAGCAATTTCACCTATTATCTAATACAGAAGGTGTTGTTGCCTAACATGCAATAACCATTCTGCCTGTTTAAATTAAGAGTTCTGTATTTTTCATCAATACTGCATATACAGTTTAACCAACGCTGTCAGAAGTAGCTTTTTAATGCAGTTGTATCACTAATTTATTGCTCTCAATACTTGTGTTCTTCCTAGTTTGTTATGAACAACCGATTTTTTGGAGGGAAGAACAAAAAGAATAATTAAAGAAGGCAGGTTTAGCTTTTATGTGCTGCTAATTAATTAGAGAGTTAAATTAACCAAATAATAAGTACAAGATACCAAACTATCTTTCATTTAAGAAAAACATAGAGAGTTGAATACTTTCCAGGTGTAAACACATTAAGATCAACATTGCACAAAACCTGAATCTGGCCCGGTTAGCTCAAAAAGGTAAATAGTGCATCCTCTTGCACAGATGTCGTAGTGTACAGGCACTCCGTATTTAAAGAGAGATTCTGCAGCCAACAATGCTCCACTGACACAGAGACAATCAATGTGTCCTTGATTATGAGGAGGCAAACAGTTCTCACTACAAAAAAGGAGACTGAAAAACAAATTGTGTTTTTATTTTACAAGTTCCATGTTTGGGTTGGGTCTTTTTCAAGCCCTTTTGGAGCACTGAAACAGAATAAAAATAGTTTGTTGCACAAGCATAAAACAAAGTAACTGCTAAATAAACATTTTAAATTCACTCCTATGTGTTCAGTTTTTGTTCCCATTACTCTACAGGAGTTGGATGCTATCACTAAAATATCGTCCTGTTTTCTGGTAAACTGATTAGATGGGTTTTGTCCAAGAATTGTGCCATAATGTGTTCCCTCTATTTCATATTCTGAATATCACTGTTGGAAAATGTACTGCAGCACAGAATGTAGTATATGCCAATATATCCTGACATTCAAATCAAGACCACAAATTATAAACAGTTTCAGCAAATTGACTTGAGTGCCTTTGTTCCTCAGACATACATCTTCCTATTGCTTACAAAAGCAGCATATACTAACCGCTAACACTGCTATAGCCAGTACTGGGAAAGGAAGTTATTGAAGCCTGGATTTCCTGCTTTCAGTCGTAGCCAAGAACTGTGAGGCTTGTAGTGGTTTCAGGAACTGACTCATCTAATGATTCATGGATAAGATACTGGTTTTAATATATTTCTGATCATAAGACTCAAACTTCAAAAACAGTGATGCTTAATTTTTATTTTAAAGAAAAAAAAGTACATAAATCAAGTAAACAAATATTGTCATGGGACACACTGGCTAATAATTATAAATGTGTTTTACAGTGCACTCTGATTTAAAAAAAAACAAACAAACAAAAAAACAGTATGCAAAACTTCCTGGAAATTCATTTCAAGAGAATGTTGACAAGGAATGCAAAATCCACTGTCAAAAACCCGAGTACTTTTCTTGCAATCCTGATACAGCTGAAATTCAAGTGGAGGACAGGTGGGACATCAACTGCATTTTTAGGTATACCCCTAGGTACACATGTATCTATGGCTACGTATTAATCAATGAATCCTAGAGCTACTACTGTTAATGCATGTGGTATCTTTGGGTGTGTGTAAAGAGTATCGTGAAAAGACTGGCTGGTAGCGATACAGTTGGGTGTTGGAAACAGGAAAGTTTTGTTTCAGGAGTGACTGGAGCTGCAGAGGTCAGTCTTAAAGCAATGACTAACACTGGATCTTAAGCACTCACAAACACATGCATTTTGTGCTAATTCAGAATTGAAAACCGGCCATTTTTACGCGTTTAGTTCTTCCAGAGGGAAGCATGCCCTCCAGTGCATCAAAATGCTTTTTGCCCACAACACAAATCTCATCAGTATGCTGTAACTTGAACTGCCAGCCTCTTGCACCTAAAAAATAGCTTGTGAAGGAAGCTTAATTCTGCTAGGCTCATGTATGGAAAAGTACTGGTTTACTTTTTAATTTTTGAACTGCAAGCTGCAGCTACTCACACACTACGTACAGCGTTGAGGGGAGGGAGGGGGATGTTAGCATTTCTATATTTCACCACACGCACAACTAGCACAAAAAAGAAAACAAAATGCATGTTGCTCGGAGGAAGAAAAAAAAAAAGGGGGGGGGGGGAAAAACCCAACCAGCAGTTAAAACAGTTGACAAGAAAAGGCCAAAGTGCGCTCAGTGGCTGGCAGTCATTTTATGGCTATAGTCCTACAGCAGATTTACTTAGATGACGTCAGTGGCTCCAATCCAGCTTTTCTTTGGTAGCATTTACCACTTGCCTCTTGAAGCCTCCACTATGCTACAGAGCAGTAGACCATAATCAAAATTCCCTTTGTGAAATAGAGTTTACCTCAGGGCACAGAGGCATTGCTAGCTGAATTGCAGGCTCTTCACCCTGTACTGCATGCCCAGAAATAAATAACCTACAATACTGTACTTTCCTTAATACAGAAGAACCATTAAAAGCAGCCTGCTACCTAAAAAAGGGTTCTTTAATTTGTTTCCAAAATCTCAGAGGCCAGAATATTAGTTAATTTTCCAAGCAACCAAGAACTATGATAATTCCACTACCTTTTGGACTTCTTTGTATTGTTTTTAGAGATTTTGGAAGATAAAGTTACTTATGGGTCATTGTTTCAAAAAAATATTACTAATGCTAGAGGCTAAAGTGCATTGGTATAGGAAGCTGCATATTTTAAAATTGTGTTTCAAACACGCTTATCTACAACTTGTCAGTAAGCATATAGTAAATACGCCAAGAAGCAGAGCAAGAAATTACTAAGCCTAAATAATAGTCAATTTAAAGAGCAAAATGCACATTATTTGGAGCTATGGATTTCCTATCACAAAACAACAACTGGAACCAATGAAACACCAGTAAAGCCAAGTCAAGCAGATACCAAATCAACTAAAACTTCACAGGCTCTGAAGTTCAACGAAAAATAAGCATCCAAACCCCACAAGCATACGAAAGATGCATCTTATTATACTAAATAAACAGAGATTTGTTAAGTTTTAATGGCCCTATCAGACCAAAGACAACCATATTCATTATGGGCGATAACTAGATACATTTGTGGACTGGAAATTGCCTCTCACAGTTAAGCACTTAGAAATTACTTATAGGGAAGATGCCCACATGCCTCATAGAAAACTGGAAGTCTCAATACTTCTCCTTTCCTGAACTCTCCGCTTACCTGCCCCCCAATCACACCAGAATGAGAGATCACAGGTCTGATCTGCAGTGAGCCAGAAGACAAAAAATGCTATTATCATCCAACTGCATGAGTCACACCATGGACCTGAACTCTAAATCTGAATTTAAAACAGATCTAAAATTTGAGATGACCCCCAAACCAGTTTTAAGTGGACAGACACTAGCATTTCATGTCCCTGTAGAGAAAGTAAAAGCCTCTGTCAGCAGCCTTAGATGCCAAGCCAAGGGCAGGAAATCTTTCTTGTTTTCTGCAGGTGTCCGTGTTGACTCGGGCACAGTGGTGAGGTGGGAGCATCGCCTCTCACTTCACTGCTCATCTGGTTGGCCCCTAGGTGCTTTGCCAGCTCCTGCATTTTTCCATGTGTCCACAGTGGGACATTAAAGAATGGCTGCCGTTCTGGACTATCATATTACTCTGTTCCAAAGGGACAGGAGAAAAATTTTCTTCTCTTTGAGCTCCTTTCATTACTAAAAAAGTGGTGTCATCAAACAGATTTAGAAGATGACTGTAAATTTATTTGAAATAGAATCTGGACCTTTTATTGGTCATTAAGGATCCTGGACATGAAAGGCATTGTACAAGCACAAGCGGTCCTTTCTTTCCAATAGCCAGGGCAAGGATGGAGTGGAAACAGCATGGTGACTGGGATGGGCAAAAAGACCCAAGAGCAAGACCACGTCCATGAGCAGCAGCAGAAGACATAGCATAAGGAGGACGTGGCAAGATGGATAGCAAAAGGAGGGGGAAAAAAGCCACCATGATCCAAAGGAAGGAGAGCCTAATCAAGCGCTGCCAAAGAGCAAGTAAGCACATACGCGAAGAAAGAGGATGGTCCAGGCAACCAGAGACAGATGCCTGTAAGGAACAGCAAGACAGAGCCTGTAGGGCAGAAGACACAGAGGAATGTGCTGCAAGGTCAGAGAGCAACGCAGACAGATCCAACCCTAAGGACATCACTGCAGCATTGAATGGAAGACTGTATTTATGGTTTGAGATTTTTTCTGCAACAAAATAGTTACAGCCAAAGAAAGGCGGGGGTAGGGGGAAGATGAAGGAACTTTCATTGAATCTTCAAGTCTTCTACTAGGCTTTCAGTTGATTGTGGTAAAAGCAGAAATAAAAAAATAAAAATCTTCAAAGATCAGCTGACAGCAGATAAAGGGACACAACTGGTTTTAAAGGTTAATTTTTTTAAAAGAATAAAGGTAAAATCAAGGATGTGGAAAATGAAACTGTTTACAGGAGTTCTGCCTTTTATTTTAAACTGTAAACCAGCTTTAGCACAAAAAGTGTGTACACATGATGGTGGTAGATTAAATATGAATAAAATTTCATTTCTCCCATTAATTAATGTCTCCAAACACTATATATTTTAATTGAGATACACGTAACAGAGGCTTTAATCCACTAAACCTTTATGAATTTACCTTTTCTTCCGAAGTCTGTTCTGACATTTTCTCCCCTCAAAACCAAAATGTCATTCCTGAATTATAATCTCCCAACAGAAAGACAACCATGTAAAAAAAACAGTCCAGAACGGCTAATTCCAAAAATAAGCACTATTGTTCACAGCACCATGAGGTGAATGAACGGTGAGAGATTCCACCAAGGGAATAACTGTGATGTCTATAACGTTAAGGAATAATTTGGCACCAAAAATACCCAAGGCCATACTGGTTGGCGATTCAAACATGAAGCATATCAAAACGCTACTGATAAGCTAAATTAACAGATAGCTTATCTGAAGCATATACTAGCCATATGGTGCCACAACTTCTGTGGCCTGTTGCTGGCATAACAATAGGCTACTGCAGTCTTAGACTGGAAGCACTATTTGACAAACTGTCAACAGCATTTTTATTTTTTTGCAGAGCTCTAGGGCAATGGCACACTCGCCTATTTGCATTTTTTTTTTAAACAGGTGAACAAAGAGTAAACCAGATGTCAACTTTAGAAATCGAGCTGTCTGGATCAGGAGATTTAACAGAGGCAGGCATACTGCTACAGCTCAAATCTAGACAATGAGCTTTTCTAAAAACACTCTGGCCTAGGGGAGTGGCTATTTAAAACACTTGGCTTCTTTTATTTCAGCACTATGGAAGTGAATTCTGCTCTTAAGTGCCAGCTCAAATGAAGTCATTTTGTTTCACTGGGGCTTTCTTTGCATTTTAGAAATGTAGCACGCACTGTAGTAAAGGAAAAGACAAGTACATAAAAAAAAAAAAGATCTGATTCTTTTTGAGCTAGAAGCTGGGTAAAATGGCGGGGGGGGGTGTGGAAATTAACAATTTGATCATGTACAAAAAAAATGCAAAAGGATAATTTGAGTGCAAGCTAAATGAAATTTATTTCCTGCTCATTAAAAAAAATATAAAAAAACAAAACAAAAAAACCACTAGACCAAAACAAAACACTTTTGAAAGCTTTCAAAAGACCTGGTATTTACAACCCCCTCAAGCTCCACGAAGACAAGGTGTGAATACTGACAGATAAGGAGGATTTACAATGGGACTTTACTATGCTACAGAAACACAATCGGTTAATACCCAAAAAAAAATCATAAAAGTTGTCTTCTTCCTTTATTTAAGAAAATTAAACCTTTGTTACTTACATACTATTTGAGGAAAAATCTTTTAATAACTATACAGTAATCCACTCAATTAATCATTTCAAAAATTGACAAAATAAAAAGTACTGTCAATCAATATATACTAGATCTGTCTATGGTATTCAATTATGAAAATGTGGTTTTAGTTGTGTTCTGTAGGAGTGTGAAAGACATCATGAGAAAAATAGATAACTTTCTGTTCTAATAATCTATTCTGCTTTGATAGGCAGTTATGGGAACATATTTATTTTCTGACTTATACCCAGCTAAGTATGTAGCATTTTTAGATTATCTTTTCAAATTGTTCTTGAACATTCTCAGTTTAAAAAAAAAAAAAAACACAACAAAAAAACAAAAAAACCTCCTTTCATGTTAAGTTGAGATTGCACTTGAACTCTTTCCAAAAGCCAGAGCTGTACTGAATTATGATAATTAGAAAGCTGTGCGCATAAAAGGCAGCACAGTTGATGCATTTAAAAAAGTTCATGCCAGAGAATATAAGTTCAATATGTTCTCACATAATTAACATTTCCCATCATTAGCAGCAGTTTTCAGTTCATGTATCTGTAAAAACAACAGCACTCGTCATTGTTTTAGATTCCCAGTCAATAGCATTTTAATAGTTTTACACATAATCCTAAACTTTCCTTCCCTTCCCCCTCCCAGCACACTGAGATTTCACAGTTTACCTTCTGACCTGCTAGCAAATAAACTTGTATTTTGTGCTTATATGCTTCTGCTGCCACACAGGCTATCTCTGATTCGAAAGTTTAGTAAGAGCTAATATGAGCTAGAAATCTAAGAAGGCCATTTGGAAAGGTACAACAGGATGCAGAGGGAGTAATCACGTTGTTCCAGTAAACAATGACTAGAAGACAAAGAACAAAAAGTTGTAGGTGATACCTTCCACTGGACGGGAGCCAAACTCAAAGGTCCTCCCTCTGCCGAACCCAGACACAAGCTGGAGGGACTCAGAAATGGGTTTGCACCCCTACACCAACCGGGCAAGCGGCTATAAGCCCTTTACACGCTCTGTGGACTTTCATCACCTTCTTGACATATGTACAAGAATTCATATAACAAATAAGGGCATGTAGCACATGATGGGTTACTCTGAGACATTCATAGACTTCCTGTGTAGAATATCTCAAATTAGTTGTGAGGGGCCAGATTTTGACACAGGCTTGTTGCCTTCTTTCTCTTCCCTCCACTTCTTCAATCCCTGTATTTTAAAATTAATATAATTCTGGTGGAACTTTAAGAACCAGATACAGTATAAAAGCTACTGAGTCTGCATCAGCACAGAAAGAAATTCAGGCTTTACCAATAACAAGATAAAACTCTCAGTAATTGCCGTGAGATCAGGGTTTCATATAAGAACATGAGAGGTTCAGGGTATTAAATTAGAAAAGATTTTTAGCTGAATTTTATGCAACAAATCTGAGAAGCAGATTTGAAGTTGGTGCTTCAAAAGATTTAAGTCCACAACTTTTCACTCTCTTATGTTTTGGAAATGAGCAATCATTAAAACCAAACACAAAATTATTCCAGGAAATATTATTCCATCCTTGTTCCACTTGCAAAAGTCAAAAGGAGTTTTGTGCAAGAACAGAGCGCGAGATATGGTCATAAAGTGGGAATTTATTGCAGAGGTTTTTCTTCTAAAAATGTGTCTTCAGTGTGGCTTAGAGTCAGTTGGCTTTACAATAAATAATGCCATTAATCTGTTCATATATCACAGGATGCAATTTAAATTATACAACACTTGCATAAACTGCCACAAAACCTCTAACAGCCATTTCTTTCAGGGAGATGATTTACCTCTTGCAGGTTCTAAAATTTTGTTGAGACTCACTTAAATTATTATTTTTTAATAATAGATGACTGTAGTTTAGGAATCTAAAACATTCCTACTTGAGGCAAGCATTAATGGCAAAGTGCTGCGTGGTAACAAAACAGTAATTAAATGTCAAATGCCAGAAACAAGTAACTACAATTTCTCTCATGCAAAAGTTGGTCCCTCTGATGAACTGGGCATTTCAAAATCATGTTTAAAGGGCCAATTTGCACCCTCATTACAGCCAACACAATACAGCAACAGGCCATACAAAGTCGGTGAAATTAAGCTGAATTTAGACCAGATTTTTCAAAAGTCAGCCCTCACCTCAAATTTGCACGTGCTGTGAATAAGGGCACAAATGGAACGAGTGACCAACTTTTAATAGAAATTTGCCTGCTAGTTTTAGACAGATTACAAGCCAAGCAGAACATAAGCCCCGTACAAAAATTTGAAAAAGCACGTGTGTCAAATCTGATACTCTTTTTAATCAAAGACACAGAATAGCACCCATGCCCTTCTTTAGACATCAGATATGATACTAACCATGTACGTAAAACATATGCTGTAAATATCGTAGTATTTGATCCAGCGAATGTTTATTCCTATGAGTCATCCCAGTCACTTTAACCTGAGTAAGGACTGGATCTAGCAAACCTTTTTGTCTTAAATAAATGGAATCACTTCAGAAAGAGAGTTTTTTAACCATCTCTGGAAAAATATAGCATTAATATTAATGTCACGAAGAAATACCAGATCAAAAGAGTGATGTATGCTTGTGTACATACAGTCAGAAATCCTGCATTAGAACCGTAATGGTTGAAGGTAACCTCACAAACACACACATTCAGAACTGTACACAAGATCTTTGTGTTTTGGAAACAGTCTTAGGCACCTTCCAATAAAATCAGATTACTTCTACAATGTAACCATCCTACTTTATAGATTGCAAACTGACAGCTATATCATAATACAGAACTACATATTTTTACCTTTCCCTTTTTATTAAGTGAAAGACACCAGAATGGCTCTGTAACTCCTGAAATCTTTATTACACTTTTTCCAGTACAATGTCTTAAAAGTTTGCTTACAATATGATCTACAAAGGTAGCTTAAAAAGAAAGAAGGAAGAAATCTTTTCCCTCCCTGCATGTGACTTAACTGAGCTTAACTTTTTCAGGCGTGGACAAACAAAGCCTAAAACCACTTTAACGATATCCAAAACCACTACACCGTCCAGCAACAACAACAACAAAAAAACACTAGTTACAAATTATACCAAACATGTTACACACATGCTCACACGTCTCCACACATCACAATACGCTATCATTTCTCAGCTGGAAACTCACGGCGGGTCTAGTTCATAATTAAGTTTCTGTTGTTCTTTTTTAGCTGTTTAATTAAAACTCCTTTAAGCAGAGGCTGTCTTTACTAAGACTCCTGTCAAATCAAAATTTTTGCTCTGCTTCACTGCTTGCATACATCCCACTCAGCACTGACTAAGAAACTGTAGAGAATATAAAACCGTAATTTGAATCTCAAGAGCTGTTGTTACACTCTCCTGGGTACAAAGGCTAATAATATTTACTTCACCAAAGCAGCGTATGTAAAATTGATGCTCAAAATACACCTAACATGTTTAGCAATAAAGTACTTTCCTAAGGTATTTCTAGATTACTAAGAATAAAAATTGAAATAAATCCTTTGCATCCAGAATTTCTGCTTGGTCAGCTGATAAAAACCTGCAGTAGACAAAATGCAGAATTATCCCTAATGGTATAGAAAATGCCATAAGATCTCATTAAAAATAAGTGCAGCGTGAATACACGTTTTACCCTGAAGGTGAAAAATAAATGCACCGCAAAGAAAGTTTACCTTTAATGAAAATAATTTCCAAGAGCTGATTATAAAAACTTGCAGTTCAAAATGTGACCCAAATATAAAATCTTCAATTTTGTGTTTTAAGAATAGTCACCGGTTTAATTCCTGTATTTCTAATCCCAAATAAAGTATGCATAGGTGTGTGTACAAACATACATATACACACATATATATACAAACAAACATGCAAGTTTCCCTCCTGCCCCCAGAAGTAATTTTATATATGGGTCTGTGTCATTTTTGATAGCACCATCTTACCATCAGTACAATCTAATATCCCTGTAATGGTATTCCCCAACTATTTATAGAGACAGAATACATCATACATTACAGACACGCATTCCCAATCTTGGGTTATAAAATGAATCCTACATAATTTTAAATTAAATCCTAATGTAATTATAATCATTTTTGTTTTCATATTCAATTGCAGGTAGCACTTAGTTATTTACATGAATTTTCCTGTAAGAGGCATTCCCACAGAGATTTCCATATTAGATGTACTGCATAATAACTGAACATTCAGCTAGAGAAAACAGTATTTTATCCACACAGCTCCAAACTTTGTCATTGTCTAGTTTAGATATCTCTGTTAAAACTGCTGGCAATATTGCGTTTCTAAACTTCATCAGCACTCAGGGAAAGCAAATATGCTTCTGTTAGACAGGAATACAGCTGTATAGGTACTTTTTTTCCCTGAGGCTCTGCCATTTCAGCTTACGTTTCTTACATATACCGTTTTATGTCAGAAAATGCCAGTACAATCTGATGTTTCTTGGCCTCTCTTTCCCAGATGGTGTTCAACAGCGTACAGTTAAAAAATACTGGGAGCCATTTACATTCAGAAAGCGTAGAACAGAACTGCTCCCTAACTTTCCAGCACTTCTGGAGGTCACTTTTCATCTCTTCATATCAAAGGCAGGCACTTGTTTCTAATAAGTTAACAACTCTCCTGAGAAACATGGGTGGCTGGTATTTCATTGTTTCATAAATATTTTTATACTGTAACACCATTCAACTTAAAACAGATTTCAAGAGAAGAAAAATCATGACTAGTATTACGTTCAACTGAGGCAGGAGCGCAAACTTTTTTACTTGGTAAAAATAGAGAGATTCCCCCCCTCCCCCTGATTTATTTGTCCTCGTTGTTTTTGTTTAGTTGTTTGGAAGGGGCCGCTTTGTTTTAATTTTGTTACAAAAGCCGTACTGTATAACTTTTTCCCTCCCCCTTAGAAGTGCACTTCCTTTGAAAACGCTCTTTCTGTGAACAAAGGCTGCCACCGGCCCTCCGCATCAGCACTGTGGACATCTGTAGAATAGATCTCTTTAAAACGTTACGGATAAATTTAAAAAAAAAAAAAAAAAAAAGAAAAAAGAAAAAGCAAACCCTATGGTTCCTACCGAAAGGAAGTTTTCCAGGGACAATCTCCTCGGTGTTGTTGTAACTGCGACTTTGTCTTTTTTGGATACAATGTTTCTGCTGACTCCCGAAAATTTTCCACTTGAATGTGCAATTAACCAGCAGCAGCGGCAGCTCTGGAGAAGGAGAAGAAGCAGCGAAAAAGGACATTCCTTCTTTCATCTTTTAAAGGAAAAATAAAAGGGGGGAGGAAAGCAAAACTCGGGGCAGCGCACCGAGCAGAGCTCCGAGGCAGGCCGGGCCGCTCGGCAGCCCGCACCGCCGGGGGATCGCTCCTGAGGGCTGCGAGCGCCTGCAGCCAGCCCGGGGCTGCTCCTAACTTCTTGCTTCCCCGTGGAAAAAAATGTGAAAAATGCCAAGGATCGGTGCGCGCGTGTGTGTGAGAGGGAGCGAGAGTGTGTGTGTGTGTGTGTGTGTGCGCGCCTGTGTGTGCGCGCCCGGCTGCAGAGCAGTGACTCAGGCAACTAAGTGCGAGCAGCGGCGGCGGCGAGGGGGAGCGGAGCGGCGCGGGGCGGGCAGCAGCCGCCTGTTGCAGCTCCGGCCGCGGCCCCGCAGCGGCAGGAACTCCGCGGGAAACAACTTCTCCCCCTGCCGCGGCCCCTCTCCCGCCTGCCCCCGGCACCTGCGGGGGCGCCAGCCCCCCGGGCCGACCCCGGCCGGGACCGACCCCCCGCCCCGCCGCACAAAGCGCCGGCGGCGCGGCGTGCGCGCCCGCGGCCCCCTCTTACCTCCGCGCCGCGGCCCCCCTCCGCGCACCGCCAGCGCGCCGCGCTCCGACAGCAAACTTCGCCCGCCGCCCCCGGGCCGCCCCAGCTATTTATGGCCCCGCGCCTATTTTTAATCCGCCGCTTGGCTATTTATACCGCGGCGGTAGGTTGCCGCGGGCCGGCGGACGGAGCCCTCGGAGGATGAGTTGCTGCCCGGCCGGCGGCGGGGCGGGCCGGGCTCCCGGCCGGGCTGCGCGGCGCCAGCGATGCGAGGAATGCGCGGAATGAGGGGAGGAATGAAATGAACGCGGGAGCGGGGCGGCCGCGGGGCGGAGCGCGGCCCGCCGCCCCCTGCGGCCGCGGGCGGGCGGGGCGGCGGGCGGGGCCTCCGCGCAGCGCTGACCTCATAGGGGAGCCCGCGGGAGGGGGCCCGGCGGGAGCGGAGTGTGGAAGGGGAGCCCGGGGTATCGCGCTGTGCCGCCCCGCCGCGGGGCCACCCGGCTGGCGGGTGGGCATCTGCCGCGCCCCGCAACGGGGGTCCCGCAACGGGGTCTGCAGCGCTTCGCTACGGGCTTGCAACGGGGGTTGCAGTGCTTTGCAAGAGAGTTGCAAAGTGTGGGGTTGCAATTGTGGTCTGCAGTGGGCCACAGGAGCTGGCTGGGCGCTGGTGGATGGGGAGGCTTCTCTGGGGAATCCAGTTTACTCCCACACACATCCAGCCCCTGGGTGCACTGCAGCACCCTGTGCAAACCCACCACCCGCCAGCCCCTAAGAAATGCAGCCTGTGCCCAGAGGGCCACCCGCAGCACCCCAGAGCCCAAGAGAGTCACGGAACAGGGGGTGAGCAGGAAGGCTTTGTATGTGTCACACCCCAAATCAACGCAGATAGAGCATGGCCCAGGGGCCACAGTCTTCACCCTGAATCCAGGTCACGACCTTTCTCACAAACCTGGCACCAGCTTCAGATTTCACAATGCAAGTTTTGCACCACTCCAGTTGTGAGCCTAAGTGCCATTAAGACTATCTTTACCCTTCTTGCGCTGGTGCAACCCAGCCCCCAGAAATGCTCCATAAGCATTATCATAAGGCATGTCTCCTTCAGTTAACAATCCGCTACCTTATGGAAATAATCACAGGGCAGGCACAGCTGTTGTGCTTGTGAAAATTTGTATTTGCATAAGCAGAATGGATAACTGGACACCTCAGTGCCTGTTTGTGAAATAAATTGCCTATTTTGATGTGCAAACATACTTTTCTATCTACCGTTGAAAGTCTGCCCAGCAGGACTACCACTTTTGGAGATGTCAGGAAAATCACATTACAGCCTCAGACGAACTACATGTTGATGTCATCAGACAGCATTAACATGCTCACATCACATGTAGCTTCAGGACATGCTGGTGGAATTCACAATAAATGCCCTGTATATTATTTGTGTATGACAGTAAGAAAAGACACCGGGCACATCTCTCTGTGACTACCAGAGACATGATCGTCCTGATGCTTTCCCAGTACCAATCTTGTAAGACAGCCATGCTGATAACAGCCACCATTTTAGCCTGTGACTGACTCAGGAGCCTCTTGAAAGGGTCACTTAAAGCTCATGTTGCAGTTCACACAGAGCCTGCACCTGGTTTTTACCTTTGTGGCCCAGGCACAGAGTGTGTATGACAGGCAGTGCAAGCAGAAGATGCAATCACATAGATGATACTGACTGAAATCTACTAAAACCCAACCCTACAGAAACAGCATGCAACTAGTAACAATGTCAAACGCAGCTAAAGTTGGAGCAGGTGTTAGTGAAAGGATTGGGAGAATGCAAAAATGTACATATTTTAAGGTATTTTTTTTCCCCACACCGTTCCACAGTGGCTGAAAAATTTCTTCCCCAAAGTACACTACAAGGAACCTCTGTGCACGCTCGCTCTCTCTCTCTCTCATACACACGCACACACACAATTTCTTTTCTCTTCCCTTCCTCCTTTCCAAATAGCTCTAGTACTATGGTCTAATAAGTGTCTTAGTGCCTGCACAATCTGTAAAATTCAGTCACTTTGCAGATGCCTGTACAAAAGCCATAGCCTCTTGAGCATACCCAAAATTTACCAACTCTTTTCCAAAGCTGGAACAGAAAAACAGAAAAAAACATTGCCCCTAACCCCTATACCATAGATTTTTTAATCACTAGACCTACACTCACTCCACTATGTTCCCTGCATGCACAGAAATGTGAAATGACTTTAAATGAGTGGGATTTTTTTTTTCCCGTAAGGCTTTCAGAGAAAGTACCAAGAACACTGACTCTAACTTCCATGCCTATGCAGGGCCCAAAAGGTATCATAGCTCTGTATACATGGAGGGAGAATAGCAAATTTTTACACAACGGATAAGTAGAGTTTGAAAACTTCTTAGCTATAGCAGCTCCACAAGGGAAAACTTTGCAGGATTAGGTTCTCCTAGTAGAAAAGGAAAAAAAAGGGTTTATTTCTACACCCATGGTTGTGGATGAACATGAATCAAACTTAAATCAGGTTGTAGCTGTTTGCCCATATCTGCAGACAGGCAGTTCAGTATCTCTTTTGCCATGCAGAACTCTTTCAAGAAGAATAATTAAATTTACCTGATGTCTGTGCATTTTTCTGTTAAGTGCGAGCAGCCAGGAAAGCTCACAAAATTCTGATTATTTCTCAGGTTCTGAAACTCTGTACATTAGTGTTCTTCACAGGCAGTGAGGTCTCAAAACAAATGCTGGGGGAGGACTGGAGGTCTTCCATTAGCACAATGGAAAAGTTCATCCACAATCCACAGTTTCCAAGTCAAGGCTGAGTCCTGACAATATCTTGCTCACAGGCAACTATACCAATTAAACTATCGAAACTGAGGCCAAGATGAACAGCAAACTAGTATGGTGACTAAATCATGCACTTGCTGAGCATAGGTCTGTGGGCCATGAAGCTCCAGATAAAACCAATAGCCTCTGAACACTGAGGGAGGGAAATTGTGACAAGTATCTAACTTTCTGGCCTCTTGGCTCCTGTATCCTGGAGGTTGTCTTGTTATGTTGTGTCACGCCACGTTATGCCATACCATATTGGCAGTCACTTCCAAAAATACATACCTGGAATCCCAATGATTTTCTGACAGAAAAAAATGTGTACGGGGGAGAGAGGTCTGTGCACTTTAACAGAAGGTGAGGATGAGGAAAGATGACGTCAGTATCATCCAGCGTGTTAATCCAGCCACTGTCTTCCTGCAAGCTTCTTTGGAGGCCCTGTAGATGAAGAAGGAAGGTACATTGGAGGAACATTCATACACAGAGAACTTGCTCTGATGAACTGCCTGCCCTGTGTTTATTGATGGATGGCTTCTTCAGGCATACAGGTGTGCTGTGAATTACAAAAGCTGAAGAAAACAAAGGGACATTGGGACAAGCCCAGACAGGGGCATTTCCTGGGGACAAATGCTTATCTCAGCTCGAAAGGCGACATGCAAGTAAGGAATACGGGAAAATATATTGAGAAAGAGAAAGAATGAGATTCAAGAGACAGACACCAACAGAAAGACTTCAGGGAGAGAGACTGGGGAAAGAAAAGAGACACAGAAAAGAGCAGAGAATGGACAGCAAGGGAATTATTTGTGACTATAGAATGAAGGCAGGAATAATAAAAGGAAAGTTAAAAAAGGGGGATAAAAATGGAGAAAGGGAAACCTGCAGAAGAAAAGGAATCAATGGGGCAAAAAGAACAGCTGAAGGGAAATCATCCAGGAGAGCAAGGGAGACTGCAGTTTATGAGAAGCAAACCAGGCAGCAGTAGAAACACGAGATGGCGGTGAGGAAAGGGAACTTGCTTAACAATGAAAGGAGTAAGGTAAGGAAGGATAGAAAGAACAAGCAAAAGAATACACTATTAGAGAATAAAGGTCTGTAGTACTATCGAGTCTTGCATTTGTCTGTAAAATATTTTGAGTGCAAGTACTATTGAGACAGGGACAGAGGCAAGTGTGAGCATAGTTAAAGATAAGACGGAGGGTGGATTGTGGTTTACATATAGGAACCACTTTTGTCATCATTAATGATACCATTGACAATAGGGGGCATTAGGGAGCCTAACCGAAGAGTTGTAGTTCTCTTCCCCTTTGCCGTTATCTATGTCAGGTACAGGGCACATAACTTGTATGTTTCACCCCAGCCACCCAAAGACAGATGGTGCTTTTAAGTCTCCAAGAGATGAAATGGTACCCAAAGATACTGGGTTAACAGAATTCCTAGCTTACTCTAGGAATAAGTAAACTCTCATCTGCCTAGAGAGTACTGGCAGATGAAAACAAGATGGACTTTGCAAATTTTAGATACAGAGCCCATTTTGGACTTGGAATGAACCTCAAAGCTCAAAATGCTTGGATTCAGTGTTTTGGTTACAAGCACTGAAAGAAGTTTAAACTTAGTATTTGAATTGCAGTTCAGATTAGGAAAACCGCTAATCTCAGGAAATGCTTAAAAGCAGTACGTAGATTAGGGTTAATCTGTAGTGTGCAAAGAATTAAATACCCAAATCAATGTGTTATTGAACATGCCAACAAAAATACTATGGGGAAGCTGTAATGTAATGGAACAGAGCTCTCCATATTATAAATATAGCTGCTGAGCTTTGTAAAGCAGCAGACAGTGTAAAGAATGAAAACAAATAACAGTTTAATAATGAATTACAATAATTGAGTCGAGAGGAAGCCAGGACATGAACCACGGCCTCAGAGCCCAACTGAGTTAAAATAGTACAGAGAGTGGAAATATATAATTTCAGACAATTCTGGTTCCTTATTTCTAAAGGTGAACTGAGAGCTTTTTAAAATTACACGACCAGGGTCCAGGGCTGTGTATTTCTCCCATTGATGAAATCACTAACATCAAAATGGTGTGGCTCTTGTCCTGCTTTAGAGCAAACAATGCAAGCACAGCAGCCTATTCCTTCTACTGATAGCAATAATTCTTAGCACCAGTGATTGAAACAAATTACTGTGAAAACCACTTGGGTGGTTGGGCTTTTAAAAAATATTTCGCACTACAAATTTTGTTGTGTTACCATCATTTTCTGCTGGGGGAAAAAAAGGAGAAAAAAATTCCCATTCAAATTCCCAAAGAATCTCTTTTCTTTGATTCATCAAAATTTCAGGTTTCTGAGCACTTCTATGCAAATGGCATATTTTGTTCCCTCCCTTCATTTTGTCCCAAATTTATAATGGTATTTAGATGCTTGAAGTTAGGTATAGGTATTTTTAATCCTCTTCAGTACCTAAGTGCCTAATTTCCTTTGATTTCATTGGCTTTTAGCAATAAAAATAACAATAACATAATAATAAAAGACACCTTATTGTTTCTCTTAACCACCTAAGCACCTTTAGAGACTTCCTTTGGATCATGCTCAAAAATCTACATCCAAGGAATATTTCAAAGCACTTAAAAGCACCATCTGCTGTGAGATTTGTCGTACAAGATCATTCACAAGCATTCATTTCTCTCACCAAAATGACTCCACAGGTAACTTCTACAGGGAGAGGCAGGGGCCAGACTTCTTTCCAAAATTAATTATTTCTAAGTAGGCCTTTTCCAGTCACCAAAAAGGACATACTGACACCATTCCTGGTGTCAGTTTGTCCCAGCACACCCCTGTGGCAGCTGGGTTGGCTCCCCGCCGCCTGCCTCCACCTCTGAGCTGTGGCATGTCCTTTCACAGGCAGGCCTCGCCTTTGTCTCCTGTAACACTGCTGCTTCCAAATCAGCCCGTGGCCACCTTGCCACCACCACAAAGGCAATGGGTCCCACAGACCTGGCTCCCTGCTAGGCCTGGCCCGGGCATCTGTCCACGGCATTTGTATGGAAAGAAGTATGTTGTGGGATGGTAAAGTCATTAACCAACCTGACAGACAAATTTCAAAGAGCAGCAGCAAACATCGGAGTTGTTATGCCATTGTAACACCAAAAATGGAGGACATTTCACTAGAGAAAGTGCCAGGCAGCTTCATCAGAGATAGCAACTCCTTCTGCAATAAAACAAATTCCACTTTCACAATTGATTTTGCTGAGACTGCAAAAGGTGTAAATCAGTGCAGCATTCGGACCTGTCTGCTTATAAACAACTTCGGGCATAAGCACGTACTTGGGTGACATGGAGCTGCATACATTGGCTCCCCCGGCTGCTGCTTCACCTAATCCCTGGAAAGCCACGTGCTAAGGGAGAATTTGCCAGATATTGGGACAGGATACCAAAACCAGTGAACCATGAGTGACAGTGTCTAAAGTGAAAACAAACTGTCCCAGACAAGGGAGAATTGTTTAATGCTCCTTATCAGTACAGAGTCCAAAGTATCATTGGAAGATCTGATAAATGCAAAACCTAACTTCGTCTGAAGTGGAAGGGATATCCGGTATATGATCGAGGCAGGTAGGACAGACTGCAACTAGAATATAGTTGCCCTTATTTTACATGGATTTTTCCATTTCTCCATTCATAATCCAGGTAGAACCACACACATGGTAAACAGAATTGGGAGAAAACCAAAGTGAAAAAGTCAGAAGTCTGCAGAGGTGTTAAGGGTGATGTTGCTAAAAAAGGAAAATGTCAGAAGAGAGACATCCTTTTGTCACATTCTCTTCTATGCCATCTGCATAATGAGACCTGCAAAAAGTACCTGAGTTCCTCTTGCCTCATTATTTTCTCAGTGCATATGCTTCTGCTATAATATAGAAAATGCTTCCAGCCACTTGCAAAGCTCAGGGTTTGTTCAGGACAGAACTGGGAAGCTGAAAGAGCACAGCACTATTTCTGAGGCAATTCAAACCTAGCAGGACTCAGTCTTTCTACTTTTGAAGGGGGGAAGCAGGAGAGTAGAAGCAAAGCAAAGGGACTCTTAGAAGAATATATTGCTGTTTCCTGTTAAACTTGACTATTCGGATGTTCAAATGAGTACAAAAGGAAATCTAAAGAGAGGTAATGCATTCCTTACTGTGCCTAATCCTTGAAAGCCAGGCTTACATGACTTTTTGGTAGGAAAATTACAAAGAGTAATTTGCAGTTGGTTGGGTAATGAAAGAAGAAAAAAATTACCTAAAGCTGCTGGGAAATCATAATGGTGTATGGGTATGTAGTTAGACAGACTCAGTTCTTGGGGATGAGAACTACTGAATCAAGTTTCTGGAATGGCCATTACAGAATTTGTAGTAGTAAATATCACCATGTAAATCCCGACCTTTCCTCATCTTTCCCAGGGGGAACCACAAATATTTTTCATCTAGCCAGTATTTAGGAAGGCAATTTTGGAAACAGGAGAAAGAAAAGTCATCTGCAGATATAGGAGCCACTGAGGTTAGCTGGTGCTCTAGTCTATCAGAATAGGATCCCCACCTTTAGTTTTAATATTAGACTGTCTGTTCTCTCACTGCTTTTTCTCTGTGATGTTCCAGTAGTGACAAACAGTAAATGAACCGACAGTGTTACCTACTTGAAATTAAAACAAAGGTTTAATGCTCTTAAAATTCAGAGTTTTGCAGCTTTGCAAGCTCCAGTGGATGGGCTGGCTGCTGTGAAGCTTAATCCTGATTACAAATGCTCTCTTTGTTCTAGCTTTTCTGCTCATATGCTCATGATGCATTACATCCCATAGAGAGGCAGTCCGGACATATTGCCATGGAAATGGGGGACCATCTCAAACAGGTATCCTGCAGGAAGAGCAATGCGTCCCAAAGGTGGGGGAATAGCTGTACAGTCTTAACGAACAGGTTTTGGCAGAAGGAAGACAGGCATGACAGCAAGTCACACCAGTCGGTAAAAGCTCGGGGCTCAGGGCTGTGTGCCACACAGCACACAGGGCAAAGTGGTCTGCCCACAGTGGGTGTCACAGGTAAGTGGGATACATAAGGAACTGTGAATCACAGGTCCTGTAAATGGTCATTAAACAGTTGGGTAGAAGTGTGTCAAACAATGAGGTGATGTAATGGACAAATGCTTATCATAAACATAAAGAGAATCCTGACCTCATTTCACATATGATTTCATCTTAGGTGACCTCACAAGTGCAGTTACTCTACCACCTGCACAGCCTTCTATGTTTTATGTGCTTCTTTTACCCTCTAGATGCTGAAGAAATTAGTTAATTTGTTATTTTTCACAATCAGTCCCAGATGGATGATGTCTGTCAGCATTTCCTGATTTACATAACATTTATCATTTTCAAAGCACTTTATAAACACTAAGCAGTTGATCCTCACACCACCCCTGTGCCCTAAGCATTAGTACTTCCTTTTTACCAACTGAAAATTGTTATGGAAAGTCAAAGCAATCCTCACAGTACCTAAGGTAACAGCAGAACTCAGTACCATCCCATTTTTTAACTGCTCTTCATGCCTCTAGCACATCACACTTTCTTAATGCAAACACATCTACCACACTGCCCTCCGGTAGTTCTTTTTTCTTTCTTATTTACATATAAAAATCCTCTCCCCAGCTCTGTTAGTTCTTGCAACTTTTTGGTCTCTGGTACAGTTGAAGAGCCAACCTCCCAATTTGTCTACAAGTCAGCTTCCAAAGTACTCTAAAAACAAATGAGTACAGCTTTTGTGCCTTAAGATATTGTATCCCAAATGTCTGTCAGGTACAATCATTAGTTTTTAAAAGTAATATTTTTAATTTATTCACTTAATATGAGGTCACAGAGTCATTCGAATTCCTTGTGGGTACAGAACTGAGGTTCACTGAAAATCAGGCCCCAGCTGAGCTTTGGTGATTTTTTAAAGTAAGCAATTAAATGGCTTGTAAAATAGAGGTATTTCAGAATTGACATCAGTAACTGTTGGAAAGAACTGAAACTCTGAACGGCTGTGTTCTTAGCTGCAGTAGAGCATTCAGCAATGTTAAACTCCTTCCAAGCACATACAAAGGGATGTAATTTGATTTATTAATAATAATGGCCTTACATATGTAGTTATAGGCAGGTGAAAGCTTTTGAGTCACTTCTAACTGCTGACGGCAAGTAAAGAAGAAACATTGAGTAGTAGTTAGACAAAATTAGAAGCCTGTAGCCCCTTCCCTGGGCAACGTTTCTTCATTTAACCTTGTCCATACTAGCAAAGAGTAGTGGTACAGGGCTGAATTCTGCTAGTACACCAACACCTGCCAGCCCCTCAGCACAAAAAAGCTCTATGAACTGTCTGCCATTTGGGTTGTACCATTCGCACAAAAAATTACCTGAACAAAAATTCAATGCAAGAAGTTTTGTTTATTATATTGTCTTCTCCTTCCTTCCTTTTTAAAATGTTTTCCCCATACTGGCACAGGTGACCCCAGCATTTTACTGTGCTCCTTGCAAAAGAAAGCAGTGGTCTGTTCCAGCTTTTCTGGGCAAGACATTAGTGGATGTAGTCCTCCAAACCGGGAACTGAAAGGACACATAATCTCTCCGTTCCATGAGACCAGAAGCATGGTCACCCGTATACCTTCTCAAACAGGTAAGTGGTCTTCATTAGTTTTGTGGCTTTGGTGTAGCCTGGGTGCAATTTACTTGTTGGCTACATCTGGACCGGAGTTAGCCGTTAAGGTATCACTGCATTATAACTCCTGCTCACTCTGTTCTCTTTTGCAATAAAGGAATTAAAGGTTGAAAATGGGCCAGAGGGAACGGGAAAACTAAAGCTGGTTGGAAGAGCTACTTGCTCAGAAGGAGCGTTCATTGACTTTACATTTTATGTCAGTAGGCTAGGCATGCATGCTCCTTCTGACCATGCATTATAGCAAAACAATGGGGAAAATAAACTTGCATGGGATCAAGTTATTTTAGTAAAATATCAATATTAACATCCTACATGTATAAAGTATCGTCCATACCTTTTTGTTCTGTTTTCTCTAGGTGACTGTTGTCTATCCTGTAGGTGTCTCATGAATTCAGACCAGTGGAAAACAGTTAAGTAAAAACTGTTTGTTTGAGACACGGATTTGTTCTGCTGCCCAGGTTTGAAGAGGGTGAGATGTTTACCTACATTTCATTCCAGCATTGGCTCAGACACACAAGCCAGTTACAGTGGCTTAGCAAGGCAATGCATACCAGCTGAACTATGGCCGCTCAGTTATGTCAGAGCTCTTCATAGCATGTATGGGAATCCGACATACAGAATATGAATTAGGCATCCAGGCTGCAGCACTGGGAAGGGACTTTTACTCCTGCCTACATAGTTTTTAACCTCCAAAACCATGAAAGGAGCTATTACAGTGTGGCAGAGGAATGACTGGGTGACACGTGCTGTGCTTCTTCTAAGGCACCACTATTAAGAGCTGATGGCTTATGTTATTGGTGAGGAGGAGAGTTAAACTATTAAAAACCTAATTTACGTCTCTTTCTTCACTGTGTGACTCAAACCAGTTTTGCAATCTGTTACAGGTTAACTAGCCAGGGTTAGGCAGGGTGGGGCCTGCAGCAGATTGAAAAACTGGTTTATTCAATTCACAGAGCAAGAAAACATCCTTAAAAATAGGTATTCTAGAAGAAGACCAGATATCTTCCTGTCAATTATGGCACATCATGCAGCGAAACAGATTTTCAGGCCCCTCAGCTTTCGCTGCTGCGTTGAGTGGGAGACACTGTGTGCAAGTCACGTGCAAGCAGAGGCCACCCAGTATTGTGCTGCAGCTGAAGAGCGTGCCTTTCTTTCAGCTTGAGGCTACACTCAGAGGCACACCCTCACCTGCAGCCTCTCTCCTCTCCTCCATAACTCGGTGTGCCAAATGCAGCTGGTTAATAGATCACAGATCAGACCGACCAGCTGCTTCCCGCATATGGGGTCATGGAGGAGGGGAAGCTGCAGGGCCATGCTGCAAATGTGTGAGATGCAGGCCTGGAGCTGTCTGGAGATCAACAGGTGATTTCAAGTAGGGAAAGAAATGGAAAAGAGCTGTACTGTTTTCAGCAAAAGAGAGAGGGAATGCAATCTGTTGTCTCCTGCAGGGTTTTGCTCTTTTTGAGAGGGTAGGCAGAAATGCAGATGATGAGAGTTGCAGGCTTACCTTGTGGGCTATCTTGTATAGATTCCTCTGGACACGAGACGTACTACACAAGGTGGTGACATAGGTGTATCTGAAAGCTCTCTTTCAATGCTAAACTGAGGAAGATGGAATACACAAAGCATGGGAAAAAATATTAAATTACATCAAAAGTCTACTGTATATGTGTTAAAATATGTGACAGATGGTTTCAGAATTTTGCACCCTCTCTTCTTATCAACGCAGTTCTTTTTATTGCTTCCAGACAATTCAAATTTTGGCACTGTACACCACTATCAGAGAAGAGATGAAGTATATGATCTACTTTTCTTTACACAGCCAATACCAACATTGTCCTAGGGAGTTTTCCTAATCTACAGCCATAGAAAGATCGTCAGAAACTGAGCGCCTCGTTTTCACTTATATTAGTGGGCCCTTCATATTGCTCCAGCAATATAAAAAGGTCCTAAAGTTTAAGTTAAACCTAATGTAAAACTCACTTAGGCAATCCTTTACATTGTCACGGCAGTGCAAATTTGTCCCTACTACAAAAATAACACAGCCATGTTCTGAATCTCTGTTACAATGGTGAAACACCAGCAAAGACCAACTGGGGAGCCAGAGGAGCTTCTTTCACAGGAAGTTTTTGAGATGGTAGGATGTGCATGTGCCAGGGGGTCTGGGAGTATTTGATCCTGCTTCAGCGCAGGGCTAGACTGAACAGTGTGGTGAGTAGGACTAGGGAAGTGATCGTCCCCCTGTACTCGGCACTGGTGGGGCCACTCCTCGAGTAATGTGTCCAGTTTTGGGCCCCTCCCCACAAAAAAGACATTGAGGTGCTGGAGTGGGTCCAGAGAGGGGCAATGAAGCTGGTGAGTGGTCTGGAGAATAAATCTTATGAGGAGCAGCTGAGGGAGCTGGGGTTGTTTAGCCCGGAGAAAAGGAGGCTGAGGGGAGACCTTATCGCTCTCTGCAACGACCTGAAAGGAGGTTGTAGCGAGGTGGGGGTCGGTCTCTTCTCCCAAGTAACAGGCGATAGGACAAGAGGAAATGGCCTCACATTGCGCCAGGGGAGGTTTAGATTGGATATTAGGAAAAATTTTTACACTAAGAGGGTTATTAAGCATTGGAACAGGCTGCCCAGGGAAGTGGTTGAGGCACCATCCCTGGAGGTATTTAAAAGACGGATAGACATAGTGCTTAGAGATATGGTTTGGTGATGGTTTTTGTCAGAGTTAGGTTGATGGTTGGACTAGATGATCTGAAAGGTCCTTTCCAACCTAGGCAATTCTATGATTCTACGATTTTTTTTTAAGCCCTCACAGTTCTGTAGTTCTAAAGGTTTATGTTTTCTAAATAGACAATTTCTTTGTGTGTCAGTCAGTGTGGCCTGGTCTTATCCCCAGAATTTTACTCCATATTTTTGCAAAGGCTATCGGTTTACCCACCATAGTAGTGAAAATTAAAAACTACATTCCTGAAATTCACCCATTTCCTAACAACATACCAAAGAAAACCAAACAGAAAAGGTATCACACATAATTTAGTTAAGATGGCTTCTTTTGTATTTGCTACAGTGTAAACATATATTCCCTTCTTGCTCCCCCGAACTGTCCAGCCCAGATGAATTGTGAACTGTGATTCTAAGGACATCCAACTTTTGTGCTTTTTAAAATGTAATTAAAACTTCCCCCTTTCATCTACAAATTCCCCAAAACTCCTTCAAGTCCTGCTCTGTCTAGATGTAAGACTGTTTTTTTTTCTCAAAAGATGTACATTTTAAAATGAGGCTGTTACCTTTATTTCTGAGCACAGTAGCCCCCATTTGTCTAATGCTCCTATTTGTTTCACAGCAACAACTGTTGGGAAGGGACCTTCACAATGCCTCTCAGGGAAACTCCAGATTTAACAGCTATAACATCTAGAACCAAAACCAATGTTCATGTAAAGTATTAATCCACAGCTCTCCTGTCCCTTCTCCATGGAAGTGGCCAGTTTCAAACCAAAGCTGTCCAAATTTCCTCATGCTGCCCCACAGAAGAGGCATGCCCTCACTGCAACTTACAGTGTGTCAGAGAGCCAGGTAAGTGATCTGGCATGGGTGACAAGAATCACTTCACTGTCATCCCACAGAGCTGCCTCTCAGGGTAACTAGCTGATGTGGTGTTTTGGGTTGCCGTGGCTGGGCTACCTGTGGTACTCAAACAAGCGCTGTCACCCCCTGCAATGTTAGGTACCTCTACAGTGCCAGTGTAGTCCTGCTCCCAAGTTTAAATGATGAAAAAGAAACTTCTGTTTGCATACGTGTTAGTGTCAGCCTTTTGTAGCGTCACATTCATGCTACGGACAACTGTCCCAAAGGAACTGGACTAGAGCTAGCATTTCCCTTCCCTGGAGTCAATGAAGCAGCTCTTGGCTAGAGCTGCGGTCTGGGTGACTGCAGTAACGAGGTTCTGCAGACCATAATTTTGCACCGTGCATTTCCTCCCTAAGGAGCTGCATGGCTGGTTTATTGAAATCACGTGCAAATAGGTCTTAGTGCATTTCTTAGCAGTTGATATTAGAAAAAACTCAGATAGCCTAATTCCGAAATATGCTTGTGGAACCTGCAGAAATGTGGGCTTTATTTCTGTCTTTGTGACCAGTTGGAGGGCTGACTTAAAACAGATCTTTTAACCCCTTTGTGTTGCAATTCCCCTTACCCGTAGGAGAGGGATGCTCACCCCCTCATGCTACTGCCATGGGCTGAGCACATTCTGGGAGCAAGGCTGGGCAAGTCTGTGCTACCACTGACCTCCAACACCTGTTCCCTGGACAACTAGAGAGCTTTAGCTCCAATGGCAGCCAAGACAAGACCTTCACCAGCACTCTATTCACTAAACAAACATATCTTTTAATTGTTGTTATGATTGCAGCGGGTTGACAGAAATACCATAAAACTTGATGTTGTAAAAAAGAATAAAAACATTTAATGTTACAAAAAAGTTACTTTGATAATAAGCGCCAAGTTGGCATGACTAAGAGTGTAGCGTCACACACAGCAAAACTACCAATGCTCCTTCCACTCTTCAAGAGGCTTAGGCCACTCTGGTCCCTACACCCCCTCACCACACACCTTCCAGAAGAAATCCTCAACTGACCCTTCTTCCGCGCTCAACTGAAATTACTTTAGGAGCCTGAAAAGTGGCTTTGGGCTGTGCTGCTCAACTCCAGTTCAGAAACTGCACTTGATGAGGCAAAAGACACTTCACTCCTTGCCATGACTTCATGCCCTGGACCACAAAAAAACCTAGCAGTGACATGACTGGCCTCACCCTCTGTCCATGTAATTGCCATATCTGATCATTTGGTGTAAGTCATTTTGTAAGCTGAGATCCTAATTTTTAAAATGCTGCTCTGCAGACCACTCATTAGATTTGATCTGCAGTTATTTCTTACCTTGGGATGATCTTTTATACCCTGTGAAGTATTATGAAAGTTAGCATTTTTCCAGGGCAATAAAATTTGCATTTTAGAAACTTTGGAATAAATATTTAAGAAAAAATATAAATATGTAAGGTAAAGTTTAGTTTATTTTAATTTTTATAACTCCTCTGGATGGCAGGACAGCTGTATTGGCAGCATAACATTTTTTAGACTAGAAATATATAGCCATCTGTTCAGCTCATAACGTGTTAATAGGTATCTCAAATTTCAATTCAAGAAATAACCATCTTAATAAATAACGTAACAGCAGGAAACTTGGGTTAACTAATGGAGACCTAGACACAGTAGTACTACATCTGTTTAAGTTAGTCATTACAGAAATATTCAGGTACAAAGTACTTGGCTTAAACAGAACCTTTAGCTACAAAGTATTAGAAAACTGCATTTCCTGGAAGTTTGGGACTGAGGCTAAGAAAAAGACCTAGCCAAAAGATTTCCAGCTTTATGTTGACACTTGGATGCATTTTACAGAGATGAGAGATCTTCACTAACAATATACCCACCCAAGCTTCATAGATTTCTCCTATGGACTTGGTGTGCCACAGACGACCCTTTAGATAACTTCAAACCTACCTGGATTTGAAGTTCAGACCACTAACTCTAGAGAAAGAAAAAAGCCCATGCAAAAGACTGAGTTAAGACCACCATTAAATTAATCTCAAATTGTGCAGCCCCTGTAGGACAACATCCTACTTAAGTGGTCTCAGTGGAGATGATGGTCAGCTGTGAATTTAATCTGAAAGGTGAGTTAGTACTGGATGATAGTAACCTATACTTTCATGGGTATGCACGAAGCAAGACAAATTACAAAATAAAGTAAAAGTATGATCTCTTTTTTTTTTCCCTGCTCCAAAAGGCTCTTCTTGCTGCACAGTAACAGGCAGTGTAAAGGTCTGTAACTCTAAGTCTTTTGTTGCCAAGATGAAGAAAATGTCACTCTCAAGCAGATGGTACTGCTGATGCAGAACGTCATGGACTTGGAAATTCATTTAAACAGCCCGAAACAAAAGCAAGGGAATGGAAGGGATAGTCTGTTATTATCTTTGAATATTGTAAAGAAGGTTGAGGAAGCACAGCAAAAAAGGAATGCCACTTTATCCAATTAGCTATAGAAAATGTATTTGATTTCCTTAACAAGAACTAGAAGGAAACATAAGCCACCGAAAGAAATCATGGTCAGATCCATGGACTTCTATAGATGAGGATCTCACCTGAATATGGGGAACACCAGACGACACAGTGTCACCACAATTAATGGTCCTTATGTCATCTTCCACTGCAGGGATGCATTCCAGTGCCCCACCAACCAACTGGATGTTGGAGGGGCCTAAGCTCCCTAGTTGATGCTGTTCTTGGTTCAGCCATTAATTTTAGAACTGAGAAGCACAGAGAGAAGTTTATATCTTCCTCTCCCATCTCCAGTCATCTTCCAGCTAGAGCTCAGCAGGCTGGTGAATTCCAGTCCTTTGTGGCTAGCATGGGGCAGATGTCAGCCTGGAGAAGTTACAAGAATATGACTTTATGATTTCATGAAGTACCTTCACAGGAACTAACTAGGGGGTAACTTATTAACGGAGAAACCATCAAGTTATGAATGAACTGTCAGTTGCTGTGCCAAGTAACTTGCATCAGCAATTACAGTCATAAACATTCTGGGTAAAAGCACACTTAATAGGACCCTTTCACAGGCTGTGCAGTCTCTGTCGCAGGAACAATTTAGTGATTCCTTTGTTTGTGCCAGTTACAGAAGGGCCTGGAAGATTTGTGATCTCTATTGAATTTCTGTGACATGAATTTGCACCCATCTTTGCTATTCATTAGCCACCCCCCTCCCCCAACTTTTTAGCTCTTATAGCTGCAGAGAAAATGCGATTCAAACATAGTTGGAAACAGCAAGATCTTCCTGAGTCTGTGGAGAGCCTAATAAGATGCTTGTGAATATGAACTGCCGTATTCATATTAATCAGTAGCTTTATTGGTCTCGCAGTCATGGAACTGCTAATTTTTCAACAATATACTAAAATTAATTGAATTTTTCATGTGGGCTTTGCCACAGACACACACAGGACACTTCATTTTGTTTCTATACTCTGCTGGAATCTCTCAGCAGCTGTTTCTATCTCAGCCTCTTCCTACAAGCAGAAAATGTGTGGGATTATGGTACATCACATCCAGTTAGGCAGCTGTATAACTCACCTCTGGCTCAGCCCCTGGCAGTGTGGCCACACTGAAGTTACACCAGTAATCTGGAACCCACACCAAAGTTACATTCCCTGGCACCCACACCATGCCTCTGTATCTTTAAGCTTGCTTATAAATTGGTATTATCACCTGACAAATTGCCAAACCATTTATCTATAAGAGGCAAAATCAACCAGTATGTTGTATTTTTTCATGCACTTCTTATCACTAGGATAACTTGTAAGCATCTGAGGAGCTTTAAACAGTTGCACATTAGAGCATACGAACCTAACAACCTTTCAAAAATGCACAGCCCCAAACACAGAAATAATTCCTACACAAATATCCTTCTATAGTTCAGCAGCGGACACAGAGTTTGAAAACTCTTGCCAACAGAAAGAGGCATGGCATCTGACTGGAAAGAATATCTTCCTATCTTAAATTTAAAATGGAGTAAAAACCCATTATCTTCTATTCTTGACTTTCTCAGATTGCATTTTGTATCTGACCCTTGTTAAGAATCATATCGCAAAAAGAAACACTCACCTTAAAGTTTCCTAAGTAAGAAACTAGCTGTTGGTACAATATTTCCTATGTGTTAGTATTCACGGACTTCCAGAATATGATTAAAATATTATGAGCTGCTTTTACGAGAGCTGAAGCCATGTAAGGAGATTTATATAGGCCATTGCAACCTTCCTATCAACTGTAACTTTGCTTAAGGCTACTGTTTATGCTTTCAGAAAATACTGGAGATATCTAAGGTCTAAGGCACCAGAAAAAAGGAAAAAGAGACAAGCATCTGTCATGGTACATAGAAAATGAATCCTTCTGGCAACTTCTGCCCAGCCTTAGATTAATATGGATTTACAATTAACATCATCAGTGAATCAAGCCGTGTTGTAATTGTTTTTGCAGCTATTCCAAAACTTTCTTCTGCACAGACATAACCTAATTCTAACTTAGTGAGACAGAACAGCTTGACACATTTGTTATCTAAAGACCACTTCAGCCAAAGAACATAATGAAAAAGCATGGGAACTTGACTCAGGAGCAAAGGCTCTTCTTTAATACTTGTTCCAAAAATAAAAAAAGCCTCTCCCCCCTACATTTCTCATTATTTCTTATTCTTGAAGCTCTAATTTTGCCCCAAGGACTGCTTCAAAAATACACTCTCTTTGATAGGATTGCTTAATACTGCTCAGTCAAGTGGGATTAGAGCCTTCTTAGGGAAAGAACATATTTCTTATTAATTTTCTTGACTAATTAGTAAAAATGACTTTGGGAAACCTTAGTTGTAGACGTATCACTCACCTCTTCTTCACAGTAGGGATTAATAACCAGCGTGCGCTATTGCTCGATGCCTGAGTGCAGTTGGCAGGCAGTTCTGCCACACCAGCCCTGGAACCTCATGGAGTAAGGCACTGTGGCTGCAGTCTTCACGCAGCAACTCAGGTCTCATGCATGCCAGGAGCAAATCTGTTATTCTCTCTCACAGGCACACTCTTACCAACTTCATCACTACAGTATATAAGGGCTGCTACAAGGGTGCTCTAACCAAACGTAACCCTGTTCCAGAGTCATTCCTCCAACTAGTCTTTAGGGAGAACTGAGTGAATGCTCTGCTTACGCACCAGCCAAGGGTAGGGAATATACCTGCGCCTCAACTTCTGTAAGTAAAGTGACAGGAAGATGAGCTGGAAAAGATCGGACAAGATGATGGAATCAGTTTCATGTCCTTCTTTTTCCATGCTGTGGCCGGACATAGCGAGTCTTTGCTGAGAATTAATTGGCTAAATATTCCTCTAAAAGCCTGTAAGTTTCTTTCCTTAAACTCTATGAATTTGTAGAGACACACATAGTAAATAAACAGAATGTGCTGAATCATGCAAACATCAAAAGCTTACTCCCAGTTTGTTCAGCTATGAAGTTTAAGAAGAAAACAAGGACCATCACTATGTGTGGTACTATGTTTTCACTGTGTATTACACCATCGATACACTAAGGTATTGACGCTTGAAACCACTTCCAGTAAGGCTGAGACAAGACAAAATCAAACCCAGGGATCTCAATCTGCAGTCCTCACTAAATCAAAAGCAGGCTTGTTGTTGACATGTATACAAAATAATGACTCAAATCTTAAAAAAATCTATGATGTTGACTCACATTTGTGATTTTTTTTTTTAATACACAGGACCGTATTTAGAATTCTTTACATGGGTCCAAGAATATGGCCATTGCATTTCCTACAGTTGATTTGCTGGATTGTTTTTGTAGTCCGGTACATAAAACCGTCAGGGTGTGATGCAGAAAAACAGGCTTTATGAAAAACTATGAGACCAAATTGAAATGAACTTCCCAGCAAAGAGAGAAAGGGGTTTTTCTTGTTCCTCAGCAGCATTGCCCACCGGCTGGGCTCAGCTGGAACGGCCGCACTACAAACAGCCACCTCGGATGTTCAGTTGAGCCATGAGGCCACAAAAGGTCCCTTGACTTCCTTGGAAAGATGTAGCTCTAAGCATTTCTGTCTTTCTGGGCTATCTGTGGATGTCAGGGCAATGCTCAGAGTTAAGAAGAGAATACAGATCCTGCAAGAGGTGTTAATCTTTTTGCTGAGACAGAAAAGTATTCTAGAAAAATCACCAAGCTCCAGGGCACATCTTCCACTCTGCAGTTACTGAAGAAAGAAGGATTTCTTCCTTTGCCTGAGTGCCCAGTCATTAGTAACACACTGAAAAGTGGTCTTTTTTTGTGTAGAAACATATGCACCAACCTTGGTAATGCCACGGTAACACGTTGGGAATTGTCATTTACTCATGCCCAACCGGCATCTTTCACTTGCCTTCACAAGTCAATAGATGCAAAAAATAAAATAAAATAAAATAAAATAAAATAAAATAAAATAAAACAAAACAAAACAAAACAAAACAAAACAAAACAAAACAAAACAAAACAAAACAAAACAAGAACACAACAACATCGTTCTAAAAGCACTGCCAGAGGTTCCACTTAGGCAAGAGCAGTTGGGCGTTACAGCAGGTAATGAAATACACTTCTCTGTGACAAAATGGGACCTGATCATATGATTTTATTGCTTATTTCTCTTTCCTGAAGAAGTTCTGTCCTCAAAAATAGTCTCCAAGCTTGACAATATTAATAATATTGATTCTGCTTGACAATATTTCAGGTCTTTTGCAAAGATCCCTCGACTAGAGCTGAGCTGTAAAAAAAATCCTATTTCTTCAAAAATGTAGCAGAACATGATGTGTTGTCGTGTCCACCAACTGTGAACATGACTTTTTATTAGCCATGGGGATTGATTTAATACAGCTGTAACCATGAGGCTTCTGAAAAGCACAATGGGACCTCTGGGACGCTGCAAGCCTCCCTGATGCTTCAAGAGAGGCACTCTATGTCCAGATTTCTCTCTTAGGACCAAAAGCATCACACCAGGCAAAAAGGAATCTGTGACAGCTTCAGAGCAATTTTGGTCCTGAACAGAAGTGCTGGCTCTCGGAAGGTGAGAGTGGAAACCACAGAGAAGATGGGGCCAGGAGTTACTTCCTTTCTTCAACAGCGCACAGCAGTGACAACATCCGTAGAGTGAGCCCAGGGTGGAGTGCCGAGCGTAGATGCTATACATACCCCACACACCCAACAGAAAAGTCACTTCACTTTCATCTTGCTTCACCAGAGCTTCAGAACAACTGTGGGGAGAGAAAGACTGATCCTGTAGGAGAGGCAGCTTTAGGGATATTTCTGGGCAGGCCTTCAAAGCTTGTTTCTTAGGCATATTTCCATGGGTGTCCACGAAGACTAGACTGAATAGTCAGTCATCTTGATCCTTCCCCAAGTCAACACAACAGATCCCAGGGAGAAGGGACTACGTTCCAGATTCTTTTTAGAGCTAATGGTATCTCACAGTTGTTTCATTCCTCACACCCTGGCAGCATGTGTTAGGGAAACAGATGACACTGAGGGCCTCTCTCCCTCTCCATCTCATGACAAGCCTGAAGAGATGGAGAGTCAGACAGTCTGGGGTGGGAGTCAGTAACAGTGATTCTAGGAGATGACCTATCTGCTTCCCTGTGTAGGGCATAAGGAAAGGGAGTAAAGACAGCCCACAAAGCTAACAGTCAATCATGGAGTGCCTCTTCTGCTCCTGGTGGGTACAGTAGCTACCCACCTGTAGTTTGCCTGGACCAGCAAAATAATTCTGAGCATGCTGGGGACGGAGGAACCAGGATCTTACAGATTACACAAGTCTGAGAGATACAGGCATGTGTGCAGTCCACCATCTGTGCTAGCTCCAGGTCTGAAAGGTTCCAATGCAGCATTTTACCTTCCCCTAAAATATCAGAACTAGTCCGAAGAGGCTGCTACATAAAGCCTTTGATAATACACCTGCACAGAGCAAAAGAACATCCCTCAGCACCAGTATTAGAAACACCATACCAAAGGGCTATCCCTGGGAAAACCAGCACCAGTGGAAATGGGGCATGTTTTGCTCTGTTTGGTTGCACACTCACCATGGATCATGTGAATGGCCCTGAGTTTACTGCTGCCGGAGCACAACTGGCATCTTTGAAGCTTGCTGCTGAACTCCTCTGTACTGAGGAAGTGGGCAGCCCCTGTTGTCATGAGGCTGCTGTGGTGCAGGCTAGCTGTGACGCCTTGCAGGCTGTTGGCAGTCCCTGGCTCTCCATGTGTGTATTAGCCGGACTAACAGGGGTTCAGTTGGGAGGGTGATGAAAGGGCAAGGTTTTTGCTGAACATCCTGCAAAACCTGTGAAGAGCTAAATGTTAACAAGTGTGGATATTCATAGGGTTTGGCATGCAAAGATGCTAAAGTGACAACCTAGAGGGCTATGAAGGAAGTCTAGTTCGTCACAATATTTGGGCACCTATATCCTGTCTGTATTAGCAGGCCTTTGAGGATGTAGGACAGCAGTGCCTAAACTACGGTACTGCATTTCATTTCAGAAGTCACAAGCAGTCTTAACTGAAGAGCAAAACCAATCAAACTCTTCTCAAAATATTTAATTGATAACAACATAACTGGCTGGTTTGTTGCTGTAACCAGAAGAAGATCTAAATAATAATAATAATATGATGATGAACTGATGGTACAAAATAAAATCACAACAGTAATTAAACACAGAATTCTATTTAGCAATGCAGGTTTGATTATTAATCTTGCTGGGTTAACATTTTGGCTAGGAGGCAGTTAAACTTCTGTATTTTGAATTTGGTCTTGTTTCATCATGGAATAAATTTGAAAGTTCTGTAGGTGGTATCTATCAAAAAAAATTGCAGTGTGAAGCATGTAATCAGCATAGGACAAATGTTCTACATTGATGTGCATTTGTGATCACATAAACGATTTTCCTTAAATCAAGACACTTTAATACCCACACATTCTCTATCTAGCCAGTGGGAAGCAGGTCCTGTGGGGTCACTTAGAACACTCTGGGCCATTTCATAGCAAAACAGTTAAACCATATCACAACAAACTGTCACGCTTTAGGAAAAAGCAGCTCTACCTTGGTGTATTCTGAACTACAGACAGGCCTCAAATGGTCTCTACAGATGCCAATTCACCAGTAGCCTGATTCAGATATCCCATCTGTCCAAATGTCTATTGCATTTCTTCAGATCTTTAGGTACATTTAAAAGTATTTTTTGCTGCCTCTCTTCCCCCTCTCACCCTCGTCCTCCAACATCACCTCCTTCAGGATGTAATGCCCCCAAATGGCTTTGGGACAGCTTTGGAGTCCCATTTTGGATGCTGTTCTGACTCCCCAGAGAAAGAATAGCACTCTCTCCTCCTCACACAGGAGTGTAGACTCTTAATTTTGTAATGCAAAAGCCCTGAACCAAATCCATCCCTAATGTTAACTTTACTGAAGTCATTTAAATGACTCCAAGAATTGGTTTGTCTCTTGGTTTTAATACCAGAAAAGTGTCTCATCCAGCATAAAAGTAGAAACTGAACACACACTTTGGCATGTTAGACAGCCTCGTCATCACAGCACTGTATTTGCTTTTGAATAGGCTTATTATCCATATCTGTGTTGCTTCTAAATCTGGATATTGCATTTTTTATGCAAAGAAAGAAAATCAGTTTTACTACTTTAGCTAGGGACTGCTGAGACAGCTGAGTTTCAGCATATGTTAATAGTACAACTATCCTCATTTAAAGAGATATTCAAACCTCTAATAAAATTCTTGTTTTTAAAGATTTCCTCTACTAAAGTACATGTAACTACCATGTACCATTGCCATCTAGTGGAAAGGTAAGTAAGAACACAGGTTTCCTTCACTTTAATAGCTATCCATGATGATCATTGATGGTTATTTTAGCTAATTTAGAAAACCTCTAGAAAGCATACTGTAAAGTCCATACATCTCTCAATGCCTGCCCTGCTCTAAGGGAAATCGATAGCTTCCTGTTTAATTTATCTTTTGATATGGTAAAAAGAAGCGTTTGACTGCTGTTAGCAATCTTACTGATAGTCTATCTTCTGAAACAGGGGAAACTTAGCATGTTTCCTTATCTTTGATTAAATATAACATTCACTAACTTAATTAAAATACAGCATGTTAGTGGATGTGCTTGGTCAGTAAGGTTGTATTTCAGAGACAACTGCTGTGAAAGGGGAGGTGGTGGTACAGCAAAAATAGAAATAATGCTATAGTAGTGCAGCTTCTCCTTGGCTTGTCTGAAAGAATGAAATTAACACAGCTTTTTGCAATTAAAAGCATATGCAAGTTTTGGGCAGGCTGGCAAATTAAGCATTAAATTAAGGAGCTTCTACACAAAAACTCTGGTCAGCCTAAAAGACTTATTTCTTGTAGCCATTTGTTTAATGAGTTTACATCTGCTGTAACATTCAAAGAAGTCAGCAGAGCTCAAGTGTTTGACAGCTGTTCTTAAAAAACCCAAGGAGGATGCACTTTGCTCATCTTCCTCACAGACTTTAGATAAGGATGAGAAATGTTACAGAGATCCACTGGAAAGCCTCAAAGGCAAAATACATGATATCTAGTTTTACTAGATTCTTGATCATTTACAGTTCACCCTAAAACTCCCACACATTTGTTTCTTAATGTCCCTCATGCTCCGTTAAACCTCACTGCAGCAATGTTCCCATAGGAATGTGGCCACTTGCCAGACTCTCTCATGAACATTTCATTAATCTTCTTGGCTCTCATACAAACTACAAAACATTATTTGTTAGCAATTTAACTGTTTTGCTCCCAAATGTGCCAGAAATGTGATCTTTGCTGTGCTTTCATTCAAGAATACATGAGGATAATTATATAGTAAATGAAATGAGTTTTTTTACATTTAGCAAGATACAGTGCCAAGAAAGGTAAACTGATTATATCTTGTTTCTGGAATTAATTCTCATGCTATCCTAAAAACCAAATCGTTCTCAAATGTAAAAATCTAACTTACACTTAGCAAAATACAGCTTTAGATACAGTTTTATTTCAGTACATTACACAATGATCTCTGGCTTCTTTAATAATTCTGACCATACCATATAATCTACCTTCTTCAGAGGATAATTTACCAGAAAATACCAACTATTTCTGTTTTCTGGGCGTCTGGCGTGACCCATGTCCAATGATGTTGAGAAAAGACTGTCACTGGCTTTGCAATAAATACAAAGAGTCTGTTAGCATGCAAGGCTTTGAAAGCACACGTGACTTGCTAGTGAAGGAAAATGATTTAGAGAAAACCAGCTTCATCCTCTGCAGAGTAGGGAGGACTTAATTCTAGATATACGGACACAAAACTTCTGTTTCACAAAATGTGAAGCTTCAGAGTGGTATCAGTGGATAAAGCTGTCCTCAGGTGCATATAACACCAATAGTACAGAAGCAAGTTTTATCACCCAATTTCATCTGGGCTTAAAATCCCAACAGTATCACATAGAAAGACATGTAGACGCAACTCGACTTCATGTGAGATGCAGTATTGCAAGTAATAACCTTCATATGTGTCAACTCCATGGGGTTTTTTTGTAACTAATCTATAAGAAGTTCAGTTCTTTCCTCAAATCCCATTTTCACTTTGCAACAATGTGACTGTTTTCAACAATTTGCTTCCATGGCACTGTATGCAAAATGGTATCCATCTGCAACTGAAGGATGAAAGTAGGAGTAAAGAGTGAATAAAGACTGTGGCCATTTAAAAGGACAGGATCAGACGGTTAAAGGGAGGGGAATGAACATATTTATAGGCCTTTGTGTTTTCTCTTCTGACTTCCGTAAGTGCACACAAGACACCAAAACATTTGGGATATATCCAAACTCAGACACTTTTGAGGTTTTCCCAGCACTTTTCTGGCTTAATATTGTTCTGCAATGTAACGGGCAGAGATGTGCAGCCATACTCCCCATATTGTGCAGTTACTAAATTGCAGTCTGTGTGAACAGACATAGATTTGACAAGAACATATTTAAAGCAATGGCCACAGGCTGTTTGCTGAGCCAGAATTTGGATTTTTTTCTCAGAATAATCCTTAGGAGAGAAGAAAAAGGTCTTGCAAATTACGTTGCAGAGTGTGCTGGATTGTGGCAAAAACCAATTGATACATGCTCTTTCAATCCTACATTTTAAAATTATAGCAGGGAGATGAGTGGGGAAGTGTTATGAGTGTGTCCATAGCACATGAGTGGTTGATGACAGAAATAAGAAGCTCTCATGAGAAGCTTTTAATGTTGCTTGGAGAAAAGGAACAGAAATGACATAGTGCTTAAGACCAGCTGGAAAAAAAATTCGATTTTTGCTGAGACAATAGCATGATCAGCTGCATGATTTTGATTGTTTGGATGTTAGGTTGATCAACTACCTTAACCAGGAAGAACAGACACCTGGAAGATGGAGGTAGGTCATAAGGTATGACCAGATGAAGGGAGGTTTGGGAATTGGGGATTTTTGAAAGGTTTAAGCGGATAGGAAAAATTTGGCCAAATTTCTCTCTTTGGGAGAAAGATCTCAGGAGAGTCAGTCAAGGAGGAAATACCAACGGAGAGGACAAGGCACCCAGGAAAGTATCTGTTGTTCTTAGATGGGGATGGGACAACTGATGCAGCTATTTTAGCACTGGATTGAGAGTACTCATCTGCAGCGTGGCAAGGGTTAAAACCAGTCCAGAGACAGGCACATATGTAATTTGCCATTTGGAATGAGCATTCCCAATTTAGCTTTCAACCGGTGGCAAAGCCTACTAATAGCAGTGAGATGCCAAATATTAATTTAGGCAAAGCTACGCTGCTATATAGTCTTGGAAGCTGTATGATTAGAAGTCAATAGAGTATAACTGACCTAATTTCTTATTTTTATTTCATAACTAAAAGCATCCCAAGGGAACCCTGAGTGGAGACTTGCTCAACCCACACCATAATTGGACTGGCTGATCGAACTAGCTGGTTGGCTAAAATTGTATTCTGATTAAATTGTAAGACTTTTTCTAAATCACAAAGCTCTCCTCCCTGTCATTCCTGAAAGCTCCATCCGAGAATTACAGTGTAAAGAAAAAGAGACTGCAGACTGTTAGACAGCCTCTGTTGTTCCCTCCAACAAGTTATAAATATAGGATACTTACAGTGCTCTGTACTAGAGAAAGCCAAGATCAAGGCCAAGTGTCACAGTCCTCCCTGAAAATAATTGCAGCATGCAATATAATCCTACATACTCTAGCAATATGTAGTCTAAATAGAAACGAACAGGATAGCACTGGATTGTGTGTGGTGAAATTGTACCAGACCCTGGGAATTTTATGTTAATTAAGTAATGCTGATTAATAGAGAATGCTAAGTTTTAATAAGCTAGTAATAAAAGAGATATGCGTTTAAATAACAGGCGTGTCTTGATTCCCTGGAACAAATCTTCTGATTTTTAATCGGGGGAATTCACCTAGTGGAAAGTTTTGCCTGACTTAAGACAGCAGAAGTTTTTTGTTGGTGTTACTCACTGTGATTTAACTCCCTATCCCAGAGGTCTGCCAGGGTAACTGAGCCATTGGAAAAGAGGTCTTAGAAACAGCAGAAGTTACAATCTTGATACCAAAATTACTGGGTGAGGTTGGGTCATACAAGAGGAGAGAACAGAAGATCACAAGACTTCTGGAGTTAAAGTGTTAAGGTACATTCAAAAGACCCAGCAACACAAGATAGTTCAGCTTATTTCCTGAAAGTGCTCAGAATGCAAGTTATAGGTCTGCTAGGAAAGAGATTACTAAAGATGCTGAGACTGTGCTGCCCCAGCAAGATCCATCCTCTACTTCATGTCAGGGTACAACTGCTTCTTCCCCCTTTTAGCATTACAACTACACATAACTTCCTTAACCACAAGTGAAGGAGAGTCCTGGATCTTTTCTGTTACTGATCACACATGGTAACAGGGACATCCTGCGATCTGATGCAGGTTTCCTTGTACATATATCCCAAAAGGAGACAAAGCTGACTCACAGAAACCTGTCCATTAGTATCCTATCTTCACATCATGCTCTCCACCCTGGTGGATCATACAATACTGTGTAGATCATATAAAGGAGCTCTGTTCAATGGAGGGACATCATTGTAAGCGTAAAACAGGAATATCTAGATAGTTTTGTTCATCCAACCTCAAACAATGTGAGCACAGAAAATCTACTGTGGCTAATGAAAAACGAAAACCAAGGTCTAGTTATCAGCAATGGAATTTCAGAAATTATCACTCAAAACATCCAACAGAGGAATACGTATGTTCCTAAAAAGCACTGTAACTGTTCAAAATATCAGTAGATAAATCTGTGCCCTAAATCTGCTTCCTACAACCTTGGTAATTTTCCACAGCAATTTGGAAGCGCGTATTGTAGCAAATTCACTGCCAGACTATCTGTCTTGCATGGGAAGACAACGTCCCTCCAAGACAGAAAAATCTCTGAATCTGGACATGGAGCTCCAGATAAATGAAGCTGAGTCCGCTACGTGCCTCTAATTTCTTTGCTTTGATGGAAGTCCTAATGTCACCACTTAGGCAATGAGAAGGTGAGTTAGGGCTTTATCAGGACTAACTGGCGGCAGGCAGAGTTGAAGGCAGATCTTGATTAAGTCCTCTAAGCAACTGTAATTAAACTGTGGGACTGCAGAGTCTGGGAAGTAGAGGTCCAATGCAAGTTTTCATTTCAGAGCCCCTCAAACTAAGCCCCTTTTAAAACCTGACCTTTTTCCTCCAGCTCTTCTCTTCATGCTACAAGTAAACTCATGGAACCTGCCAAAATAGAAAACTAACTTATTAGTCACAGGACAGTTGGTGGCACACAGAGCATACTCCTGATTAATTTATCAGTCTAGGCTATTTTATGGCCAGCTGGCCCACCCTCATTGTGTTATATGAGCATGTTGCAAACTATGAAGTGTTCACACAAAGATACATTTCTCCCTCTTCCCCTCACCCTCTGCTTTTATTCTGTGCTTGTTTCTTTAGAGATCTTGGTGGTGTGGGAAGGCTCCACCAAGTATCTGTATCTGCTTCTCATTTGCATGCAGAATCCCTAAGGTGCCATGAAGATAGTTTAGCGTTAAGTTAAGCATTAAGCCTTGGTTTCTGTGAGGGTCAGATAGGGTTAGTTTTGTTTTCTTGTTTTTGTTTTAATGATTTTAGAATTGTGTAAATACAATTAGTATTGCTTCCATTTTGACAAGCTACACTCAGTAGTGGCTCAGATTACCCTCTCCACAATTTATATTTGAGGAGTTTCTTTGAGTTTGGTATTGCTCTATTAAGAGAGGGCACAGTGACCCAATTAGAAATACTGATAGGGATCCTGACCAATTAAATCTTTACATTTTATAGAAAGGAGGGAAGGAGGGAAGGAAGAAAAAGAAAGCAAGCAAGGAAGGAAGGAAGCAAGGAAGGAAATAAAAGTTTCCAGATAGCAAAATTATGAAAATGACAAAAGGAAGTGCCACCCGAGACTGTACTTCTATCAAAAATGTAACCACCACAAACTTGTTTTCCACTCATATGAATCAAGACTAGGACTAATTTCCCGATGTATCAGAATTGTGCACTTCTTTTTTTGTTCTCTTATAGTTTGCAAGGCAAACAAACAAACAAACAAGATTAATTACAATACTTTAGCACTCTGTCAAATAAGGCAGTTCTGTTGCTTACTTTTTCAGTTAGTGCATTCATGGGAATATTTTTTTTGTAGCATTATCTCATAAAAATACACATGTAAGCTTAGCAAAACCCATAAAAATGTATTGTAGACTTCAGCTAATCTAGTATCTTTCATTCGTAAGGAGGATTTGGGTGGAGGCCAAGTTAATTAAAACCAGAATAGAAATGTGTTCTATTCATATGAGTCATATACCTCTGACTCACAATAGAGTCTGTGCAGCTAATGGGTTAATTTGTCCCGATAACATAGAAAAAATGAAGCTAGAGGTTATGACACTGTTTGAACTGCGTGCTGGTTTCAGACAGTAGATGTACAAGGTTTTTATGCAATTAAGAATACAGATCTGCTCTAATGATGTTCTGTCTATTCAAGGGCCGTTACAAACAGTTCAGAAAGACTTGGAGGTACAGTAGGCTTAGAAATCTAGCACTGACACCTTCAATACTCTATTATTGTAACAATACACACATGAAAGTGTTTAAGATATTGTCACATAGAGGAAAGTCTAAATCACATGCATGTAACTTGTAATGCTGGCAGTTTCCTCCTAACCAATGGCCCTGCAGCACTTCAATGGGAAAAACTCCTCCGCAGGCAACCTAACAAACCCACACACTTACTTGCCTCAGCGGCCTGATGCTAAGCACCTACATCTTTACCACAGGAAGCGTGTTAATCTTTTAAGCTAACAGCCTTTGTAACTCCTCTGGTCCCCTTTCCCCTGGGGACTGGCATTCCACACCAGCCTCACTGGTAATTCCCTATCTCCTTGTTTTACACCACAACTTAAAGGCACAGACAGGGTACAGAAAGGGGAACTTGTCTCCTAATCCATACATATCATGATCCTCTATGTAAAGTTAGAGAAGTTCACTTACAGCTTTCCTCCTCCCACATTCCTGCAAGACTGTGAGCCTTTCAAGACAAGGACTGTATCATAGCATGCATTCATGGAACTGCTACTGCAACAAACCCTGTAGGCATGGATATAAACCAAACAGCAATAATAAGCACACCTGAGTTATATCTGCCTAAAACTTAGTGCCAAGGTTGAAAGCAGACAGCAGCATTCTGCTACTCTGCAGTTGATTTAGTTATCTGATCTCCAAGGGCCTCACAAGTGAAGACATAAATTATCCTGTTTTTTCAACCCTCATGCAGGTGAAACTCTTAATGAATACAAGAGTGGACAAGAAGCATATATCTTTTATGAGCTAATTTACAAAGCAGCTATAAGGGATCCTTTGAGGAAAGCAGACCTTAAAAATAATGGTTTTGTGGGTATAATTATATAGAATTGTGCTAGGATGTGAAGGCAATACAACACAGGCCTCAGTGTAAATGTGACTGAGGCTTCCCACGGTGATCCAAATATTTATCCATTTCTAGGTAAAACAGACTCAAAGAAACCACAAGGACTTTTCTCGCGCATGTTTGAAGTTAATTCTGTATTTTGCTGAATTGAGGCTACAGTCCTCAACACTTTACAAGTTTCAGACTGCACATAGGAATAGAAGTACTCCCCCTTACCTAAGTATTGCCACACAACAAAAGAAAAAAAAAAAGAAAGGAAAATTGCATTTAAAAAAAAAAGATAAAAAAGAAAGTTCTGGTCACAGTGATTTCCCCCCGCACCCCTGCATGTAATTTAATAGCCATCATCTGTTCATCTAATATAACAGTTATAAATTTGGCATGTGACCCAATGGACTAATCATTCAGAGACATGACTACAGTCAGCACCGTTCATTCCTCCCAGCATCAAAAGCCCTAAGCAGTGGATGGTGCTGATTAGTCACAGCTGAAGACTTCAGAGCTTCAACATGCTAGTTTAGTATTAATTTTCACCTAACTGGAAGAGTGCAAACATCCAGGAGAGGAAGGAATAGTTAAAGCATGTTTTCAGGCTTATTCCCAATAAAATTAAACTGAGCCAAGTAGGAAACAGTCTGTGCAGTCTGCCACAACATGCTTCCCTCAGAAGGGAAGCAGAAGATGCTCTTCCTGGTTTCCCTCCCCAGCCCACGTGAGAGGCATGTCCCCAGGCAGATTTTCTGTGCTGCACACAGAATATAGGCACCAATGCTGCAATCTTGGAAAACCTGTTTGAGTAACACCTATCCCTGAAGCTGCCTAAGTTTCACCATTGCTTTTCAATTGAAAAATCCCTAGCATTTTATGCCTGCACTTGTTCAAAGCTGACCCAGTCTCAAGAAGACTGAGCAGTTCTATTTTTAATCTGGCTGGGATCCGAAACTGAGATGTAGCACTGAATCCAGAACTTGCGCTCGGAAAAGGCCCAAGAAACCTCAACTGGCTTTACAGACAAAATACAGTTGTGTCTGCCATTTTCCTGAAACACAGCTTGTAGATGATGTGGTGCTCACCTTCCCATGTGAGGTCACCTAATGGCTACAGAACATGTAGGAAGCAGGGGATGAAACTATTATTTGCTTTGCCTGAGGAAATGCAAACCTAACTCAGGCTGCAGGCTGTGTGTGGTAGAATTACCTTCTCTGGGGGCTGTTTTGACAGCAGAGTCTTGGAAGGGAGAAGCGAGACTGACCAAAGTTCAGCAGGAACTTCGGACCGAAAAGAGGTGATGCTAGTCCTGATTCCTCTTCAAAATGTGTTTTGGTATCTTAGCGCCCTTTGATTGACTGAAATACAGAAGTAGGCCTTACAGGAGGGCTCAGAAGACAGGTTCTTCCCCCAGATCCTCTTCCACCTTTTTAACAACCTAACCACCAGTTATGATCCCTCTTCTGCTCTCTTTCTCTCTGTGTCAGTTAATACGAAATTACTTTATAGACAGAGTTGCAACTTCAGCTTATGAGTCCACAGTGCCCCTCCAACAACACTAAAAAAGGCTTATCACCTTAAATTTATATTGCAGGTTACAGCACTCTACTAAAAAGGAGGAGAAATAACTCCCACAGGTGCAGAAGGCCATTAAACCCAGATCTTTTATTTTCTGGGTGAAGAGCAATGAAGAAATTGAGGTATCCAGACCATGACCTTCTTTTGCTGTACTGCAATGTTTGAAGAAGAGTAAGTCTACTTGCTCTTCGGGATAAAATCCCTAAAACTCAGGACAAAAGCCATAAGTGCATATGGTGGGGCTTAAGATCGTGGATCCTAAGCAGAGAGAGATAATTCTTTTCAGCCCTGAGTAATAGGCTGGGATTGAAGAATGGCATAAAACTCACCCTGTCCTTAGTGTTCCCTGTTGATTAAGCAGCTCTGCTTGGTGGTTTCAGCTTTATAAGTAGACCTAAAGATCAAACACCTGCTTCCGGATTCATTCCACTGATTCAGTGGCTAAAAATGTTGTTCTGTAGCACTTTAGATGCCTATATTTTTGATTGGTTCCAAGTTCTGCATTGAAGTTCCTGCATTAAAGGGTCACAACAAAAACAAGTTTATAAAAAAAAAGATCCCAAAGTCTTCCTAAATGCAGTTATTTTCTGAAATGGATAGCTTACTTTCAATAATTTTAACATTTTACTACCATTTTGTTAAATTTCAAATTAACAAAATTGCTATGCAGATAACATTACAAAATACTACTGCGTTATATCCAGCTGCAATATCACCACTGAAGTGTCCAGCACAGTAATATTACAGCAAAAGTATACTTTGCTATTTTGAGTCAAATATGGCATTTTCTGACCTGCTGCTGTTAATCATTTCAAGCATATGTTTACATGGCTGTTTTTGCCAACCTACTTTCAGCTGTCACCAGCCCCCACAGAAAATAATAATAAACACTGAGTACACCCACAAAGAGATAACTGAGAACGGGTTAGATGCATAGAGAAGTCTGGAAGCTCTGAGAACATAAAAACCATACAGCCTTCCAAATTTTCCATCATACAACTCACACTTTGACCCAGTAACAACATACACTGTTGATTTTCAGGTGCAAATTTTATTGTGGATCATAGCAAAGGTTTCAGAAAAAGCACAGCAAAAAATCAGCAATAGAGTGTCTCTTACACAGTACATAAAATAGACTCTGTGAAAGCTACTAACTCTGCAGTTGAAGGCAATGCAGCTTAATTTAAACTAATCATTATTTTCAGATACCCATGTTAAGAAGCAAATTTTGCGAATATTCATTTTTCTCAATTAGTTTGATATTGAAATTGAGAACCAAGTATTTCAATGACAATAACGTTGCAGAGTGTGTAGTATTAAACTGTCAGACAGAAAAGAAAATCTCATTATTGCAAAAAGAAATAGTCACACAGAAAATATTGTCAAAATACATAAAATTAGCCCTAGTAAACGTTAAATGACTCAAAACATCTTTGGAGAATCTTTGGATGCTGAGGTATGCATTATTTTGTTATTTTGGTGCTGCTATCTCCATTTTTCAGGTGATACATCACAACAAAATAGAATCATAGAATGGTTTAGGTTGAAAGGGAGCTTAAAGATCATCTAGTTCCAAATCCCCTGCCATGGGCAGGGACACATACCTTACTTTAAACTAATTATAACTTTCTACAAAGGATTTCTTCAGCCTTTAATTGTACTTTAAAGAGAAAACCCACCCTAATTCTTACAGTAAAATGACAAAAGTCTACTAGGTAACAGTGCAGAAAATCTTGCAAGAGGTCTTCAAGGCACTGATCTCTCTTTGGGTGCTTGGCACACAGGCCATTCATGAAGGCTGTTTTGATAGGAAGATATGAATAACAAAAACTAGACTTAAAGCTAGTATTCAGTATATTAAACATCATATATATTTTTATCTGATGAAATAAAACCTATTACTTTTAAAAGCTATTCTGCTTTACAACACTGTGGCTTGCAGTAAGGTGTCTGCTAAATTAATCTGAAACATTAATTTAAAAACATACTTTAAGAAAATAAGAACAGAAGTCAACCAAGTAGCATTTACCCAAATCAATACAGACTACCTGAATGTAAACCATTCCCAAGCACTGTAACCTTCTGTAAAGCAGAAAGGATCAAATGCGCTGTTGATTTAATGCCACTAGTTTACATGGAGATATGCCAATCAGCAACTTGGTCCACAGTCAAATGAAGCCAATTAGGACCTTATCCAGCACTCGCCGGTCCACTTGAATCCCTGCCCTATGTAGCTGCAAGGGCTGCTGCCCCCCTATGACAGGAAGATATGTACTAAGAAATGTAAAGAACTAGATGTTCTGCACTCAGCTTATTAAATACGAAACTTGATGCAGCTGTATTCCATCAGACATATAGAGCAATCCAATTCTGGATTTTATGTGTGTGTCTCAGCTAAAATTATGCAAAGGTCCCTTCAATACCTTTTTTCTAGGGCCTGTTCTTTATAGTAACTAAATGCCAGTCAGCTGGGAAAGAAATCTCAAAGGAGTTGATCTCAAGATATTAGGATTTTAGATCATTATTTTGGCAACATCTTTATGACATACTATTAAGAATCTGTAGCTCCTCTTTGTAAAAAATTAGTTTTGTGTGGTTGACAGAGCATACCAGGATCCATCAACAGGGAAAGGATGACTATCTCCAACCACAAAACAAATCTGGATACCCTACTGCTGGATGCAATGCATGGATTACAAGTCAGAGAAGCACAGAAACCTCTGTTCTTTTGGCAGTTCCACAATGTCCCAGCAGCAGAAGTGTTTACTGTTTGTTTGTTACTCCAGGCAGACTAATAATCTGCCAGTTTTTGGTGGTCCTTCGTGTGACAGAGCACAACAGACAAGCACATTGGTCTGGTGGATGAGATCCAAATACCAGCATGAGATTTTAAGGCAGTGGCTTGGATTCATAGTACCTGGCTTTAGCCAAAGTGCTGAGATAGAAGCCTCAAGATCAGAGGCTCCCTCTGGGACCAACAGAGAAACTGGCCTCTCCAGGTGGCTGTTCATCTCTCACATGGGCTAAATCCATTGATTTGGATCTATTTTGGATCTCTACAGAGGGACCTGGACAGGCTGGATCGATGGGCCAAGGCCAACTGTATGAGGTTTAATAAGGCCAAGTGCCGGGTCCTGCATTTCGGTCACACCAACCCCAAGCCACGCTACAGGCTTGGGGAAGAGTGGCTGGAAAGCTGCCCAGCAGAAAAGGACCTGGGGGTGCTGGTGGACGGCCAGCTTAACATGAGCCAGCAGTGTGCCCAGGCGGCCAAGAAGGGCAACAGCATTCTGGCTTGTATCAGGAACAGCGTGGCCAGCAGGAGCAGGGAAGTGATCGTGCCTCTGTACTGGGCACTGGTGAGGCCTCACCTCGAGTACTGCGTTCAGTTCTGGGCCCCTCTGTACAAGAGGGACATTGAAGTGCTGGAGCGTGTCCAGAGGAGAGCTACCAGGCTGGTGAGGGGTCTGGAGACCAGGTCATATGAGGAGAGGCTGAGGGAGCTGGGCATGTTTAGCTTGGAGAAGAGGAGGCTGAGGGGAGACCTCATTGCCCTCTACAACTACCTGAAAGGAGGCTGGAGAGAGGTGGGTGTTGGCCTCTTCTCCCAGGTGAATAATGACAGGACCAGAGGAAATGGTCTGAAGCTGCGGCAGGGGAGGTTTAGATTAGATATTAGGAAGAATTACTTTACTGAAAGAGTGGTCAGGCAGTGGAACAGCCTGCCCAGGGAGGGGGTTGAGTCACCATCCCTAGAGGTATTTAAGAAATGTGTAGATGTGGCACTTCAGGGCATGCTCTAGTGGCAGAGATTGTAGGGGTTTTTTTTGTGTGTGTATGGTTGGACTTGATGATCTCAAAGGTCCTTTCCAACCATGAAGATTCTATGATTCTATTTAATTATTTAATTATAAATAAAACCAGGATTGACCTAAAACTTAAACAACTTCTATCTTAATATAAACAGGAAAATTCTGCATTCAGCTGTACATCAGCATACACCGCTGTGTATCAAGAATAAAAGCATCATAGATGTCAGCAGAATTTGGCACAACTAATTTAACATTTCACTTCCCTGAAGGAAGGTGCTGGCTTACACTGATTGCTGAAGAGCAAACTGTCTACAGTAGTATTCTATATTTCTATAATATTCTGTATCAAAGCAATAAATATTAGATATAATCTGTATATTAGATTTCATAGTTATCTGATAGCTATTTAAATCTACACTGTCAAAAATATAAGCAGTGACCCACTCCTACATGGCAGCATATACTTTTTGTGTGAATGTGTTAAAACTATCACATGGGTCTATATTTACATAGGAACATAGGACACTTGTTTATATAGCAGATTTTAATTTACATAAATTCTTGCCATAGGATAGATAATTGTGTAAAGGTTGGATATTGTTTAAATGCTTCTACAGTTCTGCATAATTGCATTTCAGCATAAGGATTTCATCATTCTGTCTCAGTTCTATGTTTTTTTAAGGATGGAAAATGGAGTCTGATAGATTTCAAAATCTCCAATAATATATACCAATATAGCACAGTAATACTTATTTTCAAGTCCCGGTAAAAACCAGTTTCACTATTGCTAACCTTTTTCCTTTACATTTATAAATTTCCTCTTTAAAGAAAGTGCACTCCTGAAAACAAGGGCAATCAAAATGTTTTGGCATTGCTGAGATGTAAAAGAGTATTTCAGCTGAGCATGACCTGCAGAAAAACCATCATACATTTTTTAATTAACAATTACAATTACTACAATCTAGCTGTGCAAATGAAAAACTTACATGTGAAACATTAAAATAAGCTGAAATGGCTCCTGGTATATACATGAGAAGTTCTGTCTCAGTTTGCTCAAAAAATGCTTTTGTTAATTCTTATCATCTAGCTTCTCAGATATTAAAGAGTTAATGAAAACATGTTCATTTTCACCAAGGTCAAAATGTCCAGTTATTTACCTGTGTAAAAGGCAAATAATAGTTATTTTCTGCACCCCTAATTTCAGAAACTCAGTTAAAATTACAGAGGTAAAAAATATTTTAATAAAGGTATTTAGAATGCTTATAACAATCAGATAAAAATTTCTGAGTTCAGAAAACATCCAGGTACTGTCCTCTGAACTAAATATTAACTTTCCTGTGCAACGGTTGATATTTACTTCTCAGAATAATAATTTTTGTGGCCCCCCAGCAGAAGTTAGTATCATCCTGTTATTAAACATCAGTTAGTGTTCATCAAAGACAGAACGTAATTGCTTGTCTTCCCTTTATGCTGACGTTGCACTGAAAAACTCTATATAAAAAAAAAGCAACCTGGAAAACTGAAAAATATGTAATGCTTTATACACTAAGTAACATATAGCTGGTATTGACTGTTCTTGACACCACTGCATTTCTTCAGATGAACAGAGTCAAGAGCTGACAGACTGCTTTCCCTTTCACCTATACCAATTCTGCCCTAACTGGATGACTATTAGCAAGTCTCTTTCCTGCACTAAGCAGTCCAAAGATTTCTAAACAGTTGTCCAGTAATTTCTGCCTGAAGATATTTTTCCTTACTGTGTAACCCAGGATCCCAAGAATCTGTGGCTGCATTGGAACACTTCTTTTAGAAAGGTCTCTGCCACTGACATGAAGACTTCTAGTAAATGATTAATTTACTCTTCAAGTTACGCTAGTGCAGTTTTTGATTAACACTTGTGTCAGGCAGTGTCTATCAGCTTCTTTATGGAAACATAACTGGTGCTTGATATCAAGTCTAAGGGAAAAATCAACTCCTGCTTCCCTTTTGTGCCTTTGTTAAAGCTAAAACCAAACAGGTAAGAGCTTATACTTGGTTATGATTAAAAAAAGTACTCTCTGCAGCCATATAAAATGACCCAAGAACCTTACACCGTAACAGAGACTTTGCAGATGGGAGTAGTTTTGCCCTAAAAGCAGTGCTTTTGTATCTGAAAGGCTACAGGAATGTTTCTGGAAAATAAATCTTATTTTTTGTGTTGGACATTATACAGCAAAATACATTTCCCATAAAACCAACCAAAGGGACAGATTCTAAATCCTATTTAGCAATAAATCTATACTTGCAACCTGGTAATCCTGTACTAAAACTACTAAAAGAAAAACAAGCCATTCTTTTACTTTCTAGTACTATGTAATAATACAAATATTACAGGAAACTGTATTATACAGGTGTGTTTTCCTAAAATGTGTGCTTTGCAAAAAAGATCTCTTCCTCAAACAAAATAAGTGACAAGCTGCAAAGTCTGCTTATGCGGAATGCTCAATAACACATATTTAAAGCAGAGTATCATATTATAGTAAGTCTTAAGGAATGAGTAGCCACTTCAGTTTGTACTCATAAAATTCAAGCCCAACAGCACCAAAAATATAGTCAGGTTAAGTGCTTGAGAAAGTCTCTTCTTTTTAGCTGTGAAGTGAACACAGCTTTTTCTATTTTTCATTTAACTGTTTCTCATAATTAGAATGTAACCATCTTATCATGGATAGAATATCCCCAGATTAGAAAATATACATGTAGAAAATATTAAAATAGATACTTGGTGCTGAATCTTCCTCTGATTGGCTTCAAAGGTTGAACTGAATGAAAGTTACTGAATGTTTTTTTCATTCTTGCTTCACCTACTACAAAGCAGTGTGAGGACAGTTACCACTGAGACATGAATTCTCACAGAATATACTCGAATACCTTCCTCCAAACCCTTCATAAGTTATATTAGTTTTAAATCTACTATATGAAAATAGTAGTGCAAGAATAATCAATTAAAAATTCTTCAGATAAATGGTTTAGTTTCTTTTAGGATAAAGATGCAGAGGAATACCGATGAAAAATATGCTAGTTATGATGCTTTCTTTGTTAGCGCTCCTTTATGTACCAAATCAATTCTTCACTCGACGTTCCTGTATTTGGTAAACAAATTGTACAGTACTCTCAGTGTAGACTTCAAGTCACAATTTACAATATCTAGAAAAAAAGGCAAGGGAAAAAACCATTAATAACTCCATTAGCTCAAAACATTTTCAGTAAAAGTACCTAAAAAGTGCCTAAAACTCCCTTTCCTTGCTCAGATCCATATCCATGAACATTTGAATCACAAAGATAGTAAGAAAGAGTAGAAATATAATAAAGCACAGTTTTTAAACTGGCAACTCAAAAATTATTATTTCAACCACTTTTAGTCAGAGATACAAATGGCTAATGATGCTGATGTAGAAATGCAACCAAGGTGCAACGAGACAAATTGTGCCTGGGATTACGCGTATTTATATGACTGAATCTTCAGTCGGTTGTGACCAAAAAGTAATGATTTTGAAAAAGTAATCAGGCAGGAACCAATGGAACTCTCCTCTTATGTAAGAATTGCAGGCCTGGGCCCATTCTAGGCTGCAACATCCTTTATTAGGCCTAATTTCAGCAAGATAGCTTGACACAAGTTTAAATTTTCTAAAGGATCTAAAGAAGCTAGGTGTACAAGTGGCCCTCAAAGACACTTCTGAAAATGCTTTGGGTTAGCTGATGTCAGTCCTTAGAAGGCTGCATCAGTCCTTAGAAACTCAACATCTAAAGTAAAGGATTTGTATGAAACAAAAAGCTAATGAATACCTGCTGTTTCCAAGAGAAGTTGTTGAGAAAGTCAATATTATTTCACAAGAAATCTATAAAACAAACTGACAAGTACTACTGCAGCAGTTTACACTTGAGCTTCAAGGAATATTCAGTCTCAAATAGGGACTTAGAATTGCCCTCAGAAAGAAAAGAATGGGAATACGAATAAGAATTTATCCTATCTCTTTCTGCTGACTGTACAGGAACTCAATCTCCTAACTTTTGTTCTTGTATTTGGCCATGAAGGTGCAAAGCAGATGGTGTAGATACTCCCATTATCTTCAAAAACTCAAGTAAGCCTAGTAAATTTTGTATTTAATCATCAGATAGTTTTGCTATTATATTTATCTACATTGATGTTTCTCACGATTGTGAAGGGGTTATACTTTGAAGAATGAATCCAATCAAACCCACGCACGGTGTCCCAAAGCATGCAAACTTTGAAGGGCTAAAGATATTAACTACATGGCAAACTGACGTCCATGGACTAAGGGTGAAAATGCTCAAACCTTGATTTTATGCTGAGCCTATGCATGGCCATGAAACCATGGCCACATGGTTTTGTGGCTCTTAATAAATCAGATAAAAAATGTTGGTTATAAGGTGAAGAGAAAATGCCAAAAGCTACAGGAAGGGCATGCTGCTCCCACATCACCATGTTATACTCTGCAGTACTGTTTGCATGTAACTCAGGAAGTTTCCTCTTTCAGGCCAGCAGCAAGCTACGTAACACCTTCATTTCCTAATACAGAACTTCAAATGAATAGAGAGATAACTTTGACAGGTCTTTCCAGGGTTACCAGAAGACTCCACCACCACCACAACAGAATTCCACAGAAAGGTCCAAACTAAAAAGCTGCACACTCCCAGAAAAAGATGAGGTTTTTTCCACTGATACATGTGTTTGCCCAACATGTATAACATTTTACTGGTTGCAATTTGCAAAAAGAGAAACTTGAGTTTGGCTTTGATTTACACATTTCAAGAAGTAATCAGAAAAAGCTCAGACTGCAAATGAATTTGTTATAGACTAAGTAGATTAACGTTCCGGCCATTTTTAAAGTAAAAGGTCACGGAAAACTTTTTAATACCTTTTCAATTATATTGCAAATAACCCAAATAAACTGTTGACCCCATAAAAATCATTGGTTTTCAAACTCATTTATTTAACCACATTCTTTTTTCCACTAAATATGTTTTTCATATTCTAAAGCACATTTCAGCATATTTTTTCCTCAAGAACCTCAAAGAAACAGTGTAGGAATTTAAAGAGTATTTAGTATACACATTTAGGGTAAGATCCTTTTCAATACTCTTTTGCTCACTGGAAATTTTAAGTACGGGCATTGTGCCCAATGTAACAACACATAAAACAGATGTGTTTTTCCATTCACATTGGGCAGGAAGTTTCATATTAAGCATTTCAATAATTGCACAAGAAATGTCTTATATATGCTGAAATATCCTTATGGCTTGATTTATACTGGAAAAATTAGCTGTCCCCTAGAGCAATAAATACCTGAAAAATTAAATGCCATAAGAATTTTAAACCTCCATGGGGAGTAAGGGATCACAGATACTCTCTGTTTTACTTGGATCCCTAGATTTCACTATTTCCCCCTTCTCTCTTTGACTATTTCAAACATAAAAGTCTGTGATGCAGTCACCACTGGTTAAGCATGATTGTGGATAAGAGTTCAAGCCATCAAAAAAAGTGAAAAAATAGGCTGGGTAGGTTGAGATTAAATGGGTGGGTAGCATAGGCCCAATCCTGAGACTTTTTGTGTGTGTGTGTGTCTGTGTGTGTGTCTGTGTGTGTCTGCTGCTGTTATGATCTGGAAGTTGTGAGGGATGGAAAATAAGCAGAATGGAGCAGAACTTGATTCACTGATATGTGCCTGAATCTCTAGGGATACCTTACTATCAGAAGTAAAACTCTGAGTATTAGCTTCTATCAACTCTTCAGGGAATGACAATCCAACACTATGGCAGGAAAAGACTGCGTGCACCACAGAATGTGAATCTGCAATTGATTATTATGGTAGGTAACCAGCAGAAGCCCAGCTACCGCCCCTGTTGGGAAGAATGTAGCAGAAGCTGCACGTCCAGCTCCTACATGGTAAGAAGCGGTAACTTCTCATGGGAGGAACCACAAGAGTACCCTATAACATGGTGAATCAAGGGCCCTATATCCAGGCCAAAAAGCTGGATTTAAACCCTGTATTTATATGTGCAAAGAGGAGTGGAATCCTGGTCCTGCTAACGTCAGCAGCAAAACCTTCATCTTCCCTGAAGACGCATATTAACTTTCAGTCTCCATCTCTAAATCTAATTTAAATATGCACGGTTAGGTCCTGCATTCAAAGGCAGTTATGTGAACATTTGAAATTCTTCCTGTTTTTTGAAAATTTTGTAAATTACACTGGAATACTTGAGATCTAGTATGAAGATGTGGGATGGGGGAAAATGGAGCAATTGGAGCAATTCATATCTGCCAGTGACACCATTCACAGTTGTATTCTTTTTCTTTCAGCAAATATCTGAGTACTACTGCATATATTTTGTCACACAAATCTTACCCTGGCCATTCAAGAAAGGAAGCCTTGCAACATTTGAAAAAGCATATCTATCACCTGTTCAAAATACAGTTACCTGAGCACTTCAAAATGTATCTTGCCTTTCACTCTTGGATTAATGTTTTAACCTTTATTTAGCTATACCATAATCCTATGATACGAGATCTGGATCCAACACAAATTTTTAAGGAGATACAAAAAAAGTAGAATAGATACCTTCTGGTCTTGGCTTTGGTTTTTCCAATCCACCATCTTGCATTAGCTCAAATGCAAAGGATACATTGAGGACCTAGTAATATAATAAAGGTAGTCATTATTGTGAACTATATACAATATAGTATAAATGGTCAACACAAGATTTATCGAAAGCTGCAGACCCGGATACTCGGAAGGGATAAAAACAGCCAGGACTCCATTTATCAATGGAAAATCTGGTCCTAGGAATCCAGACAACCCACTGTTGTTTTTTTCTGGGTGGTGACGGTGGTTTCAGAAATATCAAAGTAATTGAAAAATAACATGTGAACTAATACTACTCATAGAAAAATTACTTACAAGTAAGAATAGCCCACCTCCCGCAAGTTTAAAAATTGGAACATGATGGCTCATGAAGTGCTCTTGTCTTGAATAGACAGCTGAATTGCCTGAGTAGCAACAGACACTGAGGTAATGGCTGGTCTTAAAATGATACACTGTACATATATGCCTTTACGCTTCCAAAAAACATGAAACCTTTCAAATGTTAAATTTTTACGTTTTGGACACAAAAAATCAGTTCTGTCATCAATTCATGTGTATAGTTCTTTGTACACTTAACAAACAGTAAGTCTGGTTCAATGACAGCATCAGACAATGGCTGCCAAAATCAGTTAATACTTGCTAACCGCCTCATCATTAATATAATTTTTCCTTTTATTCCAGATAATCATTAATACTGAGATCTTAAAAAATGCTTGGAAATGTTTACCAGTACAGTCCTCTCTTGATTTCAACTATTTACATGAAATTTATGCTGAAAAATTTGTGTCACCCTTGTACTACTAGACACGTTTATATGTTTATTTGTTTTTAACAGAAAAATGAAATCTAATTACCTTTTGTTCAAAACTATCAGGAGTCAAGAAAAAGCTGTGCAGAGGAACAAAATAGCCTTCTAGGAGACCCATTAGCAGGACCAAGTACACACCATCTGCAAACTGTAAAAAAGACATTTCTCAGTACATTTTCTGAAGAATAACTCATTGCTTTGCTAAATGAACAAGACATATATGTCTAATGCAGAAGTGTTAACAAACTAGTAATACAAATATTTTAAACTGCAACTAAACGATCTCGTCTCACTTCTTTGATTCCTTTCATTTGGTTAGTATGTTCTGTTATGTCTTCTTCAAAACTGACCTAATGTTAAAATATACACGCAGAATAAAGTCCCTGGAAAGAGAGGTGGTCAGTGGCTTTGATCTATGCCTTTGCTTTCTGTTGTACTAGTTGTGGGGCATCACGACAGCCACCTTTCAAGCTCTCAAATGGCATGCATTCCCTGAGCAGAGAAAAGCAGAATGAAGGTGCAATCTCACGACTGCACTGAAATTCAGTATATCGGAGGAAATAAAGGAACAAAGAATTACCTTTGTTCATGTTCTGCAAGTCTGTGTCTATCTAATTTTAAGTGTACGTAATTACAGGTAGAAGATACCTAATTGCTATGATATTTCATTTCTATCTAAAAAAATAGCAACATCAGTAAGATTTTGTTAAAGGCCTCTAACTCTTACCCCTGTGGCATCAGGTCTGTCAGTGCATTGAGATACCCTCACAATCAAACTGAGATCTGAAGCAACCCATCACTTTCCTGATGTAGATAATTTTTCTTCAACTGACAGAAATACAGTCTCTCATCCTAAGGAATACTGTTTTGGATAAACGCTTAAGGGGCTTTTAGGTACATTTGAATAATACGTTTTTTCCAAAAGTAAACAATGCAATAAGCAGGCATAGGGAACACCTTTCTGAAAGCCCTTACGCGTTATTTCCATCTATATTTTAACTTTGAAAAATCTCTGTCAGATTGATATCTATTTAAATAAACCAGAGATTCTTAATAACATGAATCAAGCCATAAAATAAAGCCTATCCTGAAGACACCTAGGTTTTTTTGATAGCGCGGATACCATCCTTCCTGCCTGACTCTGTAATTTTCTTATGATAACTGCTGCAATTGTTCACATGGGGAGGTATTAGCACAGCAGGATTAAGCTTTTCTTTTAGCTTCTTTCCAGCCAATTTGCAACTAAGAACAAGAAAGACGACTATGTACCATGTTATTTCTGTGGTGCAATCAAGCCTGCAGCCCAACTGTACAGCTGCCTATGCACTTGGGTAGCTTCACTCTCAAGAACATATCCCCACTGAATAGAGTCATTGTAATCCCATGCGATTGTGTGCTTGTGTAAAGGTAGGCAGGAAACAACTGTTCAGCTTGACGTTGGATCAAACCAAGTGGACAGAGTCCTTTCCTGACCAAAACAAGCACAGGTTCTGCTTACAGCACTTGGCAGCACCCAACAAATAGTATCTGTTAATTAATTTTTATGCTAATGGCAGTACAAAACTGTTTTAGAGAAATTTAGCTGCCCTCATGACTTCTCTCCTTAATTGGTAAGGGTCTTCTTCATACAAACATATTTAGAATCGAAGGGTTTCCTGCTGAAATAACATCTTAGATCACAATCAATAATAATTCAATGAAATGTCTGGATGAAGTTGGGGGCATAGTGCATAACATAGTGCAAACTAACTCTCCCTTTAGGAAAGGCTGTAAAATCCTACCTGGGTCTCCAGTTCAGTGACCTCCAAATTCAATTTATTGAGATGCTTGTTCACAAAGGTGATGAGAGTCTGAAATATGAAAACAATGTAGTGAAAGCCTATTCATAGGGCAGCAGTTCAATGCATGTAGTACGAACTCCACTCAGAAGAGAATCTCCATGAGTGAAGGGACTGCAACACAATTTTTAAGTTTTAAAACTGAAATGTGACATAAAAAAAATAAAAATTTCCAAGAACAAAGAACAGAAATAAAATAAATGTTATGTATATGTATAAAAATAAACTGTTAAAACATAATATTTCTTAAAAAAACCCTTGTTGCCAACTATAGGGAAGTGGGTAATTGGACTCCAGTCAAATCTGACAGCAGCCAAAATACTGTAGGTCAGACCCCTGGCAGTTGTAAACTGGAAACCTCTGTGGCATCAGTACCCTCAATCTACCAGTTGGGTTCTACTGAACATACACTTTGACAACTTCTTTTTGATGGAAACTTTGATAACTACATGTTCTTCTGTGTTCCAAAGTTAAGTTCATGCTGCTAAATACTAATAAAAAGTAACACTGCATACATGAATTTGTATATTTGTTTAAGCATAAAGCTAAATCGTATTTAATACACGCAAGCTATGCCAATTATATATTATATACATACACACTCACTACATGCATACAAACCGATACATACAAGCATGCACATGCACAGATTATGCATTTTAAAAATAAAAATCTTCCAACCTTTTTCACTACATTGAGCTTGTCTGGAGCATGGTCAAATAAAGTATCAAATGCATCTCTTTCTGAAAAACATTCAGACACATTAATATCCTGAGCAGCAGTTGTCCAAATGCAGAATAAACCCTTACTAAGGCACACACTGGTTTAAGACAACAGAATCAGCAAAAAGTTTCAATATATTCTCTTTGTATTCCAAGTACCATGTATTTTGCATACTGCCGTCTTGCTATAAGCTTCTAGTAACTTATTCTCTATTATTTACAAAAAACATAATTTTCAAGTAGGATTTGGATTACCTAATAACCCTGTTTCTCAAAAATGAACAAAGAACAGTACCTTTATGTATAAAACCTTAAACAGCCAGATTCATGGAGCTAAGTAACCAAATGACTGTGTGCAGAAGAACATGAGTTTACATCTAGAGTCACTACAGCCACAGAGGAAGTTTTTCCCCATGGGCCACTGACTGCATTGTGGTGTGCTGTACCATTAACCACCTCAAGCAAGTTTATGATTACACAGTTGCAATACAATCCTTTGTATAGATGTTTTTGGGCCATTCTGATATGCAATTTAGGACATATTATAAGCAGGACAGGCAACCTAGGGTAGCATGACTGGAGTGCTACTACAGTCACCTTCTGAAGGAAAGAGAAAAAATATAAAATAAAAAGGCACTACTGCCTTTTCTGAGCAATTTTCATTTCGGCAATCACCTGAATGTTAGCAAATGACTCCACAAAAAGGTACATTCATATTCCTCGGTAAAAAATTGCTACAGTAGATCCAAAGGCAGACTTTATATAAAATAAGAGTGCCCAGGGATATAATTGGGAAAAGAGGTCATGCATGTAACCTTTTAAATCAGCTGTAAGGCAGCCATTTAAAGAATACAAGAAACAAATGCTATATTCTTGGTGGGACTCCACCTAAGCTCCTCATATGAGTATTTTCTGTTGGCCCAGCATTTGGCCAGTCTCAACGCTAGCAGTATGACATACTAGGCACAGGAACTTGCGTGATGTTTAGGCCTGTTCAATAACAACTCAAAATCATTAACGTGTAAGTAGGTAATGTATGCAAGAATGCCAATGGGTTCACCAGCTGGTTTATGATAAGACATCATTTCATATTATATAACTGGGAACTTATGACCATTAATACTATTACAGTAATGTTCTGGAGGTTAAACTGCAAAGCACCTGCAAATTAACACCTGCTGAAAAGCAATGAAACGTGTTTTAAAGATGGTCAGACTGATTTTAATACTTTTTTCCTTTTGTTAACTGCCACAATAGCCTGTGGTTTATGTATTTGCCAGGGCAACCTGAAATTCTCTACTTCCTTGCAGTTTGATCAAGTGACCACCCATTGCAGAACTGAAGTACACTTTGGCTGCCTCAGGAAAAAGATAATAATGAAATAAACTTACCATGCCTTCCTGATAACGCCCTATGAAAACAAAACAAACAAACAAACAAAAAAACCAAACAGAACAAAATATAGTTATATATAATTCACTTGCAGACATCGTGCTGCAAAAGAAAACAGCATACATGGCCAGATCTTCAGCTTGGTGAAAACGAGTAAATCCATGAAATTAAGAAAGCCTTCATCAAGTTACTCCAACTGAGAACCTGGATTAGTCTTGGAGTCCACCAGTATATCATCTCCCGGCTTCACTAAAGTCTCATGGGAGGCCAGATTTCAGATTTCCTACTATTGAACCAAGCCAACACACCTTGCCTGAGTGAAGAAGGCTTTTTCATGTTGATTTTGTGAAAACTTTTCCCTTTGCTTTAAAGATGCATTTACCACACCAACCACGATACAATTGCAGCCAAAACAATGCTTGGACTGGGTTCTTAAGGACTGCAGCATTTTGTTCCAGTTGATCCCTCATACAACTATTACACATAAACAAATAAACAAATCCATAAAGATTAATAATAAGTCAATAGTCTGTCTTCTCTCCATTCTATTAGAAACTAGGATATTCTACTATTGCTTTCTGTTGGTTTAGAATAACTTTTCTGTTATGAGTTGTTCAGTGAGATGACATGTACAGGGCTTACTACCGTCTTTTTACATCCCCAAAGTCCAAACACCTAAAAATAGTCATATCACATTCATTTTTGAAAAAATCTAGTTCTCTATCAAATAAGTACCAACATAAAGGAATGAGCCATATCTTCCTTGTTTGTTTGAAGGACTTTTGAATAAAAAAAATAAGAAATATGATAAATACAGAAATAAATAAATAGTAGATAAATATAAAATAGAGATTTTGTATATCCTCACTCTGTCTTCTCTTTTATCCTGATCTCATGCTTTTAGTTCCCCAGATCTATATTTCCTCACCCTTTTGTATTTTTAGATGCATGTTTGCAGCTCTTGAAAAGGCTAAAATACAGTCACTGGCTGATGCATCATCTTCCTTGGAACCCCAATACCAAAATCTAAATATCAGCAAATGTTTGAATTTCTGAGATGCATCTGTGTTCAATTACTGAACTGCTGGCAAAAGTGGTGTTGACATACTCAGTGTTACCAGTTATTTCCTCTTGGATTTGTCGAGACTGGAGGATTCCTTCTCGTTTCTGGAAAAAATAAAAAAGCGACATTTTTCTTAGTGAAGTTAAATGCTTAGGGTACAGTAAAAATTTACTTGTGATCCACAAACATAATTAGATAAGAAACCTGCAAAATAAGAACTTTTTTTAAACAAACTTACAGTAATATATTGTTTCACCTAGCAAGTATTTCAGACAACTTTTGTACATTAACAAGAAACTTGAAACTCCACCTGTAGAAGGAAGTATTTCTTTTCCTTTCTCCATTGTTCTTAATTCACTTTTCTTTTAAAGGCCCCAATTCAGCAAGACATTTGAAACACCTAAACACATATGTAAGTATTTTAGTAGAGGTATGTATAGGTGAGTTGAATTAAACCTTGTATTTCAATGAACAGCTTGGCAGATGGTGCCTATGCTTCTCTTTTGCAAAAATCTTGCTCCCAGGCTATCTGTTCTTTCTACCCTATTCACATAATTTCTTTTTGCCTCAGTGTTTTCCTCTTCTGACTTCTCTCCACACGAAGAGCCCTATTTGCTTGTGACGGAAAACTAAAATGGAGGATAAACTATTCACATCCTGCTCCAGACCCTAGTCATCTTGGTGTTAATATATGCATTGACTCCAATGTCCTTCAGATGTAAGAAGCTCTTCGTACGTGGTGGTGAGTGGCCCGTGTCTAGAAGCTGTACACAAAATGGCAGAAGCCAACTGAAATGGTTGCATTTTGAGTCAGTTGTAAAATGAAGGAGTTTAAAAATTTGACATTGTTTCCAGGATGCCGATCACAGTCATCTGGTGGCAGTGTAAATACCACACATATGTTTTGCCTCTCTTTGTGTTCTCTCTGTTAATTCTATTCACTGGAATTAGTAAAATTTTGCAATACAGAAAGAAAAGTCAGGCAAATGCTGACGACCGCATGTAAAGTCTAGACATTAGGCAATTATTCATGATTCTTCACTGCCTGTCATACAAGGAAATGAGAAAAATAAGAAAAATAAGTTTATGCTGGTCCTACACTTGCCTTCTACGTGGAAAGGAGAAAAGGAGACTTTTGGAATGTCCTTCATGTCATATGAACTGGGGCTGCTGCTCTTCCCTGCCTTGGAGAAAATAGCACAGCCCTAAGGCAGTCCTCGGTGTATGATGTGCTGAGGATTTGGCGAGGGTTGAGTCTATCACTTCTATACTGCATTACTGAAATATATGAGGATCAAACTTACTTTTTGCAAGAAAGCCATACATGGCACTCTCTGGGTCATTCCAGACTGGCACTTGTGGAGTAATATGAACTGTCCTTTTAGCTAGATGATAGTTTCAGGTGTTTTGCGTTATAGTTTTTAAAGCTCTGTTACTAAATATCTTGCACATGGTTAAAAATACATTCAGGGAGGACATTAAAAAGACAGAATGGAGTCCAGCGTGTTACATACTGAAAGAGGGGGCACAGAACAGCTGCTGAGACATCTTCTGTCACATATCTTGAAAGTCTGAAGAAAAACTACATCACTTAGGGCTATCTTCATTTCCAGCTTGCGCAGACAGCAATAAGTACTTGCACTTGAAGTTACAATCTAGTTCATACTAGCTCAAGTTAGAATTCCACTCTGGGATTTTTGTTTATTTTTCTCTTTGCTGCAGAGTGGAAGGAAACTTTTATTTCCTCCTGATGATGACTCTGACATGCCAATGGAGCAAAAGTGCTATCATCACTCCTGTCTCCTAGAGGAGTTGGGCACCATAGCAATAGTAGCTGTACTTCTCAGTGCCCAGTCTGGTGATATGGGAGAAGAAAAAGGCTTCCAATACTCTACCTTCCCTCTGCAAACATGCACAAATAGCATGAAAAATACTCCAGCACTGATATAAAGCATATTTCCCTTTTTGATAAACTGCAATTAATATCAATAGGAATTGTGGACCTTAATCCTATTGTTGACCAAAAAAAAAAAAAAAAAAAAAAAAAGACACCAAGCCTTAGTTTTGTGCTTGGCATCTGATCACTAACATTAATGGAATTTCCACACTGCCCAAAACCAATGTGCATCTGCTGGACACTTACTTGACCAGCACGTATCAAGATAGACTTTCCTATGCTCTTGATTTGTAAAGACTGGTGAAAAAGTGCCAATGGCAACAATTGGAATGGACCTTAGAAACACTAGTCTAAGCACCTTCTCTGTGAAGGCTGCTTCCCATATATCTTTTGCACTTTAAGAACTCTCCACCTCAAGAAGTTGCCTTAACACCAATGACACCTGTTGTGAACTTAGTTTTATACCAGACAGAGAATGACGTAATATTCCTGAAAATACAAAGAAGTGCTACTGAGGACTGAAAGACTGTCCAGCAATGTTTCTTGAAGACAACAGTAGCTATACTGAAATAACAAATGATAAAAATTAACACCTTCTGTTTGAAAGTCACTAAGAAATGAGGCATGAATTAAGATTCCCCATTAAAAAGAAAAGCTGGACACACATTCCAGTGACCACAGAAGACTTTATTTGGACAGGCTTGGCATCTTCTCTCACAGTTGAAAGACTCCACTAAAGGCCATGAAAGACCTTCCTAATCACTTACTTTAAATTGGCAACTACCCCTAGAACAAAAAAATACACTTGAAATTTGGGTAATATGTCTGGAAATGGAAAGGGTCTCTCTTCTTCATGTCTCTTCACATCAGCTATATGTAAGCAGTTTTATACAACTGAGGGACAACTGCTTAATTTCCCACACAAAGTCCCATTCTGAAAACCTTCCCACTATTTGAATGGGTTTTGCCTATGTATTGTTGCCATCCATTTCATCTGGAGGATCATGTTTTATAATTGCCCCACCAGGATGAAATGCAGAACTATTCTGGAGCTTGAAAGAACAAATACATTTGTCATTGGTTCAAAAAAAGACTTCTTGGGAACCTGGAGGCAATGCTGCTTGGAAACATTTCAGACCTTCCCAGGGCTTTCAGAGAGACAGTGGGACCAATAATCTCAAATTAAGTTTATGATGTACACCTTCTTCTAATCCCATTAATTTCCTAGCTTTGCTTAACAGTAGTTTATGCACCCAAGAATTGCTCTCTCAGCACTCAGAATATGCTGAAGCATTCTTATACTGACTTAAGCTCTTGCACACAAACAATCTGATATTTAACCATTTGTGGATAGCATAAATAAATGCTTTTTTAAAAGAGGCAAAATAAGGGCAAGATCCAGCTCTCCATAAAACCTCTCACTTGTTTCAGTAGAAGTGATCAAAGAAAGCCTGGGCTTTTTTCAAAGTTATTCATTCTATTAGTATGGAAGGAAAAGAAAATAACATAATAAAATAGCTACAAAAGGTACATCTACCACATTTTTCCCCAAATCAGCTTAGAACCTAGATTTCATATTACTCTTATTGCTAAAAGCTTTTGTTCAAAAAGGCCAAGGAAACAAGCTTCCATAAGAACTGTGCTGATCACCTGTTGGGCCTGAGCACATTTTTTGTTTCAGACATATCTTTTGTTTCTATTTCAATAAACCACACCCAGCCAACGCAGCAACCCTCACACGTTATGTATTTCTAAATCTAAAAAAATCATTAAATGAATTAGGGTAGTCTTCCTTAAAGACTTCATGAAAGTATGTCATTCCTTAATTTCTCTCTCTTATTCCTTCTATCAAACTGTATAGTGTAGAATCTGAAACCAGCTACCACATAGTCTGTTGAGTTTCTCTAGGCATGACCTTACTTTACATAACGTATGAGGGTTTAAAACATGAGGCATGCAAGTTTGAACACTAAATTAGGCTTTCGGATCTGCTAATTGTTGATTAAAACTTTCATTGAGTTCAAAGGGTACATGAAGAATTATATAGAACCAATCCCACAGGACATGAAAGACAGATTTAAAAAATAAAAATAAAAAACCCACCCACAATAAAATAAAAATGTCTCAAACACAATTACAGTAAGAATACTGGCCCCCACCCTATGTTAATAGGAATCAGCACAGCCGTGGAGTTCCACTGATTGCCTTTCACCAAGGACTGGGTCTGCAGGGCAAAATCTTCTGCAACATTACTTGTATTTCATTCTGGTGCAAATGCTTTCTCTGCAATTCACTGGCGCCTGAGCTACAGCTGTGTAGCTAAGAGGCAAAGCAGGCAGCCAGATTCTCCCACTACTTATTGTTTTTAAATTGGTTTATCTCTACTGACTTCAGTGGATTTGTTGTTGAACTACATGAGCCTATTAAACAAGAGGACAATTACGTCCATTGATTTCAATGGGAATTTTGTCTGGACGTACAGAGTGACAGCGGAATGCAAGATCTGGTTCTTTATTTTAAGACCATGTTCTTTTTCGGGTTTAGTTTCTCATCCCAAAGATGCCCTGACTGCTGCACTTCTGATTTCTTAAGCTGTTTTTGGTAGAATTTTGAGATAAACCAGTGTAATTAATATATTTATAATAACCAAAGGAAAGTGCTTGCAAGTTATGTTCCTCTGAAGCCTTAGGCTTGTAAGTGCAGATTTGCTGGGGTTCTCCTTCATCTTCTGTGGAGAAACCCAGTAAACAGAGCCTGAGAGTCAATGAGTCATTATCAGGTGTCAGTGATACATCTACCAGAGACTCTTCTTCAGATTTCTCCCCAAATTACAAAACTCGTCTGATATGAATGCTGGAAAAAGGAGTGGTTACTTTCTCAGATGTGTCCCACAGATTTTCAGTCACACAAAACTTGACCAATAGCTCTTTGCACCAAATACTTCAAGGGTAACATCAGTTAAAACACATAAATACAGACAGTTACAGTGTGAAAAATAAAGGCAAAGTTAATTTGAGGCAAAGATAATCAGATTAAATAGCAAGAGGCCAAATGAGATAGAGCAAGCACAAGTCCAACTGAAAGAAAAATGAGGAACAGGATAAAATGGAGAGTTTGGATGGATGAGGCGCTAATAAGGAGACCGACTGACACAAAAGATTTAGTTGATGGGGTTTTTTTGCATGCTTATGAGAAAGCCAACACTGTAATCAGACTAAATTAGCATGCACAAGGCTGAAAAAGAATACTTAGTCACCTAACATGAATCTGAATGTAATAAACAGTGACAATTCATCATTCAGTGCCAAGAATGATTTGAATCTCTACACAAGTGAGAAGACTGTCAAAAATGGATAAAATAATAATTTTAGAGATCATATTGGGTGATAAACAAACACATTCCAACAATAATAATGCTTCATATATTTTTAATGTCAGAGTCTGGCCACTTCACAATCAAAATAAGATATTCTGAGACACAGCTCAATCTGGGAAAGCACTTCTGCCTTTTTCTGGTTGAAGCATTGTCAGCAGGGAAGATGCACGAGTGTTTCTTGTCAGCCAAAGAGACACACGTATGCCTGCACAAACAGCAAGTCTAGATATATTTTTCAAGAAACCCCTCAGTCAATTTCACAACACTACCAAGAGCTGTTTAACACCTCTCTTACCTGCACAACAACAACCTGAATGGACACGTGATCTGGAAGTCTGATTGGTGCTCGAAAATACTGTGATAATGCAACCAGAAGATGAAGTATTGCTACGAGACTTTTAGCGTGAACAGCTGAAATAGATATTAAAAGCGCAAGTTACAAATTGCAAAGTATCTAGGGCACATATTTTTACTTTTTAGGATGCAGGGATTATGGGACTCTTTTCTCTTGCCACCTGGACCCAGGGGGCACTTTTAAGCCACCTCTCCTTTACTGGTCTCCTCCTGCTCAACGGGTCATGCAAATGCAGCCCAGTCAGTAATATGCATCAGTACCAAAGCATTATTTTTTGCAAAATGTCTGGATGCCATAGGCTTGCGTAGATGGAAATCTAAAGCTAATCCAAAAGCCAGATTTCATGTACAGCAGTTTAAGTGCTGTCCCCGCATTCTCCTTGCCTTTCCTTTATTCCCTTTATTTCAATAAGGATTTATGGACTATCAGAAAGATATTTTCATACTCATAACATGCACTTATTCATTTTTAAGTGTCACAGTGTCTGCAGGATGATAAACGAGCCTATTTTGGCAGAGGCCTTAAGCAATAACTTACTAAACTCAATGACTCAAACATTCCTCATGAAGTTATTATAGTTCTTGTTATTGAAGCTTTTTCACAGCAGGTTTCATATGGGTAGTTAACACTAACACGACTTACAAGATATCAAAAGCCATACTGTAGGAAATCCTTAATCAAGTATCAAACCATTGGCATGAAAGTGAATAACTTCTAATTCCTATTCTTGCCTTTCTTCTCCTATTTTGTTTTTGCATTTATAGTCTTCCCCAGAGCAGTATTCCTAAACGATATTTGATGGCTACACTACAGTGCACTTACGTTTTCTGTACTCAAACTAACCAATAACTACTACCTTATTTCACTGCTAAAGCAGGATCAGATTCACTAAAGTATCCTGCTTTATTATCTTCCAATGCAAGTCTCAACTATGCCGTGGAGATACTCATTCATATAAAATGCAGCTTTGCTGTCTAATTTTGCTGGGGTGCCAGTGGTCACGGATGAGGTGCTTTAGCAGAACACTAAAAAGATGTCTGACTGCCTAGCACCGGTGTGTGCTACAGCTGGCTCCAGCTGCTGCTGTGTCTATCTCTACTTTAGCTCTAAAACACATGTAAAACATTAAATTAAAACTATAAGTTAAATTGTCAGGCCACTCCAAACACCCTGACTCCAGCTGCATAAGAGAATGGAAAAAAACAGGAGGGAGGTTGAAGAGAGATGGGGACAGAGACACCTCATGTTCGCTCTTCCTTCCTCAAGCTATTTCTCTCCCCCTCACTAATTTGTTGTGAATGGAACAGGATACAAAACAGCTCAGCTCAAGTCAGGTATAGGAGAAAAGGAAACTGCTATAAATGATTCTGAATACCAAACTTAAAACAGATTGAGAGGTCTACTTTTCTAAAGCTGCTGGTAACATGTTTTCTACAGCGCGTATGCACTAAAATGTCTTGTGTTGGGCCACTGGAGGCATTTCTGTTAGATATCACTATGTTTGTTTTTAATACAATAAAATAGGAAGGGTGCAGTCCTAGTCTTGATGAGAGTTTTGTAACGAAAATTAGGGGTTCAGATTTAGCCTTAAACGATCAGAAATATTATTCATATTTATGTTGCAAATTTTACACAGACAGAGCCCTAGATCCTAACCCTCCTTCTGCCTATCTACCACATTTATGCAGGTACTTGCCCGTTTCAACAAACGAATTAAGTAACAGAAAACCTAAGCTGGTATGCATATGGACTTAAGAGCAGAAATACCATACTTTGACAAACTCTGAAAAGACAGTTTATTTAAATTGGAGGTTGAGCACCAGTAAAGAGCGTAGAGCGTACCACATTTGGAAGTGCCCTGCAGAGCAGCTCCTACCATAAATACCAGGTTTCAGCCTTCCCTTATCATTGGATATTTCAGAATTCCAGATAGCAGCTATAAACTCTTGGCTGTCAACAAATGAGAACAGCATAGAAAATACACAACTTACAGTCAACGTTCCATTTAATGCTTCTTGGAGGGAGTTTAAGGGTTTCATTGATCTTTTCAAGCACTGTCTGTAACTTCTGTTTCTGAGCAATTTCAGACTGGGTAACTTCAGCAACATTCAGCTTCTCACTTTCAAGTTTCTCTGAAGTGATAATAGAAAAAAAAAAAAACAGAAGTAAACCCATTGTTAACTCCATGAGGAACACAAAGATATTCTGTGCACCCAGATGTTCATTCAAGAGATATTAAGACTTCCTAGTTTTAAAATTGTATGCTTTTTCTTCCAGAGCCACTTTCCCCCATGCATCTTAACTCCTAAAGATACAGTTCACATTTTCCCTTTATTTACCCATTGCCAAAGGGAAGGTGAAGTATTAATGAAAGGCACAGTACCAGCTAACAAATATTTGCTTCAGCTCCCTTTAGGAAACACCAGACTCTGACGTAAGGCCCATTACTTCTATTGCTACTGGATAAAGAGTATTCGGTACGCAAGTGGACTGTACAGCAGACCAGCATATCTAGGAAACAGGTAACAACTTTAAGATTTGTTTCATCAGTCTCAGCCTCCTGGCTTCTCCATCAGAGTTCAGAGATTTAAAAATTTTACTTCACCCATTTGTGATAAAAGTAAAGTGACATCGTATTTGTAAAGGTGGAGGATGCACCCAAGAAACGTGAATAAGTATTTCTGAGGGTATGAAAACAACTAAAACCTTGGGCAATTTCTTTCTATGAAACCACAGCCCTTTTCTGCACTCAAAATTTGCAGTATATTTTAAAATACTTTATGAATTAGTTTGTTAATAATTAGTACAGATTACTAGGTATATACATACATGGCTTAGTGTTTACCATTCAATAGTAAGCAAAGAAAATTTAGCAGTAAAAGCTCCCTGATAATAACACCAGAAACAAAATGCTTTGTCGCCTATCAATTTACTTCTAGGAAAGAATCTCTCATTAAGCTTGGTAAGAGGTGATCTTGTTCTCATCAAAGCCAACTGAGTATCTTCCCAAAGAGAGTGAGCCTGAGCTACCAGTCTATGAATCCCACCTAAGAGACTACTCTCTCCATGGGTTTCTTATGCCTCTACAGAAACAAGACCAAAGTCCTTAATTAGCACAGACCTGATCCCCAGGGAATTAAAGGTAATGGAAGACATTCCACTGAAATCAGTAAGTGCTGGATCAGTATACGGATATTTAGAGTCAGGCCGTATATGATATGCATTTTTTGGGGTTTGGGTGAAGTCACTGGAGGTCTGCCCATGAGAATCAAATTGCTCAGTCTGGGGCATATCCAGTCCATCACAATATATTCAATAGCTTAAACATTCATAGAAGGGAACAGTCTGTGTAGTCTTTATTAGAAGTGCTCACATGATGTTTCAAGATTCATTTAAGACACTGAAAAGAAATTTACTGGAGACTTTATGAGCTGCAATAACTAAGAAAATGGCTTCCAAGCCAACAGTTAAAAAAGCACATGCCAGCTCTGCATTAGCAGTTTCTTTTCTCTATCTGTTTCTCAGCTGAAGCTCAGTTTGCAGTCCACTGGGTACGATTACCTCAGTAATGTTAAAAGCCGGACATCAAATCAGAAAGAAATTACAACTTTCCAGAGGAACTTCGCAATGTGAATAAACTATAGTATGGAACCAGCAGAGATTAAAAACATCCACTGTTGTACTGAAAATACCCTTGCCTTCAAACTTACTTTCCACTTGTAACACTGTTAAGTTTGTACAGCACATATGCAGATAATAAATTTAATTGGAGTGAATACTGTTGCCAAGACAAGAACCTTCCCTCTGTAGCACCCCAGGTAGGCTTTATGCTGTTCTCATCAACTACAGAGCACCACACATTGCACTATAGCTCTAAGGATTGTGCGTACAGCCTATTGCTCAAGGGTCTCATAATACAATGCTATTTTTATATCACTTAGTGGCATAAATGTAAGACGATACCAAGGCTCCTAAGTAGGAACAAGTGATCCACTTACTGACAAAGTGCCCCAACAGCATGCACGTATATTTTTTCTTACCAAATAATTTCTGCAATACTTGTCCATCATACAGGTCTTCAGCCAAGTCTTTCACAATAATCCTTTCTCCTACCAACACATCATTAATCCAGTCAATTAATACCTATATGGGAAACACAAATTTGGCAGTATTATACACTATTCATTTACAATTTAAAACACATGTCATTTTGTACAATGATGAAAATATTTAGCAGAAAGAATACCAAAGCTGCAATGACTCAAAATACAATCAGCTTGAAATGCCATCAGAAGAAAAAAGGAAGGAGTTAGGTGGCTGTGTCAATGCACCACAAGGTCTAGACAAATACTGGACTGAGGCAGTGCCTTCTGCAGTGAAATCTGCCCTTTGCTTTCAGTGGTATTGTAACATTTTATTGTGAGGCAAAAGGTGTTGAGGTCAATTCTAATGAAGCTTCCTGCTGAAGTTCTAACCCCAAGGATCACAAAGACTACAAGGGAAATCAATGTCTTTAGATTGGGGGTGGGATGGGACTAAGAATCTGGACTCAGGATTTTAATCCAAATTCTTAAATCTCTCTGTGCCATATCTAGAAAAAGATACTAAAACAAATGACCTCCCCATTTCACCGCGATATATGCGCCATGTGGTTTCATTTAATTAATACCTAACCAGTGCTTTGAAGTATCCAAACGAAAGAGGCAGGGATAGTATTAAAAAATAGTTTTCCTTTCCTGAAAGTGTTTACATGCTTTTCATTACCTTCATTAGTTCTTGTAATTTTGGGTCATTTCTTGAATTTGGATCAACCATTGTTCTGACTTCATTTTCCTCTGGAAGGTTTAAAAGAAAGATATTAGAAACTATTACAGGCATGAAACTTTATTTTACATCAAGCTTTTATGTTGAGATGTAAAATTGTTGTGAATTACCTAGCATAGTGTCCTCAGGGTCTAGTTCGAATGGAATTGGACTGAGAGGTAAGTTAATGGCATTCATTCCTTCTTCCTGTAATTCAGATACTAGGAAATAAAAAAGAAGAGCTTGGTCAAATTTCAATTCAATTTTACTTACTATTTCACTCTTGTTGAAAGTCGCGTTAATTGTCTTAATTTCTTTATAGGAACATGACTCTATTAGATACGCCACTAGGTGTAATTACAGCAATAAAATATAGCTAACAAAAATGGGAGGCCCAGCTAACAAACCTTTACTTCTATGAGTAGATTTTTTGCAGATAATGGTATTGGAATCAATGCAATTTCCTCAAATCTTTTCTAGGATAAGGCCCATTGTCCTCAAATTTTAAAAAGCTTACTTGCATTCTAATGGTCCTGACATTTTAACACTAATGAATCATTTTAGCTGAGGGAAATGATTATTGCTCTCAGCTATGTCACCCTTGCTCCGGAGATGCTTCAAGTTTAGCTACTTGAGAGGAGTCTGGCTACAAATCCAACACAGGAGCTGCCAGACTGATAAACTATTTAGGACTGAAGGTGCAGTTGCAGCACGTGGCTCCCTCTGTTGTTCGGGTCAGAGACCAGCTGGAGCTGACTGGGATGCTTCTGGCCTGTGTTCTTGGGCTTTCTTTAGCAGAAACCACAGCAGCAGGACACAGGCGTAAGATAACAAACCCTCAAAAGTACTGCCTTAGTGTGGAGTCCAGACACAGGTTGAGAAAGAATCTGGACATGGGAATGCGGAAGTAAAGCAAAATCCCACAGTTTGGAGACGCACGCAGTTGTCAGGAAATATGGACAAGTTCCTACTCAGCCAAAGTCCCCTAATGTTGCAAAAATCAGTGTTCTTATAATACATGCTCTGATGATATAGGAACAGAGAGATTCAGAGAAGAAGTGTAAAAGCAGTCCTGCCACCAGTTCTGTACTGTACAGGGTCTGTACCTGGTACAGTACAGAGAAGCATCATTCATGCCTCTTGGTGACCCGAACTTTAATAGGTTGCAAAGATAAACCCCTTCTTCACTGATCAAACATGCTTCCATAATAGAAGAGAAAAAAATACAAAAAATCCAATGCGCTAATCCTTCTGCTATGGAAGAACACACAGCACTGTGCAGGCAGGGTAACCCACTTTGGTGACCAGACAAGTCTGTAAAACCACGTGTGGCAGCGTGCACCACGTTGTAACCAAGAAGTCAGTGCAAACCTGATCTACCAAACCAGGAAAAAGGTTTGCTGTCTTATGAATGACAAGCAATGTTGTTTTGACCAATAATTTTCCAGTGTACACACCTTGAATAAAACTGGTTGTTGGCAAAACCATTCTGGTCAGACTTTAAACTTAAATAACTGAATTCAGTCATCCTATGTGTGTCCTAAAGATTCAGGTAGCTGTATACAGCTTTTGACATGAACCAAAATATATGATTTAAGTACAGATGCAGATTCACCATCTAACATTTCAGATTTACTACCTGGAGCCTTCCTCAGTTTATTTTGAAAGTTACAGAAACAATTTAGGTTCAGAGAAAACAGAAAAGTAGAAATTGACAGTAGAGACTATGTTTTACTCCTGGCCCCTTGACTGCCTAGGAGGTTAGCTTTTGGAAAATGGTTTTACCTCTCTGCCTTAACTTCCTGTGTGCAAGAAGTACAACTAAGTAAGTGTCACGTGAACACTGTGATAATTAGTCAGTTGGTGTGATAACAGTACTTAAAGCTTTCCAAATATTTTCTATGCTTTGTGAAATGTTTTGTGCTCTGCCAGAAGAAACGTCTGTGCAGTTGTATTCAGGCATCTATGTAAGATTCATAGCAATAATGGCTGTTAGAATGCTTATTAATTGTACTTTTAATTGTACAAAACCAACTATGAAAAATCCACTGCCTTCAACACTGAAACACTAACTTCACTCCATATACTCACCCTGCTTGTGTATCTGTAAAATACAAATACTGAGCAGCTCTAAAGAGTCATAAAATAATGTTGACAATAATAGTTCCCTGGATTGTTGTATATCCTCTAAAACTGATGGCTGAGAGCAATGGACCAAATTAATCCCTCATGTAATTTCATTGAGTTCCGAGGAGTTATAGCAAGGATGAATTTGGTCTAGCATGTACAATCTCAGGAACTGTTTACACTTAATGGCAATCTTTTGAACTGCTAGCGCTCCTTAGAGAAAATAATTGTTGGTTTTATTAACCTCTTTGATTTTTTTTTTTTTTAATTTTGGTTCAAAGTGGTTATGGGCATAAAAACGTCAGTGAATAGAAAACTTCCATGTGTTCTGAAATGTTTAGTTCAGGGAGGACTTCCACCCAAAGGTTCCTAGGCAGAAAACATTTTTTTCACATCAATCCCAAGAGGGAGCATAGTAAATAAAATTTGTTCAAGCCAACTGGGTCCACTGAGCTCTCCTATCCCAAAGGGCTGGATGCTCTGCTTTGGGCAAAGACACACTGGAGGAAGCAGTCAGCTTATTCTCCTAGTGAACGACAGTGGGGAAGGCTTTTGGCTCCTCTCTCCAGGGAGCGACCTACTGGCAGAGCTCGCTAACTCTTCTCCAGGGAGATTGAGTGAACCTTTCAAGGCTGAATGTGTTGTAACATTCTTTACAAAGCCCACTGAGCCTCTCAATATTTGTCCTCCAATGTGCACAACTATTATATTCTACTTTTAATAACATAACCTTCATCATATTATCAGAGTTTCTGAAAATAAGAGAAAGCAAACAAAAAAATCACCGTTATCTTTGCATGGAAAGGGAATATAAAATACAAAAAAAAAAAAAAATATACATGAGAAACTAAGATCTGTCCTAGAATGCATTGCAAGCGTTGTATTTATTGTACAGCAGGGGCCAAGTCCTGCTTTGCTGTACATGGGTATACACAAGTGGTGGTTTTGTTCCCCTAAGCTGCTCACGTAAGTCGCATACATTTCTCACCCCTGCCCAGGCCATGTGCAGAACCTACCCAACACACGTCCGGGATGATCCAAAGATCCCAGGTGGATCCAGTTTGACAGAGAGGATAGCTCCCCCTCAGCCAACGCACTCTGCAGTGCACAACCCATACCCAAGGTTGGTATTAGTCCCATAATAAAGACTCCTCCTGTCCCTTACAAGCACAAAACATGGTGGAGAAACCCTGAGCCTGATAGCATCTTTTTAATTTCTTTACCAATACTGAAGAGAAAAGACTTAACTACAACTAAAAGGAGCAGGTAGGAACACATGCATTAGATCAAGTTGTACATAAAGGGAGAGAAAATGTATTATGTAGTATAGCCTCACTTTCTAAGAATTTCCATCAAAAAAGTTCCATGACAAACCACTATACACACTTAGGTGTTTATAGAGGAACCACAAAGATGTGATTGAGGTTAAGAATTTGCATACCACAGTTTCAGCCAAGGAATCCATTTTTCAGCTGCTTTTCATTAATTTGTTTTATTTAATTTTCATGAAAATCACTTCAGCAATTTAGTATTTTAATAAAAACAAAGTACACAGGTTTGGGACAATTTTTGCAGCAGCTGAAATTAAAATAAAATAATCTAATTTCTTTAAATACTTCGAGGAATGACTTGGAGGATCAGTAAGACCTCCACTCTGAGTCTTACAGTGTGAAGACCCAGGAAGGGAGGAGGGGACTTAGCTGCAGCAGTTCATCTATACCACACCAGTTGCCAAGAGCCAGACCACTGCACTGGGACCTGTGGCAGTTCCCCTGAGGGACAGCACCCATAGAGTTGTCTGCTTGGCATGCTTGGTCACCGGATGACCCCAGCAATTAGACTTAAGAGCACCTTTCTGTTCTCACCCTCTGCTGTGGCCCAGATACAGCCCAGTGTGTCGGCTACCATGGGGTTTGTTCTTGTCATGTTTACATTGGTATGATTATCGACTTTATCCTTTTGGATCTGAGAGGAAAACCCAGTCCTTCATGTATTTTTTCACAGTCACCATGCTGAGTGGAACTGGGGGCTGAATGGACTTTTAAAGTAAGACCCTTAAAAACAAGTTACACATGGCCCAGACAAATCTCCATGGATTGGCAATGTCAAAGTCCCAGTTCTAACTCTGCGTAAGGAACGGACACGTCTGCTCAGACTCTGATTCAGCTCCACATGCCAAATTTGTTATGATGTAATCAAGTGCAACTCCACTGCTATCAGCTGTCAACAGACTTCCTCCTATAATGCCAGTACCAAATTTGGCCCCAGAGCTGGGGAGCCCACAAGCTTCTATCAACAGCAACTACAGCAGCTATTTTAAGCTGGATAGAGTTCTTACTGGTTTAGACACTCTAGGATTACAAGGTCATAAACCTATGCTATCAAATCCACACGGGTGCTCTGAGCCAGACTTTGCCCTTTGATGCATGCATCCAACTGCCATTGAAACCGTTGGACGCCAAGCACATCTGAAAGTGGAGTACTGCCCATACGGTTTAAATTGGCTTAATTCCTCTAGTACATGCAGCCTGTTGCTCCACATTGTATTTATTAGACAGTTTCATTTGGGTTTTTTTACTTGTTTATTTTGTGTGCTGAAGGCTTTTTGCTGCCCTGCTTAATATTCAGGGCTTAATGTTATTCTGATTTGAATAAAACAAGTCTTATTATTTAACTGAGCTCAGAAATGCCACATCACCCAATGCACTCTCTGTGGTTTATATGTGTTTTAGCATATCTATCCAAAGAATCATAAAGTAAATACAGCAAGATGTAGTGTTAAATGGTCTCTCCTCTGAGTGCTATAGCCATGTCTTTCCGTATAATTGATTCCGCACTTACAACACTAAAACTACTCAAGTGCTACAACAGTAATGGATTGATTCTGGAAGTTTGTGATTAACTAGAACCTAACCCTAATGTTGGAGGACACAACGCTTCTAACCTCAATCTTTCAAAATTGGCATATTTAAATATATGCATATACACATTCATAAATACATACATACACTCTTCTGCAGCTCTTTAACTTCCTTTCTTTAACGTAAGGGGTTTCCATTCAAGGCCTGCTCTGCCATTTTTAAGGCTGCAAATACTCTAATTTGTGGGGTTTTTTTGTGGAAGCTGACATTTGTTGACATTCACATGACTCCAGGAGTTTAAGCTTTCCATAAAAAGTCAGAGGACAAACTACCTGATATTATAAACTACTATGATAGACAGTAGCTTTATGTGCCGTGTCTGTATCTTAAGCTACTTTTTCCTGGAACAGGTGCAACTTGGAAGGCCAGTTGCAGACATCACATTGCCAGAGTAACACTGGATATTTGTATATACACCCACATTCAAACATGCATGCATATGCTACGTATATTGATGCGTGTAGCCAGAAATTACAGCCTGTTTAGAAAAATGCTCATTTTCCATAATAAATATCTTTAGTGCTCTTGTACAGACAGAGATATACACTCAATTATAGTTGAACAAAATGTAAATGAATCATTTTTTTATTTCATATCCTCTTTACTAGGTGCAAATTTCTGATAAATGCTCGTGACCTTGACGGCTTGCTTTTGTAACCACTTGTGTACAAGAGCAACTTTACTACTTCTACTGACTTGATAGTCTGCAATTCAGACTTGAGTGTAAAAGACTGTATCCACACAGATTGCAGTGGATTTATGCTGATTTATACCAGCTCGCTGGCTCAGTGTGACTCCTGTTCCCCCTCACATACTCCAGTTAAATACTCTAAGTCCAGTGGAGTAATTCTGAATTTGCACTGGCAAATGTGAGAAGAGATCTAAATTACTTAAGATGGTCAAAGAATAGCATAAAAAAACCCAGTAAAATTGTTTTCAAAAAGTCCTAGTTTAAGTTTTTACAGAATTATACTATTTAGTCAAGTAAACTTATGCAACTGCTTTCTGGGCCATCCATCCAAAATGTTATTTTCTAACGCTTGTATGTGTGCATCTTGTAAGTCCACAAAGGGAAAAGAAAATATTAATCTAAAATGGTACTGCCTAATTCTCTTGACTACGTAATTCATCCAATATGGATTTTTGGCAGCTCAGCTTTAACTCCAAAACAAAAGAAATCCACACAAAAGACAATAAATCTGCATTACACATGGTACTAAAATGATCCAATGGATTTATAGATGTTTACAAGTCTGCAGAGTGTGACACAGCGTCCACCAGAAATTTGATATTCACAGCACAAAACATCATAAACATATGTCTGCAACTACAAAGGGGCCTTTTTATGTGGGGATCATTGTTAAAATTGTCTTCAGAACATAAACCTTAAGTTGTAAATGCTACTCCCCATTTATTCTCCAAGACATAACAAATGAGGAAAGAAAAGCAGAGATATGTTTGTAATTGAAAATGTTTCTCAGGAAATGATCTGTACAGGAACATCATTCTCATTCCATTAACCGCTGACTCCAAGCCAACCATTTGTAAAAGTAAATAAATATGCAAACTGGCTGACAACAGTGTGCCTGCCTTTAATGTTACTGCATTAGTACCCAGTCTCCAAAAAAGAATCTATTTTCTTTTCTCATTTCTCCATTAAACCAAACATGGCATACGCACAAAAGAACGGGAGAAATGCTGTTCACAAAAAAGAATGGGAGAAACGCTATAATTTAATTTTCATGTATGCAATACAAATTAAATGCTTATTGCCTTGAACTTTCTTTAAAGTCCAAAGCTACTCTGAAGTACCTCAGTGACTAGCTTGCTCTTCCTTCCTTTTTTGAAATTAGCAGGGAAAAAAGCCCTCCGTAGATTGACAGATCTCTGATCTGAGTAAGTAAAAAACAACAACAAAACAGGGAGCAAACTCAATCCTTTTAAAGAATACACATAATTTTCTTGGCCATGTCACAAATAGCTTCATTAAGCTTTACACGCTTTCACATTTCATTTGGGATGAAGGTTCTTTCTTAGAATTTTCCTGTAGTTTCTAAGAGGTAAGAAGTGGTGCACAGTCAAGCTAACACAGATGCCAGTCATTCCATTCATTCCTTCAACACATCCTCTCAACATATCTTTTAAAATACATAAGCAGTATTTGCAGATGTTTTGAAAAGCCTGTCACCCTATAAGAGTGTTTAAAACATCACTGAAAAAAACCCAAAAGACAGTGTTGGGAACAAATGCAGACAGGAGTTCAAATGACACTGATCTTTTCCCCTAATGAAGAACAAACCATGCTTATGAGAAATGCTGTGACCATTCCAAAGCCCAAATGTGTGACGCTGAATCTGATCCCAGCCTGAAAACTTCCCAAACAGCCTCAGATATGTTGGTAGGGTCTTTGTGCAAAAGATACTTGCAGGTTGTTAGCTGGTGTGCACATGGTATCCCCTAAATACAAAATATTGAAACAAATCCTTTGACAGCTAAGATTTCCAATTTATTGAGATATTTACTGAGATATCTCAGAACTGATTTATTGAGATATCTCAGAACTACATGGGGTGCTTGGGGCTGTATGGAGACCGAAGGGAGAGCATTTGTATCCTCCTCACCGATACGTTGGTATTTCTCGAGTTATAACAAATCTACAGGTAGCAACATCCAGAAGAGAGTCAGGCAGACCTCTTGGTGTAGTCCTAACCCTAACCAAGTGGAGGCAATTGTTCATCCTATATGCTCACCAGCTTGCTGCAACAGCTTTTTCCAAAAAATGTTTTTTGTGGAGAGAAGATGATTTTATAGGACTGACTTGCCTTGTTCTCTGAATCACCAACCAGCTAATAGTAGCTATTCCAACATCAACAAGAGACGCTCGTGCAGAAAAGACAAAACCAAAGATCTGTTCCAAGAAGTCTTTCCCAGCTCAACAAGTTCTAGCTATTCCTAAGGGAAAACCCAAAAATAGTTCTTAGGAATGTGAGGGCACACTAGTAGCAAGCTGAGGATTTCCTGAGTTCCTTGCCCTTTTCTTAATGTGTATATAAGCCTTGTTTTTGAAGGAGAAAAAAATTAAAAGCCAGATCCACAGCATCTCAATAATCTAGATGACTACTTCTTCTTGGAAGAATTAGAAAAATGACTACATTTACTGGAAAGATTAAGTTCCTTTTCAAGGACTGTGAATTGGTTTATGTATCACACATGGCCACTATTTTCAAACTGTAGTTCCTAGAGCTACTTGTGTTTTAATATAAACATCTGGTCATCTTCAAGAAATGACTTTGTAACAAAGCATCAAAAGATTTGTAATAAGTGGCCAAGTATTTCTACATCCCAAAAGGAAAAACCAAAACCAAAACTACCTTACTATCTTCTGAGAGCTCCTCATGCTTCAAGATCTTACTTTGGTATCAAAGTCAATCAAGATAAAGTTTGAGGGTGACACCAAGGCTGGACAAGTAGCAAACACAAGAAAGATGGGAGTAAAAATTAAACAAAGAAATTAAAATAATAATGGATACAAAAATGCAGATGTTATAACAGCATAACAGGTAGCTTGCAGTCCATGCTTTGGTACTTTCTGCAACAACACTGAGCATCTAACTGTAGTTCTCAGATTCAGTATATCAAATGAGAATTGACCTGCGACATCTAATTCTTTTTCCCCCTCCATTTTAAAGATTTTCAGCTTCTTGCTACGTTTAATATTTGTGCCAAACACACAGATGGTTTCTAAAAGTCTCTGCAGCATGTCCTAGGGAATTGAAGTTTCTTGTCAAGGACAGAATCAGGATCTAATTTGGGAATTGGGATCTAAAGACAGGCCTTCAACATGGAAAAACTAAGCTGGGGCTTTGGCTGGATCAACAGAAACCCAGCTACATTCTTAAAGAAAATGGGCCGGATTTGGTGAAGGGCAGAAAATTGAAACCTTAAAATGGCAAAAATATATCTTCTAGCATACTGAAGAGTAAACTACCCTTTGGGGTTCTCTTGACCAATATGGAGGTTAGTGTCCCTTTGACAGCAGAAAAATTTAGGCTTCGACTGTTACAGAAAGGACTACAGAAAATGTAAACTTGTTTTCCCATCATTATTTCATGAGTGTGCATCATCAACAAGCATATCCGATGTGTAGAAGCCCTCTTGCTCTTACCAGCCATACAGCGTGAAGGGTCATTTCAGGGATGGAGAGGAATATAGTGGGGTTCTGGCAAACCCTGACTAGAGGGAGGACTTCAGTCAGCTGGCATAAATCACAGTGTGGTGTGATCAATAGTATAGCTGTGGTATTCTCCTAAAACACATTTACACCAAAGTGTAAGATGATGATGCAAGACAGGACTTTGGTAGCACAAACTGGAAACTATGTTTAGCTTAGGAAAACAGAGTTAGTTCTCAATTTGCACAGGAAATAAATCAACACTTTCCAGTCTAGGTTCTCAAAACCCTTAATCAGAATTAATTAGTTTAACATGCCACCAACAGAAGAAAACAGCATTATCCCCATTCCGCAGCATAGAAAATGACGCACTTCTAGATTAAAGGGTACCCTTACACGTTTCCTTTCTGGGGACAAAAACTGCACTTGTAAAATGGAAGCTAGGCACTTAAAAATACGCCTTAAAAGCCTGGCTATAATGTTACATTTAGCCTGATGTAGAATGGACAGGAATACCTGTACCTCTTGTTTCCCAAACCCGCATCTTAGCAAAGAGAACACCTTTCGTTTCACACAACCAGTAGCAATGATTCTCAATCCAGCCCCGTGCCTTGCCCTTCACAGGTACTCCCTGGTGCCCTCCTGGGCATTCCTGATCTTGCTCATTTCCTTATAAAACTCAAACAGCTGCTCCAACTTCCAAATGCCCTGTCTCAAAAAAGTTACCTTACTGAATTGTTCATCTGATTACGGTGTTCACATGTTTCTTATCAGGATACAAGTTACAAGCAGTGTAGGCACCAGCACTGTAAGGGTAAACCAGAGCTCTGAACTGCACATGCTTTGCAACCATCTTTTCCAAGAGATCTCAAACAAGCTATAAGTTCAGAGTAACACTTAATTCCACCTGTCAAGAGCTGTCAGACAAGGGAAAAAACTCTGTGTAAACTCCTACCTGTTAAATGCATTTCATGGGTTGCTGTCATTACCAATGTATCAATTTCAGCATGCGAAACATTCATACCAATAGGAACTGTGTCTATTGTTTCCTGCTTCGCAGGTGAACACACCAAAAATCGCAATTCAATCATCCAAGTAAATAACCTTAAATTGGTTTTACTTCATAGCACTAACAAATTCAGAGTGTCACAAAAATAACCTGCAGCCTTCAGCTGTTGATGTCATAAATGAGTTTATGTTAATATTCCTATTAGAAAGTGTTTAGTACTGCAAAATTTTAATTTTAATAAACTTGAATATTAGAACTTACCTACTGCATGATACATAGCCCATTTGAAAATTGCTATCTCAAGCATGCTTTTGACTACAAATGACAATTTTCCCTGAGTGGAAATTTATCTGATAAAACCCACTATTTTCACACTGGATCCAGTACTACTTAAGGACTGAATCTGCACCAAACTGAAGTTAATAGAAACACATGCTCCTATGAAATACCACGTATTGCAGAAATATTTTAATGGAATAACATTCAAAATTAACAAGTTACTGTGTTTTCTTCCTCTCTTACCCAGGAAAAATGAAGCCTGACAAGGGCAAGAAAAAAATAAACTCCCATTCTCTCCCATTCTCATCTTCAAAATATTACAAAGGAAAAATAACTACCATCACAAAAATAAGAGGTCAGAAAACAATACTCCTAAAGTATCACAGAAACAAAGATGAAAAATAACTGAATGAATCGGTCTAGTCTCCTACCTTTAGGACAAAATGCTCCGCAGCCCATCATAGGGACGCTGGGCCACCCTCATAGTGCATCACAGGGAAAACTGCAGTCTTCAAGGTGTCTGAAGCCCCTTGCTCTGCAGGCCCCTTTGCTGCTGCTCTTCAGAGAAGCTGTATTAGCTTTAGAGCCTGTTTTCCAACAGAATGGTCCAAGCACATCACAACTCTCAGCTCAGAGCATCGCTTCAGAACAAGTGACTGACTGCCTATATAATTTAATATGATGCCACATGAGACTCATAGACCATCTGCAAAAGAAACTAAATCTGCTTTTTGCAGCTTGGTAAGTTGCATTCTGAATGCTGTGATGCAGTTTTCACTGTGTGCTTTTGTTATCAGTCATATAACTGAACAAAATCCTCAAAAAGCAAGTGTAAAGCGTATGTTTTTACCAATCTCATAGTCTGTTTCTGCTGTAGGTAACTTGTACCTTTTCACCTTACAACTGAATGAAGTCACAATTCCCCTCAAAGTGTAGGAAAGGTCTGGGCACAGAGATGGCAATACTGGAAGTGAAATTTCCTTCTTTTTTCTTTTTTTCTTATTTTTTTTTGTGAAACAAAGGCTGGTCAACAAAAGCTATAGAATCCTTGAATCCTGTTGCCAGAATTGAGATGCACATGTGATATTACCAAATTCAGGACATGTTCACAGTACTCCTTTCCCTATAAATACGTCCCTACTGAAACAATTAGCTAAACTCACATGGAAGGAGGACTAAGCTCTAAAACAGGCAAAGCACATAAAAACCTAAAAAGCGGAGGAAAGGAGAGCCATCAAAAGAATAATAAACTACTGGTAAGAAATGAACTAGTTTTATGGGCTATGGGTCCTTCCAAAGAGAGACAGTAATGAAAAGATAATCTAAAGCAATTACTTGGACTAAAAACCAAATTGCTATGAAGTTTTCTACAGACTAAAACTTTTCAGAAGCTGGAAAATGTTTAAGTGTCTGTTTCAACTTGGAGCAGGATGAGGGAAGTGACACATCCCTGGCTCATTTCTAAGTCGTGGAAATTGGTTACCTTTCTAGTTTCCAATTGAACTTCATTTAAAATATCAGTGCTAAAAGGCAAGCATGGAGAACTGAGAGGTATATTATTGTTTAGGGTTATTCAGCTGTGCTATACAACATTCCTCCCCCAGGTTTTGTATCAGATGTGGTTCCTTGTAGAAAAAGACACGGAGCTCTCATCACTATTCTGAAACCACATTCTTCACCAGTTCTAAGGAGTCTCTGATATACACAACAGTCTGCAGCTACTGGGTCACTCCTAAAAGCAGCTTTCCCCCGCCAACAGTCCTATTTCATGCTGTACTCGCAAGTAGTAATGGGGCTCCCCATTCTGACTCCTGGAGTCCCATTGCTTTCTGGCACTGAGAAACTGGATTGCTGAACTGCTGAATAACAGCATTCAATTACAGGACAATACTGAGCTGGTAGTTCTTTACCAAGCTTTCCTTTTCTTAATTTCTGAATAGAACTATAAGTGTCCCAGATACTTTATTATGGCAATCCTGTCTGGGAGGGAAGTACAGCTAAAGGAAAACCACGCTCTACTTGAAACATCCAGGAGGATGCTGAACATGATTACATATTAAGAAAATTCACGAAGTCTGAAGCCACAGCAACCTGCATCATCAATTCAACCTATTTTATAAGTGATTATTTATACCTTTTTATAAAGCAGGACTTTTTTGCATGCACAAAAGTAGCTATTTTACAAAAATAGTAAATGACAATTGTTTTCTTTACGAGTTTTTGTACCTACAGTAGTAGCCAAAAGATCATGCCCAGGTAAACTGTTCTAATGGGTGTAGTTACAGTAGAGTAGGAAAGCTTTAAATTGGCTAAAGCAGAGCTGCTTTCTCAGAGGGCATAACACGGCAAGAAGTTGAGAATAGCAGTTCTGAAGTGCATAGGTTGGGGACCAAGTAGAGGAATTTTTAATCATATTCTGTAATCCATTTTCACTTGCCACAAACATAAATTCAGGAGGGGCTTAATTTCTAATTCCTGTAATCTAACAACAACAACAAAACCATCATTCAAAAAGCCTGTGTGCCTCTCCCTGCCCTCAACAGAGATCACTGCAGGGAATAAACAGCACATTGGTAAGATACTTTGGGCCTCGAGTTTCCCAAACTGTTCCTAAGGGTTCGCTTTCAACCCCTCAATTTTCAGCCTTGTAAAAACAGAAATATAGCCAGGGAGGACTAAAGTCTTTTTCAAGCGGTTTTGGCCATCAATACAGGAAACAATTCAAAGGCAACATGACACTGATAGCTTAATTTGTGAAAATGGATAAATACCGTATCTGCCACATAGCACATTAACCCATGTAACAAATAAATACAGAAATAGCACTGCAATACTTGGTTAAAAGGTTTTGGTTCACAGAAGAGGAAATTTAATTAAAGCATGTAATGTCAATTACTGTCATTTGTAATTTTATTTTGCTTCCCTAGAAACAATACAGATGCAGGATTCTAAAGTTACCTGCATGTTTGATGCAAATGGGATAAAATTATCTAGGTTCTGAGAAAATCCAGATAGTAGTAGGAAAAAAAATGCATTTTTACCTAACCTCATTCATGGATCTCCTTCAAAGTGTTGATTACATGAGGACTGACATGCCTCCAATTTAAACATATAAGCCAACAACCCAGACCTGAAACAAGACTTTTATGTTTAAAATATTGTGTTAAGTCATCAGAAAGGTTGGGAGGTGAGCAACAGCCTAATTGTCAGCTACTGCAAATGGGCACGGCCTTACTAAAGCTAACAGAAGAGCATTGATTGATATCAGAAGAGAATTTAGCTTACTCTTTATACTGATTGATTTCAATTGGAAAATTACAGGGCCAGGTCCTTAATGCTTCTGTCTCCTTTGCACTGCTCTGTGCAAAAGTGGCAGAGACCTAGAAGCCATGTAGAAGACTCCAAGTATCTCACCACCACAGCAATAAACATTGCCAAATCTCATCAGTCCTTCTTCTTTGCTATACGCAATGCACTGCAGTATCAGCAGCCATTTCTGGTTTTATACAAACTGCTTTTCAGCACAGTGCTGCACAGAAGCATCCTACCCATACCATATTCTGTTGAAGTCAGGAAATAACAGCAGAAATGGATTAATTAAACTTACTGTTGGTGAAATACATGTCAGATATATTTCTACCTTGCAAACTATGACCTGAGCTACCACTAGAATCAGCAGGAGGAAACCCACTGTAAAGAATTCCAAGCCATTTTCCCTTAAGTACCACCACTCATAAATATGGCAAGCATCCTGCCTTTGAAAAAGCATACTTTCCTCAACAGTGTAATGCTACAGTAAAATGGTGATTAAGATTATAGGAAAGAGCTAACAAAAGAAAGACGAAACCAATCAGATGCTTTCTTATGTCTCTAAATGATACACATAAATTGCGTTTACCAGGTTCCCCCAGGATATTTCAGGAGTATGCAGAACACAAAATGATGCAGATTCATTACAAAAAAATCTAAATCTAATCTACTTGAATTTAAAATGCCAGGAATCACATAAATGGAAGATGAGAAGACAGAACTCGTATGTTATACATAAGCAGAAACTAGAGTTATACAAACTGGGAGTCACATAAAATGCTCAGTTACCAAGAAATTATAGGTCAGATCTCTGGCAGTGCCAAAGCCTATCGGTGTATAACTGCAGTGAGGAAAGCGGTGTCTCCAAACTGCCTTTGTGTCTTCCCCAGTCCTCAAAAGGATGACATGAGGCTGGCATCTGGGATTTCAGGGGTGGCTTTGTGTGTATGAGCGATACTATTTTGCCACTGAAGGTCTCAGAGCTTTGCTACACTTTCCAAAATCCCTCCGTGAAGCTCTCCAAAAAGTTCTTTACTTTTCACAGTCCACTTACGTGAGGACACATATGATATGAAACTTTTTGCATCCTAGGTCGAGATTTCACCATGCTGAGGAAATCCTCAGCTATTCCAACAGATCTGGTGTAAGGCCCCGCCACGTCACTTTCACAATCAGCACAAAGGCCTATGAAGCAAAGCCGAGAAGCTGCCCCAGGGCAAACAGCACACCAGCTATTCACAATTCACTTAGCAGAAGTGAAATGTGAGGATTTAATTGTGATTGTCAAAAGCACTTGCTATTCGCTAAGCTGTGTTTTCCTGGAAATCAGTTTAAAAAAAAAAAAAAAAAGAAAAATATTTTACTCATTTTAATCTTTATGCTTACCATCAATGCTTATGTAAACTTAACCTCCCCTCCGCATTCACCGGGGCTAAAATCCAGAAGTGAAGAATTCCAAAAGAGACTGTGTAATGCAAAGGGAAGGGTTAAATACCAGAGTTATATTTTTAGATGTGCAAATTATCAAACTGTGTCCCTCCTAAATGACACAGGTGAACGCTGACAAATATCATTCAAAAGGGGCAATTCCAACTAGACCCAAGTGGCAAATGCAAAAAATTAGACTGTTGACAAAAATAAAATACCTTTGACATGACATATTTCACATATAATATAACTGACAAAATGTTAAAAATATGTTGACAAGGTCTTGAAGGATTTCAGCTCCCCCAGTATGTTTCTATTATTTGTAGTACACCTTGCAAGGACCAAGTGTTACTAAACGCAGGCAGGACCATTACTTTTTTTCCAAAACACACAAGAGAAAGAGAACGATGTTATTGCTATAAATATACACACTTTTTATGCCTTATATCATAAACAAAATCTTTAATACTACTGGAAGTGCACAGACAATATTTAATACTACTGGAGGTTCACACAAAATCAGATCATTTGGAACACTCAATAATACAGCCTCCCTCTCCTAACAGGCAAGTGTCATTCCCTGCCTTTAAATCAAGCCATACACAGGTCTAAAACTTTCACCTGGAGCCAGGCTTGTTGACTTGTTATGTGCTGACATTCTAAACTGAACGCGGGAATTACTTTTCTCTCATTTTCTAAGTAAATTATGCTGGATCAAAATCTAAACGTCAGCAATGCTACTGAAAACACAGAAACAAGCTCAAAGTCAGCAGAATCTCAACAGCATAAAACTAGTATGCAAATCAGACCCAAATCATAACTCCTGCTGATTTCTCCTGTGGCATAAAAATATTACTCAGCAAGAATAAAGGCAGCACAATTCGTTACCAAATAGCTTACTCAGTGTTATGATATCGTTTCTCAAGTGAAAAACTACAGTATACTGATTTACAAGGATGTCCAAAATCAGCTCAAAGTTTGTGCTAGAGTAAGGGGAAAAACCCCTTGATTTACAGACCTGCGCATTAACAAGCCCCTCTTTCTTGTTATTCTCTCTCTGCCTTCCATTTAGTCCCCATATTACTTGAGTTGGATTTCCTTTAGGCCAGGGTCCTGTTCACTAAACTGCATTAATATACCACTTCCATCTTGAGATCTCCTTTTCTAGAACACTGCCAAGCTGGCAATATGGTTCCTGAGAGACTACTTTCCCTGACATGCAGTAAGCTATTTATTGACACACCACTGTTCCCATGCAGTTTTGCACCTAAGCAGTGAACTGGATAGCAGTTCCATATGTTGGAGCTGCTACACTTCTCTGGAAAACTGTATTACTCTGGGTAAATAAAAAGCTAAGAGCAGCAGGAAAAATATCATAAAAATGCAGCCGAATTTGTTTCATCCTGCCTCCATCAGCAAATTTGGTCTATGACCTCTGCATATGAGTCATGCAAGTGTTTTAAAACTTGCAGTGATTTATATTTTCAGGATGGGAAGTTCAAGGCTTATATTTCTATTCCCCAACCATACATTATTTTTCTCCATACAAAATTTCTTGATAATTATCTATGAACTAAAATATATAGGCATCTTTTTTTCTACTTTGTGGTGCATATTAACCAAAACCATTCATCTCAATAACCAGTCTCTGTGTTCTTGGCAGAGTATAGCTGATGTGTAGGTTATTCCTGGAACCATACGAGGTTGATGCTCTCATCATAGTTTTAGTCATGGAAACAGGCTTCTACCAAGGCAGGCATTGTTTGTGAAAAAGGAAATTCCCAGCATATCTGTCAGAAACAAGCAGTAGTAGGGTACACCACTTCAACAAGAGAAGTATCTAATATTTACATAGTGCTGTTCATCAGAAGACCTTAGTCTGTTCTACAAATCAAGCAATGCTTGTTAGAGCTTAAGGTCCATGTCACGCTAAGAAAGTGTTCTCTATTCACAGTCCCTCTGAAGCACAGCTTCATGCCTTGAGATCTACATTTATAAACAGATGATGAACAAGAAGTCAAAATACCACACAGGCACCAGAAAAGCAAAGATCTTCTGCCCATCACATGCACACAAACTATTTCTGATTTCATTTTCAGTAACCTAACTTTCCATTAGTTTTTCAGATAAAATTATTAGTAGACACACTACTGTTTTGCTGCCATCCTGCTGATCACAACCAGTGACTAGCTCCCGCTGAGGCAACTCCAAACCAAGAATTATTTCTGGACTTCTGTCGGCCACTACAGAATTGCATGAAAGCTTCAGTGAACTGGACCACCTATTTCCAAAAGTTTACAGCCCTTCTATTATGTCAGGACACTCTGGAATGGTGAGATAAAAGGTAACTCTGCAACCCAGTGTGTAAACCTAGAATTTAGTCTACATATTTGAGATCTAAACTTTAATCCCAGACATGGTAGTGCCACGGTTCAAAGTACATGGTCCGTTCAAGGAGCAATCTGATGGTCAGTGTCTGGGTGATCTAACACTTTCCTGTGTGTCTTAAAGGGCTCTACTTTAATTCATAGTCCGCTTTAAAGAGAGCTAGCAGAAGAGGCTACTTTTCAGTTTTTCTAAACGTTATCAGTTGGGGTCTTGGGCCCGCAAACCTGTGTTTTCTATTTGACCTGTATCACAACACTTGAAAAATAAGATTACCCAGAAGGTCTCACACATTTTAAAGAGATCATTTGTTTCCTTTGTGATACAGGCCTATAAAAACCACAGCACAGATACAGATATGTTCAATTTACCCTCTAGGGACCAAGTTAGGAATTACTGTATTGGTTAGCTGCAACTGATTAAGCACCTCTTGCCCTCTTCCTGTGAAATTTAACAAAAAATCCCTTCATTGAGTAAAGGTGTAAAAATCTATCCCCACAGCTATCTTCTATAGGGCTATGCGTCTTCAGCACACGCATCTGTAGGATATTTTATGACAGCAAAATCAAAGTGTCTCGCACATCAGTCTTGACTGTATTGTGTGGGACTGTTGTTCTTCCTGTGTGCTCTCTTCAACTGGTCCTGTTCAGATAATGAGAACTCTTCTATCTTCTTTCTCTAGACTAACAGTGATCAATAGTTCTGCTTTATCTAATGGGCAATTTCTGGAGTGTTGTGAATCATGTGTTGGCAGCTTAATCTAGATGGAAATCTGCGTTCATCCTTGGAAAGCCTTGCTTTAAAACTTTTTCTGAAATATTCAGACTTTAATTGATCTTAGTATTTATTTCTAGTCTGAATGAGTTGAAACGCAGGTGAGGCTCCCCTGCTGAGTGAATGATCAGCTCAAGCATAAAATCTGATCTCTCTGACAGATCTGCATCAGTTTTAGAACTCTGCTGCAAAACGTTACATCTGTAAACAAGTTAATCCTAGTTTTTCTCTTAGGTCTACAGATATAACCAGAGACCTGAAAGCTTCTGTTTTTCTTCAGATGTGTCCGTTTTCATTAGCGCTACAGGGCATGTCAGGCAAATCCTGCCCTTTGTTACTTGTGCAGCCCAATTGCAATTAAGTTAACAAGTCTGTTGTTGTAGCCAGGATGGTGTCCAAACCTTTTCCCATAGCTGTGGTTTCTCTGTACCATTAACAGGATGAAGAAAGTAAAACCCTCCATTTGTCACCGAGGTAAGCATCTATCGACTGTGGGCACAAATTAAGGTCAACAAACCTCTGCTGTTTAAGACCTACATACACTGGCACTTCGAGTCTCATGATATCACTTTGATGCAGATAACAGTCATTATCACTGGTTTATGGATAAGAAAACAGATTAAAAAAAAGGGAATTTGCATGCAGCCTCAGAACAGAACCAGGATTAGTGCTCAAGGGCTGCTGACTCCTAGACACAGGCTTAGTCCACTTCAGCAGCAGTCCCCCACCCTGTCTAAGCTTCAGCAACTCACCACAGCATCACTTTCCTCTCACCCACTTTATCCTTTTTCAAGCTGGTCACCTCCTGAACACTCCTGTCACCTTGTCCATCCCCCCACCTCCAAGGCCCTTGCTTGTTGTTACCTTTCCACTTGCCCACTGTGGTGCTGCTGCTGCCACTTCCTCCCCACTTGCACTTTAATGGCTTCCCCCTTCTCCACCCTACAACTGCAGGCACAGAGTGTGTGGTATGAGACAGCTGGTATGTCCAATACATCTTGTTTTCCAGATCCTGCAGGGAGCGGAACCAGAAGTTAAACCATGAAAAACACTGACCCATGCTGCCAATCCAATTTATCATATTTTGAATGCAGGTATTAAAAATATGTAGAGGATTATTAACTCTATCTTGTCCTACTTAGTGGCACCTTAAATCAACTGTTTGAACTTTGCCTTAGACGTCTGTTTCCAGTGTTAACCGCCGAGTTTACATTACATCCTAGATTGCATAGTTCTCAGCATAATCCAACCCCCCGTGATTCCTGTAAAACCCTTTTTCCTGACAATTTTTAAAGAAGTCTTTAAGAAATATTAGAAAGATAATTTGATAGTTTATGCTTCTAGAAATTAATGCTGTCAGAATTAAGTTTAAAAGCACTGCATGGGCAAAAGAAAATATTTCCTGGATACATCAAGGCTTATTGTAATAAAGGGAAGATGCTGCCTTTGATAGCCAAAGGAATCTGCCACCTTGTTAAAGAGTACCAGCCAGCTAACCCATGTTGATGAACAAACAGATTTTCAGCTTCTGGACCCTCACATGGTAAACCTGTTGGTTTACAATTATATCTCTCTTTGCTCTGCCAGGGCAGGGGGAAAAGGGCAGGCGAGAGGCTGTGCTCCGCCACAGTAGCACCTGCATGCAAATGCAGCAATATCAGCTTAGGGGCTCCGAAGCAAACCACTTGCCATAAGTAAATGCAGTTTGACAGCAGCTCCTAATAAGAGGAAGGAAATGAAGGAGAGAAAGAAAAGTGGTAGGAGACAAAAGGACTTTATAAAACAGGGCTTTATTGCTTTCATTTGTAGCATTTTCTCTTTGTTCTGTTTAAGCAGTGAGCCTTCCAATTCCAGATAGTGCACAAAAGAGATACCTGTCTCAAAAAGTTTATTTCAATCTGGAACTGTCTTGCAAGATGCTCCACAAACTCAGCAGTCCATTATCAGGAGTAACAATGAGCTACTTCTAATTAATTTGGCACAGCCTTTGCTTCTGATACCAATCAAATCAATATTAATGGAGCGTTTGTGCTCTCTCATTACAGCACAAAATGGGTACCAATCTTCTCATGAAGATTTTTGGACCATAAACTGTGTTTGAGGTCAGTGTAGTTGGCTTCTTCCCACCCCCCTTTTTTCAACCAGGATGGAAAAAATATATAATGATGTGCTATTTAGTACCTGGATAAAAATCTACATTCAGACTGCCTACACTGAGAGACTGAAACCAGTTCAATATGAAGAAATCCCAGTCTAAGAAAATAAAGATTTTAGTAGCTCACAGAGCTCAAATTAAACACTTAAATAGGTAACACTAGATATTTCTCATGCTGCCTCACATTTCTCTATTTATTTTTATCTGCAGGATCAGGCGTGTTAGAGAGGGAGGCCTGGTAAGAATTGCCTCAGCCATCATTCTTGGTTACTTACATCTGTGGTCAATTTTCCACACTTTCTTCCATAAAAGGTAAACGAGGCACTGTACTTGCAACAGGATAATCTAAACAATATGAACAATGTTACTGTTAAAGACCATCTGGCTCATCAAGCACAGCTTCAGACTTTTAACTCCTTGAATCAAGTGTGGAACCCTGCAGTGTATTTTTTTTATCCAAAATTCATTTTTAAAACTGTAAAAGTAGAGCTCCTGGACACATAAGAGATTCAGAATGTGAAGAAATTCATTTTCTGTTTTTATCCCTCTTGTATCTTACACATGCCACAATCCAGGCTAGAGACAAACAATCAGACATCACATTTTTCTACGAAAAAAAATCCTCTAAAATTTTCTGCAAGAAGCTGCTGCACGTAACTGGTATGTGTGTGGTTGGTGTTTCGGAGGGGAAACAAGAGAGTTAAGTATTTCATAATTCACTTCAACTTAATGGCCTGATCCTGCCACTTCTTAAAAGGTAATAAAAGTCAAAGAAGGGTCATGAGGAATTAGAAGAAAAAAAGGGGGGGAGGGGTAAGGGCGAATGCAACCAAAGAAGGCTTTTGTTAATTATACACACAATTTCTTATCTGTTTGATAAATTAACAAGTGGCTGGTTGGTGGGAGAAAAATGTTAAAGCAACGCAGGAACAAAATAACCTGGAAGAAGGCAAGCTGGTAGGGAGAAAACGGAGTGATCCAGAAAGTCCAAAGAGCAGAGGAAGCACTGGAGCTGGCTGTACTCCATGCACCAGAAGTCAGATCACGGCTCTGTGCCTCAGTTTCCCCACTCATGGGATAATCGCAGCCCATGGAAGGCACTGCCAGAATTCAGGCACTTCAGTTACATGAAGTGCTCTGAAATACAAAGCCGCAGTATGCCCCATGTCTTGAAGCAAAACAGCCCCACAAACATGCAGGAGTTAAATATAATTTTACATTTAAAAGGCTGTGGATTTGAAAACACACTTGTTTTCGAACTTAACAACAGGTAGAATTAAATCTTGTCATCGATCTTTGTTCGGTTTTCTCTCAGCTCTAACTCTGCTATTACTGTGCACAGAGTGGGTTAAACAGCTCTGCAGCCCCGCAAGAGCTGGGCTGTAACAGAGGGCAGGGTTTTGGTCCTCAAGAGGTTTTGTTTTTTTCCTCCAAAGAAATTTTACTGGCATTATTAAAAACAAAACAAACCAAAAAACAACAAAACCCAAAAACCCAAAAAGAACAACCAACCAGTTTGTTGAAATACTTTAACGCTTTTTATTTATTTTCTAAAAATATTTTTGGAAGGCGAAGCAAAGACAATGAATTAGAGCATAGTTGGAGTTTTTCTTTTTGGGTAAACACAAGAATTAATTTTCATATTTATTGGTTCCTTGCTTTAAATTCTGCATCTCGCTGTAACCAGAAACATCACCCTATCTGGTTTCTAGGTAGAGCGCACACATGACTGAACCTTCCCCTACAGTAAGTTCTTCCAGCCACTCCCAGAAACATGTGCCCACAACCCTTTTTCAAAGTCTACTCTAATTTGGATCTAATTTTCATTGAAGTTATTATATCATAAGCCCACTGCAATACATGCTGACATACATGCACTAAATTCTTAGCTTACAAAATCTTTTTAAGATGCAAGCAGGACTTTTTTTTATTTTTAAAGAAATTGTATTTAATATATGCTCATGACTCATCAATTAAAAAAAGCAGCGTTACAGTAAGCAAGATAGCTCAGGCAGTTTTACGATTAATAGGGTCAAAAAGTTAGAATGCATACTTAGAACTTTGGTTGCTCACACTGAAACAATTAACCCTATCTACTGAGCATCAACTATACACCAGCCAAAAAAAACCAATGTAAAATTTCAGAAAGAAATAATATTATACAAAAACCACTTATTTTGGTGTGTGTTCCCCCTCTTAAAAAAAAAAAAAAAAGAAAGCAAAAAGTGTCTCCAACCTATCAAGAGATTTTTGGGGTGTAGCTTTTCCAAAACAAATCTAGCTTTTAAGTATGAGATGTTAGAGTACAATGCGTAAACTAGATATGCCCTAGTGGCTATTTTGCTGAAAATAAGTCCTGTTTTCTGGTGTATCAACTTAAAGTCCTTTTCCTCATACTAAAGCTGAAGTTAGGATTTGGAAAAGGAAAACAGAAATAATTTGTGGAATCTTGTGGAAACCTCCTGTATGTTAATGATAACATCAGTTACAAAAGCGTCTGCCAATTATATTGTACCTCCAAGAAAAATCATTCTTATTTTAAATTTATTTTTCTGCTAACTGACTGAACGCTCATGATCATAAGCATCAAATACACTGTAAGCAACTACTGGATTTTAATTAAGAGCATTCCACAGGAATAATACTAACACATGCTGAGTGATAAGCGTATATGTGCTAATACTGTTCTGTAAAGCCTTAAATTACACACTTCAGTGCGTTAGACTTAAATCCTAGAAGATATTGGCACCAATTGCTGAGATTACAACTTTCAATTAAACCTAGAACTAAATTACTGGATCTCAAACCATTTCTTTAAGCCACACCTGTCTGCTAAGCCTTTCACCACATTCACACTTAATAATCTTTAACATTTTTCATCTAGAAAGCTCAAATGATCTTTCAAATTGAATCCTCATATCTGGAAACTGAGGTACACAATAATGAAATACCCAAACCTAACACAGGAACCTGTGCCATGGCCACTGCTTTTGAAAGGGGTCATTGCACCTTGTTCCCAAACTTGTTGCTCATTCTAACTCTCACATGACCATCACCTCTTACACAAGCATTCACACGGCCTTATGATAAATTACATAAGGGAAGAGCTTCAGATTTAAACTAACCCACCAGTCAACAAAAAAAGGTTAGTTTTAACCTATGTCCGTTCCCGATCCCATTCATTCCACAGCCACGCAAACACTTGAATTGGCTGAAAGGAGGCGACACCCCAGGGGTTATGATCAGAGTGAGACCCCATCTTTCAGTCAGCTTGTAAGACTAATGAAACTACAGCATTAATGTTGGAACTTTCTAATACCCTGCTGTACACATGAAATCGTGCACACTCAGGACCACGTGATCACTCAGCAGAGAAGGTGAAGAGGAGAAGGTGAACATTAGAGAAAATGCAACCAACATTAAGGGATGGATCTTTGGAAAGTTCACAGTAAAACTGAGAAACTCCTTATAAAGCACGCTAAAGGTACTAAAAACTTCACATGGTCAGAGGCCCAATGGGAAAATTCATCCAAGAAAATATCTGGAGAGGGGTTTAGTAAATGTACATAAAAAGAGTTGCCAATGACAAATTGTTGGAGGCTGGCAGAGCATTCTGAAAAGCAATCATATGCATCTCATACTCGTCTACAGCTGTACATCTCTGGCCAGTTAAGTGCTAAGCTGGTCAGGCCTCCGCTTGCCAGTTTTCATGTTAACTAGCAGATATAAAAGAGAGAGTTGCTATTTATGAAAATGCATATTAAGTGAAATACTAAATTAAAAAAAATAAATAAAAATCTAACATTCTTATTTAGATTATAAACATTAGAGAAGTGCCAGATAATCATACCCACTGGTGTAATTCAGATTTTCTTTCAAGACCTGAAGCAGTAAGATTTTTCTGGAGACTTTAGATGGTCTTCTCCAATGAAATATCCAGAGGAAATACTTACCTTTTGGGGGCAAAGGGAACAGAAATTGCACCTGGTCCATGCGTGTAAATTAATACAGCTGAGTGTGTAGCCACTATTTAGGAAGTGTGCTCTAGATGGGCACATCTCAGGTTGGGATTTTCAGAGCCAAATAGTAGACCTGGCAACAGAATGTTATATTGAGTCAGCACAGCAAAATTCTCTAGTTGGCTTTGAAAACCTCAGTCATGTTTCCATCTAACTGAAGAAAAAAGAAAGAAGAAGGGAAAAAAAAAAAAGAAAACAAAAAATAGAAATGCCTTCCTCCTGATCCAGGACTACTCTCTATTTGAAAAAGTGTTTAACTGTTCTTCTAAATAATGTAAAGCTTACTCAGACTAAGTCTCACCAAGAAACATTTGACCCAACTTCATATGAATTTCATATGGCAGAATACTCAAATTTTCTTAAAACCTCATGCCCATACTCTTGGCCAAGCCACAGCTGAAGAGCTGCATGAACGCTGTGCATGGTGGAAAAGCAGCAGAGACACAGGGGAGAGCTTTGCACGTGCACTTTCACACATGGAATACCATGCCCGGTTCTGGGCTCTCCTGTGCATATGGAGCTAGTGGAGAGAGTCCAGTGAAGGCCCACAAAAATGATTAATGGCCTGGAGCATCTCTCATGAGGAGAGGCTGAGAGAGCTGGGACTGTTTAGCCTAAAGAAGGCTCAGGGGGATCTCATCAATGTGCACAAATAGTGACAGGACAGGACCAGAGGTAATGGGCACAAACCAACATACAGGAGGTTCCTTCTGAACATCAGGAAAAACATTTTTACTGTGAGGGTGACCAAGCACTGGCATAGGTTGCCCAGAGAGGTTGTAGAGTCCCCATCTTTGGAGATATTCAAAAGCCATCTGGACATGCTGGCTCTAGGTGGCCCTACTTGGGCAGGGGGCTTGGACCAGATGTCCTCCAGAGGTCCCTTCCAACCTCAGCCATTCTGTAACACTCCAGGTACACAGTGTATCTTTGTAGCTCAGCAATGACACTGTCATGAGCAATTGTGAATGGATGGAGACACATGACCTACCTCCCATCACACTGCCTGTATGAACCCAAAGTCCCAAGGGTCTGGTACACACAGTGATTATTCAACTCAGAAATGCTCAGAAGGTTCAACTATTGATACAAATTGCAGAACAAGACTCCCACTGCAAGAGCAAAGAATTGAGTAAAGAATCCACCAGGCCATGAATGCCCTCAACCACTCTTTCCACACACAGACAACAAGACTGTCTAATGAAATCTAAGCCACTTGAATATACAGGAACACCTTATTCTTTTCTTGAATTCCTACAAAGAGTTAGATTCATTTAGTACCTTGGTAAAAACCGGTATTGCACAAATATGCTCTGTTACAAGTCAAAACTATTAAGAATTATTTCATCTTTTCTCTTATCTGATGTTTGATGTATTTCAATAAGTATTATACACACCAGGAAATAAACGACCTGTGTCCTTCGAGAGGAAACTGTGAAGTTAACATATATCACTTCTGAATAAAGAAATGATTCTCTCCTTTTCCAGAGACCGACATGACAAAAGCAAGTGGTTGTTTTCTCCAGATGAAACCCCTGAAACTGTACATTCTAGCCCATACTCTGTAGTATGCTTTGAAGCAAAAATAAAAATGCTTGGGTTGCTGCTTCTTCTGCAAAGGTTTCAATGACAGTAACAACAATGTATGCTAACACTTTTAAAGCCTGGGGAACTAAACAATAAGAAAGACTCCGCTAACCATAGAATCCTCTACAGTGCCTGGATGAAACAACTGAAGAAAACTGCTGCAGCTGATTGTACCGTCTCTAGGTCTTGGCATTCATTATTTAAGTTCAGTGGAAACTGTTCAGCCTTGAAGCAGACTGACTCATGCACTTTAACTTTCAATTTCCTGCAAACGATCCATTAGTTTTTGGCAAGTTTTATACTGCACAGTACTTCCATGAAAAGGGCAGTTCTCAAACTCTTCCGATTTCAACAGCATTTTTTGTAACAGAATTTTAGTGAAGATAGAATTTGTAGATATTCATGCTCTGACGAAACTGAATGTGATCCCCACCTGAAGACATCCAACATACTTACCAGAGGTAGAAGAATGTTCTCTTCAAATGTAGTCATTGGGACAAATCCTGCTGGGCTATACTATACACTCCTTATGAGGCAGTGGGCATTTATAAGAGAACAAAAGCTGGGTTTAGATGTGCAGATTTATCTGACAAGGAAAGTAAAAAAAATATCTATGTACTATCTACATTTCTCCCAAAAGTGCACCACCTAATCCTATACTTCTCTGGGTTTACAATGGCTGAAGTAAGCCACTTGATAAATGCTAATTTTGTCATTTGCAACTCCAATTGTTTTTAAATTTACCATTCCCTTCAAATATTTTGTCACCAAGTGGTATCCAAAATATGTCAGTAACTCAAAATGGAAAATAACTGTGGTATCCCCAATGCCACCATTCGGTAACTGTAGATAAATGTCGTCTGGTAAATGGTCACTAGTAAAATTATTCTTATTCCATCCCCAGGATATAATTATTTAAAGATGAGAAAAGAGATGGAAGTATCAACAAACATACATGTGAATATAGTTTTCAAAGTACTTGGTAGGATTCCAAATCCATATGTGCTCCAGTTCAGCTGATACAGTAGAAAAGCTTTCCCTCCTAAAATTAATTTTTTTTTCATTTGTGCACCTTGCAGAGTGTGGGGCTGGAGTCTTGTGTCTATCCACATTCTAATATTACAGTAAACAGATTTCCTCACCTCAGCATCTCAAACCTCAATCTACACAAAGCAATAGTAAACAGCTTGAAGACTTTTCATGTTAAGTCAGGTCCCCAGCCCTCTCTCCTGGGACTGTCATCTGAGATTTGCAAGATATTCTACCCTTTGTAAGAACTGATCCAATCTCATCCAAATAATTTTACTTAAGTGATGGAACTGTCAAATGGTAGTAGATTTTTGGCCACTATGGGAAAGTTTAGATGCGATAAACTAGGCAAGATGGACGAGTAGCAAAAAAGTTTTATAAAACAGAAGCAAGCTCCAGGATGTTTTGAAGGCCTTACTTTTAAGAGTTCAAAAGATACATTGTGTTAGTCTAACAGGATTAAAACATTGTGGGAATTTAAGTAGCTATTTAGGCACCTCGATCTGGTATGTACTTGGGTGTCCAAAAGACACCTACCAGCTCTACAGGTGCCTGCATCTCAGCTGGTAAAGTCCGCCAGATATCTATTCCCTAGTGCTGGACATGAACACAGACATAAACCTGACTCAAAACACAGGCGCTTATTTCCCAGCCTCCTTTCCCAAGCCAGACTTTGCACAAGTACTTCCACTGTAAATAAGATAAGCAAAGATGGCAAACCAAAGTTACAATAATTATTATCTACTGCAGAGGGTTACCTTACTTTCTGCACAAGCAATGTGGCATTCGATGTTTCATGACAACGCTAAGTTTTCCATATTTTCTTGTTATGTAAGTTACTATTCTGCACTTCAGAAAGAACTCTCTCCTACTTTGATGAAACCACTAGGAAGTATTCCCAAAGACTGGTTAAATGCTCAAACAATTAGCATAAACCTAACCCCTTTCTTTCTTTTTTTAATGCACTCTAATTTCCCCATTTCTAAAATGTGTAATTTCTTGTAGCTATGCTTAAGGTTCAGTCTGACACATCTGCTTCACTCTTTCCACTCATTTTTAAGCCTTAACATAGTATGTGCCTGATGCAGTTCTTAAGCTCTGCCCACTCTGACTTGATCCATGTATGCACCACTTTGAGCACATGAATGGTTTCTTGACTTGTCTACTTGACTTGTCTACTTGCATGTTTATTGTTAAGTGAGGAATTAAGGGGTTTGTCAGACTGATCCCAAGTGCTTAGCATCTGAACAGCATGAATTTTTACTCAATTGAGTAAGAAAACCTTTCCCAAAGTTTCATCTCTCTGTCCATGCTAACTGCCTACATCCGTCTCTACTTTCCTGACAAAAGAATAAAATTTACAGACATTCTTATCTCTCTGGGATTTATTACTGAAACTGGAGACCCGATGGTTTGAACTGGGGAATCAAATGAAGCAGAGCTCGTATACTAGTCATCTAGGGGTTAAGCTAATTTGTTAGTGCCCTTGCTGCTTCTTGCCGTCAGCCACTATGCATCCACTCTTTAAATTCTGAAAAGAACACTGACCTTTAATCTGTGGTATTAGTTCCTTTGACAAAATGGAAGATTATGTCTTTTTCCCCACAAGCCTTCATGCGAAGCTTAGCCAGCTTCCATCTGGTCTGGCTAATTAAATGTAAGTTAACATTACGTTATGAGCCAGCTCCAGCCCACAGACCTTCTATTCTGCAACTGCACATTTATTAATTGGCCAAACTATTTGACTATTTAATTCCAATTTTTGATTACTTCTATTTTCTTCACTCTCTCATGAAAACAGGGAAATGTTTTTGAAGACATATTTGCATAATTTCAGCTCAGAAACACAAAACATTAAGACATGGTAATAAGATTCTGAGCAGCCATAAAATTGTCAGTTTTTTTAATTCTGTATTTGACATGTTAATAAAGTATCGTCATAACAGTGTGAAGGATCTGCCTGTTATGCACAAGATCGGGAATCACTGGAGCTGTACTCTTTGAAGCTGGCTGTGACCCACAATATGGCCCTATATGTACTAAAACTAGAGCCAGTTGTTGTATTCCTTATTCAGTCAAAACTTTCTTTGACCTTAATGGGCATTCTGTCTGAATGAAGAACAAAGAGATCAGATCTAATAAGGGGAGTTACTAATTGTAATCATGCCCACAGTTACCTTTCGATAAAATTCGTTTGGAAAACTGAAAATACAGAGGCTATACTAAGTCAAAATGGTGCTTTGCACTATTTTATTTTTAATATTAACTCTAGGTAGCTCTTGTATGTAATCTGTTTTGCTGTATTTAACATTAGATGTTAGAGAGGAAAACTATAAGCTTTAAGACTTTTAAAATAAATAATGCGGCAAAGTTAGATTTATGAATTTGTTTTAACACCTGATACTACTTTGAGAAATATTGTTATTAAGTACAATAGCTTAAACCTCTTAACCAAATCCTTCTCCTTTGGGATAGAGGCAAAGATCACATTAACAAAAGCTATTTCTTCATATATTTATCTAATATAATGCCCGCTGCAACAGTATGTAAAGCAAATTAAAAAAATGCAAAACCCAGAAAATCGTTCACACAAACAGAAGAACTGAACACCAAATGAACTGTGAACTGTTCTTGAAAAAAAAAAAAAAAAACAAAAAACAAACCACTACCAAAAAAAACAGTTAAATGTTCAGTTTCATAAAAAATATAAACTGTATCAAGACATGCAACAGAGTTAAAAAAACAACACAAACTGTGAATGGCACAAAGTACTACCTAATACAGCAAGACCAAACACTGAAATTAGGAGACCACTGCTTGTTTCCACTTCTTACCCTGCAACAGATCATGTGAGTCAACCCAATACACCTTTTTCTGCCTTAATTGCCCCAAGCAGATGGTATGGATAGAACAAACATTTCTCCCTTTCTATCCTTGCTCAAAGTTTCTCAGGTGTTCAGAAATGCTCAGATGAAGATGTTCTGTATAAGAGCAGACTATTAGCAGCTATTATTATGTTGGAAATAGAAATGAACAAATAATTCACTTCCAAGAATCTCTGAAAATAAAAATGTTGTGCAAGATCAACAACAGACACAAAGCATTTTTTTTTTTTTTATGAAGTTTGGTTATGAGATTTTCTTGTCAACTTATTCTGTTCTCTCCCCTATCCATTAAATTTTAATGATCTGCTTGATAAAAACCTTTCTCATGAACCTTTGAATCTCTGTTTTATCCTCTGCCTAGTTTGCTTTACATTTCTGCTCTTACTGTACACACCAGCTCTGTTTTCTCTGTAGCTTACCCTGGGAATGCTGTTCTGCACGTAGTGTTGTTACCTTTTACTCAGACAAAAGCAACTTAGCTCAGAACGTCTGATAAAATCCACTGGGGTAACTCCTTCAAAAATGAAACACGAGAAGGAAATTACAATCTATCTTTACTAGTCCTACTCTAAGACTAGACAAAGTCTTCTTACAAATACCCATTAAGATTCAGTTCATATTAAAAATACCAGAACTGCAATACAGCAAAATGCTGAGCTCCATTCTAACACGCTTCTATCTGATTCCTGTGAACTAATTCCTGGCACTTACTCCGCTCACGCCAGCTTTCCTCGTGAACTGGAGCCACCTTGTGCCCTACACAGCACCTGCACCCTGCTGTCCGTTTGGGAAAATGTTTACAAAGAACACTGGCATTCTGGGCATGAGACAACGACTCCGAAAAAATATTTATCCGGATTCTATATAAATTGTTTCATTTGTGAGTAACTGTTTCAAGTCAGTTAAGTAAGAACAAAATAATAAAGATGCAAATCAACTGGATGCTGATTATTTTTTTGCAATCCAACCCACCACTGCAATTTTTAGGAAGTATGCAAAACAGTAAGTCACTTTGAAAACTCGTGGTATAATGAGGAACACCATCAATATTTTCCAGTTTATTAGCTGTTCTTACCTATAATTGAGAATTATAACAAAGCAGTGACAAGAATCCAAGACCATGAGCTACTTTGCTACATGTTTTATTCTGCAGTAAAACTGTAAAGTCTCTTCCTCTACAGTAACGAATTAGAGTGCACAGCACACAGCCTTAAAATATTTACAAGTGCTACAGTTCAGATTTGGCCTCTAGCCATAAAATTCAAATTCAGCTTTGAAACATCCCCAAAACTCAGGAGTTGAATATTTTTCGTCTCATTATAAAATAGGGATCACATGCATCAAATAGATCTGGACATATTTTGAGAGGCTACTGGGGCAAATTTTGATTCAGGGCCAAAACCTACCATATTCTAACAGGATCAATATCAAATGCGTTGAGGGTATGAGGGTACTGAGCCAATACATATTTTCTTTCCTTCTCAAAGCAATGGTGAGTTTCTTTATTCCAAGGGAGCAGGACAGATGTGATCACGCCTTCTAGTAAAATTAATACACATCATTTACACACGAGACCTGACATTTCTTCCTAAGCTTGAAAGAATAGGCCACCAAAAAAAACAAAACCAAAACCCAAACCCCCTGAACTACATAGTTACATCAACTATTCTGGCTTTTTACCATTCTTCTTCTTCATGCACTCTGACGACAAGTTAGGCATATCATCTTTTGAATCCAGTACTGCAATACATTATACTGCATTTACTCTGAGCACTCTGACATTATCATTATCTTCTTTTGTGCCCGACAGCAACTGCAGCTCCTATAATGCCATTATTGTAATTAAGAACAATCTGAACCATTGACAGCATTGCCTCGTTTGCTCTAGAATCCCCTGTGCATTAGTGTTCTTCTAAACCAATATTTCACTATTAATAGTTTGCTGTTTTAGAACTGCCTACAGTTAAAAGAAAAGAAATTATTAGGCCTCAGCCAAACTTGATGCTTGAAGAAGAAACTTGTTAAGAAAAAAAATAAATGAAAGGCTGTACACTGGCAAACTGTTACGCTTTTCTTTACACACATTGAAAAGGGATTCACACCCTGCCAACCTATTCAGGCCGTTACCCAGGTGAGGAAGCTTATTTTGGCTTGCTTCAAAAGGACCACCTGTACAGATACAAAAGAAAACATCTCTCTCTTCTCCCACTAAATGTACCCAAAGTACTCCTCTGTCTAAACTCTCCCTTTCATTAATCCAGCTCACAGTTGGATAAGTAGGGCACAGCAATTTAGACATTCTTGTCTGGGAAATTCTGACCTTAACACTCACCCTTGCTGCACACGTGCTCTCTAGACTGACTGTACCTCTGTCCATCTGTTTGCAAAGTATGACGCCTGCTTGTCTGCTGAGCCAGGAAGGTGGTCCACCATAAGCCTAGGATTGCTTAACACCCAAGTCTTTGTGTAATTCCAGGGAAACAATCAGTTGTGAGCTAAAGAAGTGCAGACACAATTGGCTGGACAGCAGTGACACAATAACGTGTACCTCTTAGAGGCTAGGGCCAGAAAGCCCATGGCCAGGCAATGAGAAGCAACTGACATTTTCCCTCTGCAGTAAATGAGAAGCTGGAGTATTAAGTCCAAACATAAAAGAAATCAGCAGTCATTACATGCATGCTATCTGAAAAAGGGCTATGTTGAAGTCTACCTATTGAACATTATGAGTAACTTGGAGCTTTATATATTTTTAGTAGACATGAACACAGGAAAGCACTATAGGGAAATGACCAAAGAAACATGGATAGTGGAAAAAGCTGGTATCTCCAAAGGATAAGACAGAAAAACAAGTACAAAAAAAATTATTTCATTACTCCCTTTCTCCATCCTGTTTCTAGCATAGTTAACTTGACCTGAATTGTTTGCTTGTGCACTGCTGCAGCTAACAAAGCCAAGAGGCCATCTCTAATTAGAGCACTTGAAAGTTGTCTTACTGCATGCAAAGGCAGGCAAAAGAGATATAAGCACTACATGAGACTTCAGTACAAACACTAAAGATGTGGTGATGGATTTTTCTTCTTGTAAACACACATTCCATTAAAAAATTATGAACCCTATACTAATGAAACACTCAGGAAATTATAATGTTTAGACTACATCTAGGATTTTTTATGTTTTTGCAGTATGAGATGGTATTTTCATGTCTGGGACATCTCTACCGTTTTGGAGAACAGCAGCTTCTCCTCACTCTACCACACCCTTCAGTCTCTGCTCAGAGCTTTTGAAGGGAGGTAGTGATCGCTGAAAATTGTTGCACCCCCTTCCTACCACCCTGACTAAAGTCCCTTTTTCCAAGTGGAATTTCATAGGTTTCACTGTGAATAAAGCTTAGTATCACCCACCGCTGGGTCAGTGCCATAGACTGCTCTAACACTCCACAGGAAGGGAAAAGAGCAGAATCAGCTCTATGCTAAGCAGAAATCAGAGAAGCCAGGACTTAACCACGACTACAACTACCAAGAATGACTCACAGAAATACATATTCTAGGTGTTTTCTTTTGCAAGAATAATTATCTAAGAAAAACAAGATGATTGTCAACCATGGTACACTATATGGTACTTAACACAAATATCAATAAGAAGTCATGAAGAGAAATGAAAAGACTAAAAGCAAAGCAGTATTGGTAACTCATGACCAATGTGCTCTCTTTAATTTTGTATTAAATCCACATATACGATAAGAACATTTTATGCAATTATTTCACAGGGACTACTAGAAAACTAAAAGGAAAGCAGAACATTTGGGAGACTGTAGAGCCCTGTTACTTAACCCTGCAATTCTTCAATATTTTGAGTAAGGTCATCACTTGGTTGAACAGTGGCACAGTCTAGAGCCAGGTGCAGGATTAGGGTGAACAGATGGTGACTAATCTTCCTAATACAGCTCTGCCAATACAACTCACTCTTCACCAGCCACATCCCTGTTTTTCTTTTTTTCTGGCCCTCGGTTTTCTCTGGCGTGAGCACAGGTTGTCAAAGGGGTAGTTGCATGGTAGGCTATTCACATAAGGCTGCTGATCTGATTTTGCTTTTGGTCCAAGACATCTTTTGTTTGCATTTCAGTCTGGCCACCAAAGTGAATTAACTCACTGGCGCACTCAACACACACATACACACCCAATCACAAGAGAGACAAGGGTATTAAAACCAAGTAATGTTATTCTATTAATAAGTATTAGCACACCAGACAGAAGATGTATGATGATATGTATAAAAAGCAACGCTCTGAGTGCCTTGCAACTCAGTGCTCTGAGTACAGCTACACACTCAAACCAGCACAGGAACTACTCCGAGCTGGAGAAGACACAAGGAATACACAGAGAGCAAGCTATGCCTTCAGCCCCACCCCAGCCCTGCATTTGGAAGAGCTGCAAGAGAAAATGTGAAGCACTACAAAATATCCCGCCTTCCAGCTCATCATCTCTTATGCAAAATGGCATCACACTGCTCCCAGCACAGCACTGACTGCACCTAGCACAGTGTTAACTGCACTTTCAAGGGTCATCTCTTTTTGGTTTTGGCTGCAGCTAAGCTAAGAAAATAGCCTATCATTACAGATACAAGTCAACAGCACCATATATTTTAACAGGAACTGGTGTGGGGAGGAAGAGGACAGAAGCAGCAGATGGGAAAGCAACAATATTTTAGGTACACCTCAACCACTGCTTTTCTAAAGTTTCACTTCGCAAAGAACTGTGCCCCTACAACTGCTGATTTCACCTTCAGCAACAACAGCATTTTGCTGAAAAAGGCTGCAGAACTCTGTGTATTAAGTTAACAGGAAGCATTTGATCTCAGATACAGTGAAGTAACAAAAGAACTGGACTGTCCTTATCTTAATCTCAGCGAGAAAGGCAGACAGCCGAGTATTAAACTATTCGGTCTGCAGCAAGGGCACGGTTTACTGATTGCAAAAGGCATTAAAGAGAGAAAAGAAAAAGTAGGATATATCCCAGAGATTCTGTCCAAGGGAGATTCACAGAAGCGCAGACCTGCACTTGCAGGAAGCTGCCTTTAAGCTGACGGCTTTCAGAAGATGTAGAACCCCACAAGCAGTAATCAAACTCAGCGAGAACTCTTTGTCAGTCCTGGTCTCTTGGTCTTCTCTTCCCCTCAGGGCAGATTCCTTAAACGCTAAGGGAAACGTTAGAGTTCTAAAACTACAGATTCTCTTGACAGCACGATCACTTTAGTGAGGATGAAAATAAGAACTTCACATTTACTCTCTTCTACAGCTTTACTTGGTTATATCCACCTTCATGTTGAAGACGGTTATATCCACCTTCACATCGAAGATTGGGTGAATGTTTTTATGAGTCTGATATTAAAGAGCGTATTTCAAATCTGGAGATGTAAAGAAAAACTAAAGGTACATCAGTCTAAGCTGGTCTCTAGCTGTTTTTTTCTTCTTCCGATGGGTCTGTCCTGTAATTTGCAAGCACTGGAGGCTCTTCAACTACTTGTTTAATGCTGATTTTACTTCACCTCTTTAATCTTTTTTACCTTTCATCTAGATAATTGCTATGCATCTAGCCAACCACAGCAGATACCGAAAAGAACTGACAGAGTATGCTGTCACGATGCCTTCATCACACCTGATCAGTCAGAGGGAAGAGGCTGGTGGACCAGACCCATCCACCCTTCCCTCAGTTGAAATACTGAGCCATCAGACACCTGAATCTTTAGATGATCTCCAGAGGTCCCTTCCAAACGTAACTATTGAAGAATTCTGCAACGCAAGCTTGTCAGTCTCTGTGACAGCACAGTCCAGCTGGCAGCTTGTGACCACCACCCCTTCCCCACAGATGGGGAACAGCTGTTGTAACAACAAGCACTGCCAAACCACCAAGCACCCTCATCCATGTCTGCTCACAGGACCCTAAAGAGCTCAGCAGTGACTGCTTCAACCCAGGTAGCGCAAGCAGAGGGGGGAAGCAGCTGCTGCTGAAGAGAAAAGAGGAGAGGAAGGGATGGACACAGCCTTACAGAAGACATCCTCCCTCCCCCTGCCCTCCAGCCCTGTCCCTCCTCCCAGCCCAGCAGCACCTCATAGAGCAGCTGCTTTCTGCAGCCAGACCCCTTGCTCGGCTCCTCTTCACCACCCTCCTTCCTTTAACTGTTCCACGCATGTTTACTTTTATCCTGTATGAAAACTATAGGCTCAGATGATGACAAACTGCTCAATTGGGAGAAACACGGGAAATAAAAGGCATACTTCTGTAACAGCTGACTTGCCCACATAATCTAAGTCTGCTTTTGGAAGTCAAATACAAAGACAGAGTTCAGTGGCTCTATGTCCAAATGCAGGTAGTCAGAGAACAACAGAATTAATGGCCATATTGGGTCAGAACAGCAGATCAAAGTCCAGGGCCCCAGCCCCTGGCAGAAATGTATTCTTAACAATACAAACAGGGAAAGGCAAACCAACAGAATTTTTTCCCTTGGTATAAGCTTCCTAATAGCCAGGGATTTCCTAACTTCTGAATCTGAAATGTCGATGATGGCCTACATGATTTGCATGTGGGCCACTACAGATTTTTTTTTTTCATCTAGAATCCACCCAGGCCCATTTTTGGCCCTCTCTCCCTTTTAAAAAATATTTCTGGCATCCAAAATATCCTATAGCAATAAGTTTCAGAACTTAATCATGCACAGAGTAAAACAAAAATAAAAAAATATTCTGTGCCACTTCAGTTAGTTTAAAAGCAACTGGATGGACTTAACAATTGCAGGTACTCTTCTGGGAACAGGCAGGAGCCCAGCTCTGTGTCCTCTTCATACACATCCCCTACTGCATGCGTGAGTCCTCCTGCCTCCAGTGAGTCACTGCCACAGGCCCCTCTGCCTCCTCTTGGCAGTGCTGTGTTCTGTGCTAATCTCAACCCTGTCAGCACATTTTACATATCCTATGTTTTACAATTCAGTATGATCTAAACCCTTCATAGATGTTTACACATGCTAGGAGACATTCACGTAAAGCAGGCACTGATACACCTACCTCTAGGATGCTAGGATACCTCTGGATATAGGCCCAATAACCTGTCTGGCAAAAATGTAGGCATTTGGGACTCACACGTTCCTACACATTTGATTGCTGTAGATGGAACACACGGACCAAGCATAATTGAACTGGGCCCTACATGATTAATTGGTTAAAACAATGACTTTTTTAGAATAAGTTTGGTATTATCTGTGACTTCTGAGATTCAGAAATGCATTCACAGGTAATATTTTCATATCTTTCTCTGAACCAACCAGAGCCAAAGCCTATTAAAAAAACAAACAAACAAAAAAAACCACCACAAAAAAATTCTCTTGAAACCAAAACCAAAGAGAAACTGCATTAGATTAAATTCCCAATAAGATCACGAGCCCTAGAAAATACTGAAATGCCAGAAATAATGTTAAAATGCATTTTATGTGAGGAAAAAAGCCAGAAAAATATGCAAGATATACAGATAAAGAGCTCTACGTTGCAAATTATTGCATGCAGGGGCTCTTCCCACTGTTTGTGAAAGTATAGTGCCTAACATAATAGGATCTGGCCCTCAATTTCACCACATATAAACAACAATAGATGCATAACAATGTCTTACAGATAATAGCTAACAGAGCTGATTAGTTTCTGTTTATTGCAAAGAGCAGCACTTGAGGACAGAGGAGGCAGAGGCAGGAAGGTAAGACAGAGGCAGACCCAAAAGCTATCAAAGGCTACAGCAGTTACTCTTTCACCTGCACAAACCCAGCACAGCACAGCTTGACAGATGACAAGCAGCTTCAAGCATGTCAGGGCTGTCATTTACATATATGCATCTGGAGGCCTATTGCTATCACAGCATAAGCAACAGTTGGGTGTTCTGTCTACGCTGACAGAAGCGTTTCAGAGGCAATTATCTTTCTTTCTACCGAGCAATCCCTTCAACGGTCAGAGCACAGAGACCTCCCCAGATATCCCCTGACAATTTGGATTCAAAGGATGGGAACAAAAACCCAATGCTCTCCTCTTGAGTAGTTTCTCTCCCTTTCATACACTGCAGATGTGCTCAGAAGGCTCACAGCAATCAAATAACAATAAAGCAAGCAGGTAAATCTTCCACCCATTTTTCTTTTCACTTTACATGTTACTTCCACTTAAGAGAAGTATTTTATCTACTTAACAGAACTTGCTCCAAGGCAGTAATTATTTCATGGTGGTACTAATAGGTTTTATCCAGCATCAGCTACGCAGCTGTCTGTGATGCACCTGTGGACCAGCAGGGACATGGGAATATGTAACACACCATGTAGGGAAAAGATTACAAGCACATTTCAGTTGCTATGCAGTAAGGTTGGCGAAGTGCATTATGTGAGACACCAAAAAGAAGCTGTTCAGCTACTCCGATGGCACAAGAAGGCCTAGGGTTGATGTACTGATATGCTGCAGTAAAAGACAGAAATTCAAAAGTACTGATATAAAAGTGATGATAAAACCTTTGCCATTTCCTTTTAACAGAAAATGCTGTATGACATCTTCAGAGCACCAGTATGAAATTAGCATTCAGTGACCCATTTTCACAATTTGCACTATGTATCAGCAAATACAATGCTAGGACATATATCAGTTCTTCTTTTGGCTCTGTCTGCATTTTAAATACAGCATCAGGTGAGAGCAGTAGAAAAGAAAAAGCCTGCAAATAATTTAAGCTAGTCTAGAATGTCTCACATTAGAAAGAGACGAAAAAGTCTACTGATAGGAAAAAACAGTCCTTCGTACCAGTAATGCATTACTCTACTCAAAAAGAAGTTGCAGAAACAGGTCCAAAGAAAATAATTCAAATATGTCAATTAAAATTCAGCAGAACACTTCTTGTATACTAAGAAATACATTTATTTAATAGTAAAATGCCCATAGCCAGACCAGGGCATGGTCTCTTGCACAACAAGGCATTTTAGTCATGGATTCCAGAAAGACAAAAATTTTACTTAAAACACCTGAACAGCTCTTATCACCCTACACTTAATCTGTATTTTTAATTTGTTCTAAATTCGTATTATTCTATGAAATGCATGATGGCAACAAAATAAAGATTAAGAAATTGAAGGTTATTATCAAGAAACAGCAGAATCTACATTTTTTTACGCTGTTAACATACTCTTCCCTTAGGATTACAGAGAATACAGCCCACTGTGACCTCAGATACCAAAATGAAATAAAAAGGAAACATAGAAAAGGAAGAAATACCATAAGTGGAAGCTAGAAGAAAATTCATTCCTTCCCTGCCCATCAACACCAAATAAACTAGTCAGAAGAGCAGTCAAATTACTGAAATTGATGTCATATCAATTGGGAAACCGACTGAGCCCGTACAATGAGCAGTAATTGCTTTCTACCAAATTCATGGGTCCAAGCTGTCTGTTTCCCATCTGCTCCTATGCAATTTAAGCAATTCTGAACTTTACTCTCCAGTCCCAAATGTGTCACAAATTTATTGGCATGTCAGGGGCCAATTCTTAAGATTCTCCACTAAGGTAAGCTATTAGGAAGAGTGAAATTTCTGTGTCTGTAATTGCCAGGCCAGGAAAATTCAAGGAGGACAATCACACATGACCTTACTGAACCCACCATGAAAAATTCATAAGATAACACAACACACCCCCCTGCATCTAAAAAAAGAGGTCATTCTGTTCTTTCCTTGCACTTGTATAAAGATATGTTTAGTACACAATGCAGACTACTATAAGAAGCTTACAATAAATTTTAATTTGCGGTTGGGTTTTGCTAATATGATGAGCTCCACCATGCATCTTAACTCCCGCTAGATAAGGACTGGAATCTGCCAGTAGCATATATAGGGTGGCTCAGTCTTTGAATGCTTTTCAGAAATGAAAGGGACAGAATCTTACTCTAAACTGCAGATAATTTTGGCATACAACAGTTCAGTTGTAAACAGGTGATCAAATATTCTAGTACTCTCTCACAGTTTTCTCATTAGATAAAAAGTTAATGAATTCCAAACATATTTAATCATTTGCAATTTTTATTACCTTAACAGAATGTATATACTATTTAAAGACACAGCTGCTCATGCTCTCACAGGAAGGACCACAGTACAATGTTCTCATCCTCAAATTACACCAATGGTGATAAGATACTGTAAACGAAAACCAGGCTAAGACCCTATGTGACAGATAACGACATTAGCAAATTCGAGCTCCAAATTTCAGATTTTATGAAATATTCTCTAATAATTAATGACAATGTATTTTCCAGATTAACATATGTCTTAAGCTATGATGAATCCCTGCTTACATCACGTGGGATAACAAGTAACAGTATCTCGGGTTACTCTCTCTGTTTTGGTCAACAACTTGTACTGTGATATTAGAGAATTCATTTCACTTGTCTAGAATGTTCACATCTCTAACATTGGTGGAATACTTACCATTGCCAAGAACTTTGAAGTTCGTAAGGAAAGGCTTGCTATATATTTTTATAAATACTTATGCATATAAACTAATGTTATTACAGAAAATCCATTTTATATTGTATTATAAACTACTTTTTCTAGATCTAAAACTAGATAGACTTTACTCTCTTTATAAATAATCTACATTACTCTTCACTGTAATGTCACTTCAGATCCTAATTTATTTTCTTTTTCTGGAGCATTTTGGCACTGGCTTTATTGTGCACTATATAAAAAAATCATTTTGACAATGATCAAAATGCCTGTTCATGGTATAAATACAAAAAACATATACATATAATCATGTATCATCTACAACAGTTAAGTACATATATAACACAGATAGTACTAAAATGTAATTAGCATATTCCCTACAACAGATAAAACATTTCTGCATTATTTAAAAACACTAATTATTAGCCCTTGTGGTAAAATACCAAAGTAAATCAATAAGTTTCTGTCCTCTGTGTAACAGTAGAACTTATACCAATTGAAAGATAGCAAAATTTTCAGTTGCCCCTTATTTATCGTAAGAGCACCAAGTCCCACAGACTTTCTTGACCTATTGCTAAACTGTAAGACCCAGGTATGCTCCTGAGTTTTTGATTCCAGGTGTGCACCCTGAGCATGGTCTGGCTTAACGCAGAGAGGCTGCAGCAGGGAACAAAACAGAGGTATGGAGGGAGCAGCCCCTTGGTAGCCCCTGACGGTGCACAGGTTGCGAAAAAAGCCACGGTAGCTCTAGGCAGGTCTATAACTCAGTTGATCAAGAGACTGGCATCTTCTGTAGAGTCTACATTCACCTAAAATTAAAGTACTTGTTCTACTGCCCATACGTTAAATGCAACAATAAATTGGAATAACCAGAATTGTCGCCTCATGAAGAAATCCTGACACAGGTGAAATCCAAAACATGGACTTCCTCTACTGGAATATTAAAATCACAAAGCACAAGACTAAGTAAAAGGGGAAATGAATACCCCACACAGAAAAAAATCACAGCATTATTTCTGAAGAGTTACTAACAGTTCATTGTACTTAGAGACCTTACATGATTAGAGATCAACATTCACAACGAAATGGGGTAGATATCAGACTAATAATCTGGACTACAGAATAGATCCTGATGTTCTACAAAAAAATATGAATGAATGAAGAGTAAAGGTGCCACCCAAGAGTACTCCATTCCAGTTTACAAAAGTTGAAGGTCTAAACATGGCCAGTAGAAGAAACATATTTTTTTCAAATGCCTGTAATTTATACTTGAACATTTTCTAATACATCACATGTGTCAACAGTTGAATAACCACGTGCACTCCTATGAACGAGACCTGCCACTAGATAGGTCAATTCAAGCAGGAAAAAAAAAAAAAAAATATCAAAGAACAGAGCCTAAATGAAGAAGCAAGCTGACCTCCTATATGAAGTTCCTAGCTACACTTCAAACACATCTGGAGCCCTACAAGATGTGGCAGCACAACTTAAGATGGAACCCATGTGTATCACAGCCTGCAATAAACAAGGTGACTCATTAAGAGTTTGTAAACCCTTATTTATTTCTAATGGAGGAAAGATTAGGAAAAGTAGCACAGCAAGCTGTAGGCAATCCAGGAGACTCCCCTAGTGCATGAAGGATAACTTCTTAAGCACTACCCTACCAGAGGGGATGTGATACTGGACCTAATGGGTGGTCGCCAACACAAGTGAGGTAAACGGTGACATCAAGATTGGAGGCAGCCTAGGCTTCAGTGATCATGCACTGGTGGAGTTTGCAGTCCTGAGGGATATTGGGTCAGGCAAAGAGTCAAGTCAGGACCCTGAAATTTAAGAAAGCAAAATTCCAGCTCTTCAAGGAGTTAGTCAACAGGACCCCTAGGAAACTGCCCTCAGGAACAAGGAAGCAGAACAGAGCTGGCAGATCTTTAAGGATGCTTTCCACAAAGCGCAAGAGCTCTTGGCCCCCAAGTGTAAGAAATCAGGAAAGGAAGGCAAGAGATCGGCACGGCTAAATCAAGACCTGCTGGTCAAACTAAAGGGCAAAAAAGAGATGCACAGGCAGTGGAAGCAGGGATAGGTATCCTGGGAAGAATACAGGGATGCTGCCCGGCTGTGTAGGAATGGGGTCAGGAAGGCCAAGGCACAGCTGGAGCTGAACTTGGCAAGGGATGCAAAGAATAATAAGAAGGGCTTCTACAGGTATGTCAGCCAGAAAAGGAAGATCAAAGGAAGTGCACCCCTCTGATGAGCAAGACTGTAAAACTGGCAACAACGGCTGAAAACTCAACAACTTTTTTGCCTCAGTCTTCACTGGCAGTCTCTCTTCCCACACCTCTTGAGTGGATGGAACACAAGGCAGCAACTGGGGGAGCAAAGTCCCTCCCATTGTAACAGAAGATCGGGTTTGTGACCACCTGAGAAACCTGACCATACATAAGTCTATGGGACCTGACAAGATGCATCCCAGAGTCCTGAGGGAATTGGCTGATGTTGCCAAGCCGCTCTCCATGATATTTGAAAAGTCATGGCAGTCAGGTGAAGTCCCTGGTGCCTGGAAAAAGGGGAAAAGTGCACCCATTTTTAAAAAGGGGAGAAAGGAGGACCCTGGGAACTACTGACTTGTCAGCCTCACCTCTGTACCCAGGAAGATCATGGAACAGGCTATGCTAGGGCACATGGAGGACAGGGAGGTGATTCGAGACAGCCAGCATGGCTTCACCAAGGGCAAGTCCTGCCTGACCAACCTAGTGGCCTTCTACAATGGAGTGACTATATCAGTGGACAAGGGAAGAGCAACGGTTGTCACCTAGCTGGACTTCTGTAAGGCCTTTGACATGGTCCCCCACAACATCCTTCTCTCTAAATTGGAGAGATACGGATTTGATGGATGGACTGTTCAGCAGATGAGGAATTAGTTGGATGCTCACATCCAGAGGATAGTGGTCAACAGCTCAATGTCCAGATGGAGACTGGTGACAAGTGGTGTCGCTCAGAGGTCTGTAGTGGGACCAGTAGTGTTCAATATCTTCATCGATGACATAGACAGTGGGATCAAGTGGACCCTCAGCAAGTCTGCAGACGACACCAAGCTGAATGGTTCAGCTGACATGCCTGAGGGATGGGATGCTATCCAGAGGGACCTGGGCAAGCTCAGTAAGTGGACCCATGTGAATTTCATGAGGTTCAACAAGACCAAGTGCAAGGTCCTACACCTGGTTTGGGGCAACCCCTGGTATCAATACAGGCTGGGGGATGAAGGGATTGAGAGAAGCCCTGCCAAGAAGTACTTGGGGGTAACTGGTGGATGACAAGCTGGACATGAGCTAGCAACGTGCGCTTGCAGCCCAGAAAGCCAACCGTATCCTGAGCTACATCAAAAGAAGCATGGCCAGCAGGTTGAGGGAGGTGATTTTGCCCCTCTACTCTGCTCTCACGAGACCCCGCCTGGAGTACTGCCTGCAGCTCTGGAGTCCTTAGCACAGGAAAAACACAGACCTGTTGGAGCAGGTCCAGAGGAGGACACAAAAATGATCAGAGGGATGGAACACCTCTCCTATGAGGACAAGCTGAAAGAGTTGGGGTTGCTCAGCCTTACTTCAGCCTTTCAGTACTTAAAGGCGGCCTACAGGAAAGATGGAGACAGACTTTTTAGTAGTGCCTGTGGGGTAGGACGTGGGTAACAGTTTTAAACTGAAAGAGTGTAGATATAGACTAGATGTAAGGAATAAATTTTTTTACAATGAGGGTGGTGAAACACTGGAACAGGTTGCTAGAGAGGTGGTAGATGCCCCATCCCTGAAAACATTCACGGTCAGGTTGGATGGGGCTTTGAGCAGCCTGGTCTAGTTGAAGATGTCCTTTCTCATTGCAGAGTGGTTGGACTAGATGACCTTTAAAAGTCCCTTCCAACCCAAACCGTTCTACGATTCTATGAAGAGGACAGGCTTCACAATAAGGATTTACCAGCTTTGAAGCCATCTGAATCTGCTGAAACAAACAAACAAACAAGGAAGACAGTATAGTATCAATCTCACTACTATTATGTTCTTCCACTAAAGAAATGTGACAAATACATGTAGACATAAGAAGAATGTTACGGTGAATTTAATAAAATACTTTTTCTTCCATCAGCAAGTAACACTCCTCACAAAGTGAAAAAAGATTTTTCCAACACAAAGGACAAGGACAATACTAATGTTACTCCAAAATTTTAAAAGGGTAAGTATCAACATGATGAAGTAATGAAATGGCGGGTGCAGGTTTTAGTCAATAAATTTAATACAGATATAGAAGTAATAATAAGAAACATGATTTCACAGAGTACATCTTTTTGTAAGATTACAAGATTTGTGGATAAAAGTAACTGCTGCCTCAAACAGTTTGCTGGAGATTTCTGACTTAATATCTGTCACTAAGGAAAACAGCCTTTTTTAATAATAATACTGGACATACTAAATCTAGTATAAATACGCTAAATTAAAGATCTTTAAACATACCTACAATATAGACTCATCACAGAAAACTGTCACTAGTTAAATGCCGGTAATATTCATGAATACCCTAACAGAATAATATTAACAAAAGTGAGTAACTTACAAAGTCTGCCATTATTTCATCAACTTTGGGCCATCTGCAATGACCAGAAAAAGCCAAATAATATGAGCAGAATCGTGCAACATGCATTCTGAGTGAAAAGCAAGACCATGCATCTCAGAAAGATGATGTGGTATTTACAGAATGAGGGGCTACACTCACAAAAGTTATATCATCCTCATCTGCTACGCTAAAATACTGGTGCCTTTCATTAGCCACGTATACATCAGAAGGAAGGGTCTGCTGAGTGTAATACCCTTCTTCACACTTGCAAGCAACGAACGTTGCTTGGAAAACTGTTTAGAAGTGACTGTTACTTTGGCTCTATTTGCATCATATTTAAATTAACATCAGCTGTCAAAATGATGGGTGAGTGAGGTTAAATTCCAATTCTCTGTCTCATGGGATTTTAAACAGGCTGATTCAGTAGGGAGTAGATATTTAGTCACATGTATGGACAAAGAACCAGACTGTTTTACATGCTCTGTGTTCTTCCAAGCTCCACTGTCATGAGACAAAGGTTTTTTGCTTAGTACGAGAATAATCAGTTAAGCCCTTGAGAAATGATTACTATTACAAACATTTAAATCAGTTGCGTGCATTACGCTGTTTTCTCAGAGCAATGTGTATCGACCATGCTGTACACCAATATAAAGCAACAAGTTACCAGTCAAAGAGGATTTGAGCATCAAGTTTTTGGTTTTTTGCACCACAGCTTAATAGGCAAGTACTCCTGACGGGCTGCGAGGCGCGGCCGAGGCGTGCGGCGTCCGCAACCTGAACAAGCCCCAGGCCCTGCCGGCTGCGCGGAGCTGCGAGGCGCTCAGGCCCGCAGGCCTGGCAGGCCGCCGCGGCCCTCGCCACCCGGAGCGCTTCACCTACCGCGGGGAAACGCTCCCCTTCCCCAGCCCGGTCACCCCTGTCAGTCCGGCCCTGTGCCTCTCTGACCCCACCCCGCGGTACGAGCTCAGCAGTACCCCACACGCTAGGGGCACCGCTCACCCGGCCCGACCTCCGCGGCTTCCCCCCTCCCGCCGCCGCCGCCCGGGCCGCGGTGCGGCGGACCCGTCTCGGCCGCAGCGCACAGCCACCCCCGCGGCAGCGACGGTGGGTGGGGTGTCTCCCGGCCGGCGCCCGCCCGCGTTCCCGAGTTTCCCAGCCGTGGCGCGCTGGCACCGGGGAGCGGCACCGCGGGGAGAGGCGCCGCGGCCCCCGCCCGGTCCCGCCGAAGCCGCGGGGACGAGGCGGCGCGCTCCTCCCTCGCCGCCTGCCTGCCCACCCCACCCCGCACGTCCTTCCCCAGTCAGCCCCTTCCTCCCACTCCCCAGAGCCTTTTCCTCTCCCCCTGTCTCCTCCTCTTCCCCCCACCCCCACCCCCCCCATTTTAAGGTAACTCCCAGGAAACGTTCAAACCTGTAATTTTTACCTTCTTTGGCTTTTTTCCTCCTTGCCAGAGTGCCGCCGAGCTTGCCCAGGAAAGAGTCATCTTTCTTTCTCGACGGGGGAGATTTAGGGGTGGGGGACTTGGGGGAAGAAGGGGACTTCTGGGGGGAGGTTGCCATGATGGCCCAGCCGCCGTTCGGGGATGGAGGAGACGGGTCCGAGGCCCCAATGCCGTGGGAGGCTGCTCCCGACTCTGAACGGAAGCGGAATTATTTCAAGCATTTGAGGCAGCTCCTGCTCCGCTCTCCCGCTCCTTCCCTCCCTCCCGCCCGCCCTCCGCCCGCTCGGCGCCCGCCGGGGAGGGCCTGCTCCCCTCGCACGGTTCCCGCCGCCGGCCCCCTCCTCAGCCCGACGCCCCCTCCCTGTTAGCCCAACGGCCCCCTCCTCAGCACAATGGCCGCCCAACGCCACCCACCCCCCAGCCCAGCGGCCGCCCAACGCCTACCCCCAGCTCAACGTCCCCCCTCCTCAGCCAAATGGCAGCCCAACGGCCACCCCTTCTCAGCCCAACAGTCGCCCAGTGCCCCCCCTCCTCCACAGCCCAACGACCACCCCGAGCTAAACGTCCCCCTCTGCCAAGTGGCCCAACAGCCATGTCCTCAGCCCACGGGTCACCCACTGCCCGTTCTTCCTGCTCAACAGCCCACTCCTCAGCGCAATGGCCGCCCAACAGACTCCCCCCCCCCCCCCGCAGCCCGTCAGCCCCCACTCAGCGCGATGGCCCCCACCTCAGCCAAATGGTGGCCCAACGGCCACCCCTTCTCAGCCCCATGGCCGCCTCCTCAGCCCAACGGTCACCCAATGCCCGTTCTTCTCACTCAACAACCCCCTCCTCATCCCAACAGCCGCCCCTACCTGCCCCTCTCACGGGGTTCAGCCATGGGCCGAGGGTCCTTGTTTCACCTGCCCTCAGGGTCTGGTCCCTCAGGCTGAGGAAAAGGGTGTTTCACGCAGCCCCGAGAAGGAGAACGCCTGGCATCAGGAGCTGGGCTGGGCTTCCAGGAGGGCTGCAGCCCCAGGGTGGTATGAAGGCCATGTTCCCCTCCCAGCTGGGGGAGCCACAGCTTTTTGGGCGGGCGGGCGGCTGTATGCCGAGACACAGGACATCACCTCGTCCACGGTCCATCTGCCTCTGCTGCCTCACAGAGGAGCCAGTCATTAACGCAGGCTCGTTGGTCAAACACACCAGTGTAGGTGACCACGTGCGGAAGAGTACTAGTTAACATGGGTGCCAAAAGTTAAACACAGGTATAGACAGGCAGGACCAGGGCTCAGACAGCTCAATTCATCCATAACTATTTGTAAGTGAAGGCTCTGGAAGGCTGGGGTGGCAGGTCACAGCTGCAGGCAGCTATTTCTACACCCTGTGGTCAACACTGATAGAATTAATGAAGTAATAAAGTGCCACTAAATAGTTTTATGCAAGTTACAATTCAAGCTTACTATGTACACTTCAGTCTTGAGCACAATTTGCAAGCAGCTCTTCTGCCTGTGGGTTTTGGCTCCACGCGTGGTCAGAACGGCGGGCATCGTCATATCCACTTCTACAAAAGAAACCAACTGTTGTGGTCAGACCAGTATAAAAACCAGTGAGAAAGAAAGGTGACCTAGTATGATAGATTGTCTATACCAACCCTGCTTTGATTTGCAGATGAGTAGCTTAAGACAGGAGTATCTTTAAAACAGATAATTTGCTGTGACTGGTTCAGGAGGCACCCAGGACTGGAACAGCATTAATGTCATCTGGATGCACTACTTTCACTTACCACTTAATCACTCGATTAACAATTCAGGCAAAAAGCCACACACACTTCATGCAAATATCTAGCTATCCATTAGGCATAATAAGTGAAATGAAATTACCATGAGGATATTTCTAAATCGGCTAATAATTGTTGTGTTTTTACAAGGCGGTAACATTGGTTAGCTGATGAGGGGTAGACATCAATGTGTATTTGTTGCACGCAGTTAGTATATGCCCTGGAGAAAAACTTTATTCATCCATACTGCCATCAGTTAAAAGCAGGAACGAGCCCAAGCCATTATCACAGTCTCTCCTTTCCTTACGTTTGCTCTCTGGCTTGTAGCACCAATTGTGTCTTAGGGCTGTTGACTACAGAACAGTGCAAATTTCACATATTTTTCTCCTTTTACAAAGGTGCTCCTCACACAGTGTGTGCATCAGGAGATGTGCAGTTTTGAATATTTTTTAAGAACATAGTAAAAGACTTTCAAAAGAAGGAGAAATGAACACATCAGGGCCTTTTTTATATGCATGTGAATCTGTGACATTTACAAACAGAGCAATGACCCAACTCATTTGGACACAAATGACTATACACAGATGTCAATATAGGATTTTGTGGGCACAGCAGAAGAGACAGCATTTTGACAAACACAAGTGTGCTTGCTGCTGTACCACTACATTTGTGTTAAAGACACAAAGAACAAGGCAGATACCTCACGAACAGTAACGGGCGCTGGGTTGTGCAGTACATGAAAGTCAGAATTCAACATGCGTTTGCCAAGTCTCACACAAAATAGCTGACAAAACCCAGCATCTTTCTTTCCTATTTCACTACCCACAGCATATGTAAATTAATGACAAATGCAATATTACTTATTTAATAGCCTTATGAGCTATGGGTATTTCACATCGCAAGGAGAAAATGAATTTTAAATTAATGTGTTTAAAATCAGCTTTATCAGATCTGGAAACACAAATGCTGTGTGCTTTAAGTAATAATGCTAAAGCCACAGACAGACTGAAGTTTACTAGGGTTTTTTTATGGGTTTCTTCCAGTATTTATTTGCAATTGCTTGGATATGACATTATTGCAGTATTTTTCCACTTATGATGTTTCTCTTTGAGGATAGTTACGACATCTTTTTTTTTTTTCTGTATCTTAAATTTAGAACTACGTATGCTACTTTTTTTTTCTTTTGATCTGGGAATATATATGGACATAGGACCTTAAATTAATATTGCACTCAGCACAAAAGGCCATATAGATATGCACAACATCTAAGTTATGGCAGATATAGGAATGCTGATTTTAAATGCCTAGCTCTTATTTAAACAGTATCTTAACCACAAATAAAAGCTGCATATAAATTCGATGGGGATTTTTGTTTGGCTAGGTTTTTTGCTCTGCTTTATATTTGATAATTGAATACTTTCCCGATCACGCTCCATGATCCCATGCACGGGACACAGTAGTCAGCAAGCTGCCGTTCAGGCTGGCCCCGCTGCATCTGGCGTATAGAAATCTGGAGCAGACCACGAAAGCTCTCACCGTGCTCCCTGTCAGCGCCTTGTTCTTACAGATGAGACAACCAGTAGCTCAAATTAATTGCATCCTGATCACATATATACTTTTGCCAGGCAATAAAAGAAGGCTAAATCCACATACTTCAAATGATTCTTATTCACCTGTATATCTGTCGATGCACACCTGGTTTTTATTTCTTTTACTACAGGACTCAGAATGATCATGAACAGAGTCTTACTCCCCAAATGAGGTGGAAGAGGTAAGGTATGTAATATACAGACCAGGGTCTAGGCTAGTAAGAAAGAGCACTGTGGTAGCCAAGCTGGTTAAGGCCATGCAATAAATATTTATTTGTCTTGGGGTTTTTTCCTAACATTTTTCTCCTAGGTGTGCCTCTGGTCTAGCCTTTTGACTAGACCTAGCCTCGATCATTTAAAGAATGGAAGTGGAATTTTCAAAAATATTTTAACAACCTACTACTATTGCTGTGATTGCCTACAGTAACACCCTTCACTGACTTCAGGAAGACCAGAACTAGACCAAAGTCTACCCTCTTTATTTTTCTAAGTATTTGCAGTCAGTCTTCTACTGACCTGCCAATTCCATGTGGTTAACCACTGAACATGCTCACCCCACCCAAGTAATAGTTAACAGCACATTAAAAGACCCTGCTTAGAAAAGAAGGCATTTCCACACGGGTTACTTTGCAGATGTTTAACATCTATTTCTTGATTGGGATTTTCCTGAGAGTGCCCCAAAAGACCTGGAGATAAGAGCTCAGGCAGGACATGGTGCTTCTGCACGTGCTCATGAGCAAGACACACCAGGGACCAGCTCCCTCAGGTGAGGTAAGGCGGTGGCTGACACTGGCACCCCAGGAGCCTGGGAACTATGAGCTGCCTTCAGCCTTGTCCTACAGGAAAGTGCTTTTGAATTTCACCACGAAGCCCCACACCTCTTCACATGGCCATGGTCAGTGGCTACCTCCCTGCTGCTGGGAGAGGCAATGCAGGGAGCAGGCGAAAGAACAGCCATACCTGTCTGGCATTGGTACATCCACATCTCTTATCCCATACCCATACAAGAAAGTCTATACACCCTTAAGGACTTTGCCGCTTATGATTTCAGACACTGTAAAACAGCCCAGCGTTGACTGATCATCCCAATGTGGCTACATTATAACAGCAGAAAGCATCGGTATCAGAGGTAGAAGGGCTTCAAATTTTCATTGCTACCATCATCTAAAACTCACGCTTGAGGATAAATTTATTTCCAGCTCACAAGGTGAATTTAAGATTGAGCATATGCTTATGCTTGAATTTAAAGCAGAGCTATGCTTTCTACTCAACTTGTAACTTCTTTGGGATAGGAAGCTTCTCTTTAAATAATATAACAAATAATAAATTAACATAATTTCATAAAAGTATCAGAGTATTTCCGACCAGCTCCTTAAGAAGTACAGCGTATTTATTGTACATCAAGGAACAAAAAAAGATAGACTAAGATGCAATGAGGAAAAATATACATGAAAGGCAAAAGATAACATGTTGCATACAGTCATGGAGAGTAATTATTTGGAAAGTTTCAAAGGAAAGAAAGTGGGTTTTAAACTTTTCAGTATGATGAGAACACCATCCTGGAATTTAATGCTTTTGATAACATGTTGTTCCATCAATCAGTTATTTATAAATACCGTGCCAAGTTTACGTGCATTTACATCTGGCCGTGTTGAGATAGTTTTAGAAAAATAAATCAGTATTATGATTTTTTTCTTAATAAGCTTCACTTGTGCCCTTCACTTGTGCCTGTAATTTTGTACATCCGTGTTTCATGAATATTCCAGCAAGCACATTGCTGGCACACAGGGCCACCAGATCTCTTTTTATAGTTCATTAGAACCAACAGAAGAAACCACAATTTGTTCATAAATATTAGGCAAAGAGATTTAGGTGAAATCCAGCAAATACCTTAGTCATTGTGAAGTATTTGCCAGGATCTAGGTTCATGAGATGTGGCTGCCGTGAAGACTGCAGGGATAGTATTTGCATGCTACCATGACAAACCCATCGTGCTAAGCTATGCCAAACTGTATGTTCCATGCAAAACACAGCAGGGGCAGCTTTAGACCTTAACAGCAGCAAAGTCTTAAAAGACGTACAGGATCTCCAATCTGCTAAGCCACATACTGTTACTTGCTTAAGAAAGAAAAAAACAACAGTGTATCTGTCTGGAAATAGACTGCTCACCTAAAGCGAAATTCTTAGTTGAAATCTTGCTTATCCACTTCTCTCATCTCAAGCAGCACGTTGTCTTGCTCTTTAAGGGTCTCCCACTGGTAGAAAGCAACAAACCCAGGTGACCTAATAGAAGTGAAATTAGTGGAATTTGAAAATTGGCAGTTTAGGTTTTGATCACCAATTCTTAGTGATCCATGCAGTGACACTTTTTCTTCAAGTCTTCAAGGAGTTCTTATAATTTGTATGTCATGCCTAAGGAAATTAGGTGGTGAATTCCTACATAAGAATGAGAGGAAGTTGTTGACCTCATGGAGTTTGCAACCTCTTGCGTTAAAGGTAGTCAAATGCCCTCTAACTTCAGGCTGTCATTATTGCTAAACTATAAAATGAATCTGTGAACTGCAAGATGGTGTGATTTACTTACCAGTATATGAATTAAGAAACTGATATAATTTCTTACCTATAGATATTTCCTAGACCCACATTATTACACTGCAGATACTGGTGGAGAGAAATTACTATGGAAATGAGTCAGGGACTTCAGAGAGCGAGATATAATTTTATTTTTTCAAATAGAAAATTGCTCACATCTAGTTCATTTAGACATAGTCAATACATTCCAGCACATTACATTATACGCAACAATGACAGTGCCAAGGACTTAAAAATGAACACATCTATTATAAGTTAGTGAGTCAATTTACAGAAAAGACTGAGCAGCAAGAAGACTCATAACCAAACCAGTGTTTAAATAAGTTTCTAATAGAAGCCAACCATATCAAATTGACCTGTGAACAGTGCACATAGCTTCTCTTTTTTTTCCCCCCTTCCTCCTCTACTCTCATGATATACGAAGACCTGCTTTAAATTACTTAAGAGTTTATTAATTTTCTAAATCACTTGCACAGTTCATTTTTGGATATAATATTGTGAGGTACTTAATATCAGTCAGGGGAACAGCAACCTGACAGATTTTTCCACCTAAGAGCAGACACACAGTTTTGGGTGGAGCACGTGTTATGACCACATGGCATCCAAAAAAGCATCTTTTTAGCAAAGAATATTTTTGAGGCCCATAAAATGCTGAGGGCTCTCAGCTTCTGTTGACTCTAATACTCTCAAGAACTCAAATCTTTGGAGCTAAAAGGAAAGCACCCTCTCACATTTGGTTTTACAGCAAGCAGGTATCTGCTGTAAACTAAAATCTCGGGGTTTATATACAATTCAGAGCAACCTGAACCTGACCAACTGTAGTGTGTGCATCTCCTCTGGGCAAGCAGCCTGGACTTTGGTAGAGGAGGGCAATCTCCTCCGCAGGACTAGGAGCATCATGTGTGCCAGAGGCTGCCCTTCTTCTTCCTCTTTGTACAGCAGCAACACTAAGACTTTTTAGATTGTGAAAGTGGGGTGAAAAAAACAACCCTTGACTGATATAACTAGAGATTTCTGCTGAGTTCCCCCCTTGTGCAAAGCACTAAAAAGTTTGCTTTAAAACTTTGTAAAACTACCTTGAAAGCATTATGACTCTTCATTTTCTACAGAAAACTGTGATAGATGTTCTAGACAGTCTTGTTCTACGGGATTACATGAGGCCTCTGGGAACAGTGATAAAGTCAAAAAATTTTCTGCACAAAACTGGAAATACCAGCAGATCTCCACAGCAAAAATGAAAATATTTATTGCTGCCCTGACTGCTCCTACTTTGTGTCAATCTTAAGTAACAGCTAGTTAAAAAAAATAAAGAATCAATCGCTGCAATCCATCTCAATAAACATGTAATCTGAAGATCAGGTATGCTTAGCCTATGAATGACAGGGAAAAAACAAAGTCTGATGGTAATTTTGGAACACATTCAAGGATTCTGCTATGTCTTTCCACTGCGATGAGAGACAAATTATATAGTTAAAGCCCTACATGTTATGTTTTAAGGGTACCCCTTCCAGTTATGGTAACTGAGAACATTGTTTAAAAATCTTAACTTATATTTTATCACTAATTACTTACCAAATTGATAAAGCTATCTACTCTATTACACACAGCTTTACCTATACATAGCTGTTAGAAATACATATTTATCAGTCAAAATCAGAGACAACATCCAAACTGAAAGATGTAACCATACACTCTTATCCACTTTAAACAGTCTAATAAATAAATACAAATACATAAATATTGCAGAACCATAGTACATTCCTTGCCCAATAGAGGTATATTATTTATCTGTGGTCAATAGTAAAATCTTGTTTTAATCTTTAGAAAGGTTATTTTAAATTTTTTACAATATAGCAAAAACTTAAGATCATTCATAAATTACTGTGACAGAATCCAGTGTGTCTGTTACCCTACAAGTACTTACCAAGAGGCTTTTTTTAGTTTAAAGCCTTTGGAACAGGAATGCTCCTAGCTTTGGCTGTACCATAGGCAACCGCTGCAAATTAGCACCATTCATGAAACAATGAGAACATCAAATCTTCTCAGAGCACGAGGTAAAATGATATTCAAAAAGAAACAGTCTTTCAGTTTCTCCTTGTTTTTTCGGTTTGAAAATGTAGTGCATCATACATACAGTTGGGAATATTATCAATCTTAAATTGCAAAATTATCTCAGATTTAAGAAAGTACCTAAATTACACCGAATCCTAAGGAGAACTTCTGCACGCCTGCTTTGCCAGTATCTACAAATGCATGTACAAAAAAGATAGGAGATGGTTCCTTTAAGCAAAAAAATATGCATATATATTCTTGATCAGCAAGATAAATGTAGTTTAAATATAGCAACAACATTTTCTATCAAATGTTGACGTTACAAACTCAACATTTTTTGCAACGCTTCTGAGGAATTATTCTCAGGGAGATCTTTAACTGCTACATCACTCATCACATTCTGTGATGCTATTTGTGATGTATTTGATCAAGCAATTGTAAAGCAGTTAGTCTGTTACTGTTTTTAAATTATCGTGTAGCATATTTTAGAGAAGACCTTAATCTGTGACATACAAAAGCTTTTTTGAGCATGCAACAGTCACCCCTTTGATAATCCCTTGCCATTATACAAAATGTAGGGATTTAATATTGCTTTAACTTCTTGTTCAAAAATAAACAGTGCATTAAAACTTACAAATACCTGGAAAATTAATTACTTACATGCATTTACAGTAGTTTTAATGAGTGCTTATATGTAGTTATTAGTCAAACGACCCTTCCTCCACCAGAAATAAAATTTAAACTTATTTTTAAATGAGATGCTTGCTTTCTGACCTTTAAATAGTTCAACATGGGTTGGCTGTGCCAAAATATTAACAAAACCACATACAGATTCAGACAAACAGATGGAAGCAGCGCCGTCTCAAAGATACTAAATAATGTCATCGTGTTTCTCAGGAACAAAATTCCAAGAAAACAACTGAGCTCTGATTTCCCTTTCACAGACCCTGATGCCCATCAGACAGGTAAATTCAGTCCTGTTCTGTATTTCAGTGATCCTTTAAGCTGGTAGTAAAATGACTCACTCCGGTATGAGCAAAAGAACTGCTTAAGAGCTTTTGATAACAAAACAGCATGTTTCCCAAATAAACTGATATTAATTTGAATTCCTTCGTTTTTCAGAAGACTGTATCTCCATTATTACAAATGTGGCTGAAATCATGTTTATTTGCATCTGGCTGTTTAAATCCTGCTCAGTTGATAACCTCTAGATAATATAATGCTTTCAAAGTGCTGGTCTTCTGCTTTTTCTTTCACTCTTTGCTCCTCTAAGGTAGACACGAGTTTGTCTCTTTCTTCAACGACTTTCATCATCTCAGTAAAAATTTCATCCTCCTCATTCAGATCCATCTCATCTTTAAGGCTGTCTAAAAGATCGCAAAACAAGAGGTTAAAATCCAGATCACTCTGTTGTTCCACTTTGCATTATAACTGTTGGTGTACAGGTTGAATTAATATTATAGCCAATGACAAATGAAATCAATAGCAGTTAATATTTTTCATGTTACAGTTCAGGGAAAATTTCTCCTACATTTGGGCCATTTAAGGGTCCTAATATCTAGAGTAGATCTTGTAGCAAAACTTAGATTGGAAGGGGTAGGAAAAGCACAACTTGTTTATATAAACATTTAAGCTGGAGTTTAAATTTAGTTTATACAAAGTAAAAAGCCCAACCATGAAACATAGTACCTGTAAGAAAAGGGAAAGTATTTTTCAGAAAAAGTATTGAAAACCGCTGTGACTTACAATCCACATACTTAGAACACAACAGGTTGTTTTGGGATATCCTGTTGCAGGAGATGTAACCCCCCCTGCATTCCTCCTTCCCATGCTGTCTTTTCTAATACCAAATAAAAGGACAAGCCCAACCTGTAAACGCAAGTACCTAAAAGCAGTTCCAAAATACTGCAGTAGCCAATAATGCTACAGTTAACGTAAAAGCAGATAACCTCTTCTGCGTTTGGGTGGTTGAAGAAATTACTTTCTGTTGCTGCCTATCATCACATGTTAGCTGGATGTTGCTGTTTGCACAGCACAATTAGTGGAATTACATGTTTGAGTGCTTCTGATCCAGTTCAGTGTAAAACTGGGCAGGTTAGCTTAGCTGTCTTCACTAGAAGTCAGATGAGAAGATCTCACAAGTTGCATTTTCGCTGCACTCGAGCTGCACTCACAGAAGAGCGCAGGAGGAAGAGCCTCAGACACTCTGGTCCTTTTTGGAGCCAGCAGGGACTCATATGGGCATGGTCCATCACTGTGAGCTGGAGCACACTCTCCCCTTTCACTTACCATCAATGGCCATTTTCTCTCTCAGCTTTTGTTCCAACCTGCTTTGGTGGTCCTCCAATTCTAGCTCTTGGGCTCTAGGTACAATAAAAAGTACGTTAAAGAATAAGCTTTTTTCAGTAGATATCTAGACATTAATATTTTTTCAACCAAGAAATTCTGTGTTCTGTTTATCCAGTATTTTCTACTCATTGGCAGTCGAGGCTAAAAGCTTTGCCTGTGCCCTCATTGCCACAGCAATCCCAGAAGTACCACTTCCACCTTTTGCATTATGTATCAGATTAAGCCCCCTCATACATTGCAACCCTTAAGGCTTTAACCAGCTGTGCTTTGCTAGTGGCACCCACAACGTGACTCTGGAAAGGATTGAATGCTCCCACACATGAAGGGCCCTGCCAGGCCCTCTGCACAGGAATGGATCCTGAGGCAAGGGAATTAACACACGTGAACACACACAGACAACAACATTTTGTGCCCTGCAGTGATACAAGCAGCCTGCTTTTGCTTTTTCAACTGCTTTGCAGACAGCGTGAGCAGGAAGGATTGCTACCACAACACCCAATGACAATCAAAGGGGAAAGAAAAGGTTTGGCCCCTGACAGCATCAGCGCCGCTGGGGAGAACCTGGGGTGCAGCCAGAGCTAGTGGCTGGGCTGCAGGTCCGCACACAGCGCAGGGCTGTCTGAGTGATATGGAAATGATAAATGGCAACGAGCAGCCTGCACTGGTGTGAAATGCAGGGGCGAGTAATGACTGCTACGGCTCTCATCACCTTCCCACATTGTCCAGAAATACTGGAGAAAATAGCTGAGAGTCACCTCCACCTAACTGTTGAGTGCGTTTCCAAGGAGGCGAGGTGAAGGAGCTACAGCCAATATTGTTTCCATCAACCACAAATAGCGGCATCTGGGACGGTTTTTATTTGCTAGGTGTATCTGCTTGTTTCATCACTGTAGTGAATTCCTAGATCTTTTCTCTTATGTCCAATAAAAACTGAGATAAATTGGCCAGACTATTTTTCTTCCACAGGAGAGCGTGCCCCAGTGCTCATTAGATCTACATTATATAAAGGCAAAGCGTGTGTATGCTATACTGGTTTAGAGCATCGTACATGATTGAAATAATTGAACCACTATGAGAGGGAAGGACGAGGAGGGCTCAGCTGAAAATCTGTGTTCAAAACAGATTGTAGCTACTCTGGGTACGTTTATTCCCTGACAGTCTCAACCTGCAGCATGCAGCAAGGTGTCCAGGTGTAACGTGAGTACACTTTTCCCCTCCCCATCTTTAGTACTAATGCTCGACCTTACTTACATAATCAGGAGCTCAGACTCATAACGCATTAATTTATTCTTCTCCAGGACCAGCTCAAACCATTCATGTAGCATCTGAGTTTCATCCTTTGTGCCTGAATCTGTTTAAAATAGGAGAGTTAAGCGTGCATTACCAGCTTTCCTTCCAATGCTCTTACCACTTGAGTTCACTTTAAGTTGTCCTCATTTGTAAACCTAGGTGAGTCCAAATGTAGATTTTTTTTGCTGTATGTAACTTACATCAGTAACGTCTGGGTATAACAGGTGTAACATTCCTGTCTACATTCGGTTCAATGTTGTAGTTTATTACAGTTAAAGGCGCATTAGATTTTAAAACACACTTGTTTTGGACGTTAAATTTTTCCTTTCTAGTAATCGTATGGACTTTCCTTTTTTAATGGGCATGTTTTCTTCCTTTTAGTTCTGCCTTTGATAACATAGTTTGTCTGTCGATAGTGGACTCCAGCAGCTGAACTATTCGTATAAATGGATATCCTGTTAACACAATCAGACTTCAGGAGGTGCATGCTGGCAAGTGTCAACTTTGTCCCTGCTTCCAGTGGGCATCAGACACACAATAAAATCCTCTACAAATTTCCATTCATTTGCCAACTGGCCTCTAAATCTGCATCTGGTTTGAATGACAGGAAAGGCTGTGGGACAGGACAAATCTATTATTACTGGGTGTTTTTTTAACACTTTGCACTAGGGCATCACTGGTAGGCATTATACAGACATGAAACACGAGATGGTCTCTCTCCCGAAGAGCTCACAGCTCGACTCTGCCTGGCTGAGGGAGAGGAGGGCTTCCTCTCTCACCAGGTGAGGGCCTTTACTGCTCCTAAAATGCCGTCTGTAGAAAAATCTTTGACAATGAAGAACCCCTGGGTATTTTCAAGTGGCAAGTCAGAGCACATTCGTATTTCTTTTCCTTGCTGTCCTTTTTAACACACTCATCACTTCACATTTTCCATTCATTTTCTCACAAAACAAAACCAGCCCACCACCTTTTGATACAGAATTACAGCAGCAGTGATGGCACTGCCAACATGCCTCCCACGATGTCTGCTCTGACCATCTGCCCTCTGTTGACACAAAATAGCGATCACTTGTAGGAAGCAAATATCTTACACTACTCCGGGTTGAGGCAACAATTTAGGTGACAGGCTGACCCCTTCAGAAGCATAATACCAACAGCCAGCCTGTGCTCCTGCCTCAGTACATGGCAGTTGCCCACCCTACTACGCTGCCACCGCATGTTGTAGGCAGGGTCGGCCAGACCTGGGACAAAGCAACAGGAGGTGTCACAGGCAGGCAGGAGAACGCAGGGCTCTCCTCCTCAGTCCTTGCATCACACTGCTAGATAACCAAGCATAGCATCCCCATAAACCAGCCTGGCTGTTTTCTGTGGATGAAGACCTATGTGATTTCTCCTACTTTAAGAGGACTGCACCTTTATTTCAGACTGAGCACTGAAATTTAAGCCGAAAGGTCTCAGGTTCAAGCTCCACAATTACAACAGTATCATTAAACTACGTTACCAAGTAGAGAGATAACCAGAGTCCTGGACAGCTCAGCAGCGTTTCGGATGCCTTTCTGTTGTCGTTTTGGCATGCACTCTGTTCTCAGCCCAGGGATTACCCTCTTGCCTCTACTGCTTCAGCTGTCCCTCACTTTAACGTCAAAGCCAGGATCTGACTCCATTCAAGAACAGTAGTTTAAAGCCCATCTCCTTGGGGCAGTAATGATCTCACCTGACAAAGCCCTTCAGCAATCTTCCTGAGCAGGAGGGAAACTGTTGGGTATTTGGGATCACCAGCCCATTTGCATGCCTTCACCAGGCACTGTCATCCCAGAGAGCCCAGGTCACCTCCTGCCAGTGTCTGAGGAATGACATGGGCCCCCATGCTGAGGACAGGAGCCATGCTGGCTTGGGTGCAGTTCTATGATTTCTCATCAGGATTTGACCCCAATCTGAAGTTACCATGAAATGTGAGATTAAAGCAGCAGGAGAGGGCGAAGAATCTTTGTCCAATTTCTACCCGATTCCATTAAAACTTGCCAGGAACAGATGTTTCCTGTGGGTTCTTCCAGGTCAGCAAGCAGTGATAAAAAAAAAAAAAAAAGTCTTGTCAGCGTGACTGCTGGAGCAGTTCTGGCTGGGATGAGTCAATGGTAACTTCTCACAGATCCAATGCAGGCATGCAGCATTAGTATTCAGAGCCTTAGGTCTTCATATGCCACCGTCAGAAGTTATCATGGAAATTTGATCTATCTTACTGTCAGTAAAATCATTGCAATTGCAGGTATGCATACGTCCTGCACACATACAGAGGGTTACTATTCCGTTTGCTGTTTTCTTGATTAGGCAAAAATATTATTGCTTTTTTCTTTTTTTTTTTTTTTACATTTCCTCTTTAAACTTTGAAGTCTCTGTATCTCCAACAAAAGACTGTGTATCATAGCTTGATTGAGGTAATCAAAAAGTAATGCACTTCTCAAAAATGCTACCCATTTTAGCAAAATCCTCAATGCAAGGTGAAATAAAAATAGCCCTTGTTTTTCCTTCTTTTCCATCCCACAGAACGCACTTCCAAGTGTCCCCAGGAGCATTTTTCCCCTGAGCTTTTCAAATGTTTGTAATAATAATGTTAATTGTTATTTAAGTCTGACGGAGTGCTTTATGCCTTCCAAGGGCAGAACAAGCCAACGAAGTCCTTTGCATAACGCAGTACGACAGATCTTTTTAAAGGTTAGAGGGAGAACAATTTAAGAGTTTGTTTCAGGAGCCACACTGGCATTTTCTTACAGAGTTGCTAAAGCAAAATTTTCCTCCTGGTTTACACAAGTCTCCTTTAACCTGGATAAAATCAGATATTCTTCTAATTACATCATAGTAATTTCTATATTTGTCACTTTTGAGGGAATGACAGGCTGTGGAGCGTTCTCAAAACCTCAACCTTCTGTTTTCCAGAGTGATGCTATGCTGTCCCTCCGTACAGCAGTCACACCGTAAAGGGGGCTTGGCCAGTTTGCGCTCTTTTGGGAACAGCTAAACCTCATAGTCCTTATTCTTACAGGTTTTCAACTGATCTCTTTTGACTCTGCTGAAAGTTTTGAGAAACCTTGGATATGCTCCTTATGAAATAAAAAATTAGCTGCAACATGTGCAGATATTTGTTCACTTTCCAAAACATGAAGACATTTCTTAACATTCTCTCAACACAGATTTTCTTCTTTGTCATCATTCTTCATGATTTTTTTAGTTCAACAGATCGGTTATGCTAATTTCAGTGGAAAACATGTTTCAAGATTTTTATTTCTGTATTTTCTTGTAGGCAGAAGTTCTCCATAAGCCTCCACAAATGTCAGTGAAAAACAAAGCAACGGTACATCAATGATTTATTATCTGGCATTTCAAACCAGAATAAAGTAAATAACGGGCATGAAAAATTATTCATAGGACTGATATTATTTCTTTTTTTTTTTTCTTAATGCATGAATTGTTGTCACTACAATTAGAAGATCATCAAAGCCTCATTTTGCTCATCAGTCTTTATGGCAGTTGTTTCGCACCCACGCATGTTCTCTTCTAATTCAGTTGAGGAGCTAATGAATAACTGCCCCTAACAAAGGGGCCATTCATCCCGGGCTTACAGAATTATTAGAGGAGAGTTGCGTAAATGTCACTGAAGACTAGTGTTTGCAGGCCTGTCTCTAAATTTGGTTATTCACAACCTTTGCAGCTCAATATTATTGCTGAACTGTGATTGTTTTCTAATTACCTTAATAATACCTATTAAATCACTTGAATTGCATAAGTGCAGACCTCCTTAAATACAACTTAACCTAATAAACACTGGTCATTCATTAAACAATAATGCTCATTATTTTTAAGAAGGTTGAACAGAATATTAAACTCACTGATTCCTGCATCATTACACGTATGTTATCACAAGCAACAAAGCACTCACATTTTTGTTTGGAAAACTTAAAGCTTCATGCTTTTGCAGCAGGAGAGTTATTGAGAGACGGTAACATCCTACGTTTCAGTATCTGCCCTATTTGTAACTGGCCACCTACACACATGCAATCAACGGGGAGAAAAAATAGTACTTTCACCTTAATGAGGGCAATCCAATTACTAAGGATGGGGAGAGAATGAGAAGCATCAATCTCTTGGCAGACAGCCTTCTTTAGGAAATGCGATTGTCAAAACAGCAAAAACAAGAGGTGGCTCTAGGCCATTTATCCCAGTATTCGGTGTCTATCCCAAGAGCTAGAAGCCTCTTGTCCCTCTATATTTTTGACATTTCCAAAAAACATCCACCCTTATACAAATCAGTGGTGAAGAAAAAAGCTAATACTCCAAATCCTCAAAGCCTTTTTAACAGACTTTCTCACAGGCAGTAAGGTGAGTGCCATTTGATCAATGATTACGTTTTCACTTAAGAAAAAAAAAAAAAGAAAAAATGCTGGCCTTTTAAATAACATTTGAAATAGGTTGGCACTATCAGTTATAGGAAATCAGTTAATAAAAGGCTGAACAAATGATCTCTTGCTGAACTGATTAGCTCAGTGTTAGAATAGGGGCGATAACTGCTAAGAAATATGGCATTTAAAAACCTGGCATGTAGAGATTGTGCTGGGTTGCCTAGCTAAGACAACAACAAGATCAGGTGCCAAAATATAGCTAGGTTTTCAGTGTTGTACAACTGCCTGTCATGAAAGCACGAGGCTCAGCTTTCTAAAACAGAGGTAAATAAAGACGCGTTTGCAATCGGGCTGTCAGCTCCCCAGAATCCTTTCAGCACGGAACTGCAGCCCCCTCTGAAGTCCCTTACATGCATCGTTCACAATCCTATCCCCGTTTTGAGCCTGGCAGGAGCCCCCAGATGTCCCAACTCTCTGCAAGAGGTCTCCCCAGCTTCACCCTGTGAGTGCTGGGGAGCATTCGTAAGGCTGGGCGGGTGGGGGGATGCCACATCCTGGGTGATTGGGATGGTTGGTTCAGGAGAGTGAAAACCTTGCCTCCGACCAGGGCCAGGATGACGTCCCTGTTATCTTCTGCCCACTGGGGGAAAGGCTGTGTGGTGCAGGTCTGCGTGCCTGCACGCTGCTGTTGCGATAGCATGGCCACCAGCTCTAATCCTGTTAATGGCATTTCACACTCTGGGAGAAGTCATTAAAGACTCTGTTACTAGGCACGGGCTGCTGCTGGCTTGGTAACTGAGATACAGCTCCTGGAAACCTCACTGGTTCCCTCCAGAAAATGAAATTGAGCTCAAGATGGGATTTTTAAAAATGGGGGCGGGGTGTGTGTGTGTGTGTGTGTAATGTAGATTCAGGTTCAATAGCAAGGCAAATAATTCCACATCTGTGGTAGCCAACAGAAATTTATAGCACTCAGTGTAAAGGTGCTTGACCTAACAGAGTTTGAGGAAATGGGTAAACGATGATTTTCGTTCTTCCAGTTACTCTTTCGTTTCAGATTTTGCACTGAACTCTATTTCTATGACAATCATTAAAACCCCTCTGCTTTTAAAAAGTTTAAAAAGGTTAAAAAACCACCATCAAACAAACAAACACACACTGCTTTATTTACCTGATTCTCCTCTTAGTTCTCTCTCCAGTTTGACACCAAAAATCTCCAGAGCTCTTTGTCTTTCCTCCAATTCTTCTAGTTGGCGCTGGATTGCCTGCAAAATCATAATGATATAAAAGCTACAGACATAGCTTGAAAATTCAGAGACAAAAGATGGTCTCAGTGGTTAGAGAAACAGCTTGAAAAGGTCTCAGAGGAGTCGTGAGATTTGCAAAGTCATTGAGCGTACTAGACGCCTAAGCAATTTAATAATTCCACTAGGTATCTATCCACATTTTTAGTGGATAAGTATCACAGGTATTAAAAGAACCTCAGTTTTTCTGAACCTTATCTCTTCTGTTGTAAAACAGAGATCATAAAGTTTCTGTGTCTCGCAAGGTGTGAAAAGTCAATACCTTACACATTCAGAGGCACGTATTCTGAGAGGCTACATGAAAAAAGCTCATATAAATATTGAAGGTTTACAGCTAGAAAGCTTTGCTAGCTATTTTGTTGTCCATGGGGTTTTGTTGTTTGTTTTGCTTCCATATTGCACAAGCTTTTGACACAGACAGGAAAGGGTCTAATAAGTAAGAGGTGATAATTCAGTGGCACTTCAGGAAGGACCTCTACATTCACTGGTCCACCCCCTTTTAAATAACATTTTCAGAGGTGCCATGTGGATAATAGGCATGAAACACCTTAAGAGGTTATACTGTCACAGAGAGATGCTCAGCAGTTCCCATTTCAGGCTGTGTTAGGGAATACCAAGCCAAGCCCTTAGAAACAGCCTAACAAACATGAAAGATGGTTTGAAAAGTTTGGACTTGATCATTTCCACAAAGAAGTAGAGAAGATGCATATGCATCTAATTTCACCTTGAGATAATTTACAATTCTTAGATCAAAACTATAACATAGTTGTTCTTACTTTGGCTTAAATAAGATACTATTTCTTGTGGTTTAATCTCAGCTAGAACCACGCAGCCGCTTGCTTACTCCCCCCAGTTTGGATGGGGGAGGGAATCGGAAGACTAAAAGTGAGAAAAAGTTTGTGGGTTGAGATAAAGGCATTTTAATAAGTAAAGCAAAAGCCGTGCACACAAGCAAAGCAAAACAAGGAGTTCATTCACTGCTTCCCACGGGCAGGCAACTGTTCAGCCATCTCCAGGAAAGCAGGGCTCCATCACGCATAACTGTTACTTGGGAAGAAAAACGCTATCACTCCGAACGTCTTCCCCTTCTTCTTCCCTCACCTTTATGTACTGAGCATGAAGTCATACGGCATGGAGTATCCCTGTGGTCAGTTGGGTTCAGCTGTCCTGGCTGTATCCCCTCCCAATTTGTTGTGCCCTCCCAGCCTGCTCTCTGGCAGGGCTGTGTGAGGAGCAGGAAAGGCCTTCACTGCTTAGCAACAACTAAAAACACCAGTGCGCTACCAACACTCTCCCCATCCCAAATCCAAAACACAGCACTGCACCAGCTGCTAGCAAAAAAGTTAAGTCCATCCCAGATGAAACTACAACACTATTTTTCTTTCCCATGGATTTTATTCTGTCACAGATTTTATAGTAATGGCTAGATATTAGCATTTTCTAAAATCCACTGTCTCATTCAAACACAAAGTTTCTTTCCTTTTCAGTAACACATTTTGCAAAAGCGGTGACATCTACAAAAATGGAGATTTCAGATTCACGTCTCAAAAACTACTTATTAGTTTTCTCTTTTAATTTAATATTGGCACAGAAATAGCAAGTGGAAGCTCCATCAAAAACTATCCACTTGTTAGAGTAATACAACAGAAGATGATGGACAACTCTGCCTAGAAAAAGCCTGCTCTCCCCACTACCATATCTTGATTATCATTACAACCTGAATTAATGAGATTAAATCTAGCTCAAATTTCTCTGCCCTATGCTATAGTACAGACACAGACAAAACTGCTAATGGCCACATAAGCCATTAAGTTGTGTGTGTGCGCGTATCTATATGCATATAGATATGTATATGTGGTAAATGAAACAGATAAACCTGAAACTTTTGAGATGGGAGAGAACACAGTCTGAGATCAAGTCATGCAGAAGTGCATTCCTAAATCTTTAAACTGCAATTGAAAACAACAAAACACTATCAGAGGCCAGGGCTTTTCCAGCATTTTCTAAAGAGCAGGGCCTGTATAAAGTCAAGTGACTTTGCGTAATTAAGAAAGAAAACAGTTGACTTTCACTGTTGTGGCAGAGAGAGAACAAAAACCATCACACTGTTTTCATACCCTCCTGTAGTACATAGGGGTAATAGCTGAGTTTCTTACATTCTCAGGGGCTGATATTATTTCTCCTTTTTACCTCTTTCCCTCTTAAGTGTATTCTTCTCTTATTGCCAGTCCCTATTCCCTCTTGTTCTTCCTGCACAATTACGAAATTACGATGATCTCCTGGGGCACACGTGGATTTATTGCATACAGAGATGCAAGGCGCCACCACATACACCTTTCTGCTCCTGATGGTTTGGGGGGATTTCCACACAGAAGGCAGTGAGCCGCAGCGAGGAGCGAGGGGAGGTGCAGAGCCCACACTGGGGACCCCTCGTCCTCGCTAGTCACTCCTGGGAGACAAACGGGACATCTGTGAGCTACATTTTTACCTGTGCCTTGTGAAGCCTCTTCAGCTCCTCTTGTTTAATCAATTGCTTTGTCTCCTTCTCCAGCTTCCTTCTCCTTCTAAGAGTCCTTTTTGCCTACAAAAGAGAGAGAGAAAAAAAAAGACAATCAAAGCATAACTATGCCAGCACAGGTTTCCTCAAACCTTCTCCAGAATCACAGAACCATTGAGGTTGTGAGAGACCTCTGGAGATCAGCTAACCTGACTCCCCTGCTCAAAGTGAGGTGAGCTACTGCAGGGTGCTTGGGGCAACCTAACTGAAATGAAAATATTCATGTAGGGATGTCTTCATGCATTTTCCCACAAGGACTTTAAATCATTGCAAGCTCTTATTGCAACGCTAAGTGAGTGTGAACTGTCTCTATCAATAAAAAAAGGTCCAAATCACAAAGTTGGCTTTATACAACATACCACTATACATGGCTTCTGCAGACATCACCTTCATCAGGGAAGAAGCCAGGCACAGGTGGTGGGAAGCACCAGTTTAAGGAAACTCAAACCATTTCTATTGCTGTACCTGCTACGTAGTAAAATTCATTTTGGATCACTTGCAACACAGTAAGAGGGACATATCCAAAAGAAACAGCCATCACAGGACTCTACCTGAAGCCCTGTGAAACCTTCCCCAATGCCATTCCTCTATGGCATTACAGAGGTTTTTTGCCTTTCCCTGGGCCCCTGTCGCTGCTGCCAGGAAAGCGGAGCAGCACGTGCTGCAGGGCCGGCCGAGGGCATCGCCCATGCTTGCTCCAGCTTGCCCTTGACCCAAGCTCTCTGGAAGTGCTTCAAGGCTGTGGTTCTCCCATTTTGGAGGAGACAGAATATATGAGCGCTGTAGACGAGACGACTAAAAAACTAACAAGCCAGGAGGCCGCTAAAATTTTTCCCACCGAGTTTTGCCAGTGAAAAATGGTGGTACTGGCAAAATAGCATTTAGAGCTGGCATGAAAAGAGGTGTTAGGAGGCAGCCGAGAGAAACAAGCTGAGCGGGGAAAGTGCATCAAAACTGAGTCACTGTTAACACCCGCGTGCGGCAGCTGCTGGTTCACCCCGTTCCTGGCAGCTGCTCCGGCAGCGCTGCCTTCCCCTCCGCCAGGCCCTGCCGCCGCGCACGCTGCTCGGAGCTGCTCCTGGCCACTTTTCTCCCATGTCTCCCTTCTTTTCTCCATTTTGTTTCAACTTTATTTAATTAGCCAAAATATTATCTTGCTATAGATTGTTTTTCCTGTAACAGGAAAGATGAATGATGAATTCTGACATCTCAGCGCATCCTGACACAGAGCCACCGGCAGGATGTGCTGCCACACATTGCTGCGCTTCTGCCTCGTGGCACCTCGGTTCCTCTAGAGCTGTGCAACTGGGTTTCCATTCAAAGCCCCACTTAGCTTTCAGCTCGGCTGTGTTTTTCAGCGTACTGGGCAGCCTCTTGCTTTGCTTTCCTTTTCTTCCCCCCCCCCCCCCCCCCCCCGCAAAAGCAACAAATCAAAAGGCCACCTCGTACTATTAATTCCACTTACTGATATTCCCTCCACAGGAAAGAGGTAAACACATTTCTGATGAGCTATGCAGGCAATAAAACCTCTGTTTCTACAAATCAAAGCTGAGTATCAAGAGTTCACTGGTGCTTTAACCCCACCGCTCCTGCCAGCCACAGGAACTTTGTTAGGGCTCGGAGACCCCAGTGTGCAGCTGGCCCTTTCGGCATATAAGGTCTGTGTCCAACCCCATGCCTCACGCAGTCGTGCTGATTAGGATAAACACAGTGTTTTCGACGCAATCTGCCTGTAGCGCCTCTCAAATGAAGTTGTATTTCCCCCAGGGAAATCTGCATCTGTTTGGTTTAATGTTTTCAATGGTTTGCTTGTTGGGCTACATATTAAGGCCACTTAAGAATGCAGCTTCAAAGTGGTTTCAGTGAAACATGTCTGCTTGTCATATTAAGACCTTCTCTGTCAATGTTGGTGTAACCTGGGGGAATTAAAGATCCAAAGACGGAACAGAAATTTTTATTTTCATCAGTCTTAAAGAGTGTTAACGTATTTTTCTCTGTGTGACAAGTAACTTCCACTGATAAAGCGTTCCCATCCCCATTTTGAGAAACTGCGGTGTGTTTTGGATCAAAATCACATGATAAATCTTAAATACAGTCCAACTGAGGAAATATCTTTCTGTTTCCAAGTCAAGGTTACCTTGTGTGTTAATGAAGGCTTGGATTCAAATTCATCATCAGAGGAAGAAGTAGAACACTCGGTAGTTTGTTTTCTGACAGGTAGGTGTTCACATCCTAAGATGCAGGAACAAAACAGTCAGTGAAGCAAAAACCACTGTTCTTTAACTTACACAGACACTTTGCACCTGCCCTGAGTTCTAATCAGCAGCACCTAGAGCAATTTGGAAATTTGGCTGATGGCATTAATTAAATTTTTGATCCCTGTCAAAAACTCTATCTGGGTATATCTGATTTTTTTCGGGTATTACGTACAAATAAATTAATTCCTTGAGCACCCTGCATGTAGCATGCATGTTCTGAATGCTCTCAACATTCATTAAAATGTATATCTGAAGTTAGCCATATTACCCAAATGATTGTATAAGGCTCACTATACAGTGTAATTGAATGCAAAAAGTCTGAGCCAGCTCTTAAACAAATTATCCTTATGTGGCTTGTAGCATCTGGCACCCATTTTTACTACATGACATCTGCTCAGTGTAAAATAGTTGGCGTCAGAATGTCTGGTCATATAAAAAAATCACAAATGTAATCAGAAGCAAATGGACTAAGAGAACAAGGCTTTATCACACAGCCTCATGCAACATAAATATTTCATTAATTATGTCTAAACAAACGTCACTTATTTTTCTGCTTTAGGAATATTATCACATCATTGAACTGTTGATTAAAATGCCATAATAAGTCAGGAAAATCCATACATCACAACAATGCACTCCATAAGGAAAACTCAAAGGCTACTTTGGAAGGAGCATGCTTTCAGAATTATAAATTAAATTACATTTAATTGCAGCAATTTTATCATGCCTGTTTTTCCAGCATCTTGTTTCAACTGGGTGTAAATATTTGAATTTCTTCTTAATTTGTCTAATTCATAGCTTCATTCTCTTTATTTCAGAAATAAAACTGCTTTTGGAACATCTGTCTCTATGCTTCAACCTGCTACAGGGTTAATGATTAACAGCTGGGCAACATCTTGGAAATGTACATTATTTAAAGCTAACAGTGCCATTTTTCTTTGTATCTGAGAGGTAACAGTTGGCTTTCTGTGTGCAAGTTGTATTCAGATTAAAATCACTTCCCATTCTCCCAGTGTAAATGTTTCTTCTTTGCCTTGTCCTGGATCCCAGTCCTGAAGTAGGACTTCTGTCTCAAGCCCAAATTTAAAATCAGGATCCACGAAACACGTCCATTCCAGGCGGTAAAGCAATGAAAGCAAATCCAAGTAATTCGAGGTAGAAATTCTGATTTTTTACAGCGGTCTCAATTTTAGAAGGACCCAGTCCTTGCGCTCAATGAAGGTACAAGCTCAGAGGGTCCAGTGGAGCAGACTTGGGTCCTGTCCTCTGTTGCAAAACGCACAAGTTCTTGGGCAGCAGATGCCTGCAAGCGAAAGCGGGGAGGCGCAACAGCCCTCCAGGTGGGAGTCCAGCCTCCCAGGTGATTCCCCTGCTCCAGAATTGCTCAGACTACTACACCACACCTCCTCACCTCGCAGCAATTGGAGGAGGGACACAACTCCTGCTTCCTGACCTGCTGGGGACTCTCATGATTGCTGGCGTCACACCAGTGCTGTGCGCTGCCCCATGCTCTGCGGACAAGAGTGCAAATCCAGCTGCACCCTGTCGCTGCCCCCAGCAAGGAAGCCCTTCCCAGTGCACGAGATGGAGGAAAGCACGGTGGGGATCACACTCTCTACTTCTTTTGAGGAGTAAACTCACCTACATTACTTTTCTCTGTGCAACTAAAAGTTTGCAGTAACTACCTTGCGGTCACACCGCTGTTGAAATCAAATTCCATAATATGCAAGTAGCAAACCTTACAGCCCAGCAGGGCCGGAAACACAAGCAATTACATGCTCCCTTTCTTCTCTCAGCTGTGGGAATAAGTGACTGCTTCCCCGTGCCCTCCTCCTCAAGTGATATCAATAATTTAAAAAGCGTTACAAGGTCTAACGGAAAAGCAGCAGGAAAACACAAGGGCACCTGCCTCCTCCTCGGGGGTGTGAGCTTTTTGCCTTTTTGGGACAGAGAGATGGTCAAGGACTTCCCCAAGGAGTTCCAAGGGCCATCTCACGAGCACATGGAAGCGGATGTCTGTGCACAGAATAGCTTCATAACATCCACAATGCCCATCTGCTATGGAGAGCCATGTATTTGCACCTTGTCCTGCAGAGAAAGCCATTTAGATTGCTCTGAAACAGCTCAGCCTTTCAAGAGACCCAAAGCTCTGTGAGACAACCACCACCGAACTGCAATCAGCAACGTCCTCCATCATCTCCACCCAAGAAGCCTACAGGACAAAGGGCCATGTGAACCCACTCAGTGATGAGGCATCTGATGGATCTACCTGTGGACATTGACAGAGTCTCTGTCACGTTTCTTGCACCCACATTTCACAGCACTGATGTTCTCCGCTAATGTAATATGGAGAGGTGACGCACGGGCTGCTCCAAGGAGCACACAGCAGAGAGTGACAGAATTGGGATGAGAATAAAGGGGTTTGGCTCCCAGATATGCGTGAGCCAAACTATATCCCTGCCACATTTCAGGGATATAGAAACAGTGGGTCAGTGCCTTCCTTTCACCATTAAAAGGGCAGCCATTCAGTGCTCTGCTCAACTATTTTTCTTTGACTATTTTCTTGTTGGAGAGACCAGAAATATGCTTTAAAGTGTTTCCCAGATGCAAATTTCAACTTCAAGACAACTGTAATAAGCATAGTAAGAAGTTACCTCACTGAATGAACTTGTTTTATGCACAGCTAGAGAAAAATACCACAAGTTTATTCTATTTTTGAAAAAAAACCCACAACCCTACAACAACCCCCCCCCAAAAACCCAACCCAAAACATTCTTCTGTATTACAGCATCTACATGTTCTACTATAGATGATTGAGCATTAATCTTTCCCACCTCCAAAGGGGTGGGATAGGCAGAATTTACCTGCCAGCTATGAGGATTTGGACAAGGAGTTAACACATAAAAAATGTTCAACTTAGAGACTTTCACACTTACAGAGTCATTAAAATCTGAAACTTAGAACTGTAATAGTAAAGTTTGATAATAATAATTTGTCTGCTCCAAATATGTCAAGTCTTAAAGCTCGATAGCTACAGAAAAGATTGCAAAAACATACTTTTTTTTTCCAAATATGAGCTCAACCCTTCTAGACTTGGGCTTTTGCTTTCCTGCCATCTCATTCCTTCAAAACGGGTGTTATTTATTACCCATTTCTAAAGTATTCTAATGTTTCCCTAACTTTCAAGTTAACCGATGTTCTACTAGAGCTTTTCGTCCCCAGCTAACATGACTTTGGATCACTAGGCATGGTCAGCCATGGGTTTAGCTCTTAATTATGAAAGAGAAAGGAACAAATATTTCTGTAATCTTTATTAGTTTATTCTTGATTTACCTCACAGTAGCTACTAGGAGTTTGGCCAAGAGACCTTTCCAGCACACCTGATTTACAGCTGTCAAATCGCAGGAAACTGAGTATTAATTATTACTGTTATTAATACTGAGTGTCACAGAATATGCTTCAAAGTATAAAATTGAAAGAAACCTCCAGTTCTTCATATTGGGATTTGGTATCCTCGTACGTGTATGTCATAAGAGATAAGAAAAATTACATCCATAAAAATAAAATTATTTCCTATGGCCAGTTCCTCACACCTTGGTAATCCAAGGGTGAGTCTCAGACACTTTGCTTTGGCCTAAGCGCGCTGACATTGAATGTCATCAGCAGTAAAACCCTCTGTATTCAGGGGGATCAACTGGACCAAAGTCCAGTGCTTCTGCAAGCCGCTCCCTTAAATAAATCTAAGGTACCGGTTTTCCTAGGAAACCTGAGATTCTCTGAACAAAGAGGGAGGTGCCATGTGAAGAGGTTAAGAAGGTGATACCTTCTGTTAGACGTGGGCAGTGCCACCACTGCTGTCCCTCTGCACGTCACAGCTCACCTCCCTTTCTTGGGGTGTTTTTGTGTCACAGTAATGACTGTAGTCTAAATACACAGATAGTCTCAGAGCAGGAACTGTTTTTAAAATATAATGTTATATTAATCTGATGGCTTCCTCTGTAAGTGTCCAAGATGGCATATTTTTATATTTTTATAAAGTTGTTGGAATTAATCATGACCACTTTAAGTAGTTCAGTGTTTTACAGAAGAGAGGGGCAAAGCTATACGTATCTCTTGGGGCACTGGTGTCCCAAACCAGATGGGAATTGGCATGAGGTAGGAGATGAAAAGAAAGGCCAGTAGAAATCAAGAGTGGGCTTAGCTATTTGGCTTCACATGTCTGCTTTTCCACAGATCTCTCATGCGGTCTTAGGCATGTAATTTAATCTTGTAGTGCTTCAGTTCCCCTTCTAAAATATGAAATCCCCGAGATAACAGTGTCCTAGCTGACAAGAACATTGCAATCGCACAGACTCTCAGTGGTACAAAGATGCAGTAACGGGAACCATGTATGAACTGGAAATATTTGCAAGCAGTCCCTTTTCAGCCTCAAAGTGCACAGAAACATCAAAGTGAGTTCATAACATGTCTGATTTTCTCATCAGCTGAATTGGTTGTCCTGCTTAATGAAGTGAGCCATGTAAACAACACACAGTCACAAAGTGAGTTATAACAACTCTCATCTCATCTAAGGGACGATTCTAGGAATGTTTTCAGGTAATCCCTACTCTGTCACGGACAGAAATTTTCCTCCCACGTCTCCATCACTATCAAGAAGCAAACCTGGAGTCACAATCGTCTGCCAATAACCAATCACCTTCGTGGGCTGGCCTTCCCTTCTTGGTGGGCTTCTTTTCTGTAAGTTAAAAGTAACCTAAACCTGGATCCACTACTGCGTCTCATTCCAAACACTGCTGACTGCAGCACTCTCATACAGCCTGGCTTAGCTCTCTTTTCCTGTTGTCTTTCTGTGGTATTAATGATTTTTAGTATCTATAACTAACATGTTACTTTGGCATTTTTTTGAATTTAAAGAGGGCAAGTAGCCCCAGGAGAGAACAGTTAACCATCTGATTGGTCAATTTTATTGATCAAGTTTTTGTGTTTGGCTTTTTTTTTTTTAACTGCAGGTTGGAATACAAAGGAGGAATCAAAGGACAAAAGCCTCAGAGATATTTCTGCAGTAAATCAAAAATCTGGAATTGCACCTAGAAACTCCAGTGTGGCTGTCTGGGGACATTTGTATATTCTACAGGCAAACTTAGATGGGAATTTTTTTTTTTTTTTTTTTTAAACTGATCTTTCACTGAAAACAGTGCATGAACAGTGGATGAATATCCCCGTTACTTCAGTAAGATTTGTGTAGGTTCCACACGGGTGGTCTGCGCAGCTAGATCTCTGCACAGCCAAAACTTCCAAGTGGCTCTAAGGAATAGCTCTTATGAAAGTGTTAGCCAGGAAGTCTTTAGACCAGGTCTGGCTATCAGAAGCTGGAATGACCCATATGGAAGGTGTAACTGCACCTGTATGTTTGAGCGACAGGCAATCTGCTGCTCTGTAATTAAGATCTCTGCTTCCTCATGCTGAGCTTCAAGTTGGTGGTTGAATACGTGGTAGGAGATGACAGAAGGACAGAATATAGTTTTAGCTTGGACAGACACCTGGGTCCGAAATGCAGAAGTCATCAGCATAGGAAAGACATCTGGACATGTATTTGCAGATGAAGTAACTAAAATAAGATGTAGGGAAAGAAGAGCAACGTAATATAGAAGTAGATGTGTGGGGTGAGACTGAAGGTCCTTCCAGACTGTCTCCAGCAGCGGGTGTCTAAAGGAATGCTATAGGCACCAGCAGTCATTCCTCCCCTTAACACTCACCCAGCTTCCAAGCATTTTTCAGTTCAGAAGCTTTCTAAATTGGATGTGATTTCTAAACACCTGATTAATTCTCAGTGGATTTCTCTTCAATGAGCTTACCCAGTCTCATCTCAAGCCCATGGACTTTTATCACCCAGCTCATTCCTTGGCTCCACAAGCCAACAGCCCATTGAGGGAGAAAACACCGACATAATGCAAGACTAACCATACTTGCACAAAACGAGTCTGTCTGGCCTCAAATAGGATAAAAAAGCCCTACTGAAAAGAGCCAAGAGGAGTATGAGAAAGAGACTCACTAAATTGGTTCCTGCAAGGTGCTGGGAGTATTTTTTTTTCCTTTAAATAAAAGAATTTTCCTGAGATTCAAGAGAGAAAAATAATGACATATCATGTGGGCTAAAGCTTGTCACCAGTTCGTGACTGCAGTTTGCCAAGCCTGGGCCTTAGACAAGTGCCAGCATGAGACAGAAATGCCATTTTAGAGAGCCAAGCAGGACTTGGCTCTTTACCAGTTTGATTTACTCAAATATGAATGTTTGAAAAAGTTCGTGAGCTGCAGTGTTGAAACATGGAAGATGACAGATTACTGGGCAAATGGCTAGATCAAAGCTGCATTTTTTTATTCTGAACAGACTTTGCAATGCCTATATTCAATAATTATAATAATTTAATGATTCCTCTTTTGGCTTGCACAGCAGAGGAATGCAGCACATATTAAACCAGCATGTTTTTCCAAAATATTTTAAACATATATAACATATAGCATTATTCAAGCCTAACAAGAGCTTTTCCCATTTTAGTAGGAACACAACATACCAATTATCATAATATGTTTAGTTAAGAGCAAGTCAGCTTGGCTTAGTCGATGGGTGATAGCTAGGTACAGGCTCAGAAAAAGCGTCCCGTTTGAGACCACAGCGTGACAGGTGTGAACACTAGCAGCTCCCTGTGGCTTCACTGCGGCCCTTAGCATCCTCCTTAGCTCCATGGGGATACTGGTTTTGCGAGTTGTTTGATAAAGGATGCTCCAAGAATCCAATCCAAAAATTCAGGAACGAGAGGAGGAGTTATTCTATCAATTTTAATAAGCTTCAGATCAAGTCTCTTGTATACTGTATGTCTTCCTCGCAGCATGCAGCAGTTCTGAAGCAGAAAGGATCTGACAGCTCACTGGGAACATTTCGGCCACTTCACATTTTACATACAGATTGTTATTTTAATGCTGCAGCAGCAGCAGCATTAATACAGCAGCAATTTTGGGGTTACAGTTTGGGTTGCAATTCAATAAAGTAAGAAACAAAGAGGAATGTCAATAAAATTCAATAGGTTATTTAGTTAAATGACTGTGACTTTCTGCAGTGTGCTAGTGGAAAGATGGATCGCAGAGAAAGACAGGTGGGTGCAGCTCTCATACCTCCTATTTTATACCTGAAACTGAGCTGCGCTTAATTCTTTCTGAGCCTATGCTCAGATTACTCAGATCGCTCTTTGTCTGACATTAATATTTCTTACTCATCTGCAATTTTAATACTAACCTTGTTCTTGCAAGCAAACATGAAAAGTGATGCTTTTTAGTCCCTACCCGAATAGACTCACAAATAGGTCAGAGTAGGACAATAAGTGCTATCTCCTCTCAAATAGAAAAACAAAGTGATATTAATGACAGTGGAAAGCTCCCAAAAGTATGTCTACAGTTCGGTCACTGTGACAGCAGACAGAGCTGAAGAGACACCTGCTGAGAAAGCAGATACACAAAGCAAAGCTTCTTGCTGTTGCAATCATATTGTTTCGGTCTGTGAGCTCCTCATGGAAAGGGCAGCAAGCGTACTCTGCACTGCACTCGGGTTCGCCGTGCTCGTCCTTTTGCTTGCCCGCTGTACACCCCCTTCTACAACACACTCGATGTCACAGCAGCAGCCGCTCTGCACAGCTTCCCCCTCTGCCTCACCACTCCTGCCACCTCGGCGAGTACGTTTTCCTGCCCCAAAGACATTTGAACAGCAGCGAGCAGGAGAACAAACTTGGGTCCAGAGAGCTGCCCTCTGCTTGCAAATCCATTCCGCTCCTTTAAACCAGAAGCAACTCCTAAATCTTAACCAAAGAAAATATTTATTAAGTCTTCCTATGTAGAAAGTAACTATAAATTAAACACAACATACAACAGATTATATGTATGTGATCACACACAGGTCTTAAATGTTAAGTGCTATTACTAGAAATAAATTCCACTCATGCCCTCACCTGTGGAAGGATAAAATAGCCTGTCTTCTGGAGAACGGTCCTTCAGGAAAGGCAGAGATGACACAAAGATATTGCTTTCTCTATCACGAACTTTACTTCTCAGTCTATCAAAGAGCGACCCAAGACTACCCTTCTGTGTGGAGTCATCCAGATCGTCCTTAGAGGTGTTCTTGGGCTCTGGAGATGAAAGGAGGAGGTACTTTTCATTAGAGATAAATATGTCATCCATGGGAGCCCCTGAAGGAGTCTCCTTAAAGGTGAACTTTTCTAGGAGACCTGGGACATCCTCCATCCTAGTGCAAGATGGTTTCTGAGGTATACTGGTTGTCTTGGAAGGCCTGGTGTGAGGACTGTAGAGTGGGAAGGATATATCCTCACTGTAATCCCTTAGAGATCTCTTTTGAGAACTGGCAGAAAAATGAGATGGGTGTGAGGGAGGGCTCCCATTTCCTAAACACTCTCCTGCCCACTCCCTTACTTTAAGTTCCTGTGGCTGAGTGCTATTTATTCTATTATTGTTACTGTTCCTTTGGCTTAGGGAATAGTCAGCAGTACTGGGAAAGCTGAAAAAAGCTTGTTCTGAAGAGGCTTTGACTTTGCTGTCTGAGTCTTGCTTTAGTCCTTCTGGAGACGAGGTTAGAGGCTCCAAAATGGACCTCTTGATCACGTTGGCTATGAGCCTCAATGGGGATTTTGGCTGGCCAGCTGCGTGCTCCCTGGCAACTGCATCTGGACTCCTCAGAGCATCTTTCACGTCTGGTTGAGCATCATCCACAAATAAGAGAGGCACAGGACAACCAGATAGTTTGAATACATCTTTTCTCCAGTCAGCATCCTTCTCCTCTGAAGTCCCCATTGCTCCTTTGTTTCGATACCACGGACTGCTTCCACCTAAGTCTGCCCCGTTGGAACCACAGGACAAGGGTCGCTGTTGAGTACAAAGCACCAGCCTCTTTTTTGCCTCCTTTAATTCTTGCTCAAACTTTTCTTCTGGGTGCCTTGTATTCTTGTCATCTTTTTCTTTCAAATCCAGAGATGACAGTACTTTTGTTTTCCTGTTAAAATCTTGTTCAGGGGTATATTTCTGGTTTTTTTCCTTCCAGCCCTGGGCTGTGTATGTCCCAATGTCACCATCTATATCTTCAGGCTCAGAAAAATCAGCAGCCAGTGTCCCATTCCCAGGAGGGGTCTGTGGAGAACCTCTGGTGCTGCTCTGAAAAGGACAATGGGGCACATAGAGACGGATGTCTTCAGGCATCTCTCTGCCTTTTTCTTTTCTTTGAAATACTGGGCTGTAGAGTTTGAAATGTCCTCTTGTAACTTCTGGTGGTTTCTTGCAAGAAGCCAACTATGAAAAGAAGATTATTTTATGGGTAGAAAAATACAGTTCAGTGTATCTTTTATTTCATATATTTTAATCAATTTCACTCTTAACGCAATACCAATAAACATAATATTTTCTTTATATACACACATACATATGTAGATGATAATACAATAGGAAGAAAATATTTTCTCCCTAGAGGGCTAATATTTCTCTATGAGTGTAGATCTAATACTACTGTTAAATTTAATAATCTAAAAATAATGTTATTCATGTTAAGAATCTGTCATATTTTTATGAATTGCTTTTAATATTTTCCTTAGAAAGAAACAGTCCCATCTACAGGAAAATAAACAAAAGCAGATCTGCTCTTTTCCCCTGGGTGCATTTCTGTTGCATCACCTTAGAGTTTCCAGCAAGCAAAGAAACCATCATCTGTCCTCTCCGACTGCTTTTATAATATTGCATGCTTACATAGCGCAGGTAGGAATGAATGAAGTGACCCAGAAAAGACTGTAAAATGCAAGATGGCAGTTTTGAACAATTCCATTAGTTCTCTCTTATGATTACTTTTCCTTTGGGGAAGATTTAAATTCATTACTCTAGCCACTAAAATCTTCTGCTGGAGATAGTAACAAGGATAAATGCCCACGTTACCCAGCCAGCAGACCAAAACTAGGATTTTAACTTCTTAAAAGGGAAGCATTTTATCCTCAATGCTATCTGATAATGTATGGTGAGAAGATTCAATTCCTGTTTCCGCTTATGTGCCAGATTCCCAAATTCACACAGGTGAAGCCATTAATCTGTCTGACTTCTCATTTTCCAGAAGCATCAGAAGCAAGGCAATAATGATTGCGCCTTGCTTCACAGTTGCGTTTGGTGACTAATGTTAATATTGGCCAGATCTCAGATTAAAAAAACCATGAGGGACACCAATCAACAAACAAACACCCTCTTAATCCTCTCTCTTTAGAGTAGGAAAAAGGCCACCAAGTGCTGCTTATAGAGCAGGACCTGCATGGAGTCACCTCTCCTTAAGAGCAGTGTGGCCAGGCAGCATTGTGCAGCTCTGCTCCCCTGGGACGTTCCCTTCCTGGCCTTATTGTCCTGGACCGGATTTCAACCAGTACCGTGGACATGGAAGATTGATTTTCTAACACAGACCTGAGGTCAAGCAACTTTAATAATTTTTAACCCGAGGGTGAGGACAACGGGCTAGAACACAGAGGACATGGGCTGGTCCCCGTTCCACCCAGCTCCGAGTCCGGGGTACGTGCTGCCCTTTGCTCAGAATGGTTGGTCATGACTCCTGCTGTAGCATTGCACTTAGGGCAGGCCCACCCTTCCTCAGCCTTAAAAAAAAAAAAAAAGAATTAAAAAAAGCAGAAAATACAAAGGAAATCCTAGGTCCTGACGGAAGCTGAAGATGCTCCTGAGCTATAGGAGGCATGAAGTCACTGGTACAGGATGCCCAGAGAAGCTGTGGATGCCCCATCCCTGGAAGTGTTCAAGGCCAGGCTGGATGGGGCTTTGAGCAGCCTGGTCTAGTGGGAGGTGTCCCTGCCCATGGCAGGGGGTTTGGAACTAGATCATCTTTAAGGTCTCTTCCAACCCAAACCGTTCTATGATTCTATGAGTCAGAAGCCTACTGCAAATTAGGAGAAGTCTTCTGCCCACCATACGCAAGGAGTAAACATTAGACACAGACACATCTACGTATAAGGGCTGTAATGGCCCGAAATCACCCAGGCTCCTGTGCCATGTTGCTTATGGCTGGCGCTATGCGACCCCTTACCTTGGATCCCAAATACATTCTCCAAGGCCAGTGCTGGCAGTTGCCTCTCCCTGGTGATGGAAGTGGCATTTAAACCACCCAGATGCAGTCCCTTCTCATCCCACTGCTGCTGGCACCCAGCCTTGCCACACACGGAGAGCTGTCTCCATCCAGCTCTACAAGCACATGGGCAGACCAACAGCCAGCTCGGGAGCACCAGAGGACAGAGATTTGGGAGGTTTCCTCGCCTTTGTGCAGAAACTGTGGCACAAAGGAAATCCCAGCAGCAGCTAAGGGAAGGGCAAGGTGTTGGTGCCTACATGTTGGCTGATGCACCGGGTTAGTGCCTAACTCTCAGCGCGATCGAGGTCCAAGTCCCACAGAAAGCAAATGCCACTTAGCTGCCTGATTTGGGTATGGTTATATCAATCAGAGCATCAAAGGCTCTTCCCTGTATATAGCAGAGGCATAACTTCAACTTTAGTCATTGACAAAACTATTTGAAAGAGCAGAGGACGCTCAGACAGCCTGCTAAGAGCAGACATGCCAGTAGTTCTGGCTGTGCACAGTTCTCCTTGTACCTGTGTTCGGGAGTGATCCTCCCCAGGACCACTTGGACAGCTGGCTGCGCTGTCCTTCCCGTGGAGCCCAGGTTTCTTACTGGACAGTAGAGGGAAACCTGCCAAAGACACAAGTTTTACCATCACATTTCTATTGCTTTTGTCTTAGATAAATTTTGCAATTAAAGAACGAGTGTAGAAAGCTAAGAAGTCATCCGGACCTACAGTAATGAAGTTTATGACCTCGCTCACATGTGCGTGCACGCTGTGCCAAACACATGTTGACATTTTCAGCAGTGGATCTGAACCGCTTCCAATTTTTGCCTGGATGTAGTGAAGCAGCTTTTGAGTTCCAGGAAACTTTCTGGAAAATCAGCCCTCTTTAGAGGGCTTCCAGGCCTTAAAAGCAGAGGCAGTCCAATCCAGCGACTTTTGAAGCTTTTGGTAATTCTAAGAAATTAAGAAAACGTATGACTTCTGAGAGTGCTGCCTGTCAGAGTGGGAAAGAAATGGGAAATGCAACTACCTGCAGGCAGTACGGACAGAAACAGTCCTGCCGACTCCCAAGCCAGGCAAACGGGCAGCGCCCTGGGGCTCTCCCAGGATCAGGCAAGGTAACTAATTGCTAAAACTAGCACACGCAGACTAAGACCTACTGGAAGAAAAAAGTAGGGAGGTAACTTGTACCTGAAGGTAGTCAGGAGAGCTCTCTAATCTTTGTGCCTGTGGGAATTTTACATCATAAATAATATTTGCACAGAAGAAAAGTATCCCTGCGCCAAGATATTACCATGTCAAGCTTTAACATGACAAGTATATTTACAGCTGAATTATTAACTCCCAAGCCCAATTATTAGTTCTGAAACCCACAAAGGTTCCCAAAGCAGGCGTTGGGTTTTGTACGCAGGGATGAAAAGCTGTGCGAGGACAAAAGCAACATGCCAGACAGAGAAGACAGCTCCTGAACAGGGACTGCAGAGAAGGCAAACCAGGGAGAGAGGCCAAATTTCCTTTCCCCTCAGCACCTCACCTGCTCATTGCCAATCTTGATGCAATTTGTTACATTCAGTCAAGGACTGAGGGAAACGATGCACTGGAGTTCGTTAAGGAACTCCTGCAGGGACCAGCAACCAAGGGCTGACCTTTACATTCTATATAGCGAATTGAGCCACGGGAAAACATGAGAATCCAGAATTAGGATTAAAGAAGCCCCATTGTTACCTGTATAAGTGAGCCAGGGGGGTTTAGCCTGGTCCACTAAAGCCCTTTGCCTCCTGACACGGGCAAACGTCATGGCTCAGCACACCGAGGTGAGATGCAACCACTCCATCAGCCACAGCCCTAAAGCTGTTGAGAGCATAAGAGCCACAGCCCAGGGGAACCCACCCAGTCTGCAGGGGAACGGCACCTGCCCGTGCCCATGGGGACAACTGCTCCCCACCACAGCTCTCGTGGACCTGCATTCACTGACAAGGACAGGGCCTGCACACGCGAGAACGTGGCTTTGTGCAAAGACACCACAGCTTGCCGGCTTTCACAGAGAGAATGGATTTATTCCCACCAAAATGCTGAACCCATATTTGTAGCTTCACATTCAAAAAAGGATATTTTTTTTTTTTTTTAAAAAAAAGAAGTTCCCTTGAGCATTATCATGCTCTGCTTGGCCCAAAAGCTACTCCAAGTGACCAAGATAAATTAAGAGCGTGGTGTTCCCTGTGGCCCTGTGACGGGGATTAAAGATTTTGAAAGGTAATATCCTGCTCTGAGCCTTTCAGCCAATATAACCATGACAATGATTTCCTTTCCTTGGCCGTGTACTTCATGCTGTTTATGAAACATATGTGTTTTGGGAAATAAGTCTGAAAAGAAGACAGACTTTTCTTTCATGTGACTGATGATCATATGAATTCTTGTAACCAAATATTAAGTGGATTAAATATAGAAACTAAGACTTACAGTGTTCCTCCAGAGAGTAAAAAATGCCTTTATTCTGTTCCCAGTATACGCTGAATGTGCTTTACACCTCATTTTAACAGTATGCTTGAGATTGAGACAAATTCATGCAGCGCGTCACTTCCCTCTCAAAGGCTTTTAGCTCCCTCTAGAGCCCTTTGGAGGCACACGAAGATTTTAATAAAATGATGGGAAAATTAACTGGCAAACGATTAAATAAAGCACTTGCTGGGAACAAGCTGAAAATGAATCGAAATTAAGAGTGGCTCCCTGTCTCCTCCCCTCTCTCACAGTCGTTCCTTTTTTCCCCCTCAGACCTCGAATAAGCATCATTTTAGTTTGCTCTTTTAAAAACTGAGATCAATTAAGGCAAGATTTTTAAATCCAAGCCTTTGGTGAAGACAACACCTGATTATAAGCCAGTCCTCAAATGCTCAGAGACAGCCCTGAGGCTGACAGAGATGCTACAAGACTTTTCAAGGGCACCCTGCTCTGCCTTCCCGTCCCAGGCATGGCACAGCCTTCCCCCAGGTGGGACATCCCGCACGACTGCTCCAAAGAAGCCTCGCAGGCATGGCTAGTCCCCTGCGCCTCGGATGTGGTGAACCCTGGGGAACACAGCCCCATCACAGCCCGTCTGCCTGTCCATCTGCCACAGCTGCCTCTCTGGGGACAGCCTGTCACAGGGGACGGCTCGATGTAGTCCAGCTTGGTGGGAGCATCCTCTCAGGACCAAGAAATAGCCCTGTGCCTCCTCTACTGAGATATCCCAGACATGTGGCACCAGAGGCCTCCAAGGGACCATGGGGTTGGTAGTTACCGGACTTAGGTATACCTGAAAGCATCTGACCCAGGTGCGAGCCCGCTGCAAGGTAGGAGAGATGCAGCTTGTCTCCTTTTTTTGAGATAGAAAAATTCATTCCACAGCGGATACTTGCAAATAACCTTGAAGCTTGTTTGTGCACTCAAACCAAGCAAGCCAAGGCGCCTCTGCTTGAATGCTGGTCCCGTAACACACACACAGGGATCCTACTTGTTTCGGGAGCAGAGCCTTAACTTCTCTGAAGGCAACTGGGACTCTGAGCAGCAGCAGAAATCCCCCTCGTTGCAGAGGGCAGCTGAGGGCAGGGTTAAAGAGCCGCTGTCACCACCATTCCCTAAAACCCGCTGTCTCCATGCCCAGAAACTATGGCACTCGGTCACATGCACAAATCCTTTCTTTCCATTGCTGTACATTCATGTTTTATGCTTAAGGCTGTCAACACCCCAACCTAACAGATACCACTGCATTTCTAACCAAGTGTTGAGAGGGTTTGGGATGCTGGGGAGGTCGCCCGGCTCCCATACTGGTATGATCAATGCTGGCAGGTACCTGCGAGTCCGTAGTGGGGACTGGGCAGACACAGGGTGCACTTGCAGAGGGGCTGTGCCAAGACGGGCAGGCGACCCTGCTATGAGCAGCAGAGGTGTGACTGGGGATGGCTGGCTTGTTTTGGGACCACAGCCCAGGAGGATTATTCAGATGCAGCCCCAGCTGCAAGGAATGACCGTACTGTGTATTGGAAGTGAATTGAGCACGGACCTGATCGCTACTGAAATCACTGCATTCTCGTGCAATTCCCACGGGCAGGGATGGTCAGCCCAAACCAAGTGAAACTGCCAGAGGATAAGAACTAGTAACGCTCATTTCCACCAGCTCACCTCTTGGGATGGCTGTTAGTACTCTCTTCCTTTCAGTAACCCTGAAACATCGCCCTTTTTTTTCCCTCCCCCCCAACAAAAGAAATGATAGAGCACCTGCAGATAAGTGTAAATGGGCACCTCCAGGAGCATTTCTAATATGTAATACTCAAACTGTTAGACCCAGCATTGCACCTAATCAAAAGCAATCAGCGCAGGCAGGGCTAGAGACAGAATATGTGGCTCTCGGATATCGGTACATTTTCTTGGCTGGAGAATTAGCGCAGACGCAACTTGCCAGTGGGGGTAATAATGTAGGTAACAGTCATGCAAAAAGGGAGTCAGATCTTTTCAGGACAAGAAAGTGGAAAAGAAATATTTGGTGGATTTTCGATCTCCGTTTTCCCAGCTAGTGATGAAAAAAAATACAAAACTTTTAAAGAAAGAAGGAGAAACAGACATTTAAGAGACAGGAAAACAGGATACAGTATAAATAGAAAATGCAATCGCTTCTCAGGCTTTACTCACTTGTTTGGAGTTTTCTTCTCCAATTCTGATACTTATTTAATGCTGTGGAGTGAAAACTGTTGGCTCTCTGCAGCGCTGAAGAGAAACGGAAGACAAACACGGTCAGCTAATGTAGCAAAAGCCAGAGAGTGAAAAAAGAGAGGGGAATAAACCCAAACCCTAACCAAGCGATGGGGGGTTAGTTCTCTAACAGCTCCCCCGGTCCCGGTCCCGGTCCCTCTCCCCCGGCAGCGGCCGGGAGGGGGCAGCGCGCACCCGCCGCCGGCCCCAGCTGGGGGGGCGGGGAGAGGATCAGAGAAGAGCTCCTCACCCTTCCCGCTTGTCCCCAAACCAGCCCCGGCCGAGCAGAAAGGCAGGCAGACAGACAGACGGGCGAGGGGACGGGCTGAAGGGGTAAAGAACTGAGGGATGCTGTAATGCAGCTGGGTGAGGACGCAGAGCTGAGAGATCGTGAAGATGTAGATAACACGGCTGGCACGGTGGGGAGGAAGGTGACCTTATCAGCTAGAGGTGGGAGAGAGAGCATGAAACTGGGGAGGAAAATGGGTAGAATCCTTCAGTGACTGCATGGGGTCAGACGCTGCTGGGCACGCTCTGGGGTTTGCTGCTGCCCTTGGTTTTTTGCCCTAAACAAGGGCTTCATTATTCAAGAGTCAATTTGAATTGCTGTATGAAATCCCCTCTTTTCTGTGTGGATTAAAAATGCATATATGGATCTGGGGGTGGTGGCAGATGGGAAGAAATGAATGCTGATGGCCTTTTATTTTCTGCAAAAACATTGCTTTGGCTGTTTTTAGCACATCTTTTAGTTCTGACCTTCTCCAGCTCCAGAAAGAAGTTTCCATTTGGAGGCAGAACGTTCCTAAACCTCTCCCTGCCTGACCTAGCTATATCCTTTCCTCCATGTTCTTTCACTGGATGCAAAAATTGTAAGCAGCTACTGATACAAATACAAATTGAATGAAGCAGAGCTCTCTAGTGCTTCCCAACATCACCCTTGCTTAGGCAATACTGCAGATATCGCATTGACTGCTAATAACACCCAAACTTCTTACCGGTGGGAAAACATTCATCCCACCCCTGCAAAGCTAAGCACAAGGCACAACTATCCCAGGTTACCCTGCATCATGGAAATATTGTTTCAGTTACAGCACCCAAAAGACAGAAATCCCACAAATGAAGACACCATTAACAGGTACAACTTCACCATGTTGCAGGCAACGGCCTCCGCTTCAAAACCTCTCCCTCCAACCCTGACTTCAGCCCTCAGGAGAGGCTGCTGGAGCATTCCTGGGTTGGGATGCTGCTTACCATCAGCAACTTTGGATGTTCTAGGGCTTTCCTCTGGTGCCACAAGGCTCCTGGTGAGCGATGGCCACCTCTGGGCAGGTCTCGGGCAGGTGGGGGGCTCCAGCAGCGAGGTCTGTCCTTCGCTCACTTCTGAGTTTGACGAGTCGCCATTAAAATCAGACTCCAGCTCAGAGCTACAGGGAAAAAGGGCAAGACAGAAAGAAAGTGGGACATTTCAGAAGATGGATAGCATGGAAGTATTTGTTCCCCTTCAGTGCAACAAGCTCCGGCACAGCACTGACAGCAGCGCAGGTCGCAGAGAAATAGACATTTTGCAGCCAGAGCCAACATCCTCATTTTGATTTTTCATCGTCGTTATTACAGGACCATAATTTGCCCTAGGTGCAGCTGAGATATCCCTATTCCCATCAGGCTTCTGCTGCCCGGATTCGCACCCACAACCGCTGTGTTCAGCACCTGGAATCAAACTGCTGCTGAGGGAGACTGAGGGTGAAACCCCACGCTGCTCCGTTAGCCGGGACGGGCCCTTCTGCCTGCAAGGCTGGGCACCAAGATGAAGAAAGGGAAACAGCATTTGCAATGCTGTAATTGGCCTAGGAGCAAGGCACAAGGGACAAAACTCTACACTTTTCACCAGAAGAAGATGAAGCCAAGGAGGGGGAGGAAATCCCTTCAGCAGTCTGGGGGAACCCTTGCTGGAAATCCGGCAGCATCAGCTGTTTCAGCCGCAAGGCGACAGATGACACCGCGCTGGCATTGGCCTGAAACCATCTATTTTGGTGGTTTCTAAATCAGAACATCAAACATGATAAAACACCACCTTTCAAAATAAAAGCTTTGCAGGTATGTCTCAGAGCTGAGACAATAAATAAGAACCTATTTAATTCAGCACTCAGGACAGACAGCTCAGATGAGACTTCTGTAAAACTGGGGTATTTTGTTCTTTGTTATTGCAACAGCATCATTTCTTACTGCGCGCCGGGCACCTCGCAGAGCCATGGGGAGGGGTTTGGACCAGAAGAGGCTGTGCTTGGTCCTGACCCCACTTCTGGGGGGGTCAGGAGGAGACCCCCCTCATTCAAGAGGAGAAAAGAGCCTGGAGGAAAGGGCTGAGGATGGCCACCAGCCCAGCAAACAGGGCTGAGGCAAGAATTTGGAGAAAATTGTAAGCATTAGTCTAGAGAGGAGAAGACCTAATGAAGCTACGTGAGCAGCCTTCAAAAGGCGTCTGTAGGAAATAAGGAAACAAACTCTCCTCATTCCTGGGAGCCACTGGGACAGCCCACGGAACAGTGAGTGCAATGAGGCACCTGAACTGATCACAAAGGCAGATTTTGGCATCCCCTTTCTTAAATATAATTAAAAATATACCACACAAACACATATGAATAGCACACACTTTGTGACCGTGCCTCTGGGCAGGAGAACGACCGTTTGAGGTGATTATTAATCCTTTGTTCAATGATCATGGGATTTCTTTCATCTCTAAAGGCCAGAGTGTAGGGAACAGCACTTTCAGGCCCTTCTGAAGTGACCACGTTCCCATCACCATAAATAAGCGTGCCACCATCCTATTCAGCCTATTTTTAATGCAAACAATACTGCTAAGCTAATTTGTAGATTTATGTGATGATTAACAGATTAATCAAATAGATTTATTGTGATGATTAATAGCTCTACCTTAAAAGAGAAGAGTCGCTTACGCTGTGAGTAGTCCTGTTGGCGTGGCAGGAGAAAGCCGCTTCGTGTTTGCGTAGCACTGCTTTGTAGAAAGTAAAGATTTACTGTAACAGCCCAAGGCACAGCCCAGGAGGCAGGAGGAAGAAGAGCTAAAGGAAAGGCTGCAGATGGTATAACACCAGGGGAAAATGCCATAGAGGTAGCGCCCACCAGTCCTGCACCCCTGCTTCACCCAGATCAAACCAGCAGCGGGGCTGGCAAGGCAGCGAGAATGGGAGCGCAGCTCCAGGTGCGTTGCTCTCTCAGTAGGCTGGAGCAGAGTGGCCTCAAATTTCACTACTAACACATACTGTTTAGGTGTCTTTAGAGCTGTGTCGAACATACAGATGTATATAAAAATATATAAATGTACAAAGTCTTTGATAGTTGAGATGCTGCGTGGATGGAGAGATACCACACTGAGATTGGGCAGAGCGCCACACAAAAGGCCTGCCATTAACATTGATTGACATATTTCTGTTTTAAAGAGCAAAATGTTTATTTTCGTTGGCTGGCAAGGAGGTAAGTGCTATAGTACGAGGGTTCTCCTCTGATCTCTGCTTGATAGGCGCGCTCATTATTCACGCACACCTAAAGCCTGAACTGCAAAGCTGTGTCACTGAGCTGCTTGTTTCCCCCATCCCACCGAGTGCCTGGCAGCCAGCTCAGCAGTGCCATTTGTCACTTACTATTTCTCTCATCCCCCATTTTTAGGCAGGGGCTGGCCCGCTGGAGCGGCAAGAGGCTGACCTCAGAGCCGCTGGCACCTGCTGTGCCAGTGACAGATGCGGCGTCACCCCTTCCTTGTACTGCATCCCGCTGGCAGGGAACCAGGGTCCTCACCATCCAGCCGTGGGGGCTGCCGCAGGGAAGGGAGCTGATCCCTCTGATCGGAGGGATTATCCAACTCTCATCCCTGCCCGCACGCCGCGGGGGCACCACGAGCCAGAGGGTATTAGCGAGGGATACAAGCACATGGTCCGCAGGGGACCATGTAGGAAACCCTTCCCTGAGGTCGCAGCCCCCTGTGGGAGAGGAACCCTGGAGAGGTTCATCCTCCCCCCGAGGAACACCCCGACCCATGCAGCAGAGCACAAATGCCATTTAAAACCACCGCAGAGAATGGCAGAAAGTTGCATTCCTAAAAGCGCTGCTCTCTACAAGCCACATGCAACACCACCAAGAGCTGTTCTAAAGGACATCAAGAATTTGAATGAGCTTCCTTACAGAGCAATAGCTCCATGTTTGCAACAGCTGGCTTTGGGTTTGCTTCCTCCCCCTTTTTTCCCCCCTCCCTCTCTTCTTTTTTTAGTTCTCAGTGAGGAAAACTGCTTTACTCAGGAGATACCAATCTAATCTTTAGACAGAATGAACACCCACAGAATCCTGCCCAGAAAGCCAATATATTCTAATTTGCATGCAGAAATCAGGCTTCCTCTGACAGCTACCCAAGCATCCAATTTCAGATGTCTTAGGGGCGGGCAGGCCCTCAAATGCCCCGGGAGAGGCCCGGGGTGCACAGCTGTGGGATGATGCCCAAGTGGGAGAGGACCATGTCACAGGATCCACCTTTTGCCACAACACACCCACTGCCCTGATGCCTGAACTCACATTTACTGGTATGCAAAGAGCTGAACCCGAGCTGATCAGGGCCATGTTTTTCTCTCTGATTCAGGCCTCTGTGTGGGATGCGAATATTTGAAGATTTCCTGCAAAGTGAGTCATGTGTCAGGGGGATTTATGGCTGCGGTAAAAAACAATTGTTATTCTGAGTGGCTTTTCTTTTTCTTTTTTCTCCAACTGTACATACATTCAGTACTATGTTTGTTACATTTTTCCTTTGTGTGCCAGAGAAAACCAAGCTGCTCTTATGGGGTTTTTATAGGCTTACTTGTATTTTAAATTACCTGCTTGCATCACTGGTGACCATGACTCGGACAGCGAGAAGGTTGTGCTCGGTCATCTCCTCCTCGGGGATGACCCTCACGGTGGCCCACTCGGGGGAAGGGGGCGAGAACCAGCTCTCCAAGTCACGGTGGTCGGGGATGCTCTTCGCCTTCTTCGGGGAGGTGGGCTCGTCGGCCGCGGGCGGGCAGCGGTCTGGGAAAGCACAAAGGTGACAGCAGGGTGTCAGGGGAGGAGGGATTCTGCAGGGGAGACCTTGCCCCCTCGTTCAGGTGATCCTTGGCCACCACCAGCAGTTTGCACATGGGGCCCCGTGCCATGCCCATAGCACAGGCGAGGTGCACGCATCAACTGTGCGGCACGGCAAGAACAGCCCTTCAACCCGGTACGGCCCTGCCGGGGTTTGTCAGCTTGGATAGAAGGAGAAGGAAAGTCCAGGCGCAGCCTCGGCTTTTGCAGCTGCAGGTCCTCACTCTGCTTGGTGGGACAGCCATCAGGTTGGGTACCTGGTGGCAGTGGTAATGAAGACACATGCCAGCCTGACAAGTAGGGATTTATGGTCTCTTTTCAGGCCCCAGTTGTGCGTGTGGCAGGACGCAGATGGACCAACCTGGCTTCGGTGGCTAAAACTGCAGCATTTTATTGCAAGTTTAGGTCAATTTAGAATACTGGGAGCGAGCAAAATAAACACAGGCTCTTCAGAAAATTATTTTTGAGTGTGTACAGCAAATAGAGACACTGACTTGGGAGAAGAAGCAGCATCACAGCAGTCAAACAGCACCAGTCTGAACTTTGAATTCAGACAGACGGAATAAAGAATAAAGCCAAATTTCCCTTGCTCACCCCAGGTGATGCAGACAGAGCCAAAGAGAAGAGATCATCTGTCCCTGTAAAATCTTTAATTTCTGAGCAACCTCATTTATCCACAGACTCCTGCACAAGCAAATACGAATGTATCAGCCCCACAAGTTCCCCTGGGCTCAGTGCAAAAGGGACAAATGACAAGCTCCAAGAGTGTGGCTTTGCTCGGTTCACCTCCCATGTATGGTGCTTTTGCCACGTTTAATTCAACACTGTTGCTTCTAATTTACACCTGTATAAGTGGAAAAAAATCAGACCTGGGACGTGGCTTGTTTTCTCATCTGTTAGAGCAAACTATCTAGTAAACATCAATTAAACTCCTCTTTAACTTCAGCTCCTCCATATGTTGCAGGAGAGCACTCAGCCCTGTCCTTCATTTTGCAAAGGTTTTTAACTCAAACACCCAGCACCTGCGTGGCTTGAACAAAGAAAACAAACCTGCTGGAAGCAAGAGTGCTACGAGCAGATCCTTGTCCCACATGCATCAGCAGCATTATATACACCGCAGAGCCCGAGTGCCGGCCCACGGGAACCTCCGAAGCCGCAATTCCCTGCCTGCAGACCCCGGGCTGTCACACACGGCTGTTCACTCGCACGCGAGAGGCAGCAGCCACTGCCAGGCACTGCTGCTCCTGGGAGCCCATACGTGGTATCGCGGGTGCACGTCCCACACCGTGCCGAGCTCTAACCCCATCTTGGGTCCCTTCGTTCATCCATCCCTGTCCCCTCCCTCTGGTACCATCTCTGTGGAGCTGTGAAACAAGGTCCTCAAAACAAGCCGTGACAGCAGAGCTACACTTTTACTCTGCGTGATTCAGGTAACTCCCAGCCTCCCCCAGTAAAAGAAAAACTGGTGTTCTGAGCTTCTGCACCTCTCCCAGTTATTGTTTGTGCTCACCCCCTTTCTATGTTCCCAAGTAGCCACCACTGAGGAAAGCTCAGCTGCTGGTGGCAGGGACGACTGCTCTGCAGGTACAACTCTCGTGCTGGCCAGCTGAAGCTCCCTTACTTGCGCTCACAGACTGAGTAACATGGCCTTGCCATCATTTTTTCTGTAGTTTTACCAATTACGCTTCTCCCAAGTGGCACAGAGAACTGGACTTTTCAAAAGGCTATGGTGAGCTCTGGTTTTTCACACTTCACAAAAGTCAATGTATTTTCTTGGCTTGAAAACTCCTCAAGACTTCACTGCTCACAAAGAGTTGTTTTGTTGGTTTTTTTTTCTTCTTTTATTATTATTCTACTTCTATGTACAAGAAGCCAAGGAGGAAGGAGGAGCGGCTCACTGGTTCTCCGGAGCAAGATGCTCCCATGTGAAAACACGTGCTCAGGCTCTATGTCCAGCTCACTAGCACCCCAGCAGCCACGTGTTTCTTGGCCACAGAGATTTAATTTCCTTTGGGAGATGGAGGAAACTCATCCCTCTCTGATTGTTATGCCTGACTTCTACTTTGGTGCAGCCAGGCCACCCCCAGGCAGTGCACAGCGAGCCCGGCCGCGTTTGGGTGGCAGCGTGGGAGTCCACGGGTCAGCAGGGCACAGCTGCCCACAGCGGGGCATGGCTGCCCTTCCTCACGCGGGGCATGAAAACCCACCCGGGAACGTTCCCCTCTCCTTCAGAGCTGGGCTGGGCCACAACGTGCCATTTCTACTCTCCAGAAGCAAAATAGAAAGCAGTATTGTAAGCCAGTTTGAAAATATAATTCCTTCAACTCAAATTTCTCCTTAAGAGATGCTGCATTTTATATGAAAATCAGAGCAAGCAAAACCCTGCAACATTTTGCCAGCTCAGATGATAAACTTAGTACCCACGCCGGCAAGAAGCACTGCAGGCAGCTGCTGACGAAAGTCAGTTTTGCCAGTTGCCTGCATGCTCAGTACGTGTTCCCTCCCCATCCCGCACGTTAATGCTCTCCCCGCCATGCTAACAGGAAAGAGGAGAAAACATGTTTATGACTAACAGACACACACAGCTGGAGAGCATCGAAACCCACAGACAGACAGACTACCTAAAACGATTCCCAGCATGGCTCCTGAATGCAAACAGATTTCAAGTCAACAAGTCCCCCCGCAATAGCCCATTACACATCCAGTTTTTTAATCATTACAGAATAACAGTCAGAGCTGGTGAAGGACCTCAGGATGTCCTCCAGGCCACCGGATGATGGTGACGGATGGCACTGTCACCTCAGAAATATAACTGAAGAGTTATATTTCCGTGCTTGCTTTTTTCCTTTTCTCTCTTTTTTTTTTTTTCTCTCCTTTCTTTCTATTTTTTTTTTTTGGTACCATGGTATCTCCCTTTCTTGAATTCTGCACCCAGAAGTTGGCCCTCTCAGGAATCTGTTAGGCAGCTGAGCCCCTTCCAAGGAAGACAAGTTTGCATTCACAGGGATATTAATCAGGTCAGCATCCTGCATTAGCATCCAGCCCTTCCAGTGGAAGGGGTCCCTGCCCATGGCAGGGGAGTTGGACTAGATGGTCTTTAAAGGTCCCTTCCAACCCAAACCACTCTATGATTGGGAAGCAAACCCACTCCTTACTAACGTGTTTAATCAATATTTATATCGTGACACATGAAGTTGAATAAACTACTTTGCCCTCAACTCCATAAAAGCAGAAAGACGCTGGCCCGCCTCAGGCTTTCAGTGGGTGGGATGCCCACGTGTGCGCAGTAACTCAAACACCCGGCTACAAGTTCTGCAGGACATTCAAAAAGATTCAAGTTCCTACTGCTGTTTCTCACCGCCAGGATGTGCCTTGGTAACAGCCTCAAACAAAAAGCAAAGATGACCCAGATGCCCAAGTGTCAGGGTTTGGGGTTTTTCTTTGTAGGCTCTGGCGACATTATGCAATTTGACCGGTCTCTCCTAAAAAGCAGCGCTTGCTGCAAGGAATTTAAAAAGAAAGCTGGAGTGCCTTTAAAGCTCTTATTTTGCACAAAAAAATAATAAGAAGGGCTGTCTGCACTAACTTCTCCTGCAGCAGCCCAAAGGCTGAGTGCTCACGCAAGGCGAGGCATACGTTCACGCTCCTGAAGAGACGCAAGGCTAAACAGCAAGCAGCCCTCGTACCTCTCCATTCCAGCCGGGAGCCTCGCAGCGCTCCCTGCATCCTGGAGAGCCCCCCATCCTCGCAGCTCTGGCAGCCAGGTCCTCAGCAAGGCCGAGCGGGAGAATGCCGGTATTTTGGAAATCTGACTCCAGGGTGGAAACCATGCTGTAAGCCTCAGTGCCCTGATTCCCATCACACTGCAGGCTGAGAGTTAAGCACCTTGGACTGGCACCACTGGTGACCACTGCAATTAACTCTGGTCACGCGCCGAGCTGGCTGATAAACCGGCCCCCCGGGAAGAGGCCGATGGAGCCTTGCTGGAGGCTGCGCTGTGCTCCAACAGGGGACAAGCCAGAGCTGTTCGGCACTTCTGGGCAAATGCAGCAGCCCCCCAGCCACCCCTGCTCTCTGGGGAAACTCAAGCTCTTGCAGAAGGATTGAGGTGGACATTCAGCTCCTAAATCCAAGGTGACAATTCCCACATAAACTCTGAGATATGTAATTTTGCTTGTGCTTGATTCCTTTCATAAATTTGTGCCTGGCTGTACTTACCACGTTTATCCCACTTCTTCACGAGAAGACACAAAAATGGCCTTATTGCTATTCCCAAAGGGGAAGGGGCAGGCGGGTGTCCCAAGACGCTCCTCTGGGATTGCCTGGGCAGCCCGTGACACCACAGGCACCTCCGTGGCCAGCCTGCGCTCTCTCTCCGGACCAGGCTTCCTCCCCAGGATAAGAGTTTTTCTACTTGAAGCTAAGCGACTGAGTCAGAGGAACTGAACTTCGTAAGATAAACACACACAATGCGATAGCTGGAGAGGCATCCGGTCTGCGGGACAGAAAAGGGCACAGCCCCGTTTCCTGCCCAAGCTGGCTGGTGCTGTGCCACTGACCTCCGTGGGGCAGCACCGGACGTTATCGGAGGAGAACCCAGGCCTCAGGAAACAGTCACTCAAAATAGCATTTGCGTAAGGTCTTACTTCATTTCCATCACGCTCACTTCAGGTTTCCTACTGCCTGTGGCTCAGCGTGCTAAAGACCTCCAGCAGTGAGTACGCCTGCTCCGTGGCACGATCTGGACTGCAGTCCCTATTAATCCTTTGCCAAAATGTTCAAATAATTTACCCGGGGGGAAGGCACAGACAAGCCGTGCAGTGGGAAGGCGTTAATCTTTGGTCAGAGTCAGCGGAGCAGATCTGTCATGCGAGCGCAGCTGCAGGGACAGGCAACACACGCCACAAGTATCTCGCAGCACGCTGCTGGCCAGTTAGAGTGGAAATGTCCTAACAACAACTGATCTGTGTTTTTTTAAGGTGCTGAAGTTCCCTAAGCTAGTCAGTATGAGTGAGCCGAGGAGCTAACGTGCTAATTTCCAAATCCTCCGTGTCCTTTGGTGCTTTCCCGCGCGGCGTGAGGCAGGGCAGCCCTGCCGGCTCTGCTCAGACACCAGCAGCAGCTCCTCCCAGCCGGCACAACCCGCTGTTTACGCTGCCTGGTTTATAGACTACACTTACACAACTGTAACTTGCTGTCTGAAGGTCTGGTGGGATTAAGAGAATTTTAAGTTTTCCATTCCTTCAGTTGCTGTTAACTCCACTGTCGTCCACTTGTGATGGTCCTTCCTCATCCATCACACCACCCCAGGGCTTTCTTTTGGCCCCACTATTGCCTTTTTCATTAATCTGCCAGTTCTCTCCCCTGCCAAGCACACTGTGCCTTGCCTAATTTATCCCCTACCTCCTGGTTGCCTCTCCCCAGCTGCCATTCTCAGGGTGATGTCCCGGCAGGCTCCCGGGTGCTCCCTTCCCTCCTCTTCCACTCCTCACCCACTTACAGGCTGGCTCTGCTACTGACCTGGGCAGTTTCCGGGGCCGGGGACATCTTGCTGGCTCAGCAGCAGGTGGGCCTGGCCCCAGGCAAGGGCTTGGGGGGACTCTGTTCATCAAAGCAACGAGAAGAGCTCTGCGGTACCACAAAACTGGCCTCACGCTTTCTGCTCCTAAAGCATGTGACAAAACGGTATGTCCCAAATCCACACACAAGCTCTGCCCCCCGTCTCGTCAGTGCAAGTGTCTCTCCTCAGTCTGAGCTCTCCCGATCAGAGTCCTTGACTGAGATCAAATAATGGTTTTAGTTTTTTTAGGGGGTTGAGTTCTTTTTCTGCAAGCAGTGGAGCTTAGCCGCCTTCAGTTATTTAAACAGCAGCAATGGTCCGTGATTTCAACAGAACAACCCTGTATTCATCTGAGCCTCCCACTCAAACACGATGAAAAATTTGGATAAACAATTTCTCCTTTGTCCGTATTTCAAAACCCACCTCATCCTCCTCGCACGGGGAGAGAAACAACTGTTTTCCTTACAGGGAAAGGATTTAGCTAAACCGCGTGGTAACCGAGAAGTATTCCTAAAGCTTCATCTGCAGGGCTCGCAGCTGGGTCGGTGCTCACCCGGAGGTCAGGGCTCTTTGAAACTCGCTCCAACGTACGGGCTTGGCCAAACAGCCCCTGCAGACCCCACAGACAGATGCAAACCTCTTCCCAGTAAAACACACTTTTATTCTCCATCAAGTGTCATGCCAAGTTTTCCCAATTCACCAAGAGTGCCAGCTCACCCTTGCATTTGGGAGACAGCAATTTTTGCACTGTCTCGAATGAGTCAGAGATGCAGCTGGTGAGAGACAAAGACATTACTGGATCTCTGTGATGCTGGGAGGGTTCACGAAGCTCGGAAGTGGGCCTTATTGCAGCCGCACAGATATGGTCAAGGAGTACAACTCCTCAGTTTTTCCCCATAGCACCAATAATCCAAACACCATGGTAATTTACTGATGAAAGGTAAATTAGCGAGACCATTTGGATGGTAAGACCATCTTCAGCCACTTTGTGGCTTCTGGGTGGACTTGCAGGAATTCACCCATCAGACTGCGGCTGAGTGGACTGGACCCCTCAGGGAAGTCTGTACGGAGGAGCAGAGAAGGCAACAAAACGACCTAAGCCTTTGGGACGGCACGGCGAGGCCCTGTGCTGGACTGCCAGCCTGCGCCCAGTGCCCCAGCCCTCCGGACCCCTTCACCCCGCTTCTGGGGAGGACAGGCGGTGTGAAGATGCTCCCATCTCAGCACAGCTGCCCAGCAGGAGCCAGACAGGGCTGGTACCTCGGCAGGGGCCTGTTTCAAGCAGATTATCAAATCTGAGAAACAAACTGTAGTTTGTTTATGGCTTGGCAAAGTAGCAGCCTCTAATTAGGAACATAACGACAGTATTTGGAGGTCCCTGTATATACAAGTCCAGCAGCAGCCCTCCTGCAGGAGGTTTTAAGAGATCTTTGCCTTCATCTCTCTGGAGACGCTCTCCCTGGCTGAGCCCTGCAGAAAAGGCACAGGGTCACGGCACATTCACACTAGCAAAAAGCATGCAAATTCAGAATGGTTCTTCTGCTCACTGAAAGACCATTGCAACTGCGATTCTCTCAAATGACAGGCTTGTAAAATTCACACGCTTACAGCATAACATCCAGTGATGATCCCCCATAATCCAAAAAGCATTTTTGCCCCCTTCTTTTTTTTTTTTAAATAAGTTTTTGTACCAGCATCCTCAGTGGTCTGGATGCATTTCAGCCTCTAATAAGGCCTTCAAGCAGCACCGCTCTCCTGCAAAGGCTCTGTGCCCGGCGGGAATGGCCAAGGAAGGAGCATGGCAGTGCCACCATGCGTGCAGTGCCAAGACCCAGCCCCACAGGTCATCCCAAAGCCCAGAAACAAGGATGAAGAAAACCTCCCAGCATTCTGGATCAGGGACTTGGGGATCTAAAGTGCTTTTGTGAATACCTTGGTTTGCCTTCCTCCCTCCGGTACAAGGGCAAAGCTGAGAGCCAAGCACAGCAGTGAGAGGTCCTTCTTGTCTGTAATATGCTGCATATTATAGACATGAGCGACACGAATATCCTTAAAGCCCTGAAAGCTTGCAATTAGTCTTGTTAGTCATTTTCTCCTGCAGTGATTTTAAGGCAGTTCGTACCCACGGAAATACAGGGCAGGTTTCCCCAGAGCTACCAGGCACCCGCGCCGGTGTTGCTCAAGCTAAACAGGAGCAGCATGCCTGGAAGAGAGCAAACCTCTCCCAGTGTCACAGGGCGTCACTGCCAGTCCCCGCGGGGACCGAGGGAGGGTTCGCACGGGGCACAGAGCTGCGCAGACCCAAATCCAGGACTGACGCTGTCTCACGGTCTCAGCACCACTGTGCAACTGCCTGGTGTGGCCGGGCCATGCCAGCTCTACTAGACTGCTCTGCCAAAAAACTCAAGCCCAGATTTTTGAAAGCTCAAATCTCAGAGCTGTTTACTGCCCCTCCGTGACTAACAAACTGCTAAATGCAGCCTACCAGCAGGCAAGCGCCTTCTGCTACAGCCAAACAGATAAATGCATCATTGCATCCCTCCCTCCCGGTCTCAGAGGCTTTGCCAACACACCAGCCACATTTAACGAGGGAAAGGTTCCGAGTTTCACACTGGTGTCCCACGCACACCGTGCCAATTCAGCGCTGCACTGAGAAGCAGTGACACCCATTTCCATGTTATGCCACACCAGTGCCACAACTGCAACGGGCTTTGCGTAACTGACGAAAACACCCTGCTCCCGTGACCGTCACTGGTGTGGGTGCCTGGGAGCATCGTGCCTCCACACACATGGCAAAGGAGAGGCCCCTTCCAAAGGGGCTTAGCGTCCACCCACCCAGGGCTTCGCAGACAGCTCTCGGCACCTTCTATGATTACCATTTATAAGGCATTAATCGCTCCCCGCATCTGAGTGCCCCCACGGATAAAGCCAGGGCTAATGAACAGATGTAAGCAGGAGATGTTATTCATACTGCCGAGTCCCACTTGACAAGGCAGCCTGACTTTCTGTATGGGCTGCTGCTCCCGAGTCATCCGCCAAACCAGCGTCAGGCAAATCACATTACTGTGACCTGACAAGGAGATGACAAGGGCACGGGAACCAGCCAAATTTGGGCAGAGCCAAGTCCCCGCTGGGGGCAGCTGGGCCAGAGAGGCCGTTTCCCCCCCACCTCGGGCACGGCACGTGCTGCCCTCAACAGCACAAAGCCTGAATTCTGCCAAACAACATCCCCCTCCCCACCGGCAGCGCTGGGCCAAGTGCCTCGGACACCAGCTGGCTCCGGGCAGCTGCGTTTTATCAGCTTTGCCGGGGAGTGGCTGCTCGGTGCGTGCTGCTGCCCGTCCTGGACAAAAATGGTCAAAGATGCTCCAGTGAAGAATCCCCAACCAAGGCAGCTGCAGCAGCCTCCCCATCAAGTCAATGCCGCCGGGCCATTAAGCAGCCAGAACCATTCACATTTATCCTCCTGCCTCTTCTTTAGCCAGTTTTAAGTCATGAAAGGGGAATTAATTTCTAAGCAAAGTACAGCAAGAGCTCCCACGGCATTTCTCAGCTCAGTCAAGTCAGACCGTTGGGAGTCTCACACAAGCAAAAAGGGGGAGTGAGCCTTGCCGAGCTAACCAAAGTATGAAAACAAACTAATACAAACCCGGAGAACATCCCTGAAGGCAGATGAAAAACAGAAACAGGGCCAGGAAACAACAGATTTTGAAATGATATCAACCTTTCTGCTTTGGGCCACAACACACCCAGCGTACTGGTGGTCAGGAAGAAAGTTTCTGCTGGGAGACTGGTCAAGAAAGTGCCCCCGAGAGCGCCCTGATCCATCCAGCTTGGGGGTCCCCCCCACCAAACACAAGGTCTGGGGGCTGATGGGGTGGAGACCCCCCCGTCTGGGCCCTCAGAGGGGGTAAGAAATAGTCCATACCTGCTGCTGGCAGTGAAAGGGGACCCTGCCCCCAGGCTGGGCAGCTCAGCCCCTGCCCCGCAGCTGAGGAAAAAGCAGGTAAGAAATGACCGATTTCTTACAGCCCTGCCCACGTTGCATATCTGCGTGTGGGCCTTTGGGGGTGGGAGGGGAAGAAGGCAACGTGCTGGAATTAGGTGTCACAACCTGCATTTGGGATGTTTTGGCACCTCTGACACATCACGTTTCGGTGTCTCCCCGATGGCTGCGGAGTGGGAGCAGTACTTACCCACAGCTGCCCCCGCCATTCAGGGCTGGCAAAGGGCTTTCAGGTCCTCAGGTGACAAGCACGACCGAAATCCCAAGTACTGCCCTTAGCAGTGGGAGGGGGGTGCTCGGGCACCCGGGGCTGGCACCCGGCTGACTTTCCCCGCTGTGCAGCTGGCCCATCACACCACAGCGCCCGCCCATGAGGACCCCAGCCTAACTTGTGTCCTGCTTTTCCCACTGTCAGCCCTGGGGCTCTCAGCCTGCCATTAAGCTGCATCACCCCATAACTCATTCAGAGGATGAGTGGACTCTGCCTGGCCTTGTATGGAGCTGCTGACTACGGCAACGACAGGAGTGAACAATTTTAGAGCGGCATTACTCATAAACGTAGGCAGCTCTGATGGTGAAAGCAAACACCAGTTGGCATCAAAAACTGACATTAAGAAATTCAGTCAGCAGACCACAAATTGATTTGTAGCGCACCCAGCACACTTTACTGCCTCTCTGACTTCTTACCGTATCATAAACCAAAAAAAATAATTTACGAGTCCTGATTATAATACAGCAGTGCTTTAAGAAAGCTGCGGGGGCAGAAGGAAGGCACCTTTATACCAGTGCTGTGGAAGCCCAGCTGAAATGAACCCAGCCAGCACGGGGATGAGATACAGAGCAGAAAGCACTCGCCAGGGAAGCCCAGCCCGTGTGGGACTGTGAGAGGGACGGGGGAACCACCACACCTCCACCTCGGTTAGACCTGGGTCTTGCTGCAACACACTGGTTACCAGCCCACACTGGAGTGAAAGCCCAGCTCAAACCCGTTACAGCTTCAGCTGTGGCCTGAGCTTCAAAACATGCAAGGCTGCATGGGAGGATCGCCTGTGCTCAAGTTTGAAACACAAAACATGCCATTAAGGTATTTCATACATCTGCCTTAGGAGGCTATAGGGCTTCTAGCAGCATTCCCAAACCGATGTCCTGTCCAAACGCTAATTTCTCATCACACCTGAGAAACCGGTTTGTCCTTGTAAAAGGACTCCTGTAAAAGAGATGTCTGACATTTCACAGATTTCAGTTCTTGCCACATTTCTCTTCTTTTTTCCTCATGCTTGCTTCATACATCTACAGCAGTCACGTCCACGTTATGGTGGCTAACAAATGGCAAAGAATAAAGGCAAGTGAAGTGGCTCTCCCATTTCCATGGGGTGGCAAGTGGGGCCAGATCGCCTGCCCGGCTTCCAACCACCAACAGCAAATGCTTTCCTGCTGCCCCTTCTCCACCCATGGCCCAGTGACGGGCTCCTCCATGGCCCCCTCGTCCTGTCCCCATGTCAGGAGCCCACCTTCTCCCACTCCCCGTGGGCCCATGCCAGCACCTACACAAGTTCTTCAGCAGCAAAACCATTTTTCAAAGTATCCATTGCTTACTCGATAAACAGACACTTCTGAATTCAGGCACAAAATACAACCAGGGAATGTGAAGCCAAAGCACGACAGAGGCCAAAGCCCACGACTTTTGAATGCATCCGGGGCGGTGCACATGAACGCTCTAATACAAACTAAGCAAAAATTAATAGATGAAGGAAAAAGCAACTCAGTGAAAACCTAATAGATATACCGAATGTATATCTTTATGAAAAATTGCTTCTCAAACAAAACCTGCTGTGATAACACACTATTTCTGTACTTTCAGAGTAAATAAAAAATATTTTATCAGAGCAATCTGTGTTAGTCTGGTATATTAATGCATATAGTAACTGTGAATTCGGAGTACGGCAACAACAGTTTCAGTCTCTGGAGTGATCAGTGTCTCTCAAAATAATATTTTTTGCACACAGACTCCAAGCACCGAAAACCTTAAAACAAAGATGTGAATGAATACCTGCAGAATAAATGCCGAAAGAGCAAATTCAAGATTGTAACATTCAAATTTCTTTGTAATTTCACATCTCAAAAAACATGTCAGAAATTCCACCCATTTTAAACAAGTTTGGAGCCCGCCACCTGATGAGATGAGACCAAAGCCTCCCTTCTTTTTATGTTAACACAGTTTATGTGTTCCTTCAGAAGAAAAGGAAAGAGACTTGGGGAAATATTTACATGACTAATACGTATACTTGGATCAAACATTAATACATAGTGTCTTCTGATCTTCAGCAACATGATCTCTCATGCAAAAAAGCCAAGTCATCTGCAAACATGTCATGCCTTCGAAAACATAAATATTAATGCAGAATTCAGTGCATTTCAGAGTTCATTGTTTTGATTGGAATGCGAGGAATGAGTGAGCCAAAAGTGAATTAAAGCCAATTATAGTAACTAATTGCCATAATGTTGTGGGAAAACGCAGACCATAGCCCTTGCTTGAGGTTGGAATATGTACAGAAGCAACTTTCACTGGCATTTTATAGCTGTAGCAATCTAGAAGAAACCGAGAGGAATAGAAATTACTCTTCTCGTTAGAGTTAATGAAAGGCTGACGTTTGAATTTGAGACATTTCAAGAAGTTTTGTCTTTACTCTTTTTTTAAAATCACATACGTTTAAAAACTGCAAGATCTTTTTCATCATAAAGTATTAGCATAATTATAATAAAGGAAGGTTACCTTTACAGAATCCCGACATGTCTGATTTTCATTAACAGACATCTAGGCAGGTAATGCTGCCTTGCTTTGAGAATGAAAGATCAGCCCGGCTTTTCAAAAAAGCCCATCTGCGTACATATTTCCCATCCAAATGGCCCTAGTGGCAATAATTTCAGAACCCATTTTGAACCAGTATAAAGAGGAGGAAAGACAGAGCAACTCCTGAGCCTGCCAGACACAGCAAACGTCACCTCCACACTTCTAATGCCATAATGGCATCTATAACATCAAGTAGCTTTCAAGTCTTAGAAAGCATTAACTATGTAAAGTTAAACTAGTATCATCCGCTCCGAAACCGTGGTTTTTGGAAGGCGCCCAGTTCAGCGGCAGCTCGAGACCAGAGCAGCAGCCTGTTTGCTTTCAAAGAAGCACCGCTGCCAATTCCAGCTACGCGAAGGGACAAAGCGTCACTGCTTTGAAAGGGGTGCATTTATAACAGCACGTGCTTGCTGGAGACTGGGAGCACTGGGGCTTTTGGAGAGAGCTCAACACAAGAGCAGTAGGAGGATTCAGGCCTCCCACTCGAGGGAGGTCTGCTCATGTGGCCAGAAGAAGGCAGGAGTCCCAAATTAGGCTTATTAAATTCATTCAGAACTTAACCCAGTAGCTTCTTCCTCTCGTACCATTACTGTGAGCAAAACAAGGAATATTTAGTTTTATTGTGTAATGATTTTGACAGAGTGTGAGGGAACTAACAAACTTGATCCTCTCACGTTGCTCATTTTGTCTGGTTTGTTTCTTGTCCATACACTGTGTCCTGTCTCGTCCACTAGCATTCCAGGGCATGGACTGCCCAGTGCTAGGTATATCCCTCTAGGAAGAGGATTTGTTAGTGATTTGACTTCTTGGGCCTTCTGCATCACCACAAGCAACACAATTACTACATTACCCCAATTCCAAGATATTTTAGCAGGAATAAATGAAACTTTATGAGAACAGCATGAACATCTGATGCCTCTCAAAGCTTCAGTGTCAAACAAATCATCACCTTCCGCAGACACAAAAACCTCTTCTGATGTTTCCATGCCACTGCCTCTGTCTGAAATGATCAAGTAAAGATGGCAGAAATGAGTCTGCTCCAAAACTGTAAATTGTGCAAAGAGTAAATTTAGTTTTACCCAAATTGCTTTGTCCACTGCAATTAAGGAAGTGCCAAGTATTGTCTTAAGTGGTATTTGTTGCCCTATGTTTTCATTATGCAAATCACCTCCCCCTCAGACAGCAAACATTCTACTGTGCATGGTGGCTTTTTCTTTGGCAGGGAAGATGGAATAGTTCATTGGGAATAACATTTGTTGTTCTTTAACAATGTTGTCTTTAGCAACGCTTTCAAAAAACGCATTTCTGTCATTCAATCAACTCCTGTGAGGCTCAGTTTGAAATAACTTTAAAAAAAAATATCACACAGTCTTTCCATTAAATTATTGGGACTATTCTTTCTGGGATTTGTTTTTTTTTCTTGAAATACAAAGGAAGAGATTACAACTTAACAATTGCAGAGCAAGCAAAAGCAAGCAAAAGAAAGAAGAGGAAGGGGAGGAAGACTTAGGAAAGCTCTTTTGGAGAACCTGCTGTTTAAAGAGAACCACACCAGCTTTAAAAACAAAAATTAAAATTAAAAAAAAGCTGCGACAGAGCAAAGGAAGGCAAAATAAACAAATAAATAAATAAATAAAACAAGGCCACTGTTAACAGATATTAGGTCACCATTAGCTGCAGCTTCCAGGGATCCAGAAGATACCAGGAGCTTGCAAACAGCACTCCAGAGCCAGGAGCAAAGGTAAAGCTTTACCCACAGTTATTACCTGATTTTCCTGTACACGATATAAGATCCCAAATACACGTAACTTAGCATGACCGTTATGACATTTGTTAATATGTAAAAAAACCAAACCAAACCATAAGGAAAGGTAACAGAAGTCAGAGAAGCAGACAAATGCCATTTGTGTATGCAATACAAGCAACCCCCATGCTCACCAACACCAATTTATCATTCCCAGGAAGGATAAATCCCAACACCAGGCACCTCCTGATCTGCAGCAGATGGAATAACTTGTCAGGGACCCTGATGTATATCCCCTTCACATGGGACACATGTGTGATTAAACCAGCACAGTGAAACTCTCTGGCCTTTGGCTCAGGCCACAACAAAGATAATGTAACAGCATCCACCAGAAGAGGAATTTGCGAAACGAGTGTGAAGTCACTATTAAGTCTCTGTCCTCAGGAAATATTTTTAAAAGGAAAAGATGAAACAAGGAGACTTACAAAGAACTACATTTATTTTTGTTTACAGCAGATATCATAAATAAAGCTAAAACAATTTTCACTGTGTGCAAAATACAGAATTTCCATGTGAAAATTTAAATACAGCGTTAAAAACTATTTAATAAAAATGTTCAGTTAAGATTATAAAGTAAGATGAAGACAGAAGATTTAGGAGGAGAAGGACAGAATCCTCACTGGCCAGGAAGAGCTAGGAAGACTCTGCAACAGACGGTAAAAAACACAGCCAGGGGAAGTGATTTGAAATGGCAGACCTTTACGTCACAACCTTCATCTCAAAGCATGCAGAGCTTTGTAACAAAACACCATAGCCCTGAAATACGTAGGAAGTCATGTCCTAACCATTTGTGCAGGAAGTGACGCTTAAAATACAGACAGGTTTCTGTGTGGGCACTTTCAAAGCCATCAAGACATTTTAGGATACCCACACAAATAAATACTATTGCTTTAATCACGCGAACATACAGGTCAGCAAGATACGGTGTGGGGCTCTGACCCTGCAGCCCTTCTGCATTCCTGGCCGAGGCGTGCGAAGTGGGGCAAGTGGCAGGGGATGTTTGGCCCCTCCTGAAAATTGTTGCTTAGATCCATTCCCGGAGGCCCTTCCCTTTGAAAGGGATCCTCAGCAGGGAAGGCTGGGTCATGACCATATCAACCAAAACCTTAGCAGGCTTGCTTATCAGCCTGAGCCCTTGGTTCTTGTTTGGATTCATTTCCCCTTCCAGATGATCAACATGTGACTACGCATACTGGAACTTATATAAAAAAGTATGTACAAAAGAATCACACAAATTTGTCATGGAAAGTAGTGGCAATGCCTCATGCAGCAAGACAAATCCATTCATCAGAGTGGCAAATGGGGCCTAGTTAATTAGTTAACAAAACAATTCAAACCAAAACATTCTGGTTATGTGAACTTGACATTTTTGATATTACAGACCAAAAATATCATGCACATCTACTGCTGTTAGGCCTGCCTACTATGTTACCTGGGGTGGAAGACTGGAATTTACCTCCCTTTGACTACTTTTTCCAACAGAATCCTTTTATATCATACTTTTCCACTATGAAAGCAAAGATGTGCTTACAAAGCGCCACAATGCTCAAACGTTGCTTGCTTATTACATATCTGAGCTCAGTGGCAACAGGTGTTCACGCTAACCAGGAGAATCATCTGGCTAATCTTGTCCTGACCTTATTTTAAATCTTTCCTTCGATACTTTGAAAGAAATAAGGCTTCAACTAGTTCTTTCAAAAAACAAAGTACTTGCCTAACTTACCTTAAAGGCACAAGGAAGCGAACACACACAGACACAGGGAGAAAAACATTCTCTACAGAGAGCGCAGATGTTACCTTTTCTAGAACTGTGAACTCAGCAACAGGTTAAATGATCATGCCAAAGCTCGCATCCATTAATATACCAGACACACACAGTTTGCTCCAAAATCTTAAAAAAAAACCCCACGCAATGAAATGCTGTCAAACAACAGTGTTAGTCACACAATTTTGGAACTGGCAAGCGGAAAAAAAAAAAAATCACCTGAGAGCAGAAAGGCTTCAGCCAGTGAGTGGGTGCAGCACCGGAATGATGAATTGAACTAAAAGCAACGAGGGAGGTTGACAGAGAAGACAGCAGGAAAAAAAACACAGAACTTAACTTGGTTATACAGGAAAGCATCAGAAAGATTACACAGGCACAAAGAAGAATGGGCCAAAACGAAACCACCTTTTTTCATTAAATCATGAATAAGAACAAATAGGTACAAATCTTACTAGTAGAATATTAAGATGAGGTTAAAATAAAAAAATCTATTAATTTGATTGATAGCAATAAAAAACTTTCCCAACAGAATCACCTGCAAACTCCCAGTGGAATATGCAGTGTTCCTCAGGAAAATTTTTTCATTATGCAAGTTCCCGAATTCTGTTGTGGGAATGTAGGGATTTTATTCCCCATTATATAAAAATATATAAAGCCAATACCATATTTTTATTTTTTTATTTTATTTTTTAAACTTTCTACTCTTTTTGCTTGTTTTAAATTCATTTGACACCAGGGACTTCCAAGTTTCTTACTATATTCACCATTTTCTGTGAGTTATGCTCGCTCTGCTGAAAAGCAGAAAATTTCCTGTAGTAAACACCAGGAGAAAATGTTCCTAAAGACTGTGCTGCTGACAAACTGAAATCAAAATTGATGGCAAGCCAAATTTTGAAACTTTACCACTTAGCAGTTTGCTGTGCTGCAGGAGTAACATGGTAAATCACACTGCAGATGTTTTCTTTTTTAGGGTGAAACAATTACTATCATTAGCAAGTAATTAAAAAGTATACAGTGTTCCAAAGTAGTTTTTTTTTAAATGCCATAAAAGAGGTACAGATACATTTCTTTGCATATATACAGATGCCCACCATGTTACTAAAGTTGTCGCTGTGTCCAGTCAATATTCTAACAAAGTTTTGCTGAATACATGCTTGCGAATCAATGGCAATTTATTTCAAATGAATGCTACCTTATACCTAAATGATTTTCTTCAAGCACTTTTTCAAGTTCTGTGCATATACTTAACATTTTTTTTCCAAAATACATAAGCACTCTAAAACGTGAAAAGCTTTATCCTCATAGTTTAAAGAAAGTCAAACTATCTAGAAGAAAAATCCAGTTTGCCATTTATTTTACAGAGAAGACACACTTCCTTTTAATACCTAAGAAACAAAACAATTCAAATAATCTTCTCCCACATTACGTTAAAAAGATCAAAAAACTGCCAGCCCATCAGCAGTGCAGTCATTTAAGATCACTGGAAGGTGATCATCAACTTTGGTACTAACTGAACGCGACATTATTTCCTATTATGTAAGCCACATTCTTTTGGCTGGAAATAAATGCTTTTAATTTTAGGCTATACATATTACCATGTTGATGTATTTACCCACTTTCTGGTTAACTTCTGAATTTAAACATTTAAGTATCTGAAAGGCAGGGAGCATGCTTACCTCACTGGCTAACTAGGCTGAAAGTAAATTGGAATTTGGGATGTTGGTGTCTCTTTGCTGTTAAATAGTTTATTTAACCTCTCCCCACACCTTCTGATTAAGGTGGACCTTTTTGAGAAACATCTGAAAGAAATGTACTTAACAGCTGCTCCAGATTACGGAATTTCACTTTTCTGCAATCAGCTTTATACATTGAAATGAATGAAATACCCAACTTAGAATACATTTTTAGGTTTTTGTTGTTTGTTCTACACTTGTATTTTTAAAAAAATTCCACAAGACAACAGGAGCAGTGCCTACCTAGAGACACAACAGCAGTGATTTCACTTAGATGAGCGCTCCATAACTTGATATTCCTCAAACCAGCCACCTAATGAGGAAGCCTTGACTTGAGGAATAAGTCAACACTACCAGTTTCTTTGACTTACAGTTTCAATCAAGCCTTCACTCAACTAAGATTTGCTCTTCAAATTTATTTCAAAACTTTAAATAAATTAGTAGTACAGATTATACCCACTATCAACAAAGGGTATCTATCACATGTAAGAAATGTAAAAGGCATGACTAGGAGCAATGTGAATTAAGTACATGGTTTTTTTTTTTTTAAAACATATTCATGCAAGTTATAAACCTCATAACCCAGAGCAAAGATGAAAGCAAGAAAAAAAAAAAAAAAAGGTATGCGCCATATTCAGGTTTCAAAACCCAGTCATTTGTCATGAATATTCCACAAACATCTGAAAGAATGCATATTCTTTCTTGGTCTAACAAAAAAAAAAAAAAGGGTGGGGGGGGAGGGTGGAGAGGGACAGGGCGAAGAATGGTTTTAAAATGTGTCACCCCCTCAATGGTCTGATCACACGATAAAACAGGGCAGGGAGGGGGAAATCTACAAAATATCCTTCATCCGTCTCTGTATTCTGGAAATGTGTCTGGACACTGCCCTTCATGCTCTAACATACAGTACATTTTATACTGAAAATTTTGATTGCACCTCTTTTATATCAGAAGGAATCCACCATTCATTTAAGTCACATATTAAATTGCATGAAAAGTAAAAAAAAAAACACCCAACCAAAAAAAAAAAAAACAAAAAAAAACCCAAACTTCAAGAAAATTGTGAGGCTGTTAATTTTGAAAATCTGAAAGGCACAACTGAGCAAGACACATAGAAGAATTTAAACCCTATAGAATTTTTTCACCCATTCAAGCACATTTTCAAGTGATAGCTCTGCTTCCCGGTACATATGAGTAAGTACCTCTAGAAGAGCACAGAGGAATGGCACACCAAGGCTCAAGAGTTCGTACAAGTAGGTATAGTTATATGCATTGTCCCTGAAATGAAGATTGGTAGCGTGCAGAAAACCATGCATCCAGTTAGACAGGCGTCTGGGAATGTCAAGCAGATCCCTTGTCACCCGAAGGGGCCAGCTTAGTGCGCCCCTAAAGAAGGAAGTCAGGATACCTGGGGACCTGTCCTCTGGACTGCTAGCAGTAGACAAAGTGCTTTCTGTGGTGGTCTCTGTGGCTTTGGGTTCCTCTTTCTTCCATGCTTCTGTGGCCTCCTTATATAAAAGCATTAAATAATGTTAAATATACTTCTAAAAAATAGAAACATCCTTAAATCTGTTACTGTTTTCAAATTTTTAAGTATATGGTCATTTCCAATTGCTCTTAAGTTCAACTTTACTTTGCACAGGAAAAGCTAGTTTCCATTGAGAACCAGACTATAAATACATCAATTTTACAGGACCAGGAAGGTGTATTTTAGTATTGATTTTACAACTGCTGGTCATCAGGTAGAAAACATTTTACACAAACACACAAGTACTGCACCCTGCTCCAGATAAAGCTGCCTCAACTTTTCATGCATTAGTAACGTAACCAATACGCACCTTTCCCTGGAGCTGTAATGTTGCTCTTCTCTTTCTGTGCTTAGTACTGATTTTGCAGTGCGTAAAATGAGGTTTACAGTAAAATTTACCTACAAGAGAAAAAATAAGTTATATGATATTTTATCTATATGCCTACGGGCTGAAACCCCACTGTTGCATCTACAAAAAGATGAAATCAGGATAATAAATAGTGGGGCAGCAAGAGGAATAAGAAACTTGCCACCCACTCTGAATAGCTCACAGCTCTGAATGGGTTTCTTTTACAGCGCACAGATTTGCACATTTGTTAAATAAGGCAAGGTCATTTATCTACCACACAGGTTTTAAGATTAATAAATAGCAGAAAGACAAGATTCTGACAAATCACAAACCGACACAAGACATCAAGCATCAAAAAGTCAAATAATCAATTCAAAAAAGTCTTTGCAGAAGATCCTCTTGATTGCAAAAGAACCACCATTGGCCTCGAGTCTTTAATCCTTTTGTAGAAGGAGAACCCGGCTGATACTCCGATCTACTCAAATCATTTGGAAGTGACAAGGGAATTTCAATTCAGTTTAATAATTTCCCTCTAACCACCCCCCCACCCCCCACCAAAAAAAAGGGGGGGGCGAGGAGGGGGGAATAATTCCCCATCTCCAAACCCCAGGCTGTAGGTGGGACTGAGTGCCCAAGATCTGAACTTCCCATTCTGCCGCAGATGGGAATAAATTACACTGCTGCTTGGCCAGTACTACTGCTTTCAACTCCTGAGCTATTACAGCTTGAAAGAAATAACCTATATTCCCCCCATCCATGTAAATCTGCCACTATCATGGCATATCCTTATAGATCACATTATTTAATGGCCAGTTATAAATGAGAGATGAAAATAATTCTGCATTTTTGGAGAAAAATCACCTTTCCCTCCCTCCCCCTGTTTTGACCGGTGATTGGACAAACTGCATTTTGGTCATTCAACTTATTTTCCACTGAGGATTTCTTCATTTAAAGCTCAGGTCTGTCCTAACCGGATTCTTCTGAAAGACTAGAACTGCAAGTACAAGGACTTGAAGATTAGATGCAAACAACGTACTTGGCAGACCTCCTCCTGACCGAGCTTCTCGGCCAGGTCTTTTTCCCTAGTTCCATTAAAAGCATCAATACTGAAACATTTTAAAATATTCTTAAATAGCTCCTATATTACCTTCTTCAACATCAAAGGCATAAATTCCTAAACGGAGTGTTGTAGAACATATTTCACACTTGAAGCACTCCCTATGAAAGAAGTGGCCTTCTGCACTCAGCCGCTCCATGACATATACCCGTTTTTTGCAGAAATAACAAATGTCACTCCCCCCAATAGACTGAGGAAATTCTTTTCGCAGAGATCCCTGTTAAAAGATAAAAAAAGAAACGCACATAAAGCTGTTGCTCTACACCCAGATATAAATTCTTATAAAGTGGGCAGCTACTTTAGCTGCTTGAAGTTTTACACAGCACCCTCCACACACAATTCAAATAAGCACCAGTCAGCTTTTTTATTACTCATTTGCTGTGATTCTGTAGGTTTATGCAGCAATTCATAAATCAGACATCATAAGGACGTTAAGGGGTGAGTTTTCAACTCAGACTTGCCTCCAGCTTCCCTCTGGGAGTCCACCAGCATTTTGTGTTTACTCAGGTACAAGAGCAGCACCAGCCCCAAACGCCCGTTTCCCGCCCTGTGCCGCGCTGGCTCAGGCACTCATGTCTCACGGCCACGGGCATCCGTGTTCCTCAGAAGAGGGCAAAGGCAAACCTTGCCACCCTCACACAACAGACACGCATTTGGAGCTAAGAAAACAGACACCCTGAAAACTCAGTTCATACACACTCTGGAGGAAAACGTAGGCTCACGCTTTAAGCTCCAGGAAGACAGACTGACAGTCTTTGATGCTGGTGTCTGAACTGCCATTTATACCACTGCAGACGTGCTTTCCCTCTCAGCCATGTTTCTCCTGAGACTACAGCCCAAGCTGGGGCTTGGTTTGTTTCAAAAAAACCAATTTAGTTCCTACCACAGACATTCAGAATATTTATAACTCATTGGACTTTACATTATGATTCATATTAACAACTTGAAACTATTTTGAAAGTTTTTGTTGAATTTGGGCTGGCAATTAACATTCTAATTGCCACAAATCCCATCCTCTCTGGATACACATGCAAAAGGTACAGAAAAATAAATTATAAGTGGATTAGATGCTACTGAACTTCCCTTTTCTTATTAGAGGCAGGTATGAGGATGTTACTTTGCATTATTGTATTATGCTTAGTTATAGGTCGGTACAGATGAGCATCCTGTCTCTACCACAGCCAGCACCATCTCCCCCCGCTTCCACCACCCCCGCTGCCACAGGAGAGACACCACGCATGGGACAGAGGAGGCGCAGGCTTGGCAGAGTCCAGGCACATTCAGACAGCAGCACACAGTCCACATAATTCATCTTTAATTTGCCAGTACAAGGCAGCCTTGGAACAGTTTTTTAATGTTAAGTGCAAGTCCCAGTTGTCATTGTCACATTGTCTTGTGCTTAAAAGTTGAGAATCCTATTCCAAATCTGCCATTAGTAATCCATTTTGCTGCGATGCATCATTTCAGAGCATGAAACTTTCCAAACGAACAGCCATGCAAATGGAAAAACATACAAATGCATTTTTAAAAAGATGATGTTAATAGAACAGATAGTTACAATGAAGCAGAAACAATTGAGTTTAGTGTTGGCTAATAAGTAAGTGTCGTCACCACAACGCAACACTTCACTTCCCAATACCTGACAGCTCTGAGCAGTGGAGGCAGGAGATGGAGAATGAGGAATGGGGCAAGAACCTGTAGCTCTGTCCAGAGACGGCTTCTGAATTCAACACAGAACAGTGTCAGAGTTTAAAAACAGCTCTCCAAATGAGGCACGGTGATGCAGCACTTGAGTGTTAAAAATAACTGCACAAACATGTACTGTACAAAACTTTCTTTAGAAGCCACCCTGATTAATAAATGTCTTCTCTTACTAATTGTACCAGTAATTACATTTAATAAAAGCCTCCTGAAGTTTTAATTCATGCAGACAAGTAATAAAAATATAAATGGAAGACACGGTGAACAACGTTTCCAGCGTATCCACATCAGCATATTTTGCCAATATGCACTTGACTCCTTAATAAGTGTTAGACTAAGACCTTTCATAATGCTTAAAGTGCTCCACAACCCGGGTCTTAAGCTGTGATGATGTTCTGGAAGCACTACTCAAGTCAAGTTACTGTTTCTTGTGGGTTTAGTCTTACCAGTTCAAGGGGGGGAAGCTGTGGCTTGGGTCTGTGATCATTCACATACAGATTGACAAGAACTTCAGCCACAGCTCCAATTGCACGCGAGACCTTCCCTACAGTCATCTAACCAGAAAAGGGGAGAAGATGAAGAATAGAAGGAAGAGCTTTAGTTATCCTGAAAAATGAATTTAACAAGAAAAGGACAAGAATGATCTGAAAACATGCAAACAACGATAAAGAGAAGCTAGGAGAAAGAGCTGAGGCAAAGTCTAGCAGAGCACAAGCATGTTCATGCATGATCAGCATGGTCCAGCTGGTGGCCACAGAAGGCTTCCACGCAGCCCATACATATCTCCCTGTGAATGATGAAGAAATAGGTGCTGGGAGCAAATGCTGCTCCCACAGCACAAGGCCTCCCGCTGTGTCCATGAAGAGGCTGAGCTGGGAGCTGATAGCCTGGCTATCAGGGTTGGACCATTCACATAGATTAAAAATCCCTATTGTTCACTTTGACTTCTTAGGACTTTGTTGTCGTATTTCAGAATGGGTGTGGGGACTAAACTTCACATTAATGGACCACAAACCGTGGCATTTCAGGAAACATTCTATGAAAGCATACTAGAAGTCCCACGTGGAAATGTTTTGTTGGTGCTCACAGAGCAACCATTCTGCCTCTCCGCAGTGACTCATCTTAATGCTAGGGAAAACTGGCAAAACTACGCTCATGAAAGGAAGGCATCTCCTTTAGTCTGCTTCATTACCCTATTGCAGCCATGAATATTAGGCTGTTTCTAACAAAATCTACCGAATCGACCGGCCTGCAAGGAGACTGCAGTTCCTTAGGCTGTGGCTCCAAATGCACCACAGCCAGACCACTGACCGCATGGTCCAGGCTTCCTTGCCAAAACTCATGCCTGGGGACCGGAAAATAAGAAAGGAGGGTGTGTGTGAGCGGCAGACAGGTAGGTAGGTAGGTACTCTAGTTCTCTGTTCCTGGAAAAAAGTCTGTGAAGACTTCACAGATTTACAGTAATATTTTCTACCCTAAACCAAATTTCTTGTAGTGATTTTGATTTTAGTTTTATAGTCAATATAAGATCCCACAACCTCTCTGGTGGCAAAGGCAGCAAGGGCCATCCTGGTATGGCCAGGGATCTGACACTCCGCTTCACAAGCCCGGACATTTTTTTTTTCCCCTAGAGGATCCATGATCTCATATCTTACACTCCACAGGGCCCAAATATTAAGTCCCACACTTCTCAGTGAAATTATTCTTCTACTGCCACTACACCAAGTCTTGCTAACAGAAAGGTTTTAAAATATCAGAAAGTTACCACGAAGAAAGGAAAAAAATATAAAAGCAGTAGTATTCATGATACTTTATAATAATTTTAAAGCATTTTAAAAGCAACTATAATGCATTTTTGGGCGTGTTTTCAAAAATTATGATGGATAAAAATATTCTTGCTAATAAAAAAATTTCAAGTTCAGGAACTTGGGAACATGTCCAGCCCGTTAGAGCTCCCCTTATCTTTTGAGAGTTATCCCGCAATTAACTTAATATCCAGGCAGATACAAGATATGTATGTTAAGATGAAAAAGGCCATTCAAGGGAAAAATTTCTGTACTGCTTGGTTTTGTTTAATATAAAAAGACTTTTGTTTAATATAAAAAGACTTTTCAATGTTTTTCAATATCTGCACAACTTGTGAGGTAACAACAGCAATGTAAACTGTTAATTACAGCAATGCTGCCCTAAGTGGTACATTAAATTATAAGCCAATACTAGAAGTGAGACTGCTTGCTGCTACAGGAAAACTAAGTTCCTTTGTACTGTTTAAGATCACAGAAGACAACATTTTTCTCCCCAAATTCTGCACCTCTGAATACGCTGAGCAACTTTTAGGCTACATACAACTTATTACCCATGAGCTCCTGGGTAAAAGGAAGCATTCAAAGTCTGCTGAAGCAGAAAGTTTACCTTGAACTAGTTAAAGGCTGGAGCAATCGGTTAAACAACAAGACTAGGCTTAAAGTGCAAGTAGTTGCATTTCAGGAAAAGTATCCTTGAGCCTGAACTACACCTTGCAATTCATCAGGTTGGTTGACTTCTGTTCTCCACCCATTGGAGGAATCTGTGTCAACATTAAAGCAGTCAAAACAAGAAAACTCCATGTTTATACATACTTTAAAAAATGTTATTAAAAGGAAATGTTCTTGTAACGAATGTGAATTCACATTCCATGTAAAAGCAAATGGGATTCCAATTTAATCTAGTAACCAGAACATTGCTAATTGCTCTCATCTCCTCATCAACAACCACCAACACAGTGTTGCTACTCACCAGTGGGGAGGGCAGGAAGCAAGTGGACTTGAGGACTGATTAGATATCATCTTAGAGAAAAATTTTAATAAGGACCTATTACTGGGGGAATATCTCTACTAGTTCTCCTTCCAGAATCGGATATGTGGGTAGTCAAGAGCAGGTGAATTTGCTACAGCCTCTGTACTGCACCTTTCAGATGCCTTGCAGAGGGATCCAGACGGATTGGAACACTGGGTGATGACTGATGGGATGAAAATTAACCAGTCCAAATGCTGAATTCTGCACCCAAGATGGAGTAACACCAGGCGCAAGTATAAATGGGGAGAGGAGTGGCTGGAGAGGTGCCCTGCAGAAAGGGATCTGGGGGTCCTGGTCCACATCAGGCTCAGTACGAGTCAGCAGTGTGTCCTAGAAGCCAAGAGAGCAAACGGCATCCTGGGGTGCATCAAACCCAGCATCACCAGCCGCTCAAAAGAGCTGATTGTCCCACTGTACTCAGCGTTGGTGAGGCCTCACCTTGAGTGCTGTGTGCAGTTCTGGGCCCCACCATTTAAGGAGGATGGAAGGTTCTTGAATGCATCCAGAGGAAAGCAACAAAGCTGGTGAAAGGTCTGGAAGGAACGTCCTGTGAGGAGCGGCTAAGGACTTTGGGTTTGTCTAGTTTGGAGAAAAGGAGGCTGAGGGGCGACCTCATTGCTCTCTACAGCTTCCTGAGGAGGGGAAGTGGAGAGGGAGGTGCTGCGCTCTTCTCCCTGTATCCAGTGATAGGACATGTGGGAATGGTTCAGAACTGTGCCAGCAGAGGTTTAGACTGGACATTAGGAAGCATTTCTTTACCAAGAGAGTGGCCAAACACTGCAACAGGCTTCCTAGAGAGGTGGTCAATGCCCCAAGCCCATCCGTATTTAACAGGCATTTGGACAATGCCCTTAACGACATGCTTTAAATTTTGGTCAGCCCTGAATTGGTCAGGCAGTTGGACTACATGATCATTCTAGGTCCCTTCCAACCGCAATATTCTATTGTATTCAAATGCTGTTCAATCACAAAATAGAAATATCATGGCAGGATGAGAATCCACCAGAGCATCCCCTTGAGCACCTGCCACCATCAGAAACCCGCAGAGAATGGGAGGGATGGGGCGTGCAAGAGCAGTACTGCCCTGCAAGGCTTGGGACCTCTGCCCTTGTACAACCCCCTGTGTCTTCTCTAAACCTCACCCTGCTTACGGACAAGGACTTCAGTAACATCCTTACCCATTTAATCATCTAAGTGTAATAAATTCCAATTGCAGGCGAGAGGGTCTGACCCCAGAATCTACATACATTCCTTTAGAGAACCTGTCAGCTCTTACACAGCTTAGCTTTGGTCAACAGCACACAGATCTCTGCCTGCCTGATGCTGCTCATGTACCCTAGAAACTCAGCATACACATAATAGGTTTTATACTTTGCTCATGCACTTACTACCCTTGAGGCTACCAGTGTACGTGAAGTCCCACACACACAGGCAATTTTGTAGTGCTGGTGCACTACAAAACAGGCGACTGCTCACAATTCAGGCAGGTTTATACCAGTAGCTTTGAATGGGAAGGCATCTTAAAGAGTTACCTTATGTGGTGAATTTCAGAAAGCAACCACAAAAACACTTAAAAATAGCCCAAGTGTTTGTGATTTACTAAGACTACTGACCTGTCAATGACATGTTGCCAAAGCTTTACAGCAGGTTGATCAGGGTGGTTAATGTGGGGAGAGAAAGCTGCCTTCTGTATTTCCCTGTGCTATTGTTTACAACACTGCAGCCAACCAAATAGTAAGCCTCAGTAGTATTTTCATAAAACAAAGGAAATACACTCTCTACCTCCAAAAAGCATACAATGCTTTGTTGTTTCATATCCTTAATGATCTTCCTGATCTCATTTTGCTTTGAGGATGACTTATTTACTGCTGGTACCACCTGCTACATACATTTAACCTCTGAGATAAACAGCATTTGAGTAATAAGTTACTGTGTGTAGGAAACACCCAAGCCCTGCTTACTGCTGGTAATTAGAGTCATGTCACCGAAGGGAAGTAGTTGGTCCAAGCTCTGCAGGCAGCAAAGCCTATTGATTGCAACATCTTCATAGTTCTTATGACGTACTGTGTGGATTCACTCATGCAAAGCTCAGATGAACACAGTTTTCTGAAAGTCAATCCAACTTTAAACAGAAAACAGGAATAACCCAAGCCCAGCCTGTAATATAATATTTGTTAATTCATAATTTACCTATATGAATTTTGGCAGCTGACTAAAGCTAGAAGGTAGTTTTGATTATTACTGGCAACTTGCATGTAGTGTCATATAGAAGTTAATTCTTAATAACTTGTAATGACTGTATGTCTTTAAAAGAAACAATATGCTTCCATAGCCTTCCTTTCAAGTGCTCCTTTCAGGACTGAGGCCTAATAACAGGTTTCTGTAATAAGACAGCACGATTTCTTAGCCACCATTTTCAATAAATATGCCACCATAACTAATACTGTTCCAATGAAAATTCAACAGATGTAAAGAATCGTTATGACTGATAACAATCTCAGTGCTCATTTGAAATTAAAATGACATAATAACTATTTAAAGGATGGGAGGGCGTTGATATTTATAGTTCATATCTCATGAAATTTTACAAAACTTAAAAGGCTTCTGGCTTTCTGCTGGGAAAAAGCAGAAACACTGAGAGCGACATGCAATCTTTAAAGATAAAACATGGGGACAACAATTTAACCATGGAAGGGCACTGAGAGATTGCTTGTTATTAAATCAAGGCTGCAGCAGGTGTTCCCTGAATATTTAATACTCAGAATAAAAACAGCAGTAAGAAATCTGCATCTCGGAAAAATTTTGCTTAAGAAATAACAAAATAGGCCAAAATGTGGCCTATGCAACTCGAAGAGGAACAGAACTTAAGTTGCCAAAGAGAGGTAAAGCTAAAACAACAGGGGTATCACAGGACTGAATTGACCCCACAGTCCATGAATAGCATGGAGAGCAAAAGTCTTGCACATCCACCAACGCTTCACCAGCACATCACCAATGCAAGTAACGGTCCTGGATATAGGTCCAAAGGGCCACTGAGTCCATCCCCTGTCCCCAGGGGATTCACTTTACCTGTGTAAAGTAAGTGCAAATTGGCATGACCTGCTCCAAAAGGTGTTTGTGCTGCAGACTGCAAACCTCCCCCAGGACCCCGCTTCTTACTACTCAAGGGTCCCCTATCCCCATCCCCAAGTCTGACCTCAATCTCCATTCCCTGGTGACCTGTGCCAATAGCGGGTATGGTAGACGGGTACCCTCCCCTTCTCCACAACAGCCTTGTGCAGACACCATGCCTGACTGACCCTGTCTAACCCCTTCACTCCCTCTTAGTTACCCCAGTAGCAAGGACAGCACCAACAATGTCACTTGTACTCACTGGCACCCCTGGAAAGGAAACTCGGGGGTTTTGCCCTTTTTTTTTTATTATTATTTTTAAAAATCTACTTAATTTTCAATGTAGATTGAAAGGTATTCCCATTGAAATATCTACAGTAATACACCATCACTTGGGGTTCATTTGGATCAGCTTCCTATTACTGCATCTGCCAGACAGGGGAGGAAAGTTAAAGTTTGCCTGTTCGTTATCAGACCTGCTATTTAAAAGTTCTCAAATATGCTGTGTCAGACGCACCACATTTAAATATATGTAATGCAGACAGTGTACAAGAGGACCTGAGCCCATACAAGCCTATGGAGCAGCATACTGGGCATCAAGACATTCATGCATGTAGATATACCAAAGAATACATGTAGTCCTACCTAACCAGCCAAATATTCACCAGATGAGATGAACGTATATTTACTGTGCTGGTCACAGAACAAGATTTTCTGGCCTCAGCTATGCTGCATTCTGTGCCATTACCTCTGGAGAGAGCATTTTCAACTAAAGTAAACTCAGCCTGCGTGAAATCAAGTCACAACAAATTGCTACACCATTTTAATACAATGGCAAACTAATAAAAAGCTGTGAGTGCAATTTAAACAAAATGCAGCTGAATTAAAACATCTAAAAACGATTGCTCAGAAAACATTTTAAAATCCCAGTAAAATTAACGCTCACAGATTTTCCATATGATTAAGAGCCTAGTTCTCATATTCTAAAGGGTTGTTCACATAGTTTTTTGGGTTTGTTTTTATTCTCTTTGCAGTGTCACAATAGCTTTCCAAACGAGCAACAGGCCCTGGTATTTTGGAAACCATTACATAGCTTAAAACCCATCACATGCTGCTGTACCTCCTAAGTCATAAAAAGTAAGAGGTAAATCCAGGCAAAGGAATTATTTTGAAGCTGAAGGGAATTAGGGGATTACCGCAGTAAGGCACCTGCTGGGCTTGCAGTGTCCTTGAAGGGCTGTGTAGCCTATATTTTCCTGGGGACTGAGAGGAAGGGAGGCTTTTCAACGCAGCTCTATCTCAACCGAGGAACGTGCCTTGGTGACGGTACTCATTTTGCCAAACAGCACTTCCCTGATGTGTCAGGCAGCAGGGCCACCAGCTCCAGCAGCACCTGCATTGGGTCATAGCAATTGCCTTCAGTACTTCTAGAAACTTGATGTGTGAAGGAAAGGGAACCTTTAACCTGCCCTGAAAAGCTGAAAAATATCAAACTTTCTTCAATTAAAATCCTTCTAAAACAAGGGGAGTTAGAAGCCAATGCCATCTTAACTTCCACAGCCCATTATAACATCAGCGTAAGTAATAAGAGCTGAATCTCTCTGATTCAAGCGTTACCTAATTGCTTTCATTCAGAGTATGCACGTTTCTTCTCTGGGAAGTTTGCTGTTACAAAGAACTCTGTTCTAGCAATTAATGTGCAGAAGCAAGTTTAAGGTAGAAATAAGTAAACAAACAACAATAAAATCTGTTTGTATCACCAAGTGTTCATACAATTTTAAGACATGTCCTCTAGTTAAAAACCATTATAGTGCAGGTTCTCCCCTGCAGTCCAGACGGATATTCTTATAACAAGAAACACAAACACCACTCAAGAGCAACTAAGTGATCCCGTAACATCCAGTTGGCTGTACAATGTGAAGCTCTCTCTCTGCTAGGCACGTCTACAGTATTATTCAACAACAGAACATTTAAAATAAGCAGCAATGCAAAATTTTCAGAATGGAAGCAAAAATTTTGTTAACTATTTCCTTTGTTCTTCAGCTTTATACCTGAACTATTTTTAATGATGACTTTCCTCTTACAAGCATGCAGAATTAACAACAGCGAAAAAAGTAAAGTTTGATCCAAATGTGAAATGCAACCTATACAACAGATCGGCCAGCAGCGCCTTCCATCCAAGCCATTTCTCAAGCAGCTTTAGTGCAAGTTTGGATTTTACAGGAAAAATCTGTTAATAGAGTACCTGTCTAGAAGGAACAGCAGGGGAAGCTGAACTGACAGATGATGGAGAAGAGGCAGCAGCTGAATCATGAGGTGGAGGGCAAGAGGGAGTTGGGGGCTGAGAATGGGAAAAGCCTTTAGTAGGTAGCTTATTCTGTGTAGAGCAGAAACAGGAGAGTTATCCAAGAGACAGTGACATTAGCACAGGTTAAGAGAAAAATTTCAGTCATGCACCAAAAAATACAGAAAGATAATAACTCCAGTTCTGCTCTTTTCTCTATTTCTGCACAGTGAGGAGCCGTGGAAATCACCATGGTAAAAACCTCCACAGCAAATGATATTATTTTACTCATTTTTCTTATTAAAAAATATTTACAGCAGACAGTAAGGTAAGAGAGTGTTGGGAGAAAGCATAACAAAACATAAGAAATTCCATATCGCACTAAGAGCTACTGCTTGCCAATTCATTAGAAGTGTATACTTAAGCACAAGACGTGGTTTATTCTAACATGTTTGTCTTGTGCTAAAGTACTCCAACTAGCTTTATGATTTAGATTGTGTTTTACCTCAATTAAATTATGCAATAACATTTAAACAAAACTTTTCAAGAGTTTCAGTGGAACCCACGTTACTGTTTAGATCCACCCAGGATGAAAGGAAAGTTAAAGACAAAACCACTGCAATTCTTTCCCCGCCCATGAATTCTGATACGTCTTCTAACTCAGCACTTCTTCAGATGCAAAACCTAATATTCACCTTTGGAAACTCCATGTATCCAAACATTGAGGCAAGATGTGCTGCTTTCTCTTTAATGTTCTTTTTATGGAATTCCCTATTCGCTATGGTCTGAGCTCTTTTCTGCAATAAGAGCCAGGGAAAGAAAGCCAAGAAAAGAAAGAAAGAGATTTCAGTTAATGTCACATACATCATCAGAATACAGCAAGTTTGTAGAAAGACTTTTTCTTGTCTTAATATAACCTAAAGTTAACAGAGAAAAAGCCAGCATATCCAGGGAAAATACAGTATACAGATTAGCATAGGCAGTTAAGAGACAGAAAGGAAAAGAAATTGCTTGTCACCTGTTTCATTTTTTCCTCCAGATGCTGAAGACGCTCAAGCACTCCAGAAAGTACAAATGCAGCAGAACAGGCAGATGCGAGATTTTCAGAGGTTTCTGACAGACTGGGCTGGTTATCTGGTTTTTGTATAGTCTTTGCTCTCCTGGCCATATGATCAGAACCATTTAAAGACTGTTTGAGTTCCCTGACCTCGTGTTCACTCCTAGCTACCACCTGAAACTGGGAAACACTTGAAGTGAAAAAAAATCTGCTTTCTGCATTACCATGCAGTATATGCAGCTTTTAAGGATGCTTCCGAAAGCGCAGCACAGTCATGCACGTAACTAGAAATAAAGTGTTCTCACATCATTCTTTGCACACTATCTACCGCATCTCTGATGCCCGTGTCCATGCACTGAAATAACTCAGTCCTATGTAACTTATGCAGGTCTTGACATCCTTCTGTAGGTTTGTGTCAGTTTTTATGAATAACCCCAGACAGCATCAGTGCAGAAGAACACAACACGACATCTCCTTCTAAGGTTTTTAGCAAAGGTTTTGGTTTGGGGTTTTTTTTAGCAACACATCTGCCTGAAACTAGACTTACAATCAAATTGTAAGAATATCAACAGTAGTTCTTGGGATAACTCTAGACCTAGTCTGACCCACGTCAAGCTATAATATATTTCAGATTCAAGGCGTTTTCTGAGGAGTTCAGAATAGGCCCCTGAATTTGAATCTTCATATAAAATAGGTTTTGTAAATGAAACATTTGAACCAGTCCAGCTTTATCAAATTCAGTCTCGAAAATGACCTTCCAAGCTGGTCTTTTCATGACAGCTTTCTACTTCAACCTATCTGTCCAATTCAAATAAATACACAAGCCTTCCAAATTTCTCAGAATTCAAATCAAAAACCCTAATGCCAATCAACTTCATTATGCTCCTGATGTTTCAGGATAGCACACCTGCCTTTAAAACAACTATTCTCAACCGGTTTATGAATCTGCATTTTTCATCAAGCTGATCTGCAGATTTCCACATGCAATGCAGATCTCATTTCATTGCAGACTACTCTTGAAATGCCACAACAGGATATTTACTTCCATTTAAAACTCTAATGTAAAGTGAATGTCAGTATTATTTGATATGAGATTGCTTTCATTGGAAGTACTACGAGAAAAATTTAGACAATGTATTCAAAAATTTTGCCCCATGTATATGATGCTGCAAAACAGTTTTCAGCAGAAATTCTTACCAAAAGTTCTGCTTAATGAAATAAAAAACCCTGGGCATTGATATCAGGTTTTCAATGCTCAAGCTTTTGTCTTGCACATTTTTGCCAGGTTTCTCGCGGTGGAAAACTCTCTTTGCCTTATCATTACAACAGCCCAAAGCATCGAGTACACGCACAGACAAATTTTAAGGTACTGCTGTAGTTTTCATGCATGTTAAATGTAGCTATATAATTATATTTATACAATTTGGAGTCAAGATGTGATAATAAATACAGAAATCAACACCTATGCTTTTAGGGTTTTTTCCACACAGTTACTGATTCTTTCAAATAGTTTTTTCATCTGGTCAAGCAGGTGTAAAACAGCCTTAAGCTTTAATATGTTTTTCACAATTCCCAGCTAAATATACCTAGTAACTGTGCAGATTACACCCAAATATTGTTTTATATATTCTGTAGTTACACAATAACATTGAGTGCCCAGAAGTACAAGAAACGGTGTGTTTGTCAGGTGTTACCCATATGAGTTCCTACCTGCCTTTTTGGTTGAGGTGGAAGAAGACTTGGATCCTTAGGTTTAGCAAAGCGAGGATTAACAGGAGGGTCAGAAGAGAGCAGGGCTGGTCTATCTATTATCTCCTTGTAAAGCATTTTTAAAATTATAAAGGTAAAGTGGAAAAGAAAAGGAAGACAGTAAATAGGATTCAAAGATCTTTTAAGGCAGAAAGAAATAAAAGCCGCTTTTAAAGACATTTTACTGTGGAGCTTAACATGTTTCGCAGATTTTTGTCACCTACCCATTTTATAAACCCCTGCTACCATCAAAGATACACTTAAAATTCAGCACATTCAGTATTCTTTAAAAGAGGTTACGATCAAAAGGTAATGTGTTGAGGCTTCCTTCAACGTGGACAAGCAAACCTCTGCACACATACCACACGCAGAAAGCTCAGGGCACTGACAAGCAGCCAGGCAGAGTGCAAACAGCAGTGGTTCACAGACTGAGAAAGTCACTTGACATCTGTAAGGCCTACACTTCTGGAGGATTAAATATGTAAATAAACAAATGGATAAAAGCATAAAGAATTAAGCAAGCCACCACCCTTGACAAAACCTCGACACCTTGCTCATCCTTCCTTCTAGATCTTTTAAGGGGCAGATCCAAACTTAGCTGACTCAAATCATCTCACTGGCTGAAGCGTGATTTTGAGCTCATCATCCCTATCTTGACAGCATGGGATTATTTTAAAACACCACTAGTCACACTAACAACTAACGATGAAAAAGCTGTGGAACGTACAAGTATATTCCATCATGCCTACTTTATGAACAGAAATGGCAGCCGGACACATCTTGCAAAAGATTAGGTTCCCTTCTTCTGCTTTCTGAATTTTCCATAAAGGAACAGTCCACTGGTTATACAGTACCCTTTATCCATAGAATATCGGGGCGAAAAGAAAGTCCTTCTGCAATACCATATGCAGCCAGTTTAGACTTCCACACAAAGCAAAAATTCTACAGACTGGCTTACAAGAGATTTCTAGACATTGCAATTCCACTACACTTTATTAATATAATAAATTTAATTTGTATAAAGTATAGAAAAAAGACAACCCACTTCAAACACGTAACAGATCCCTTTTTTCCCCTTGAAATCTGCATCAAGTTCACAATGAGGGACTACAGTTTAATTTCAGAGATTATGTTCATCTATAACCTACCTGCCTCCGAAAAACTGTATTTGGAGCATTCTCTTCAAACTTTGCCAACAGTTGAGTTGCCATTGATTTAACTTTGTTCTGGTTCATTCCTTCTCTGCCATCACTCTGTTCTTTCCCAGCATTTGTCCCTTGGCTTGAAAAGCCTGAAGCCTGCAAGGAAACAACAAACTACGTTTTTCTCATGTTTACCTACGACACTCATGAAGAGAGAGAAAGAGGTAAAATCCTTATCAGCAAAGGGTGAAAGGAAATACAGTCTACAATATATTAAAAATTACACTGTTCTGCATGCAAAAGTCACCAAAAAAGTATTTTCTTTGTTCCCAGAGTACAGTAAAAAGTGAACATTAATTGGTACTGGTGATGATAAAGCAGAGTCACAAAGGTGACATCAGAGAGGGGCTAGGAAACAAGCTGCAATGCAAACTCTTCAAACAAAAATGTGTTTAAATAATTGAGTTGGGAAAAGGGAAAGAAAACCCCAAACAATATCTTAAGTGTTCTTGGGTCAGAAAGAACACTGTGCAGTGTTAGGTAGTAGTTAGTACTTTAGTTAGGTAATGCTGTCCTCCCTACCAAATTATTTAAATAAATTTATCTCTTCTTCAGTGCACACCACAGTAAATTCAAGGTTTTAAGGGGAGAGGCTTTTTGTTCCCACCAAGCACAAGAGGCCAAGCCCTGGCCCCCCAACTCCCAGTGCTCCTTCAGCTCTGGTGCTCATCAAGGAGCTGGATATGCATGGACACCACTGAACACCAACCTCTTCAAAGACACCAAAAAGACCTTTTCGACGTCTTTTGTTAGTCTCATTTTCTTCTGTTTTCCCTTCAACCTGAAATGGTAAAGCCAAAACAAGTTCTGTGGATTACTGCAGCAGTTACTAGATTTACCCAAGCAGTTCCTCCCAGGATATTAACTTTCACAACCAGGCAAGCATGGTCTGCCCTGTGTTAAGGCAAACACAAGTGAGCAGTGCCAGTGTGCGGTGGTCCTCATGGCACTGGCATGCCTTGTTAGGCCCCCCCAGCTCAGCAGGACCGTTTCTCACGTGAGGAGCTTGGTGGCCCTCGTGGCAGTTATCATGTACGTAAAAGCTGTCCTGTAGCCCCCGACTGGGAGCTGTCGCTGGACTCTGATGGGTGAAAAATACATGCTTGTACACTTTGTTGAACATAGGCCCTACAACGTTGGTGTTCACCTTTTCCTCTTTCAGTACTGAATAGTTTATAGCTCATAAAGCACCAGCACATCCCTGAAGAAAAAGCCATTACAGCATCAACTAGTCTGTGAATTTTAACCTAGACTACACTGGTTTTGAGATAAGTAACCCCTCACTCTTTCACTACAGCCTCCGCATCTCTTTTAACCTAGATATCTGCACGCAGATCACGTGTTCCCAGTGCAGACTTATCTCATTTTTTGGAGCAATTATTGTCTACCTTAAAGGTCTGTCTCCCTTGTAGGGTTCCCTTCCCTGACTATGTCTTTACATAACAGTACTTAGGCAACCACATTGCCTATTTTGTGCTCAAGCTATGCACATATTTCATTATTTTACTGAACTAGAGATTACACAAATAAATAATACTCCACATCCAGCCCGCACGAATTTGCAAAATAGTCAATGCTTAAAAAATTGTGTCAGTTATTAAATTCAGTCTTGAAGATTTGGTACAATGGATATTTTTTTTTTTGTCTGATAAATGTCATGCTAGGTTATATTTTATGAACAATAAACTACATTCCACTTATTTGCATTTGCCAATGCTGTAACTTAGTGATTGCTCAGCCAACTTTAAAAAAAAGAAACAAGAATAAAGAGAGAAAGATCAAAGAATACAGGCTTCCTTTTTACATATACACTGTTTGTAATAAATCATTATGCAGTGAATAGAAGTAATCCCAAACAACTTCTGGGCAAACACAAAAAGAATCAGATGACAATATTTTGATTACTTTGTATGCTTTGGTACATTGTCCTTCATGCAGCAGCTCTCAGTAACCTAGCTTTACTCTACCTATAGTCATGAGTCTACCAAGGAGGAGTAAACAACACTACAGCACAATGTATTCTGCATAATAATCTGTACCACATAAAAGCAGAATTTGCCTAAGTGAATGGAACAAACAAGACGTTGCCTTTCAAAAATCGTACATAAAGGACTTTCATTAACATATTTACAAAGAAGTGAAAGACAAAGCAATTTAATTGCCTAGCAAAACTCCAAAAAAGAGGACTGTGCCCTTTATTGTGTAAACACCTCCATTCATTTATTAGTCTGGAGCACAGGAAATCTCAGTTCCTCTCCAGCCTGGCTGACACTCGTAGGAGAATGGAAAACATTATCCAGCCCAGCACATGCTGCCAGGACGGCTACTGCCACACCAGCTCCAGGCCCCCGCTTCCTGGGCTCTCACAACCTGTGCCCAGATAAGGGTCCCTCTTCCAGTCAAACAAAAGGGCAAACTAGATGGTACGGAAAGTTTAGCAAGCAACACTGTAACCCGGCTGTTTTTTGACTCTGTGATACATGAGTGCTCTCCTACAGTCATACCCAGATAATGCTCAGCACCACTTTTGCAGGGGAAAGAACCATAAAACTGAAGCCGCAGCCAAACTCGTAACTCAAGCAGTTGCTTTCCAAGGAGCTTCATTTCCTAGCTAGTTTCAGGCGGTTATGGCACTCGCAAGTCTCTGTCCTAACCCGAGTACTGTGTTTCTTGCTTAGTTTCACGCCCCATCCATGACAGGGCTGCAAAGCCTCAACAAAACAAGGTCTTGACAGTCCCGCTCCTCAAGCTGATTTGGAAAATATCACTTCCACTTCTTATTTCAAATGAGCCCCTGTGGTGTGAAACCAAAGGGGCCCGTCAAGCAAATCACCTCATGCTTTCATGTAGTGCCAAGAACTATACCTCCTGTTATGACAGAAGGCTTATTTCATGATGAGAGGTTAGTCAGAGGGCTGTCCAGCTTAGTAATGGAAAGCTCTCCCCACTACTAAAAGTCTATTTACCTCTGCAAATAACTCATGGAAAAACAACAACATTGTGGTCATGAAAAAGGTTTTTCTTTTAAAGAAGTCACCCACAAGAAAAAGCAATGTTTGCTTTGCCTACTTGGTTTCTTGCTGCTCAGTTAGCCGGGAAACATGTCACTTGGTTTTGTGTATATGTGGGTGGCAGGGAAAAGTTATTTCCTAACAAGGATATATGAGGTTACTGGGCAATGGACTGTCCACAGTTTCTGAAAATGTGTTTGTGGATGGAAAACATTCAAGACGTAAGCCAGTGTAGGAAACGTGGAAATTCTGAAGTAATTCTTCAGGTAAAAAAAAGAAAATATAAAAAAAACCCCAACCACATTTCTATCAAAACTGAGAAGATAAGATAGCAAAAAATTTAAAAAACAGTATGTTAAAATACTGAGAAATGCAGTACGTACATGTACACCTGAACTTTTATTAAGGACATTGAATTCCAAAAGCAGTAGGAAACCTGTACTTTTCCAGGCAAAAATTTAGAGTCTCTGCATAGGTATAAATGAAGCAATACAGTTAAGCATTAAGGAGGTCTGTTTCAAACAGAAAGGAAAAAAAAAAAAAAAAAGAAAAAACCATCAAAAACAGAGACAGAGCTTGAGATTCATGATAGTAGATACAGAGATTCTGGCTGGCCCAGGAAACTCGAAACCTGGAACAGTTTTGCAGTAAGCTGTGTTTCAGAAAATGCAGAAGTTACATTCATTTTGGTGGGGAGTACATGCTGCCGTCTACCTTGCACTGGTTAACCTGGACTCAAGACACTGGTGCCTCTGAGCCAGGTTGTGCAGACACTCCTCATTTAAATTGAAGTTAAAATGAAGGTAGGCTTGGCTGTGAAAGCAAAGCCCCTCCTCAAGGTCTCCTTTCAGAAGGGGAACAAGTTAATGAATAGGCAGAAGGTGAAACAGTTTATTACTGAATAATTTCAGTAGAGAAACTTTTAAATTAAATCACATAAAACTTTTGAAGTTATAATCCATTCAGAAACACACAGACAATACTCTCACTGCCCACAGTCCTATGCCAGACAGCATTAACTCAGGTCTCCATAACCCTTCAAGGCCCTGGAGTCTTTAATGGCAACATGTATGGGCATGGATGTGTTTCATACAGGAACATAAAGAGAGTGTGTCAATAAGTTTTCATTAATAAGTGACTGAGAGACAAAAGTACATCTGTATGACTAAGACACCATTACCTCAGAGTCTTGCTAGTCAACCTGCCCACCGCTTGTCATCGTTGCAGGCTTTATGCACCTACAAGGGTTTGAAAGCTTCCCTCCAGAACCTTGGCAGCATCCAGAAACTGTTCAAATCACTGCTTTCATTAAAAAACAGCACTCCGTCTCAATCAATAACTAATCTAGCATACCAGCCATAATTTGAACTGCTATATAATATTATGGCTGTATATTTAATTCCAGAAATATAGGTCTATTTTTCTTAAAGGTAAAAATAGCCCAGAAAAATTCTGAGTTCCACATCTCAAAAAAAACCCAAAAAAACCCAAAAAACCACACACCACAAAACCAAAGCCCCCAAAATAAAAAGCTTAGCATCTAGCATTGCACAAAACCTCCTGAAAAAACTTTTTGAAAAAATTTCCAAAAATAAAACATAAAATACAATACACATAATGGAGCCAAGATCTCAAATATTTCAAGTTGAAAGCTTATAAACACACCAGATAAAACATCCTCCTCCTCTCCCTTTTACCTACACTGAAGAAGATTGACAAGGACAATGGATACGAATTCTCCCCAAGTACACCCAAATTCTCACTATGATTTGAAATTTTGCATTTAGGGAGAATGTTTAACTGGGACTATTATTAATGCTTTGGGAATTTGACACTGACACTGCTTCAGTTATCCTTAAAAACATCATGATTGAGTGTGCATGTGTGTATTAGCTTTATTTACTGTGAAATGCTTTACTTTCTTAATATGCTCAAAAATCTCCTTCTACAGGTCTTTTAATAGTAGGGTATATACAGACCCCTTATTTCTGAGCCTGACAGTTTATTTTCATCTTTTTAGAGGAGAAAGATTTATAGGGCAAGTCTTCCTTCACAACTTACCTTTGGTACTCGCTTTCTTGGTAAAGTTAAATTGATATAATTATTGAAGATGAAGTTCGATGATTTTGCTGAACAAAGATCATTATTTTCTCCATTTTGCTTGTCACCAGCATCTGTTCAAAAAACAACTGCTTAGGATACTTATTCAGATTTTTTTTTTTTTTTTTTTTTTTTTTTTTTTTAAGTACTAACTAAGCCAGAACTTTCTAGTTGAATGTTGGTAGCAATTATATATAAGAAACCCAGGCAAATAAAAGTATATACATACAATGTAGGGTGAGTTTAAAAAAGGAAGAGAAACACCCAGGAATGGACATGCCGTATGCAGTCATCCTTACCAGAGAATCACTCTAATGACCTGATACATGAACTTCATGATGTCAAGCAGCAGTTATCCAGCTGCTCCTGTTCTCTGAAACCACCAAGGACCCACAAAACCTTGGTCTTCAACCAAGTTTTTCCCCCTTTCCTTTTTTAAGCACAAGGTAACTATTGCAGACAGAAGCAGGCATGCTCGCATGCCAGAACAGCTCAGCCGGGAAAGAACTCGGCTCAAGAGCAGTGCTTGTAAGCAGCCCGGATGAAGTGCTCCTGCTCCCCAAACTCGCAAGAATTAGGAGGAGACTGGGTTTGGCTTACCTACTGCCCGCAGAGGTGTGCCTCTGAACAGTTCATAAAACTTCGAGAGGTACATGACCATGCTGAGCTTGTCAGGCTCCCCGGCCGACCCCACCTCCTTCCCCGTGGTCACAGGGGGGATCCCAAACTCCTGCTCAGCAACATCAAACGCCAGCTGGTTGTTTTTGACAACGTCCTCTTCATTCAGAGCATCAAAGTCACTGCAGGGACAACAGACTGGCGTCAACAGTGGTTGCTTTCTGCTCCCCTCGGAAGCACACAGTGCTCCCTTGCCCGCTGGAGAGGTGCAGAACAGCATGAATGAGGGCACAGGCATTTCACTGGGTCAAAGCTACGGAGTCTACACAATGCCAAAAGGTAAGAGTCTCATAGAAATCCCATTATTACAAATCCTGGCTTTGCCAGAAATGTAATTTAAAAGCAATTGCACTGAACTGGATTTTGATGTAGTCCCATGAAAAAGGATTCCCTTATTTATGAAGAAATGCAATTCATCCTCAGAAGTTCCAAGAAACCTTTTTTTGTCTCCAAATACAGCTGTAGTACTACAGATTTCACCTGTTAGCAATTGACTTTTTAGTTTCAATTAGTTCTATAAATCATCAGAGCCAGGAGGAGTAAATTTAGGCTAGCATTTTATGAAACAAACATGTTATATGTGTGCACGTACATGTGCACAGGCATAACCTTTCTTTTTAAGGTGTTACACACAGTTTGAATGATGACCTATGTGTCTATGTCATAACTGGATTTAGCAGTGCACTAAATAAGTACATCACACATCTGGAACTGTGTTATCCATTCTCTAATCCATTTTCTATGGGACTTATTCTAGGACTCTGATCCCTTGAACGGCTTCCAAAATTCATGATTAAAATAAACATGTGAATAAATTACAAAGCTCCAGGCAGGGTAGTTTCTTTCTCCTCATAAGGGATGTGAGGTTTGGAACCCCGAAGAATTCCTCTTTCTCTCCCTCCCACCCACACGCTCTGCCTATTTTTTCTGGTGCCAGGGGGCTTGCCGGCAGCCCTCCACCCCAGCCCTGCCCATAGGCAGCTGCCTCTCTTGCCTGCCCGGCTTTCATCTGTCCAAGTCCTTCAGCACTCCCATTTAACACAAAAAAGCCAACAAGATCCGAACACAACGTTAATTAAACAGCAGGAGGTCTGTTAGCTCAGGAAGATAAATCTATCAGCTTTCTAGAGAGAGCAGTGCTTAAAAGATGCTTTCCACAGACAGCAAAAATGACTTTGCTTTCTGTACTCTCTCTCCCCCACTCATATCCACAAAACCATCCATAATTCCCTTTTTTTTTTTTTTTTTAAACTAACCCAAGGCAAAAAAATATCTTACTCTTACAATCTTAGCTCTTCCTCTGGCAAAGCCGTACAAACAAGCACCCTGGGTATCGCTCCTATTTTTTACAACTTATCACACCTCATAAAAGAGCTCAATCATTTCTTTCATTTATCCATGATAAAGGGAGGCTGACAATAATTCATTCGTGACTCCTAAGTCTGTGTAGGAAGGCAAGAGAATGCATCCACTGAATGCATCTAAGAGAATGCATTTTGGGGACTGGTGAGAAGACAGAAGAGTGAACCCACCACAGACTGCATCAAGCCAATTCCTGACACCTGTTACGTATCCACCCTCCTGCATCCAACTGAGGAACCCTACAAAATGTTCATACATAAGAAGTCAGGTCTTGTAGGGTTGGACCCCAGAAACACTGTCAAAAGAAGAATGCTGGCTTATATTCAATCCCTAAAGCAGTAAATTTTCAAGGGCCAGCCCTTGCTGCATAGCCCACATGCAAGGGCATTGCGCTCCTCTGGACAAAGAGCTGTGCAAAACCATCACCTCCTGTGCACCTCCATGGCCCAACGTTTCCCTACGTGACTGTCACAGCAACCACTACAACACACTGAGAATGGTTCATTTAAGGCTTATCCAGGTATTTCTGTAACTCATGACAATGCCGTTATGGCTGTGGTTTTAAACGTGCACTAAAAACCTGTCTCCAGAGACCTGGGAATGCAACCCTCACATTCTCCAAGCATTGCAATTTTTGTTTTAAATAGCCATGTGACTCCCACAAACATGATCATAAGTCATAAGGTTTAAAACCTTCCCAGCTCTTTGAAAGCATATATATTTCATTTTAAATGGCATGCAAGGACATAAAGAAAAAACAAAGCAAAAACAACTCCACCCTCTTCATACCCTAAATCTGGCAATGGTGTGCAACTCTTTGCAAAAACCATCAACAGAAGGGGACTCTGAGTACTACTGTTGTTCTGGTTGGTCTTACACTATACTTTGGTAAATGCTTAATATTATCCTACACTCAACAAGATCTACAGATGTCACTTACATGAGGTCTGGTCTGAAGCGATGGATAATTGCACACAACGCAAGGCCGCTTTTCCAGGAGGTAGTCAGGTCTGTGACATTAACGTTACGGTACCCTTCTGTCTGTTTCTGGCACCAGGTCAAAAGCTTGTTAGGTCGAATATCTGACTCTGCGGTTACAGTGGACAGCAAACATTTTGATCAGTTTTTGTATGTTCAGAAGGCTACAAATAGTAAGCCACAGCAAACATGAGATGTCACATACCATGTCTTGAGAGATTCACTGATCTTCTAATGGAGCTCACTCTTTCAAGAGGACATTGTTGTAACTCATTGGTAACATATAATTGTCTCACCTACAAGTAAAAGTGATTAGCAGCATAATGTTAGGAATGCTTGGAGAGAAAAAATGAGTTTTCTTTCTAGGTTAACTATATCAACAGCTGATTGTAAATTAAGGAGTCTCCTGAAGATTTTGTTTACGCATTACTTGCGGCCCTATTTCTTCTAGACAAAAAGTGAACCATGATTTCACAAGCAAACCTTTTAAGTACTGACCTGGTGAGGTCGAACACAGCTTGAGTTCAAGTTCGGGTATCTTGTTCCTGGGTCAATGGTATACTGGTCGAAGTTCTTGTTAATATTTTCAGGGGTAGTCTGAGGCAAGAGTCGATAAATGCTCTCTCTTATAGAGAAAAAAGATGCAAGAGATATTGATTAAAATAAATATTTCTTATATAGAGAGTATTTTATTTTTTGCAGCTACCTGCACCTTGTTTTCATTCTGCTAGGACAAGCGTTATGCACTAAGTGCAGAATGCATCCATCCCATTTCTCATCCCTGCTTAGCAGGAGAAGGATGCCAGACAGAAAAAGCACAAGAAAAAGACAGACTCTTAGAACTTATGCCCGTATTTTCCTGAGGCAGGAAGCAAGCAAGAAAAAAAAAAGAAGGAAAAAAAAAAAAAGGAGGTTACATCATTCAGTCATCTGGTTTTGCTTTAACCTCCACCCAAGGAGTAACTTCTTTGCCACATAACAGCATTAAATCCCGTCATTCTGCAATTCCTATAACCACCACAGCCTTTTTTATTATGCTGTTCAATTTTCCATGCGAGACTATGCTGTGTTTGAGTCATCCCACAGGCTTCTATCTTAAAACTCAAAGCACTGTACGTTGTAATACTTCTACTTGCATTACCACAACGATGACTATTTCTGTTATGTATCTGCCCCGAAACAGCCTGGGCAGCTGTAGCGGAGCAGGGCAGTTGCCATCAGGACCCAAGCCTGCAACTTCAACCATCAGACCATGGCAACACCAGGATCGCTGATGCACTTAACAGCAGATTTTTTGCTCTGGTCAAAAAGACATCACATAGAGAAGCTTATGATGCAGCATGATAGCAATTCCCTTTTGGCATACATTTATCAGCCTAAATAAAAAGGGCATCAGGGCTACTAAGCTAAAATGCAGAGTTGAAAATCACAGGTACCAATTATGAAAGCTGTTCAAGTATTTATTTAGACTTGTTTCAGGATTATTTTTTTTCATTAAAAAAAACAAGGTGCTGAAATGGTTGGAGGGTTAGTCTTCTGACACAAGACACCTTTGGTTTGTTGCCTTAAGGATCACACTTAATTCTAGTCCTTGGTGATTAGTAAATTTGTGATTTAAACCCATGTCATGCACATTGCTGGATCTCTGCATCAGTGTGCAGGAACTTACAGAGCAATGTCCTGCTACTACTGTAAATTGTTCAGTAACCTAAAAGAATGGATAATTTCAACCCAATGCCACTGCAGTGAAGCAGAATATTCCTCCTGTTGGCTTTCTGAATTGCACTGCCTTCTACCAATACTGCAACTCTTTAAAACACTAGAAATGACGGAGAAGATAAAAGCAGCACTCACCGCTCAGCAAGGATTTCTAATGGGGGTTTTCCTTGAGCCCAGCTCCGCACCATCCATGCTGTATCAAAAGCAGCTAAGAAACCTCTTGCACATCCAGTACCCATTGGCCAGAAGGGCTGTAAGAAGCATTTACATTTTACTTCCTTGTATTTATTAAGCTCTTATTACACAAGTAACCTGCAATGTGAATTTGGAGTCTAGGGTTTCACCCTGCCTTAGAAACATAGCCCAGAAAGAGTTAAAATACAACATAGCCAACTCTTGAAGTTTTTAGACATTTCTCTCCTCCAAGTCTTAGGTAATGAAAAAGACTGCTTTCACTTTTTCTTTTTTTAACTTCTATATTTAAAAATAAATTTCTTAACATCAAAAGGTAAAGGCTGAGAAAAAAAAAAAAGACTCAATACTCAATAATTAGTCAAGGAAAAAAACGGAAAAAAGATGCCTTCTCATCTCCCAATTTTGCTTTGGACTGATCTTTTCAAACACTTCAGACTGTCAGCATGAGTTGACATAAATAATATTAGTTGCAACATACACTCTTCACTTCAGAAAGAGAACATATTAAGGCAAAGAAGCTGCAATAAAAATCAGGACCAAGTTTTTCTCCGTGATGGAAGTCAGGAAAATTATGCCATGCACCCAAGCTGAGGACACAAAGCTCTCAGTTTTCAGACAGAAATACAACTTGCATGAAGCAAAACAGGATCTCAGCCAGAGACTGCCAGCCAAGCATTAGTTATGACATTGACTATGGCATAAAAAAAGAGAACAGAAAAAAAAAGTCTATTCCAAAGAAGGTACCATTCTTTCAGGACACGTAAGAGAAGGCAGTTTGTTTTGGAGGGTAGACTGAATGGCTGGATTAAGGGTGAGGTGGGGGGCGGGGGGGGAGAGAGGGAAGCACAAATGACTACTTGGAAGACATTCCAAGATATACCTCAAGCAAACTGTCCCCAACAAGTGCCACCAGGAGCTGATGTCTGTGCCTCTCTCTCACTAGTGCAGCATTTTCTGATGCATACATGGAAGTAAAATCAAACATTGCTACATCTGGTTGCCCATAGTGATTAATTGCGAAATCCAAGGAAGGCAGTTGGTAATTGGTTGCAAAGTCAGCAGCTTCTCTGGCGTAGGACAGCAAATTGCTCTGGTTCACATTTTCCCCACAGAGGAGCAACTCAGTGTCAATATAGTCCTGCAAGGAGAGAAGCACATAGGATTAGATACTCCAGCCATCCTCTCTGGGTTGGAGCATTGCAGTCTCAGAACATCAGAGTGGCAACCATGCATCTCTCAGCATAAAAAACCAAATGAGATTTGTCATCTCCTCCAAAAAGTTACACATAAACATAGGTTACTGGACTGCCCCAAACAGGAACTCTCTATGCCAACACTGAATAAGCAGCTTTATTTGCAATAGAAGATTATTGTGCCTCCCATGTCCTCGGTTATGTGTCAATTCTTTCATAACATTACTTCCCTCCCATCAAAAGATGTTATCATCATTGCTGCAATGCTTTTTTGCATGTGTGTGCACCCCACATCTGAAACCACACGAGAGCAGAAATACCAATGACATAACATGCAGGTCTCAGCCTGAAGGTTTGATATAGCATCTCAGTAACAACACATTCAAGCTTGGGCTGCAGAACCTTTTCTGTTGTTCTGGTTTGGGCTGGTATGGGGGGTTTTTTTGGCCAGTGCGGTGAAGGACCCTGCCTTTACAGGTCATCCTACTTAAAGCCAGCGACTATTAATAAGGCAGTTTCTATTTACAGGTTAATCGTGGATGAGACCCCTAATCGCAGGGATGATACCACAGAACCGCTATTAGCCCAGTTGTTTTAGACAGACTGTTCCCCCCGCCCCAGACCTGAGCAGTTCAGGAAAACAGCTCTGACGGGCAACAGCTGCTGCTCCTCTTCTCCACACTCCCCACATATCCCCTGGGACTGCCCGCACCTACAAACACCAGCCCCTCAACCCCAGGGCCCACCTCCCACTCCACCCCACTACTGCTGGGGGCTGCCACCCTTCCCCTCTCCTCCCCTCCAGTTAGGCACAGCCAGCACCCCCATCCTCCAAAAGAGCAGGAAACCGTGGCACAGAGCTACATGATCCAAGCAGTCCCATCAGAATAGCTTCTTATAGCTCCCCACAAGTACTTCCTTCGGGGAAATTATACTCAACTGTTTTGGCACTGTCTTACTTTGCAAGAAAAATTGACCTCTCCTGGGTTTCCAGGAAGAGAAATTTAAATGGTGCCAAAACACTTTCTAGTAACAAAAGAAAATAAACCCCTACATCTTACAGGAGGAAAAAGAAGAAGAAAATATTAAAAAAAAAAAAAAACAAGAACAAAAACAAAAAAAAAAACACGAAAAAGGCCTCAAAGTCCCAAATACCTTTGAAAGTTCAGGCCATCATGTTTATAGCCTCCTTCTGTCATGTTTCACCCACTTTGGAGAATTTGCAATTTAGCCTGCGATAGGTTTTAATGCTTCCTTATTTGCCTGATAAAATTGGGCATAGCTGTGCTAAGTTCACCTTTAAATAAATGAGGTTTTAATTTTGTGGCGTGAAGACCACATCATGTATTTCCAAGATGAGTCAATCAATGTATTTCCCATTTCAGCCCATTTCAGACATGGCAAATTTAGGAAGTATTGTTTTCAGTTCTCTACTGAAACTTTGTGCTGACTGGAGGGAAGAACAAACAAACAATAAAGGCAGAGTAAGATCTAAGTGATCTGAGCTTTAATTGAGTGATCTCGTAAGTCTATAAACACCCTCTGTAACATGTAAAAATATTTATGCAGACGTTCACACTTATTCTGTGCCAAGTAAGTAAACAGGGTTTTAGCCAGCATTTTTACATACATTAATAATCACTCCTTTGTCCAGAAGACTCTGCTTTTTTGCTGTCATCACAAAATAATGAGTGCTATCTTTATAGTAAACAATATTCTCCAAGTCAATTCCTGAAAAGAGATAATACATTTGTTATCAAGTACAGTGCACTGTGTCATTTACAACAACACGTCATCGATCCCCACAGGTGCGTTTCCTTTTTGGGATACGTTCACTTTGCCAGCTGGGATGAAGCATTAGTGGACAAGATGCCAAAAAACAAAACAAGGGAGGAGATTGGCCTTATCCCACAGAGTTTGTCTCGCATTATTTGAAGTTATCTAGCAACCTTTTATGGAACAGCCAGTTATCTACAGCCTTAACAATTGGGTCTAATCAGGAGGTTCGTTTTCAATAATAATAATATCATCAGCTGTAAATCAAGAATGGAATTGTTTGTACTGACAGTGGATACAAATATTCTGAAACCCCTTTCCATAAAGATGTATTTCACAGTTTATATTTCAAGTATTTATGGCAGATTCCTGTCTAGTTCTTTTCAGTTTATCAGATCTACACATCAAAAAGCAAGAATAAACTCCTCCCAGAAGGGCAGAGCCTTTTTCACAGGATTTAAGCTGTTCAGTATGTGAACAGATACAAACAAAACAAACCATGTCTTAAGGGAAAACTCTGGGCACTGAAAGTGCTCTTCTAAATTTGTTCAACATAGCAGACATTTTTACAGTTGACAAAAATTTAAACATTAAAACAAGCTATGATGTGGCAACGCCCAAGCTAAAAAAAATAAATCTCACTGCACCATAAAAGGACACCTCCATCTGCAAGATTCTGACATCAACAGCATTTTATCACTTGGTTTTTTTGTACAATATATTTAAATTGATGTTAATAGGAACAGGAAGGTGGCCTGGCACATAAAGAGTTGCTCTACTGCCTCTTGTATTTGGTTGTGGAAAAAATGAGGATGCACTCACCCGTTTCCTCTTTAAGGTCCTGGAAGAACTTTTGATTGAAGATGAATGCAACACCACTGATTTCTTCTACCTTGGCTTCTGCAGTTGTATTTCTGTTTATAAAATTGGCAGTGATAGCTATAGCCAGCTTTCCACGAAACTCCTTCCTCCTGAAACCTGGTAAGCAAAGAAAAGAATTAAAAACACTGGAAACTTCACATTGGACTTTCAGGGAGGGTCAGCTCAAGGCAGCCTGGTCTCTTTCCTACGTTTAGTCCCACACTTCAAACAACACACCACCAGCAGATTCCATCATTCCTCCAAAATTCCCTTGAATGCAAACAGTATTTTCTCCCCACTTCCAGCTGTAAAACTGGAGCCGTACTGCATTCAAGATAAAGTCTCATAAAAAAAAATATAGGTCTGGAGTGGAACTATGGGAAGAAGTTGAACATGGGAAGAAGTTAAGGACAAATGATGACTAAAGAAAAACAGATTGGAAATAGAGCAGATCAAATTTAATGGAGGGAAACATTTTTAACAGACTAAATAGCAAATAAGATTTGCGTTATATATGTAGTAAACGGCTTATGAAAAAACATGCAAGAGATCAGCAGTCAAAAGCAGCAGAGAAAGATCTGAAAAACAGAAACCTCAATGAAAGTGCTTAGGTGCCCACGCTACCAGCTAATGAGGTTTTCCAAAGATATTAGGCGTTGAAAAATGTTCAATGGCTTAACTGTTATATTTCCAAGGGAAGCCTGACTGCAAAGTTACTTGCTCTCTCACTCCATCCGAGCTTCCTCTTTTCAAAGAAGAAGCCCGCTAAGCCACAATCTTGCAATCACACGCTTAAGTTTTTCCCTCTGCACACTCCCCTTATCCGTAAGTAAATTGTGAAGTAGGACAGAGGGTCCTCAGAGCTTTTTTAGCCAATTGCAGATGACTTTTCAGAGGATACACGTATTTTCAAAGAAGAAATAAGTCAGCTCTGAATTTTTGTCTCGGTGCTTCTTGATATGCTCTCATTACTTCATTGGGATAGATTTAATATAACAATACCAGCTTCTGTATGTTCATAATCTTCATCTTCAGTGCACCAAACATTCCCTTCAATCCTGCTACTATGATAACAGTTAACTTCTCAATGAAGTCTACAGCTGAGGTACGAATAATTTCATTTTCCTGGTATCTGACTATTTAAACAGTCCTTTATGGGGTATAGCTGGACAATAGCATGGGGAAATTTTTAATAGAGCATTATAAGGAATTAGCTGTAAGCATCTTGTAGTCAGCAGACATAAGAATAAGCAGACAAACTACGAAGCTAATAAAAGAAAGGAAATAGTGGACTCAAACTACATGGAGATAATGAAAGCTATAAGGGACACATATAATTAAATAACAGGTTTGCTCATATGATACAGGAGCAGCTTGGCAAGTGTCTTGCTAAGGAGGACAGCTCAGGTGGTCTGAATTCTCAGCAGTGACTCAGGTTCAAGAAGCATTTCCCCGCCCCCACCTTAGCGTTATTTATTATCTTTTGGTATCATTTCCAAAGTAACTGCTTCTGAAGTTACATCACCACTATAAAAGAGCGATACCTCTGATGCCTTCATTAAATAACTGGCAGTCACGTTTTGGTCATTGGTTCAAACATGTAGTGCAAATTTACAGCACAATAGCAAAGACTGTGCAATTCCTGACACGTATCTTGTCAGCCTCCTTAAAGTTAAATCATCATATAATTACTTAACCTTGAAGCAAGCCCAATGGCATCATGATGCACTTTGTAGGCAATGTAGATACACAGTGCTGAAAATTAGTAATGACAGTAAATGTCTTTATTTTGAGCTACAACTTAATAATAAAAGCAGAAGATACCACATAAAAAAAAAAAGTTTTCACACAGACTTCAGTGGATTGAAAGGTAGCCTGTTGCTTTGTGTTCTCCTCTGACTTTCAGGCCTTCTAAAATATGCTAAAGACCATTAATAAAGCCAAAAGCACACATTCACCTACCTTCTAATGTGTTCCTGCGGCCATCTGCACCAATAATAACATCAAATTCATACTCTGACAAAGGGTGATCCACGGGGAGAAATTCAGCCCTCCAACCTATCTCTAAAAACACAAAGAATAATATTTATTCATTCTTCAGTAATACAATTGAGAAGCGATTTCAGAGTCTGAAGAAAGGGCACTAAGATAAATGGTCCATTTCTCATTTCAGTGAGCTGAATTCTGCCTTGGTGCGATGGAGGGAAGTTCTGTTGCAGTCAAAGTTACGTTCAGGCGGTATTAGCAAAGTGTCAAGCTCATAAACTGACAATAAAAAAAAAAAAAAAAAAAAGGGGAAACCTTCATTTGGATAACTTAATGCACTAAAATTCCTCTCAGACCCATATCCCAAGAATATGTTTAAGTACTTCATTCTCTCAGAAATAGCCCCACAGTGACCTTATCAGGACACATGGTTACAGCAAGGAAGGGCTGGGTATTAAAAGAAGAAACATAGCATTCCATTGTCTATACTTTTAATTGTCTTCTAAACAGAAAATTAAACGAAAGCATACTCACAAAGCAAAATTTAAGTTTGTATTAACACAAAGCTGATTATGTGAAAGTGTTTGTATTGTCCATATTTAAAATTTATATATGTTTTAACTACTTAAAACAATATATTTATTCCACTGTCACTATATGACCATTTAAAGAGAGACAGCACAGTATTTTAATTAAAGTGAAATTTTAAAATACTCTATTCCTACTACACCCTAAATACTAATCTTAAAAAAAATTAGGAAAAAAAAAAAAGAATGAGAAATCTTTCTGTATTTTGTTTAAAAATCTTGCATAAAATGACTGATAAGACTCTGTGTGCCACTGGGAGTTATATCGAATGTGAAAGCAAAATGAGGCCCAGGGAGCTTAATCCATCCTCAATATTTATATTATCAATCAAAAATTGTTTTTGCAAGAAGATACCGAAAAGCCACACCAGACTCCCTACAAAGCCTCAAACCCATGCCAGAAGGCATAGTGCAAAACCTCAACTTCTCAGAATGGGTTATATTTTAAGAGTTATCAGTGCTTTATCACAATGATACTTATCATCCCTACAACTGCATATAGCAATCCTAGCTGAGTAAGAAGCACAAAAAACTCACATTTTTTTAAACCAAATTCAACTGCCTTGAATGATTTCATATAATGCCTGACATAAAAAGAAGTTACTGTGAACAGAACTACATTATGATAAACAATACTTTGGTTTTCTTGATCTTCAGGAGGTTCCAGGACTTTCACGAATTCTAGATTCACATGGATTTCAACTCCTAGTATAAGTGCAACTTTGAAGAGGATAAGTTGAAGTTGTCGAATACCTGTAGACAGCAAGTAACAAAGATCTATTTAATACGTAAGTAATCACAGCTGCTACCAGCATGCCATCCAACCGATATTAATTGTTAACAGAAGCATGCAGCGTTATTGTTCCCCATACTGTGACAAACGCAAACCTAGCAACCACCACAGGATGTTGTTCTCTTCTGGCTCATTTTCCTCTTGCAGCACAACCTCATGGGTAATAACACTCATTTCAGTAAGTTTCTTAGAATACTTTCTTAGAGCTTTCCTTCTTAGCAGATCCTTTAAATATCATTAACCAATATGTTGACAATTTTGGGATAGAAAATTTTACAGCGTATTTCCCTGTGAAATATCCCACTATTGTGTATTTTCTCATTAGATTAAGGGTTGTGTCTACCTTCAACATACTAGAATGAATATCAATATTCTTCATACTTCGTAAGAAAAACCTATTGTTTAACAAATGCAGATTAACAAAAAAGCTGCTCCATAAGACTGTCGATTTGTTCAAATGCCATCTTGCAATGACACCATTATTTTTCCTTGGGGGGTGTGCATGTGTGTGACACACTCACGCATGCTTAAAGAAGATGAGCTTTCTGACAAATCAAGAAAGTCTCCATTAATCTTCTGACCTCAGTACACCTCTTATCAGAACAGTGCTCACACCCTCAGATACTTACTGATGTGATCAATAGATCCTGCACAGAATTTTCCATAAAATTTCTTTGCTCCAAGTCCCCGGAGGTCATGGATTGTAAATGGCCAGAGATGCAACACATTGTTTCTTGAAAAAGTGTCCCTCTTCTCTACGACGACGACTTTGGCTCCCAGGAAGGCAAGTTCTATGGCAGTCCGCAAGCCACATGGGCCACCTCCAATAATTAAACACTAGCAGAGAAAAGAAGGAGTCTCATTTTTACACTGACTTCCACACAGTTTCTAACTTACTCTATTGGTATGACTTGGTATTCACCTGGACTTGAGAGTGTATTCAAGTCATCTATTTAAATCAATAAACATTCAAATTTTGTTCGCGTGTGGTGTTCAGTCAATTTATACAAGAGGATAAACTGTGCTCTGTGCAGACATAAAAGCATCTGATAAAAAGATGCAAAGAAAATAAGATAAAAAGAAAAGAGCAAAAAGCCAAGCACTTTTGAGCATCTGCTTGTAGATTTCTAACTTGCATTTAGTGTTTCAAAAGTGCTTGCAGTAAACAGGATTACAGCTACATAAAAGGGAAGAGAAAGGAAATAAGTGGTCTTGGTGTAGGCTTTTTTTGTTTTAAAGAGGAAATCGGTGTGCATTTTCTAGACTTGTTCCACAAATCTATGAAAAGCCAGTAGTCCCACAGTATTAGTTACTCTCTCTTTTAAGTGAGGGTGTACCCTGAACATAACAGCTTAGTTCACCAACTGCTGTAAATCAGGGCATACCAAGGGGAGTCAGGAGACTCGTCCTACTTCAGCAGAGCTGGGGAACTCGGCCTGTCCTATTCCATTTCAGCCAGTGGTCAACATCCTCACCTTCAGGACTATCACATCTTAGGAGCTTAAAGTTTGAGCATCCCCAGAAGAACCGCTTCAGAAATGATTACAGGGAATTCTTGCCCAAATTTCAGTTGACAGCTGTAAGTTTTCACAGACTAACAAGCAAAGGATTTCCAGAAAGCAAACTAATTAAAACTCAAACATATCTAATGCTTACATTTTCCCGACTGATTACTGAAAACTGATTGGAAACAGCCTAATAGCTGGACAATGTTGCTGTTCCACACCTCCCCGCAAAACTCACCCCACTCCCCCAAACCCCACACAGACTTCCCAAAATCTGCGCCACCGGCTGGAGCCAGGGAGAGCGGTGGTGTGCCCGAGCAGAGGGGAGAGCTTCGGCTGCAAGGCTGAGCTCTGCCGCATTCGTTGCAAATCCAAACCCATTATCTCACAAGCCAGACATGCTCCTGTGCGTCCCGCACACATAGCCAGACAGTGATTACAGTTTCAAAGCAAGCACGGGCTGTATCTGGAGGCTCGTTGGATACGAGTCTGGTTCCCATTACATTTCAATTTCATAAAAGAGAGTCATTTATTTGTTTTGGTTTGTTCGTCATTTGTTTTCAAATTTAACAACTTAAGCAAAAATTATCTGGGGCTGACTTTTGTCCATGACTTTTGTCCAACCCAATTGTAAAAGTGCAAAAAATTTTTTGAAATTGAATAAATAATTTGAATAAATTCCCACTGAAGGAAGAGCTCCTGTGAGGTGCATTTGCTTTGCTTTAGGCAAGTGTTTTGTTAACTAGAGATTTTAAATAAGTTAAAGTTCGGTTGTTGCATTAGCCGCTTGGCTTTCTTCCTCTTAGAAGAACATATTTAATTCATAATTTCAGAAGAACACTCCTCACTGCATGCTAAATATTAAAAAAACATCAACAGATGTAATTATATAAAGGAAGAAAATGGAGTGCAGATGTTACCCCGACTGAAGAGGATCACTGGTGGAGGCTGGGTCAGCTCTTCTCTGCACATGCTTGTTGTGATTAACATGGGAACTCTGAGCTCTGACAAGTGAGTGACTGCCTTCACAGCTACACAGTTTTCCAGTAATGTTTAGCAAGCAGTTAGAAACATTTTACAAATAAAGACCATACATGGTTTGATAAGGTGGGGTTGTTTCTTTGGCTAACAAACTGCATTATATATAAATAAATGCAACTTTTTAAAAAAGCAGTCTTTTGAGATTTAGTCATAGAGGATCCTGCCAAGTAATAAAACCCACACAGAAAGCACTGTTAGCTCCTCCTGGTTTTCTGCAATACAGTACGTTACAATTTTAGGGAGGATTCTGCCCTCTCTCCTCCTCCTATCACCATTGAAAAAATATCTTCCTAATTGCCTAGAGACACTGTGAAAAATCGTTGTATATTTGCCATCATCCATGGTTACCTTCCATAAACATATTTATCTATGTCTCAGAACTATTTGTTCTTTGATTTATTAAGACATTTCCTGCTGGTGTAGAGCTTACTCTTGGCACATTGTCATCTTTTTTTGAAATTTCAGGGGTCAAAACCAGCACAAAGTGCTTGCAAAGGTAACTCTTACTGTGGTTACTTTCCTACCATTATTTATTAAGTAAGGAAAGGGACCATACCACTGTCCTGTCCCTGCCCTCCCTCCCCAGCTCTCTGCTTGCAAAAAAATTCACAGGAGAAACCTTCTTGTAGCCAGCCTAGAACAAACCTTGAATGGCTTCCTCTTTTCACCTCCTGTTACCCCAATCTCCTGGCTCATCAGGGCCTGTTTTTGAAATTAAATCTTGCAATTTAACACAGATCGTGACAACGGACATCACATAAGGAAGTCTCGAATGAACAATCCTGAAACGCAACAAACAGGGTTGGACAAATGCCAATGGTTTCTTGACATCCACATTGCCATTCACAGCTCAACTGTCTTTTAATGGTGCCAGATCATCTCCTAAAAAGGAAAAGGGTAACTTGACTTTTCAAAGCATCTTCCGCAAATTATTCAAAGCAACAGTTGCTGAAGAGGACTGACAAGGAACTTTTACATATTTCTTGTTCAGGCTGGAAATGAAGGGAGAAAGACTTGTACAGATTACAGGGCAGCTCATCCAAGAATAAGATCATTACTAGACTTCCGTGACCCGCCTGAAGAATCGGTATCACTCTGGATGTTATATCCTGTTTTACTACTGAGGGTATACCATGTTAGTGCAAGATAACAATACTGACAGAAGGCATTTTTTCAGTGAAAACCTCATAGTATAAAGGGCTGATCTTCTGCTTGCACATCTATGTAAATACTTCGTATCAAATCAGAAACTTCATTGAATTTAATACTCTAAGAAGAGCACCTATGTCACAACAAGACAGCAGCAGGCAAAAGTACAGAAACAATAAACGAGGATGGAGAAAACAACACAGTTACGCATTCATGTGGCAGATTAAAGCATATGATTTTAAAATGCCATGTTTCCTCCTTTATCCTTTATGACAATAATTTGTCTTTGCACATGTCTCATCCAAAGATCTTATAAATGCTTAAAATACTGAACATACATCCTCTAGGAGAGGAAATGCACACACTGAGAAAGGAAGCCAGGATGAGGACTCCGACCAGGCTGTTCCCATGCCCTGGTCCTCACCGCAGCCCAGCGCTGCACCCAGAAGTCCCCCCCAGCCCAGGGGAAAAAAGCCGGGCACCACCAACACCTGCAAACGCCCAGACAGCGGCTTGTCCTGCACGGGCACACCTGCGCTCCATCACCTCATCAACAACAGGACCACATTAAGGGTACATACATCAAATTTTCTGCGCCAAACTCCAGCTACGCAGTACGGAAGAGACTGCCCACAAACAGCAACTCCTACAAGCAACAGTCACCACAAGCACTTTTCATGAGGATTTTGTGTGAGCTAAATTCATCTACTCTTCTTGCAAATACCTCGGATGTGAATGAAACTAATTATTGATTATTATAAATGCAACAATGAAAACTTTACACTTAACAATATAAATTATCATAAGTAAATGGACATGCTAGTTCGCCTTAAACTTCTGCAAGCGCATTTTTAGAATATCACTTACAAAAGTCCCACTGAAGAGGGCTAATGCAAGTTTAGAGGTCAGTAATAGCTGCCTAGTGACAAGTTTAGGATTATTTCAGTTTAAAGCTATAAATATTAAGTATGGAAATTTATGTACTTCAAAGTAGAACAGTAATAAACCCATGCATATCTTATAAGTGTTGTCTACTTAATCTGCTGACTAAATACTATGTTTCTACAGTACTGTTAAAAAGTACTGTACTTCACCCTCAAAGACAATTATTTGTTTCTGTATAAATCTTGTCCCACACTATACCAAGCACACAACTCATTGCATTATTTATCTTCAGACTGAAATAAACCAGAAACTTAATGTATTTTTTCCCCTGGTACAATTAAAAGATATCAGAAAGTTTCACTTGCAATAATATAAACATACACAGCATTTGGCAAGTCTCATAAGCTTGATTCTACTCAAAGGTCCATCTGACTTTAGGAGATACTATTTTTTCTAGCTTAGTATGTTTAAGAATGGCAGTACCTTGAAAATCTCCAGAAGATGTTTCTACACTGAATAAGAGCACTTAGTGCTGAGATAAATGGCAGCACAAGTTACTTCTCCAAAAGCAGAAGGACCTTTGTGCCAGGTGCAAGTTTTTGATATGATCTCGGGTATATAACGTACAAATATATGACTTACAAAATAGAAGAGGAAAGGCAGAGAGGGAAGTGAAGTAGGGGCCTCTTGCAACCCCTCCCATCCACCACTATTAAATCGGCAGCCTGTCAATCCAGTCACCTATATCCCATTCTAGAAAAAACATATGCAGTTTAACAGCTGAGAATTTGCAGAATGCCTCCATTGGTTTTCACACAGTAAAGTAAGCTTACAGAAACAACTGAGGTTTTGAGAGAAAGGGGAGAGAGAGAGAGCAAGAATACTGTCCCGATGTCTAACAAAAACCAAAATAAGACTCCACAGTGACCTAGTCACAAAAGTCTCAACCACTTTAATAACTGAAATGCAGAATCTACTCATTGACCTTGAAAAATGTAAAAAAAAAAAAAACCAAAAAAACCAACAAAAAAACCCACGAACCCCCCCCCCCACAACACACCACATTAGCTCTCAGCATCTACATGCTCACAGTCAAGGAATCTACCAGTTGGTAGTAGCATGTGGGTAGGGTATGCAACCAAACAGTACCTCTTTGCATAGTTAAGAACAGATAAATCTTCTTCTAGCTCAATGCATTACGCTGTTATTGTCCAGCTCTAAATCCCTCTCTCCTCTCCTGTCCAAGTGTCATGATTTGGGCACAACCATTAAATTAGTCCTGGAAAATAAAAGCATGTTCAATTATGATCCACTCCCTGTATGTTCTTGGGATGAAGAAAGAAGTTACAGTCACTCCAAGAATTCAAGATTTTCCTCATTTCTGCCTTTCAGTTGTTTTGGAGGTGAAAAAGAGGAAACTCATAGAATCATAGAATGCCTTTCCATGGCAAACCCTCTTCCATTCTTTGCTCTGGGCCTCAGGTGCGTTCCTTTCCATAGTCACCAGATCTGGGTGACTGCACACTGGTCCTGGCCTTCATGCAACATCCAAAGCAACAGGGATGCATCAAGGGATTAATTTGACTGACTCCACAGGATTACATCCTACATGTATTTGGGCAAGTGTTTATTTCTGATAGAGCTAAATGTGATGCAACACGAGATAGGCACAAAATGTAATGAAACAACACATTTTCTGGATCAGCAATGACTGTTTCCCTGGAAAGGCTCCAAAGAGAAACAGCTGCATAAGCAGCTAAGGCAGACAGCTACCAGAAGCTGCAGCGGGAAGCTCTCTCCACCAGAACGCTTTCCACTTCATCCCTGGACACGAAAATGCTTCTGGCAAAAATAGGACTGCTCAGTAGGACATTCCTGACTTGCTGACTTACAGTTCATCTCGCATTTGTAGTCTCAGATTCTATCACATAAATTCATAGACAGCCACTGGATACAACACTGCTGTCAAATGTACCCTGAATCCACTGGGTAGTCAATCCAGTTTTAAAGTTTGAAACATTATAATTGAAGTCACCAAAAAATAAAATTCTATATGCCACTTCAGACATTAAACATGTCAAGAGCTAAAGCTTTATTGTTAAAAAAAATATGAAAAAGAAAAAAGGGTTAAGCTTACAATAGGCGTGACGCATTTTGTCAATCCAAGATGCGAGTCTAATCTTGCTACAGCCCTGGTCTACGAGAGCACTTCAATATACATATATATATATATATGTACATATAGTTGTTCCCCTAAACTCAACAGCCCTATTCAGGTACTCACTGCTTCTCTAGACAAAGACCCCCATACAAAATGCTTGTAATCTCCTTTTCTACAAACAAACCCAGCCACTGGCACCAACGAAGAATGGGTTGCTATAAAATAGCTTGGTTACCAGACACACTAGAGCTACACGAGTACAGCATGCTCTTGACAGTAACATGCCCTGCATTGCATGAGATGCTTGTACTTGTTGCCTGTTGCCTGACTTGTTGAATGCTGCCATACCTATACAACTGCTCTTACTAAAAGGCAGCAGAACATGACCCTGTGAAGAACAGTGATGATAACTGTAGCTAAATATGACAGTGATTTGGAAGGTGTCCATTCGACTGCATACATATATAGAAAAGGGACAGTGCCAACCTAAAACAAGAATTCTTTTCTTCATTTTTAGAAAGAGGTCAAATGCTGAAACATATACCCAAAACTTCTGTGGTTAACACATCTATATTACATGCAAATATTAAAAAAAAAGAAATTAATTATTCCATCAAAGGAAGGGGGAGGAGAAGGTATAGGAGCTAATCTTTAAAAGCATATTTTCCTCTATTACACTATGTTTTATGAGATCCTTACAAAATTAGTGAGGTTAAAAATGTTTTATTTGACAAAAATAATATTCAGTTAAGCATATTTTAATGAGAGGTCCCAACTCTCCAAAGGGCTATGTGAATACTACTTAAATGCACTACAAATCACCAAAAATCTACCTTAAAATATTATTAAGACTAGCTGGATCTTGCTGAACAGACATTTTTGTAGAGCGAACACCACATAAATACTACTGTTGGGGAAGTTCAAAAGGCAGCTGGGAACAGCAAGGCTCACGTACCCTTAATTGCCACCGACCGCAGCAACAAAACCCTGTCCCAGTGCAGGAAGCACAACGCGAGTCCATTTCTGCTTTCAATCCCACCTGAATTTTACCCTTTGTATGCCCAGCTCAGCACCTCAAAAATATGCAGTTTTGCCCTCTCCTGCCAAAAGCACCTGTATCAGCAATCAGCAGATATGGAGACATTGCTATTTTTGTTCTTAAAAGACTGTAACTGGATTTGAGACTACCTAATCTAGGCTGATTCTGGTCAGAGCTCTTTTCCCAGCACTGCACCCTGCAGTTGCTGCACTCGCAGCTGGACGTCGCACAATCCAGGGATCAGAGGATCTGTCTTTATTGCCCTCCTGTTTTATTGGGTCAAAATGCCAGAAGTGAAACATTAGTAGATTTATTGCATTCATCTGGCTCATCTTTACTGGGATTTTTTTCTCTTTTTTGGAAGATAAGCTTCTGCGTGGAAAAAAAAGACACGTGCCTTCATTTTTCCTGGATGAATTTGGACACACTTATCTGTCCACCCTCTCTGTCTCTCAGATATATGTACTAATATTAGATTTGCGTATAAAAACCTTTCCATAGTTTGAAATTAAAACAATGGTATGAAAGACATCTGAAACTTATAGTCTGCTATGCAATACATTAAAGAAAAGCTGTGTGGACTCAGTGTGCTAGAAGGTCGAGAGCTCCTTCGTTGATGCACCAAAGCTGTCAGGCCTTGGTTATCTGGAGCTTTTCTGAAGAGCTCTCTCAGGTGGCATTGATCATATTTAAATATGTTGACTTGATCTCAGAGCTTTTATAACAATTTACAAAATTAAATTTTAAAAAATTGCAATTGGTAGATATAATACAGAAAAGAATCTCTAGAAACTTTCAGTTCCCGTGCACCACAGCTACAGTTATCTGAAGAAAACCTGCACATCATCTGACAAGAAATGTTATCCTCCTTTTAATAAACAGATTATCCACCAGAAATCAGGCAAGTGCTTTAATCCAAATATTTCCTCAACTAAAGCACAAAATAAACTCTTTAACACCCTTTGGAATTAAGAGCGTATTTGCTGTTTTCTTACCTGTCTTTCATTTTAATCAAAACAGGGGGAAAAAACCAAACCACACCCAAAAACCTGAAGAGATTGGTTTCTTTTCTTTTTTTTGGCCAGTTGTTTAAACAATCAAAATGAAAACAAGATAAACCTTGCAGAAAGAATGTTGCCTGACTGTCCCGGTCATGAATATGGTTGGCAGCATTTCAGTATCTTGCCTTTCTTTTGGTAAGCTTATGCCTGTCATACTGAGAAAATGCTTTAAGGCTATCCTTAAAAACTTAGCAGAAAACCCAAATGAAAACCATGAAACAAAACAATTCATCCAGAAACAGAGAACTGGTGAACAGAGATGAAGAAACAAGGATACCAAGAGCCTCACCGCTGAGCACAGTGGACACCAAGCCCTGAGTCTTGGGAGCCTCGCGAGTAGTGGCACTCGTGAGATTGCGACTGCAAGAAAATAATTAATCCTCTATGTGGTTTCAGGGTCAGGGGCTGACCAGCCAGTAGAGGACTTGTCTACAGACCCAGAGGAAGGGATTTCTCATGCTTTATGGCATCCAAAGCATGCAGACAAGTTGGTCAACAGCCATGGTTTTGCTACAGGAAGAAGCTGGTAATATGCGCTTTTAAAAAAAAAAAGAAAAAGCACTATTGCTATAGCCTGGTCTGTCTACAGAGACGAAATACTACACCGAACCTAAAATTTTTAACTGAACAACAACAATTACAACAATCTAATAAATCAGCTAAGCTTCCAGTTAGAAACTGGCTTTTTAGAAGTGGTGAGTCAAGTTATTTCAAGGTAATTTCACAGAATATTTTAAAATATGTTCCAAAATATATTTTTGTATCAGGTGAATTATTAACCCATACCCAATTAAGACTTGGCTTTCAGAACCCAGTACTGGGTAAATGAGTTCATACAGAACTAGCCATCAGGTCTGAGTGAGAATCCAGATTTTTAAATTATTTATTTATTTCTAAAGAGCTGTTCTTATTTAATACCATCATTTCTAACTTCCCTAAGCAGAATCACTGTATGGTAGTGTAAGGCAGCTTCAGCTGAGCTCAGAATGCAAACCCGTACAAGTAGGCAGCCGTTCTGGCTCCTATTTCCTCCCAGGTCATCATGCAATCTTCAAAGGCACTGCACTTTCCAGCGCTAGCGTTCACAGCCTCTTAACTAGTAAAGTCAAACACAGCTCCAAAGAGCAATAACCTGTTTTTTTCCCAGTTTATTTAACTGGTCACTTGCACATACCAGTTTACCATAGGCAGACAATGCTTTTACTTTTTTACATTTTCATTTACAGTTTGAAAACACTAGGGATTGACCAACCAGCGCCTCTAAGCAATATGGCATCCAATAGCATCAACAAGCAAGACGGACTCAAATAGTTCAAATAACTAGAACTAAAAAATATATCTTTAGCATAACATTCTTTAGGAAGGTTTCTGACAGCAGGGAAGGTTAACATCACTCATACAGAACCAAGAAACCAGGCTGCTGGCAGCATATCGCACAGTGAAAATTAGATTTCAGCACCTGTAGTTCTTCTTTCAAAACCTCTTCCGCTGAAAACAGAGAAGGTACATAACAGCCCTTATTACTGCAGGAAAGAGTCTTGAAAAATAAAAGTAAATATAAAAAAGGTGAAAAAACATGAAAAGGAGTATGCTTCAAGGAGACGGGCAGAGAGATGAAGACATAAAATTTAGCAGCAAATTGCACATCACAAGGTGTAATAGTCTCTTTCACACCAACATCCGACAGAACAGGAGGGAGATAAACATACACAGAAGATCAGTGTTTATTTACATGGCCACATATTAATGACTCTGTTTTCACATTCCAGGCAGGGTGAAATTCAGAGGCACCTGCCTGAACAACACCGGCTGTGCTTGTTCCACCACTATCAGGGCTGTATCTGGGCTGACAGTGAACTTCCTACCCCAGGTGCCTACAGCCGGGCAGGAGATGGAGCAAACCAGCCCAGCCCTCGCAGCCCCACCGGCAAGAAGACCCAGCAGCAGCCCCACCAGTCACAACAGCCCTCGCCTGCCAGGATAGGCTTCCTACCATATGCAATTATTTCCTACCTGGCTAAAAAACAAACAAACAAATGAAAAGGAAAAAAAAAAAAAAAGTAATCTGAAAGAAATGCCTCCGCCTTCCACTGAGCACTTGCTGATCAGCATAACTTCTTATTAATGATCTGGGTGTGTAGTCCTTGGCAGGAAGCTTGCTACCATCTCTTGCAATGTTTTCTAATCTGAGTTGCAATTTCCCCTGGGGCAGTTGTTTTATCTGAATTGTAAATCCAGCGAGGATGGCAGAGCACAGGCAGGATGGGGAGGTGGACACCAGTCACAGAGAGAAGTATTTGCTGTTGCACAGCTCCTTTTAAAGCTGCTCTTGTAACTCATTGTTGGCAGTGGAAGTAAGCAACACAAGACTAATTCAAAGTGTGGCATTACCGCATGGTTCCTTCTAAGTTAGTACCTTAGTCAAATGAGCAAATCCAGAGAGTGATGCAAGACAAGCAAGGTAGTATCTCTTGCTTGGTTTCTTAAGCAGAAACAGGCACGACCTTGGGAAACACAAGCTGTTCTTCAGGGCTGAAATAGGAGCAGCAAACGTCCAAAGTAAAACACAAACTTTGAAAAACTAATCAGAATTTGATCTATCAGTGCTAGCAGGACTATTAGAAGTAAAATCAATAACAGCTCTGGTTGTGCTCCAAGTAACTATGTAGCGTTCCTCTTTGGGTCTTCGCTAATGTATATTAGGCGAAGGTATTTAAGCCTCTCCTACAGGGCACGTTCTCTAAAGCTCTAACCATTCTTGCTGCTGTACTCTGGACTTGCTATAGTTTACCTGCCTCTTGCTATAACGCATACTCCAAACTGGGCAAAATATTTTAGCTGGGGCTTCGCCTGTACCAACTAGACTTGAAGGAACACTCCCCCCACCCCAGTCCCCAACACACCGCAGGTCTCCTTGGACAGGCTCCCTTGGGTCAGCACTACACCCTATGGATTCAAGCTTTGTGCCTGGTCCCTTATAAGCACCAGATCATTTTCTGCAGCATATTCCCGATTTTTTCTGGGTGTTGCACACTCCTTCGTTAGAAGGGTCATAATTTTCTAGTAGCTTTTAGGAATTTTATCCTCTTGATCTCACACTATTTCTTCAACTTTTCAAGATTTTTTTAAAATTCTAACCTTGTGTTTCAAAGCAGTAACAGCTCATTCCAGTTTGGTTACCAACTGCACCTCCTCAATCCAGCATCCAATTTTATAGTAAGTGTGACAAGTACCAGTCTACAAAAGGAATCGCTGAAATCCCACTTAAAGCATTTCCGCAGATTGGCAGCAAACTATTGCGAGCACCACTGTAAGTACAGTTCTTTAGCTGCCTGTGTGACGTAATTTAATGTAAACCATATTCACAAGTTTTCTCATTAAAGCAAGGGTTCTACGAGGGTCAAGTGAAAATTTCAACTTCTGCTTCCCTCAGATATGCTGGGCCAACTTCTTCGCAAAGGAGGAAGATACCCATATCTGGCTGTGGCATTCACAATCAAGGTAAGATGTCACCATTACCCACTTCACCCCTCAAGCCTCATCTCCCAGTATATAGTATAACAGGCTCACAGCTCATATATTTCTAATTTAAAACTTCTGTAGATGTGAAGTATAGCTCTTTCATTAGCTGAAATGGTATTACGCTTGTCCTTCTCTCTGCCATCACCCAGGGCCCAGAACAGCACCAAGGCCCATTTGAGTACCTGCCAGACTCTCACAGGTCAGGAAGATTTGAAGCAAACTGTGACCAGCTGCCAGGACAACAGCTCTCAGCTGAAAAGGCTTTTTCACCACAGAAATATGTGGTTCTCCCCCCTGCCAGGTTTGTTTCAAAATGCAGCTTAAACTCACCCAAACATTCCTGACCTGAGGAAAAGGTTAAAAGACTGAAGAATTAGAAAACTGTAATAGCATCACATTATGGTACAAACTCAAGATTATTTTTCAATAAGCACCTTTCATCAGATATATAGGTTGAGACACAAATATCCCAGAGACCTGAAATGACAAACAGGTGTCTACATTAGTTTGCAGAAACCTGGCTGTTCACAGACACAAACGGGTTTTGTGTGTAAATATAGGGAATGTGGGAATTTTGAGAACTGACTGACACAAAATAATCCACATTTAAACACTGTAGCAGAGAAAGTAATGCAAATTAATGCAATTTCAAAGGCATTAAAGGGGAAATTTCTACTTTGTGTGACAACAGATCCCAGTTAAACTTTTTTTTGACCACAACTCCATCACTGTTAAGGCTTTTCAGTGAGAAAATACAAATAGAAATTCTGTTATTTGCTTAAGACAATCAGCTTTTACTAAAATATTTTACGTTTTCATTTCTTATACACCATCTCTTAGAACTGTCATATTTTACATGCTACCAAAAGTTTTTTTTAAAAGCGATCTGCGCAAATGCCTACCCCAGAAAATAATGTAAAGTCAGATTCGTCAGCAGAAAGAGGAACGAGAGCAACCACATCCCCAAAATCCCAGTTCTCAGGACAGACATGGGAACCTCAGGAAGGACCTGAACTGTAGGAGACAGGAAATTGCCTTATTGTCTGAAATCTGGGTTTTAGCAGCCAAGTGTTTAATCACTTCTTGGTAGCAAAAGCTATGTATTTCCTCACTTATCAGTACACAAACATTACCAAAGCAAAGCTGGAAATGTAGCTAACAACAAGCCCCTAACAACCACATCTGGTACCATGGAGGCCCCTCTGAAGCCAGGAGAAGGGTCTAACCCCGGTGAAGGGCTGGCAGGGGCTGTGCGCCAGGGGCCAGGCGAGAGCCCCCCTCACCCCGCACACACCACCCAGCCTGCGGGACAGACACTGGACACACAGCCATGCCCTTCTCACAGTCAAACCCAAAAGCGCCGCAAAGCCACACGCCCTGTCATAACCTTTTGTTTCATTCAAACTTAATTAAGCCACTTGCAGTGACAATAGTAGCATTTTGTGTGAAAGTAACTGGGTGTCACTCCCTGTGGGAATCTCTATAAAATATCTAGGAAATCAGGTCAGGGTGGGACAGTTCCCTTCTGCTGATTACTTGCAAAGCCATTAAGCAAGGGACCGAGAAACAGCACAGCACTGTTAAAGTACAGATGTAAAGCTACTGTTATCTCGCAAGCCAAAAAATTTAAAATTCCCAAATGCCTGAAAAAGTCTTATTTAGGCTGCCTGATTATGCTATTTTGGCCAGGCTTCATTGCTTTTCATGACTGATAAAGCTGAAAAATCGTGTGTTTGTGGAAACGTCTGTAGAATAATAAAAATAAAGTGATTTCATTACCAAATCACATGCCAAACATTTGCTTTTGCTGACGTAATTTGGCCCAATCTCAGTTTAAAACACAGCTCAAAGAGTCAAATACTTTGCTTTGTTTTCAAAGAACCCTGTCTGCTGTGTGTCCTGTCATCACCCGAGCTTTCCCCCATCCCCTCTCTCTAAAAATCCTTAGAGAAATGAATGCATAGACAGTGATCACAACTGTGGTTTCTCTGCATGTTCATAGGTGATGTGCTGCTTCTCCCCTCATCTCAAACAAATTTCCTTACCACTTGTTCCCATTAGTCCCATATTTTCTACTACTTTGAAATAACTCTGTAAAAGCTGCTTATTAAAATTCTTAAAAATAAATTTACAATTAAAATCCAGTGCAAGGCTTTAAGTGCCACGTCCCAAAAGGCAAAAGCAAAGAAGCACAGCCACCAAAATAAACAGCTTGTCTTTCAACTATACCAAACACATCTAGGTACCACTTAAAAAGTCAGTGGAATACATGGCCCTTAATACCCCCAACACCTCAATAGCTTCTGCATTCTGCTCTCCAAGCACTGTGCTTTTGGATTTAAAAAACAGCCACCACCAAAAAATACCCCCACAAAAAAAAAAAAAAAAACAAAAACAAAAAAAAAAAAACCCACAAACAGAAAACCCCAAAACAAATCAAAGCAAAAAAAACCACCAAAAATACCCCCCAAAAAGCAGCTGAATGTACTTTCGTGAGAACTCACAACCTTTCATTCACTAAACTTCCTATAAATATGGCAGTCAACTTCTGGTTTCAGGTTCTATGACCTTCACAGGAACACATTTCTATTATAATAAGAAAGTTTGCAACTCTATCTAATACATCTAAGATAAGTTTGGTGGGTTCATTATAAACCCTGATTATCAAGTTTGGAAATCTCCCCATTTCAATTATTATTTTGAAGAGATTAGTAAATCCAGCAAAAGGGATGTGCCATCTGGATATTCACTCTTTACAGAACAAACAGGTTAAAGGTTTCATTATAATAAGAGTATTTTTGAGTTGAAGCATAACTGGTATTCCCTTCTTTCATCTTACAATTCAATTACTCTCTCAAAAAAACAAGTATTTGTCTCAAGGGACACAATCAGTCACGACACTTGAACACACAAACTCACTGGCTTCTGTACCAGTATATACAGCACAGGAGAAACCTGGCTGGAAATCCCACTTGCTTCTGAAGGATCAACCAAGCCAGTACTTCAGGAGGAAATTTAGCCACAGCACCATCAGGTTTATACATGCTGAATGATTTGCTTAATTAAGAGACAAGTATTTGTTTAGCACTACAGAGGAAAGTGGGGAGTGGGGAGCAGAAGACATCTAGAACCCAACCTGCCTCATTTACCATGAGGGGCAAGACTGTAGATTAGAATGTTTGTAAACAACTGAGGACTGGTAGGAAGCCAATTTCTACCTAATAACAAGGAGAGAGACCTGGTATCCTCTCCTCATCCTGCTGATTACCCTATGGCTATGTAACGTGGCAGCACCCAGCACGGCCCTGGAGCAGCTCTCCCTTTCTCAGCTCTGTGGGAAGGAGAACACCAGGCGATGTAGGTTTTACTAACTCCCAAAGCATTCATTTGACCATCTTTGCTTTGCTTCACAGGAAACGAAGACAACATGAGAAGGAGCAGAAGGAGCTTGGCAGATAAAGACGGTCCTGTTTTATCATTTGCGGGTACACCAGTGTGGTTAGTACAGGGAGATGAGGCTCGGGGCCACCGCTGAGTCAGTTGCAAAACCTCCAGCCTCCATCCCCATTTCTGACCCTGGGCTCCTTCTCATCTGACTCACACCCTCGCCCCAACTCCCCTCCGCTCCTGTCCCCACTCGAGGTCTCTGTAATGCTGCCTCAGCTAAAGCTGCACCCCACACCGGAGGAGCCCATGGAGCCTTCCCCTACAGCAGAGACACCAATGCCACCAAGCCTGGTTAGGACTGACAGCATATGAGGCTACTGAAAAGAGCCACTGTCTTTTTACGCAAGCCCTGGAAGTGTGGTCATAAATAATTTTAGAGTCATTCTCTTACAATAAGTTTCTCAACAGAAGTTTTTGGAAGGGAACCTAATCTATTATAAAACAAGCTTTTAAAGGCCAAGTCCAGGAACGAGGAAAACAAGAGAGGCCAAGAGGGACTGAGTTCAAGATCACTTCATTTGTTTTTCAGGAATCTATATGATGTATGTACACCTATACCTACAAGTGCACATACGTATGTATTTACATACACAGCACTCAAAACTTCTTACCTCAGTTTCATTTACTTGCTTTATAATAATGTTGTCCAGTTAGGCCTCAAAACCACTGCTCAGACTGTACAAGTCCTCTGCCCAGGAACCATGCCCAAGGTGGGGTCTACAACAGAGACAATGCTCAGGAGACCACAGCCATGCACAGGAATTTGCCACTGCCCTCCCCTCCATGTGCAACACCATCATCCGAAACTGGGTATACCCAGAGAGAAATGCTAGAGTCTACCAAGGCAGCTGATAATTACACGTTAGCACCTTAAACCAGTTCCCTTAGTTCTCCTCAAGTGTAAGCATGTGTTTTGAAAACAACAGCATACATGTTTGAGGGGGAAGACAACACCACATTTGCATGCTTTAGAGAATCAACACCTCCCTTCAGAGTAAGTTTGGGGTGTTTTCATGTGCCCCAATCTCTGCTCTCCTCAAACATGAACGTACAGTCATGAGAGAGCCAGAATTTCAGGTGCACAGCATGAGCCAGGTCCTGCCCTCTGATACATATACATACACATCTCAAACATCAGTGGAAACCTCATTTATATGTGCATACCATTTACATAGGTAAACTGCCAGTAAATCAAGTGCAAGTAAAGGATCTACTCCATACAGAGAGGGTCAAATAAATGTTTAGAGAACTCTCACACATGTCTTAAAAAGGCTATTGAATACACTCTGCAACTAGCTGGATGGATTCTTGTTCATCATCATATTACTATGTTTTGCATGTTCATAAATTTAGAGACACATTCAAACCGCTAGCATGGTGAACAACGTATATTAAACCTTTAGTCTTCAATTGTCTAGCTACATTTCATTCCATGAAGAAACAAATAATCATTACAGATTGCAAGCACGCTACTTTGCGTTGCACAGTAAAAGATAAAAATGAGAGAGAAACTTTGCCAGGATAATAAAGCTGTGCTCTTTTTCTAGACATATTTGCAAAAAAATCACAGTATGATTTCTAGAGTTTTGGCTACTTAGGACAGACTTCTGCTTCTCTCTAATACTGGTGAACCGTGCAAATGCCAGCTCCAGAAACACCTATTCTGAACAGTACTCATTCCCATTTTACAAATTGGTGATGGAAGGAAGTGTATGTATGATACAGATTTAATATACATACAGATGGACTCCTACAGTTTCAAAAAAAGTTTGCTTCTGCCCCAATTTTGTGCATGTCATTCTGCAGCACTTTGGTTTTGTTTTTTTTTCCTTCTACAAAGAATTAAAGAGAAAATAAAGTCCACAGTAAGGTGACGCTGAAATAGCAGTGGGTTTAAACTTCTTGAAAATTGTTCAACTTGTTTTATTCATCCAGCTTAAAATCATATCATTGTAGAAACTCTGAAAGCCATATTTGGCAATGCTCTTCAAGAGCAGTTAAGACACAGGACTGTTGTTATTTAGTTGGAGTGCAACGTTCTGTAAGAATAAAACTTGTCTATATTGTAATGAGTAACTTAAGTGTGGTTGAAGAGTTTATAAGCACAAAAATCAACAAGTGCATCATTCAGCTCTTAAATACTATGCAAAAAAAATGAACAGTTTTTGGGTGAGGCACCAGCTTCTTGTTTAAAAAAAAAAAAAAAAAAAGAAAGAAAGAGAGAGAGAGACCATAAGTAATTTAGATCCTGATTGTGTTTTATCTCCTTTGTCTCCTCCAAAGATTGGGAAGATTGCAAGCAGCCAGACAGATTGCAAAGCTTTATCTAAGAACTGTGAGCTGCACACTCAGCTACAGAGCTCATGGCCACAACCTTATGTAAAGCCTTCAAGTCATATATTTTTTTCAAATTATGCCTACTAGCAACCTTGGCTCTGTTTACAGAACGGCAATTGCAAAAATCCACTTAGCTCATTTTCTGATCTTGCTTTAAGTAAGATTTTCACTCCAGGCTGATCTACTTCAACCAGTCCCCAGGCAACTCCACAAAGGTGAGCACTGGGCACCGCTGTCAGGATTTAGCCTGCTAACTCACATTTGCCTGCTTCACTACTAAAAACAGCAGCTGGCATAGCATGCAAGAAAGACAGAAACTTAAAATCACCAGTTGCACCAAAGAAAAAAATTGAGGTATGTACATTGTAGCCTAATCTCTCTGCATTGCCAGCATTTCTGAGAATTCCTTATCTGTAAGTGGGGCTGTCAGAGCACAGCACGGCAATGATCAGGGAGTCTGCAGTCTTCTTGCAACATGTCTCCTCTCATTCACATTGCGTAGATAGGCTTCCACAGCAGACTGTGATTCACGTGTGAGGAATGTTTGGTAGATATCCCCACAGAGCCCGCAGACTGCGGTTACTGCTTTCATTTGCAGCAATCTGAAGATTCATGTTTCTCTCGTTAAATCAGTGATGACACAGTAAAGTGCAGCTCTGGGCATGGTCCAGGCTCATAATGAACATCTACAAGTATTTTGCAGAATATCTATACACACACTGTTCACATACAGACATCTATATTTGCAACTTGATCATATGTGCATCATAGATATGTCCATTAATTTCTGCAAATACTTACACCATGCCATTAAAAATTAATCTTTACTCTCAAAGAGCAGTAATACCATACTTTGAACTCTGTGGAAGGTGTTGCTTATCCTCCTGTGCTTGGCAACCTTGTAAAGCATTACAAGGTATTTTATGTACCAACTGATTTCCATAAGTCTTCTCACCACATAAAAAAATTAATCCCTTTGCTTAAGAACTTTGCAGAATCAGGCCTTAGCTTTGTAATGTCACACTTGAGAGAGGACTTCATTTTTGTATTTCACATGGTCTTAAAACTGCTTTTTTGTGTTGCAAATAATTTGTCAAACTAACCGTGGAAATTTGGACCGGGAGCTGTATGTGTAGGTGAGGTGCATGTGGAATATCTCCTATAATTTGTTAATCATCAGCCACTTTCTCGTTCCTTCCCTTTCCTGTCTGTTTTCATCACAAAGATGCACAATGACATATGTTGAAGGCCTTTTCCAAAGAACAAAAGGGAGGAAGGAAGCATAGGTCAAAAAGGGAAACGAAGGGAAAAAGGAAAGGAGAAAAACAGGCTGTCAGGAAAACAGTGCAAATAGCTGTAATGGCACTCTTCCTCGTCTAAAGAAAACTGTAGTAAGGACATTTATTACCTTAGAAAAAGTTAATAATCATTGGGAGATTATTAGAAGTAAAGAAATAAAAACACAGGCCTCTCTATACTGAAGGTAACATGGTGTCCTTCTCCCTGGTGCTTTTGGGAAGTTTCGATGCAAACAACAAGAAAGAGACTTTCAACACTGCCTATCTACTGAGTTCATAAAATAACACTTCGGTGATGTTTAGTTAAAAAGTCCTCCACAGTTTGGTGTCTAGTTATCCCCCCGTGTGCCCTTCCTCTCTGTTATACCTCTATAGAGTGAATTAGCTTCTTAGAACTTACCCTTCTTGGGACAACTTTTAGCAATCACTTGGCAGTAAATAACTGAATTGCTCTGAGACAAAGCTATTAAAAATATTCTGTGATAGCTAGACGAAACAAGCGGCACAAACTACAGTATTTTGTACAGTTTTGTCAACAAGATTTATACCAACATTCAGTGGTTCTATCAAAATATGGTATTGCACGCTCTGCTGAAGAGATCATTTCCTGTCCTTTCCATAACCAAGCAGATCATGTCCTTCAGTAACTACCACATAGCAACTTTACACATTGTGCTTGTGAAAAAGCAGCTACAGGAAAGTATTTAAATCCATAAATAGTGCAGGATTTTCTTTTTGCTGTTGTTCAGCAAGTAGAGCCAATGCTAGGTGACAAAGACAGATCCCCAGACCTCCAAGCAGCACTTTCCAGAGAACAGTTTAGGAACTGATGTTGAAACACATTTGGCCAGCCCTGGTCCCTTACAACATTCACCAAGCAGCAAACTGAGAAGCCTCCTGAATATGCAATGATTTGCACTTTGCAAAACCCTGTGTGATAAAGCAAGTAGTTTTTGTGAGCCTGGAATGAATGAAGCCTACTGCCCTCATGAGTTTCTGCCATGACTGAGGGAGATTGTAAAGCGTGGTGCTCTTAGGATCACTTCTACGTGCTGTGTGTTTCCACAAAACTTGCAGAACAAAAATACCTGAAAATGTGTCAAAATCAGTTGGTATCAACGATAGTTTCAAAAAGTATATTAAAGGAAGGGTTACATGAGGAGACACATTACATATGATGGTAGAAACCTTCCTTCTGCAGAAAAACAAGTTTAAAAGATTCTAAGCTATGAAACCCAAAACTGAATTTCTCCACTTACCTTAGTGTTCATACAAGATTTTCCGCGTTTATACTCTTTGTGACTTGCTCTTTTATCAAGCTTGTTCCACAAAGCTTTGGCCTTCCACGTGGTCACTCTTGACTTCAGTTTGGTGTAAAAGTTTCTATTGTCCAAAGGATCTAATTCAAGTTGGCGAGTGAGAATATTGAAGGCCTGAATGGTACCTTTGCATGTTGACGCTTGTACAAAGTTTTCAAATATCTGGCCAGCTTGGCTGTATTTTTCATCATCGTTTTCCCCCATGTTCAAAGAGAAATGTTTGAAAAGGATTAAGCTGGAGCTCTCGTGCTGGGGCACAAGTGATCAACACTACCAAGTACTTCCAAGCATGTTATTCCTAGAAAAGACAAACGCAGGTCATGTTAAAGCAGGTTCTGTCTAACAAAATTAAATCCAAAATTAAACTGCATATCCAATACAAACATAAAAACAGAGCATATGACAACTTCTGCTAACCAGGTACAGAAGTTAATAGTGGCATCCAAGATAAGCTTTACAGGTAAATATAACATACTTGTGCTGTCATGACACGTACTTCACAAAGACTGTCATAAAACCCCTACAAACTCAAGCCTACTGTCTCAAAATCAGCTTCACTAACACCCTGAAGATTTCTTTAATTTTTGTTCAGTGATAGGTGCTAGATAACAGATGAAGAAAACCCAAACGTCCAGATGCTTTTCCCAAGCAGAATTTATGTCACAGCAAGCACATCTCTGGTAACACTTTGGTTTTAAGAATCCCTAGAAACCTGAAGCTAAAAATCAACGCTGTTTCAGGGAATTTTCTCCCATTGCACAAGCTAGGGCCAAGAGCGCAGCTTAGCCAGAGCAATTTAGAACTGGCACAATCACGTGCCTCGAGCAAATGTACAAAATAGGCTAAGTAGAAACATTTTCACAAGTTACACCAGAACTGAAGAAACAGAAAACAAGTAACCACAGAGCGCTCCCCTTTTTCTAACTCTCTTGCCAAAATGCGAAAGGGTTCAGCGCTCTATTGTATAGAAAGGAATTTTATCTTCACGTCTCCACATGTTAAATGCTAGAGTTATGTGTTTGGAGTCTTACCTTGTCACGTGCTGAGGATATAAAGTAATGATGTTTGGCCCACTGGGCCCCATTGGCTTTTCCTAGCAACATGATCACTGTCAAACTGTGCCTGATATTCCAGATAAATACCCTTACATTCTGCAAGAGCAATGCTATTCTCAATTAACGTAAGTTTGCAAGAACTAAAATGCTTTCTTTGCGGCACTCCCTTATCCTTCTTTAACCTTTCTCTCAATCTCTAATGGGGTGCATCTTAGAGTCAGCCAAGGTCCACAGAAAACATCCAAGTGGTTTTCACATTTTCCAAGAAAATTTTTACAGGTTATGTATAAACTTATGCTCAAAAGAGGGTCTACCTGGACTCAAGTCCAGAGATTTAAGTCATGTATTCTTTTTCTTGCTATTAAAGAATTATCTACCAGTCCAAGAAATCAAAAACTAAATCAATGCTTGTCTAACCTCACACATAATTAGTTATTTTGCTTGGAACATCATCTGTTGGCTGATAGTTTTAGAATAAATTGTTAAAAAGGCCTTTGAAGTTATGCTTTTTAATTTAACACTGTTCACAAACTATTCATTCTCTGCTTGCACTTCCTTCAAAGAAGCAAAGAGAAAACATAACCAGTGTATTTAAGTAAAGAAGAGACCTACCATGTCTATCTTACAATCCTCTAATACAGAAAAATATTATGCAACTTATTAAAGAGATCCCATGGGGAGATAGGAGGAAGCATTTGGAATACTCACATTCCCTGGCTGCGCTCAAAATAAATAACCTTTGTGTGCACATCATCAGTCTCTTGTTGGTTTGTGGGTAAAATAAATTGGCAATGTTAAGAGTTTGTACATTTTCTTAGACCAAATGTCATGATTAAGCATTTGGTGCCAGGAATAAGTCAGGAAATTTTTGTTTTCCCCGCTGAATACTTCATTTATAGCATCCTCCATGCCCTTTTCTGAAGGGCTTTGAGGTAAAAGCAAGTTTTATATGCCCCAGCTTCCAGAGGGTCTAATTTTTTCAAGAAACTGAGTGCCATGAACAACACCTTGGCTGCCCCAGTGCGGGTGCAAGGGGGGACCAGCACAACCCTCACCAGCCCTGGCTGTGGGAACACAGAACTATATAGCAGTTTTGGTATCAGTCCAAAACCGACCAATAGATCCAGAAGTTCCTAGGGGCAGAGGAAAGATAAGGGACCGCCATGCAGAGGCTGGTACAGCTAAAATATATGCCTGGGCTTAAGCTTTACAAGGGAAAGGCAACACGAGGCAACTAAAGATAGCAACAGCACAGTGTAAGATGCTTGATATACAGGCACCGTAGGATTCGAGATGCATTGAAATGAAAAGAATTAAAATGAAGGATTAACACTTATTTCACCCGACTTCCATACCTTCCTGAGATACTTTTTTATAATAGAAAAGCCAAAGTATTTTTCTTTTCTCTCAAAATAACTATGAATAGCTTCTTGGTGAGTGGGGAAGTTTCAGTGAAACATTCCACTTTGGACATTTCAGCTAAGAGAGTGGCAGCCAGATTAGGTTTCTTTAATCACTATAAACTCACATCGCTACCACAGACTTTGACCAACCTAACAGCTATAAAACAGTACTTCCTCTCCATTGTTGTCCTTAGCTCACCACAAGACTTATCATGTTCATATAACACAGAGATCTTTAAAAGTTAACTCTGGCATAATTGATAAGTGAGTATGATCACAAGCTCTTTAATTTAGTATATTTTCTCCTCACAGAGAGGAGATTTTTATAGCCTCAGCTGTTTCCATCCAGCAAGGAAGGGAAGAAGATAAAAGCTCAAAGAGTAGAGCTGTATCTGAACCAACCAAGGAAGAAAAGCTGCGTGTGCCAAGGCCAATCATGGCAAGAAGACAGAGGAGAGGGTCGGCAGGAACCACTGCAGGCCAAAGGAGGGGAGGAATTACCTGATGCAAACCAGTGGAAGTAGGTGTTGCACACACAGAAAGACACGCAGCAGGCCTGGGCTTCCTCTGCCTCTCCACTGGGGAAGAGAACAGCTGCGAAGGACAGCCAGGACACCTTCCCCAGCATTAAAACTTCTCTCCTCCAACACCACAAAACCAGGACTGGGGCTATTCTTTTTGGGCACAAAATTTTCTCCTCATGAATTCCAGAATACTCCCACCTTGTCCACACCAAAAAGCCATGGAGTGGCATCTCGGCAGAGACATTTGCTCACCAGCGAAGCATTTCTCCTTGCTGTGTCAGAGGTCATGATCTCCAAAAAAGCCACATTTTGCGGTCAGAAAGGCAGGATGAGACAGGAGACTCTGGTTACTGGGGTTTCTGGCTTGCTGGAAACACCATTTTTTTCTCTCTTTTTTTTGGCACAAACAGTGTGTTGACAGATGACAGAGAGGAAGATGGTGCTCTAAGTAAATACAGCTCATGGAAAAGTATGCGTTTTTCTCTAAGGAGTCACCAACATTTCACTGCAGCATTGTACATAACTCACTAGAAACAATGCAATAAGGACAAGAAGTTGAACAGAGTAATTCTTAACTATAATTAAAGTTTCCTGTTCTGTAACTGTCTCAAAGACTTAAGAGGCAATGTATAAACTGCTTACCTATAGCGGAAATAAAACCTGCTTGGGGGAATACTTGAGTTCTTAGAGTACTATCATTTACCCTTTTTCTTCCTTCATCATATAAATCACTCTAGGGATGAAATACAGATCCAAAAGTCTCATCAAGGTGCATATCGACGCTGAAAATGCAAACCATACTTTTCAAAGCAATCACTGAACTTCCTCTGGAAGAACCACCCAAAAACATAATGAAGTTTATTTGAAACTTTACTGAAGTAAATAAGACCCCAATAAAAATTTGTGCCACAGAAAGGAAGAGAATTAGATAGCAGGAAACAGTCTGGACAAACAGTTCTTTTAAGTCAGAACTCAAGCATCCATGGGCTAGATTCACAGCTAACAAGAACTGTCATTTTAAGTCCCATGCACGATGAATACATACATGAAGCATATACAAGAATTTGGCCTCCCACACAGCCTCCCGTGGTATTATAGGAGTCTCTGGAGAGCTCCCAGACACAAAGTGCAGACACTGGGTAGAAGAAGGACTGCATTTTGATGATCCCTTCTTCTCTTATAAGATCGCCCAACCTCCTTTCTGCCCCGAGTTGGGGGCAAACAGGAGTGTCAGATAAAAAAATCTGAGAAGTGCTGTTCATACCTGGTGGCTACCCAATGAGAAAGTGAAGATCTTGTGACAACTTAAAGCAATGGAAAAGGGACAGAGAGAAAGTAGAAATTAAAGCAATTGTACATGTACAGATGTATACATATGAAAGCAAATGCCTCCGGTCTTGGCTTATATTCCCTGTCAGTGAAACAAACTCCGTTAACTACACATGATTTTGAGAATAGTGAAAAAATGGCTTCATTGTTAGGGTAATTTCACTAATTATCGCAAGATAAATGGATGTATGGAGCTGGTTCATGTCTGCACATGAAGCCTTTCAGCATCATATAGCAAGCAATAAAACTGACATACAGGAGTCATTTAACAAAAATAACTTAGTCTTTTGACAGCAGTACCATGTGTATTGCTTGTCAACATTGCTTTGAGGTACAATACTCAAAAAATTAAAAACCTTTTTTGACTTAATTGTCCCACTGGAGAGAGAACAACCCTAATTTTAATTCAAACTTGCAGCACTTAAGTCCTTCCTTAGCCCCTTAATGCTCTGTTTCTAATATTTGAGAACACATTCCTCAGGGAGATTGGAAGAGAATTAAATTCTTCACATTTCAATACCACTAATCCTGATTCCACTTTCAATACAGCCCTAATTCTGCCATGTTTACTGGAAATAAATTATTTTTCTTCAGACTTCAGTTTGGCATGCAGGATACAATACATTTATTGTTTGCTTAAGGCTAGAAACATGAAAAGAAAAGAAAGACTGGATTCTGCAGCATCTGTAGTAATCATTTACTTTGGCCTTCCTCGTCATCAATAAAAACTGGAGTATTTCTGCTGTGTCTTCCCTAACATAGCTGTTTAAAAATCTCAATACCATTACAATAGGTGAAATTTGCAAGTGAGACTGGCTGTGTTACAGGATCTTCTAGGTTTTTCAATTTAGTTTCTACTCACATTAAGTACTTTGTTTTCGTGGTGACCATTTTAAATATAAATATTTCGATCTGGAGGAAACAGCTTTTTGGTGGTTTGGTTTCTTTGCATGTTTTCCTAGAACTGACATAAAAGGAAAAAAAATTTTTAAATGTGATTCTGGTAACAACTGAGGCTCTCCCTTGCTTTGCTTGTAAAAGTCATTAAAAAACACGAAAGTACATTTGCCTAACATAATTGTTTTCTATTGGTGACAAACAGAAAACACATTTCTTAAGATGCACAATCCTAATAGAAACATCAATGAGCATAAACTGCTTCTGAACAAAGCCTCGCAAATGGTCTCTCTTTATAAACAGCCAGATTACTTTTCTGTATTTTTATAAAAGCTGACTTCCACAGAACTCCTGCAAAATAACTTTTCAGGCCAAGTATGGAATTCAAAACAGTTCCTACTGAGACACTCTGTGCCTATGAACTTACAAGGTTACCGTACACGCTATCAGCCTGTTTTGCCGAAGTTATATGAGACATTTCAAACATAAGCCTTCCAACAAGTGCTGCTGTGCCGATTTAACCTGCTACATCTGGAATCACCCCACAATAAAATATAGCTGGAAGCATGAGCACAAGTACACTGACACTTTGCAGTGAATATTTCAGATAATGTTCATAGGAATCATAAAATAAAATGACCTATCTGGAGAATTTTTATCTACCACACAGACTAAGTTACATTCCACACATTTTAAAGTTGAAGGCTTCAAATATAGTCCAGTTTGTTTCATGATGTTACTGGCCTGAGCTTTCCAGTTTTACTATGGGAATACACTAAGACACTGACAAGTAAAATGAGATCAACCACACAAGGCAGCAGCTTGCATATGTCTCCATTCGTGCAAACGTTCAGTGTTGGCATGGGTAAAGCATGGGATGCTGCCCGAGGGGCCACACGCGTAATCCCAGAGATGGAGGCTCAAACATCATCTGCCTCTGCCACCGGTGGACCCCAAGCCACACTGCACTAGCTTTGCCGCTCAGCCACCCTTGTAACCCAAATTTCAGATAACGGAGAACAGAAACCTGGCAATCACAGAGTTCACACCATTCTGCTGCCTGCACAGAAAGTCCTGTCCTGTGAGCATCACTAAAACCCACCGATGCTCATTTCACAAAGCACAGGCACAAGTATTTCAAATGAATGACAATACATAGTTTTCCAGGCTTCTGTATGCAGCATATACTTAAACTGCTCATAAGAAATACTGATCAGAAATAGGGATGCGTTTCTGATGAGTGAGTTGTAAAATAAAGAAATTTTCTTTTTTTTTTTTTTTTTTTTTTTTTTTAAAGTAATGGTGTTGTACCTATGCTACTGGAAATTGTAACTCTAAACTTTTAAGTCCAAAGCTTTTGAGGAAGAATGTCTCTAGTCCAATTTTTATTCTATGCAGGTTACAGTGAGTATTTAAAAATTATTATTTCTAACAGGGGTGCTAAAAGCTCCATTAAACGGTCCTAACTTTCCATATAATCTACATATTCAAAGCTAACTGCAGACGATTAAGCCACAATCATTAGGGGTTAACATTATTCATAAACAAGATATTAAAACCTGACTCCTGTTTAGACTGGTTACAAGAAAGAACACTTTTCAGCTCTGTTGTAGTAGATTAGAAACACAATATGAACAACAGTAGAAAGTTTATGCTGATGTTCTCCTAGGTTAGGATCACAAGAGCAAAGGAAAAAAGTATACCATAAGGACATTAGCCAGCAAGTAAGTGTACCTCTTAAGAAAAGGCACCTGCCATTTAAGTTAGAAAGATGTTATGAAAAGACTGTCAGCGAAAATAAATAAAAGGACAAACTTTAAGCTCTTCAAAAATCCCGCCTTTCTCTTCCTATAGTGACAGTTACAATTTCAAGCTCACAAACTGGAACAGCAGACATACAAAAGTTAAGCACAGAACAAGCAGGGGGGTGGTTGGTTTTTGATTAGCACAAGATTTTCTGCTTTCAATAGGATGTTAGGACATTGGGCCAGACTAATTGAGAAAGTAAGTAATATCCTGTTTACCATCACCAAAATCACCTCCAGCAGGGAGGCAGCAGGGCCAAGTGCATTGAGCAGGGGCGGACAACACGAGAGGATGATGGAGAGGGAACTCCGGCACCGCCCCTGCCCAGCTGCCGGTGGGTGCTTCTACATCCCACTTCCTCTCACAGCCCTGTGTCCTCCTTTCTGCTCCTCACCCCCAGGTCACAGGGAAAACTTCGATGGCACAACTGTGCCTGTGAGGAGCACGAAAAAAACACATACCCACTAGCTGACAGAGCTGTATCAGCAAAATCCCGGTACAGATGCAGCTATACCAACAAAATTGAGCCACATTTGGCAGCAGCAGTTCCTCTAGTACAGCTTTCCCTTTGTATGCCCAGGGACATAATTATGGAGGTAAATACACCATGAAAAATGAATAAACGCATGAAGCAGGAAAAAGCAGACTCTCTCAGTCAGCAATCATGGAAATAACGTCAGCTCATGTCACTTTGAGAACGGGGATAACCCAGAAGGATGGGGCAGCAAGATAGGCTATGAATTCACACAGCAATGCAAGACTGCCAATGCTGGCAGTGCCCAAGGAGGTGCCACCCCATTTTTAGGCAGCTGGTGGCCCCCAGCAGGGAGCACAGGGCAAAGGGGGGCACCAGTCTTGGTGCCCAGATACAGCCTGTCCCTCTACTGGGGTCACTCTTGACCCAAAGGGGCTACAGAGCAGAGAAAGGTGATCAGCACTGCTGGTACTCAACCTGACCAAAGACATCTGCTGGAGACACCAGAAAGTGCCTACCAGTGAGGGACCAGAGAACAGGGGATACCAAAATAAGATTGTCTTTTGTATCCACTCAGGATTTCTGTAAGAAAGGAAATTAATGTTTGTTTGGGTTTTTTTTAAGCAAAAAATATGAAATTATGGCTGTGCTGAAGCAAACTGCCCAGGATATGTCTTGGGGGAAGAAAAAGAACAGCACCAATGTTAGTTTTTACAGAATACATGCCAAAAGCTCTCCAGAGTATGTTTCACATTGTCTTTCCAAGTGTGGATCTCTGGTTATATGTTTTTTCTCCAGTATGTGTCCCTCTCATTATTAGGGCTGCGGCAATTACCCAAGAGCTGAGGAAGAAACAGTCAGCACAAGGGCTGCAAGACCCCAAGGGCTCCAGGCTGCAATAATTCATTTGGCAAAGCTGTATGACATCTACAGACATCAGACTTACAGACCAGTAACCACGATTAATCCACTGAAAACACAGACACTATTGCATTGCCAATCAAAGAAATAAAACGTTCCAGGCAATATTTCATTTGTATACACACACCACACACGCTTTTACGAATCAACAGATTCAGTTGTTGTAACTTTTTTAATAGAAGCTAGCACACAATGCTTCCTGTGGCTTATTGGGGTCTTAGTGTTATCAGTCACACTGAAATCCATGAAAACCACAAATAAGTTAATGAAGAAAAAGAATTAAAAAAAATAAAATCCACCCCAAAGTAGTTCTGAGTTGTGAACGATAGGCTCCTTGGTTAGAGCAATGTCACCAAATGTCACCAAATACGAGCTGCTGAACAACACTGGAGAATTGTAAAGCCACACCCAGGCAAGTCAGCCAGAGGGTGGTGGAAAACCACAAAATTTAGGTTAAACACCAAACTCTGCTCCAGAGAACATTTATGTGAGAAGACAAAAAAGAAAGCAAGCTACTGAGATTGCTTTACATCTGTTCTCTTTCTTTGTCCTTGTAAACCGGACCCGTAATTACCAGAAGAGACTAGAAAAGACATCATTTCTGAACGTAGAAACAGTATTTTTGGAAGAAAATGTGCAGGACAATTTCTATCCTCTTTCAGCCTTGACTTCCCAAAAAAATGAAGAAAAACAAAGTATAAAAAAACCAAATAAAGATTCCAAGAGAGTTACAAAAACAACATCCATTTCTGCTGCAGAAAAATCCTCTCAGTCAAACAACAAAATACATCTCAAAACAGTATTTTGGCAAAATCCATCTGAAAAAAAAACAACAACCTAACAGTGGGAATAAAACGTTAGGAAGCAGCCCCTTCAAAAAAAGACTCTGAGGGCAGAACGTCATTAACCAATAACAGGACAGATGACAAATGCATCACTGTTTTCACAAGGCAAGCTGAGATATAGTCAGAATTAAATTATGACTCATTTTCTCCAGCACAGAAAAGTTTACTAGAAAATGAGAAACACCAAAAAAGCACTACTTAAAAGTAATTGTTCATCACATAGCCTGGTTCCGAAAGGCTGAGGTTTAAATCCTCTATGTTAGTCCTGTCAACAATATTGAAGGTCAGAGGTGGATGCACCTTCTCATATTAAAGTCTTTATGCAACACTGACCATTTGCTTCCAATCACCTTCCAAGGAGAATGGCCTACGCAAAAATACCTAGAAGATATTATCATCAGACTCTTCATTAGTCATTCTTTCATTTGGAATATTTATTTTTCCATGTACCTGTACTTCACTGCATGTAAGTGGGCAGACACTGTAGGAACGCAGGCACTTCTGAAGTGCCAAGGCAAAGAACAATGCCAATTTTTTCTAAAAAATTACTTTTCTCACTGTCATCTGGTCCTAACATTCGCTTTACTGTATAGAAGATCCAAAATTTCTTAATGAAAGAATGCATCTGTAGGAGGCTATGGCCAACATCAACACATACACATCTGTAAGTCAACATTAACAGTGCTTTTATAGAGTTGAGCATGTGTAAGCGTAAGAATATTGCAGATATGTTAGATATATCCAGAAAGTTTTAAGACTGTGTTACTGTTTCACTCCCATATACTAACATGAGGTTACACGTAACATCTACAGCTGTTTTGGGGATCCTCAAATGATGCCACGTGGCGATTACGTGTTGCTTGTTTCAGAGTAATGTTTGCAGTACCACAGTAGATTAAAGGCATTGTGTTTCTTCCCCTTCCTACAGCTACAGGGCGACGGAGTTAAAGCTGCTTTGGTACCCCAACTCTCAAACAGTCTGTAATTTTCAGAGAGAAAGGATTAACTGGTTCAGGGTTTGCAGAGCGGCTGGTACACAAGGTCCTGATTATAGCTGGCTTTGATAGAGCAAACAACAATTTAGGAAGGAAAGTGGTTTACAGAAACATCTTGGGTCAATTCAGTTTTGCTTTAACACAGCCCAGCCTCTGCCCACCGGTTGGATGTCTGCTGGCTGGTGCCTCAGCGCTACCGGCCCTCCAGGGCCGCGCTGGGGAAGGTGCGGGGCAGCTGTGCCCTCACCCCACTGCTGTGGGGTGGCTGTGCCCTCACCCCACTGCCGTGGGCTGCCCACGGCCCCTGCACGGTCCCCAGAGCTGAGGGTTTTCAAACACGGGGGAAGACTGAAAGTTTTTACTCAACTTCCGATCAGAAGAAAACCCAAATTTGTTTCATCCAATGTGCTTACATAAAGAAAACCAACTGAAGACATGAAGATGTATTTCGTTATTACAGTTCCTTCATATATCATTCAAACAATTTTAATATCCCCCAACTTACAGAGACCATGAAGGAAAACACAGAATTGACCATCAGAAAAAGGATAGAGAGAAAATTTTCTGGATGAAAGTTATTCACAAAGGAAATATTGTTAAGTTCTCCACTTTAAAAATATGATTTAAAAAAAAAAAAAGTTTTGTTACTGAGCCCAGGACATCATATTGGCTTGGACTTCTCTCTGGTTTTACATTAGCACAGATTCCTCCCTTTCTTCTGCATACAGGTAAACAATATTGCTTTTATTTCACTGAAATGTGCAACCAGATCTTTATCTGCACTCCAGTTATCAAGCTTTAGTTTACTACGAATAAAGAACCAGCCAATGCCCTAATACAGTGGCTGTATTACCATTGTGATTAAATACTAATGCAACCAGTGCCCCAAGAGCTATACGCACAGAACAGCATAGGCTTTGTTGCAGGATCTGTCAAAAGCAGTACCTCCTTGGAGCTCACTACACGGGACTCTGAGTGTTCATAAACCCACAGAACTAGACTTTACTTGCATTGCACTTCCTTAGCCATTTAATTACAGACTGCAGCAACCTGCATTTGGCATCTCGCTCTGCCATTGCCATACTGAGCCTGACTTTTGGCGGAGGCAGCTGCATGGAGGTGGCTGTTGATGGACAGGCACAGACAGAGGAGGGCAGATCTGTGTTTGGACCAGACCAAATTCTGCCATTGCCCCCATCACAGCACAATGACAGACCCTGGTTAGGGATGAGCATCTGAGGGACCCCCACGCAGCACTACTCACTACTCTGCTGTAAAAAAAAAAAACAAACAAACTGGCATAAACACCCCTAAAGATCATGTAGTACCTTTCATCTTTGCAAAGCATTGGGGTGGGAGGAGAGAAAAGAAAAAAGAGCTTTAGAGGTACTGTTGGGTACTTTTTGCTCTCAGCTTTTCTTTCCAGCTGGGACATGGACTTTTTTTTTTTTTTTTTTAAAAGATACATGATACATATTTTTTCTTCCCCCCAACAGTTGCTTAGAACTGCTACTTGGATTACCAGAGAATAAGCATGTGATAAACTGTATAAAGCAAAGGAAAACAACGTTATTTTCTGAAGTAAAAGCTGAACTATGATATAGTATTTCCCCTTTCAATTTTGAACTGAAGTTAAAAACAGGTTCTTCAGTACATGCTGCGCCCACAGGCATGTGACCACAATTGAGTTTCAGGTATTGTACAGTTACTGCATGGAGAGAAGAAAAAAAGAAGAAAAAAGGTATACACCAGAAGTTTTGGACTGTTGGCACACCAGACCCAAATGGATACCACTTCCATAGTATGAGCTCACTCCCTCGAAAAAACCTGAATCAACATACAAACTAAACCTCAAATGAAATAACCTGGAGTGGAAGATGCATGGAACAAGTTTAAAGGGAACTTGTATCAGCTCTGGAAGCAAAATTTTCAAGGAACAGCACTTCCTTTTGCATGCAAGTCACACTACAGCTAGATACTACTTAAAACTCCCAGACCAATAGCCAAAGGAGAAAAAGAAAGGAAAAAAAAATTAAAAGCACAGCAGCATGAAAAAGTCTTGTATGCCAGTCAAGAGATTTCCATAATGCATTGCTAAATCAGAAATCCTTGTGAAAGGAGCTGGGAAGCGACTGCAACAGTAGCAGAATCAGTCCATTTCTTCAAGGCACAACATGGGAGTTTCTACCCCCGCCCTCATTCCTGCCAAGCAAAGATTGCTAGAAATACATTAAGTTCAAATACTACAGAACCTCCTCTGTGTGTAGCACAGATTATCATAGCAAAGGCTTTGAACATCAATGTCTCCTTGTTGTTTTCTGGTGCCTGGTCCAGCTAAGCAGGATGAGAGGGCTATCAGACCTCATGTTTCTATCAAAGCTAGACTGAGCTTGATGTCTCCACTGATGCTATCAACTTCAGAGAATTCCTTTCAAACAAGGTCCATCAGACATACCGATGTCTGCATCTAGGGAAAATGGGCTCCCTTCTAGCCAGATTAACCTGCTACCTTAAACTGACACATTTAAAACCACACACATGCAGATCCAAATATATTACAGTGATTTTGTTTTGTGAGCGTGTATCCCAGGGCTCCTGCTGCCATTTAATGATGTGGGGCTTTTCATGAAAAACTCTTTCATCGTATTTCATATGATGGTTTATCTGTGCTCCATGATCCAAAGTCCTCCTCACCCCACCACACATAGCAGAGGCTCTTCCTACTGCTGACTGCCAGTCCTGCCAGTGGACACAACCAGCACGCTGACTCTGTGGGAGCAACACAAACACCCAAAGGAAAATTCAAAAGCCTTAGCAACTCTTTGCTTACCAGATGCTGTAATGCAGCACATCGATGACACCCAGAACAGTTTATTCCTAGCTTTCTATGATTGACATGATAGGATTCTTCAAATTATTAGCTTTTTCTTTTTCACTGCAACAAAAGATGCCATACGTTTACATAAAAGGACACTAAAGATTGTAGAGTTGTAAATTGCAGATGTTGAGTTACATGAGTGGCCGCCACAATCTCTCCTGTTGTTGCCCATAGGATGTGCATATGAAACACTGCTTTGATTATATACATTGGGTCTAAAAGATATTACTATAAAAAAATGCAGAAGGCAGCACACCATTGGATTCCTAATATCCAGTGCATCAACTAATTATGAATCAACTTTTACAGAGCGTATTTCTCCAAGGCATCTTGGCAGGCAGTGCACAGCAACACGTGAACACTTCACCTCGGCATTTTCAGGTCAGACTATATCCTAAATGGGTCAGTGCAACATCAGGCAGAAAGCACCCTTCCTGTCTAAAAACAGAAGCTGACAGCTTTGCACAGGCCCCTCACAGCCCATCTTCTTGCAGTTGGGGCAGCTACACTTACTTGATTACTCCTTTTACCTCATGGCAGACCTTTACTTTCAGGGCCACCCCAGAGTAACCGCGTCTCACAGTGCTCTGGCAGAGCTCTATTAATCATCAGCAGGTTAAAAGGTCAGATTAGTAAATCAGATTAAGGCATATGCCCGACAGGCAGGGGCAAGCATCTCAACCAAGGGCGTTCAGCACAGCCACTGCTAACGTGACTCCACTTCTCTGGACCTACAAAATGCCCCAGCAGGCAGAGAAAGTGGCCTGCGCTCGCAGGCGCTGCCTTCACAGAGTCAAGAGTCCATCCAGACTCTGGCACACTGCTGTAACCTCCCAGGCACAGATACTTTACACGTTAAGAAGAACAATAAATCCAACATGCTTATATTTCCCAGACAGAAAACCCAGATTATTAGCAACAGTTTCCAACACAATTACCACAGGAGTTCCCAAATGGATTTCTTTACATTCTTGCCTACATCCTATTTTTCTGATCACTATGAGGTTGCACAGCAGCGCGTCTCACAGCTTAAAGCTGAAAATTTTACTGCTGGAGTTTTAATCAAAAGCAGTAAGAATCTACAATATAGCCTTAGAGGAGAGAAAAAACAGGTAAAGGCAAAAAAAAAACCAACAACAAAAAAAGCCACCCCAACTGAATTAGCAACTAAAATACAATTTTGGTGGAAGAAAAAAAGAACCTGTGGCCCAAGTCTCACTGTGACTTTGACACTTTCTTGCAGAAGCTCCTGACAGTTTTGTAAGTGACAGTAACGAAAACCTTCAAGTCACGATATCTTGAGTGAAATTTTTAAACATGCTATACAAGCAAAAAGTTCAGCTGTTTCCACCTCCCCTTAGCATCAGCAAGGTTATCATTACACTGTGTCAGTGCTGTAAAACAAATCCAGTCATCTACAATTGCACCAGAGAAGATGGCTCTGCTGAAAACAGGGGAGGGACTGCATCTGCTGGGGTGTGCCAAGCGAAACTCATCAGCATCACAGCACATGACTAAGCATGTATTTGGGTATGTCAATACTCAACCATCAATTTGAAAATAAAGGTAATTTCTTCTTATCTCCCCCCTCCCACCAATCTGTAACTATGGAAAAAGACAGAACATTGCAAATGAAGTTTAAGAAGCCTTAGCAAGAGACAAACACACCACAAGATACGAAACAAATTATTCACACAGGATAATGACTATTAATACTCTATTTAAGATTAAAATGTACCAGGTAAGTAGTATTAGAAATTAGGATCCTGTTTCTAAAACTAGAGAGGTGACTGCAGATACACTTGACAGAGACAACTCAGGTGAATACAGGCCTGTAAGATAAATAAATAATTAATGTAAATGTTGCCTTTCTTGCTTAATTCTAATTGGGAGAGGTAATACTTATGTTGTCAATACTAGTTTCTAATGACTGGGTCTAGAACAATCAATTATTTTTCATTTTAAACTCCACAGAACTGGCAGAAAAAAGCTCCCTCTCTTCTGGATATCCTCCCCCAAGAAAGCAGAATAATCATTAAAATCATAATGGAATCATCAGACAAAGGAAGAAAACACTGCTTGGCTTCACTTCCTCTTCCAAAACTAAAACACACATTAATTTCAGCCCTGCTGCTGGCATAATATCCCAGCAAAACATTAGACAACAGACAAAACCCATAAGGAAAGTAGAAAATTTGGATTCAAAACATGAGCTGCTTCTTAGTATGACAAGGGTGTATTTTTCTCATTAAAGAAACAGTCATTAAAAATAAATGCAATGAGGGCTTCCGTGAACTCATCAGAAGCACTGATCACAACCTTACAAAGTCTGTTGATACCCAGTAGGAAAGCCAGACAAAGCAATGAAGTAAGTTTGCTTTCTACTTTGTAGAAGTACCAATAATTCTCTCTCACACACATTTTCAATAAACTTTGCATACGGGTTAGCATATTGGCTACACGACAGCAAATTCAGCAGACAGACAAGGAAAGCCTTGCAGGTCTTTGCTAGTCTGTACGTTACTTTAATAGAGCAAATAAAACTGAAAAGTAGTGTTTCACAGTCTCTCTGTGTGCTAGAACAATTAGAGTGAAAAACCCCTGATGTATCCGCATCAATATTTATTTCTAAATTAAAACTTGTATGCAGATGCGGACCTGCTACACTATATATGCCATTCCTTTATTTATCATAGAAATCAGTCAACTAAAAGTGACGCTTAAATAATTTTACAGCTATTTTCCAGAAGCCAGTGTTTGTAGTTATACTGGCTTGAGAGTTCAAGCAAGCCAGATCACCTTAGGAACATGTATCCTATTAAGTTCTGGGTCAGTTATGTCCTGTTGAATGTTCTACTTGTCAAAGAACCCACAAAGCTTTACCTCAAAGGGCAAAGGAGTTTCATATTGATGCTGCTTTGTAGAACTACCGGCTTTACCTGACCATCTGAAGGATGCATACAAATGCTCCGTTAGAAAAAGCTGAGTCAAGAAACTCTGTCAAACACAGTGTTAAGTCATTTGCGTATTTTACTGAATGTCAGGTTGAACCTTGGACTTACCTTTGTAAGAGGAAAGCACTGTGAACAACACACAAAAATGTCTCACCTTGCTCTGAAATAGCTGCGTAATTCCTTTTGTTCTGTATTAATGCATGATAAACATAAAATAAATGGGAGACAAACATTTTGACTCCATAACTGAGCTTGAAGATGCTTCTACACCAAAGTTACTAATAACATCAATCCATTCATTAAGTCAGGTAGTAGCTAAAGCAGTGGCTATATACAGATTTGGTGGTATATATTTAAATGAATGCATAAAGGCGGCCTTAAGATACTATCAAGCTTCTGCGTTTGTCATGAAACAGCACTAGAAATATTGCTGGAGCCCTCAATATGCCTGCATTCAGGAAACAATCACAACTCCTTCCTCAGTAAAAAATAAAGCGGAGAGAAAGAAAATAACCATGCCCTTTGTATTTTTGCATAGGCAAGTATAAGATAAAGACATTGTGGATCTCTCCCACATAAATACACAGAGGAAAACTCCCAGATTCCCGGATCAGTAGGAAACACAGGGAGAAACCTTCTCCTCCGAGAAAGGGGCCAGCATCCACCGCTGCCACCCACACCCCGGCCTCTGCCAAACTCCTGGTGCTCAGCACAGCTCCTCCTTCCCATGCCAGCACCCGCTGCTTCCCACCTCCCAAAGCCATCTCCCTCGCAGGGCTGCCGTCAGCCCCAGAACACCCCAACTCTGCATCAAAGCACAAAGCGTGCTGAACTGCCGGAGATCGGCATCCTGCTGAGTCCACCTCCAGGGGAGAAGCGGTGCTCCCGAAGGAATAAAGCCACTCCCCTCTGTATGCTATTCCATATTTATCTTGAAAATCGATATGGGAAGTATTTATTAAAATTACTCCACAGAGGCTACTAAAGGCAATTTTTTTTCCCCACAACATGCACAAAGCAGGTTGGCATAGAGCACATTAACCTATTCTTCCTGTCCACTTATCTAAGCACCAAAGTTACTGATAAGATGCGGCTGACCTGTAGCGCTGGTTGTGTCTTACTGTACCATACCCAGTAGCTCTGCAGTACGTGCTGGGGAGTATTACATTACTCATCACCCTTCCACTGCACTTTCAGCTCAGATACCTACTCCCAAATATATACCAGGTACCCAGAACAAGACCCAGCGCTTCATTAAATATTTGGCACATTGGTCTCAAATTACCTTTGACACACAGGGTTATTTATACATCATGGCACATTGCATGCCTCTGCGACAAGATAGCATCACACAATACTGCATGTCAGGAATGCAGGCAACAGATTTAAACCAATCCCCACTTCAAGACACTTTTACTAGGAAGCAGGTCACAAACTGAGTAATATCCGTTTTATGCACTGAAAAACGTATGCTATTCATTTCCAGGAAATAAAATCAACCACCCTAATCCTTCTCCCCTCTCACATACACCCCCCATCAGAACAACAGAAAGACGGTTTCTTTTGTCTTACCAGGTTCGCTGTTGGGATGTATTTAGTTCTCTATGCAAGCCTTATTCTTCCTAATGCTTTTGCTAGGACACCTGATGTTGACTTGGTGCAAGGGCAGTGTTTCAGAGAGTAACTACAGCAAGAGGTATTTGGTTACATCCACTGAATTCAGTTTTGAGCATGCACCGATAGTTCATATTTATGGAGCTTGTTTCCCAGCCTTAAACACGTGCACATTTCTGATATTCATTCAACCACATTAATGTTCTGAACACAAACAATGTACAGAGGAGTGTCAGCTGTTACTTTTTAAAAAATCTATAGACGGAAATGTAAGGAACCTAGATTCAGCATTCATCTTATGAGGCAAAACTCTGAAATCTGAAAAATGGCTCCAGACTTCAATATTATTCTCATCCTACAGTCGTGCAATTACTTAAACGATTTTTCGAACTGATAGAAATGGTTGCAGAGGTGGCAACCATAGGAATCCTTAGCACTCAGTAAAGGGGAAGACCAAATACTGGTCAGAAGGCTAGGAGTTTGGATCTGAAAGAGAACTCATTCACATAAATTATCCAAGCCCAAATATCACATTTCATCAGCAGTTCCTTCAGTCCAGCAAGGATGGAAGTGAGACCTGGAGAAGTAAGTTCTGTTCTCAGGAGGCTGACTCCTTTACAACCTCTAACAGGAGCAAAGCAATGGAGATTCAAGTGTACAACTATACACTGTGCCAGTTCCACAGCTGAAGTGAAGGGACAATGACAAGAATACTTAAAGTAAATAAATAAAATAATAAAATCAGCACTGACTACACGCTTACTACCATGAACTCAAGCCCTATTACTTCCTGCAACACAAGCCTAGAACTTTCTCCTAATCGGTTCAGATTGCTACTTAAAATTATTAGCCAGCACAGCACAAGGTGAGAGAATATAAACAAAATTCATAATAAACAGCCTGATAACAAGTACATACAATACGTGATCCTGTACATAAAGAAGCTGATCTTATGAGTAAGCAGAAAAAAAAAAAAACCCTACCCACTATCTTGTAAAGTTCATTAAAGGTAATGTTTAACCAGAGGGGTTTTTTCAGCTGGAAAGGGTGTCAGCAGAGAACACTGCATTGCATTATGAAATTCTCCCTTGCTTTTAGCAACTGCCTTCAGAGACTGCAATTGTTTCTCTAAACCCTTCTGTGCTGCTCCCTGTGTGCACAAGTTTAGAGGCCAAGGGTACTGCACATCCCTGACACCACTAACAGATGGGACTCACCTCAGCCAATAACACAGATTACAGTTATCGCGATATACTCTCATCCGATTACGCGCAAAAAAATTCCACTATCTGCCAAACCCAAGTCTTCTCAAAGAGAAAAGAAGATGCACGTTCTGCTCCTGCTCCACTTTCTGCTTTGCTTTTTAAAACAAACAAACAAAAAAACCAAACCCTGTTAATAATTTTTAGCTGGACTCCATCATATATGATTTGCACATGGTAGACTAGGAAAAAATGTCTTGGAAGATTTAAAAGCCTTCCACTTGGCTTTTGGAGTTGTTATTCAGGTAAAAAAATGGCAAAATATGTTATCTGAACCAAACAGTATTTTGATGTACTGAGTCTTTCAAAAGTAAAACTATATTTAAGAAAAAAACAACAAACAAAAACCATAAAATACACAGAAGAGTTAAAATAAGCAATTGAATTGCCAAAGACTATTTAAAGTTGATTATAAAACATCCTCACATATTCCCAACAAAAATTTCACGTGGCTTTGGAAATTCTATTTTGATGCTTGGCTATGGTAGTTACACAGAAGGATGAACTAACTGTAACACCCCCTTGGGCATTACTGCAGTCTACACAGGCAATAAGCTGCAAGCTTAAAAGGTCTGAGAAGGATTTATTGTGAACTAACGGATTCAAAGAACCTGGTTTTTAAGAAGCCAAAACTCCACAACACACACGTACAATGCCAGGCACAGTCATTTTAAAAACTGAATTGGTAATACCCACTTGGCTGAATGTAGCAAGTGGAGAAACTGCTGGCATTGTTTGTCCAGACCAGTGCGGGTGAGATGTCAGTGATAAGAACAAAACTTTAAGTCTAATTCACGTATTCCCATCACACAATTCAAGAAACCATCTGCCTGAAGGAGTCAGGCCCCAAATATGAAGCTTTCAGGGACCACTTAACAAAATGTAGCGGAAGTGTCCAGAAACAGGCAGGCAGGTGATTTCTGAACCCACGGGCCGTTCTTCAGAATTATTCCCTCCTCACCAGATCTTACCATCACAGCTCTAGGAGGAAAAAAGCAAGGAGAAAAGAACCCAAGTTTAGACTTTCCTCCTAGTTACATCGTTGTTACTAGAACACTGAAAAATAGTCAGAATGAGGACTGAATATATGCTAGGGCAATAGCATCTATCATAATTTGTGTTGTGCTAGGGTCTACCTTTCCCAACAAAGAATGGGTCTTCTCTTGCTCCCCTCCCCGCACAGTAGATTGCCCACAAAAATTTGGAGGAGATAATAAAACAAACCCCCCCAAAAAATAACCCCTCACCAAATGGCAGCTCAGAGTAGGAACGGGGCTTGGTAGCACACGCAGCCCAGATTTAAGCACCAGTCAGAATTTTCTTCCTTTCATGGAACTAAGAGTCTAAATATGACTAAAGATCATTTTGGGGAAGTTTTTACTTGCTTGTAAACGTAACTATGCATAGATGAAAGAGTTATTCTTAGTCATCTTCTCCATGTCAAAAATAAACCCAGCAATCTCCAGAATGTGTCACAATACAATATTAACTATGTATCTGCACAGTCACTGAATCAGTGGACACTTAACAGCCTCAATTTAGAATATCTGTATTTTCTGGAAACAGTCTAACGTACCCTGCTGGAATACGCTGAACTACTAATACTACTTCTGAAGAAGTCAATTTGCAGCATAAACACCTCTAAACCTGGTCCTAGTGATGAGCAAAGCCAACAGCGTGCCATCCCTTCCCAGCTGGGGTGCCAGACACAGAGCAGAGGCTGCATTCTTCAAATTAACGGACTGCTCACGCGGAACGAGCTTGAAGAGCAAATGCATTATCAAAGAAACGATTTGCTCACGTACAAAATGCACACACTAAATGTATATTATACAGATACATGTGTGCCAGGCTGCCTGTACAGCCATACAAAGCCCTTCCCGTAGCTCGTTGGCCCGGGATACAACATGCAAGCAAGCTGAGAAAACACAAGGACCGTATGGGGACGCAGACCTCAATTTCAGTCATCTGAAATTGTCTTCATTTTAAGGGCATCAAAACACACCATGCCCCTAAGAAGCAAAGCCTCTTCCACTAGAAAACAGAGTTTTTCTGCTGACACCAGGGGAATCAAACCGAGACTCCTGAGGAACAGATACACGTTACCAAGGACTCACAACAAATGTTACAGCCACGTGTAAGAGTCCCAATGGGAAACATATAGCATTTGAAAGTTTTCCCTTGAGTTTTCAAGATACTAATTATAAAATACCAGAGCAGTGAGGCAGCTGGAGCAGATACAAGGTACGTGCTAAGAGAGGTGAAAGACTTAAAACATACTCACAGAGAAACTGGATAGAAATCACCTCTCTTGGTTTATGGTTTCTTACACTTAAAGAACATCTCTAGCCAAAAAATAGGCTCTCTCTTCTCCACAAGGAATGGGACGTGGACACCAGACAAGAAAACTCTGCTTCAGAATATCTTAGAAAAAACAAAATCTTTTTCAGATCATTCATACTTCTAGATTCTAAACAAAACTGAAGGAAACCTGAACTCCTCACAAAGAGCAGTGTAACCACCACCCCAATATCAGGGATATTTTACTGCCGTGCAACTTTAGAGTAATGTTAAGGCAACTGAGGAAAAAAAAAATATATTCAGAGTTTCAAACAGAGAGGACTTCTCATTTCTGTACACTTCAGTGGTTTGCCAATAATTCACCTAGTTTTACAGATAGGGTAGTAAAAGTCACGTCACCTGCTGCAGGCCACATGGCATGAGGAATTTGGATGCAGCATCCTTCAGTTTCCCATCAAAACTTCGTTTCTCCACTTCATATAAGCTGCATCTCCAATGTCTTTTCTAGTAACATGAAGAGAACAGCACTAACTGATGTCAAGCAGCATTTTAAAGCCTTTACATCTCAGGTATCAACTTGACAGGTGTATTTAATGTAAGGGATAATACAAGTTTTGCAGCAACAATCTTGAAAAGGAGAACTGAATAAAACGTGTGAGTCGAATGTGCTGGTACCTGGCCGCTCAGCCGAGTCATAAAGTGGCGTCCCAGCACACAGCCTTGCGGTATGGAGAAACCAAGATGTAGGAAAAGGACTGAGAATTTCTCAACCGAAGGCTTTAGCTGAAAAAGACCATTTCACCTGTGCTGTAAGCAGGTGTGTCCATTCACACCAGCTAATTTATGGAATACTGATGTCTTCTGGTGTACGTTGCCGGTGACCCCATCACCCCAGCCCTGCGCTATTGCCACTGCGGGCTCTGCTATCTTTGCCCGCGGGGGGAGGCAGCAGCGATAAGGAGGAGGTGGGGCGAGATTCAAGTCAGGGGAGTAAAGTGGCTAATTACTGCTTTGGACAGCAAGTAAAATAGTTACATAGATAAATACAGGACTTGTATTTTGACAACTTGTATTTTCAAGCAAAGAATTGTAAAATCATGGTATGCTTTTCAAGTTTCTAAAGAAGCGAAACATGACAAAAACTGAGACTGAACATAAGATTCAGTCTGAGTAAGACTAAGATTAAGGATGTGTTGAGTGTTAAGTGAGTCAACATCATTTTAATTTTCAAAAGGTTTACTGACCTCACATACACAGAGGAAAAACTACATAATAGCTATACAGTTAGGAGCAAAAGGTTGCTGATGCTTCAGTACAGTATTTTAGAAGTGCGTTTTTCAGATGCATGCTCCAGAAAGCATAAAACCCACTGTATTTAGAGAAATACCCAAATACTTCAAACTAAGCTTACATGGACATACCCTTTACAGTGCTTGTGTAAATGATAACAGACATGAATTCCAGTTTGGTTGTTGGATAATCTGTTTTCCATCCATGTAATACAATTAGCAACCAGTATGGAGTGGTGAAATGAGGGAACCAAGATGCCCTCTTTTCTCCCAGATCAAGGCACTTCATGAACATCAATTAGATGTTAATATCCCTGGGAGGCAAGCGTGACAAGTCTTATTAAGCCATTTTAAAGATTAGAACACTGAGTCACAGAGAGATTAAGAACTTCCTCAAAACCAACAGCAGAGTCAGAAGGGGGGCAGCTACACCCCAGCCGGGCCTGGCAGCACGAGACTGCACTGCTCCACCTTATGACAAGATTTAGAGTCTCTAAGGCAAAAAAACCACAAACAAACAAACAAAAAAAAAACCAACCAAGCCCAAAACATAAGTCCACACTCACGTGAAGTTTCCTGACCGTGCCAACGCGCCTCAGCTTTGACCTGCAGGAACCATCTTTAGATACAGGAATATAGTTTGGTTTCCACACTCAGATCGCATTTTGGCTGAAAGTATCAGCAAGGTTGCCAATTGTAAACGGTTTTTAAAGTCAACAGAGACCTCCAGATCTTTTCCGATAAGCTTGAGAGAGAACTTAAAACTTTTTGATGCTGGTTCAACCCTATAAGCCTAGGGGCAAATAAATCTACAATCATCAGTCTTCAAGCCAACCCACAGCCAACTATCTGAATTCGAGTCACATGCTGAATTTACACATTAAGAACGTAGTGAACATGACAAGACAATTACTATCATAGCTTAACACATACTTCAAAGCAAGCAAAGAGAAACCCAACAGATGCCATATTCAATTAGCCCAAAAGGTGAGCAGAGAAGGATGTTACGCTGATTAACACACTCATTAAGACGCGTCCAAACTAATAGCCCACTTCAGTGTTGTAACACGTTTGGAAAGCATTTTGCTGCCTTAATCGCAAGGTACTTACGAAGCCCAAGATTATTTTTACTTTTCCAGCGTCGCCCTCCGACACAGCACGAGAGGAGCGAGCCCACGGAGTTACCCTTCGTTGCCACGAACGCGCAGGGGACAGGTACAGCCCTCAGCCCCCACAGGGACACGGCCGGCAAGAACTGAAACGCGACGCGTAAAGCCCAGGCTGTCGGGCGCAGCGACCTGCCGCCCGCCCTGCCGCTCGCCAGCCGGTCAACCCTCCGCGCTCAGCCGCTCGCCAGCCGCCCGCGAAGGGAAACGCCGCGGCCCCGAGCGCCGCCACTTGCGGAAGGGACAGCCCGGCTCCGGGTGCCCTCACCCGCGGAGGGACCCTCCGGCCCCCCGCACCTGCTCCGCCCGCGGCCCCGCGCCCCCCGCCCCGCGGACCTACCGCTGGCGGCGGCGGCGCTCCGCATGCTGCCCGCGGCTCGGCTCGGCGCGGCGCGGCTCGGGGTGGGGCGGGGCCGGCGGGCCGGGGCGGGCGGGGGCGGGCCGGTCGCCCCAGCCCCGTGCGAGCCGCCGCCGGGCGTCCTTGCGTTCGAGCAAGGTGCATTTCCCCTCCGCCCCTAATCATGATTTTTTTATTATTATTATTTTTCTTTTTCCCACGCCCCCTCGTGGCTCGTCACGACCGGCCGTGCCCTGTGCCGGTGGGTGCCGACCCCCGGCTGGAGGCGGGGGCTCACCTGTGGCCGGGGTCCGGCCCTGAGCGGCCTCCCCCGCTGCCGCCCCGCGCTGCGACACCGTCGGGGCGACGGAGGAGATGCCACCTGGACACTGGGGAAGCGGGGTGTGTGTCAGCGCATCCGGCAGAGCGAGAAATAGGGAACTCAGAAACGATTCTTTTATCGTTCTGTATTTGGGGAAGCTTAAAGGTTGTCACGTATTCAGGAGATTTAAGAAGATGAAGCAAATTAAAAACCACTGGAAAGAACGTTCAAGATCGACAACTCATGTAGCTAACAGCACTTTTACACTACAACTCCTTGACTTTTATTAACAACACCTTGCTAACAGTACAAGTGAAGTTTTATAAAAAAAACAAACAATCAGGATTCACTTGAACTGCTGCAACATGAAGCCTAAAATGCTCCGCAGCTAAAGCTCCTATCTACCAACCTAAAAGTTTGTTAAAAACCTCAGCAGGCCTACATTTAGGTAACTTTAAATATTCATAAATATTTTGACATGTGCCACAGACACTACACCTTAAGTGACCTTGAAGAAGGCTGTGGCAGAAGAAGGGAGCGGGACCCTCATCTGATATGACATGAGCTACCTGACCTTTTTCACACTTGCCTGCTCTGAGCCAAACTTAAAGTTGCTTTGGAAAACATGGAGAGAAAACAAGTGTGAATGTGGCCCTATTTATCCATGCACAGCTGAATGTAACACAATCTCTAATGAGCCAGGCATTTAACCAACTCTAAAATAATTTGTCGACCTCAAGGTAAGCATTTTGTTGTGGAAAAGGCCTCTCATTTGGGTTGAAATTTGTCTTCTAGATTCTTGCATCGTGTTTGGCTGAACCCAACTTTTACTCAGTCATTAACTTTTGAACTGCAGTATGTTTATCTGCTTATTTAACTTTGGGAGATTAAATGTACTTTTTCCTCAAAGTGATAAAAGCTAGAATATAGAAATAATGGTGCATACCATTTCTCTGTTATCTAAAGGACTATCTTCTTTAGCAGCCTTGAGGAAAGCAAGAACAAGGAATGAGAAAATGCTCTTGGCGAACTTCCAGCACGAGTGATCTGTAGTTAGCAAAGGGGGATGTGCGTATGAAAGAAATAATATCTATATGATTTGTACAAAGTCTTCCCAGTTTCAGTCCACCATTGAGCACTACATGAAAGCAAGGTTCCTCCACAGAGAACCCAGAAAATACAAAGTCAAAAAGAATTTAACCCCTCCTGGGAAATAGTCCAAAACTTCCTTCTTTAGGAAAGACGTTCCTTCTTGGTTAGGAAAGATGCTTACAGCACTGGCCTCCCATATATCTCTTCACCTTTACTAGCTGTCCTCTGCCCTCCACTCCTCTCAGAAAAAGTTACTAAGTCCATAAAAAGATAACCTTCTCCTGCCAAGTCCTTCCAAAATTTTTATGCGCTCCCTAGGGAGACATGTCAGGGGCTGCATGAAGACCACCAGGGACCTTGCTGTTCTAATAAATATAATCAGGATATTTACCGTTTGTACTTAAGTATTTGAGCTTTGAAAATGGCCAAAAGATTAATGTATAGTTCACAATCACTGATCTTAACTGTTATCATAACCATCTTTTAAAATTATGTTTCATTAGATGTTACTTAACCAGAATTAAGAAATTCTTTATTCAGTCACACCTACCTCTCTCCAAAGGAAAACATAACTAAGATACAGTCTAATCACTCTGGGCTAAGATGAACACACTTCAGTAAAGATTAGATTAATAAACGCTAGTCAAGAACCACAAATTTGGCATTACATGTGGCTCTGTTGGCTACCCTAGCCTACCCTTGCTTCTGTGAAGCATGGGACACACAACCATAAAGGGAAATAGCAACTTCCCTGGGTGCTGTGCAGCAAGACCAAGCTCCCAACTCATTATTTTTAACAGTGCAGCTGCTTTGTAAATTTTTTTTTGTTGAGTCCTAGCCTGTTCTCGCCCGTTGAAAGGGTAGGAAAAAGGAATAAGAATAGCCCTTATGAAAGACAATCCAGCCTTATCAACTAGTGTAAAGCCATGCCTCCTAACTCCGCCGTAGGATGTCCATCCCCTCACTGTGGCTCATTATGTAGTGCTCCCTTTCCTGACATGTGCAAGCCTATCTATTCAAATTCTTGTAAATGTAATACTATCTACATATCCAACACAATAAAAGCCCTTCTTGTGGTATTTAAACAACCTGTCTGATCTTTTCTGATTATCTGTGGATTTCTTCAAAGTTAACTGAACTTTTTTATACAAGAGATGGTCTGGTTGTTGTGTTGCAGCCTGGGTCTCAGGCGACCACGCTGAACTCCCTCCTCCGCCCCTCATGTCCTTTATGACTTTGAGAATTCACGTTAACATGGTGTATATCAGTTCGTGATCTATAGGGTGAAAGTAGTAAGACTTCTTTACCTTATGGGGGCTTATGAGGGTGAAACCCTCAGATGAGCATAAAACCTTGACGTTCTACTACATCACACGAAAGGCCATTATGGGTAGCATTTTCCTGCTCTTGGTTTGAAGTTTGTCATCATATTCAGCTCCGGTGAGAATCAGTGGTTAAATACAAATTTTCATATTCTCTTCCTGCAGTAATGCTTTTTGTTTTAAATTAACATATAAAGCCATTAGAGTGGCTCTCCTAAAGGAATTTTGCTTTATAGATTGCGGAAAAGAAAATAGATCTGAAGAAAGGAAACTGAATTCTTTATGTGGGAGCATATAATTTTCCTGGAGCCTGGAATAGCTGGATTTTCTTACCACATGTGCAGGAAATAACCCTTCCTACTAGATCCTGAATGTATCACATAATACTCCTAGCATTTAATGGAACTATTGTAGTGAGAGACACCTTCTGAGCAACATTTCTGTTCAAGTTTCTAAACACATTAACAGATTTATACATGTCTATTGAAGAACAGTTCAAAACACTTTGGTTCATTGGTAAATAATGAATATTTAAACTATTCCACAGGATCCTTTTTTCTTCATTAAAAACCTAGGCAGAAGTACAAACAAAACACACCTAGCTAATTTTGTAGCCCTCTTCCCACAGATGACTACAGGTTCATTTGTTAGGGAAGTTTGGGGATGGGTCCTTCATCACCCTACCTTCCTCATATTAGCAATTTCTCACACACTCACTGCTTGTGCTGCAGTAACAGTAGTAGGGCTCTCCCACATTGGCACACAACTGCCAGGATTTGTATTTGCGCTGTGTTGCCTCTACCCTTTAAGAGGGCAAGCTCTAACAAACTCTCCCACAGCACACCTGGCCAGTTGGTAACATTAGTCCTTCTTTCTTCAACACAAATATTCTTTTGTTTGGGTTTTGGGCATGGGTGGGGGTGGGATTTATTTTTTTTTTAGTTTTTTTTTTCCCTTATGTGAATTTTTTCTCTGTTACTTGAACAAAAAAGGAGATAGACCATATCTGATGCAGGTTACTGACACAAATCTAGGAAATTTTCACTCTTTGGATCACATGTCTTCGCTGGTTAAATCTCCCTGAAGCTAAAAAGGATTTTACTGATGTGAAATTTCTAATAATACACCAAATCTGAGCACCGGATGATCTCTTGCTCCCAGTATCATTCAATATTAACTGATTCATTACCTAAGACACTTTGATAACTGCAGTCTCACATAGAGAGTACCCAGTTTGCCAGAACCAGCCTCTTCAAAAACTTCATTTCACAAATCAAAAAATTCCTTATTTGAAGGCAGAAGAAATGAGCCTCATGCTCTGTAGGATAACTCTCATTTTAGTAAGGCATAAAATTATAGTCCCATATAAGTGACATCTCAGTGTTATTTTACTTTGTGTAAGGGATAATGTCAGCTTTGGTGATGTTGTAATTATAAATCATGGAAACATTTTTTGAGTTCTGAAAAGCAACAACCAGAACCTTAAAAAGTTTGAAACTTCTCCTGGGGCACATATCATTTTGTAAAGTATATTTGAATTTTGAAAAGATTTGACAGATAATCAAATAAGGTGGACATTATGAAAGGTACAATAAATCATTATTATAAATAGTTGCCTTTTTTTCCCCCCCCCCGTCCTTGTTGTAAACAGTCTTTTAGTCAGCTGTTAAAAGATTTAGTCTTCCACAGGGACATATTTGGATATTTTCCCTAAGGAATATCATAATTATTGCACTAAAAGTCTTCATTTTAGTAATGCTAAGTTGTCAGTGCCCTAAGGGCTTTATTCCACAGGTATTTTATATTTTCATTTCTGACATTTGGGTTTGTGTGCTCAGATACAGTTTTGATTCTGCTTTGATTTGCAGGAGTCACTACTCTGTGAAATACATACAAGAAAATATCAAAGGCATAGAGCTACTTGGTGAAATAAATGTCAACATCTCACTGACTTCAGAGAGAAAAGGATCAAGTAATTAAACATTGTTTTGCAGGGATTCCAAAAGGCTTCGGATCAGGCCTCATTTTCCTAGCTAGTACTTGCAGCTTTGCTGCTTTGGATTCTGCTGACAAACGACTCTCTGTAAAACTAACCGACCAAGCTCAACAAAGCTGATAAGATTTCCTTCCTGCACCGCTGTGCTAACACCTTCCCTGAAAACGGACTCTGACTTTGGTCATACTTGATTTCAGATTAAGACTTTGCAGAGCAAAGTGAAACTTAAATGTCAGCTAAAGTGATAAAGAAATTTAAGTTAACACACAGTCTTTCAAGCCAAATGATTACGGGCTGTGTACAGCTGGTAAATAGATTCTGCTTTGTTAGGGTGCTAAAACAGCTGCATGAGCCGGTAACTGTCAGCTGCTTAAAGGATGTCACATTGCAAAATAGACGGCTAATTTGCTTCAGATTATATCAGGGGGAAAATATAGTGATCTGTGATAGAGATGCTGGGGAAATTTTCTGAAAAAAAAACCCCAAAACCAACAAAACCAACAAAAGAGACTTGTGTATTTAGCAAATACCTTCATTAAAGTAGTTCCTAGAGTGACTCTCAGTGAATGAAGGGAATCTTCTGTAAATGCTTAATACAAATTAACCATTCTGTATGTGTTGTCAGCAAGAACCTGACATTATTTCTTGTCTGTGGGAAACCTTCTGTCAGAGACAAAGATCACTTTCCAGATGCTTTGATGTTAGCATATTAAATCTTAGCAGAGACTTTATTTAATTAAATGTTATTTATGTTTTGTGGGTGTTACTGAACAAAGTCTTCCCTGAGTGTCATTAATGGAAGAATGACAGATAGTTTGAACCAGTGAGGACCATCATGATAAGTCTAAGTGCAGAGATAGTCTCTGGTGATATTTTAGGGAAATTACTTTTTTCTCAGACAGCTGAACACTCAGACGTACTTGCCTAGCTCAAGCATGAAACCACACCACTTCTAATTGCCATGCTTCCGGTTTCACAGATTCTCATTCTTCATTTTTAAGTTAAACACTTCTGGTTAGTCTGTGCTATTGTAATTGTTAATAATGAATATGATTCCATATGCAGGAGCAAACCCATGTTTGAAGTTTACTGCTAAATCTCTTTTTTCTCATTCTCAGGGAAGTAGGTACTTTCTTTGGCAATTCCAGAGTTTGCTTGGGAGATTCTAGTGACTGATCATTTACTGTGCTGCATTATGCTGTATTAGAGAAGAGATGACCTCACTTCCCATGCTTAGCCAGGAAGGAATGGCTGGGAAGAAGATGTAGTCTTTTTTTTTTTAAATTATCTAACACAAATGTTTCTAACTTGCTCTATGGAGATAATAGAAAACAATCAGCAACTGCTGGGTATCATCTTTGTCTGTTATACATTATTGTCTGTCTCGATGGCATAAAATAAATAAATTATATGTATTCAACCCCCCTTTGTTTAAAAAATAAGGTTGCTAAGAAACATGAGTTAAACATTTCTAATGCCATTTACAACCAGCATTTATATAAAAACATGAAACGTAGCCATGATGCACTTGGAGACTATTACAGCGGAACTGAAATGCAAACTCGTGGTCTGGGCAAAGAAGAACAAATGTGAATTTTACTGTCATGTCATAATTAGGACTCTGGCCAATGTAAAATTACAACTGCTAAAGTTCCTTTCCATGTTCTGGATTCTGTAGGAAATGTCAATTAATGTCACTGACATTTTTACACTCAGTTTTACTTTCTTCAAGGTAATGTTGATATGGCTTTCCAAAGGATACTATGTACACTCAGTAAGAGTGGAATAATTAAGAACCTCTAGAGTTCCACAGAAATTGTGCATATTATGGTTATATATAGTTGAGCAAGAAAAGTGTTAAATGCATATAAAAATTTGGTTTACCTGTAGGTTTGCATTTCAATCTGATTTATATGTGTTACAAATATTTGCATATATAAACTTTGTTCAAAATTACTGGGTTATCATGGTTCAGGAGGTAAGTGATTATGCTCAATGAAATATGCATATTGACATTTTTCACTACTATGCTTATTGGTAAGAAAAAAAATTTTATCCAGCCTCCTACCTTTCACTGGAGTCAATCGTATGCTCGTTTAGAGCCATCATCAACTTTTCTTCTGACCTCACTCAACTGCAAAAGTCAAAAAAAAAAGACCGAGACATCTGTAAAAAGCAAGGATTCTGCAGTCCTCACCAGGGGCCAAATAGCAGCACAGCAACACAACTGCTAAAGCTAAAGCTATTCATGGCATTGATAGCTACCCACCATACAGGCGCAGAAGAGACTTTTTCGTAAACCTGGTGCTATAAATTTGTGAGTTACAGGTCTCCAATCACTACCTTAACACTAGGAAAATTATCCTCAAAAGACTGGAATTCTTTCTGGGCAAAAATTACAACAGTGTTCTCAAACTGCTACTCAGGAATATTCTTGAAAGTTTAATTGCTTTTTAACTACCCACTGCCACTTCAGTTTTTTATTTTACATCCAGCTACAGCAGCACTGAAGATTTCTCTTTCTTATCTGATCACAGAAAAAAAGCAGCTTATTCCTGTTTCCACCCTTTTCATTCCTGGTTTCTTAAATGGGGCCTAAAGCCATTTACCTCTTTAACCTTATGTGATAATTATGTTATTCAAGCTTAGTCAACTTCAGTTTTCCCAGTTAAACTGGACCCTTTCCAGCATTGTCAGTTTTCCATAAATGTATCGGGAAGAGCTCAGCCTTACGCAATGCCTCCGCTCCCAGAGGCAGGCCATGCGCAGACATCAGTGCTACCGAAACCCATCTGCCAAACTCAAAGTGGCTCAGGAGGACACAACCCTCTTCAACGCTGCTTATGAGAGGGAAGACAAGTGCTATAGCCCACCTGGCACAGCAAATGAGGTTTTACGGCAAGCATTTGACACGCTGAGACCATGTGTGGAATAAGGCCATGGTCATTCTCCTCCCTGCCATAAGCTTTGGAGATTTCAAAGATGTTGCAGGTAATTCAGCCCCTACTGCCTCCTGCCCCTGAGATGGCAGGCTTTGCAGCACCACGTTTCCTACCGCCACTTGGCTGTTGGCTTGGCTCTTGACAGAGAGGTGCCACCTCATGGATTGCCACCAGCTCCCAGGGTAACACTAAAGCTTGTTGAACAGCCTCCTTTCTGTTGCTTGGGTTTTCTTACTTCACGTGATCTCACTGGATCACAGCACAAGCAATATTGTTCCTGACAACCTGTAAAATATTTTTACAAACTCCATAATTTAGTATTTGAACATGTCATGTTAGCAACTTTAAACAAACAAGCGTAGCTTAAAGAGACCTTTTTAGAGTTGCACCATCTGCCAATAGCTTTCCAGTCCCAGTGCCAGCATAAAAAAAAAAAGGTATTCTTTAATTAAAAAAAAAAAAAGGTCCTGTGCATTTGCAAATTTGTCAACAGAGCAGTTGGCATCCTTCCACCCTTCCTGCTCGTGCATACCCAGTGTTTGAAATATCAGATTTCAGCTGGTGAAGGAGGAGCCTGAACACACAGAGCAAAAACCACTTTGAACTCTCTGGAATGGCAACAGCAGCACTCTGGGAGAAAACAAAGCCTGGGCACAAGTGCGCTTTCACAACAGCTGAAATAAAGACACCTAACAACTGCCACATTCCCAGAGGAAATCCTGTTGAGCAGAAACTTAGTCCACCAGCTTGCTGTATGATTGCTCCATGTTGTTCAGAGAACTGGCATTTCTTTCAAGTGCCCTTCATAGGTTATTTAAAATTCATACATGGGATTGGCCTGTGAAACTCAGCACAACTGAAAAGTCTTCTTTTGCCATTCAACCTTCCTGAGTTGAAAGCACTTCTTTCTGCATGTGAAGTGCTTCTTTTAGCTATATTACAACCGTGCAATTTCTTAATGAGCAGCAATTATGCTGCTCTTTCAAGATATGCATCTGTCATCACCCATTTACCAACATACTGTTTATCAATGTATAAGCTAAAGACTAGAATGTGTTTTCAGTATTAAAAAAAGTCAAATTTGAAGTAACCCCACAGGATTCAAATGCTTTCTCTATTTACAGTAGTGCAATACTTCCTGGTGACCTAGACATCACTGTCTGCCCTTTTCACGGTCAACCACACAGCCAAGTATTTTGTGTCAGACAGTAAACAAAAGTTTACATATACATTGATAACTCCTATTAAATGTCAATAAAATACAACCTCTGTCTAAGATACTGCTTTGGAGAATGGCTTACTGTCAAACTTTACAGATGAAACTTCCTTATTAAAAAAAAGTTCTGCATTTGAAGAAAACTTCCGTCTTTAAATTAATTGAATTTAATGGCTGGTTTCTTTCATGAGCCCTGCCACTTCTCTTATCATTTACTCCAGGCAGTGATAGAGTAGGATTATTTTTTTTAGTGTACAGTAGTAGGATTTTAGCCAACACGTACATTTCACTGTGAGCTCATGGGCAGAAAGCTTATATATATTTTTTTATTTCACAATATACCCAGATGTTGGAAACTTGCCCACTCTTGCCTTCTGTTTTGCTTAAAACATTAGTCTACAAAGCATCAATAAGCATCTTAAACTAAACTAATGTCTGCATGTCATTATTTATAAATGTGTAGGTGCTTGCCTGGAGGCAAAAGAACCCATAATACTGCTACCATTTACTGTTATTTATATTTAGCTTTTTCTTTTTTAGTGAGGGTTTTCCTGCAGCATTTTTTTCTTTCAGGTTTCCATTCGGCCTGCCCTTGGTACTGTACACAGGACCATTTTCATCCTAGCAGCTCTGTACACTGGCCAAAGAAGGTCAGCTGAGAACAAGGGGTTGGAGCATGTCCCAGGGCCTGTCTGGGATGTATTACTAGCACTTCTGTGGACAAATATGCAAAGTTTAATGAAGTCAGTGGAAAGATTCCCACTGGCTTTGGTTAGCTTTGGATCCGGCTATAAATTAGGAAAGTTTGATTTTAGTTCCATTACTTGTCCACAATATTTTCTTCCTGTGTTAACAATATACCTCCTCTTTAAACAGTGACAGAGCTGCTCTTTTCAGTCAAATGATCGGTTTGTCAGTAAGTTGCACTGTAATATGACCAGATAGGGATCCTAAGATCACTGCTAACTGGAGGGGCAAAAAAAAGATGCTTTTCCTGGTTTTGTGGACAAAGTAATTGACTTCAAGGGAACCATACAGTGTCCTCTTATGCTTTGTATTCAGCATGTGATAAAATACTGTTCTGAAATGTGGGAGTAGCTGTTATCCTACCTTTCCAGAAGAACAAAGTGAAGAAAAATCACAGTCCTAGGAAAAACCGGGGAAGTTATAGGAAAACTTGTTTAAGGTGACTCATTAATTTAACAATGGCAGAAGCACTATTAATGCAGGAATTCCTAGCTTCTGTGTCCCATTCCTTGCTCCCTCCGTATGTATGATGTATGACATATACATACTGTTTCACAGAAAAAAGCACATAGGAGGTGCACAGTAAATCAGGATTTTGTCAGTTTAACAAGGGTAAGTTGAAAGAAATATGTGTTCTTGGAATCAAAAGCACAGGCTCCAAAAACAAGAGGGCAGCTATCAAGGCAGTTTATTTTGACGTTTAAAAGTGATTACAGTCCCCACACATTCGTGTGAGTAAGATAAAGATGTAAAGAAAGAATATTTAGTAATAAAGTTGTTTTTTTTAAAAGGAATAAAATTTTCCATTAAAAATACTGGTCTTGTACAACAGACAACATCTATGCATGTCATGTATCAATAGAATCTGCTTTCTGAGAATTATTTTCTCTCAGAACATATTCTATTTATAAACCCCCTTAAGCCTTTTGCAGTATGTTTCCTGTTCAGACATACCACTTAATCACCAGAAAATGACTCAGCCAATCAGTCCAGGCACTTCCCAAATACAGGATTCAAAACTAGTGAGAAAATAATGAACACGCTCAAAACTTGACTGAGAAGTCAAAATACTGTTTAAATTGATTCTTTTTTTCTAGGTAAGGAATATGTTAGAAATTGTTCACCTTGTCATTGGAAGGCACTTGTTCAGCAGAATAAGAATAAGAATAAGAATAAGAATAAGAATAAGAATAAGAATAAGAATAAGAATAAGAATAAGAATAAGAATAAGAATATTTTGCTCATTCATTCACTCTGAAATGCTTTCTATGTCTGTAATTACCACAATATTATATTTCAAAAGCAAACAGGCTTATAATCAAGATTTGAAACATGGATAACTCTCCTGCTGCACTTCTTTGGTTTGGGGTGGGCATTGCTATGAAGAAATACTTTATCTTTTTAGCTTGCATAAAAAAACTATCTTGGAAACACAAAGACATAACTGGCTAAAATTGCCATTTTCAATTTACTTATTTACTAACTCACTAATTTCTCATATCTAGAATATCAGAGGTCTTGTTACATATTCTATGCACAAAAATAAATGCTGTTTAAATATTCATCCATAAACATCATCCAGCATATTTGTCTGCAAAAAAAAATTAGAGATGGAACTGGAATACAGAGCACAAGCAATCTCCGTTCTCCTTTCACAAGGAGAAGCATTATCAAAAACTAAAACTAAGAATGGAGTTTCATCCTAAAACATTAATTGCTGCATAACTACTATCTGCATGATTCATCATGGAAACAGCCACAGAATTTCTTCCGCAGTCCACAGCAAAAGAAGAGCAGTAGAAGTATTTTCTTTTGTCCAGATTTAAAAGCACCAAATTTCTGGCATTTCAGCCACTTAGTTTAAAGGCAGCCCCACCTAATCTGTTGTCCTAATCTGTATGCACCAACAAACTCCCAAAATATTCCTGACTGTCTGGAATATCCCAAGGGACATAATCTGCAAATAAATCTCAAATCTGTAGCAATTTATAAATAGTACCATAGAAGTAATAGTATTTTGCATTACAAAGAACAGGTTTTTATTTTGGGGAGTTGAATCTTACCCTGTTTCGCAGCTGTGGATGTCGTGGCTTAAGGAAATAAATGCTCAAAGCGCAAGTCAACAGCCAGGCTGAGAATGGAATTGACATATTTCTACCTCTAGTCATAATTTTCACCCTCACAGTCTATCCACCAAACACTTGCCTCCATTATTTTCAGTTGCAATTAGGGAGCAGGAAGCTATGGAAATTACACCCAAGTAACATCATTGATTCAGAATCTATCTTTTAGATAACAGCTTCTTTTCTTTTCTGTTATTGTTTCAGATACTTCCCAAATCTGAGGCAGGAAGGAATAATCACTTATGGTTTATGAGACCTTGGTCTATTAAGCAGAATACCCATGGTCCACAGCAAAAAAAAATCATCATTTGATATTTATTTCCATTTTTTTTCAGAGAGAATAACCAGTCTTTCTCTAATCCCAGTGGTTTCTTTCAAGCAGACTTTTAAAACAGGTTGGAAGTGACAGAGGAACATGTTAAATATCTACACACAAGAGAGGACTTTTGAAACGAAACTTATTTCATATTAACTAAGCTAACTTCATATTAAGAGTCTTAATATGCCGTTTATGGGTACATGGATGGCATGGCAATATATGCCCCCATCCTGAACTGATCTGACTCCATGCCAAAAGTGGTCGGAAAAGTAAGAATGCCATATCGTCTGACAGACAATGTCATTCTGATAAACGTCTGAGGTCACATTCCAATGCTATCATTGCTGGCCTTTCATCTGCAGAAGCTGTTCTCTCACTTTCACAGCCAGCAGTACAGCGAAGTGACTCAAAAGCAGCTGAAAAACATACAAGGATAACTACCATAGAAACATCAGGGAAAAAATCAAAACACTAGAATGCGTTCAGCTACAAATGCACCTTCAAATGTGTGAACATATATTCCTACTCAAAGTTTTGTTCAAAGTGTCTACCTTTCTACATCACTACATGCTTACTGTGTGTTCAGTATGGAAAACTGACAGAAGGTGTGAACAATAAACCAGCGCTTACAAAAACTTTCTGTATCTCAGTATCTGTAAAATGTCATGATTTCTCCCATCTCTGAATGGCATTTCAGGTTCCACATTTCAAGTGATATTATTATGGTAATAATGAAGCTGCTTGTCAACACTGCAAAATCTAGACGTGCTTTTCTAAGTCTTCACTGTTAATCAGGGGAAAAAATAAGGTTCTTAGGTAAGATATGCCTACCTTCCCACTTTTTTCTGAGCCGGAGTTCTTTCAACTGGTCCTATAAGGGACAGGGTAACCTCGACTTCTCCTGAAAAATGAACATTTTTATAGCTCTATGCTATGCATGTATTTACTGGAATAAATAGGAAAGAGAGATGGGTCTGCAATGTCACCACAAGTTTTCCTGCTGACCCAGGGAGAGTACTTATGACCCTCGCCCTATAGCTGCAAGAAGCTTTGATTTAAAAATTTGTTTTAAAATAGATTTGGACAACTGCCTAAGTCTGAATGCCTGTGGCTGTGTTCTGCAACAGAGGGGAAAGAGGGAAAGAAGAAGGGAAGAAGAGGGAAAGAGGGAGGAAACCGGATTAAAAAGAAAACTCCCTACATAAACATAGGTAAAATAACTAAACAGAGACCTTGTCAAACTCCATCTCCTTTAAAGTTATTAGGTAATAAGGATCTGAAAATACATGCAAGTCAGCCAAAGTATGATTAAACAGTTCAACAGTGTACCTTTTATTTAAAAAAAATTCATTATGCAAATGCAGGTTTTAGATTAGATGAAGTGAAATAAGATGTGTACGGTACAGAACAAAAAGTAAACTAATACTGGGCACCAGTATTACTTCCAAGGCTTTGTGTTCTTAAACAACTCCTTCACCCTCTTCTGTGGAGGGTAACTTGCTTAGTTTCTCCTTTCCACCTTCCCCCATACTCTGATATGGTAAATTCAGAAGTGGATGCAAAGAGCAAACCAGCCAGAGTTCAGCTTTGTCACATCCCATCCATAGGTGTACCTTTCCAGGGAGGTCACAAAAGCAAACTTATCAACACAAGGCAAATTAAGACACACAACTGCTATTGATGTATCTCCAGTCAGATACAGCAATAAAAACAAACACAAAGGTGTAATACATCAGTTGGCCTTTGGTTAAGAAACGCTCAAGATGCAAGAATCCATCAATTATACCAGAAATAGTTCCAAAAGAAGGACCAACACCATGTACTCAGAGGTTCTTATGTAGTAAACTGGGAAACTTGTCACCATAGGCCGCTCAGGAGGAAGAGAAGACTTCCCAAAGTGACAAGTCAGACTAAAGCTTCTTCCCTAACTTGGCCCTGAAAACGTCTCGCTAGCCCCAGAGGGAACTCTGTCCCCTAACCTGAAGGGATGCAGCATCAGCACATTTTTGCACATACAAAAAATTCACAAGACTAAGACCTATTTAGCTTCATCCCACTTCCCATGACTTCAGTGGTGCAGGATCAGACTTGTATCTGAGTGATAAGAAAATAACTTAATTTCTTACAACAAATTATAACTATATTCTTCAATGCTCTTTTCAGGCAGTGCTCACATATGACAAAAAGGTAAGGCTGTAGATAGCACATAAGTGATTTCTAAACTCAGTTACATCCTGTCGGCTAGGACTTACTACTCCCCCAGACACAGCACCTCAGCTGACAATAATGCCATTGGCATGCACAGTAAGTTGATAATCTTAAATCACACTTTTTATTGAAACTGAACATTAAAGCACTCAAAGTATTGGCTTATTTTAAAACTATTCACCACCTTCACTGGTTCTGATAAACTTCTGTGTGAATTGTTGTATGTGTACGTGGAAATAGAAAATAACAGGAATGAGGCCATATCTTCTCCTATTTCAACACATGTTGAATATACTCTTGATAGCAGAGGTTACTAATAATCAGAAGGAAAATAGGATTCAAAGGAAGATATATACACAGATTAAGATCTGAGTAACTTTATCATTTAACTTGACTTCCTATCTAACATGGGCTGTTAATTTTAAACCATATATTTTCTGCTTGCATTATAGTGCCCATTTTAGAAATATTTTAGTCTTTATTAAAAAGGGCTCAAGTATTAAAGAAGCTTCTGCATACCAAATAAGATTGCACCAAGAACTAGCTTGCCTCAGAATAAAAAAACTGATGCTGCAGGTTATTTGTGGCTTGAATGTATCTAGTTTCTGCCTCCAAATTTAGGGTGTTTCTTCTGCTGGATTATAGAACTGACAGTCACCTTGCCTTTACTTGTGGGCTGTGATAAATGCTAACTCTTGGATTAAACAAATAAATTAGCCTTTGCTGGACTCTTCTTCCATAAGCACTAGCTGTTAATATTCAAACACGTATTATGCAAGTGATCATGCCTTATCAAATTATTCAAGTCAGGTTTTATAAGTGACTTGGAGTCATCAGCATTTTCCGTGTTGACGCTGATAAAAACATGGCATTTCACCAGAGCAAGAACAAATTCTTGGGAGTACCAGAAATAATTCAAGCTAACTAATCTTCTGTTATAACCACTTTCTCAGCCTGTCAATTAACTAGCTATTTAATATTGCATTTATCCCTTTCTTTTGTTTGTTTTTTTTTAATCAGAATGCCCAATGTCCTTAGGATGATTGATATTGGATCAACAAAGGTATGTTTATTAGCCACGCTTACAAATGCCCATTCAATGTCCATTGCCAAGCTCTGTAACCCATAAAACTATTTCAATTGGTATTAATTATGTTACCATCAATTATTTGTTTTCTTATTGCGATCCAGCTCAGATTTTCTCTGATTTTGCCTCTAGCAGTCTTAGAGTAATTACTCTGAAGTTCATGATCCATACCTTTTCCCAGTTTAAATATTGGTACTTCATCTATTCTTAGTCTGTTGTATCCTACAATTTGGTATAAATGCTACTTGATCAAAAATTCTTTAACCGTCCCAGTTATATCCTGTGAAATACTGGACTACAATCAAAGCTGTAAACGTATCTTTATATGCAATAAATTAAAAGTAGGAATTTAAGAGGGACACGTCATCACACAATGCAAAGAACCAATAACAAAACAACGTGACTTGAAAGTTTAAAAAGATTATAAAATTCTGCTAGGTCAATATATTGACCTAAGAAAACCTTTTAATAGCAGTGTCTGGGCAGGAAGTTTGGCAGGAATCACAGTAATCCAGTCCGCAGTAAATAAAGGTGTGGGCAAGTTTCAAAACATCTCGGGTGCTGACAGGGTCAAAGCCTAGTGCTCTTCTACAAATGGTAAAAAGAAAATGTTCAAATGCTTGAAATACTGTTCTCAAATGGGAAGATTCAAAAATAACACAACAGGCTGAATCGGAAATGATACAGTAGCTGAAAAGTAATTCCATATAAAGAAAAAAGTAAAATCAGTAAATTCAGTAAGTGGTTATATTTAGAAGGTCTTCGTGCCAACTTTTTTTCTGGTAATGAGTTGTTGCCAACCCTCCTCCTTCTAAAGATAAATAACATCAAACAGGCATCTTTTTGGTCATGCGAAACAAGCACAAAGATGGCCAAGACTTAGCAGAAAAAGATAGCGAAAGGCTGCTCTGGATCATACATGGTAGCTATGCAAGGGATGAAAACCTGATTTCATGTATTTCTATGGCAGAGTTAGATCAATCAGAAGAAATTATTTCATTCACAGAGCTGAACTTGACTCTCGGACAGTAAGTCCAGGTTTATACTGGCCCCAAGCCCATTCACCCTAGAACAAACAAACATGACCCTAAACAAAAACCAGAACAAAAGCACAACAAATAACATTTGACTTTGAAAAGTCGCAGAAATGTTCTGCCTTTTATGAAGAATTTAAATCTTCCAGTAACTTGCAGTTATTATTCTAAAAGCTTTTTCTGAGTTAAGCCATATTCTTGTCCCATGGATAGATTTTGTTCCTATACTTTCTTTATACAGAGGGACCGAGTGGATTGGAAGTCACGACACTTATTCATGTGGGAGAACACTGTCATCTGGGGGGTAAGTATTCTTCTTATCCCAAACATGGCAGACTAATATGCCAGAATCAGTAACATATTGAACAAAATCCAGCTTGTGAAGAAAGCCATTTGTAAAACAAACAAACAAACAGAACAGCTGTGATACATGCATGACAGGACAGAATTTTTTTTTCTCTACGAAGCAATAGAACAGAGCTGTGTCAGCAGGAGATCCTAAATTTAAACTAAGCAGCATCAGGTTTCAGAAATGCACCAAAACCACCTATAGCTCAGTAGTTATTTGGACTTTTGGATCTGTAGCTGCATTTGAAAGAAAGATGCTTATGGAGAGAAAATGTACTGAGTTTTAATTGCAGTTCCCATCTGGGTGAACTTGTTGTCTTCTCTCGTCTTCAACGGGATGTGAAAGTATTTAGAAATGTTTCTTCTGTGTGAGGAAGACCTTACTCATGTGATTACTGGGTTAAGAAGTACAGATTAATGATTGTAAAGTGCTTTGAAATCCTGAGATGAAAGGTATTATGCAAGAATGATGATTTTATTCCATCTAATATCAGTTTGTTCATGATGATGTCATGTAATGAGAAAGGAAGTATTCTTAAGCTTGGTGCTCAGATCTGGCAAGGAAACTTGTATTCTGGCTGCAACAAATTTTCCATGTCCATGTGGCATAGCTACATCATAGACCTTCACCTTCTTCACCACAAAATAGAAGTGATAATACTGCTTTCTTCTCCGCCCCGCCTCCCCCGCAGTGTTCTTAAGCAAAAATAAAGCATGTTTGTGATGGGTACAAAGATGCTTGGATGGAATGGCCATATAACACATGGTAACAGGACTATCGTCATATCAGACAAGATAACATAATTTCTGTAGTCCTGACATAAATTGCAAACCAAGTGGGGAAAAAGGAATACCTTTTTTTGTGTGTGTACATAAAGCATAAAGTCTTCCAGTCTAGCATGTTGTCTACTTTTCCTGGGCCTCTGGCCTTTTTGGTTCATTAGCAGATTTCTCACACGCAGAAAAACGACACCCCGTTTTGTTTTTTTTCGGTTTTGCCTAGTCTTCAATCACCTGGTTCTCATTTCAGCAGTACTCCACAGACTATATCTCCTGCCAGCTGGTGAAAGAAAAAAGTGCCATATCTCTGCTTATATCATTTCCCCAGTCCTGCTTGCCACACCTGTGAAATAAAGGGAAGTCTCTCCTGACACAGGGAAGGCAGAGAAGTAAAATGAAAGCATACAACTGGATGGAGGAAAGGAGAAGACCCCAGAATATTTCTGTAGCAGCAGTGGGAAAAGAGTTCTAATGTTTTCTTCCTTTACTTTTTACAAAAGCCTAATACATACAAGCTGCAGAAGTGCTATAAAGTGTAATTCTATTTCTGCAGTGCTGCCCTCTCTGAAGGAAGGCTTAGTCTCCTGGACAGCTCTGGGCATGGCGGAGTTGCTGGGACAAGGCCATGGCAGCCCACCTAACGCCTCCACGTTGCTGCGGCAGGTAACCCACTCATCTCAGACAAACAGTAGTAAAAACTTTATGTTTCTCCGTAACATACCCTCGCATGTTATATAAGTAAATACATCTCTCTGTGTATAGCCGTACAGAGGAAATTTTTACACTGCTAAGCATTTGGATTATGAAAGCATAAATATAGCGAAGGCTCCTGGAGCCACTGTAAACCATCAGAGTTATGCTAGCCTAAGTATGGTGAGATACACTATATAATGTGCACCGTTGTATCACATGCTCTGGATGTGTCAATACTAGCTACTGAACTGTGCTTTTAGGAAAATGGTATCTTCAGTAAGCTCTGGCAGTATCTTAATCCCTTTAGTATGGCTCTGATACGCTGATCACCAAAATCTAGGGCAGGCCTCTGAAGTAGTTGGATCAGGCTCTAATACTCCTTTAGATCATAATCCTGCAAAGATTTAACATTTACAAATAACTTTATCATGTGAGTCGTTAAATGGGATGTTGGAAGATCAGGGTCAGAACTGGAACATTCAAGAAATTCCAGCTTTGGTTATATTTATCAAGGATATGACAGAAACAAGAAGAAAGTTAGTGTGGCTTCTGGTAGATCCTCATTCTTAGGAATATGCAGCATTTGAGGCCTTATATATCAGCTTAAGTTCACCCACAACTATTCAGTCCTGTCAGCTTCAAAGGGTTTTAATCATCATGCAAAGCTAAGTACATCTGTAAAAGATAGGGACCTGGGTTGTAGCAGTCTTTCTTCTGACACAAATATTCTGCACTATGCTGTGACCCAATCCCTATTGTAATGCTTTCCCCCTCTTTTTCTAAGCCTCCTTTTCTTATTTTAACCTTCATCCTCCAAACAGGATACCTACCCGGATACCTCAGAGTACAAATGCTGTGAGGCTTTTACCTGTAACAGCAACAACCAAGATAAGATTAGAAATAGAACCGAAAGAGAGAAGCTACTCTTTAATTTAAAAGCTAAGCAATGAGTGTTTATAGCCCTCATTGGAGCTAGGCTACCCTGCCGTTGCCACCTCAAAAATTTTGGCTGTGGATTTGGCCTCTTACCTTCTGTGTAAACCACTGGAAGTTTAATTTGAAGGAAAATAGTTGCATTTCTTGAACAAGTTTTGTATGGTTTTGCAGAGGGAAGAAGAAACTGAGCAGAAAAAGAGGCGTCCAAACAAAATATGTTCTAAAACATCAGACAGACTATAGATGGGTCAGGTGAGAAGTATTTTCTTCGTCACTGCTCGGTTTGATATTGGATAATTAAAAAAGATTATCTAATCCTCCATGAGCGTTTCTACCTGGAGATCTGCTAGCGCCCTGCTGTGTTTAGTTTCATGTTTGTCATTAGAAAACCTCTGCCCTATTGCTTACACATCTCTCACAGAGATAAAATCATATAATATTTTAGAAATAAACACTCTCAGATAAATGAAAAGTGTTCTGGAAATAAAAGAGGAGGAAAACAACTATGTGGACCTGGCATCTCATTTACTCAGTTTATACATGAAGAATGAATGCCACTAATAGCATATATTTTTTACTTTTTCATTATGAAGAAAATAAGACCAGAAAAAAACCAACAGTGATTACTGCTAGGTTTGTAGATCAGTGTACAATTAAGATTCAGGTACTATTGGAAGAAAAACTGGGCAAGATCAGAGTATGAATGGTAAATTCAGAAATTCCTGCCTATCTGAAAATTATCTAAAAGTATTCAAATACTGAACAGTGCAAGTATTACATGTATAAAGGAACAATCTTTAGCATGTTACCAAAAAGCTAATTTTGTGCAGAATCTGTCCTTTATTTATAAAATAAATCCATCTATTTTATAAATCACATGTAAAAAATACTTCCAGTGCTAATAGAAACATTTGATATGAATGCTTATTTAGAAGTTATCACTTTCTGTTATCCGTTGTAGTTCATTTCTAACAGTTGCAAAATGGGTCAACTCTTTTTTTATAGGCTGCAGTGATACGATGCCTGTAAAACTGAGGTTATGAAATGCAAACTATTTTACAACAGCATGTCCCTGCTATCACAGAGCAGCTTCCACATCAAATGCACAGCTAAATACATCTTCTGTGCTTGTATATTGATTTCACTCCTGATAAACAAATGAAAGTCCCCCTCTATCATTACAGGATATCTGCTGCAAAATTCAAGGTTTTGAACAAACCTTTGCTTGAGAGTGATTTATTAAAAGCATTAATCTTAAAGTCTTGAAAAGCTAAAAGAATTGTCATTTCTAAATGACCTTGTTAGAGTTCATCAAGATCCCATATGTGCTTAAATCCTTGCAGATTAAAGGTCTTTTCCCAGTATTTTAAACAAGTTTCTAAAATTTATTTTAGACAAAAAAATCAAGTACTAATTAAAGTCTCTTTTTATACTTTCTGACTGAGGAGTCAAAGGAGACGCTACCATTATTTACTAAAGAAAACACTGTTAATTAGGTTAGGACAGGCAATTTGGATGCTAATTTATTTGTTTAAAATAAAAGTGTCAGGGTACAAAAATAGGTTGCTGCTTCCAAGCCACACAACCAAGCCTGGTAAGAAAAAAAACCTGTCCAAACAAAATGCTGAAAGTTTGGATTGTTTTTACAATTCTGTATCTAATAACAAATTTTATCTTAGAAAAGTTTTACAAATTCTATTTTTTCTAGTCATTCCTTAAAATACAATTTTCAATGTAGGGGTTTCCCAGGAACTAAAGGCCATACATATTAAGTAGCGCAGATATTCCTGGTTTAGAAAAACTCATAAGCAGGAGATCATCCGACCAGCCTATAAAAATAGATTGCCTTTTTATAGTAATTGGCTAAATTATTGGTCACATTTCTAGATCTGTTGAAAACTACCATATGCCTAAGACAGCACAGTCCGTAAGTGTGACTAAATAGTCATTAAATTCCTAATCCAAAATTCTCCAGTACAGAAATCCCGTCCTGTTGCTTATCTGCGATTGAACAACAAACAGCTGTGTATGAAATACCATCAGTCCCAAGCATTCTAAAATCATGGCTCAGGCTCCCCAATCAGAAGTTTTTTTCACAATAAATATGCTTTTAATTTGCTTTTCACATACAACTGAGCAGATTATGAAATGCTTTTCTGCAACCACAAGAGCTTGATAGGTAAGCTATTTTCATGTTTATTTTAAGAAAAAAAATCCAGAAGCTGGTGCTCAACAAAACCAACCAAAAATCTTGACACTCATGATATTGTGAAATCTAGTGATGACACATATGGAAAAATGAAGTGATACATGACATTTAAAAAGATGCTTATTTAGTTTCGTCATGGCATGTCAAATAGACCTATCCAACAATTCTAGCATGCATGATAAAAGGGTTCTATTATCAAAAGGAATTAAGGTGAAAGACAGGCAGGCTAAAATACAGAGACCTGAGAGATCAAAAGGAAAAAGAAAACAATTTGCTTGCCTGCAGGAAAGGGAAAACCTCATTTAACTAAACACCCAGCAGGAAAGGCAGCATGTACATGGCTTGAGAAATTCCATCAATGGTACAATTTATCCTCTTGATTTCATCAAATGGCAAATGACTGTATATACATATAAGGACAATCAGCTACATTCTGTACTTAGTCGTAGTCACGCAGCCCAGGCGTGAGCAAGTAGAGCTTAACCAGGGATTGCTTTTTTAACCTCTCTGTTCAAACATGTTCATTGTTTACATGGATGTAAAAGACAGCAGTATTTATCCCGTATTTCTTGCTGCATCTCAAGCCATTCTTGTAAGACAGATTCAAAGTACTGTGAAGACAAGAACAACTGACACTGTAGGGATTTTAAATGGGCTCCCCATTTCCCCAAAGAAATGCTGTAAATGTATGCTGTAACTGCCCAGCCAGTATAAATGGGCTGTAGTCCAGCCCCATCCCCACACGTAGCCTCCATTCACTACAGCAGGATTTCACAAGAGCAACTGGGGGCAGAGTGCAGTTGTGTTTCAAAACATTTGCAGAATGATTGGATATAATTCTTTGAAGAGGATTTAATTTTCTTAATGAGTCTGAGTAAATCATTAGCCTCCATGGTTGCAAGGGGAATACTTCAGGAGATTTCATGAGGTATACTTTAGCAGAGCAAAACAACACAGACAAAGTCATACTTGTTGGACACAAGGTCACAGAACAGAGGGAGGTGTTCCTCTAATATTTCTACTGCACAGTGTATTTATAAAAAGCTGAACAAATCTATCACACTGATTTTACTGTACCTGAGATCATGTATAAAATTTTTCTTGACAATATAATTAATATTCCTTCTCATACCATGATTTTGCCATCAACATGCATATTGAAGTGCCTTCATCCCAAATGAAGGAATTATTTTGATAAGTGGAAATGTGGAAGAGTAGAAATCTTAAGCAGATGCCTCTGGAGCCAGGTCCTTCTCAGTGTTCACTAGAGCACAGAACGTTTACTTGCTCTCTTTTAGTGACCGAAGATCTGAGTATTATGCTCTGGAAAACAACTGTCACAGTGCCTTGGATGAATTGCATTGGTCATGAGTCCACCAGTTCTGGAGCCCAAGTGAAGGAAGCATGATTCGTGCCATTCTCCGCGTGCCTCTCTCTGCCTGACTCACCTTTCTGCTACTTTCCCCGCCCTGACTGGTCATACTCGCACTCTGCCATCTGCTCAGCCTATCTCAGCAAAACCCACGGCTTGTGCAAGCAGCAGTCTGTTGCAATCTTTCAGCGGGAAGCAGGAGGCCCATGTGGACAGAGGGTACCCTCCAGACCAGGGCAAAACACTTCCTAGAATAACCATATCTGTGACCCTGTTGTAAAAACTGGTTTTCCTGGGGTTTATTCCTCATTGCCTCCCGCCTGCTAGCAAAGAACCTGACCCTTTCAAATCAGCACCGACTTACGTGGCTGGGAGCCATAGGAAAGCTAGCACTTCAGGTTAGCACTCCCTTTCCCCTGCTTTAACCTTTATAATCAAATATCAAAAAGAATGAAAACAAACTGTGGCTGCAGTCATTGGTGCCTTACATTTTCTGTTCTCACCAGCACATTTTATAGGTCACTGTTAGGCCAATGAAACATAACACGGTGTTCCTTTACCACTTCCCCCTTGCCCCCCTTTTTAAATTTGAAAACAGGTATCTTCTTCCAAGCTAAATACTTTTAACTACTGAATCTTACGGAAAAAGAAGGTCACAAGCTGACTCATCAACAGCCGTAATAAATGTGTTAAAGATCCTGGACAGGGCATCAGATCATGTAAGTTATATAAATGCCAGGTGCAGAGATACTCACCACCCAAGAAAACAGGTGTATGTGTTCTTAAGGTTTACTATGATTTATGAAGTAAATATATTACTCCAGGCAAAACATCCTGGGCTTGATCCTCCACTGCTTATCATCCATATACATCTATATACATCTTCTACACCCCATGCACAGAGTGAGCTTTGAAGTAAATCAGAGTTGAAGGGGGTTATATCCCTTTGTATGAGGCATAAACACACAACAGTTACTTTCAGAAGCTGACCTGCTGAGTTCACTGAGAAAGAGGAGGGCAGTTGTTAAAAAGAGGCTAAGAAACAACTGTAAAGATGCCTTTATCTGAACAATTTATATTCCAAGCATTCAAAATACAGAAAAAATGTCCTTTGCAGTTACTATTTGGCACCACCAGCTGGATGCTCTAAGGAACTAAGATACAGATTTTTACTGCTTAAAACTGGAAATACTGGCAAAGTGATCTTGCAGCTTATGGTCCTGTACACTATTTTGTCTTGCTGCTAAAGTCTAAATACCTGGTACCTTCTGCACAAGAGGATGACTATGCTGAATTTTATTCATTGTGTCGAGCAGCAGCCAAGTGAAATCCTGGAAATACGGAAAGATGCCCATCTGTATGTTGTGTGCCTCTGGCAAGATCTCATACAATATATACCAGGGTCTCACATGGAAAGGATTGTCCATCTCACCTGCCTCCTCACTCCTACATGTGCAAGTATCGGTGCAGAAGGAGCTTGGTCTCATTGCTCTCAGCCATACCAGTATGTTCTGGGCAAGCGGCTGAGCACTGTGTGTCAGGGCAGATGCTCCAGTGTCAAGAAGGTTTCACTTGGGCAGATTGCTGTAGCACATTGTCGTTTCCTGCAGGGTTGTTTCTTGCATCTGAGCTAACAGCGACACAGGGGAAGTAAGGGAAAAATTAGAAATCTAGATATCACCTCACAGGACTTTTTTGCAAAGCCCATCCTAGTCCAGTTGGTGTCTACGACAAAATTGCACTTTGTTGTTGTCATAAATACTTGGCACGTATCACTCCTTAGGAGGAGTACACAATGTGAGCTAAGTAGGAGCAAAACGTATCATTCCATTTCACCTGCTGGCAGAAAAATCCTGAAAGGATTAAATTGTGGGTAACAGAATATACTAGAAGTGTGTAACCTAAGTGATGCAAAAACATTACTTCTTAATAGAGAGCAACACAAACATATCAATCGCTCAGCAGGGTTCTGCTGTCCTTATCCCTTTGCCGGGGACGATGAATGGCATGAAAGGAAATCAAAATGACCTCCTGTAGATTCAGAATAGGTGTGGTGGTGGCAGGAGATTGTATCTCTACTCACAATCCTGGAGGCAAAACTCCTATGCACAAACATCCATTTTGTCTGAAACTGGATACTTCTCTACTTAAAAGACAAAGTAGTTCTGTTGGAAGCACAGGAAGGGAAGGGTGAGTAACTGCCAGAGATATGAAGTTTTATGTCAAGTGAGCTCAAAGGCATCATCCCTTCCCCCAACGACTGTTGGTCTGAGCAGAGTTGTCCCCTAAAGCTTTGCAAAAATCATTTCCGCTTCCCAGACTGGATTCCTGTGCAATGCATGGTGGATGTACATAGTCCAGCCCTGAGGAAGCAGGTCAAGTGGCACAGTGACAAGGACTGAGGATAGAAAAGGATTAGAGAGGCTGAGTCAGTCATAGTAAGTGATGATTAACTTCGGGGTTCTTTGCTTTTGACATTCAGATCATGTAAAATCATGGGACTACTTCAGTGACAGTCAGCCCCATGTCTGGGCCCTTCCCTTCCTAACAGGTGCCATGGACAAGACAGATCATACCAGCAGAGTAAAAAGCAAAAGTTGAAAATGAGTAAAAGGTATTCACAATAACTTCTGCTTCAATGGAAACATTGCTATACCTATAAACAAATAAACTATAAAATTTGGCACAAGAGGGGCCCAGGACTGGAATAGCAGGAATGTTGCAGATCAAGATTAATGTGCATTGGCAGAGCTAGGCAGAGAAACATGCACAGCACCTGTCTTCACGGTGCCTGTCGTGAGCTGATGACGTTAATCTCCTGCTTTCATAACCACCATATTCAAACCTACATTTTTAAACAATACCTTGTAGATTGTAATGCAAACTATTTTGAGGGAAATTTTGCTGAGAACAAAAAACATGCATACATGTAACAAGGCAGCTGAATAAGAAAGTAATACATACTTATAAATGTGTTCACAGAGAAAGGATCTTACCTATTCTTAGGAATACATATACATGCATATGTGTGTGTGTGTAAAACTATATATGTTCTATATATGTTAATAATAGGATAAGCATTAAAAAGTGCGACAAGAGAGATGAGGACTTTTACAATCCCAGTCACCTGAGGTGCGGCATAGTTCCTCTCAGAAACCCTTCTCAATTTCTACCTCAAATCCCAGAATGTCCTGCAGCCTGGATTTAGGACAGAAATTCCTAGACTGGATAAGATGCTGGAGAATCTGAATCTTTGCTTACAAATATCATCATGCCATTATATCATCATTCATTAGATGCCATTACGTTATTCAACCATCCTTAAATAACTATTACACTATTCCAGCCACTAATCCTTTCTGAGAAAGACAAGTAAGAAGTAAGCATTAATTAGGTGACCATTACATGAGTACTATGCTTTCTTTAGGACTGAATGTACTGCAGGTTTTGCTGTGCTGTATTCCTTCCTGAAATATCCATCACTAAGCCCTAACTCTATTAATGTCAAAACTCTCACTAATTTTAGCGGGTCTAGGAATAAACTTTTATTTTCACCAGCTAAGAAGAATTCCCTCAAAAAGATAGGGGAGAGAGTAGATACAGGATTCTGTTGCCATGTCTCAAGTCAGGATAATACTGTGTTTTTACATTGCGCTTGCATGTTTTGTTTTGAGGACAATAACAAATATTTACAAACATACCAGCTCTGAAATCCCACTGAACTCCTTCTTCTTATGTAAAATATATTCTGAGATAAGCAGTACCTTTAACTTTGGGAAATGTATGTCAAGCCTGAAAACTTTTCAGTGCTTATCATTTCTTTTAAAACTCATTCAGGAAATTCCTGGACAAACCATCAGTGATAATTTCTCTTATTTAGGCATAATGGACTCAGTATACACTGTAGTGAGAAAACCAGAACGTTGTATCATTGAAAGACCATGTTAAATATTGTATATATTTTTAGAATACCCATGTAAAACCTGAAATAATTTTACAGATAATAGGAGGTTCCTACTTTTGCTGTTTTCTCTCAGGAAAACAACAGATGTGCAACTGCTTTAAAAACAGTGGACAGGCAGTGTCCTGGTGTGCCAGAGGAGTGTTCTCAGCACAGAGACACCCACTAGATGGGGATATTTCCATAGGACACTCCTGGATGGCGCCGGCCTCCCCAGCAGTGTTCATCCAGTGCGCCAGGTCTGTACCAACACCAGCTCATATTTACATTTTAGATTCTCGAGTTTTGGATAGGATTGAAGTTAAATTGCTATAAATATTAATTCAGAGCAGTAACATGCAGTTCGGGTCAGCTTGGGGAGATCCTCTCTTCACGGAGCAACAGATTCAAATAATTTTTTTTTACATTAGGAAGAACAGATGCACATGTGCCTGTGTGCACAAATACACACACACAAACACACGCATACTGGCACACGTAGATGGGTTCAGGAGCCTAAATGGAGCACAGATCCTACCGCTTCTTAGTTGGAATAAGCGCTTCTACAGTCTTTAACAGTTAGGCAACTCAGACCTGCAAGACTTTGGGCACAGAGTAGTTTTTCAATGGCCCTTATGCGTTTGGTATTAGTTAAACTCAGTTACAATTTTAAAAAATATTTCAGGTTTGCTTGAAAATCAGACACTTTGATTTTGTATATGAGTGTGCTTATCTGTATCTGGTGCGCAAAAGACTGCACGATGAGCAAGAGATTTAGTGTATTAAACTGTCATCGATTACAGTGAAAAAGGCACCAGAATGCATTGCCATTTGCTTTTTGTAATTTCAATGGTCTGATTTTCCAGGACTTCTTAATACAAACTACAGAGATCAACTAACCATGATGATCAACCAGCCACAAGAAGCATGGCTTTTCCTATCTGGTACTCCCAGTTCTTTGAAAAGCAATATTCACCCCTAGTTTAAATCTTCCATGGCTCACTTTCTCCTGCATGTGTTCAGCCAGGGCTGATTTGACTATGTTTAACATCCTTTTCTGCAGCCCAGTTTTGTGTGCAGTCTGTAAGAATCTGGTCAGTATTTCCTATGCAATGGGGTCCACAAAGAATAAGGAGATAAAGAAATGCTGAGCTTTACGAGGCCCTATTATAAGTATAGGTGTTAACTTCAGAATTGGAAATACCCCTTATTTTCACCCTGTGTTGCACAGGTTTGGGGACCTTTGGGGATCTGTTAGATCCACTCACTTTCTGTTTGCAAGAGTAACACATAAGCATGATTTTGAAAGATTTTGAATCATAGAATGGTTAGAGTTGGAACATCTAGTTCCAACCCCCCTGCCATAGGCAGGGACACCTCCCACTAGACCAGGTTACTCAAAGTCCCATCCAGCCTGGCCTTGAACACTTCCAGGGATGGGGCATCCACAACTTCTCTGGGCAATCTGGGCCAGTGCCTCACCACCCTTACAGTAAAGAACTTCTTGCTAATATCCAATCTAAATCTACCATCTTTCAGTTTAAAATCACTATCCCTCATCCTATCACTACACTCCCTGATAAAGAGTCCCTCCCCATCTTTCCTGTAGGCCCCCTTTAGGTACTGGAAGGCCACTATAAGGTCTCCCTGGAGCCTTCTCTTCTCCAGGCTCAACAACCCCATCTCTCAGCCTGTCTTCATAGGAGAGGTGCTCCAGCCCTCTGATCATCTTCATGGCCCTCCTCTGGACTTGTTCCAACAGGTCCATGTTCTTCTTACTTTGGGGACCCCAGAGCTGGACACAGTACTCCAGGTGTGGTCTCACCAGAGGGGAGTAGGGGGGCATAATCACCTCCCTTGACCTGCCAGCCACACTTCTCTTGATGCAGTCCAGGATGCGGTTGGCTTTCTGGGCTGAGAGCACACATTGTGGGGTCATGTTAAACTTCCTATCCACCAATACCTCCAAGTCCTTCTCCTCAGGTCTGCTCTCCGCCCATTCTCTGCCCAGCCTGTATTTGTACTTGGGATTTCTGTGGTTTTTTGTCATTTAATCTGTGCTGTCCCCACCTCTCAACCCCTCTCTGTTCCTAATGTGTCATACACAAAATAACTGAAGAACTAGTTTGGAGGTTTTTAGAATTACTTACAGTTAAAATGGTCTTTCCGTGAACCACAGGGAAACCAGGTCCTATATGAAATCCACAGGTCCTGTATGAATTTCATACACTCCACAGCACAAAACAGATTCTAGAGACCTAGGAAATCATCACACATACCACTGAGCTGAATCACTGTATAAATGTTATCTTTGTTAACTATTTATTCTCTTACCCCTACAAGCTGGATAAGAGCACAGGAACCCACACCTCATTATCAACAGGGCCACACTGGTCTTTTTTTTTTATCTGTCTCACCCCTTTTGCATTGCACTGATAACTGTGGATTTTTGCCAGCTGCAAGTAGTTCTTGGCTGGCATTTGAGAAATAACTCGGCTGGTGGCTGGGAAAAGTATGTAGGGATGATCCACCAGAACAGATTAACTCCTTGGTCTCTGCCATATTTCTTTGACACAGGTAGCTTTCCTTTAAGTATTAGGTGTTACTCAGATTCTCTGAAGTGCCTTCCTTTCTCTCCCTCTTAATTTGTTTATTCAGAAGCATTTCAAATGGCAAATTAGAGGCATGCATTAAACTACAGCGTATAACATATGGAAAAAACAACTTATGGCCCCATCTCATTACTTGTATACACTATGAGTAAAGAAACTGGCAATTTATCCACAGCTTGCAGTTTTCCTGAAATAAACAATCAGTCAATAGTCAATGCAAGCTTAATTCTGGACAACTTTCCAGCATCAGCAATATAACCCAGTGGAACTGCCAGAAAGAGTTGTCCAAGACAAGCTAAATGAAATTTTTATTATAAGGTAAGATGCTTTTTGTAAAATCATGTTTTCAGAGAAGTGTTTGCCCAGTGTCTTTTTCGATCATCAACTAGATACTTCTTCAAACTGTAATTTTGCATTAACTTAAAAAAATACTAGTGTATTCAAACTGTTGTGGGGAACATCGTATATCTCAGTTTGAGTACACACCATTGCAAGAAAACAATCAGAAACTCCATTTAAGAATTTGTTCTTGATGCTTACATGGTGTTGCATGTCCTTTAAAAAATGCCTCAATTAACTTCATGCATGTGCAATGTTGAGATCTTTTCTCAAATATGTAGAGTGAAAGCCTTCCAAAGACAGAAATACCATTGGTGAAAGCTTGCTATGAAGTAGGTAGACAGTATTAGATATAAACTACAAATATTTTTTGTACTCTAAACCAGAATATTAAAATCACAGCCCAGCAGCTGTGACTGAAGGAAAACCATGTCCATGGTTAGCACCATGGGAGAGGCAGGATGATACTATCAGGGACACAGTTCAGTAGCCTTTACATTAAAGCAAAGATGAGTGTATGCATGACGCAGACTCCCAGGTGCCATGCAGCCCTCTGAGATATGCTCAGGGAGCTCAGCCTTGCAGTTTGACAGAGGTTACAGAATTCCTTAGATTAAAACCACTTTTGTTTTCCAGCCCTATAGAGAGTGAAAAGAGAGTAACGCACAGGCAGTTGAGAATCTAGCCCAAACCAACATATGAAATTATACAGAAACAACAGTAAATACAATAATTTCTAATGATGTATTTTTTAACTCTCACTGTCATTTACAAGAAAATATTAGTCACTAGAAAATGCTTTTGTTACTGCATTGTTGTGTTCCACGCTGCTATTATGACCCTCTCTTAACTTTTTATAAAAATGCTAGCAATATCATAGCTTGTGTTGTTCAACAGCAATTCTCATTTTCACAGTTCCTTATCACACAAACACATCTTTATGCTTCCACATCATTGCCGCCACAGGAGCATGAAACAGTTTTAATCAAACAAGTGCAGAGCTTACAACAACTGTTTTGACTGTCATTTAAAAGCCAACCTCACCAGCTGAATAGCTGTAGAGATATTGATCATATCAGAACAATCAGACCCAGTTCTGACCCAGGCTTAGTTCCAGGAATGAGCTCACTGTGCTCCACTGATCAGTCTTCAGCCCACCCCTCCTACTCTAATTTCGGACACATCTGTCCATGCCAGCCTGAGCCCTGAAAAGGAATCTGAAAAGAAACAAGAGGGAGGCTGTAACCGAAATCACCACCAAGAGTTTGCATGTTTCTTAGTTTTTATGTGAACCTCAGAATATATCAAATAAAGAACTAGATGCCACACCATTGAAAATTAATTAATTACGTGAGTAGTGTAGGTATGCTACCCTAATGTTACAGCTTCTAGTTTAATGGCATGCCTTTTGTGTCTAACCACAGGCTCCAAATGCAGCAGCCAAGAGAAAGAAAGGAGAGCTTATTCAACACAAGCACATACAGGAATTACAGGGCAGTCCATGGAAACATCTCTATGTAGGAGCTGGCAAAAAAGTATAGAGTGGTAATTGCTAAAACAATTCAGAATGGATTAAATAACAGAGCTGCAAAAGTAGATAAGCAAAGTAGATAACTCACAATGAAATCCTTTTCCTTCAAAGGCTGACACAGATGCATGTGGATGCAGCAATATATACAAATCCACCCAAATTGTGTGCATTATGCTGGAAAGAAACACATGCATGTTAAAAAGTCATAGGAAAACCTGTGCTTTGTGTTATGTATAATTTTACTAAAGTATATTAAAACCTTGAGACAAATGGCTTATAACAAATCTTTTGCCCTAAATGATGGCAATAGTGTAGCCTTCTGGGAAATGAGAAACAAGATGTGTTTGTTCCTTGCCACTTCTGTGTCACATATATATCATAGAAGGGATGAAGGATATAGCACAATCAGAAATTGGGCTTTGCTTTTGCAGAACTTGACAGATAATAGCATTGTAAAAGTATTTGTCTGACTGGAGGCTTGGGAGCAATCTATCAGAGCTATAAGAAAGGATGCAGTCTTGTGAAAGATAGAAGCTGAAGTAACAGTGACAACTTCCTAGTCAGCTCCCGGCCACAGGGCTGCCTAGCTTAGGCTGTGCGAGTCTAGAAAAAAAATGAAAACTCAACTTGCAAATCACAAGGCAGTGGCCTTGAAATATGTAAGGATATAAAAATCATTATTGTAAACCAGAGAAAGATTGTTTGCATGCTCAGTGGACTCTGTTCTGATAAGGAGAAAGCTGAAATTTCTTCCTGGGGCATTTGCTTTATTAATTGTTCTACTTGAATAAGTACCTACAGCAAGATGTGTTTTCATGACACAGATAAAATTATCAAGTAATAAATATGGTCCAGTTTAAAGGTTACCAAAACCCAAATAAATCAAACCTCTTTTTGTTTCCATCCCCAATTTAGTTCCAGAGTAGAGATGTTAGCAGAAAAAGTTCTCAACACAAAATAGAATTAACCCAAGTTCCTACAGGGCTATGCCCTCACGGTTTATTAGTGCACTGCAGGAATTATTTTCTGCCATTGCCACCTTACAGGTCAGTCAGCTTCTAGGCATCTGTGGAGCTGTGAACCCCCTCTGCAGATGCAAAACTCCTTGTTGTCCCAGGACAGGCTTTGCACAATCATTAGTCTATACTGCAATTGGAAGGGCAATTAAAACCTGAAGCATTCACTGTAGCTAGCAAAAAGCCATTGTAGTAAATGCAAAAGTTCAAGATAAGTGTAGGAAACTGTTCTATCATCAGATAGATGGCGTATAATAGTGAAGAGGTTCTGTAATATATGCCCTTTCAACATCCATCAGTGTCATTGACAGGTGCCATTAGGAGCCACTGTTCCCAACAGGAATATCTGACACAGTGCACGTGTGAAATGGCACACTGAAAGAAGTTGAGATGTAAAGAAAACAAAGCAGTTACTTTAATTCATTATTTATCATAAGACAGCCCCAGCAAGTGATATTCTCCATAAGGGACAAGGGTATAACCTGTAGCCTAATCCCAGAAAGACACTCAAAGGCGCTAAAATAAAAAGTATGCTCTTGGAAGACTAACACACTTCCAAAAGCCAGAGAAGTCACATTATTCAAAAATTGAAGGATTTCATTGGTGAAAAGAATGTGATTTGAGTCACTGGCCCAGTAAATGATTCACTCATCCTGGGCAAAGCCACAATGCTGATGAGTTCTTCATTGCACTGTCTTGTCTCCTTGTCTCATATCCGTTCTGTACCCGTTATCTCATCTCATTAGAGCATAATATAGAAAGTTACCATGACTTCTTTTGCTGCAGGCTGACAACCATGTTGACTCATTAGTTTATTTTAAAATATGACTGATAGTTGTATGTCTGTGTTTGAATCAGTCATTGATTGCCTGGCTCTGAGAGACACATCATAAATGTTCCCTCAGTTCCCCCAGATTCTGTCTTTGTTACTTTGCACAAATGGTTATTTCTTTTATCCACTCATTCATCTGGGGCAAATTGTGGGTATTTCTTCCTCTCTCACATAAGACCATGTTAAAGTGGGCATTGCTAATGCTTTTGAGAAGTTCTTGATAAATTTTAGTTGAAATCATTATACTCTCTTCTTTCAATAATTGCTCTCTTTCCACAATTTGTACTTTTAATTCCAGTTGTTCCCTACAGCTAATGAACATGTTGCTTTTCTGCAAGTATTGTGATTTTATTGTTTTTTCTTTGTTAAAAGCTTAGTCATATCATCCATCTTGTTTTCTTTCTGACAGCCTGTTTCTAAATGATAAATTTGGTGATACGATGTAAACTTTCAACTATTCTTCCTTTTCCTATCTTTGCACCATATGAGACGGAGCAACAGGAATATACCTTCAGTGCTCACACCTTCCTTCCTGGCAAGTCATGTTTTTGTAACTTTCAGACTAAGCGCAAAAGCTAAATGCTTGTCAATAACACTTTTTAACAGTCTGTGATCCTCTTCAACTGTTGCTGTGCAGCCACACATCTACTGATAGCATTTATGGCACCTGGCAACAGCGGCAAATCACTCCTCCATTCGAGGAGATTGGCGTCACCACTCTGCCACTCCTTCCAGCTGCAGTGTTGCACCATCTGCTGTTTGTAAAGCATCTCCTTTTAGTGCTTATTTGTAGTTTCAGATGATCGATTTTAACAGTGTTTTATGGACAATGACAACCTTCGCGTTCTGGGAGGTCTTGTCCCGATTGCTTTCATGGTACCACTTGCTGTTTATTTTCACAGTTCTTGCAGCAATGCAGCAATTCTTGTTGCCATAGTTATCCACATGCCACTCTTCTAACACATTTTACCTCTCCTTTGGGTCATTTGTGATGTTAATGTCACCTAGATTTATTTTGTTCAGGGCTGACAGCTCCTGTTCCTAAAATGTGACCACAAAAATTTATCTGCACTCCACAGTACCACTCTGGCCCGCTCGCATTTAAGTACTTGAAAATAGCTTGCAAAACAAAGTACTTGCTGTAATTTTCAAAGTTTGGTCATTGTCTCTGCTCCCAGATTCTTTCTGATTCTTAAATAGCATAGGATTCAGGCCTCCATCAAAAGCAGAATGCTCCTTTGTACTGAAGTACACAGAAGTACACAGAAGTATTCAATTTTTTAAAAATTAAGATGCTTATTAAAAACTTTCCATGTAGATGATCCAGTCCCAGTTCTGTAAACAATAAAAATTTGGTTTCAAAATCTGCAAGAGATATCACGGTCCATTACTTTAAATTTCAAAATATCCTGAATTTAAGAGAAAACTGTTTAAAAATATTTGGCATGCACAATAATTTTATATTCAAGCTAAATAATAATAACACCTCCAATAGATTGCAGATAATGTCAATTTACAGAGGGATACACAGTAATATATTTTCAAATGATATTCCATATGGATTATGAACTTTGCCCTTGATATTTCTATAGGAATTAAAGTAACTGTCTTGCCAGAAGAATATTGTAAAAAAAGCTAGAAAATAGCAGCTGAATACACATTCAAGACAGCATGCTGTTTTGAGTTCTTTTATCTTATCTCAGAAAGTGCATCTCAAAATATTTATGAAAGTGTTGTCAGCTCCTGCAATTATTTGTTGCTGGTTTTGCAGGGAGGTTGGAGCCAGTGATGCCAGAACTGTTGCTTTTTCCCAAATGTCACTTTTTAGTGAAATCTCAATCAATCAGATGTCTCCTATAGTTGGCAATGAGCAGCAACTGAAATGCTGCAGGAGAGAGTCAGGGCAGGAGGGTGTGGTAAGAGATGCAGGGAGGGACGCAGGCAGGGACACAGTGAGGGTGTCTCCCAAATCTCAATGGTCTGTGAGGGGGCTACCAGGGTCCACCACCTTTTCCTTCCCTGTGCCCTTCCTGTGTCCTCAAATGTGAAAATCTGAGTCACCGGTGATCATTTCTCACCAGAAAAGGAAAACTGCAACAAAAATTGAATGAACTGGTTTCCACAGAGGAATCCTTGTTCTGTTGGCTTCAACAACAATCTTGAAAAGCAGATGATGTGGGGAAGCAGTGTGTTAAAGTTAAAAAACATACCTAAGAAAAAAAAAAAATCATATGATTTATAAACTCAAGTAAGACAAGATGAAGGGAGCACCTATTTTTTCCTAATGAAATACATTTCTTTGTTCTGAATCATTCAATGGCTTTTTCTTGGTTACTTTAACAAGGACCATATGCAAGTTAAATATCAGTGCATCAACGACTTTGTACTTGCACTAGCGACTTTGAAGATACACGGTTAACTGAGAATTCTGGCTAGTCCTAGTTTGAGCAAATCGATTAGTGCATCTTTAATTTATGAATTTTAAAAGTCAGATCTTTACAAAATGAAGGATTCATATGTTTTTGTAGCCTCAGGGAAGCAGCCAGCTGTGAATGGCTAACCTTTATTGTGGGATTTCTGTTCAATTCTATTTAATACACAAACTTATTCACCATAACAACCGCTAAAATTGTGTGGCATGAAGCAGTAAAAAAAAAAAAAAAGAAGAAAAATAAAAAAGGCAGCAATACCCGTTCTTGAAGGAATACTAATATAAGCAAACTTCAATTCCATAATGGAAAGATGTACAAAATGCCATAACTCAGAATGCAGGCAATTTTTAAAACCAGAAATATTGGAGCCATTCCTCTTACATGGATATAAATAATGATAAATCTGCTAAAATCTGTTGAAGTAAAGTACAATGGCCAATTTTAGCTTAAATTTTGTTCTGTCTTTTGTGAAATAAATAAATCATAATGCTCTGTGATATTAGATACACAGACATGGGAAAATAGGTTCATAAGATATATTCAGAATAGGAAATGGAAAATTAGAATATAGGAATGACTGAATTCCTTATAAGGTTTTATCACAGTGTTTGCATTTTCCTGTATTTTGAAATGACAATGACATTAAACTAAGTTTTGACTACATAATAAAGCAGCAAAATTGAATAATGATGCTCACTTATCATGCACTATTTAGAGAAAGTGGAAATCTGGTAGAGCAAGGCTATGTACCTTACAGAAGACAAATTACCTTGTTAGGTCTTAATCAATTATACCTGATGTTTTTGATGATGTTGTAATATACAGTTTTTTATTTCTCATTACTTCATAGATGTTTAAAATACATTGACATATCTTCATTAAATCTACAAAAGGGAAGACTGGATTGCTTGTATGATTAGGCAAATGCTTAGACAACCTACTGGCTAGTGAGTCACCTATGAAACTGTTGCTGCCAAGCTGCAAACTTCGTGTGTATTTTGTCATTTTGGGAAAGGCTTGAGTAATAAATGATTGTGTGACCTTTGGGGGATTTCTTGAATGCCTAGAATCTGCAAAGATCAGTGGATGGCTAATACATGATCTATAATATTTCCTAACACAACTATTATCTTTGTGGGTTTTGGTACCAGCAAGTGCAATTTATAGCCCAGAAGAGGAGAAAACTGGCCAATGTATGAGACACATTCTTGGCCAAGGGATGAAAAAATGTTTATCCTCATACACAACCAAAGCATTATTACACATCAGACTCCCTATGTCTTGTTAAAAAAAGAGGCAAGCAAGCAATTTTTTCCTCAAATTAAATGTCTCTTTTTGTGCATTACATGTATGATAAAAGTTCTCCATTTCGCCCTATGCATTTGGTTCTTTCTTCTCCCATGTCCTTTATTCCATGCAAGCACATTTCCTATTTTCATTCTCCTTTAAACTAGCTTCAGGTTTCCCTTCTCCTACTCATTTTTTTTTGCTGAACTATCTTTTTTGTTTTCCTGATAAAGCTTATCTGTTTTGTCTGTGTGACTTTCATACAATCACTCCCATGCACATTTTCTCTGCAGCTCTTCCTTCCCCCTGCTTCTCTCTTCCCATGTCCCAAGCCAGTCTTCTCACTGTCACTTCAAAAAACCTCCCTATTGCTCTTGGGGGTATCTTTTCAATTCTCCTTGTATGAGTTCCTATCTACCTCACTTCAATCCACTTCATCTGCCACTATATTTGATTCCTTCTCTTGAAGGCACCTTCTTCATGAGTTATTGTTGGCCTGATTTCAGAGCAGCCCTTTGCCCACTTCTTGATCTTTTTGTCCCAACTCTCATATATACATGTTATGTTTGCCCATAGTACAATTTCGAGAAGCAGAATAGAGGAACTGGAGATGAGATCCGTAACAAGAAGCTAACAGGCCTGGTCACCAAGTAATGTCATGGAACAGACAAAAAAATTTGACTCTAGGACAGCTGCTCTCTACACATACCACCTCTAAGCAAAAGGGGACCTGCTTCCCTCTGCTATTCAGACAATACGATTCAATGGTGGCCTGGAATGATCCCCTCTGATCATGAGAGAATGTCTTAATATTTGTTGATGCCCAGCCTTCTTGCTTTTTTGAACTGGTACGAACAAAGCTGCCAAATATCTATCTACTACAAACTGAGTGGAGACGTTGATTCATTTTGTATGAATCACTAAAAACTTTCAACCATTACTTACTGATCTGAAATACACTCTAAAAAAGATCAGGACATAGAGGTTCTGTATTTCATTCCCAGTTTTCTTAACTACCAAGTCTTAAAAACATGAAATACTATGACAGTCCTCATGAGAGTGTCTGTAGCTATGGATTGTCAGTTAACACTCCCCCCCTCCCCAAAAAAAACATATGTGTACACTTCTGTAAAAAGAATTTACATTACAATATTGTACTTCCTGGATAGTTGGAATAATTTGGCATGCAGAAGTTTTAAAGTGTAATTTGATTGTATAGAATCATAGAATCATTTAGGTTGGAAAAGACCTTTAAGATCATCAAGTTCAACCGTAAACTTAACGCTGCCAAGTCCACCACTAAACCATGTCCCTAAGTGCCACATCTACACGTCTGAATGCACATGGACAATACATTTGAGCAGCAAAAAGATTTTGATCCACTGCCATGGATTTACACATTACAAAGAAATACTTTCTTATAACTTTCAGAACCTTATTGACACAGAACTATTTTTAATTGGAGCCAATAGCTTCAAGTGGCATTTAAAGTGCCTAGGACACGTAGTAGAATACAGTCATTTGCCTATGTACATAATTTGCCCTTGTGATTGTATAAAAGAGTCCTTACCAGGCTTTGCAGCTTGTGTAAGTCAAAGCAAATTCAATATGCTGTACTTCCGTGGTCTGGAAAGCAGATACAGTTCAGAGGTTTCATCTGGTTTCTTGTCACAGATCTAATAACGTCTGGTGGGTGACTCACTGCTCCATCCACTCTGGTCATGAGTAACTGAGACAATATAAGGCACGCTGAAAAAATAGGGATTGTTAATTAGTTAGGTCTTCACCAGTTAAAGCCTGGAGCACCTCAAGAGGAAAATAAAAGTGAGATCAAAGCATGTTCATATTTCAGATGCATAGCTGCTACTTTGCTAAATAATGTGCCATTAAAACTGAACAATATTTGTATTTGCATAATTCTATTTTTCCTGTGTAAAGTACAGCTGCCACATGATAACTGTCTTTGAAGACTGGCAAGTATTTACTGTGTGCTGATAGGTCAGTATTTCATAAATCCTTGTCATATGATAATCTAACTTAGATAAGAAAATATATAGAAAAATTTATGATCATCCATGAGAAGGCCAAAAGGAGATAATAGAGCTCCACTCTAAACTCTGCAGCTGTGAAGATAAAACTAACACAAGCCCCTTTCTTCTTTTAGAAAATAAAATTAGAGCAAACCACAAATCTCTTTGTCAGTCTGTTAAATAAAGGCCTGCAAGGTGTTCACCTACACCTGAACATTACTCTGGTTCTGACAAGGTGCGAAGTTAAATACAATAACTGTTCATAATAAAAAATGTGTGATACGCTCTTGTATTTTTTAAACAAGGTCTTACTGTCTTGCTACTTTGTGATTTAATCAACTTTCAGAGCAAGTTAAATTAAACTAGAATGAGGCACAGTTATTCCCAAAAAGTATTAAATTGGGAATTTTTCAGGACCCATAATTCCAGGAAAATTCTGTTGATATTCCTCCCATTGCAGTGAGGTCTCTCCCAAACATATGTTAGCATTTCAGTGTCTTTAACACCTATTTACTTGAGCAAGACCTGACAAAACTATGATCATTAAATGATTCTGCTCTAATTGCTTTGAAACCCCTAATTCTTTCCTAAATCTTTCCTAAAGCTCCTAGATCTCAGATTGATCTTAAAAATTTTATATATGTTTAATGTATAAAAATGGTCAGAAAGTTAAACGCTGAGCTGACCCAGCAAAATAACTCTGTGGTTTTTTTATGCTTACAGCTATTCAGTCCTGACATTTACAAGTTTCCATACTGTAAAACCTCACGTGAGTAGAAAAAATATTTTTACTACAACTCAGAGCTTTGTAAATCCAAGCAATCTGATAAAACAAATGGCCAGTAAAAAGAGTAGACAAGCAATACTGTTATCACATCTTGATCTCTCTGGATAGTGTCTCTCCCATGGAAGACACCTAACTGATACTGTACTAATTAAGCAATCAGTTTCACTGGAGAGTTAAACTTATTGCTGACATGCTAAACAGTATTTTTCAAGACTGCAGTATCAATATATAAATTCACTGTAGACCATAATTATTCGGTTTGTCACTTGTTGTTATTCCACTTTGTCAGTTAGCTATACTGAGTTTCATTTGCCTTGGACTGCTGTCACACCTGGCCTTTCAAGCTGCTGTTAACAGGGATTCATTGGAACAACAGTCTCCCACAGGACGTCAACTATGATCCTCCACTGACCACCCCTCACTGAGCTGGCCAGCTTTCCTGTGAGCCTCATACCAACACCATCACGGGCCACAAATGGGTACTTTGGTGTAGGTGTCCTGCATACTTGGGGAGTGAGGGAAAGGAGCGCTGCAGGGAGTAAGGGGAATAAGGGAAATTCACTCTGCAGGTGACAGGGTCAGCCCAGGAGCAGGGAGATCCCTTGGCAGTAACAACCTCAGCAGCCCGACTCCAGCTGTATAGCACAGTCTCTGTGGGGAAATTCCCATGAACAGCCGAGACACAAACAGCTTAAAAAGGCAGAAGCCACAAACTTCACTGGTGTTAATTCCCTCTCTCAACTCTGCTCTCCCTCTCTGATGCTCTCCTTTCCCCTTCAGCAGGGAATTTAGACTTTCAGTTTCTGGAATTTTTGCCTGCTGGTGATAGATTTTGTCTTTGTTGTACAGTTGTTTGATGTTGTTTATACTTACATATTTCGGAAGGCTGCCTTTTCTTTTCATATCATAGGTTGTACATTAGCCAGACATCTTGCTATTCTTTTTTTCTGCAGCTAACTAATTGATTGATTGTTCTCAGTACAATTGTTGGAAAGGGAAAAGAACTCTATTAATTAATTGGTAAATGAACATGAAAAATAACAGATGTTTGAAACACAGAAAACAGAATATAATATACTGCCTTTAAATGAATAAACAATGTGTGGGAAAAAATAAATGAAAGATGCACAGCTCCCTACCCCGCTGCTTTGAGGAACGTGGTCTTTTGTCTCAAAACTCATCCAACCAGAAGGTGGTTTCTATTCTCCAGAATCACTGATTCAGATGATGTTTGCCTTTGACAAGAGTGCATTCACCATGACAGGGGGCCACTTTTGCTCATATCCACCTCAAGGGTCTTGTACTGAGGCTGGCCTAAGTCTTACAAATTCTTTTTATGTAATATCTCTGGGATATCTTTTCCTAAGTATGTTTCCAGATCGAATTATTCCAGCTTATTATGTCCTAAATTAATGTCTAAGAATAAATTACATCTTGACAAAAAGATCACATGTGGTTTTGTGTAACGTAGGTTTTTTGTGTAATATATATGTTCAGGAAGAGAAGTTCTTTAGCTGTGTTAGTTTGTCTTAGAAAAATATCAGCTCCCTGGGCTGTACCTTAGCTATGAAAATTTACTATAGTCCAAAACAGATTCTCTGACATCTTTTACCTAACATAATACCTAACACCAGTGCAACATAAGAACACACAATATAGGACATAGTTAATCCTACATCGTCAGAAGTACACTTTTAAACAGAAACAGTAGTTTCAATACAGACATGCCTTTCTTCCTGCTGTAAAAATGCACTAGAGATAACCTGATTACAGGCTTCTGTTACATTAAATGCAGATGAATTTTTATCTTTTTTGATTTTTTTGTGGTTGTCACTGTTGCTTTAATCATACAAGATAAAAATGGTAGAACAAATGACCAGAAGTGGTTACCAATACTACAAGCTCCTTCTCATCCTCAGTAATTCTGTTTAAAGACAGAGTGCAAGCCCCACTGAAAGTTACGGGAATTTTTCAGTGAGAGCTAATCTAGGTTTAACATTTTCAGTATAAGCAATTAAAGTACCTAAAGCCCTGATCTAGGGGTATGTCAAAATAATTATACAAGTGTAGCTGTTTTCTGTACTATTTTACACATAGCTATAAAGGTGTAATTTTCTACATGGGCATTCAAATTCTGCTGAAAGAAAAATAAACCAGTAACAGCTCTCATGTTAGCTGCATGCTTTGCTATGACTATAAATCAAAAAAGTACCTGGGTACTAGAACAGACTTGTTCTAGTAGAACTAGAACTAGAAAATCCTTTTTGCATAGGCACTCTGGAGTGAGCCAAGAAGGAAGATAAAGATTAATCATTACAAATTGTAAGTTTCAGGTGCACTACCATCTATGACAATGTTTCCTTCTTAGTTTGCAATGTCCCTGTACCCAGGAGATCAAGTGATACTGAGGGGGAAAAGCACCTAGCTCCAAATGCTGAGAAGAACCTAATCATGCTGGGAATCACATCAGGCTGCTAGCATAGCACCTTGCCCTAACATATATACCTGCCTTTCATTAAGGCTAATGAGCTCAGGCACAACATGGGGTCACTGTGAACTAGACCTGGGTTGTGTCTCGCCAGCTCAACACATGAGCAAGGCACACCAGCCTCATGTCCAAGGCTGTCCTGGCAGGCACAGTTATGGGTGCAGGGGACTTCAGCAGCTCCAGGGCAAGATGCAAATCTAAGCAGGTGCTCTAAGGTGCTACAGGTTGATCTTAGAAGACATCGTTTGGCTCACCTGGCTATAAACATTGCCAGTCTAAAGCCTTGTGTACACAAGGAAATTACTATGAAGTAAACCAAGGTGACAGTGGAAAACCAGAAGAGCTATTCTGCACAGACTTCAGGTGCAGATCTTCCATTCCGGGATACAAGTGCACCGTCACCACTCAGTTCAATCCCTGTCCAAAGAAAGCTCATTCATAAGAGCTAGGAAAACTGAGTTCAAATCCATGAAAACAGTCAGAGTAACTGTGATTGCATTGTAAGCTTATTACACAGTACTTGTCCATATTGAAAGATGAATGTAGACTTAATTCACTGCAACAATACTGAATAAAACATATGCTGCAGTATCTTATTAATTGATCAAACAGTGTATGACTTTATATCTTGTTAGCCCTGTCAATATGAGGGTTGGGTTTTTTAAACACATTCATCGAAGGCAGCATAGGAGGGTCGTGCCTGCAAGCCAGAGTTTGGGACTGTTGCCCTCATCTTACAGCAAGAGAGGGAAACTTTATCTCCTTAGTCCCACCTCTTCTAAAGTGTTTAGGCAATTAACATTGTTTAGATTGTTCGGCAAATTGGTTTGAGACCCAAATTTACAAAGATATTACAAAGAAGTAACTAGCTTCTATTCCATTTATTTGGGGGTTTGATGACTAAGTGTCTTTGGGAATTCGGGCCTTGGGTCTTTCTTTTAAATGTTTTCATTGTATTCAATCTAACCTCCAGCTACTCCTCAAAGCGAAGAAAACTAAAATTCTAAATGTTACTTAATGTCACCTGTACACTGTCAATATTATTAAGCTGATTTGAGGCAGTGGATGAACTGGAAACCTAACCATAAAGACAGAGGTGGAAGAGTATGTTGTCTAAACATTTCTCTGCTGGTACACGATTGTTTCATATGACGTATTCCTGCAATGTGATGGAACACAGTTAGACTATTAATTCATTCCAGGTAATTCCTAACATTGTTTATTACTTAAATTGTGTAGTCCAAGAGGTTTACATTTAAAAAATCAAACTATTGTACCACTAAACTAAGATTTATGGTATGTCCAGAATGAAACCTTCTGTGGCACTGAACACAAGTACGATGTGCTGTGGCTGGGAGAATGAGGGACACAGGGCCTTCCCATCTCCACTGCATTTCTGGTAGCAGTCAGAGCTGACTGAAGCTGCCTCAGGTTGCCAATAACACTGGATTTTATGTTGGTGATTATTGTAAAAAAGCACTTGCAGGAAATTTTCAGAACTTAAACAGTTTCTGCAAAAATACTTTACTCACTATTACCTCTCACCCAGGATCCAAAATAAAATGAGATGTATTGGTCAGTTCCCTCTTGGCAAAACGTTGCCCCAGAGCCGCGAGCCGACTGCAGCAAAACCAGCCCATGAAATTCCAGGGGTGCAGCATGAAGAGGAAAAATAATGTGGAAATTGGGGAAGATGCACACGGATACAAGACGATGATGATGTTGCCTGAAATTTTTTAGAAAAAAGTTTGAAAGAAAACATTCAGGGAGCGTGGGGTGCTGGCGAGCCAGATGCAGGACGCGTCTCCACTCAGACCTAGCTGATCCTCGGAGCTGAGAGCATCTTTTGAAAGCTGAAGGCTGGAAAGCAAAATACACAATGGAGATGTCTGACAGCTCCCACCATCCTCTTCGCATTAAACCTGTTAAAAAAAAAAAATCAACAGAAGGGTCTAAACGCGAAACTTCTCTTGCTCCTTCCCCTCAGCATCCCTCCTCCCACCCCCCCAGCCTCTCTCCCCTCAGTCCTTCCCGCGCCCGCAGGGGCGAGGCTTTCTGCCCGGGGACCCGGGCCCTGCCTTGCCTCTCTCCAGCGGGGGGCTGCGGGGGCCGGGCCGGCGCTGTGAGGCCGGCGGGGGGCTGCGTGGGCTGGGCCAGCCCAAGTGGGCCGGCGGGAGGCTGCGGGGGCCGGGCCGGCGCTGCGGAGCCGCCCGCTGCCGCCCCACCTCCGCGCCTCCCGCCCGCACCCGTTGAGGGGCAGCGGCGGGAACGGCAGCAGCGGGATGCGGCGGGGAGCGGGAGCAGGGCGGCGGCGGCGATGGCTGCTGCTGGCGGCCCTGCTGGGGTGTCTGTGGGGCGCCGCGGCGGGGGGCGGCGGCCGGCGGAGGGCGGCCAGCCTGGGCGAGATGCTGCGGGAGGTGGAGGCGCTCATGGAGGACACGCAGCACAAGCTGCGCAACGCGGTGCAGGAGGTGAGGGGGCGGCGGACGTGAGGGGGGGGGACCCGGCGGGGCGGGAGGCCCCTTCTCCCCTCACAGTCCCCGGGCCGCACCTGCGGGCAGCGCCGTTGTCCATTTCTGTCAGCCGCCGCCGCCCCTCCGCGTCCGCTCAGCGGCGCCGGGCCGATGCCTTCGACAAAGAAAGCCGGGGCCGTCCTGCCCGCGTCCCCCCCGGTGAGGAGCCGTTGCCCCGGGCAGGGGAGAGCGGAAAAATCCCTTCGGCTCGGTGTCCGCCGCTGCCGCCCTCCTCAGGCGGGGAGGCAGGAAGGTGAGTGGGGTCCTGACGCTGGCCTCTCCTCTGCCTCGGGCGCTATTTCTGCTCGCCGTCCGGCTTTCCCGCCCCGCTTCTCTCATCTCCCCGGGGCACCTCGGCTGGTGTGAGTCCCCGCGGCTCGGGGTTCGCCGTCTGTCCGTCCGTTTGTGTGGCGGCGCCGGGGGCCGCCTTGGGGAGCCACCCTCTTGCAGCAATGCAGACAGGTAGTGAGGGAAAAACGCAGGTAAATGGTCTGTCCGAATCCTAAAGTGAGAAAATAACATTGCGTGGCAAGGGGAGGAGTGAAGGGAAGATTCATTTCATTGTCTTAGTACCGCAGGATCTAAGACACAAGAGGTTTCACCAAACCAAGATTCAGAGGTGTAAGACAGTCCTGAAAACACGTGTGGAGAAGCGGCCCATTTTTGATATAATTCTGGGTCTTGATCTCAAATTCCGTGCCTGGAATCTCACAAGACCTGTTTCAAAGCCAGGAACCGAGTCCAGACCCCGAGCCATTGTCTCGTGTCCCTGTCAAAGACCTTGATCTTCCATTCCTCTTCATGTTAAGAATCTTCCTTCCAAGTTCTCTTTTCCTCTCATTCAAAAATACATAGTCCAAAAAAACCCTTTTACTAACAACCCACTGGGGAAACAGACCTTTGTTTATTATAATGACGTAATTTCTGAACTTTTGCTGTCATCTGGATAGTTGCTGAAATCCACCTCCATCATCCACTTCATTTAGACTGCAAACCCATTGAGACAAACCATTTTTTTAAGTATTCTTTACAATGCCGAAAATATGCTCAGTTATAAACAAGGATGCAGTCAAAATTTCTGCCTGTTTTACTCTTCCTATAGTCAGTTCTGGATTGAGGAGTTGTCTGTATATAGCACAAAATGTGGATTGTCTGAGCTGTGTCTTAGCAGATAAGTGCTTTACACTTAAAAAGGTTTGCAGCTGTTGTTTAAAATAAACAGACACACCAGCAAGAGAAATTTTGTCTTGGGGAAAAAAAATCTGTTGTTCAGCCTGGATGAACTTATGGCCTCCTAGCTCTGTTACAGCAGTTGCAAAAAAAACAAGTGACACAACTTATTCAGAGTTTGTGTTGTTTACAAGAGTCATGCCCTTTTGCTGAGCTTACTCTGTTTTCTGATGCAGGGAGCACTCCTCTTCTGTGTTGAGTCTTCAAACAAAGACCTGAAAAAGAGAATGAAATTCTGGATGTGGTGCACCCTGGTCTATAGGACTGCTGCTGTTAACCTCAAGGGGCTTTGGCTGTCTCTCTCTGTCCTGCCAAAATATTTTCTATTCTTTGTCAGATGGGAAGGTCTGTCTTAAGTGTTCAGTGGTTTTCTGGGGAAAATAGAAAGCTGGGCTCTTTACCGGCATCAGCCTGTGTGGATGCCAAATTGCCACTAGTCTTCACACACTTTTTCCTCACAGGGAGTGACTTTGGCTTAAACAGTCCGGAGCTCAAGGGTTTAGCTCTCCACTGGTTTTCTAGTCCATTAAAAGAGCTGCTGTGGTCACTGAAACAGCTGAGTAAGCGTTCCCATACAGGGGAATCTGTACTAACAGCATCACGTAATTAAAGAGGGTATTACTGAGGGCTCCGCAAGAAGCGTCACTTGTTCGCCTTTGTGTAATTGTTGCTAATTTTCAGTTGGTTTATTTAAATTTGGCAGATGGAGGCTGAAGAGGAAGGGGCAAAAAAACTGTCAGAAGTAAACTTTGAAAACTTACCTCCCAACTACCATAATGAGTCCAACACAGAAACCAGAATTGGTAACAAAACTGTTCAGACTCATCAAGAAATTGACAAGGTATGAGAAAACATGTATAGCAAGCTACTGGTTCTTACACAACCTTTGCTTCAAAAATAAAACGCATTTTGCATATTTTGTGGAGAAATAAGATAATTTGGAGCATAAACTTTCCTGGTGATAATTACTTTTGGGTTTTATTCTGTTTTATATGTTTGCCTAATCACTGTGTATGGGCACATGTCATAAAAGGTTAATGTGAAATAATAATTGATTTTGAAAAAAGTGCCTGCTAAAAATAGAACACAGGTACAGCTATTGCATGCGTCATAAAGGAATGACCATCTCCTGTTCAGTTAGCTTCATTACCGTGACATTTTAAACAGATAAGGAGGTAGCCTTGTCATCTACTTTTACCCCTCAGATTAGGATTTTATACGAAAGGCAGCAAAATGAGAAAAAAAGGAGGGGGTGGGAGTGGGTTAATTATTGCAGAATGTAGGACTGAGACTAACAAAAGACTAATAAAAAAATATAGTTTGACATTTTGTTCTTTTGCTGTATCAGGTTACAGATAACAAAACTGGATCAACAGTTTTTTCTGAGACAGTTATTACTTCTATAAAAGATGGAGAAAAAAGAAATCATGTAAGTGAACGCATTTTTTCCTTTTGAATATTAAATATTTTGGGTTCATCACTCAGAAGAAGGTGATAAAGTTCACCTAGCGAAATTTCTGAATGCTTTAAAACACATGAAACAATTAGAGGTAAGCAGTCAAAAATGTTGTTTGTTTTTTAATTAATATGCTCCTATTAATTAACATATAACACGTTTTTGCTATATTAATATAATTATTAATATTAAATATCTCTGCTATAATAGTATATTTCAAGTTATTCTATTCTATTATGAATTGAAAGCAGAATTTCAATTTTGTGGTTACCTGAGGTGCTTGATCTAAATATTCAATTTGTCTGTCAAATGTAAATACTGTACTGAAATAGCAAAGATAGATACACAACCTTTTCCAGTGAGTATGAATAAACCCTTGGTATAATGGTGCTTAATGTGTGTCCTCTCTGTGCTTTTGGTTTTCACAAAAAATTGCTTTATAGACTTCCAACACTAGAAATTAAACCCCAAATTTTGTATCGTGAGGATTCTGTGGAACAATATATGGCTCTATTTGCTTTTCAGATTAACCTAGGAATGGACAACTGGTTGGGGAGGGGGCGAGGGGCAGGACAATAAATCCCCCTCCCTTTGGAAAATATGGTTGTTTAAGGATTCTCAAAAAAGTTTAAAAGTTCAAGAATATTCTTTACCTGAGTCTTGCAAACACAAGTACCTTTGCTAAACATCAGTAGTCCCATGAGAAATTCAGCATGTACCACTACTTAGAACAACTGTTAGGTTTTCTTCGCTTATAGTCTTACCAAAATGCACTTTTTTGATGCTCTTACCAAGACAGGACTTGCCAGTGTTTCCTCTGCTGACTAACAGTTTGTGGTTTAATTTAGTTTAATATGCCCTGGCTTTTTTTAGAGTAATTTTCTTCCAGTTCTTTCACAGAAGAAGCTCTTTCATAAAACTTTAAAAAATCATGGTGGTCACTCCTATTTTTAATGGACATAAAACCTGGAATTAGTGCATCTTTTCTGCTACCATCCTCTAAGTTTTCCCTCTTTCAGCTCATATTTTTATACTGCTATATAGTTTGAGAATGGCAAGTAGCAAAATAAAGTTGCTCGTGTATGATACAAATCTTTTTTTTTTACTATTTTGCAAAGCTTATAGATTAAGTGGTAAGTCAAGGTACAAAATAAATTGCAACTATTCTAAGCTACAGATTGATTTTACACAAAGTGTTAACATATTCCACAATGCATTTTAATACTGTGATATGTGTAATGAAGGCAATCCAAATGTTTTTTTCCAAGCAAATATGGTCCTGATCTTCAAACCCAGTGTACAAAGGCAAACCTTTCAACCTTCTTAGCACTGGGACACAACACTGGTGTTGTTTCATAATGTATTTGGCTTGCTTATGGTGTCTAATCAGTTGTAAAAAATATTTCTAGGTTAGCTTTCTCCAATGCTCATACAAAGTTCCTTATAAGCTTCATATATCAAGTGACATTATTTGCATTTTCCTTATGGGAAGGTTGCCTCCCTTACCAAGCCAGTGCTGCATCCAGAACCAATACTGTTACTAGCCTTCCTGCTGAAGAATTTGAGGGCTGAATACAAATTTTTGACAAACTTCATGGTGGCAGTCTTTATTCAGTTATGAAGTAAGCACAATCAGAACTGATCATGTTAACTCCTAATCATTTAAGTCCTAGGGCACTTTGTCAACATCCTTACTGCAGCAGCAGCTGAAACAAAACTATGTTTGTTAATGTTTATTTCCCCTCTCACACTCATTTTGAACTTTCAGCATGCACATGGTACAAACACCTTATTTAGAGGTTGCCAAGTTAGAGAAAAAGCTAAATGGGAAAAGCAACCAACAAACGTAGTTGGTTGTTATTTAAGGAGAGCAGGCAAACACACATATATTAATTTGACTAAGAGATGCCTAACAGAAGTAAATCTGAAAATAATTGAAAACTTTAAATATTAAGAAGGAATACGAATTACTTAGGGTACTACAAGGGTGAAGAATTATTGTAGGAGTAATGGCGTAAGATTGAGAATTGGAAAATTTGAGTTACAGCAAGAAAAATATGCTGCCAAGGTGAAATGTGCTAAGTAGAAAAAAAAATTGTCCAAATTAAAAAGCACTATTGCTTAGATCTGTGAACTTAAAAGAAAAGTATTGGTAAAATGAGTTGCGGAAAACTTTGCGCTGCCCCTTAGGTCATTTTTATATACATAAATTTTCATAGTTGAAGTGTCATGTGATGTTGTGGAATGTCCCAATCACTTTCCAGGCCGCAGGCTTCCCAGACCACTGGGTGATGGAAAAGTAATTCTGCTTCTTCACTGCTTATTTTAAATATTAGCAACAAAGTAATAGATGTATAGGTCTTGTGTTCTCCAGGCAATCAAAAATGAAAACCTTTTGAAATCTATTTGGAGATTATCTCAGTGGACCTCTAAATACAGCCTAGTATATGCTGTTCTGTAATACACATCCTTAATACCCATCAGTGATTCATCCTGCTGAGTAGTGTAATGCAACAGGAGGTTTGTATAATTGTAGCTCTAAGTATTGACAGTCATTTGAAAAGGGCGATACTGACTGTTCTGGGGATGGAGAATTGGGTAGCAGAGGCTGTGGGGAGCCAGCCTCTCTTGTAGCCTTCAGATTGGTGCCTCTTTGGAACAGCACTTTTGTTCTTATTTTCAATCTGCCAAGTAAAAGAAATAGGCACAAGCTATCACACAAGCTCAACTTATATGCTTGTAGGGAAACTGAATACTGAAAGCTAAACCTGTTTCATAGGTTTGGTTTATAGGCTTACCTTATAAAAGTTAAGGATTCCCACAGCTCCTGCTCTTTAGGTACAAAATTGTGTGGCAAATACAAGAATTCATCAAACACCTCAGCAAACCACCTGCTCTGAAATGTAAACTAACTAAATGTAAAATAACTGGAACCCTACAACCCTCAGTTCATATTTATTCTCTGAGCTGAGTTAAAAGCCACTGAAATCACTGGAAGTTTTTCCAGTGACATTTCTGGGCTTTGAGACGTGATGCAAAAGCCTCACAGGTGGGCAAAGATGTGTCTTGCAGTGGGTCCGTGTTGTAATAGTAAATCCACATGCTGGCTGGAATGAAATTTGGCAATGGAGAAGCAGCTTCATGGAAAATGGGTTGTGTCTGCTTTTTAAATCACAGTCCCTGTGCCACCCCTATGTCCTCCTGCAAAAAGGTATAAATACACACATATGTAGTGCATATAAATACACATAAGTACCTACACATACATATAGTGCCGATACACTATTGCAGAAATATAAGGCATAATCTTCCCCACACACACGCTTTGCCCTCTCAGACAGTATTTCTTCTTGGCTTTGTATCACGAAAGTATTCTCTTTAGACTCACTTGACAGTATTTTGATGGCCAGAAGACTATCAGTATTATAAGTCTCCAGAAGAGGAACTGGGCTGCTTGCCATTTCTGGCAATGCAGTCCAGTTCTTCAGAGGTGCTGCATTATTTGGAGGCGCCATTTACATTCCCAGACTAACATTCACTCTCTCAGATGTCAGTGAGGACTGACAGTCACCAGCATAGATGTCAGGCTTTGATCCAACAGTCTTGTATCTTTAAAGAGGGCAAATACAGGCAAGAGGTAGCTGGATGTGCATGTTTTTATGTCTGTGCAGGGTTTTACGTCCTCTTGCTCCTGTGTTTAAGGTTCAAATATTCTATAATTTGCTTCTCCAGGAAACATTAGTTAGCTTGCGAATTAATAAGTAAACTAAAGTATAGAACACAGATAAAGTAAGAGCACTCTTTATTATCATATGAAAATCAAAATGTTTTCTGGCTTGTTGACTAGTTCTATTTCAATTGTGATATATTAGCCTAATGAATGAAAAGCAAGTGTGAAAAATAAAAGGAAAAAAAATTGGTACGGGTAAGATCTGCTGCACAAAGGTTAGATACATTTCTTCTCAGTTGAGTTCAGAGTAGCATTTTATATGTTCTCATCTAATTCAAAGCTAGTGTACCTAATATTTTTTTTTTCTTGTCTGTATGAATTTGATAAATAAAAATAGCAACAGCTTCTCTTTAGCAAATTGGTGGGGTTTTTTTCCAAACTTTAATAGAAGTACATCTGGTTGCTTTGATTTCTGTTTCTTGAAAAAGATTTTTAAAGATGCTATTGTGTAGGGAGGGTGTATCAGGGAACTGGAAGAGTGTCATGCATTTCTCATTTGGCTTTGGCACTATAAAAAACATTCCTTTCTTTTGCTTGTCCTTTAAGGTAGAGGCTCTTGAAGGCATGACTGTGCCTTCTAATTAGTTACACAGTGCAGGTCAAAGTTTCTTTGTGGGTGAGAAAGGAGAGGTGCCTTCAGTGTGATTCTGTGCAAGGTGCTTGCTCTTTCTCTGCAAAGGTGGGTGTGTGCCTGTATGCACACATGTGTTTGGCACCCACCTTCTGCAAATAGAACAGCCGGTTAGTAAGTAATTTCAAACACTCTCAGGTCTTTAGGAGAGAGGCCCAATGATACCAGACCTTTATTTCGATGGTTAGAGGCTGCAGTTTGCATCCCTGCAGCTCTGGGCAGGGAGGACTATATCACTGTGGAACTGCTTTTACGAGCTGATTTGGCAGGTTCTGGAAGTGACCGTCAGTCAGGTCACTAGTTTATCTGTAGAGATAGAATGGATAGCATCCCCATTATAATGGCCTTATTTAAAGCATTTTTCAGTCTTTATCTTTAGTCTCATAGTAAAAAGAGAATAGTAAAAGAATTAAACATTAATCTCTGGGGTTCTGTTTCCCCCTTTTCTAAAGAAAAATCTGTTTTAAGTGGCTAAGCTGTAGCACTTCATAACCAAGCTTCCACTTCCCTGCAGATATCCAGAACTGCTAAAGTAACTGTTTGATTTGAGCAACTTTTATATGATTTCACTAAGAATGTTCTCAGCCGCATACACTGGAGTTGCTCTCTTTGCTCTTTTATACTGCTCCAGGGAGAGGAGTTCCTGCCAGTGCTGAAGAGAAAAGGAGGTTTGAAAATTGAGAGGGAAGCATCAATGGAATGGAAATTGCAATTTTTCCATTAGCAGCACTCCAGGAGAGCAACCGATGGCTGAAATTTGAACACGCAGCATCTTGGTGTTGACTTCTACTCCCTTTGGCATGCTAGTGTCTCAGGGAAGACACTTGTTTTGGGCATTGCAGTCCTACATTTTGTTCTAATTTTTTTTGTTTCATTTTTCACGGATCTTTTTGTCCCTGGTGACTTGCACTCAACAACCTTAAACTATCAATAGACACACTCTAAGTGCATTCCTGGGTTGAAATCCTAGTCTCTGTCTAGCCAAAAACCGCATAATATCTAAATTTGGTGGGCTTCGTATACTTAATTTAATTCATTAGCACTCTTAGTTTGCTTTTCTGTTAACAGTCCGCCCTGCTCTGTTGATGTAACTTGTTACATGAATCATGTCTTGATTAGTACAGTTCTTTTCGAAACACCCCACCGTTTAGGTAGTTCTTATCGTAGGAGTAGATAAGGCAAACTGTACTTCCTAGCCAGTGCTCCAGGAGAGAAGTAAGAGATCTGAACGAACTGCGTCACTGTTTTTAAAGTTTATATGCTATGTGGTAACTTGAATAGATTATTACAGTTATAATATAGGCTAGAACTTTCTGAAAAAAAAAAAAAAAAAAGCGTGAATAGCTTACAATGGCAATCAGTTAAAAAAAGTGAACCATGTTTGCACCAGCCCTTTGTAAACTGCATACCTGCATGCTATTGCACTCTCTTTTGCACGTTCAGTTAATACTTGTTAAGTAGTACATCTCAAGTGTTTGCGAGTCATAGCTTACATTTTAAAACAAAGCACGTCTTGTAGGCTAGGTTCCAAATCCACCTGAAGTCCTTCAGGAAAACTAATAGGATTTTTTTTTTTTTTTTATCTTAACACGTATGAAAAACTATTGCTTTCACTAGCAAATCTACCCTTAGTTCTTTCTCTTGTACAGCCTCTCCAAGGCAGTGTGATGTGTGTTTTGCCCTTCCGATATTTTAAGTTTGTTAACCTGTCTGATGGTAGCAACCTGCCCATAGTCTACACGTACTCCACTGGAAAAGGTAACAAAGTAGCCATACAAACTGAAGCTAGACCTTGAGCTTTTTGAGCCCAGTTAGTGAAAGAAGCAGTCTGATAGTGATCCTGAGAGACATCAATACCTGTGTCTTGTTTTGAAAGAAGCAAATCCATCCCCTGTCTTGTTTTAGAGATCCAGGGCACAGACATTCTGAACGTTTTACTGAAACCCCCTTTTTTTTTCCTTTTCAATTTCAGCCTTGGCAGTGTAGAATATGAAGCTGAGGGGAAGGTACAAATAGCTCATGAGGACAAGTACCTTGTGTTTGTTAGAGTACAAAATGATGTGGATAAGGATGCAAAGGGAAAGAGGATGTAGTCAAAGATGAGAAAAACTTTGCAATTAGTACTTTGATTTGGTCTTATTAATGGGGAATACTTTTAGGTTATGAATCTTGTTGTAGAGCAAGGGACATACCTTTCTTATATGAAAAGTGTGATGGAGTGTGCACGTATCTGTGTACACATATAATGTATTCATATCTGACTTCATAAGCAGCAAATGCTTCTTAGTGATGCAAAAGCTATTTAGAGATTTAAGTTAGCTCATGGGTGATGGGATGGAGTTATTATCAGTCATAGTGTATGTCTAAGACAAAGTTTTTACTGGTCATTTGATATTCACTGGACTACAGCCAAAAAAATCTGAGTGCTAGCCTCAGTGGGTGAAAAGACCTGACATAAGGAGTTTGAAAAAAATGTCGCCTCTGATCGTACATGAAGAAACTTCTGCAAGGAAGAAGGTGGGAAATCTCTGTAATTGCCAGCTGAGGTGTGTGTCATACAGCTCAGTGTCCACATCTTTATTTACTGAACTTAGTCCATTCTGAGTTGGCTTGTTTTCTCAGAGAGCATGCTGTGTAGAAAGTTACAGATCCACACAGAGAATCAAGAACGGGTAGCGTGTATGAACATAAGATGCTTTTGTAATACTATAGTGCTGCAATGGCCATGGTGCGGAGAAAAGTGAGACTGCAGTTTCCATGGACTCAGATGTCATGCCTTGTGACTTTGAACAAACAAGTAGGTGTAAACACTTATCAGAGTAAAGAGAAGCAAGCTGCCTTTTGCTGAGAGGTGAGGCAAACCAGGCAGGTGTTTCAGCTGAAAACACAACAACCGAAGGTCAGAGAATACAGATCATTATCACATTTTTTTGTCTTAAATGGTGGCTTGGATTTACAGGCAAAGAACTGATGCAACAGCAAAAGGGTTGCTCTTAAGGTATCAAAGCCTGCTCTCATTTGTACCAGTGGGAGTCTGAAGTAATTCAGGTAAATTTAATAAATTTCCTTTGCTAGTAACGAAAAAAAATTAAAAAAATTTAAGAGACTGACTAGGATTTCTTTCATGTTTCCTATTGGTCTACCTTAGTCTAATGTGGTTTTTTTTCTGTCAAGTTAGGCAAACAAAACTGTGTAGTCCCAATTGATATTCTGAGAGTAACATTCTTCATTACTAATTCAGGTCTATGCCTGTGTTTAGAATGATTTTAAAATTTGCCAGATCCTTATGTGCTATAATGTATTTTTATTCCAGTTAAACTCCAAAGAATAAGAATATTTTTATGCAAAATTATGTTGGCTGAGGAACTGCCTCACCATTTTTATCTGTCTATCTGGATTGTTACTCTTTGAGTAGTTAAATATTGAAGGGTGAAAGATTTTCTTAGAATAAACTTCTACTAACCAAAAGTAAGCTATTTCTGTAACGCAGTTACAGTGCCTAGAATTGATTCAATGTTCTAGGTGATTGTGTTAGTAAAAGCACAACAGTAAACCAGTAAGTTTATCTCCAGAAGGCTACAAAACAGACTTTCTCTCAGAGAGTCAGTGCCCACCCACTGCTTCATCAATATCCATCTGAGAGCCATGCATCACTTCTAAAGCTTACAGCATTCCTGTTAGTTGTGGAAATAAATTCTGAAGCTTTTCATCTGTGGGGAGGTATGCATCATGTTCAGTTACCTGCTTCTTGCTTGTTTGCATATTGGTTGATACAACTCTTCTGCAAACAAGCCATGGTAAGGGAGTAATGTAAATCAAAGAGCAGTTGTTTACCTTTTCCCTGGTTTTAGTTCAGTCTTCTCACACATAACATGCTGAATTTAGGGAACCAAGGCTGTCCAAATGTCTTTTACAGAATGCCTTTACTTTCTGCCTCTACTAAATCTACCTATTTATCCTAAGAGAAATTAAATATTTTTTTTTGTCTTCTCTGTAAGGTAACAGATACAGTCAGGAGAGTGAATTTTGTATGTGGGCTGGTAATAATTCTGTGGTCTACTGATATCTGTTAAGAGATCATAGTATGGACTCTCTTTAGACAGAGAAAGTTCATCTGTAATGTTTTCTCTGGTCAGACCCATGTAGCAAAATTAATCACATGATAGGAAAAGCTTTAAGGCAAAAGAGAAATTTTTTCCACTGGTTTTGATTACATGGTTTAATCCATTGGCTCCGGCAGATACTTATTTGAGAGTTTAGCTGAAACCATGTTGTCTGAGTAAGCAGTAAGCTTTAGCTATGGTGCTGGATGCAAAGCATAAATGTTTTGTGGTTTTATTTTCTATTTACATCTGTTACAATCTTAGAATGATTGAGGTACAAAGGGTACAGATGAATGGACTAAATGTGCAGCTGGTTTACATCTGTATTGTCATATGTAAAGTGGCAGAATGATACCAATTCACCATGTCTGGGAGGCTGGCCCAGTAACATGTAGTTCCATATATGAGGAGCCTAAGCGTTCTCTAACTTTTTCCTGATTCATCAAAATCACTAGAATGACACTGTTTTTATAGCAGTGAGTAAGCAGAGATCTGTGATTGCTTGGCCTTCTGTGCAGTTGTTTATGGTCAGAAAGACGTGCGAGATGCTACTAATTCAGCTTGATGGTGTTTTGTATTACTGTTTACTAAGGTAAACCATGGAAGTTGAAGGAAAGTGGTGAATTGAATTCTGTTTCTGTTTAGTTCTGTTTCATCAAAGATTTGGCAAATGTGAGGGGAAAAAAGCACTGTAGAATGGTGGCTTTAAATGTATTCCCTTGAGAAATTCATTTCTATGTCAGCTGAGTCTTACTTTGTCCTTCCTTCCATCTGATTCAAAAACAGCATTTTGCCATCTTTTGCGGCGTGTCTGCCTGACATTTTGAGGGACTGAGTCACTTTGATAGCTAGCACTGAGGAATACCGCACCAGTGAATGCATTAGCTATCAAATCATGGTTGTTCACCAGTGTAGCTTATAGAGAGAACCTCCCTCCAACTTTTCCACCTGTCCTGGTTCTTACCTTAACAACAAGTCCACTTCTCCCTTCCAAATAGTAATATGTCATAATACAGCATATTTGGTAAAAATAAATACAGGGTGGGGTGGGAGTTTTGGATTTGTTTACTTGTTTTTCTGTCTGGAAATGACTTAGAGCCTGTTCTGTGAATTTACATCACATGAGGAATCCCTCAAACTTGTTCCCTTAGAAAGTCCACTCATCCCGTGGGGAGGAAGAAGCATCTTACAGCATGTAGAGAGGCTGTCATCATGGTGTCAGGCAAAGGGGAACCTTAGTGGTCTGTGTCCAAGATAATTCCTAGGTATCAGCAAGGGAATGTTTTGGTTCCCTAGTAGGTGTTTGTTGTAAACTTCATACATGGTAAAAATCTGTAATACATTCACATTCTTGTATCCTTTTTGGAAGGACATAAAGAGAATGCTGAAGACCCTTTTTCATTTCTTTTTCATTGGAGTTTGTTCAGGAAATGCAATGAATATTCCTGAATAGTCATTAGCTCATGTTGTTGATATCCTCTGGACACAAGATTTTAGACCAAGAATTAAGTTAAGGGGGAAAAAAAGGCTCTACTGTAATCCCAACAAATGTCCCAAAGAGGAGGTCTGGAAGAAGCCTCAAAAAGTCAACATCTACCACCCAGATGCCTACTCCATCCTTTGGCAGACATTCATCTCGTGTTCTCAAAATCCTTAAGTGCTGGAGATTGTTTATTCTGATGCTTTTCTGTGCTCACATCAAAGTCTCTATTGCTGTAATTTAAACCCCTTGTTCTTCCATCTCCAGCTCACAGAAAATAAATTATTTCCTTTGCTCTGCAGTAACAGCAGTCTCCCACTCTGTCAACTCTGCTATAGGCAAAATCCGTTACAGATGAATTCTTACCCATGTGTTTCTGTTCTACTGTTACCATCTTTGGCTGACACCTTAAATACAATAAATAAGTCTGTTGAAACTGCGAGCTACCAAAAAAGTGTATCATATAAGACCAAAGAACATAAGATTCAGGGTTTGAAATAAATTCCGTGAGGGACTGGGCACAAGTTGGCATCTTACTCTCAGTGTGCTACTCTTAATTTAGTGATTAAGATTAGCAAGCAGCTATTAAGTACAGAAATCTTGTTTTCAACTGCTTTTCTTTTTGCACAGCTGTTTCACATCCTTGCTGTGTACAGCTACTCGGGGTTGTTTTGCTTTGATAAATTTTCAAAATTTACATAGTTAGGTAGTGAATCATGGAAACTTTGTAGTTGCCAGTTGTAGAAAGAAGTGATGCCTGTGTTAAAATTCAGCCCCTGGGCACACCATTACATGGAAGTTGTATCTTTATATGATTACTGTCTACTTAGAAATAATTTAGAGCTTTGTAGCACAGTTTTACAGTGTTTCCATAACTTACTGTATCTCTAGACATTTCGAATAAAACCCAAGCTGGTTTAGACCACAAGGTTTTAGACATGTCTTCTGGTTATCAAAGGTCAAAGAACAGTTGTTCTCTAATTAATAGATCCACAGGAAGAGGCATTTCTCTACTAAGACAATTAATTGCAAAATAATTAGGAAAACTTTGTTTATAAACATGCATCAGTATTTTGACTTCATTTGATAATGTCATACTATGTGAAAAAGCTTTTCTTAACAAGGAGCAATCAAACATGGAGAACATGGCTATTGGTTTTGGTCCTAGGTTCTCTAACTTCACAATATTCCTTCTCTGTCTAATTATGGATATAGAAGATTATATAGAGTCTCTGTGTATTTAAAAAAAACCATGGATGGACTGTATAGCATGGCACGAGGTTTCCAGAAGGCCTAAGGGAAGATTTTGTTGTCAGAATTTCTGCTATCCTGCTCTACCTATGGTATACCCGACAAACAGGAGGAAAGCAGAGAAATTTCGTGTTATAACCTGTCCTGCCTGCTCTGGGGCAAATGTGTGGGATGAGATGAGACTTCTGCTATTGCAGACAGTCTCTGCCTATATATATGTGTGTATATATATATAGTAGCCTATATATATATATATGGCTGTATATATACGTATATATGTGTGTATATATACATATACACAGACCTTTGCTCTTTTCTTAGTTGGATAGCTCTTAGTTTCCAGACTAAGTTAATTACCAGTCAGATTATAATTTGTAGGGGGTTTCTAACAACTTTGAACAGTTCTTCTAGTGTGCCTCCTCTGATACCATTGCAAAATAGATTGAAATAAGTACATTGCACTGTTTCCTACTCAGCAGCATTTGCAGAGGCTGTAGTCTTGCCAGGATCAGATTATTATATTGCTTACTGAGAAAAAGAGGGGGTGAGGGAAGAAAATAAAGTGATTGCTTCTGCAGAGTGACCTGCCGTGATTATGCCTATTACACAACGTACAGAGATTTTGACCATGTGTGAACAGAACATGATTTGATAGAGCATCTAGGCATCATTTTTCTCATTATCCTGAGGCATTTGTCAGGAATCTTTCATTTTTTGCTTTTTTGCTTAGTTTCCTCTTTCATTGAAGTCTCAGTTCCTTGAAGCTGTGGATAATATGTCATTTTATTTATTTATTTATTGACCTGGGACATTAACTGCATAAGGGTCTGATCAGTGACAGGGTTGCTGTATTTGTGGTGAGAATAGCCAGATACAAGGGGGTGGACTTCTTACACCAGCTTTGGTGGCAGGCAGTTTATTGGGTGCCTACAGCTTGTCTCAATTAATTCCGTAGGCTTTTTGACAGCATCTTAAGGCTAACGTAGCTATGTTGCTTTTGGTACCTAAAGCCAAGCTCAAGTGCCTTTGGGCTGTCTTCAGTTATGTCATGTAGACATACTTCCATTCATTCATATTGCATCATGTGGAGAGCCAGAAAGGAAGTTTTTCCAGTTAAAGTGTTTCTGTTTTGTTGACAGGGGAAAAGGAAACGAGTGAGATACTAGTTATATGGAGAAGTTCAAGACAAAACTAAGGGAATCATTTGTGTTTTCTTAGTTTTGAGCTCAGAAGTCACATTCCTCATTGAACAGCCACACAAATAGCTGACTTTCCCACATAGCACTGGGATGTGACTAATACCATAGTTTGCAACTCACATGTCTGCTCTTTTTAGTATGTCTTTTTTTAACAGTAGTCCTTATTTTTATGAGTGCTGTGTACTTGGCAGGACAACAGTAAGATGTTTGCTCTGCTGGAAAGTATTACAGAGGTTTTGCGGTATTTCAAGGCAAATTAATTCATATCTCATTAAAGACAAATGCATTATGTGCCCTGTCTAGACAACAAAGAGATTAGGAACTGGAATGCTACTGCAATTCAAACTATGGTAGTAGTTTCCATAAAACAATATTCCATTTTATGTAATTGTGCCATTTTTCTAATACATGCAGTAAATGTAGGTTATAAAACAGTTTTTATGGGTTTTTTTCCTTACTACTCATCAGTTTTTGCCATCTGCTGCAGTAATGGAGACCGGCCCTATGTGAAAAAACTTGTAGAAATTAAAACCTAGAAGGGGATATGTAAACACAGAAGTAAACATTAACTCTTAGAAGTGCTAATTGCTAAGAAATGTCTGTTTCAGAACGAACAAGTGGTTTTGCAGGAGCACTTCAGCTATGGCTGAAATTATCATTGACTCACAGATAGAGTTGGGTGAGCTCTGGAACTGTTTGGGAAGGATCTGAGCTACCATTTATGGAGGTTAACACTGAGTTTTACTGGAGTTACAGGTTTTTGAAAAGGAAATTTCTTTATATCAGGAGCTTTTAAGAAACATGTAAACAGCCTTTTTGTTCAGAGAAGCTTTTGAAGCATAGTTAGCTGTCCCAGTAGACTGTGAAAGCAGCCCCCATGCATTTCCAAAGTTGTTACTAAAAATCATTTTCTAATTGTTGCACCAACTGTTTTTGTAGCATTGCTCGCTATGTTGTGTACCAGCTGGCAAAACTTCCTTACCTCTCTGAAATGGGTGAATTTTGCCTGCATACTTGATGGCTTATGAACTTGAAATCCATAGAGGGTTAGGAATGAACACTTTGGAATGGCTGTTTTGGCTTACAACAGCACAGACAGTGCCAAGGCAAAAAAAAAAAAGCCTGCCTCTCCTTCAGCCGTTAGGCAGTTTCAAAAGGTTTGTAGTCAAATCTTGCAGACAAACTGCAACTGGATCAGAGTAAGCCAGTGAACTGGGCCATATTGCTTAGACAAGGAGGGGAAAAGTGGTTCTCCTATTTGAATCCCAGTTACTGTTCTCATGTCAGAGCACTAAGTGACCCTGGCAGACAAGCGCTGCTGCGTTTCTCCACTACAGCTGCCCCTTACCCACGGGGGCATTGCTGTTCCATATACCCTCTCCCCGCCTCCCTCAGTGTGCAGTGTGTGGCTTTGATAGATGTATTAATCACCATTGAAAAGTTGTCTATAAAGTCATCAACAACACCTTCCCCCAGTTTCTTGGGTTCTAAGCTAAAGTGTAAAGAGCCCAAAAGGAAAGGAAAGCTCGTTCCAGACAGTCATTTGCCAGTCCCAGACAAATATTGGCTGAAAATATGAATAGCAGAAAGTTTTGTTTAAAGTTATCTTTGAAGAAGAACTTTTTTTAGAATGTGGGAGGTAGGGTGAGTGTGAGTTGGGAGAGGGAACAGACAAATCAAATGTCAATTTTGAATTTAAAATTAATGATTCCATTTTGAAAGTCAGAGAGTATCAGAATAGAATTGAGCATATTTTGTAGCCTACGCTTAGGGTGTTAATTAGGAATTAAGGGAAAAAAGAGCAAAGCAAAATGAGCATGATTGTAGTTCATAATATATGACTAGTGAAACAGAGTATTAAAAATATTGCCATAGTGAGATACAGAAACCAGATGAAGGCTGCAAATTAAAGTGGGTTTCTATATGAAAGTAGGTTAACTCTGGCCTTGTAGTTCTGCTTTCATAACTTCAACTGAGAAATGCTTTGCTTCTCCCTCTTTATCCTTAGTGTGTTATATGGGCAGAGGATAATGTGGTCCACACCATGGTTGGCTACGCTTCACCAGTCAAGTACAGTCTGCCAAAATAGCCCATAGCGCCTTCTAGGTCAAAGGCTTGCTGTTGGCTGGTGTGTGAAGGTTGTCATACCACACTGAAAGAAGAGGTTTTTTTCTTCTGTGCCTTTCCATGTCTATGTAAACATTCAGCCCGAAGGAAAGTACCCTTGTCAAAACCTGCTACCCCAGTTCTGACCTGTGCACTTCTGCTCCATCTTGCATTCAGGCATCTGTTTCAGTTTTCTGGTAGTTGTGGTCCTACCATACTTCACTATCAGTAACATCAGTCAATTTTTTATTCTCAAGTGTGGAGACTAACCATTCTTTAGGAAAACAAATGATGACTTGGCATAATCTGCCAAAGACAAGAAAATTGAAGTTTCTTTCCACATCAGTCTTATAATATGGGCAACATTTTCTAGGAGTTTCAGTATTTTGTTGTTTTTTTTCCCCCCCTGTTGGTTTTGGAACAGATCCTAACCCCCAAATTGCTTTCAGGTGTTGCAGGAGTACACTGCAGAGTACAATAAGAGCCCACAGGATGCCAAGTATATACTTACAGGTACACAGCATGCTCTTCTCCCTCCTGGCTTCTGTTGTTTACGGGTCCTAGTATACCCATGAATAAATAGGCAATCCTGCTTTCACTCTGCACCAGTCTTTAGCACTTCTTGAGAGCGTATTCCTTTGCTGCTACGTTAAATTAACTGGTATAACATCGTAACAGATTTCAGAGAGATGTACACCCTTACAAGTGTAGCTAATTCTGTCTTTAAGCTATCTGCTCAACTTGTGTGCTCTGCTGCATATGAGAGGCCAGCACCCCCTTTCCTCAGTTTACACAGTTACTCCTGCGAAGACAAAATATTCTGAGAAATAACTTAGTTTGCAGAACTCCAGAAAAAAATGGATTGTTCAGAATCTATTGCAGCAGATGTTTAGGTTTGGTCCTTGTCCAGCAACTGTTGTGTCTCAAGGTAGCCTGATTAGAAAAGGTCGGTAGCCTGATTAAATAAATTATTTAAAAAAAAAAAAGATAAAAAATATAAACGGTTACACATCTGCATCTGTAAGCATTACTGAGTTCTGCATTGACTACGGATTGTAATATCTGGGTGAAGGAAGTTGGTTTGGAGCGTGGCACGAAATTTCACAGAGAGCATATGGAAGCAAGCTTTTTCCATGCCAGGAAAGAAAACAGTGAAGGGACTTTTTCCCCAGCTGAAAACCCTCATAAAACTGGAAGTCTGAACTGGTGGGACACAACTCAATAAGAGGGGAAAAAAGATGTTTTTTTGGCAGGGCACTCATTTGTGCAGGAGAAAGCAGTGACTGGAGAATTGCAATTTTGGTGTTAGGTGGCTTTAGAGCTAAAGAGAGAGAGTTATTCCATGAGCTTAAAATCTATTATGGCAAGATTTCTCCTCTGAGGAGAGGTACAATTGGAAAAACTGACTACGCTGAGACCTGGCTGGTTGCCTGAAAGTGGATGGAAGAGGAATGAAACAGTATAGTTTATTCTGGGTATGGTTTATACAGAGGGATTCATAAAAGAAGCTGACAAAGCTACAGACAGAAAATTGGCCAGAAAGAGCATGGCTGATGAAGCGAAATGCCTAACGGAACCACAGAACCTCAAACATACTACATAACATTTAGATTTTGACCCACCTGATTATGTAGCAACACAAAAGCAAACAAGCAGAACACACACTGTACTGGAATAATGAAACTGCAAAAATATTATGATAATTTCTAGCAGCCTAGAGTCGGTGAAACTAATGTCTTAGTATAGCTGAAATGACTGCTTCTTAATTATAAACATATAACCTGAGTATCACGTCATGGAGTTGAAAAGAATCAGGCCCTAGACTTTGTTTGGCTTCTGCTCTATGTTCTGGGGAATCGAACTGTTTGAAAACATCTCAGGTGGCCAAAATGGGTAACTCAGATGAAGCATTGCGCTTCGCACAGAGCAGCCTTGTCTCACACAGGGCAAGAAGCTTCTGTAAGATTTAATCTGGAGAAGATCTGAAGACAGTGTAGCTGTTTCACAGTGTAATCTTTTCCTCTTTCAGGGATTACAGTAATTTAAGAGCTTCACTTACAATTCTTGCTGACCTAATGTTTAGCCCAGCTGAAACACAAAACTCAACTGGGATAGGGTGGAAGAAGTCAGCAGTTTGGAGAGAAGTTATCTAAAAAAGTAAAAATAGAAAATTAAAAGCTTTGTGGAAACTTTAAATAAAAGGTGCACAGATGACAGTTGATCTGCTCCAGCAAGTGAGATTAATACCTGCCAAAGAGCAATCATGTGGTTTCTTCAGAAAATTCAGGGATTTTTGTATAATTCCTTTTTCTCTTTCCTCCCCTCCCCCTCCCCCCTCTCCCTCTCCGCTCCTAGCAAAAAGATAGCATCAACCTTATGATGGTACAAACCTATCTATGGTGGAATAGAAGTGACTCAGAATGGTGCTATGGTTTATTCTTCTGTTGGCTAGATTGTGTCCAGCCTGGAGAAAACACATTTTAGAGAACAGAGCTAATCACACAATTTTTAAGAGGTAACCATTAGATGGGAACAGAAAACACCCCCTCCCTGTGAACCAGACACATCAGGGGTACACAAACGTATCCACTTACTCTCTGTATTATGCTCACTGCCATACCTGGGAAGAATTTCCGACTCGTTTGTATGTTCACCCTGTGCAGCATGAGAGGAAGGTGAGCCATCTCTACCACAGTGCTTGTGGGACCTCTGGGTGAAGAGACTTCAGTCTGAGTCTGTGCTTCAGATGGGAAACCAGGTGTCCCTCTCACATGAGCATTTTTGTTAAGGACATGAAATGATTCCAGGTTTGAAAAACTGAATGTGTGTTCAAGCACCTTGCTAGCGTGAGGCCTAATCTAGTGTCTTAGCTGGGTAGCAAAGGCTGATGCATTAGGGAACTGTGGGTTTGGTTTTTTTCCCTAGGATGTATGTGTCTCTTCGGTAGTTGTCAGTCTTAAATTACTGTTCAAACCTGCCTGCTGAATGCTCATATGCAGCAAACAAAGGGGGAGGAAACATTGTGTTTGTTACATGCATTTCAAAAGCGTGTGACATGGAAATCATGTTCTTTGGCAGACTGGAATGTTGCTAAATGTAAATTAACTCCATCTCCAGCAGGAGTGATGTCAGCTGAGAATCTGCTCCTGCATATTTTGCAATATTTAAATTTAATTAAAGTAAGGATGTACAACTTACTTGTGTAAGTATTTAGACTTGTGCAGCTGTGAGCTCGCAGATGATGGGCTATGGTGATAGGTACATGAGAAGCACGCCATCAACCAGGAAAAGGAAACCAAGTGGTGCATGACATCTACTGCTTCCCAGAAGTATCGGCTTTACGGTAGTGCTGCTGTTACCATAAAGTCCCAGGAACGCTTAATGTTACCAGTCCTGTGGAACGCAGCACTGTGTTTTTCACCATAGAAGCTGTTGCCGATAAAAATGCTCAGGCACTACAAAGATGCTTACGTTTGTCTGAGAAGAATTTGTCTGCCCCTTGCAAAGGGGAGCAGAGGAGCCGTTTAAAGAAAAAGGAAACATTTCCCTTCTCCCTGAAGGCTGTCCTTGCTGGCTTAGGAAAGCTAACAACGCTGTGGAGTTTCTGAGGTCAACACTAATGTTGCTGGGGAAGAGGAGGGAGGATGGTGTAAAGCTACCTGGCCTGTGATCAAGAAAGCTGTGCAGAATGGTCTCCCACAGAGCATAAAGATACCCTTGGCTGCTGCAGCTGCTGTGGTGTAGCCTCTTTCCTTCAGTCTGGCCCCCCATCGGAAAAACAGCCAACAAGTAACGGATCACAGTTGTACTCTAATACAAGTAAGAATAAATTTAATACAAATGTCTTCAGTGCTCCCCTCCAAAAAAAACCCAAACAAACAAAAAAAACCCAAAAAAACCCCACCAAAAAGCCTTCAGAACAAGACAATTTATTTTCTTGAGGTTGGTGGTATTAATATTACACAAGAAGTGAAGCCACCAAACACTTTAAGGGCACACTATTCAGGTATGCCAGGGAGATAGCATTGTTCTATTGCAAAACTGTGGTGGTATGAAGAACCAAAGCAAGCATTTTTCCTTGGTTCCCAAATAAGAAATATAATCAATCAGGACCTTCTGGTATTTCAGGAAGAGGTATGGATTTCTGTCACACAGTGGAAAATTATACTTTTGTCCTTTTCTTCAGGAGTGTATCATTGACGAAGACTGTGAAACAGGAAAATACTGCCAGTTCTCCACCTTTGAATACAAGTGCCAGCTCTGTAAAACCCAGCATACAGTAAGTTCTGAATAAGATGTGATTTTATGTGGTTTTTAGAAACTCAATATGCAAGTTATTGTTGCTAATGTCAGCAAGTCAAAATTGGTAGAAAAGAAGCAAAGTTTCTGCATGAGGTTAAAAAATGGATGTCAAGTATTTTGGGTTGGCGTTGTAGGTTTTGGGGTTTTTTCTGCCTGTTAACACAACTAAGTTTTAAGGTTTATGTTCTCCTGTGCTTTAAAACCTGCACTCCGCTCCTCCTGACTCAAGCTCGACTTGTTCGGTGGTGTAAGGACAGCGTAAATTTAACACAGTGTAAGTTGCCAGTGGAATGGGCAAAGCGGAAATGCTGTGCCAGGTCCTAAGGCTCAGCTGACAGTTGGTCATTTCCAGCTCTTGATTCACAAAGAGAATTGCAGCAGCCTGTGTTCTTGCCTTCATTGACAGCTTGTACAATGCTGTAGTGCAGTTGTTACTGTAAATGACCCTCTTACATGGATCATTTACATTATTTGAATCTGGGAACCTCAGGAAGCAGTCAGTTCCTGTCTTTTGAGCTTAAAGATAAATGTTCTTGGTAGTAGCTATGGTTAGATTATCTTCTGTAGGTGACAGGTGCCTGAGAAGCTCAGGCTTTTTCTGTGGTGAAAATTCAGCTTAAGAGCAGTCTCTCAAAAAAGGCCTTTTATCTGACTGTCCCTTTTAATCTAAGTTCTGCTGATGGCCTCTTATGAAACAAATTCATTCCTTAAAACACTTGCAAACAGTTACGTCTACAAGCAAGCAAACCTTGCTGTGAAGTCATGTAATCAATAGGATTATTATAATCTAAAAGCACCAGGCTGTTCCTGAAATGATTTACATGCTTATCTTGATAACTTCAGGGAGCTCTGTTGTCTTCAGTGGACTGAATGCTTGCTTAAACGCAAGTCCTGAATATATGCTTCTGTCATTAAGAAAGCTTATTCTTCGTATTTTAGAAAATGTCAAACTGATAATTTTTCATGTTAACATGGAATAATTGAAAATCAAGATTGGGATGATCGAACACCTACACACACACACACACACCCCTTTTCTTTACAGTCCTCAATAGAACATTTGTAGGATAAAGAAAATAAAAATTGTGTCCTAGCTACATTCCTGTTGTAAAGTGAGCTCAGACTGAAGGTGGTAGGATCAATTTCCTGACCTAGAATCCTCACAATTACAAAACATTTTTCTTTTTAATTAGCCAGTCTTAATAGTGCTAGTGTGGTCCTACTTCTTGCCCTGTGTTAAGCACTTCCTGTGGGATCCGCTGGAAAAGAAATTCTGATTTTGTATGGCTGCCCAGACAGGGCTTTACACAGACAGAAAAAAGCCGTTAAAATGCTGACCTAATAGGAATCTTTAAGATGTTAATAAAACTACCTAAAAAAAGAAACAAAGTGACACACTGTTTTTATTAGGTTGATTTATTAGGTGTGTTTAGTTGAAACACTGAGACAATTGTCATACAAAGCTATCTCTAGCTAGAGATTCACATTTCTGATTTGCAAAGAGAATTTTTCTTCACACATACTTTTTTCAAAGAGTCTAGGTTCCAAATGAGATTTGGTTCTTATTACAACAAAAAATTAGATTGTAGTAAATTTTTTTTTTTTTGCTTTGCTCTTTGAAAGCAATTCTTCTGAACAAATTGTAAATTCCTAACTGCATTTAACAATGGAAAAAGAATCAGTAGCATTTTCCATTGATAATGATTAATTTATTGATGTTTTTTTTCCTTGGTTGCAAAAGGCTGCCCTGAAATCTATCTGACACTGCAGGATGTCTGGCTGTTGATTTTGATGTAAATGCTAAAATAAGAATTCAGGTTTTGTAAGATTGAAAGTATAATAGTGTAGGAGTGCTGTTACCCTACTGCGGAGGTTCTTGTCTGGCAAATAGTTTTATGTATGCTTGAAATTGAGAACCTAAGCAATTCTGTTTAAACACTGGGAATAGGGCATGCATATATTTAAAACACATATGTGCAGTTACCTTCAGGACCAGAGTCTAATTCTATGTTTAGCCATCTGTTGATACATGCGATTAGTGCTGGAGTGACAGTTTTGTCATGTGCTTTTCCCATTTGCAAGCATTGCTCGCGGGACGTTGAATGCTGTGGAGACCAGCTTTGCGTTTGGGGCGAGTGCAGGAAATCCACGTCAAAAGGCGAGAACGGCACCATTTGTGAGAACCAACATGACTGCAACCCTGGAATGTGCTGTGCTTTTCAGAAAGGTACAGAGGTTTTGCTTTTTATCCTATTCATTTGATAATACAGGCGTGTTAATATTTAGCTCTTTCGCCCAAGTGAAGAGGTTAAATCTCTACAGAATCAATAGGTCATGCTCCCTTGGCTCATGGAAAACACTGTGTTAACTTCATTATAAAACTTTAATAGAATTCAGAATGAGAAACAGTCTGATAGGGGTGCACAACAGTGAAAGAAAAGCCTGTGGCACATTAGAGAGGAGACCAGCATGAGAAGCACAAAAATCTACTGTTTCTAAAGGAGAGTCTCAGACATTTAAAAGTAGCAGAGCTCTGTGTCAAACCTTCACCCAATAGAACAAAAATAAGAGAATTAAAAATGTACAAAATAAATAAATGAGACTACTGAAAGTGGCTTTTCCTTCATATCAGCAAGACGCCATCAGAATCAGATTGCAGATACATTGCATCTGAGTTTTATATGAGCCTTCCAGCTCCCCCACGCTACACAATACTGACTGGACAGACGAGATATAGAGGAATGATGTTTCAGGTTATGTTGTCAGTCCACATGGGAACATGAAACTTGATTTTCAGAAGAGAAGAGAGGAGGAGAAGGTATCAGGCCTAAAATAAGTCTTAAATCCTGCCTGGTCAGGGCCTAGCTGCTTCTACCATTTTATACCCACTAGGTCCTCACCACTTTTTATCATAGTTCACCTGAATTTTGTAGTGACGGGATACAATTCCAGCCATCTTTCTACATCAGGTAGATACTTCTCTAGATAACTTTTTTCATGACTCTCGCTATGAGGAAGAGAAGAGGTTGTACCTTCACTGACAGTTGAGCTGCCTGTCCGGCCATCAAGCCTGCTGGGAGATCACGCTACTAGGGCATTTCAGGAAAACAAAGGAGAAAGCTCCAACAGCTCAGCTTTTCCTTGGAAGTTTTGAGCATTACATAGTAGACATTCAATGTTAAGTTAAGGTTGACATTCACCCCTGTGCATAAACAAGGGTGCCAAGCCCCAAATGCCATAAAACAGCTTTGCCTATTGTAGAATTACTGTAACAAATTAAAATGGCTGAGTATTAGTTCTTGTAACCTCATTATTCAGTCTCTGAAAATCTGTATTTGTAACCTCTGAAAAGAAATAGAATAGGAAAAACAACAGAGTTCTAAAATATACAGGTATTTCTCTATTCAGATTTTAAAGCATTAATGCTGTGCATTGCAAAGGATTCACTGTAATTTTTGTTTTCTTGGTTTTAGAATAGTCTTTCAAATCTCCAAGGGCTGGATTGTGCAGTACTACTGTACTGACAGTAGTCTCTTAGTGAAGCTGCAGTTGATCTTGCTCATTAAGCATAAACTTCAAATGTCTTACTCCCACCTAGTGGAAAGAACACTAAGTTATAGCTCCCTAATATGTAAGCGGACTTAAAGAGAACTCAAGCCCGTCTTTTCATGTTTTTTGTGTAGACTTAAAGATTAGGTCATCTCACTTTAGGAGACAGTTAACGACTTCTCATAAAATTAATTTACTCTGGCATGCAGAACTGCTGTTTCCTGTGTGCACTCCATTACCTGAAGAAGGTGAACCCTGCCACGATCCTTCAAACAGACTTCTCAACCTCATCACCTGGGAACTGGAACCTGATGGAGTACTTGAGCGATGCCCATGTGCAAGTGGCTTGATCTGCCAACCTCAGAGGTAAAGACTAAAACCGGGCAAGCAAACTGCTTGAAATTTTTGAGGGGTGTCTTTCTACGGTAAATAGATGTAGAGCTTGCAGATTCTTCTGCACTATAAAGTGTGTAATTGAGTCTGGCAACACCTTAATCCTGTATGATTTAACTTTGTGTATCAGACTGGCACTGCTTTTTAATCCATCAGAAAGTACTAACAGCTGTTGAGATGTAGCATCCCAATTTAATTCTCTACATGCAGCTCTTGTCCACCAGCTTTCTGTGGTAGATTTGGCTTCTGTTAGAAGTTTTGCTTGCTTTCATACGCATGACATAATTAAGACACTTTAATACATGCAGTAAGTATAAACAGGCATGTTCCTGTACTACTGATCAGCTTTACAGAAGGTCACTTCTATCACAAGAAAAAAAAAAAAAAAAAAAAAAAAGATATATTTGGCTGCACTTTCCTTCAGTTTTGAACTAATCCAAGCCGCCAGTTTCCCTACTGCTGACTTAAGATCTGCTGTTCATACTTGAAAAATTCATACTGTGCAGATTTCTTCAGTGTCATTGAGTATCACGGAATAGGAAGCAGGCTGACTCCACATTTTCTAAACCTTTTACTGTATTGTGCCTTTAACAATTCTTTAAAAGGACAGTTATTTGTATTATCAGCAATTTCATTGTGAGAAAGTGAGATCATTTCAGTTTTGCACTAAAAGCATTTACATGTGCGCTGTAAGTTCTCCAAGTTTGTTCCTACACTACCATTTTCATTATATTAACTTTCAACAAGACAGCATAGCTGTGATAGAGATGTAGATCACTATTTCTCTCTTCTTCTGTGTCCAACTCTGTTTCTACATTTTTTCATGCATGAAAAGTACCTGAATCACATTTTGTTTCATAAACGTCATTTAAGTAAGCAAGCAGAGTTGATCCCATCCGTTCAGCACCAAAATTTTAGTTAATGTTCAAGTACCATGAACCTCAGGGAAGGTGTATCAGCAAATCTTGTGTCTAGTAAAGGAAAACATTTCAGCAGAGGATAGAGAAACACAGAAAGGAGTTAGGGTGTGACTATAACTGAACTGTGCAGCTATAGTCACACGAATTATTCATCCGAGTTATCACAAATACAGTAACACTGTGCTTATCACCTGCCCACGGCTCGCATGGACAGTAAGATAAAGCTGCTTCTGTGAATTTACATGTGAATTTAAAGATTCAGGTAACATTTTCTTTACTAAAAGAAACAGCCCATCTCTGCTTGAGGTGGTCCTTGGCTAAATGTTACTAGTGAGTGATAAACACTGAAACTATCAGATTATATCCTAGCGAATATGGGGATAGTCCGCCCAAATGGAAGCCTTAAAACTCCTAGAAAGCAGCACATACAAGAATTCAAGATGTACATAAAATAAGCTTCAGGAACATCTTTAGCCCATTTACCCTTTCTTTCAAGTGAAAGAGGCTGCAGCTTTCGGCAGTTTCTGAGGGGTGCCTGGCACAAGCAGCCATCACCTCGCACTGTCACAGGGCCCCATAGCCCTGTTCTGTGCCATGTAGCACAAAGGGATAGTGGATGCACCATCAACAACTTCTCTTCCCCTGCCCCTGTCAAGTACAAATCATTCTTGTTGCCTTTTAAAGTTCCTACAAGTGTGGGAAGTTTGTTTGCAGGCAACTGAAGCTACTTTTCAAAACTAAGCAGCAAATACAGGTACTACGCTATCCTATTTAGAACTAAATAGATAACGCTTAAGTTCTCAACTCTACAGCTTGATGGCAAACAATATTTTTTCTGCATTCCTTTTAAGCTGGAGCATCATGTTTCTTAACTTGGTATTATGATATGAACAGAAAGGACTAGTCATCACTATTGCTTGTAGGTAGGACAGGCCAGGTTGTGCTGAGGTCCACTGCCATCTTGTGTCCTAGTAGCAAACATTTTCTATTAGGATCTATTAGGATCTTTGGTCTAGCTCTGTATGTGGACAACTCATCTTTTAACTCTCCAGCTGCCAAGCAACTAAAAATCAGATGTTTAAGAAGTCAGCTATGGTAGATCTGACCGTATTATGCACTTAACACGCTTTCATGTGGGGAGGGAATGAAGAATTTTACTAAGGACCGAGTAAAAGAACATGAGAAGACATACAACATGACCAGATCTCTCTTTTTCCAACAGCCACAGCACTACATCTGTGTGTGAACTGTCTGCCAATGAAACCAGGAATAATGAAAAAGAAGATCCCTTAATCATGGATGAGATGCCATTTCTCAGCTTGATACCTAGAGATATTCTTTCCGATTATGAAGAAAGCAGTGTCATTCAGGAAGTGCGTAAAGAATTAGAAAGTCTGGAGGACCAAGCAGGTTTGAAGCCCGAGCCCGACTCAGCTCATGACCTGGTTTTGGGAGATGAAATTTAAAGTCCAAACACCAGACAGTTTAGTTAGTTGTTTCTAGAAATTTTTGTCTAGTGTCTTGCTTATATAAACCCTAAACACATACTGCTGGATAGAAGTGCAATAAACAAGGTCTTCTCTGAGCATCCTTTTCTGTGCACCAAACCTGCATGTTCAAATGACTGTGGAATTCATTCAATCCTTGGACAAAACCTGCTGTCAAAGACAAATAAGAAATACATCATTGTTTCTTCTGGATTAGTACTTTCCCCTTGTACATTAGAAATAAACTTATCAGTACTTGTACTCATTAAAAAAAATACACATAAGCATAAATTATCTTAAGTTATCAGTGACTGTAGAAGTGACTTTTGAGTACCTATGTTTAGAATCACTTATTTTTCCAGGCTAAAAACCATCTACTTTGGACTCTTTCAATCATTTATCTTAAGCAGATTTTTTTTTTGAGGCTATAATCAGTGAAGCTGCAACATAAGAGATTCTGGGTGTCACAACCCTCCCATCACACACGCATTGTGGAAGGATGGAAAAGATAAAGAATGCTTACCCTTCTAGATGAATATACCCAGAGTTTCTTTTCAGCTGTGCACAATGGATGCCATCTGTCCTGCAGCAGCTGCCAGTGTAACTTAAGAACTGAGTAGCCAGAGTATCCCTTGAGTTTTACACTTTGATATACAATGGTCATTGGCCTCCCCCACTACATAAGGGGCATACTATCAAAAAAAAGCCTGGAACGTTTTCCATAAAAATAACAAAGCGTACATACTTCTATATCCATGTAACACATTGGTTTCTACATAGAAACTTTCAACTTGCCTGTTCAAGGCTCTGTCTCTCAAGGGCAAAATATATTACTCGAAATTGCAGAACAAACAGCTAAATGGGCTGAATACAAAGAATACAGACTCTCTGATGTACAATGAATGTGTAAAATCACAATATGTAGAATAGTGCAGCTGCAATTACAAGGCTGTGCCTAAGCTAGAGCTAAACCGGTGCCACAGAAATGGCACCATTGTGCCCTACACGAACATACCTTCTTGGCTAATGTCAATTGCAGGATGTGTTGACTGTACTCCATCATCACCTACCCTTGTCGAGAGACACAGTGAATGTAAAGTCATTACTTCAGTTTAGCAGTAAGACAATCTAAACAGCTTCTGGCATTTAGAGACTTGTGCTTTTCCTCCTTGAATCTATTACACCCAGAGAAAATTCTTTGAGAAATGGTTTGTGCTTTTAATACACTTCAAAGGCATCAATCTGTGCATGTTACAAAGTGTGATTATCATTACCATGTTAACAGGTCATTGATTTAAGAAATCAATAACAAGCTAAGAATAAAATCCGATCCACTAAACTCCCCAGCTCCCAGCTGTCTCAACAGTTTGCTACAATGGCTCTTCTACTATTAACATTTTTTTTGGATATAGATTTCACCATCTGTTATTGCACATTGTAAAAGATGACACAAGACTCCAGCCAAATAACTTTTTGTGGAGCTTCTTCCCAAATAATCTGTACTGCTTATGTCTGATTTGGAACAGTAGAGAACCAGTAACTTCACAAGAGCAGCTACAAGACTCTGCTACTAACCTGCAAGTCTTTCACCACTTATGGTCTATGAAAGCTTTTCAACAAATTCCTTGGGTACCAGAATTAATGTTAATAAGCATCATCATTATGAACAGAAAGGTTATTTCATCAGAACAGTCTGACTTTTAGTTTAAGGATTGATTTTACCACCAATACGTACACCAACACACGCGCACCAAGACATGCCCACAGTTCACTGAATTTGCCTTTCCTTTCTATCCCTAATAAAATTGCTGTTTTAGAGACAGTCCATCTATATAAAATGAATTAAGTAACATTGCAATTTTCCTGTTAAAGAAATACTTCACAAGAGCAATAACTGTCCCAAATTTCTGCTGAACTAAGCAAGTTAGAAACTCACGGCTTTTTGTTTATTTAAAACACCCATGGTCAAACTCAAAAATGTTTGAAATGATCAGAATGTAAAGCAGATGCTGAAAAATGTCTCCCAAACCAGCCAGAATATATTCCAGTACACGCTTAGTCATTACAAGGATGTCATGATAAGGATGCCCCTCAGCCCTCTATCCAGATTTCTGTCAAGACTTACAGGTTTAAAATTAACTACTTTGAAGAAGTTCTCAACAGAATTTTCCCAAACAGAGATTAAGCAAGCAGTTTTTGGAATTCTTAACCCTACTTTATTTCATCTCTGGAATTTGCTTCTCCAAACGTCTGAATTAGAAGAAAATTCATGACCCATTTAATAGTTAATTTTTTTTCTCTCTTCCGAACCCCCCCCAAGGATCCTTCAAGCAGTCTATATACATATGTAAATGGTAGTTTAATTAACTTCTCTGCCTACTAGATGGTATTTGCTCTATGCTTCCTTTGCACCTGCTTCCACCTCACCTATGTTGGACAAGAGGTGGCACAGGTCAAACAGGAAGAACGAGGGAATTCCCCTGGGCAGCGCCTGCTTCTCAAGCTGCCAGATTGCTCAGGATTTTAGATTGCTGCAGGTCAGCAAGGAAGCACTGAACGTCCCAGTTATCAAAGATGTGTTTTCCTCTCTGGAGCAGAACTTAGCTGCCCATCATATCTGGAGCTGAGAGGTTTCACTGGTGAGGAATTCAATGCTGGAAAAGGAAACAGAGTTGGAAAAACACCTTGGTGTGAATATAAATAAAGAGGAGCAGCAGACACTTCCTCCAATACTGTGTACACGCATAGGGGGTGTGTGTGCATATACACACATATAGAGACAAAGCCCCACAAGCCTGACATTGCCCTGGGAAAGTCTATTTCCATGAAATACTTCCGTAATTTTTCAAATAAAAACCACAGCATTTAATGATTAAAATAACACAACAGAATGAACAAATGTTTTATTGGCATGTTCATTGTTGTAAACAGCATCTGGCATGAAAAAGTTTACCAAAATCTTTTGATTGATATAAATTAGGTGGTTTTCCAAAAACTACGGAGAATTGTTCTCTATTGATCTTTACGGACCAAAGCAAAAAATGGCTGTTCCTAGGCTTTGCAATGAAATCACGGGGACTGCATCAGTCTTTGCACCACAACCTGAACTACCAAGTTTGGATGTTGAGGTGTTAGATGTTGCCCCGATATTTGACTACATATAGCTACGGAATCAACTCTGGGAAAAATAAAATGACTTTCAGCGGGTGGAGAAGATGCAAACTTGTAATAGTCTCAAAACCAAAATGTACAAAAAGTAGCTGAACAAAACAGAAACTTCAGTAACAAGGGGAAATACAACCCTAAAGTACCCAGCATTGTCAAACATAAAATGAATACAAATTTAAATAGGCAACTATACTTCCAAATGTACACAATGAATGTTGATATGTGAAAAGAAATACCACGGTAAATAGCTGAACTGCAGTTCTGTTAAATGGATAGGGCAGATTTTATTTACACATTGAACGCGATAGAATAGAGCTGCTCATCAGCTTCCGTAACCTATTGAAAACCAGTTTCCCTTACAACAGCGCTTCTGCAACGTGACCCCCCACCTGCTGGCAGCTTCCTGCAGACACCTCTCAGACTACCTGTTTTATGGAAGAATATTCTAAAAACCTTACACTTGCAGCACTTCCATTTCATCTGCAACCCTTTGCTGCTGCTTTGCTAAAACCAAAGTGTTAACGTTTACTTCAACTCTCTGATGAGGTAATGCGTGTATCAGTGAAACAAACAGAAAAAAGGATTCTTTCATGGCCTTTGCACAGCTTTTATTATTAAGCTATGAGTATCCTGTTTGAGGCTAGTTTCACTAGCTACTATGTGCACACTGTCCTCAAAAATTTCCACTCGTTTCCCTCCCCGCCCACTTTTTAGTTCTAATCTTTTATTTGCACATCCCTTTTAGCTTTACAGTACATTTGACTATAGTGCACAACATTATTCCAAGTCGAACAGCGACCCAAGGGGGGCACTGCGCTTCTGATTGGTAACGCAGCCCAATCAGTGCTGGTGTCAGCGCTTTACACCTAATGAGTGTCCTGCCGTAATGGCACTACACAGTAGTAGTGAACCTTTTTATTTTAAACAAAAAAATTCCCCAGGGAAAATGCTATAGCGAGTATCAGTCTTGAGTCAAATCTTTATTTGGTGCTCCATCCAGATAAATTTTTAGTGCTTTTTCTTTACGAGGAGAGTAGGTTACCCGGTGTCCAGTCTTCTGGAGTCTGCTGCTTTCTTTTTTCATCAGTTCATTTCTCTGCTCATCTGTTAATTCCATTAATTCTTCAGTTTTATCCCTAAAATGTAAATATACATGGAAATTCAGATTAATACAACCACAACTAGATTTCTGTATTATTTTTTTTTCCACTTGGAGCAACTTAGTAAAAAAAAAAAAACAAAACACAACTAAGCGTAATACCCCTTACAGATTATTTTCTTCTTCTCCAGAAACTAAGAGACACTCTACCAAAGCCCTTCAGCATTCTAGCTGACAGCAGACCCAGGGGACGGCAGCAGGGAAGAAGCCTACACCCCTCTTCCTACCTGGTCACTCCTGTTCTTTATAGACAACTACAACTCTGCTCTTTATTCGGTCACAGCACCAACATCTGGAAGCAGCACGTCCACCAGCCCCTACTAGAAACTACCAGCTGCTCTCCCAAATAATTTTTTTTTCAAGGCCAGCACATTATCAACCAGCTTTTCCCCCCAGACTCGTGTGTAATGATGAAAAATACTGTAGGAGAAATGAGTTCACGAGGTTGCCCCACCCACCAAGTGTAAGAGAAATGAAAATATTCAAGCCCTTAGTCCTCAAATTGTGCCTTTGGGCTACTGCCGCCAACTGGCAAACAATTTTCACGCTAATAAAATTATCGCAACATCCTTTTTTTCAGAGAAGCCATATTAATTCTCAAAGAAATAAACTCAGAAAATAAAATCCTTGCTCTCTAAAACCTATGGCAAGACTCTCGCAGACTCCACAAGGGATATAGTTCTATTTTAAGAGATTAAATCCAGATATATGCTTAAGCGTAGCAACTAAACTTCGCATTCAGCATTGTTGTCAATGGTTTGGGAGGGAGGACTGAGTAAAAGCGTGTGGTATTTGTCTTCTTAAACAATAACCATAATTAAGATTCAGGTTTTTAGGAAGCTGAGAAGCACAAACATTTCAGCTCGATGTTTTAAACCCTCTTTCCTTTAGGACACTAGAAGAGTATTTTTATGCTTCTGTTGATTACATCACTGCTCAAATCTTATACAGAGATTTTCTGCATGGTTTAGTATACTGTAATAAAATACGTACCTATAAAATATTACTGCACCATCATCACAAATGTACAGAGGCCAGACATTCAATGTAGATACTTTAGGATTCCAGTCCAAGTCTTGGTGAATCTCTAGTATGGAAATGTCACATGGAAACGTTCCTCTGCCCTGAGAAGCAGCAATTACTTAGTGAATAAAACAAAACTCATAACCACACAGCCATGCCATTAAAAGGTAAAACAGACAAAATCTTACTTACCTTTGCAAATTCAATGTTTTCTAAGGGTATTCCACTTATTTCACTCAGCTGCAAAGTGAAGAAAAATGTTGGATTTAATACTATTCCACAATGTTACACATTGACTACATGAGGTCAACAGATCTGCCAAATCTAGAAGTCAATTAAAATATTTGAAAGTCCTCCAATGATCCAAAGTATTAGAATAAAATTACAGTGACAAGTTACAAATTTTTTACATCTCTGAAGTTACTAGTGTGTCACAAGTGCTACTTGCTATGACAGTGTTTCATCACACTTCTCTTGGGGTGATGAAAGGGGTGGCAGAAAAAAGTTAAAAGAAACAATTAATTAAAAACATACAAGTTCCAAGATACAAAGAGACCAACTGCCTCATGTTAAACCTTCAGGTCCATCAGCTAGCCATTAGCAGTCTCCCTGCATGAAATGAAAGCTGTTACCAAGTCAACTTGGGAGCAGGCAAAGCCATAAAATATGCACAACCAAAGCCCAGCTCAGTACATCTGCACTTCCTACCGTAACAACCCCACAACCCCCACTGGCTGCTCTTCCCCCTTTCAACCGCCCCCTGTCCCACACCTCCTCGGTGCACGGAGAGCATCATCCATCCCCTGTCCCTGCTGCTGCTGCCCAGCCCTACCCAGCGCCTGTCACAGGGTCACCCGGCTGTGCCTGGCACGGCCTTGGTGGACCCTCCCTCTGCTGAGCAGTCTCATGGTGCGCACCGCAGGCTCATCACTGCCCTGCCCTTAACTCAAGTGCTGGCCGCACTCTGGTCTCCATGGCAATGCAGACACTAACTTCGATTTCCATTTATCTCTGGCTGCTTATTTCCCCCAAACTTGAAGAGATTTCCTCTCTAAGATTCTTGCCTCCGTCAAATTTACTGTTAAAACAGATAAACTGACGGTAAGAAAAGACTAACAGCCACTGTTAATTTCCTAACTCATTTCCTTAGGAAACTGGGCTAAACAAACCACACTGACAAAAAGCAGACAAATCCTGAAATTCATTAGCCCCACACTCTGCTAATAAAATTTGGCTGAACACATCTGTTACTACAGATGTGTCAAGTTCAAAATTTCTCTTATTACTGGTGGGAGTGAAAAGATAAAGGCCTCTGGGAGAGAATGCTGCTAAAATTGTTTCCTGCACATCAATTCTTAAGACAAGGAAACAAGAAGAGCCAACTCGCTCTTCAGATATAAGTGAGGAGGAAATCTTGAAGACTGCACCCAAGAATCTATAGTCCTAACTTCATTTCTACCCAAAGAATAGAAGAAACCAGTCCATAGCTTAATCTGTGTACATACACAAATCCAAGGCTGCTGCATTCTACGGTAGCTGAACAATGTTCCTCTTTGCAGCCTACGAACCCCTAACTTCCAAATCCCAAGTGTTTTAGTTAGGTAAGGCTCTGGCAGACTTCACTGATACTACGATTTTTGCTGGCCTCAACATCCAAGGTGGCCTTCTTACATCAGGGCATTGCCACATAAAAATAACCATTTCTCTAAGAGCGGAACTCTGTGATATACCGGATTAATAAAATAGTCTCAATACGGGACACGCTTCTCTAGAATTCTGCCAGGGCTGCACATGTCTTCTTACCTATCAGAGCATTCTGGCCTTAAGGGGGAAAACAAAAAAACAACAACAACAAACCATACCAAAGCCATATTTCTTTCCAACCAAAAATACAGTTCAATTTACTTGGCATAGTTACACTGTCCCTGAGCAACAGCTCTCCAATTCCCACAGGAAGAAGCTGAGAGGTTTGGCATTTTGGAATACCAAAACACTGGCTTGAAAAACCAAAGTGACAGTAGCACAGCTTTTCCACATGTGTTTTTCAAGGATAAGGGACACAGGTAATATTGTGCTTCTTAAACTTCAAAATATTACTTTATTTTTTTGCAGCCATTCACCTGACTACTTTGATACCAGACCACTATATGAAAGTAAGAACTAAAGCCTAGAATTCGTATGGCTTTGGTACCAGGATGGGGCAGGTTCTCAGTTCCGGGGGGGGGTGGGTGGGGTGGTGGAGTAAAGCATTTGCCACACAACAAGATTTTTGTAGCCGTGACATCTCTGTGCTTCCCAGAGGTCATCAATAGGGCTCTTAGATACCACAAGAAACTTGCATTATGTTACACCTTTTACCTTCTCTTTTAATTCTTCAACACTGCTGCTTTCTAGTACTACTTCCTGGAAAGAATCTAGTTTCATCTCTGATGGCCTCCATCGCCTTGATAAAACAGCAAGTTGTGACATGGATTTCATCTTTTCTACTCCTAGGAAAGAAAAGAGGAATTTCTTATATTGACATCACAAATATCCTGTTTAAAATTTGGGGGTTTCCACAGCATGAGTATACTCAAATATGGAAGACTGCACACTAGATATGCACACCTTAACCAGAGGCTGACCTCCAGATCCTGCATTTGCGCGAGACCTTCCTCAGCAATCTGGTATTTATTCACACACTTCACTTCCTTCACCAAAATTTCACACGCTAACTATGTACTTGTTATTAAAGCCTCCTTTACACCTGCCACCTTGAAGAGCTTTAGTACGTAGTGCCTCCAGCCTTTTACCAGTTTCAGGTAACAGCTTTCTCTGGTCAACAGGGTAATACTGTTAATGTTACCACCAGATAAGCAGAAGTCATATCAGAGGGCTGATTTTATTTTAAATCAGTCTATAATTTTGTAATTTGGCATGCAGAATTTGTGGCTTAAACATTTATGTCTACCATTACATGCTTGTTTTGCACGAAACCACGACCACTGGTTAAGCTTCTCCCTAAAAACCTTCTCCAGTCTTCCCTATGACCACGCTTGTGCCACCTTTCAACACTGACCTATTGTCTGAAATGAAGATACAGCCACCTAGTGCTTCTTGATACTGACTTCAAGTCTGAAGCAATTAACATGTTTTCTTCAGAGCCAGAAAATAACTAATATAAATATGTCTGCAACAGTGTGATGTAAAGCTGCTATGCTAAGAAACCTAACTGTAAATTATTCTAAGTTGCATTATCTACTCGCCTAACGTCTTCAGTGTTTAGCTGAAGAACAAGATGAAAGCAACGGTGGTGATGGGAGGCCTTACAAACCCTGACTTAAAGCAGCTCCCTTTACACTCTTCCAAGAACCTCTGTGGTAGCAGGGATACGTACAACTTAATTTTTGCAGAATATAGTGGGATCCGGCTGCATCTTCTACAACTGGATTAAAGTAGCTAAACTGGGCAGAGCTAGACAGCTATACGAGACATCACAGAATACCTGGAAGCCCTGTAGCCTATAATACTGCATGTCTGTGAACTAGGTGGGCTGCAGCGGTCTAAGAAGTAGTACCAAGACCTACTCACTACAGAACAGTACAGCAATCTATTCTCAAGCTAATCCAAAAATATTGAAAACTTAAGTTTTAACTGAAGTGCGAGCTGACACATATGTCTATAGGAATCCGAGGCCTCCTGAACCTCCCATCTTCATTTCTAGTTTTGGTACTTGCATTGGCACAATTTTGTTAAGAATTAAAAATATCAAGATTGAATACAGCTGCCAAAATACTGGAGTTACAGCTAAATAAGACTTAAGCCAGGTATGCTTGTGAAGAAAGTTCCCAAGTGAATGGAATTCACATTCCTCATCTATCCATTAACAGAAATACCTGTTCATCTAGAGGAAAACCAGCATGGCCTACTTTCTTTCCCCCCCTTAAGTAATGCTTTTGCACTCAGAATCCAAATCTTATGTGTATATGCAAAGGATAGCTTAAGAAATTCTGTATTTTTAATTATATTTAAGCAGAACTTAAGAAACAATCTGCTCTCTAACATTTGATTCTAAAGTTGTTTTGATGAACAGGGCCTGTTCAAAAATTTAGCACTTCATGATAAAACAGTGGGTTTTTCACTCCTGTCTGAAAACTGCTAAAAGACTGAACAGCTGTGCTGACTTCCAAAACAAACGATGTATGTATTATGTATATAAATACACACATATTTCAGCTAACTACAAACATCACCAAGACTACTCCAAAAATTAAAAACAAATGAAAGCATAAGGTATAGGCACTCCTACAGTTATTTTTACGTACAACGAAAAACCACATACGCAAAAAACTGCCAGCAGCACTGCAGCACATCCAAAAGGTTCCACAAAGCCTACAAACCAGTGCTGCTATTTGCCCTCTAGTACACTGCAGCCACAGATCTGCACTTCCACAATCCCCTCCCAGCTCCATGCAAAGCTTTTATTATTTTTAATTCTTCGGCTTTTTGTCTTTTTTTTTTTTTTCTAATAAAACACCATTAAAACATCAGTAACATCAGCCTTTCAAAAAGGAAAAAAAAAGGGAAAGCACATTTTCTAATGTTCTCTAAAGAAAATAAAATCTCTAACATTATCTTTACTTTCTCTTCACACTATATCATTATTACCATCAAGTATTTCTAAGAAGACCTCCCAATTGCTTGAAATATTGATATCTTCTTCATAGATATGATAATCCAGAAACACAGTGCCTGGGTTCTTCCAGGTTTTCTTTCGTAGGCGAAACCTGTAAATACATCACAAAGACAACGCTGAGTTTTTATCTGCTGATAAACGCTTTCCACTGTCAGAGATCAAAACTGAATGTTTTCTGACAAAACTGAAATACAACTCTTTTATGTGAGGGTTGGTTGGGTTTATCAGGAATAAGCTTAACATTCTGAAATAGTCCTGACAGCAAGGTACCACCACTGGGGCTCATACTGCTTCCTTATGCACGAGCACTAGAAAAGCAAGCCTGCAAGAAATGCGTAGGGATTTCGAAGAAGAGAACAGCTTCCTTTTGTGGATAAGAAAACAGAATATTCCCAAACACTTCTGTCAATTTTATTGCTTTTTTTTTTTTTTTTTTCAGAGGTGGAAGTGAGGAAGGAGGTGAGAGGTGGAAGATTAGAGAAGGACTGGTGTCCAGTTTAGGTACTTAGTTTTACTGCATCAATCCAGTCACAATATAAAAGGATGAGCTTTGATTTAGGTAGGGAGGTGAATAAGGGTATGAACAACTAAACTGAGACTAAACATGAGTACAAAACTTGAATCCTAATGGTTTCTCCACACACAGAAGCAGACATATATTTTGTGATGTGCCCCACAATTGTAGGGCACTAGAGAACATAACCCAAGCACGGCAATCAAAAATCCTCTGGCCCAGTCAGAGTGATGAAAAGAGAAAAACCTGGTCCAGATCTAGGTTTCTTCTCCTTTTCCCAACAGGAAAGGGCCAACGCTTCCCTTCCAATGTTGATTTTAGGCATGTATCAAGGCTGCACCAGCTTGCTTACTGCATCTTACGGGTTTTTCTTCATTCCAGTGAACAAAGTGTCAGCTATTCTACAGTAAATACCACATCATTTGTAACTGACAAAGAGAACATGCGTAACCAAGGCCCCAGAGCGAGTTCAGCCTTGATGCGATAACCGATTATGGGTAAAGGGAAGACAGCGCTGGACCAGCGTTGTAGACACACCCTGCGATAATTCACAAGACAGTCTGCTGCAGTGATCTATGCTGAGCCTGCGTCTAGACAGAAGGTGCCTTTTTTTGTCAACTGATTTACTTAATGCTCTCCTTCCTGAGGAACATCATCCTTAGAGAGACTAAAACTTGTCAGATCTAAATCCGTAGACGTGTTGCGCACAGGCAATTCTACATAAATGTTATTCCCTGTATCACTCTACATGAGATGAAAGCCAAGAATTGCTAAACTAACATTTGCATTCACAATCTGATTCAAAGGCCACAGTAACTTATTTCTGCTCCTTTCAAAATCTCCTTTATCCACAAGAGAAAAAAACCCCCACATTTTAAAGTAATATTTAACCAGGTAACTTTAACAGGTTGCAGTCTCTTTACCTGTCAATTGTCAAGTCTAGGCCGCATTGTTCTCGAAGCTGAGGAAGCAGCTCCTCTTTTGACTGTCGGACAGTCATTCCTTTAGCAAAAACTGCATCTAGAAGAAACTTGCATGGCTGTGAACATAAATAGAAAGTGATTAAAGACAGATTTTTTTGGAACAGAAAAAAGTAGATTTGCCACCTCGTCATGTTTTGTGACCAGTCCCATCCACCCAGCAAAATGACCACTAGAACGCTTTGCATAAACAAGGTAGGCAATGAATTGATTAAAATGATGTTTAACTAATTTGCGTGGCGGCAGCCCTTTGACAGGTCATGCAAACGCTCTGAACGCCTGCCACTGCAGAAATAGTGTCTTGTGTCTGTATTACTAATTACCACCATTATATTAACATTCTAAACAATTTGAAAGGCACTTTTAAATTGAATAAGCCATACGACAATAAAAAGGCCACGTTCTTGGCTTTCATTGTCAGACAGACCAGAACTCCATGAAAAGAAGTTACTTTTAAGTCTCCCTTATTCCCTGATATATCGATTCAGCTTCAGTCTCTTACGCTTATCCGCTATTAATATGTATATTCTGCAGTTCGGTCCAAAAAATAAAATCCGAAATTAAGGCGCATGTGAAGTCAACTTTTAAAGACTGCAATCTATACAGTGAAATTACTTCTATAACTTTCATGTCCCAAAAGATGTGACAAGCAAGTGAGCTGCAATGTGGGAGAGACATTTTTGTTTCAGGCTTGCCATATGCAGAGAGGACTATTATCCAGCTAAACGTTCTGATAACCACTGTCTGCACTGCATGAATGAGACAAATTATATCAGTACAATATTATTAACAACCACAATCATCAGCAAAAACAGTTTCTTATTTGGAAAGAATTCTACATGACTTTCATACATTTAAGGAAAACAAAAAACCCAATCATTTTAATTTGTCCTCCATTTACACCGCAGAAATAGACACACTTAAGGAAGATACTGTAGATCACATCCCAATTGTATTTCTGTACACAGAAATCTCAAGCTCCCTTTCTAAATCCAGGAAAACTTGTAGGAAAATGTACAGAGAAGAGGGAATTCAAGATTTCAGAGAAAAACGTTGGTCAAGGCACATATTACTATTTTCATGAGTCAATCTTGAAATATTCAACACCTTACCTCTGGCTCATTTACCAAAAGTTGATAGACTTTGACTCTGTATTCACCCTTCTTAAGGGCTCTTCCAAGTCTAATAGTTATCTAGAAGGTAAAAGGAGTATCTGTTAGAACTGACAGCAAAATCAAAATTAAATTTTGTAACACACTACCAAGACCAATGTAATGATTTCACCTGGGAAGTAAACAAAAAGTTGTAAATTATGTTCTTAAGTTTGTCTATATTGTACCAGTATATTTTTTAATAATTCAAAATAACTTCTGAATAACCTTATTGTCATCAGAAAACGATGAAAGTGTCTCATTCAGCCGAACGCTCTCAAACTCTTGATTGCTGGCGTAGACTCTAAAGACTTTGAAGTGAGAAGATGGAACTCCAACAAAAGGCTCCAAATGTTGCTTGAAGGCAGACAGTGTAATTCTTTTATCAACATGCACCATCAGCCCTAAGCAAAAATAAAGATAAAAATGGCATGAAACACCACAATACCAAAAAAAAAAAAATAATCACTCTAGGGTATTATTTCCATATATCTGCAGTTATCACTTGCAGCAAAACAGTACTGAAAAGTCAGAATTACAGGTAATGGCCACATTTTCATTTTATCTGAGGGTGTTACTGAAACGTTGAAGAGCTTCGCTGTATTTTAAGCGTTTATGGGTAGCTACTCGTGGAAGACACTGCAGTTCCAAACTGCCCTATTTTGCAATCGGCGAAGTAGCGGAGCAAAGCAGCATCTTCTCCATTCAGCAAGACAAGAAATAGAGAGCGCCAGACGGAGCATTTGCAGGTAACCCCCCTACAGGTTTCCCCTGCCTCCAGAGAGACAGAGAAGCGCTTCCAAGTTGGTGGGGTCAGGGACAAGCCACCAAACCTTTTTCTTTTTTTTCTCGTGGCTTTTGGAATTAAAACGTTTGGTTAACGCTGTGTTCTGGAAGGCCACGGAATATCACAAGGCAAGCTAAACTCTAGATTAAGGGACTTTTTCATGGAATAATTTTGTAATTATGGAAATGCCACTGTAGTAATACAGAATTCTGGAAAGTAAAGTAAATAGTTTATCTTTAGATATTGTGTTTCTAAATATATTCAATTTGGACTACTCTCAAACTACAGTATGATTATATTGTATCATGACTCAGAATAAAAAAAAAGCTATTCAGACTATTTAACTATACAAATAAATTATTTAAATTATAAATCCATTCATGTTGTCATACTAAAGATACATAAAAGCTTTCCCCTCAGGATAATCATTTATAGAGTGTGCTATGAAAGCATCAAAATTACTGTAAACAAATAATTCCTGCATCCAACTAGTCCTACCCAAAAAAAAAAAAAAAAAAAAGGAAAAATTAAAGTAATTCAAGATCAGCTCCAAAGAAAGATCCTTCCAGGCTAAAGGGGTAATTTCATTAAAATTGTAGTAGCTGCAATTAAATTTCTCTGTGGTTTTAAAAGTGAAAATGTTTCTTCACAAAAAAAAAAAATCCAGCAAAAAAGACTTTATCTACTATTAGTACGTCAGGATTTCTGGTTTGAGAGGAAGACCTTTGCCTTTCAAGATATTTATCTTATATCCTAATATTCTTAATTATTCTTCTGTTAGTTATAAAACATATGCAGGTACTGAGTGTTGTTTAAATGATTTATCTTTATGACAATTAAAATACTATTTAGGCTCTTACACTGAACTTGTATGGCTGACACAAAAATACCCAGACACTTCGTTGTAGCTATCCCTGCCCACGGTGGGGGGTTGGAACTACATCATCTTTAAGGTCCCTTCCAACTCTTAACTATTCTATGATTCTATTGTACTTCAGTCAATGCAAACCAAGTCTACTGAATCAAATTATCAAGTATATTTTAATTTTCTTTACAGTCAAATGACTAGGAGTTTTCAGGTTTGTTAATCTAAATGTTAACAGAATTATTGCTCTGTGAACCACAGTAAATAACTGCATTCTGAAACAGGTGAATCATCAGCAGCAGATGGAACTATTTGCCTTTCACTGGAAGACAACTCAGCTTGCTCTCCAGAAAACACTTTCAATATAAGGAAACAGATGTGTCATAGAGGAAGCTTCTCATTTTCTTAAACAAAAAAAAGCAAGACTTCAAATTTGTAATCACTTATTACAAGATCAAAATTAGGCTAGATTTTTGCTGAACACGACACGACTTCCCATCTTTGCACTTCCATTAGTTTTTAATTTGACAACTTTTTCAATACTGTCATTAGACTTTTTAACACGGAATATGAATTAAATAGCAATAAAAGCTGGATTATTTTAAGGCACTTAATAAAAGAATACATACATTTTTGCCCTTCTCCTGAACCTTCATCTGCAGCATAGGGTTCTGACTTAAAGTACATATATTGTGCTTCTCCTCTGCTCTTGCCACTTTCATCGTATTCGCTATCTGTTCCAGAATCTTCTTCTGCTGTGTCCCAGGTTTCTTTCTTCCCCTGATTTGCTTTTGATCGCCTACTACTTGTGATGCTATGAGAATCAAGTCCATTGGCCAGGGGAAGCGGGGCATTGTCCACGTTGCATAAAGTATCACTGCTGTGACTGGAGCTGAGGATATCACTGTCCACGGAACTTGTACTCCTGTCGTTATTTACATCTGAATCCGACCGTTCCTCGGACTGCAGATTTTCTGGATCAGAAATCTGAATTTGGTTTTCAAGTTCTCTGTTTTCTGCTGATGTTGAAGAGTCTATTTCATTTAAAGGTGATTCAATGTTTTCAAAATCACTGGCTTCTGTGCTTTTGCTGCTGTCTCCATTATCCCCCTCCTGCTGCTGCTGCAGGGACAAGCTTTTAAGCTTCTCGGTGCTTTCTTCAAGAATTGCCTCTACAGATTTCATATTACCTACAGGTCCTTTTACTCTTTCACAGCCTTCATCCAAGTTGCCTGAATCTCCACTAGACTTTTGATAAACTCCTCGCCTAAATTGAGATCCAGGTGATTGCTCTGGTAACGAAACATACAGTCTGATTGTATTGGCGTGACGATCCAAAAGTTTCCATAGATGAGAGTCTGTATATGCAACATGACGATCTAAAGACTCTGAACTTTCAATAAATACCTGAACATAAAATAACAGTGTTTTTATCATGTAGTGTTATTTTAAATAAAAGCAACAATAGCAAACACATGGGATTGAGCACACATTAAAAATTATGTCACTAAGAAACATCACCTTTTATAAAAAATTAAAATACACCTTCAGAAAAAGATAGACTAAGGAGTCTGTAGTTTAATAATGATTTAACTTTTCCTTATTTTCACAATCATGTTAACATTTGAGTGAACTGTATCCAGACTGACCAGCTGTAGTAAACGCTTTTATGTTCAGAAGTGTATTTACAGATCACTTCACGTGCACCCTTCACCTGTACACCAACACTAGTTATGGTAGTAATGAGCCCCACAACCACAGCTGACAGCCTTTCTTTATTTTCTAGGATAGCATCATAAATAAAAAGTCTTTAAATGTATACATGGGTAAGCAATAGCGCAAATTAGAGAACAAAAGAACACATTTCTCTTTTCCCTTTGACAAGGGCCGCTGTCTTGTAGTGACAATGTGAATGCAACTGGGCTTGAAATAACTGAATAGCAAGTCAATGCCATTGTTTTGCTCAGCTATAAGCCACCAAAGCCTTAGCTAGTCTTTCTCCATCAAGGATAGTGCGTTCTTGGGCTTAAATTTCAGAGACAGAGGATGTGCAAAATGCGCTAAAAGATGTGCTATTACTACTGTAGTAAAGAGGGCAATGCTACAGATGTTATTTAAGTACTAAGTTACTCTTTTTCTGAATGAATTATACAACTATTATTGGAAACTTATTAGAAGTTCTTTTTGGAAAAACAATATGACTTTGGCTTGGGGGAATTTGCATAGTAAAAATTACTGCATTTAAGACAAAAACCCGCCAAAAATTTGCTCTTAGTTTTGACACTTGTTTCTTAAGAATTTTAATACTGAGAGCAGGCATAGCTGTTCAGAAGGTTGAGGAAACAAATTAGGCAGGTTTCATAGTAATATGCCAACCTGTGCGGCCTAAGAAGGGTTGACACTTAAAAAACTTCATCGTAAGGTTGTTAACTCCACCATCATTTGGATCACTGAGTATTAACCAGATGCTGAATCTGAATCTGCTCTACCTTGTTACGTAGACTTGGTTTCATAGATAGCCTATAGTATTCTATCAGCACCACAATATTTGCTAGTTAAAATAACCTCCACACAGTACAAAGTGAAATGTGACAGTTATCCATTATAAATTTACAACACAACAGTGAAGACTACAAATACACAAAATGAACAAATGAAAAACCAGAGCACGTACCTTGTTGCTTCTAAAAAAGCCTTCAGCTTTCAGTGTTTTACTGGAAACATTCAGAAGACGCAAGTCATTGTAGCAACGTTCCAATACCACCCGCATTGTTTCAGCGGGCAGGTGCGTAGCCTAAAATAAGACATTGACAATAAGGTAACACGCACATTATATGTAACTTCAAATAGTGGAACAAGTATTTCGTTTATAAGATTATTCATAGGGAAAGGAGAAGGTTTGTTTATTGACTTATAAACTGCAAAAGACAAGGTGGACAAAAACCTCCCAAACCCATCCAGTCCCTTTCCTCCATCCTTTGATATGTAGCAAGTGTTAGCTTTGCAATAAGGTCAGTAGACTAAAACGGCTTGGCTTTGCACAGAACTGGCAAATTGTTAGTGATCAGTAATACAAGAAATCAGACTTATTATTTAGGGTATGAACCAACTGAAAATAAATATTCTCAAGCATCAGGTTTTGCATACTGTTCACTTAATTCTTAACTAGACCGAATTCAAATTACTGAACTCACATTTCATAACAAATATTATGAAGTTACACCTACCACTGTACCTACTAGTTTACAGAATGAGTAAAATGTCTGTCTTCCAGTTCAATGGAAGCAGTAACATTCCATGGTTTAAGACCATATAAAAGTCAATCTGCATCTTAATAACAAGTGGCTGCTGGGATGAAAAGGAGGGTTTGTAGGGAGAATGTGGACAGCTTTGGATGCAAAATTTCAGTTACTGAAGCCAGTGGTGGAAGTTACATGTTGGTTCAGTTAATGTTAACAGTTCACTAGTTCTGTCACTGACTGGATATTCAGTGAGGTGGTTCAAAAAGAACAAGAACATGACTCTTCAGCTTCCCAGTAAGCTACTAAGCAATACGGCCAGACAGTAGCTAAGATTGTGCAAAAGTCAGGGTAGAATTCTGGATGGAACCAAGAAGCACACTGCTGCTTTTAGCAGCGGTGACCAGACAGACAAGCTCAACTGTAACAACTAACCTACTAGACACGACACACAGTACAAACCGCAAAAAGTGAAGGCTCTCATTTTAGATATTTAAATTATGACACATTTTTACAGTCAGAATGAATGAAAACTTTGTAAGACAAGTCTTTAATGACTGTAAATTACCTTTGAAATTAGCTGTTTAAATTCTGAAACTGTTTGATTCAAATAAGCTCGTATGCTTATTGGAGGAGCAACAGATTCAGTCTTTAGGTCAACTACGTGAACCTTTACCATGACCTCTGTAGGGAAGAAGAAAACAAGACCACATGTATATTTATGAGAGAGAATTCAAAAGGCAAAGAGAACACACATATGCTTGTCTGATGTACTGATTAATGGGTTGCAATAAATACATACTGACAGTAATGAATTTGAAAAGCAGACCAATTTCAGAATTTCCTTGTCAGATCAATTTTAATGCTAGAGGGAAAAATGTTCCTCAGCTGGACAAATTTTAGTATACCTTAGAACTGTTTGAACTAGAAACAAGTCGGCAACACAGCACAGTATGTAGTTGGGAGTACTGACTTTGTACAATTTATCACAATAAAGTTTTTCTTCTTTCACACATCATAATGAAGTTCTATGTTTTACAAATTTTATTTTCATGTCATCACGCAATATATGATTTTAGTCTATCCTTGTCTATACATCGTTACATGTCTTACCACCAGGTTTATAGCACTGGAAAATTTGGTCAGGTCTTCTTGTTTCCAACAGTAAGTCAAACATGTACGTTGATTTGACACCTCCAAGTAATAAACCCATCGGTGTATCCTCTTCTCCTTCATAAGATCGTTCCAAGTAGTCATGGAACTCATCGTATTTGACAAGACGACAGCAATCCAAAGGAACGGCCTCTTCTAAATCCATTAGCTAGAACATGCACACAGGAAAAAAAAAAAACAACAACAAAACTTTTAATAATGGTTTATTTGTGAGTTTAGTTTTTCCCTTCTAAGCTAGAAATATCTCAGTACGTGTACATGCAGGAATCCTTTGAATTCACAAATTTCAATTCGGTTTTAGAAAAAACATACACATATATCATATATATTATATACACGTGTGCAATATATATACACGCATTTTCAACATCGAAAAGAAGAAGGAAGTTTGAAAAGCACGTATATAAGCACATGAAGACAGGTCCCAGAAGTATATTCAGAGGAATACATAGCCTATCAGTTTATAACAATTGCAATCTTAGAGGCCTGAGGAAGTAATATGCACTAATTATCTTCTGCACATCTCAAGGAGATGTTAACACACTCCAAATCTTAACTGCCTTGCTGGAACTCTCCCAGCCAAAGACGCACATGGCAAGAACCAAAGAGTACAAGCAGGTAAGCAAGAATATATGTCTTCTACCTGTTCGCGGAAGACAAAGACCAATAAATGCTTTAGTGCCCACTGATGTTATTTTATTAGCTATGCAGGAAGTTTCTTGAATGAATTACCTTATTACATATCTAATACAACAAATTTTACTGCAATACAAATATAAACATTCAGAGTTCTTTCAACTTACTCAAGTCTAACAGCAGCTCTCATGTCTGATTTTGAAGTGAGGGTATGTAAAATCATACTGCCTTTTAAGAGGTCAGGCTATATCATTCCGATCAGAAATCATCTGATGGCTACTAATGGAAAACTCAGTCAATAATCCCCAGCTAGAACACCTCAAAGAAAACCCCACAAAACACCCCCAAACCAACCACCAAGAAAACCCCCACAACAAAAAACCCCCCCAACTCAAAGCCAACTCCCACCAAACACTCCCAACAGCATTAGACATTTAAAAACCAAAGATACACAACAGCAGAAAAAACTACATCTAACAGTTAAACCTTTCTGTTTTGCATAACATACCTTGTAAGCTATTTCCACAGCTTCTTTGAGTGTCCTGTCCTTATGAACCTCTAATTTGTTCTCCATCATTATTTGTTTTGTAGGATGCATGCAGAACAATTTAATCTATGAAATACAAAAGGAAGAAAACTGACCTTGAAGGTATTTGCAAACGCCTTTCATATTAGAATACATTTAAACTTACAATCCTATATTCAAACAAATCTAATATAAAATACATCTTTATCTCTACTTCAGCTATACGACAGATTCCTTTCAGCTAGTTACACAATGGCAGATAGAAAAAGTCAAAGGCACAGTAGATAGCACTAGTGTGTGTATATGTATATCTTTTCGCAAGCCAGAGTATAACATCTATAACCAGAACGTCTTTAAACTGTAGGCAGCGTGCAAATCCCCCAAAACAAAACGCACATAGGAAAAATGAATGTGAAACTCCTTTCTCACATAGAGTTACATATTTAGCAACCATAGGGAACCTTCTAATAAAACAATCATGTGATCCACAGGCAGACCAGCTGATTGTCATGCTTGTAAATCATAGATGTCTAGATGTCGTATTTTGTTTGTTACTGTTGAATCTATGGTTGGAAAAAGATTATGCTCTTTCTGCCAAATAATTATTTAAAATTAGTTTAAGAAACATCATTTCACAAAGCAGAGAGTCACAATATATAAAGATTTAACAGTAATAAACACTTAACATACAGCACTACATGCTCTTGGAATTCATTTCGCTGAAATCAAGTGATGTCAGGTTAACTATAGGTTTGTTTTGGTTTTAATACCAATTCAAATTCACATGGAAGACAGGAACTCAACAAAAATCTCTGGAGAATACCTCTAACAGATGCTGCCGCTGTTTACAGGCTTGCAATAGGTGTACAACTCATTTTAAAGAGTTATTAATAAACATACACTTATCACAAGAGTCCTTGTATTATAGCAAAAAATTACTATCTACTGTAGAAACATTTCTTACTAGAAATGCATTGGTGCTTTATTCAGTAGAAATTCTAACCTTGCAAGTGTTGCGCTCAATTTCACGTTGCCTCTTTTCTTGTTCTTCCAGTTCTCTCTCTTTCTGTACCAATTGTTTAATATGCTCTGGATACTCATGTGCCTCAAGAAACTCTGCCAGTAAAAACAAAGGAACAGTTTTAAAAATTAATTTTTTCCACGGTGGGCAACATCTTAGGAATTATGGGTATATGTAACAGTTATCTTTCTTGCCTTTTCCCTCTCTCCCTTCTCCACCCAAATTTCCCACTATACCATGTCCTGTTCTCTTTTTCATGATTTAAACGAAACTGAAGTCAGTCTTTTATTCATCAGCAACACAAGCAAATGCTATTAGTACAAGATTAATATTCCAGTATCAGTAAGGGAAGGTTTGCTGTCGTAAAGAAATACAGTAAGACTGATGACTGCACTTGAGACTGTTCTTGCAATAAAGGTAAATTCTGACAGAGAAAGTGAATTACCTGACAGTAAGAGTCACAAGATATCATCTGTATCACGACAAAATAAACGTTGTACTTAATACAGATTATTGCACCTCATGAGATTTTGTTTCATAAAGAGAAACAAAAACAGAACATACAATACTTCAAGTTTTTTTAAAAAAATAATTTTTTCAGACTTAGAAATGGGTTTGGCATGTTCAAGAAATCTGAAGTAGCAGATCCAGTTTCTTTATTTGCTTGTTGAGGAATTAACAATCATAGGACTTACAGGAAAAACTATTTCCAAAGACAGCTCTTGACACATAGACTTTGTGGCTGCTGTTTATTCTTAAACATTATATAATTTGCAATGACTTGTTCAGAATAAATAATACTGTTTCAATGATTCAAATATTGAAACATTATTTTTTGTGGCTCTTAAGACTTACTACTTTGTCTATTTGTTGATAAAAGGTTTTAACAGTATCCTTCTCGTGTTGAATCCACTTCAAAGCTATATAAAGCATCTACTTCACATACTGTTATTTTAAAACCAAATAATATATTTTTATAACTGCAGCCCTCTATTATCATGAATTCTTAGAAATAAAAAGGAGCCAAAATTGATTTTGTGAGATACTTAGTTTTTCCCCTTCCTATTTCCTCAAAGAAAATATTACTGTTCAACTTTAAGGTGAAAACAGTAGAAAATTAATAGAAAAAAGTAGAAAAGTAGATAATAACATGTTTGAAAGTATCAAAAAACACTTTTTAGATACATTGATATAGGAGTAGTTGCAAGACTACTTTTATTAATTTTTGGGTTTGGTTTCTTTTTTTCAATAAAATTTAGTATAAGCTTAGGTTTTTTTATTTCCTATTAAAAAAACAAAACAAACCCAACAACATTAAAGCTTATTTTACTCATCCTTGCACAGCTATTTTCTTTCCTTATTCTTGATAATAGTCATTGTCAGTTTCTCATGGTGAAATTCAAAATTTTACCCCAAAAGGAGGAGTTGAAAGGAAGCAGAAAACTGCTCATCACCCTCCTAAAATATTTACAGCAGCACAACAACATAAACAAAATGTTATTTTCAAAGATCTTTTATTCCCTCTTCCACTGGACATGTTACAAGCTAGTGTGTTACAAACTCTCTCAAGTATGCAAGTTTCTTTTCTACGCCCTAAAAGGAACTTCTACTTCTTCAAAAAGGAGTATGCCCCAAAAGGAACTACGCAATGTGAGGTGCCAAAGGTTTCAGTTGTGAGATTCTACTCTAAGTAATATGTAATTTCAGTTTACCAATTAAGAATAAAATAAATCCATCTATCAAAATATTCTCTCCTGCAAAGGATGATTTTAAGATTCTTGAGCTTGAATCTATTCTTTGGGACACCAACCTCTTGAGCATTTAATGAAAAAGAAAAAAAAAAAAAGGAGGAGGAATGCAGAGGTATTAGAGGTTTTTTCCCCCTGCCTTTGAAAGTTTATGTGGCTTTTCATCTGCTCAAGCTATTAGGAAAAATCATTCACTGACTGGATTTTTTGTGCACTTCAGGGCATTAAAGTTCCGGCAACTGAACTATACACACCCCAAAAACTTAGAAAAATGTATACTATTTATCAGCCTAACTTCAACCAGGCTATAAACTGAAAAATTCCCCTTTATAAAAAGGCAGACTACTGAGTTTTTCCTTTAAGAAAAAAAAACAAATACAGATTTGATACCGCAAGCAAATTAATCCTTGGCTCAATTCAACCAGTTGGAATATTAACAAAATACTTGATTCTTCCAGGCACACTGCTGATAAGAGCAAGTGTGGCTAGCCACTGCTCTTCTGGTTTCCTTTCTACAGCTGTGCTTCTAACAAGAGATTAACAAGAAGGGGAAAACAGCAAATTAACATCCTTTCCTCTCTTTTGATATTAGTTAAAAAAAGCTCTATAAATCTTCCATTTACTACTGCATCACTTAGTGTGCTCTGATTTTAAATGAGAAACATTAATGTTTTCAGGCAAATAATACAGTGTTATTAAAAAATCTACAAGAGAAATCCTGGAAGTTTACAGTTATTAGTCATTTGAACAGTCTAAGACCCTATGAAATCAGCCAATACTTGAATGAAGCCTCCAACCCAACATTCCTGTTCTGAATCCAAATAGAATCTTCATTTTCCACTGTGACGTATTTCAAAGATTAACCAACCTGTCAGCTATTACATGGGGCCAGGCCTCAGTGAACTAAATCAGAGATGAGGGGAATAGAAGACAATGAAATACAAGATTTGTTTCTGACTATACAACTTATAGCATATTGTCTCACCTCAACTCAAACACAAACAATAAGGTAAGGGCTGGGTATAAAGTGTAAGACTTTGTCATTATGAAGACCTTACTCATTTTTAAGTCAAGAAAGTAATTTTTTTATTCTGCTACCAATCACGACACTAGCATAGCATTCCATTATAGTTTATTCAGTGTCACCCAGAATACCTGCTCTTCATTTCCATGACATCCAAAATACTAAAAAATTAGAAAATCTATTTTGTGATGACGTCCTAGTGAGCCGTAAAGGTTTACTATGAGAGAATGAAAAACTATAAAAGGTGGCCTCCTATATGAAAGTTACATTAGCTTACCCTAAAAATACCATTACTACCATCCTTACACAAGTTAAAACTCATCACATGTAACACATCTCCTTATTGTACAACAGAATCTTACGAGTAAACAAAACATACTTACTTGCATTTCTTGTTGGATCCTTCAGTCTATATATCAGCATGTATGCATTTGTGGAGCTGGTGGAGAAACGAACAGTTATCTGAATTTATCAGATGAGGAGGACAATATGGACTTCAAAAATTGTTTCAGTTTTGTTTTGTGTTTCATTTGGGGTTTTTTTTGCCCCAGTAAGGAGGTATGTCATACATATCTAAGTAGTACAGTAACCAAAAAGGATTTTAAAAAATAAGTATCACGGTATTTTAATGATCTGAAACAGCAGTCAGGATAGTTTTTACAACTATATATGATGCATCTACTATTGATTTTCAGCGAATATGTTAAGCACATTGACCTTGGCCATCCATTTGATTACACTAAAAGACCATCAGAAAGAAGAGTAATATTACAGTACTACTAACCTAGCAAAAGCACTGGAATAATAGCCTCTGCTTCCGGAAGATCCACCATATGTTTTCTTAATATCTTCCTGAGTTATCTAATGGAAAATAATGACTATTTGAGAAACTCACACTAATTGAGATGCATTTATTCTTATTAGGAAGAATGGCATTACGTAATTAACACATAATATTAATCATTCCAATTTTTTAAAATATTTCTGCTTATTTGCTGACTGCAAATAAATCTGTTTCAAAGCAATCCGTCTCTTCATTTCACAATGAATGTAAACAGATTCGTTTTTTTTCTTAAAGTACGAATTTCTTAGAAAAACATTATTCAGGTTCTTAATTGCAGTAACACTTATGGATACATATAACATCTGAAATGCATCAGCAGGACAGATTTAACAGCACAATCTGGGTTGTAATAGATCCACAAATACACTTCTCTAAGCAACAAGTTTTCTTCATATGCACAGAAGGCAAAATTATCACTCCAGCCTGGTTTGTACATGAATAAAGGCTTCTTTATGAACCAACCCCCTCCACCATCAAGAAATACTCCTCGCCCTCAATGCACAAAACCCCATACATAAATTAAAAAAAAAAACAAAACAAAAAACTAGAAATCAGTTAAGCTAACAAGGGAAGCATATGTGTATGGCAGGACATTAAGATGAGAAGATGAAACGAAGTAAATGCTTGAAATACTTGCACATAAAACCAACTTCATTATACATAAGTGAAAAATCACGTACAAAATACAAACTTATTAGTTCACCTATGAGTACACAAGGTAACTAAAAATACTATTTTTACCTTGCTAACATGCTGATCATTAAAGCTGTACCACTGGTCGTCACTAAAAGATTTTATACAGGCATAATAATGGCCACCAGCAGCACTTCCAGAATGAACCATAACAGAAAAGAGTTCATACAGTAAAGAACTCTGGGGAGAGAAGAAAAAGGTGTGATACATATTAAGTAGAGATAAGCAAATGATCATATTTAAAAGTTTTAAAACTTTTGCTGGTGTAAAGAGAGAGCGAAAACACCAAACAACTTAAGAAAAAACCATGGAAACATTTTTGAACTGGCTTAACGCATTACCGTTACTTCTTTTCTGTACAAGCACTGAATTTGTGACTTCTTATGCTAGATAGGTATTAAATATATCTCCACACAAGAAACAAAGTAATGACCAACTTGACTGTAGCTAGAAAGTTTAGGTTTATTTGCCATCACGCTTCTCTGCATTCTTGAACATTGCTTTTGGCCCCTTAATGTATATGGCAAACCAGCAACACACTATTCAATGCTTATCAGCACTCCACATTAATTTCTCTCACAGCACTCCGAGTTTGCTGTCCTAAACCTTTCTTTTCATAGACGAAAGGATGGAAAATAAAGGGTACTAAGGACATACCTTCAGTATTGTGTGTACATTAAAAAATAAAACTGAACAATACTGACTCAGACAAGCATTACAAGAATTAATTCTTTTTAGACTATATAGAGGAAATGCTCTGTAAATTCTTAGCATATATTGCATCTATTATTAAGATATCCAAACCAAAAAGCTAACAGCGTGGCTTGACACCTAGTTAGCCTTACGAACAAGCAGTATGAATTAATTGGCCAAAGCTACTGGCAATACTAGGACATGACACTTGCATTACAGATACAATACTCTGTCCCTGTTCCAGTCAAATGACTATTTATTAATTTCTTTCCTTTTTTTCCCCAGCTAAGATTGACAGTATTATGACATTTATCAAAAAACCCTCTCAAATGGTTTAAGGTAAATGTAAACAGGGACAGATGTGCAGTTTAAAATGCAAGTCGGCCTTTAAATATTTATGAAAGTAACAGTTACAGCCAAACAGTGTCCTAACAACTCTGAATAAAAGCTCTTGGCCAAGTTTCAGATGAGTTTGCTGAATAACAATACATGCAGTACACATTGTAGACGTTACCATAAAGCTCAACACTTTTGATGAATTTTGTATTGACAAGGAAACTCAATCAGGCTTCTTGAAGGTCTTGAAGATCTATGTCCCACAGAAGGATGACTGCTATCCTAGACTGACTTGCTGCTCAATTCCTTTATATTCTCAAGATGACGAAATGAATATTTAGCATTTAGACCATAGCCTCATCTAGATGACCATTTTTATAAGGACAAGAAACGGATGGCAGAAACTGATCAAAACTTTCCCATCTTCTCCTACTAAACTGCAAAACACTTTTGCACTCCAAGCTGGTAGGCCTTTAACAGTTGGCCTCAAAGGAAAAACAGCGCTCACAAGACAAAACAGTGTTCAATTTGAGGGTCTGCTGCCAAAACAGGTTATCTGGAAATTCTCAGTCTGACAAGCTGGGAAGACATTTATTCTCAGGAGACCTCCAAATCAGTTGCTTGCTTTCCTTAACTCAGTGTCAATCTTTGGAATTTGAATAGAAACACATGGTCCCACCCCAAATATCAGAATTATTTATATTTTTATCATTTACATTTATGGTGCATTAACCCTGGCCAGAAACTAAGCACCTCACCCAGTTAGTCACTCACTCCTCCACTTAAGCAGGATGGAGAGAATCAGAAGAGCAAAAGCAAGCAAACTTGCAGTTGCAGACAGTGATGGTTTAATAAGTGAAGGAAATTTTAATAGGTGATGGAAATAGGAAAAAAAAAAAAAAGATGCAATGTTGCAAAGGCATTACTCACCACCTCCCACCAGCAGAGCAAAGCCCAGCCAGTCTCTGAGCAACAGCTACTTTGGAAAGCACCCAGTTTTTACTGCTGAACATGACATTACACAGCAGGGAATACGGCACGGAATATTCTTCTGGTCAGTTCAGGTCAGCCCTTACAGCCTCTTGCACACCCCTAGCCCTACTCATTACAGGGGCAGAACGAGAAACAGAAAGCCTTGGTGCTGTGCAAGAGTTAACACACTGGTGTGCTACCAACACTGTTTTAGTCACAAATCCAGAACAGAACACCATACGAGCTGCTATGAAGAAAATTAACTCCATCCTAGTCAGACCCAGTACAACATTCTTGTAAATGTACCTTTTCACTGCCAGCTTTAGAAATTCTTTCTGCTGCACTATTGCTTTCAAGGCAGATTCCTTCATCAACTCCATCATCATTGGAAAAATCATTGCTCATCTGATCACTGTGACAGCTGCCTTCATTTTCAGCTCCACTGTCGGTGCAACTCTCGGTCTGAGGAGACTTCTTAAAAATAAGACATCCATACTAATATTATACAACACTTAAGGGTACACAGAACTAGAAATAACAATACCTTTGTGAAATGAAAAACAATGAAACTCCTCAAAAACCTAGAGACCTCTGCAATTGATCATCGAGAAGGGACTTGTTTCTGTTTGTAACTGTCTTCAGCCCACCTCTTAGATCGGTATTTTCTGGTCTTGTGTGCAACTGAACGGTAATTACTCGATCTCATACTTGACAAGATTATATCTGTTATTAGCCTATTACATTTACCAGTTAATTCAACTAAATACCTGGAAGTCTAATATCAGATAGTAAAGTCTATTGCAACACGGCCCTGTTAATCAGAACTGATTTGACTGGAAATATTTTCATCCACAAAGATTTTTTTCCATTTCAACTCACTGGACAGGCTCAAAGTATTACAGTAAGACTGATTAGTCTTCTATTAGCATAAAAGCATGATGTCAACAACACTATGAATGCAGTTCATTTAGTGCAAGTCAGTATATCCACCTCTTACCTGATCCTCTTTCCTCTGGATAATTCTTTTGCTTTTCTGACAGTTGTTAATTTTGCGTTAAGTTCTACTCTCTCAGATCAATCTCCATTCTCATTTAGCCCCCCCCGTAATACTTTGAGAGGTATCAATTGCTTAAATGGCACACTTCATAAACCAAAGGTTTGTAGAGAGTCAGAAAAGCCCCTCCATATGCGTATCAATGCAGTATTTCTCTTACATCGCTACAAGCTAACAAAGTGACATAACGTTTTCAGAAATGGAATTAGAAGAATAAATTTAGTCTTTAATGCAGAAGGCATATCAAATACTTTTTGGTGAATGTAACTGCACAACACGAATTTTCGCCAAAACCAGAAAAGTCAAAAGCCAAAAGAAGACGCACGTGAAAAACAAAATTTTTTTAAAATCTCATTTCTACAGCACACACAACTCTGAGTCAGAGGGAAGGAATTAATCATTAATGTTTTCTGGACTAAGCTCAGCGTTCAGAGTTTCAAAACTTTACGTCACCTTTTCTGACCAAAACAGATTCAGCCACAAGTTTAAGAAACATGTTTCATTCTGGATTTGCAGCATATGTAGAAGCCCTGAGACCTGTGCTTTTATATCACTCTTGTGAAGATGTAAGAAATCAGAAAAAGCTTATTTATGGAAACATGAAAACCCTGTAGTGATCAGAGAACATACTTCCTTTTCAATTTAGCAAAAATCCACATGGACAGATTTAAAAACTTCAAATTAAAACATTGCCATGGCTAAAGAACATTTTACGTAGATGAATAATGTTGTTAAAATGGGTTTATTACACCAACATTTTCATTTTCTTATTGAGAAACTTTAAGAAAGATAAAGACTTTTCTCTGAAACCAAACACTTTACCTCATCTTCAACATCAATGAAGACACTCATGTCTAACTCCTCAGGAAAAGTCATACGATCATTGAGTTTAATTCTGTGCATAGTGGTATAATCGAAGTCAAATCTCTTCAGCTGTAATGTCAGCAAATATGGAAAATGCAAGAACCGCAGACCCTAAATGAAGCAAAGACAAGATTATGCTACCATTGTCAGGATTGGTATTTACCAAAAGTAATTTTTGCAAATGATTTGGACAGTCTTTACCTTCCTTGCATCACATTTCTTCTTACATCGTTCACAAAAATACTGATTGGGGCCATCAAGAATCTCAGGCTGAATGAAAGCATGCAGTGCTTCTTCCTAATAATAAAAAGATGTTACCTGATTTTTAAAGAACGTTTACTATATAGGTGTAAATCAGAATAATAAATTTACAATGAGATTCCAAACACATACAAATTACTTCCATTAAATCTACAACCAAAATTTGATTGACATAAACTTTGATCCAGACAGAGTCAGTAAAACATGAAGAGAAACCAACCTTTCTACCCAGCCCAAGGTTAAACAGTCAAACCACAATTACTGCTAACTATATTTCATTCAGTATTTGATGAATCCAAATTGTCTTGATTTCATAAACATACAATATAAAATGATATTTACCCCTGTTATCTTGCACATCACATTTAGTCATGTCTGTTCAGTCAACTGCTGTGAAAACGAGCTTATTTTTTAACCCCATTTTGGCCCTGTTTTCCCAGAATTTTGAGATAGTTCTTCTGTATTTCAAGAAGAGTTTTTCCCAACAGATACCATCCAATATTTACTGGGGGTGGGGAAGGTGGCAGGAAAACACATTACTCAGTTCCTCAGTGTCCGCCTGAAGACAGCCTTGGTCACAATTCTACAAAGGGACTTAGGAAACTACATTTGAAGATATTACTTTTAAGTGAAAGGTGGGGAAGTGACAGAGGGAGAGTACTTGAGCTTCACGCCCAGAGAAGTGAGAATCAGATATGGCCATCTCCTGACAAAGACAGAACTAGCTTCCTAGAGTAAACCTTATGAGGCAACTGACCAATAACTGGAATTTTGTCCTCTGACAGCTGCCTAAAAGTTCTGTCACTAATGCTTAGATCCAGGAATTTAATGATTTCTACTTTGTTCCTCTCTACAGCAAACAATATTGAAAATACAACCAAACTGACCATTAGTCCTCCCCGTAACAGAATTTGCAACAATTGCGCGTAAGTTGCATACACTTGAGAACAAACTTGTTCAAACAAAATTCACCACGAATATTGAGATGGGTTCAGTAAAGAATTTTACTCAGAGATTTTAAAAGTTAAAACCTTTAACCCAGTCAGCTCGCAAACTGACAGGCTCTGGGTTTCTGAACTCCAAGGGGAGCCCAGAAGTTCTCTGTTCAGCTATGGAGGTGAAAACAAACTTGCACATTTAGACATGCAGTTTAATGCAAAGAAGATCAACAGAAACAATGCCTTGTAAAATCATCATCTCTTACAGAGGACTGTAGCTGTTCCCTGAAGTCTGAATAAGTAAGAGGGGGCTTAACTGGGCATAGTAAACTCACCAATTGCAACACGGCTGGCACAGAGCTTAAGATTACTATCTAAATCATGTTGTTAGATAAGTCACACTTTGGGAAGAAATCAAGGATATGCCAAGTTCTTCAAAAAGCCCCCAACTCTTCCCTTCTCCCTTCTTTCTGAGAACTCAGGGAAACAACAGTAATAATAATACAACAAATGTTTTGCAAAAGTTCAGTTGCTGTTCTAGTAGAAAGGACTTTCAAAAAAGGACTGTATTCCAGGTGACAACTACTCACAAACGAAGAATGTGCTAAACTCAACAGAACAACTGTACACTGAAGGCAGTCGTCACACGCTACCATTTTTGGATCTAGCCAGAAAAGCCTTTGAACACACCTGAAATCACAGCTGTTAGGCAGAGAGACTCTCTAGGCACGGGAAAACATTTTAAGAGTCTGAAGTGAATTGCTGTCTACATATTTACTTCCTAAATGCTACACAGGCTGAATTGCTTTTTACTCAAGGGCAACATATAGCTAACATCTAGTAAGGTTGTGCACTGAGATGTGAGGAATCTCATTCTAAAAGGTAGGAAAGACGACTAAACAAGTTATAACCCTGCTTAAAAAGAAAGGTGAAGAAATAGATTACTGCATTTTGACCATTCTGTAAACTAGTTTAAGGAATTAATATTCAGGACTATTAGAATGAAAACAAAAAAGATAACAACACAGAAATCACAAAACCTAGACAACATCACATAATGACTGCAGAACTACCTGTTATGAATCAAACGCCAGTTAAGACAATAAAAATATATTTTGAGTGTCAGAAAAAAGTTGCAATTCATGAATCAACATGATTGAATTGAATATGCATGAATGGGAATATATGAATGATGGGACGTAAATGATCACATAGACCGTGTGATGTGCAATTTAACAAGGAAATATATTATAGATTTCCACATACGGAAAAAAGCGATGAACCTTCAGACCCCCAAAAGCTGAATGAAGTACTATTACATTACTCTTGTGGTTTCACTGCTTACCACCCAGTGAGCTGTGGCTGTGCTTTGAAAAACCTGATTAAAACTCTTGAGAACTCCACTGTTTCTGAGCTGAGTGAATATCCATGTCTTTTTCAATCCTTATATAAGGAACTATACCGTTCCTCAAGTTTACTTGTTTATGTCTCCTCCATTTTTCTCCTATGTCATCTTTACACCAAACTGAATTCTGCTGATTAGGATGTTTCTTAATGCAATTCCTATTCTAATGCAGTTCACCATTTTCTACTGACAGTTTACTCAGCAAAAACAGCGATAAAGCTTCTACACTGCACAACCTATCACATGACACCCCCCATTTTTGTGCAATTTTACTTTAAACATTACCTTTGAAGTTATCTTTAAAGAGGTAACTATTGTGTGGTCTTAGATCTACTAAGCATTTCCACCATTCCCAACACGCACCTCAAAATATACCATAAAAGATCAAGCAATAGATTCATATGACAAAGGCTATTTAAGCTTTATTATACCTCACAGAAACAAAAGAACAATATAGGCTGAAAGAGACTTCTGGAAATCATCTGATCCTAACTCTCTGCTCAAAGCAGGTCCAACTTGTCCAGCCAAGTCCTGAGTATATCCAGTTTTTAATATTCTGATTGTGAGATTTCTAACACTTAGACTAAAATGCCATAACAAACAGTTCAAACTAATTATTGTCTGGCTAAAGATAAGACACTTAGGACACACTCTTCTCCACAAAAATGCATTATGATATAGTCAGTAGTTTGACAGGTATCTTGCTGCAAGCAGTTGTATAAAACCTGTGAACAGGAGCAGGAGAACCTTTATGAAAAGTTACACAATAAATAGCAATTAGGCAAAACTGTCAGTGGAAAAAAGCTAGAAACTAAATGCCATCTCAGATTTTCAGAGCTCATCTACTTTTCCCATGCCCAAAGAACAGGCTCAACTGAAAATACAAGACCTTCTTGTTACCAATCTAGCTTAAAAAAAAAATAAATGTCACATCATCCATATTCTAACTGCCTCCAATAGTTTTAGTTCGGCAACAACACCACAAAGTAAATTCACACAGAAGTCCAAATTAATTTCCACTCCAAAATAGTCTACTTGTATACATACTTACACCCTCAAAAGAAAAGCTAACATACAAAAGGTGGTGAAAACTAACAACGCTTAACAAAACAGAACTGTACTTGCTCAATCTCCAGAATACTTGTGTTATTCCTAGTCTTCTGGTATGACAAAGCAATTTCCACTGTTTTCTAGTAACATAATTTCCAGCATGTGAGCTCGTTCCCCATTGCACCCATTCTTCCCTCAGCTGTTCATCTTGCAAAATTTATGTTTTGCACTCAAAAAAATCTTTTTAGCTTATGTCTAATGCTGTTTAATTATATGTTAAATTCTGTTAAAATCTACACAAAAGATACCAATACCTACAAAAATCAGTATATGAATTGCTGCTCCTGTTTACCTCCCTGAAATAAGCTATATCTTTTTATGCCTATATTTCTACTGGCTTCAAGAAAAGACCGATTCAGAGTTTTTTAAACCATGCCCTTGAACAATGCAGATAGTATAACTACCTTTTCAGAAACTATCTTGAGATACATACCGACAAGATCTCAGTGCTCCAGAAATGCCCTAATGAGTCTGTAGCTATTTAGTCTTACTACATGAACTTGGGGGATGGAGTGAGGAATAAGAAAAAAAAATTTCAAAATGCAAACCTTAAAAACACACTGAATAATTTCAGAATTACTTTGTATTAGGAAAAAAAGAAAGCATAACAGTATCCTTCCCGGTTCTTCAGTGTTCCCATGTATTTAAGAAGCAATACATATATATTTATAGATCAATGCAACATTTGAGGTATCTACATTTTTTTGATAGTACACAATGTCGAACAGTGGGATAATACACTTTATGTGGCATTCTACAGATTAACCTTACTTAAAGCTCATACATCCATTCTCTCTTATTAGAAAGTAATGGAAAATCACTTACCTCTAACTAGAGTTCTTTGAAGGTAGTATCCTCCTTAGATCCCCTATCTTGGGTTGTGTCGCCTGCTGCAAGTTCCCTCAGGAGCTGACTAGCAAGGTCTAAAAAGTTTTACATTCCCTTCTATAAGCCCTATTAGCGCATGTGTGAAGTTTTTGATCTCTCATACCCTTTTACCTACACCTACTAAATCACCATCATCTATGGATCAATGGAGGATACTACCTTCAGAGAATTCCATTTAGAAACAGGCGATTTTTCCTTTCTCCAAAAGCAAGTATCCTCCATATCTCCCCACTGTTGAAGGCTACAAAACTAAAAATTACATCTGCTATAGATAATACAAATGCAGGGAGGAGAATCAACTGAATATAATCAGAATACGAATTAAAAAAGCTCAAAAATTGAAGCATCAATACAAATTGCAACCATGTAAGTCTGTGTAACAAAAATCTTAAAATTATTTTCCTCAGTGTAGTAAACTCGGTAAATGCTGATTTGCAGGAGGAATATCAAATACTACTAAAAGTAATCTGATATTTAAGTTCTTAACTGTTCAAACTTTGTGTGTTTTTACAACTACAGACTTTTTTTGGCATTCTGCTACAGACTTCTCTACTAAAAAAAAAATTTTCATTTGAGACAAATGTACAATGCATTGTTAAATGCAGAATACAACTACATGAACTGAATAGTTTTCATTACTTTAATAGATCAGAAAAATTTCATTATTGAATAAAAATTACAATAAAAAAATTTATTTTAGGGAATGTTTCTAGAAATTGGTTTTTGAAAGTGCAAAAGGAAGTCATCTACATAAAATATCAATCTGTATCAATGGAATGGTAGCTCAAAATACAGCTTCAATTAGCTGGATGGTTGTAAGAAGTTTTAATGCAATCTTAGAAAGATTTCAAAGGCCTTTAACTTGAATCCTTTTTGAGAGATCCATGTCCCTCCTCTACTGCTTCTCAAGATTGGTATTTAAAGTTCTAAAGTATGAAGTACTTTGAACCTACACTGCAGTTTAACCTAATTCTAACAATTCTTTTCTTAACAGAATTACTGTTAAGAATTACGGACCATTAGTGGTTAAAAATATTGCCAGCATACTAAATACAAAGGGAAAAATACTTTATATATAATAAATAATCCTGGTAAGCCAATTACACAAGTGTTCATTTAAAACAACCTTTACTGCGACTTGTTTGATTTATTCTTGTTCTTTCTCAACACTTCATCCATAGTACAGGTATTTTAAGCCACAACAGTGGAATTCCACAGTTTGTAATCACTTCTTTTCAGGGGGGTGGAAATAATAAAACAAAAAAAAACTTCCACAGATTTACTAAGCAATAGCTTGCCAACATCAGTAATGCTGGAGCAAAAGTGACCAAGAACATTGATACATGATAGGATTTTTTGTTATCATTAAATCGCTTGTTAAAAGCATATGGTATTTGAGAAGTGAACTTTAAAAAGCACAGCAACAACATGGCAATTAAACTAAAAACTCTAAGCCAACGTTCTCTTCTTTCACTAAGATTTTCAACAATGCTATGAAAATTTAGCAGATGTGCCAATAAAGAGAACAAACCAAATAAAACTTAGTAGTCTCATAAAAATATCTCAAGTAAATGCTGAAGATTTTATCAAGAAAATAATTGATTACTGCAGCCCTAAGGCAATAAAAGTTGCATTTCCCCTCCCCTTATACATGCACCAGTAGGACTCATTGAAGGGCAAAAGAAAAAAAAAAAACAAACAAAAAATAACCCAAAAAGCCAAAAAAAATCTTCTAGAACTTGCTAGCTGGTTCACTGCACAAAGACGAACACCCCAAGATGGAGTATCTAGGATGATACTTACCATGTAACAAATTATACCACTGTCGCATTATGTATTCTATGTGTGTATGGATGCACTATTAGTCAGCATAATAGTACACACCACGCTAGCAAACGCCTGGTTGGAGCCATACGGCCGGATGACCAAAGGAATATCCAGGTAAGTGTCGATTCTCCAGCCTTCATAGCCACATTCTAGACATCTTACATAGTCCTTCAGTTTGCCTTGATACAGTTGATTTATAAGATCAGCCTGAAACAGACAGATATTCAACAGAACTTTAGGCAAATGAAACAAAGCATGTTTCAATTCTTTAGTTTTACAAGAAAATGCCTTTTTAAAATTAAGTCTTAACTGCATAACTACACAGAAGTTATCAGTAGCACGTGTAACATGTTATGAATATATTCCTATCTTTCTCCTACACGAGAAGTGTGGCTTGAGCTGCAAGAGCCCACAACATAGCCTAATAAATACTGACAGCGAGGAAGCTATCACAGGAGTTACGCAATCACTTTCTGTGATTTCTTCAAATAAAAACTACGTATCCAGAGTTCAGAATATTCTGCTTTTAAATGGAGAAGGAAAACATAAGCAACACACTCTTAAAAGCTGCACAATATAGTAGCTGAACTATTGCATCAAACAAGAAAACTGGCAACTACTGCAGACTTTCAATAATCTTGTATTTAAAATTCAGTTAACATTTGTCGCAATCATCCTTAAAAAAAACACAGCAAAACCCAACATAACCACACTGCTAAATGGAGGAAAGTTTTTCTGCAATTACCTGTTCTGTTTGCTTCCATTTCTGCTCCAAAGCATCAAACATGACTCTACAAAGCTCCTGTACGTCATGTTGCTGCCATGCTGTCAGAAATTGAAATTAATCTTAATTAAAACCAGAGATCTTATTAGCCCCCAATATTCACTACTGGGCCAGTGTTCAATTCCACAAGCAGCTGCCTCTCAGGTTCAGTTAGAAAAATAGGCAGCCAGCTTGCTCACAATGTATTATTTATAAACGAGAATTGCATACATAAGCAAGAATATGTAAAAAATAAAGAAGTGCTGATACGCACTGTTATAAAATAAACTGGTTCTGACTTATTTCCCACTTTATACCAATTCTCTAAAAATCAGTTTTTTTTCTTTGTAAGTGTAAGGACACTGAAATGCAACTGCTTATTATCATGCAATTTCTCCGTGGAAAAATCAACAGGTTATGGGACAAAATTACACTATACAAGTGTCAGAAAGACAAACACAGTGTTTGACTTTATGGCATTACCCATATTATTTTCTATCAAAGTGGAACACGTACATTTGACATCTGTGATTCAAAACAGATGCAAGTTTCTCATAAAGAGCTACTTCTTTAGAAACAATTAACAATGATAATGATAGCTTAATTACAAAAATAAAATGCTTTTAACAGCCTAAAACTCCAAGGCATAATTTCTTTAAAAATCAAACACACACCACAAAGTATCCATTTAGGCTATTTTGTTTCCACTAAAACAAAGTGGATTCTAATAATTTTTTTTAGTTACTTGGGTATTTGTTCTCCGTTGACAGCAGTTTAGGCCCCTAACAGGCAGCTGCTGAAGCAAATCACACAAGCGTAATAGCTGCATATTACCCTCACTACTATCCCATCCGAAACTCCGGGTAACATCTGTTGTTTCAATTGCTCTTTTTTTGCTGGTCTGCAGTAAAACAAACAGTCTTTGAAGCTGGTAGGGGATACTCGTCACAGGATCCTCTTCAGATTCTTCAAATTCCCATCTATTCACAACACAATGTATTTGACAATTAAAAATGCTCTGAAAACATTACTCAAAAAGGTATTTAAAACAGCATTTCAAGAGGTCTGCCATATTACAGAGGTTAACTGAGGCTCTGTTTCTTGGGCAAAGTCAAATGAAATTGCTTTCCGTTTCTGCAGTAAATGACAACACTATTGTTCAAATGTACAAACCTAACACAAACAAATGGAATAGTTTTGTAGCCATTCACTGCACAAATACAGACATGAAGCGCACTTAGTATCAAACTTAATTTCAAGTTTGATGTTTTCAAGATGGGGTAAATTCTTTAAAAAGCTTGTTCATGCCAGAACCAATAACATATCTCAGTATTTTACTAAAAATTTGAAGCTTTTAAGCAGATATAATTTATGACAGTCTATCCAGCTTGACTTGAAGTATGCTTCAAGTATTCAAACAAGGAAATTTTGACAGGAGAAATTCAAAAGGATCTCCTACCAATATATACCAGAACAAATTTAAGAACAGGTTTTGATTATATATACTCACTTATATAATGCATTTCTAAATTCAGGAGTCATGAAAAGCGTTTGTAGAAGGCTGTTCAAGTAGCAAGTCATTGCTTGATTTACTAGCCCCACATAACCTAAGAATAGAAGAATGAGATGGAAATAATGCAAAAAGATGGGAAATCGCTTAAGGAGTTAAAACATTTGATAAGAAAATAATCTGTGATAATGTTTACTTAAGAATTGCATCCAGCTGTTGCCATTTATTGTTATGTGCAATACAAAAATTGAGGGAATATTACATGAGAGCAACAGAGAATAATAGTTTACACAACAGAAATAATTTCCCTGAATGACACACAGCTATTTTAGCGATCATGACTTAAGTTTCACAGTAATAACCAATATTTAATGCTGGATACTGCATCAACAGTGACACAGGAAACTTTAAATATTTTAACAGTTGATTTAAATATTTTACAGAAGAATCTAGAAATTGTTAAGAAATCATTGTGTACTAGTTTACTTATTGTCTGATGTCAACTAAAATACCCTAGTTATAATGTCAATATAATTTTTATCTGCATTGGTTTGTACTATCATCTCAGAACTATAAATAAAAAAATAATAAATCTTTAAATTGCCCACCCACATGTATCCTCTAAATCTTTCTCCCAGAATAACCAATTAAAACAGCTACTAAAAGTCAGTGTCATTTTTAGTAGCTGAAGATGGAACTATTTACTTTTTTCATCTGTCATTTTCAGATTTTCTCCAAAATATACAGTATTAACAGTTGAAAAGTAAGCAGCATACCCTGAAGCACAGTGTAATAAAGAAAGTAAATATGCCTATTTATACTCTGAAGCTCTTAGTAAACATTAAAAAAAACTCATCTCAGTTGCATACTAGTAATGGAAAGGTAGCTCCCTCCATGCAAAACACAGGCATTTTTTATGAAGAGACTGAGTTAGAACACATGTATTTTATTACTCTGCTCTACACAGATCATCTTTTCACACGTATATTAAATAATTAAAAAAAAAAAAGCTATGTCACAGATAAACTTTCTTATCTCTCAAAACAAATCTTGAACATGCATGAATTCGTGTAATGTGAATGTGGTATTTGTGTCTGCTCCACAAATTTATTATCAGAGGAGTTATCTCATTACTGAGCTGTAACTTGCTGTCTCCCCCTGTGCCCCTGCGCAGCAAAGGCACCCAGCAGCCTCCCAGGACCTGCCCTGGCACTTCTCTGCGAGGCAGAGCAGCACTTCTCTTCCAGAGGGAGTCTCTGCTTGCTGGTGGGGAGCCAGGCAGCGGAGGATGAACCTCACAGGGAATCATGGTGCAGGCAGAGAGAGTGCAACCGGGGGCTACAGAAGGAAGACTTTAGTTAACACGTGGAGTGCAGAGATTTGGCAACAGCCCCTCTGTAACAGAGCATGAAGTACTCATTAAGCTGCGAGTGTACACACAGCTTGAGGTGAACACTTTCTGGTAATACAATCCTGACTACTCAGCTAGGGACGCAGTGGCAGATTAATACTGAAAAGGAGGGGCCCTGACAGAGTTTGAATTGCACTGTCACAAGTGAGAAAAGGATGGGATACAGCTCTTCTGTTCCCAAAGCAATACAAGAATACGGTAGGAAACATGATGGAAAAATGTAGAAGCCATGTGGGTTTTTAAAATAAATTGCAATTTATTTCAAAAATCTTGAAGTGCTGCTATTTGAAAATATGCTAAAAAAGTTACAGATTAGCATTGCCTTTATAAGAGAGAACACTATACCTGTCTCTGATTTGCTCAGGACTGAAGAATAAGAGTAGCTTTGACTGACATAGTCATTGGTACAGCCAACAGAGCCCTCTCTTGGAAGAGGGCCTATAAGTCTGTCTTGCGCGCTGTCATCTGTTGTACCCGACTCCTCCTAAAAATATAAATACACTGATTTTATGCAAAAGTTAGACAACAAATTTTTACTGAATCACCTACAAGTTTTACGTCTTTCATAGCAAAGAAATCAATTTTGTTAGTGTATGACACAAATTTGACAAAATTGCAGATACACAGTTGCTTGAGTAACTTTAATTCTGCCTTCCAAATTCTCAAGACCCTCCGAAATCATTCTTCGCATTAGTGGGAGAAAATGCCCTTTAGAATACTGTATAATCAAATACAGTACCATAAATGCATACAACAAGCAAGTCTGCAGTTCAGCGTTTCCTATGTCTCAAGTTTTCTGCCCCGAAATAGAGAATGAGTTTTAATCTTTTTTTCAGGTATAAAAATTACAATTTGATATTCTTTCAGAATCACTCTCAAATTCTGACCTTGTGCACAATTATTTAAATGTGGGGTTTGGGGTTTTTTTCCTCTTTTCAGATAATTAAGTCCACAACAAAGGTTAAGTAGGCCAGCACCATGCTGACATGAGAGCTGAGTAATAATGTTATCACTAGCCTATACAATCCCCGGTTTAAATAACTCGCAGCTACGTTTATCTTTCACTGCATCACATATTTGAGAAATAGGAAATTTCAAATAATTTGTTATGGCAGACAGTGGCTTTTAGCAACACTGACAACTCTTGTTTTATGTATGTGTATATATAATTTTTTTTTTGTAAAGACAAAATTGGAAGTAGGTAACTGCTGTTGATACAGGACTGCTGTTTCTGAGAATGCTGCCACAGAGGCCTAATATTGCTTTCATATACTCAGAGGAAAAGGATTAGGTACATGATTAAACCTGTACTGTTAAGACTTATCTCTGAATATGTCAAAGATTAATTAATTATATAACCTTAGAAAATTACTCACAGCAAAACTTTACACAAATATTTGACAAGCATGAATGAAAAATGACAGCAAATCATTACCGATGGAATTGGTCCTACAGCCCAATTTTATTTCATTTTCTAATCTCTCATGAGCAATACACAGAACATACACCTCTCTCCCCCGAACACTATAGCTTATGTAGCTGAGCAAAGATTTTACTTACCGGCATTATATGAGGCTGCTCACCATCTTTGTCTGTCAAATGCAGAAAGTTCTTCTTCCCTGGCTCAAAACCAGCATCAAGAATAGTTTTGTCACTGTTCTGATCTATTGGAGTCTGCTAAAAAAAAAAAAAAAAAAAAAAAAAAAGGCAAAAAACTCAACACTTTTTTTTGGTAACAGATCTATATACAATTAAGAGATTCCATCCAAGTACACTGCTTGAAGTAGCTTCTGACACACTAAGATGAAATGAAAATAAATAATTATCCAGTATAAACAAAATACACTCATCATTAATACTGAAAGAACCTGGGAACAGCTTAAGAAAGTGTAAATTAAGTATCACAGTATGGTTTAATACTTAGACATTGGTTAAACTATTCAGGAGTCAAGACACTGGTCTACAAGTTTCTTGCAGGACATCAAACCATTTAGGGTCCTACATAGCTTGCATACATTTTTTTTTTTTAAAGGAAAAAAAAAAGTTCAGCAAGGATAAACATGACCTGAAATAAAATAACGTCTATTTCTTAAGGAATCTTAAAAATGTTTTCTAGGTGCATCTGTAGAAATCATATTAACTAAAACCAACACCAATTTACAATAAAGTATAGAATTGATAACAATAACAGTAATAATACTTGGGTTTGCATTAGAATTCAAATAGGTAACAGAAACATAGAAAGTCACTACACAGCACGCTTCTGTTGAGAAGAAAACATTTCTCAAACAAGGCCACAGGAAATAGGGGGATTAATTATGGGTATTATTACTAAAAATACACACTGATAATGAAAAAATAGCATTACATTGGAATGATCATATTAGTTTCTTTTGTTTAATGATTAAATACACATATCAATTAAGAACATATTTTGAAACTAAAATGTAGATATAACACAAAATAAAATTCAGCCAAATCAAGAGTGGTATCAATTTGCACTGGTGCACCAACTACAAATTTTTACAGGAATTAAATGAGCACTAGATAATACAGAGAGCACTGTTCCATAACGTGAAGATTTAAATGTCTGCTATCAAGGGGAAATAAAAAGTACTTTTGCCGTACCGTATCAGTTACATTATCTCCATTTCCCCACACTAAATCAAAAGTTCCATTCACATAGCCCACTTTTGAAGCCACATCTTCAAACAGCCTTTTCAGTGGTGTGGAAGCTGGCAGGTTCAAGGTAACACGCTCGTTCACTGTCTTGGAATTTGTGGTATCTTGTATTATACACAGCACCCTCGGTTCTTCAGCAGCACTTTCCACCTGAAATGACAGCAGGCAACAATTAATGAGTAAAGCTAAGAACATTTTTGAGTTTAGTTGAAAAATCAAAACAAGATTTCACCACTAAAGCATGGTATACTTTTACAACCTAGGAATCCTAAAAGTGGACTTCACTTTGGAAAGCAGGCATAAGAAAATTAAGAACCTTCCATTTTTGGAAGACCTACGTAAAAAGAAGCTCCACTTTCATAGAACAAGAAGGAACTGGATAGGTGGATCACCATGTAGAGAAACTGCTCAAGTTCTGCACAGAATTTCAGCCAGTAAGCAGATAGTAGACTGCTATAAAACACCATTTCAAGCTCCTATTTTGCTTTGACGTGATCGTAAATCCTGCTGAGGTAGAAGTATAACTTTTGTGATTTTTAGAAATGCAACCCAGAAGACCTGCAAGCTTCCAAATAATCTTGGAAGCTGACCATTAAACAAAAAGTTTCATCATCAAGCCACCAACTTTCTTCTACAAAATCCACTGCTGCGTGAATCACAGGAGAAATTCTTCTGCCTAAACAGAGTAAGAAAATTAACATTGCCAAATAGCTACTAGGCAAAGTAAAGAGACTTTAAACAGCAACTTCAATATCAGACAAGTAAAAATCTTGAATAAAGGTGACAATGGAATTGTGATAAAACTTTATGGACCTAGATAAGCCAAGAAAATGGTATTTCACCAACACTGAATACCCAGGAAGGCAAAGATCTAAGCACAATCAATTAATTCTCTCAGTTATCCAAAGTTGTAGAATCATCAGGAATAACTAATATTTAAATGCAGGTCACACAAGAAAGCTTCAGGTCAGTAAAGGGACTAATTAGTTAGTCCCCAAGGACTCAGCTTTTTCAACTTGTAACACACAGAAAGCATTAGTAATGCACATCAGAGCACCCAAATCTCAGTCCATGGCTAAAGTGCACATCGCCTAAAAAGGTTAAAAGATACATGCAATGCTATCATGATTTTCAGTGGATAAAAACATTAATAAAAAGCAAGAACTGTGTTCATGCTAAAACTGTCAGCCATGTCATAAGCATCTTACAGAGAATAAAGAACTACAAAGAAGATCTAAACAACTTCAGCCTCCCTTGTATAGCTCATACTGCACCCCCTCGTTTTACAAAATTTCCAGACCAGCTGACAGTCTTCACGCAACTGCAGTGTCTATTGCTACCATCATCAGAAAGGAGTTGTCAGAAGGGCAAATGATCTCCCCTCGATCTGTATTACGCTAGTTTGCTTTAGACTGTGATTTTTCTTAAGACTTTACATTTAATAAACATAGAGAAATTTGACGTTAATGTCCTGTGTGGAAATCTTCATTAACTGGATGCAAAAAGATGCAAGGCACTATTTCCAGCAAATCTGCAATACTTTATCTTCATACATTTAGCCTTTACTGGAGACTTTTAGTCTTTCTAAAGAAACGACTTTCCAAGACAACAGAGGAAAACTATTCCTGAAACATTAAATACACATTAAGAAGCAAACATAATTTAGAAGTCAAAGTAATTTTGACATTATATACTCATTTTCATCCACAGCTCCCACAGAGACACACAGGGCTGTACTTCAGCAGACTGAAATTAAACTTCACCAGTGATTACTTCTCCTGGGTTCTTTCCTTTAAATTTCCCAGCACAGCTTCATTCTTCAATTTTTTTTGGCTAAACAACACACATGCAATTTGTCTCTTTCATTGTGTGGTTACAAAAGAGAAGATGAAGCTTGTGGCCCAGGTCAGTGGTCTACTTTCTTGATTTTTCTAGAGAGGTCAAGCAGCAGCTAAAACCCAACAAACTCATAAAATCAACCAACCCTGATGACCCAGCTGCCCCAGCAACAGTAGAGGCTCTGGGTGGAAGCCTACCCTCCTCTATAGAACAGTGCAGAGAGGTTAAGAGGCATCTCCTACTACTCATACAGCTTCATCTAGAAAAAATGTAAATTAACTCAGATTTAACGATTCCCACTGATCCTACAACTTGAGCTGCTACTGTATATGAGCATGTCAGGAATAGAAGTTCTCCACCGGAGACTCGATTTTTTGTTGTCCTGCTGCCTTTACATAAGCAACACCTTAACTTCCCTCCTCTCTGCAGAAGATACCTATAAATCCAACGCCTCCTACTCATGCTTTCTCCACTACCTTTGATAGTGGATCAATTGTGACTCATAGCGGAGTTGCTACTGAAAATAATTAGACACACGGTATCTGATGGATGGAAACGACATGAAGCAAGCAAATTATAGATTACAGAAGATTTGCTGGCTGTTCCACGTTGGACAAATCCTCTCTTCCTTGTTCACAGATGTAATTCTGACAGACTGAAGTGGTTTAACTCAGGGTTAGCACAGCCAAGGATATTAAGCCATCATTCATGCTGCCACTGCTCCAAGTTGTTCACAGTAAATAGATAAAGCAAAAATAACCTACTCATGGCAAGCATTCACATATACCATCTGAACTATCAGAGAACAATGCAAACATCTTGTTTGTGGCTACTTTACTATAAAAATAGTGTAAAAGGCAATACTGACCAGTGATAGGCCTCTAAACTACTGTGACAAACTGACTTAGTTTAGTCCACAAAGTAAACACAAAACTTAATTTTAATCATTACATAATGTGATATATTATGACAGCTACACAATTCCATTTTTCTATGAAAAGCTACAGAGAGCCAAAAATGCACACACCAGTGCAAAAGCATGTAAACACATACTCGGTTTGAAGCTTCTGCTGTTAAGACTGCATTTAATACATACATAATCTTTGTATTCAAGAACATGCACAAGCAATTCAACAGCTCATGCTCACGTTAAGAAATAAACAAAAGCTACAAACAGCATCATGCTGTTACTACGTATCATGGTTATCATTTGATAAAGTCGATTTTGTCTGTCTACCTGTGAAAATTTCTTCTTCATTTCAGCAAAGATACTTTGTCTGCAACTCCAAAACATATCCTATAGTATATAAAAACAAAATTAACAAGTCATAATTCTTTACAATAGTAAATTTAATTTTTTGCATAAAGTAAGCTTTATAGTATATTTTATATATATAGTAATTTTTTATATATAAGATTATTATATAAGATTATTAACTTTAAAAGGAATAGCCCCCAAATATTTTAACAAATTCGCTGTTAACATGAAGCCCACTGTACACTATTTTAACATTTAAATTATCATAGAAGTAGTGTTACACAAAATGTTAAGTTGTAGTGACAGACTACATTTCATAAAGTAAAAAAGAGAGCGGATACGAAAATGTAAACAAAAATTCAAGATATAAGTTCATACTAACAAATTCCTTCATTACATTAAAAAAACCCTCCAGACATGGGCAAACTTTTTGCCTCAAATGGCTCAAGTGCAATATTATCATATAACCCTACAATCCAGTTCACTATTGTATTTATAAATTATGAAGCTATCCAGTTTCACATGAAACTGTTCCTTCATGCATAAATTATTTCCTGTAGGGAAGTTTTTATTAATATGAACTCATTTTGAAGTATTCAGCCAAAGATACAAGGAGATGAAGTTACTGACTATTCTTGTTCCTAACACTTAAAGCTTGACTTAGTATCTCTGTTTTACCATCAAAATGCAACAAAAAACATCACCTGTACAAAACTGGTTTTTCATTATGGACAAACATCAAATTAACTAGTTTCTGAATCCGAAGCATTGCACTCTGTATTTTTCCAGAGAGGAAAAACAGGAAGTGAGAAGGAAGATGCTAAAAACATCATTGCTCTTTTCCAAATTTCTTCAACTGCGCCCTCAGTCAAGATTATCAAAACATGAAATACTGACATAATCTTTACTGACTTGCCCTATTCGCCCCACTTACAAAAATAGCCTACATTAGACCACTGCATTTAATTTCTCAGCAGGATGACACGTAAGGCGACATTTCTTTCTTTACATACAGAGAACTGAAGTTCTGGTTTTGAAGTTCTAATAATCCAAGATTAGTAATTGTATCTAGCAAGTGTTTTCTTTACACAGTTTGTCATTTCAGATTTAACAGAGGTTTTAAAAACAAAATAATAAAAAAACCAAAGACAAACCAGAGAACAAACACCACCACCACAATTTAAATGTTTTGTTACTTACTAGCTTTACCTGCTCTCAATTAAAAGTTACATACACTTTGCTAAAGTGACTTAAAGGTTAATAGAGAGCACAATTTTGAAATGGCTCATTTATAATATTATGATCATCACCAGTATATTGCCCTGAGCTGAAGACTTAAACCTTCCAATTTTCCTCCTAATCTGTGTCTCCAAAGAGCCCTTACTTTAGCCTGAATTCCTTTCTCTCCACAGACAGGCAAGTCAAGTCCAGTTTACACAAAGGTGCATGTAATTTTCTAGTGCGCTACTTTACTTGGTATGCAGTGGAGGGTGGAAGGGGAGGACAGGCTCCAGGCATCACCTGATCTGAACACAAATATCTATAGCTTACATCTTTTACAAGAATTCTCTTATGCTGGGTTCTCAGCTCTTTATTGCTCAGAAAAGGACTGCTAGAAGATTTTCAAGAGTTACTTCAACTCTAAACAAATTCCGAATGGCAAAAGTTGATTTGCAATATTCCACATAAAACATCAAACAAATCAAATTTAAACATTATACTGTTTATATGATGTTTAGGAATTTTAGAAATAAATAAAATTTGAATTAAATTGTAATTTCAAATGTTAACGTTTTAAAAATATTGAAACACTATACTTTCATCCCAAGTCACTCCATCTTTTACACTCTTCCATTTCTAGAAAGGAGATGGCATTCCCAAACCTGCAGGTAGAAAATTTCTGACTATGTATTAGACCAAACTTGCAAAAGACTCTTTATAATACAAATATGCAATCAACACACAGGTCTGACACAGGTGGATATTCTAGAGCACCACTGTACATAAGCATTTACCTCATGTACCTTTCTAAAAAATATTTCATCTTTTTTACATGAAAGATCTGCATCTGCAAGTTGCAGCGCAGAAAGCATATTGTAGCACTGAAGTAATTCAAGCTGTAATTCTGTATATACTAACAAAAGAAGCATTGCTATTAGTGCCATCTGCAAGACTGAGACACTAGCTTCGACCATATAGGTTTTGTATTTGTTGAAAATAAGAATAACAAAAATATTAGTGTTACTAGATCTATCACAAACAATATTCAAATGTAAAACTGTAGTGGTTTTAGCACCGCATTTAGATGTGGCCTGCTATTTTTCAGCTTTGAACCACTAAATTCATTGAAATTCTATAGTAGCATTTTATTAACCTTATGAGGACAAACCAATACAAACATATTTTAAGAAGATTCTCCCAAGACTAACTCCTGCTTCAGTTCTTTTATATTATTATTCCTACAGACTGAAAGTGAAACCTAAAGCTAAACTCAAGCTTCATGTAGATTCTACCCAAGGTTTCCAAATTCCAGTATTTCCAACAGGCAAAAATATAGACAGCATGAATCTGTAAGTAAAATCACAAGTTTTAAGTCAAGGGTTTAAATAACAGATGTGTGAAGTTTGACTGCCAAGTAAAGTTAATAGCCTATTGAGACTTCAAATGATCACCAGTAGAGAACTTCCTACACGTCCACACCCTATAAATAATTCTCAAAAATCACTGCAATACAGAGGAAAGACAAAGAGATCAGTAGCAAGTGGCAATGACAGACATCATGCTTACATTCACAAAATGACTTGGATGATTAAGCCTAAGACAGCAGTTCTCAAACTTCATGTAGCTTCAGCAACTTAAGACTACCATATGAAACGCACACAAGTGACTACTGCCTATTACATTACTGCTGGTCAAACTTTGGGGTATACGTTCCAAGTTTGTGTAACTGACTGGGCACGGCATTTCCAGCAATTACAAGTATAAAGTGAAATTTGGTAGCTTCAATCACAAAAAAAAGTAGTCTACACTTACACATTTTACTTCTGAAGTATCATTGCATAGAAACATTCAGACCTTAATTGCAGTTCAACTGAACAAAAGTTTGTTTCAACTCTTTCCCAGCTATGACAAATACAAATTGCTATCAAACCGTCTCCTTGAGAAACCACAACTATATTTCAGGAATTCCTTTCCCAATTCCAACCCATTAAACACTACACTGGATACATGCTGACAACATTGCATTCTGCACAAAATGTAAAGGCTAAAGACCCTGCAAATATACAGCAATTGAGGGAAGAATAATCAGGGAGCTAGGTTACCATCTCCACTCTAAAAACTGTCTCTACCCTGCGCATTTTGAACAATGGACTTCAGAGTTCTTACAGCCCACAACTCCCTTCTCTCCCCAGCTGGGCTAGTCACACTCCATGCGTTCCCCAGCCCAGCAAAGCTCTTTTTCTAAGGCCAGCTTCCTTGAAATTGCCAGGTGAGCAGGTCACTCCCCCGGGACGGAAAAAAGGGACGATAAAGATCCTCAGAATGAGCAGAGCACTGAGCAGGTGGTCTCCATTGCTTTGGACACTGCTGTGGTTACTCATCTACTGAAGAAAAGAGAAGTCGGACTCACATTTGGCTTTATTTTAGAGGAAAGAAGCAACTTCTTTTTGAAAGACAGTTTACTAGACTAATTCTGTCCGAGGACTGCGAGTTGTTACTCAACACTGGTGCCTCACCGCAGCCTAGTTTGAGTTAATGAGGAAACAGTGCACTTAGAATTGTTACAAATGCCTGAACCAAAACATACTCTATAAAGGAGTATTTTACAGTACACATGTGGCAAACAATACACTTTTTCTAAACACTGATCCCAGGAGGTCTCAATAAACAGAATCATTTTGAACTGTTGTCTTTGATATATCTTGTGTTGGAACGTTTCCCGAGGCAAAATAATTCTGAACAACCTTTAGACACAATCATTTTATTTTGAATCTGACTGACTGACTTTGTGGTATCAGGTTTATGAGCACCTGAGTAACATACTTTATCCTCAACTTCAAATTCTTCATTATACCTGGACAGACTTCAGGCAAAATCCAACTGTGCTTTGAAGCTAGTGAAACAGAGGTTTTCTGTCCCATTACTAGCGAGGAAAAAAATACTTCATACTGAGACTAAAATGTCATCCACACTCAAGAATATATATGCTGATTCTGACCACTTTCCTAATTACTGAAACCTTGCTCTCTCCCTTCTTTATTTTTTCCTGGGATGGGATATCAAGGATTCACAAGACTTAGGGCAGTCCTTTCCGCCTATCCTCAGGCCTAGGACCAAGACTGGAAAATAGGAAGGAAAATTACCAAAAGGGTGTGCACTGGGCCAGGCTGTGGTAGAGGTAATTGTCTTCATAGCCGCTCCTAAGGTCCTGTGTTTTAGATTTGTGACTGAAAAAATGCTGATAACACAGTAATGGTTTAGCTCTTGCTGAACAGTGTTTGCACAGCATCAAGGCCTTCTCCAATTCTCACTCTGCCCCCCAGTGAACAGACTGGGGGTGCACAAGAGGCTGGGAGGGGACACAACAAGGCAGATGGCCTAAACTAACCAAAGAGATATTCCAGGCCATGTAACGCCTTGCTCAGCAACAAAAGGGAAAAGAGGGAGTTTAGTTAGGTTCCATCTTTGCCATTGTCTGGGCATTCACGTACCCATAGGACGTAGTGAGCGATTGCCTTAGCATCCCTTGTATTGGGTTTTTCCCCCCTCTATTCTTCCACTTCTCCTTCACTTATTAGACAATTTTGCCTTCACACCAAGTTTTCTTGCTTTTACTCTTCCTCTTCCTCTGTCCCACTGGGAGTGGGAAGTGAGCGAGTGGCTGCATGCCACTTAGCTGCCTACCAGGGCTAACACACAACAGGGCAATTAAAAAAAATAGTCTTGAAAGAAGTATCATTATTGTTTTAATTCGGCATAACTGAAATGTGGCTTTATTTTTTGTGTTATTATCCTCATTGCTTATCAACTTTTAATACCCATTCACCTCTGACGGATCACAAAGATTTCAAACAACTTCCCTGTCTCCAAAGTTACAGTCAGAGAGACTTCGAAGACAGTGCAAGGAAAGGAGAGTCAATAAAAATCGACAAAATATTTTAGAAAATTGTCAGAGTAGAAATCTGAGACTCTTAAAAACCACATAGGGGCTAGTCCATTTATGTTCCCCATTACAAAGCTTGAACTCCCATTTCAACCTTGTGAGCACTTATCTATTTCAGTTCACACAAACTGCTTCACTTAAACGCATTTGCAGCATTATGTCCTTGGTTATACTACCTACTACTATCTACTTCAATCTATGGCATTTAGCTATGCTTTCCTCTCATAGTATTTGATATACTTTAACAGAATGAAATTGATGCCTGAATGAGATACCTCATTAAGACTAATGCAATTAAAAATAATTATGATGCCCTTATACAATAATATGAACACACCCATCTACGTTGAAAACTCAACACAGAATTTACAGTACGCTAAAAAACACTTCACACACACATGCCAGCCTAAAAACTTTGAACACAGCAATGCTTCAGTTATACAAGCAGTTAAAAGCTTGAAAAGCAGCAACTGCTGCCAGAAGCAGCAGTCTTGCTCCCACCTGCTTATTTCCACCCCCACACTGTCCCCTTTCTTGTGCTGGTACAAATGGTCATGCAGTTACATGTTGAGCAGGCTTAGATAGCTAATCCTTCTTAAAATTAATCATTTCTGGTTGGTTTTTCAGTGCGTTAACTTTAACCCGAGTCAGCCCTCTAGCTTCTCTACAGAATCCTTAACTCTCCTGGAAATGGACCAAGTGATATAAAGGTACCAGCAGAGTTGTAGTAGTATTTTAAATGCATGTATTATATGTAGTAGTACTTAAATTACTTAATACCAACACCAACTGGATATACTAACTTGTTATCCTGAAAGGTTAAAATGACACCCTCCATCCTCAGGTATGAGTCTCTGTGAATGATCCTGCTGCTCACAGGACAAGAGGAGTAACTCCCCCTTCTACCCTGAATGGCCTAGAAGAGCAAAAAGTGTCATTACTGCAGCAATCCTATTGCTTTTGCCTTCACCCCATGCTCATGCTGTTTTCCAGCTGTCTGTAGATACAGGATAACTGCTGGAGATCACAGAAGGCGGCTGAGGCCATACTGAGACTAATGGCCCTGGCTAAGTGAACTGTAAGAATGCTCTCCCATGGTGGAGGACCCAATGAGAAAGGAGGACAAGAGATACAAAACAAAATTCTGTAGCAGGGCCTCTGTGATCTCATTCTTTTTGGAAAAGGGGGTAGCAGTTTCACCCCCTTCTCTGCCTCATGTAGATCATGGATTCATTTGTTGTTTTCAAAGACCACCTCCTCAGAAACGCTTCTCTAGTAAAAAAATTTTAATAAAAAACATTAACAAAAGCGTTTGCCGCCTCACTGAAATAGCGTTGCATGCCAGCTGTTAACTGTCACTCCTGTAAAATGCATATGGAAGAATTATTTTTATAATAGATACACACTTCAAAGTCTAATACTTCCAACTTTCTAAACATGTCCAAAAATAACACTATGCCTCAGAAATAGAGAGTATGTTATATTATAAGGCTAGCATTTACCTTTGAGAGTTTGTTGCTACTATTGTGGATTACTGGGTCATTTGTAAAAAGCATTTATAAAAGAATAGAAATGACAACCAGAAAAAGTTGGTATGGGGCCAGAGATAAGTACCTGTATCCAGGGTGTTCAAAAGACTATAGAAAACAATATGGCAGGGGGAAAGTGTCTGGGGACGACTGAACTAGAGATCAAAACATTTACTTTTCAGTTTTACAGAGGCTTTTTTCCATCTAAGTTATGTACTCTACAATACTTTAAATATGTTTTACTTAAGAATGCCTTGAAGAACCAGTCGTCTTACAGTTATCTCCTAATGGTCTTTTAAATATGGTCAATTAAGGTGGTTCAAGATTAATTACTTCCCTTAGAAAAATCAAACATAGCAACTGTCAATAATGAAAGAGTACAAATATTTCCTGGTCATGCCTACAGATGACACAAGAACTCTAACAAAGTTTCCTGTTATTAAATTAAGGGGTAACACAAAATACATCCACAGTAGTAACAGACTGAGTTTTAAAATCTAAATAGTTCTCTCTTAACCACTGGACATTTGAGTATTTCACTCTCTTAGTCTTAAAGGTTATAATTTTAGCTGATCATATAACCCTGAATTATTTCATTTCCAAAGGTTTTTGTAACCAGACTAAAATAATTGTGAGAATTAAATGTAAATGAAGTTCTATTTGCAAACTATCTGCCACCATACGTTCATTAAAGTACAAACTTTACACTCAGATTTGAAACAGCCTCATCTTTATATAGCTTCCTTTTGTTTGCATCTTGTCTCCACCTTCTTAATCACCATGCTCCTTGTTTTTCTTTCAAAAAAAAAAAAAATCTGAGAAAAGGGAATGCAAGAACAACACAAGATACTTATTACACTTTTATATATTAACCTATAATCACAATATGTGCTTCCTATGGAGTCACAGGAGCAATAGACGTGCATTCACACTTGCCCTCCACTCCTTCAAGTACAGAACTACCATGAACTTTATTTAAACATTTTCCTATGCTGATAATATTCTAAAAGGCTTTCTACTGGATTGTTACAAATGCAATGTTAGCATTAAAAACAAATTAAGAGTCTGAGCAAAAATAATAAGAAGAGTTTTCTCTTTTTGGACAATTTTGAAATGAAGGCTTACTTCATTACAAAATCACCAACAGACAGGTATACTAAAAAATTAATTTTTTGCACAGTTTAGAGATTAAAAACTCCAGTCTTCAAAAAGGGCAAGAAGGAGAAGCCGGGGAACTACAGGCCGGTCAGCCTCACCTCCGTCCCTGGAAAGATGATGGAACAGCTCATTCTGGGCATCATCTCAAGGCACGCGGAGGGAAAGAAAGCTATCAGAAGTACTCAACATGGATTCACCAAGGGGAAATCACGTCTGACTAATCTGATAGCCTTCTATGATGGCATGACTGGATGGATAGATGAGGGGAGGGCAGTGGATGTTGTCTACCTTCACTTCAGCAAGGCGTTCAACACGGTCTCCCACAACAACCTCACAGGGAAGCTTAGGAAGAGTGGGCCAGATGAATGGACAGTAAGGTGGATAGATAACTGGTTGAAAGACAGAGTTCAGAGGGTCATGATTAGGGGCACAGAGTCTAGTTGGAGATCAGTGACAAGTGGTGTTCCCCAGGGGTCAGTACTGGGTCCAGTCCTGTTCAATATATTCATCAATGACCTGGATGAGGGGATAGAGTGCACCCTCAGCAAGTTTGCTGATGACAGAAAGCCTGGGGCGGGGGGGCGCAGTGGCTGACACACCAGACAGCTGTACTGCCAGAGAGACCTGGACAGGCTGGAGAGTTGGGCAGAGAGGAACCTTATGAAATTCAACAAGGGCAAGCGCAGGGTGCTGCCCCTGGGGAGGAATAACCCCATGCACCAGTACAGGTTGGGGGCTGACCTGCTGGAGAGCAGCTCAGCTGAAAGAGACCTGGGAGTCCTGGTGGACAACGGGATGACCATGAGTCAGCAATGTGCCCTTGTGGCCAAGAGGCCAATGGCATCCTGGGCTGCATCAAGAAGAGTGTGGCCAGCAGGTCGAGGGAGGTCATCCTCCCCCTCTACTCTGCCTTGGTGAGGCCGCACCTGGAGTACTGTGTCCAGTTCTGGGCTCCCTGCTTCAAGAGGGACAGGGAACTGCTGGAGAGGGTGCAGCAGAGAGCTACCAAGATGATGAGGGGACTCGAACATCTCTCTTATGAAGGCAGGCTGAGGGATTTGGGTCTTTTCAGTCTGGAAGAAAGACAACTGAGGGGGGATCTTACCAATGCTTATAAATACTTAAAGGATGGGTGTCGGGAAGATGGGGCCAGGCTCTTTTCAGTGGTGCCCAGGGACAGGACAAGAGGTAACAGGCACACACTTGAGCATAGGAAGTTCCACCTAAACATGAGGAGGAACTTCTTTACTCTGAGGGTGGCAGAGCACTGGAACAGGCTGGCCAGAGAGATGGTGGAGTTTCCGTCTCCGGAGACATTCAAAACCCACCTGGACACATCCCTTTGCAACCTGCTCTGGCAGGGGGGTTGGACTAGATGATCTCCAGAGGTCCCTTCCAACCCTACGATTCTGTGAAAAGATGTAAATACAGGGCTAATTTTTAACTCTTTAATAACTCTCTAATTTTAAACTGTCCACCTGTTGCTGCAGAAGGCTGAAGAGAAGCTGAATAACAAGGTGAGTCTGCAGGGATTCTTTGTGTAGTTCTCTACCAACATCGCAGAGAATGAAGGATAACAGTTAAGAAGGTAAGCACCCATAAAGCACGGGCATAAACTCTATCTGCTACCAGTACCGCAAAGGGCCCCAGGGAGATCACAGAACTCTGAAGCACAATGCCTCCATAGAAGGTATAGATATGAGGAAGGACCTAGGTGATTTTTCCAAATCATAGAATCACAGGATTGGAAGGGACCTCTGGAGATCATCTAGTCCAACCCCCTGCCAGAGCAGGGTCACCTAGAGCAGGTTGCACAGGAAGGTGTCCAGGTGGGTTTTGAATGTCTCCAGAGATGGAGACTCCACCACCTCTCTGGGCAGCCTGTTCCAGTGCTCTGCCACCCTCAGAGTAAAGAAGTTCCTCCTCATGTTTAGGTGGAACTTCCTATGCTCAAGTTTGTTCATCAAATTATGATGAAAATATTTTATTTACAAAAAAACAGATACTACTTTAAGTTGCTATATTTGCTAATTTTTTATTTTCCTTCATTCATTGTTACTAATCTCAACACAATACCTATACAAATCAGTAAACATACCTGCTTTCCACTCCTTTAGCTTCTGCAGTACTCTGCCAGAATTCTTCAAAAAAACCATTATTTACATCTGTTTTCAGACATTAGCTACAGTGAAGACTTTTGTAGTATATCAAGTATATTTCTCACACAGCTTCAAAATTAGACCATTCACCAATCCTATGGAATTCATGCATAATGAATGTTACTTAAAAGGCTTTCATCACACCTGATTACTGAGAAGACACACCTGAACTGCAGCATGGTAACCAGTTCTAAGATATTCACAGAACTGCCAATCTAAAAATAATCTGCTGTCACTTTTCAGAAGCACCCAAAGTATCTTTGTGGTCACAATCTCAAAGATTAAACTGAATCAAGTGATTTTTTTTTTTACCGATTTTACCCCTTAAGTTTTTAGAACATGGCCAACGTCCTTTTTAGAAGTTATTTCATCTGCCAATGCTATTCAGGACCATTTGTTCAGCACAAGTTGATTACATGCCAAACATTGCAAAAACAAAGAAAATACTACACACTTCACTGTGGCAGAAACTATAATCAAGTTGGTTATCATTTCATCAGAAGTTCACAAAAAATTTACTAGTATTTTCAATTATTGGTTCTTTAGTTGCTAGTGGCATTGTTTTGAGAATATTTTGGTCAAGACAAAAAAAACAAACACCACCAAAACACCCAACAAAAAGCTAAACAGGCAGCTGGCATGAAGGTATACTATATTAATTCTCAAAGGGACAAAGTGTAAAACATCAGCTTTAAGTGTTCACAGAAGGACTGAAAAACTTTATCAAACTGAATAAAAAGTCTGAATATGTATATGTAACTCAATCACTCAATTTCCTAGAGACATAACTTTCACACTTAGTTTCTTACATAAATCCCAATATATTTTCAAATGCAAGAGAAAGAGTGGAGCCATAACTGGATATATGAACATCTGTACATATTTTAGTCATTACTGTATCAATTGTAATGTACTGGGGAAAAGGTTTAAAATAATACCTCCCCCCCGCCCAAGTTTAATTCTGACAAGACTAAAACATGTAAGTCAAAGGTAACACAAAGTCAATTTACGGGTCTATTTCAGTAAGTTTAAGTCCACAAGTTTAAACTTTATATTTACATCAATACATTATATCAGAAAAAGGAAGCTGGATAATCATGATTTTCATCAGTATTTCTGCGGTAGGACAATTCATATTTTAAGATTATGACACAAGGCCACATTGATCTAAAGGTATGCAGTTACTTAGTTTTTAAAACCAACAGAAAATAGAATTACTGGAATTTATCTATTTAAAAATGGCAACAAGCAAAGCACTAGAAACTTTTTTGTTGCATACTGAAATCCTGAGCTCAAGAAAGACAGTGTAGAACATAACACTGACAGATCTTTGAAGTATCCTGTGCCTCCAGAGAACTCCTTCACAGCTTCAGAAAAAGTTCATTACTAATTTGAGAAACAGCGTGTAGCTACACAAAAAAATTAAGGATTATAGTAGTGTACTCATTTGATTTAGAAACTTTAATCACCGGTGACCCACAAAACACCAGAGAAAATTGCATTTCTTGTTTGTGGTAATAATCAAAATGTATTACCACAGTAATAAAAATTAAAGTGGTATGTTATATAGTTGTCAGATTTATTCTACTGAGTATAGCTTCAACTAGCAGCATTTAAAGAGTGAGGTTCCAGTACCAAGTGCTACCTAAGAGGTACCAGCTACCTCTTAGGAAAAAAATTTTCATCAGATTATCTCAAGCTGCTATTAGATAATTCTCCTGATCACCTTTCTCATACTACAGATTAAACACCCAGATGAATATAGCATGGGGAACTAAACCAGGACTGAGAAGCCCAGTGGCTGAACTAAGCAGGGAAAGATCTTGTGTTCTACTCTCATGCCTCGTTCACCAAACTAAATTACTGCCTGAATACCATTCAGAAAGTGTCTGTTTGCAGGGAACATGACTTGGTGGAACTGTGCATGGATTTTCTGGTTTTTGTTTTTTTTTTTCCTAAATTTGATTTCCAGAATATCTGCTCAGTCAATGAAGTAGTCAGTTTCTCCATTTGTCACAATCACACCTTTATGTTTTACAATGGAGCACACCAGAAGGAAAGCAGGAAAAACTGATCAATTACACAAGCTGTAACCACTTGTAGAATCTCTGAATAGAGAGGAATGAAAGAACAAGGATGTCATCAGCATTGAAAATAACAGCATCCCTTTACTAAACAGAATTGCAAAACATCTTCGTCAGATTCCTGCTCTTCTAATGAAGAAGTTAGAGCGATACCAATCAAGAAACATATTTTATTTGTTCGGCGCAGAAGATTAAAATGGATTCATTAGTGTAGGGATGAAGAGACTCACGTAAGTTAGCTGAGAGAGAACTCACACTACCTTCTTTGATTTAATGGCAGTAAGTACAAAGCATACATTTATTTACTCTGACAGGTGTACTTTGGATAGTTCAGGCTGGAACACGTTGAGAAAGTATCTGCACAGCATTTATTTAATTGGTAGCACAGACATTTCAAAAACCTCATAGCAGAACATACTTTTTATACTCTGACCGATTCTTTTTATATTCTGTCCAATTCTGGGCAATACTCACTAAGTTCAGACACATCTTGATTTTTCAAGAAAAGTCTTAGTAATGTTCACTTACATTACCAGTAAACAAACACATGCATCTAACTTTCTGTGCTGATTAGAATATTTCATTATTTTCTATTTGAGGTAGATTTGCCCAAAATACATTTCAGGTCCTCGTTTCCTCTCAGAAACACTGGAAGTCATAGACTGTTTTCCCTTCTAATTGCACCATTTTCTACTTATTTCCATTATTTTCTTACTTATACTATTCCCCCTCCCTCCCTGGGGTTACTGTTTTACTAGACTAATGGGGGAAAAATTGACACCTAATAACAAAGCAATTTTTAAAGAACATACTTAACATTTACTACCAGAGCGCAGCAATGTCCTGTATGTTTCTCAATGCCTTCTGTTTTACTGGATATAAAAGAAGACTAAATTGAATGGCTTATCTTTCAGACGAAGAGAGAAAAGGAATTGAGGACGGGAAGAAAAAGGAACGTGGACCAGTTCACCCTGAACGCCAGACCTAGCAAACACTGCCCCCACTATAAGGAATTATTGGTGACACAATTACAGAAACAGCTGGGGAAGCATTAGGCAGTGGTGGGGGTGCAAGAACAAATTTAGTAAACGCCTGTATAACTTGGGCAAAAAATCTTAATATAAAAAGAAATCCAACACTGCGTTATTAGAAACTGTTTTAATACCATCTGTTCCAAATGGAAAAGAACTTTATGCCAAAGTTATGAGCAAGAGAAAATAATAAGACTCTGATTACCTGTACTTTAGAGATGCAGCTGAACCTATGCAATATTCAAAAGAAAAACTTTCATAAGAGACTACTAAAAGATATTCTAAGTGCAGCAGTGAAACTACTAGTATTTTGTACCCATGAAAACATGCTATTACTCTTTCCAAAAGTTTATGAAAAAATCCACGCAATATACTTTAAAAACAGCAATCTGAGTGCCTGTTAGCACACACACACATATATACACATACAAACACAAACTGAAGACTTATAAGCAACCTAATGTCTATCTTTCCATTCTTAAAACAGAGGCTGTTAATGTTACAGACACCTTCTACTACCCTATCTCTCATAGTATCACGTACGCTCGTAGACAAGAGCCAAACTCCTTTTCCCATCCACTCCTTTAGACAATTAGTCATTCCCCAGATCGACTTAAAGCAAACATTACATTTTTTCTTGCTCTTTTATGCTGGAATGCAAAGGAAAAATACGGTTTTGTACTCATCTTTAGCAGACATTGGTTCACAACCAGGTTTCATCTTTGAAATAGCACAAGACTGTGAGCTATACAAGCTATACTCAGTCCATTGGGAAGGGACAAAAAACACGAACTGTAATCCTTTATCCACCCCTAAAGGGCAGAACTGAAACTCCAAACGATCTGCTGTGCCGCCAGCTGCTCAGAAAGGCATAATAGGAATATTTAGAAGGCTGTTGAGAACTGAGAGACCTAGAGAATTCTGTTTACCCAGAACTCACAGTGTTCTCTGCAATGAGACTGTTAATGAATCTCAAAAGGGCTTAATGTGAATGCTGTAGCGTAAGATTTATTAAACTTCCTATCACTCAAAGAAAAACGAGGACATAATGAAAAACATTGGAAAAGCTGAAGATAAACTTCTATTACAACATATATATAACCAGATAGGACCAACACAATTAGTTAATCTCCTTTCCTCTTCAATTTGATTTTTCTTATATTCTGTTTTGTTTAAAAAACACTTGGGGGCACAATAAAGAGCTTGAGAAAACTTGCTTAGAAAAAACAACTTGCAATGTACAAAGTTCATAGATTTCACACTGTATATTTAAGGCATTCATATCTATAACATGTATTCATCTTCCTTTACCCATACTTCCCTCCCTAAAGATAAAAGTACATTCAAAATCCTAGTCCAATGAGTCAGTTAAAAATACACATCTGAATCATTCGTATATTCTGAATGCAACTTTAAAGCCAACAGGGATACTATTAATACATATAACTAAAGAAACAGCCTCAGCTAGCTGCTTTTATTAATCACCTTGTCTGTTCCAGTTAACTGCAACTGATGCCACAAGGTTTCTCCTGCCAGTCTCCTTAATCTCTATGTTTGTTTGTTTTTAAAATTAAATATTTAAGTACACTAGCTACTGTCTTCTATTCTTGGTCTTATAGTTTTGGAGATTTTTTTTTTTAAAGCAAATATTTAAGCATACTACTACACTCCATCCCTCATTTGAAGTTTCTGGAGATTTCTATTTCCTGTAAAAAGACTTAACATAGTCCTTTAAACCTTAGCATTTTAAGAAAGCAAACAAGAGGTAAAGTTTACCTTTGTCCTACATACATCCTGTACTTACCTGTACAATTGTATGTTTGTTTCTAAAATTCACTATTGGTATTTTTTTCACAGTTCTGCTCAAGGATACCGTTTAAGGATCATCACCTCTTTTTGCTAAACTCTACAAAATTTAAGTCCTTGACTCACAAAGCTTCCCGTAAGAATACATGGTGGAACAGGTAGATGTCACAAGCTACTGACATTTGATGAAAAACAACAGCAAAGATTTGAGTAATTTATCAGAATAGTAAAACTGTCAGAAAAGTTGGCTGAATACTTAAGCGTACCAGCTCACGAAATAAAGCTTCTGCTAATGCTACTCTACAAATAACCATTTCCAACATTTCACGCCATCGCTCGAAGACTCCTTCCCCTGCACAGTATCGCTCTTGCTTGACACGTGTCATTTGCCTATCGCTGCAGGACAGAGGCTTAGTCTTCCTCTTTCACGCAGGCTCTTATCTTTAGCCCTATGGCCAAAAACAAGCCTTCTCCCTTCCTCCTGCAGCAGAGGAGCGATGAGAGGCCCACAATAAAGGAAAACTCAACTCACCGCTGAGCCGGGACACATTTTCTCCGGCACCCACCGCAGGCGCTACTCGCCCGTTCTCTGCACCGCTTCGTACCGGCGCCGGGGAGACACGGAGCCGCCCCACGAACTCGGCAGCGGCCCCCCCGGGCTGCCATTTCGCACGCCGGGCCCCTTTCCCCCGACCGAAGACGCCCTCGGGCATCCAGAGACCCGCCTGGCAGTCGGGGCCTACTCTCTCCTCTGCCCCCTCAGCTCAGGGCCCTCACACGGAGCCTCCGCCTACCACCCCCCCACCCCCACCCCCCGCCGCCAGCCCGGAGGCGAGCTGCCCTCCCGGAGGGCTCCGCACAAGACCTCTGACACGGGGAGCGGCCCGGCCCGGGGCCGAGCGCAGGCGCCGCCGGCGCGGCCCGGCCCCGCCGCCACGCAGGCCGGCCTCCCCGCATGCCGCGACACAGACAGGTGCAACTCTCCGGCCGCCTCCGGGGCCTTGCGCAGCCCAGCCTGGGCCCCCGCCTCCTCCCCCCAACACACGGAAAAGCCTCCCCTTGCCCCGCGCAGCACCATTAACCCTCCACCCCGGCCCCCCACGGTCCAAGGGCTGCCTAGCCCCCTCACAAAGACAGGCCCTCCCTCCCGGCGGGCCTCGCACCGAAACAGCGAAGCCGAGCCAGGCCGGCCCGGGCCTCCTCCACTCCCCTCCTCGGCTAGCCCCGGCACCGCGGGCCTCCCGCACGCCGCAGGGGCCACTGCCACCTCCCCCCACGGCGGCCGGCCCGACGCTCCCCCGCTCCGCCTCACCTCTTTGGGGACGAGCTGATTCTCCTCGCTGGGCACCATGGCCGGTGGCGCGGCGCTGGGCCCGCAGCAGGCTGAGCTGAGCGTCGTCGTCAGCAGCGGGAGGCGGGGGGACGCCCGCGGCTCATCCTCCTCCTCCGCCACCGCCCCAGCCGGCGAGGGCAGCGCCCGCCCCCTCCACCACCGCCAATCATTGGGGAAAATGGCCGCCATCACTCTCGCGAGAGCCGAGACAGCCCCATCGTCACCCGCCGCCGTTCTCGCCTTCGCCCCAGCAGCGCTGCCGACCCTCGGCTCGCCCGGGCGAGGTGCGCAGTTGTGGACTGGGGACGAGGAGCGGTGTGGGACTCGTAGCGTGTAGCGCCCCCCCCCCCCCCGCAGGCGGCCAGGGCAGAGCCCCGCGTCCCGTCCTCCTGCCGGCGGCCGTAAACGGTGCTTTGCTGCCACTGTTCCTCCCTCACGTTACTCTGCCCCCAAGAGAGCCACTGTCCGCAGGGAGACCGGGACGGGCCTCAGGGGAGGCTGGGAGGGCCCTACCACTGCCATTTGCCTCTATACCCTGCCTGCGTGGATCAGGGAGAGAGTAACGTGATTAAAATGGAGTTGGACTAGTGGAGTGCCGAGGAGCAGTATATACAGAGATCATAGCCTGCAGCTGTGGAGAGGTTATAAGGGCCTCCCGTGGGCCTTCCCCCCCTCATAAGAGCAGGGCTCCCTGCCAGGCTGCTGCCATGAGGTAATGGGAGCTAGCCTGCCCTATGGGGCTCTGCTTCCCTTCACCCCACACCTGGGGGGCTTTTGCCAGAGCTAAGGAACCTGGGATACAGTTTAAGTTTGTTTCACTAATTTCTTCCGTGCCCGCCCCCCCCTCCTCCCCCCCATCTGGGTGTAACTTGGTGTGTGGCTGTGGGGTTAGGGGACCAGCAGGAGTGGAAGGGTAAGTGTGGCCTGATCCCACCAAGGCACAGGTACCCAGAAAGTTAGTGCCCAGAAGTTGTTCTTTGAAAGCGTACTGTGAAGTATGTGCTTGCTTCTCTAAATTTAGAGTTACTAGTGCATTTTCAAATTAAATGTAAGACTATTTCTGTGACATCACTTAATTGTTGATTTCTGTCTACAACAAGCTTAAATATATCAGTTTTTTGTGTCAGCTGAGGCATGCTAAAAGCTAAATACTAACCACTAGAATGGCTAAAACACACACTAGGAGAAAAGTAATTGCATGTTAATGTCTACTTGACTGCAAAATAGTTTTTAAGGTAAAAAAATATTCTGCTTAGCTAATGAAGAAGAATGGTACATGGTAGTTGTATGTTTTTGTGCAACTATTTTTCTCATTATTTTAGTGTCCTCTTGTGGAAAAGTGCAGAATTGAGGATATTTTTAGATTTGGTGTCCAAGAAACTTTATGGTTTTTGGTATTTTTTGAAGCCCATTGTACTGAAGGTTATTGGAAATCTATTGTGAAGATTTCCTAAAATTAAATGACCTCTTCTACATTTTAACGTTTGAAGTGTGTAGTATGGATATCTCAGGGTCCCTTCTCTCATCCTGCTTTCTCAAAGGTGAGATGAGTAACACGTTTTGGAGTCAGGGTATGTTACTAGTATTTATTCTAGTATTTTAACACTTTAAAAAAGGCTTCAAAGCAGTAATTTCTGTGATTAAAAACATCAGTAGTTTAATTTTTGTCTTTCAAGTGTGCTATGGTGGGTGCTAAGTTTCTTTTTTATTTTTTTTGTTTGTTTTGGTGGGTTTTTTTCCAGTTCTGCTCCTCGAATTAAACACACCAGTCCCCACATTGAAAACTTACTTGAAGCAGTTTTCAGATGTATTTCTGACCTGTTTTTCGTTACATAACTTAATAAGATCAAGTTATTTATACAGCAAAGGTCAGGAGGTTCTCTGAGACAGGAGCTCTTGTCCTCTAGCTGTAAAATATGTTGCACCTGAAAGCTACTCACCATAGACATTTGAGCTCTAATATGATGAAATCAAGTATCAAGGCAGGAACCTGGGAGTCCCTTGCTTTTAATCATACTGTATGTTAAGCACAGGGTTATGCAGGGCTACCCTTTCATTACAGGTAAAAGTATGTAGAACAGTTGGGATTTTTTAATAGGAAAGACAGTATGGAATTAATAAACTCATGTCTTTTAGAAAAGAGAGGGTTTTTTATTAATGCTTATCAGAGGTGTAGTTGATTAAAAGGTTTGAGATCTAGTTGGGTTTTTTTGAGGGGGACTTTTGTAAGCATCTTGGTGTTAGAAAAGGTATAGTTGCAGAAGAAATGGAAAACATTATTGACATTTGTAGATACTTGAAGAAGCACAGCAGCCTGGTGATCTTCTGTTGTCCAGTGGTGTCCAAAGATCCATGAGATTAGCGAGCAAGTACTTGTGTTGAAGAGCCAGAACAGAGATGTAAGCTTGCAACAGAAGGCGATATGCAATCATCAAAGCACTGGCTGGGAGCCTCCAACAGTGGTATGTGACTGATGAGCCTGGTGTTACTTCCCGCCCCCTCCCCCCCCCCCCCTTTTTTTTTCAGGGACACACACACACCACAATCTCTTTTCAAAGTTCTTTTGACTTTCTGAAGTGTTAATGTTCTTATGGGTTTTTTTGCTGCCCTTTGTGCTTAACAAGGGGCAAAGCTGTGGGACTCGTGGGTTTTAATTAAAATGTATTGTTCTATCGGGATAAAGAGGTAGCTACCAGAAATAAGTGCCTACTAGATAAGAATCAGGAGCTTGTTTTTTAAAGTACTTTGTTAGATCCTCCTGCCAACCTTTAAAACTGCAAACATCTAGTGTAGCCTGTGTGCATGAAACATCTTTAATGGAGCAATAATCTCTAGTTAATAATTAAATCCCCAGGATCTTTTGTAATTTGTGGATGCTACAGTAGTCTCTTTATGTGAGACTTCTTAAAGAGGCATATTCAGAACTCAAGTTTTATGAAGGGAATCCTAGCCTTATGTGAAGACTGATTTAACATATAACAGATTTAACTTGTTACTAGTGTGAAGAAAAATTGGTATCTCAGAGTAAAAATTGTGCTGTATTTGCAGTTACAGGTACATTTCTTAAGTTGTTGATTGTCAAACTGTTGTTTAGAGATGCATTAATGAGTGTCACAAGAACTAAAGTGTGTCAATTTTCAGTCAATGACGCTTGGCCAGTTTTAGTCAATACAGTACTTATCACAGTAATGTATGCGTTGCATTAATGGAAAAGTAGTTGTGCAACATTGGTAAGCTAGAGTAAATAGGCCTTCATTATAAGAGATGATGGACTTTTAAATTAGTCTGTGGAAATGGGATACCTCCCCCCCTCTACAGCCTGTTTAAGTTTATGCATTAATCATTTCTCCTCCTTGGTAAGAATTTGCACGCTCCTGTCCCAACACCCATGTCCAAGATTTGATGAATAGTGAAAAAAGTTTTAAAAACCAAATGGAGAGAGGCCTGCCAAGTAGCTCTTTGTATGCAGTTGTATGCCAAGAACTCTAGGGGTGCAAAATCTTGAGAAAACAGGTAAATGTCAGAATACAAACCAATATTGTCTTTACCAAAGTAATATTATCCTACCTGTTTGAAATAGAAAGCCTTTGTAAAGAGGATTGTGTAGACTAATACCATTGATTTGGGATGTCTTCTCTGAAATACTTCAGTTTGATTGTTCAATTAGGCTGTTGGTGGGAGATCCATTTCCCATTTCAGAGGTTGGTGGTCTTATTTGTTAGAGCCAGCATCACAGTGGTTGCTTTCTTCTGTATTGTTCTGTTAAAAAAAACCAAACAAGCACCAAACAACAACAAAAAAGAACCACAAAAACAAGCCCCAAACAAACCCCCCCAAATCCCTCCAAACCTGAAGTTTGCAACCCTCTGCAAGTTGCTAATGAATATTAAAATGATATAGCTATTCTGTATTTGCCAGCAGTAGAAATGTAGCTAGCGCTGATGCAGTATTCTTTTAGAGCTCTTCTGCGTTGTCAGCACTTTAAGGAAAACCAGCTGAAGGCCTCTCCCCTTTTCGATCTTTGGCAAGTCCGTGCCTACTGATAGAAGAGGAGATGTGTGAAAGTTCAAGATATCACAATCCAGCAGTTCATTGCACTGCTGGTTACTTTGCTGTTTGAGCCTCAGGTAAATTTTCTAGAATTGCACAAGAAGTTTTGAAGCATTTCTCTGAAAATCTGCAGACTACTGACTGCATCATCCTGTCCTTGCAGTAAGGAAAAAAAAAAAAAAAAATCAGTAAAATTGGCCCTGATATGGATGGAGTGAAGGTAGGGTGGGGGGAGAATTATTATGGAGAACAAGTAGAATTAGTACAAAGTAAAGAAGGGACAATTATAGAATTCTGCTTGTTCACAAGTGCTTTTTGCTGGATTTCTGTTTCTTTGATCTTACCTCCCTAAATATGAAGCAGGCCAATAAAAGGCTAAAATGCAAATTAAGGTCTTTAAAAAGGGAACACACATTATTTTTAATTCTTCTGTAACTGTTGTTAGAAAGGGGCTTTTCTATTTTAGCATTTTGGGCTGTTTAATGAATGTGTTAAAGACTGGAATCGAACTATTAATTTAAAGATAAGGTATCATTAAATAATTTTCCATGATCTGTATCTTTAAAAAAAAAAAAAAGATTGTAGTCTTCCATGCCTAAAGAAGTGTATGCATAGGAAATAAAAAAAAAATCAGTTTCTAAGAGTCGAGAATGCTGTGGGAAATTAAAGCTTTACGTGGGAGATTTACTATGGAAAAAGTATTCTTTAGCTTGTAAATTGTAGTAAATAGTCTTGTAGGTTTAGTAGATAGGTAAGCAGCCCTCTGAAGTTAAACTTCATGAGATTAAGAAAAAAAGCTCTGTTTAGAGTTCAGTGCTAAACATTGTGTTCTGTTCTTAAATAGTGTTTTCTGCTATAATCTTTATGAGCATGCAAGTGATTTTTCTGTCCTCTGACACTAATACATGCCAAGACCTTTTTAATCAAAACCAGTAGGGGATTATTTTAATGAATTATAAATCAGCAGCCAAGATTCATTGACATTTTTGTTACAGATTATCTTCTTACTCTGATTTCAAGACACTGAGTGTTCAGATGTTAGCTTAAGAAGTTAGTTTTCTTTTTTCCATGATAGCATTAATCTTGTATGAATTCCTGAATGGGTTTGAAGCTGAAAGTACAATTGTTAAGAGAAACAGAAATCCTGCAGAGAATTTTGCAGGACCATAGGTTTCTTTATTAACTCTGAATTCTTGTGTCAGCTTGACTTAAGGTTTTCAGTATTGTGTACTTAAAACTACAGTGCAGTTTCTAGCATTAATAGTCTAAACAAAACACAGTTCCAGGGCATTTGACCTCTTGATGCACTTGTCAAAACCTTCCTGGTGTCATTTGGAGTAAAACACCTGCTCTAGCAGGCCAGCTTCCACTTTGTGCGGTGTTTGGAAACAGATGTGGACTGGTATCATGTAGAGTTTGTGAGATCCAAGCAAATCTCACACAGGGTTTGCTGTCTTAGGCTCATGGCCAGACTGTAACTCTTCTATCTAAAATGTGTGCAATAGCTTGGAAATCTGCTGTCTTTTTAAATGTGCAGACTAGTGAAGTGTACTGCATAAATCCTTTCTGGAACAGGGGATAGTATGTTATCTAACGCCCTCCTCTAAGTCTAGGGGGTTGCAGAGGGGAAGGCATCTCTATACCCAGCAACATCGCAATGGCTTACATGTGGGAAAGCAAGCAGAAACGAGAGTTGCCTTGAATGCATACCATGATGGTAATGTCAGTCACCAAAGTGGTTCAGTTATTTCAGAGGTTCAAAAAAAGTGGACAGTGACATAGTCAGTATATTTGAAAACACTGAATTAGCACTTACCACACATGAGGATTACTCTTGAAGTGTAAAAGGCAGCACAAAATAAGACTATGTAATGCGCAAAAATAGCAAGAGTAGCTTCACATGGGGCTGTTCTCAGTATGGGCACTCAAAAAGTATTTATAGCTGCCCTTGGGTCCAGGGGAGTTAAATAGTTCAGCTTTGCATTAGGGGTTCCCAGTGACCCTTCAGATTAAATCTGGTGACGTTTAATATTACAAGCAAGTGCTAATTATACTGCTTACAGCTCTTTGGGCAAGCAGGAAGTGGTTTCCCATCCTCAGCAAGCCCTAGCACATAGGGAACATTCCTTCATCCCAGATTTAACATCCTAGGTGGCCTTCCCCTGGATGAGACATGTTTTCTTCGCATTTTCTTTGTAATGTGTCATGATTATCAGTGTAAAGCAGTAGCTTGCAGCTGCCTGGGTCTCACCCCTTCCCCTCACTGAGGAGATGGAGGGAAGTGCAGCACTTGGCATGTTTTGAATGTGCAGTCCATGTCTTTGAGTGGAAGGGCAGTACCTGCAGCAAGATCGGTGCCTTGGGCTGCCTTGTGGTGTGGTCTGCCTTTGGCCTGTCTGCACTGACAGCCTTCTCAGCTGGGTGGGAGCAGAAAGCAGAAGGGGTCTGTTGCCTCTCTTCCCATTTCTCCATGAATGCTGCTTACTGACAGGGCTTGACACCACTCTCTGCTTTGCTCATGCCCTCACTAATAATTTTCTTCCACTGGTGGTGGGAGAAGCTATGTATTTTAAGGAGTGTTGGGGTGGGCTGGGTTATTTTATAACTGTATTAGGATCTCTAGGGGGAGGGGAGTTGCCCTTCATCGGTGGTCATTCCTTGTGCCAGGCCTCCCTCCTGTCCATGACAGGAGGGCCATGAGTCTTCAGCCCTGTACCTTCCTGCTTGTGCAGTGTGCATAGCAAACATTGTGTCTCCACAATGGTAGGGGCTCAGACTGTCCTGCCATGAGGTTGCTCTAACATAGCTGTTAGGTAGTATGTGCATAGCTGTTGGGAGGCTTGGTCTAAAACCTGCTGCTGCCTCTGTGGTTTTCCAGGCTCAACCTTGTCCTCATTTTGCAATAGGCTGTCCCCTGAGCTTCTGCAGCTTTCTTGGGCTTTAAGGGCTAGTCTACTGGGGGGTTGCTAATCTCTTTCTTGCATGAATTAATGTAGCTTTACCTTTGGCAGCAGCAAAGGGAGCTGCCAGAGGTCTTGCATAGCATTTAAAATGTCAGCTGCCAGTCCAGAGCAGCTGCCAGCGCTGGAGCTCTGGCAGGGGGAATGCTGTCACAGGGCCAATGCAGGCAATGTCACTGTGGACACAGTGTGAGTCAGGCTGGGCAGGGACTTGGGTACAGAGTATCCTGATGTGGGTAAAATGCCCTTTGAAACCTCCCAGCAAGTTGTCTCCCGTGTTGCTTGGGTGATACATAAGGAAATGCCACTGGCTCTTGACTGTTGCATTTTGTATTCAGACCTGACTGTAAGTAGCCTGACAGAGTGTGGGGCCTACAGTGATAAAGGAATCCTGTGAAACTGGTAGTCTCTTTTCTGGGTGAAAGATTAAGGCAAAGCACTACCGACCTAGTGAGAGTCTTAAGAATGTCATTTCTGAAAACAATCTCATTTTGTTCAGGTATATGCCAATTTTGATGTTGTTTTAAATTCACTTTTTCTTTTAAATGTTTGGAATACATCTGTTGGTTGGACTGAATTAAAATGGGGAAAAATAATAAAAAAAATTCATAACTACTGACCTTGTTTGTCATCATTGCCTTTGTGAGAAGATATCTCTGGAGAGCAGGTGTGTTTCCTCAATATTTTGATTAGAGGGGTTGGTTGCAGAACTTCAAAATGTGTGCACAGTTATGCTAATTTGAATCCCCTATTTGCTGTTAGCATGGGAAGTAAATTTCTTTTCATACTGTTACTTCTTTGCAATGAATTGTGCCAGCTGTTACGTTAGATGCATACTGATTTGCCTATCACCTGTGATTTAAACCAGGCTTGTTAATTGTGCCTGTTAGATGTAAGCCTGTCTAGCAGAGATGCCCAGATAGGTAGAGACAAATTCCAGATCATTTGGATTGAATCCAGATCCATTTATGAGACTTAGCTCTTCAGCAGAGGGTTCTTTTATATGGCAGTGTTAAAGGAAGTGGGCTCATTGGGGTTTTTTCTTTGGCTGGTGAGTAATGTAGGGTGCATCTGTGGAATGCAGGGGTGTGTGAATTCGAAGGGTCTCGATGCCAGGCTCATAGATATAATAATAGGCTGGGTACTGTAGTATTTCTCAGTGTTTTACATATGGAATTAATCTGTGTCCCCCCTTGCGCAGGAAATGTGTGCCTTTCATGCCCTATGCCTTTACAATATATGTTGGTATTGTTTTCCTTATGGTAACAAAAGATTTACGTTAAGCAGCCCAAACCAATTTTAAATACTAACAGGCATACAGAACTGTGCTTCTGATAGCACCAGTAATGGAAATACTTACTCGAAATCAAATTCCAGACTCATTGATGAGAATCCTGTCTACCAGCATAAGAGTGAGCCAAAAGCATCCATGGACTTTTTGAAGTTGTAGGTTTACTTCTGTGTACAGGACAACTTGAATATGCAATAAAGCCCCCATCCTTTTCTGCATCCAAGATCTGGGTTGTATTACAGATTTATTTTTTTTAAGTCTAGGAGAGTTTCTGAAATGAGGAGTGTGCAAGCCTCACATCAGAGGGTTATCATCAAAACTGCCCAAGAAGTTATAAACAAAGATAAAGTCACTCATATTTGTCTTTTAGGTTTTTTGTCTCTTCTGACCACTGAAGCCTAGGAAAAATAAAAGCTTGTCTATAACATACTTTTCTAACTGCAAAATTGTTGCTAATACCCTGACCATCCTTGGTCTTCCCTATTTCATTGCTACTCCTTCAGCCTCTTCCTGTTCTTGCTCTTCCCAGATTTTTTTCAAAGAGAGTCTGGAACTGTAATGGCCTTTTGTTAATCTGTGCTTTGTATTCCCATGTTATTTATTTTCATGTCTTTGAATTTATTCAGGATGTAGTACGCATTTTTCAGGCATGAAGAGGTTAACGAAGCTTTAACTACCTCATAAAAACATTCATGTTCTTGGCAGCCTTGGGTTGGTAGTTATTGCCTGCAGTCGCATACAAGGACTATTATCCTGTTTGATTGCCACGTTTCTATACAGCCAAACTAGATTTAACAGAATCTTTAGGGTCCTTTTGTACGTTCCTCAGCAGTAATAGCAGTTTTATGGTGCCTCTTTTGAAAATTGAAAGGCCAACTTTTAGTAAGTTAATCAAACCAAGAATTCCTAAGTTAAAAGGTATAAAGTAATGTTTGTGAAAAGGTGTTTTGAAGATGTTTTGTGATTTAACTTTTGGAAATGAGAAATTCATGGCATAAGAAACAATTCTCAAAGCCTCACTACTAGTTGGATTCTGGTTCTTTGCTTAAACCATGGCTTTACTTTATGATGAAGTAACTAGCTAATTTTTTTTTTTTTAATTTGAGGAAGGGGAAAAAGTGAAAGCAGTAAGAATTAAAGTGGACAGGGTATTTTTTTTTTTTAATATCCACAGAAGTGAGTATTTTGGGAAATTTCAGAGCAATTACTAGTCACTTGTGCTGCACTGACTGTTTTTCATCCATCATGTGACTGAGAATGATGCCACTTAATGTGCTTGGATTGCTTAATGACTTTTTTCTAGGCAATGTTATGTCGTAAAACATAGTTAGGTAAGATGTTGTTTCAACCAGAGAGTTAGTTTGGTACTAATATGCAGTATGAAGAAATCTTGTTAAAACCGTAATACCTGTGGGGCATTCTCAGGCAGAACTGAAGAGCTAGATATGAAGTAAAAAACAAGCCCGTGTTTCTTATGCAGTACTCGCTTCATCTGTATAAAGTCTTGAGGCGTGAGAAGTATGATTTCAGTACATGGTTATGTTGTTTGGTCATGTTGTTTCCATGACTATTTGCTTGTGTACATTTCAGGAGTCTTTAACTGTTATTGTTAAGTATATAAGATGTTTAATGTATCTGAGTGTTACTGCAGCCTTGAATCTTGGAAATAGCCAAGATTTATTATTTATCCACTTATATTTCATTAGCTGTGTTGCATTTTCTTGCATTTTTAAGGAGGAAGTGCTTTTACTTTATTATAAGCTGCTACTTATTTATTATCATTACCTAGTACTGGTTAGCAAGCATATTCTGTTGTAGCTGAAATACCTAAACATAGAAGTTTGTATGAAGTATGCTGGTCCTGAGATAATTAGAGTGTGGTTGAGTGCTGTTATTTTGAACCCAGAGAAGGAAATCTTCGGTTTTTAAAACTGAGAGTAATTCAGACTTTCTTTTCTCCTGTAAACTAGATGTATCTATACATTAAAGGAAGCTGGATGTTAGAATCCTGCTGTGAAATGTTAACTGCAGCATGATGTCCTTTGTTTCTTTGAATTTATAACATGTCTTGATCTCATTTAAAAAAAACCCCAACAACTTAAATTTTCCAGAGAGCACAATTAGACCTTCCTCTATTACTATCATAAGAGACTTAATGTGAGTGATTAGCATCTCTCTGGATATGCAGAGACACTATTTTTATTTTAATAGCATGCTTTAACATCATATTAACAGTGTTTCCTTGTGCATAGTGAATATTATATCATCAGAAAGCATGTGAAATTAATATGGAAATTTCAGGTATTGGAACAGCATGACATAGCTGCATGTGAACGTTAGACTTTACTATGCATGATGTAATTCATGACACTTAAATTTTTGCAAGTTACTGTATATACTAGGTTTTTTTCACATTCAGCTTAGCTTGATGATGGAGAACCCTCCAGAAAAGGACATGGCAAAGTGAAAGGCAAATCAAAAAAGTTTGAAAAAGAATGGGAGATGGAGAAGAAAATAAAATTCAAACTCATCTCTATAAAATAGAACCTGGACGTAAGGGTAGCTGTTACACTGATCATAAAAGGAATAAACGTCTTTAAAAGAACAAGCATTATACAGTCCAGGTGTTTTTTTGTTTGTTTGTTTCTGTATCCAAAGAGATTCTGGGAAGAACCAAAACACTTCTATAAAGATACGAAAGAAGGCAAAATCAATAAAGCTACTTCGTGGTAGTGAAGTAGATAGTGACAATTCAGAAAGCTTTTGATAAGAAAACCTATTATATTATAAAAATGCTAAAACATTAAGTTGAGTAAAACCATCTCTCCCTCCTTTCTTTATCACAACAGTCTTTTCTTGCTGAGAAAACTGAACCTAACTTACTGAATCAGAGAGGCAGCTCTAGGTGTCGGAAACCTTGCAAACAGGAGGTCTGTGATTCTGCTGTGAGCTGTTTTGGTGGTGGAATCAGCGAGAGGGTTGAGAAGAACAGGAAATTGCATAAGGATGTCTCTGTTAGTTGTTTACAAGTAGCCAATGCCACTGGAATAAACAGCTGTACAGGCAGTACAGAGTCTCTTTTGTCTTCTAGTCTTAGCAGTACTGGAGATGAAAACTTAAAGCTCGGGCCTTGAATTCAGTGAAGGAAGCCAAAGGGATAAGGGAGCTTGTCATATGACTTTGAAAACTGAAGCAATATGTGGTAGTTTTGATCATAGACAAGAGCTTTTTAAATCCATAAGTTGTTTTTGCCAGTATCGCTCTGTAAAAAAAAACTTCAGTAGACAAACACAGAAGTTGAAACCCTTCCCCACTCTACCTCCCAAAAAAACCCACCTCTCTTCCCCTGCGCTGTAGAGGTATTTTACAGTTTTCTTGGGGACCTTTGGACAGAGAAACCTGTGATGAAGAGAGTCGGGTTTCTCATTACAGTATGACATCAAGATGGGGAAGAGAAATTCCTGAAGAAGAGAGTGTACAGTGTGGTCAGAGACCTCTCTCAGCTCTTCAGCCTTAGCCACCTCTTCATTAAGTAGGGAAAGATCTGCAGATGTGCTCAAAGAGTGACTAGACCTCAGTTCGCCTTGCAGAATTAGAACAAGTAATGATAACATAGGAGTGCCTTCCTCATTAGAAGCTACTGGTGATGGTTTCACATTTTTTCTAAGATATATGAGGATTTGGAAGCACTAAACATCCTTCTGCAGGTGTAATATTTTCACAGGAAAGGGAACATCATGATTTCACCAAGTCAGAGGTATTTAATGAGGTAAACTATGCTCAGATATTGCTTAATTCATCTTGTTTCTTTACGGTAAAGGTGATTCAGATGCTAAGTCTTCTAGAACACCGTGCATGAATCCAGTGCCAGAAAACAAGGGGAAAAAAGACACCACCAGGAGTTTAATATGACTAAGACGTCCTTGTTGTTCCACTGCTGAGCAAACTAAAAGGAATGTATTTATATGTATTCACTGGAGGTTGTTAAGGCTGAGTTATTATTTCAGCATAGTAGAATGTAGTGAGTGGGTTGGAAAGAAATACGCTCTTGTATTGAAATTATTACACCTCTAGCAGAGATAAAGAATGCTTGATTTACCTTACTGAGGTCTGTAATCTTCCCAAACCTCCTGCATAATATTGTCCAGACACCTCTGTGCTCTATTCTATGTCATCAGCCAGTTAAGATGTGCTGTAAGAATGTACCTTTTCATAATTTCTGAAATAGGGATAGGTTAATTTGGTTCTTAGCAGAGTAACCGAAGTCCAGTGACCATGTTTCAATGTTAATGTTAAGTTCTGCAATTGGAAAGGAAGGTCAACTAAATAAGGAAGGATTTTGTCAGCACTGTAGGAAAACCTTTATGCTGTTCTTTTATGATATTGTAGGAATTTTCCTTGCTACCATGTCATGTGTGCATCTTGGTATCTCTGAAGTCCTAGGATAACTAGATTATATTTAGACCCTTTTTTTTGTTATTTTCAAGGAACACCTGGCAAGTTTGTATTTCTGTGTAGCTAGTAGTGTTTTGACATTGTTTTTGGGAAAGGAGAATAGGAGGCAGAAAGCTGAACTGAATGAAACTTTGTTGGATTTAGGTCTAGCAAATTTAAAGACGTTTAAAGTATGAGAAAGAAATGCTGCATGTTCTTGCTATTTTTAAAAATAATTTAACATTAGTCCAAAAATAACAAAGGTATTATGTAAGCATTTTACTTGTTAATCTTTTATTTTTGTGGAAATTTTTTTTTTTTAATTAAAAGAATTCATAGTAGCTTTTGATTTAAGCACTGCAACTATTTAAATAAAGCTCTTATTTACTGGTACTTGTGTGTTTTCTACAGAGCTCTATATTAATTTGAAATTCAGTATTTTATTTATATGCAGGGAACACATTCCTTCTCCTTCATCTGGCAATCTGCGTGACCCATATTTTGTTTTTTTTATATATCTATACACACACACTGTCTTCAGGTGTAACCTTAAATACTTAAGGCATAGCTCCAACAGAACAGTGGTAAGTTGCCCTTCGGTTAACTTTGCACTCTCTTTCCTAGGTCTCAGGGTGCTTTACTTTTCATAGTCTGAAGACCTTGTTATTCAGATGATAAGGCGCTTGTGTTTTCTAGCCTGACTTACTACTGGTTTTGAAAGTGCAAATAAATATTCAAGAAAGGATAAGGTATTAAATGCACTTTGTTCAATTTGTAAAATACAGTAACTTCAGATTCCTATTGATATACATCTGTCAGATTAAATGTTGCTTATGAAAGGGAAATCATGTGACTTCTCAGATGTTAAGAATAGATGGGAAGGCAACATAGGGATCCAGAAAAAGGAGCAATTGGGGAGTGCACTTTCATAGCTCTGGTTTTGTGATCTCAATCAGGTTTTGTATGCCTATTGAGGCAAGTAACCTGTTCCCTAAGCTATTGCTGATTTGCGTGCAATGTTTGTATGTAGAAGGAATACGGAATACCTGGGGTAGCATAGTCACGATGGTCAAAATACAAACTTGTATAACAGTCTTTTATTACAAACTTACTGTGTCTGGTAAACTATATATATATTTTTTTTGTCTAAACAGATACATGATAAGCATTTTATTATTTAAAATGGAGTAAGAGTACCTGAACTAGCAAGGCCGTACCGAAAGGCGTTAAACGTCCTTCATGAACAGCAGTGAAAGTGAGACTTGTTAAAAAGTTGAGCAGAACGAGATTTGGTTAAACACTGATAGCAGAATTGTTCCTAATTAAACAGGTAAGGTGAAGATAACACGCAGGAAATAAAGGCAGCAAGAGAAGATACTTTTCAATTTGGGAAAGTTACTATCAAAGTGCAGAAAAGGTGCTGGCATTCTTACATTTCTACACTTCTCACTTCCACAGTGCCAAGTTAGCTGCTTGCTATTTTTGATCTGCTTTTGATGGAGTTCTTATGTAGAGATCATGTTTTACTTTTCTTATATAGCAACATTTTCAGAGTAGAAATTCTTCCTTTGTTCAGTTAGCACTTAACTTACTGGAATTTGAATGTTTAGTTAGTCCTGTAACAGTTTTAATAAATTTAAGAATTTATTGCTCTAACAGTTTTTCTAAGTAGTCATTAAGCTATTCCGCAAAAGCTTGACGCTCCAATCTTATGCAAAGGGCTGCTTATTTACCACCCCACCCCCTTTTTTTTTTTGTATAGAGGCTTTGCACAATTAATTTGGTAGCACTTTGAAGTGAACGGTCAGAAAGATGAGATCTCATTTAAAAGAAGAGGACCATCCAGATGGTCTCTTCAACACGAAGTCATTTATGCGTTCCCACCTAACGCTGGTGGGACTGAACAGGGGTATTATAAAGACAGTTTCTTTGATCATCTCTTCCTATGCCCTAATTTCTAAATTTCTAAAATATGCAGGGTGCGTGTACGTTTGAGTTCAGATCAAGAATGTGCTTTCGAATTAAATCTCCTAATTATTACGATTCACTCTTGCTTGGCTGACTTCGTGGAGCAGTCTTTTCAAATGCATATAGTCTGTGGATGCCAAGTCCTGAGCACCACTGATGTGTTCTGCAGACCTTCTGTTGGATGGGTTGCGCTATCTGCAGATTCTCCACTCTTAGAGAGAAGTTCTGCAAGTAATATCCTACATTCCCCAAAATTTAAAGTAATATGGGATTCCTTTTGCCTTTGCATCTGTGATAAGACCTTTCAACAGTTTTGTCTCTGTGATTATTTAGCTGTGTGTACTCAAAATATTTACTTGCTGTGCAGAAATATTTACTGCAGCTAGGAAAAGTAACCAAAGGAGAAATGAATAAAGAGAAAGTACCTCAATACGTAGTACAAGCCTGAAGTATGAAGAATAGTTCAAGTGATGGTCATTTATTCTAGGAATCAATGTTGTTGAGCAGCCTAGTGGTCAAAAATATAAATTGCTTTCGTTTTTTTAACTTTTGTCTGTACTTTCTTTTTTTTTTAAATCTATGTTGCTTTTCTTAAATCTCATTTGGGGCAAGTAATGTTCTTTTTAGCAGTGATATTGCCTGTGTGTAACATTAACAATTGTGGACATGCTCAAGGGATCAGTAGGAAAAGGTCTCTTTTAAAACCTCTGTTTAGGTAGGCAGTCATTCTTTACTTGATGTTTGCAAGGTGAAATACTTAGTATTTTAACTTAATTCTTCAAGGGAGGACCAACTATACCCTGAATAGATCAGAATCCTTAGCTTTTGATTCAGGAAATAATTTCTTTTCAGAAACTCTCATGGGGATTCTTCTTAGAATTCTGCATTCCTTACCATAGTCTTATAAATGGCTAAAAATAGTTTCAACGTGCACAATACGTCAGATAATAGATGTATGGAAAGTTCTTACTTCAGTATTCTCAAAATGCAGTCTGTGAATCTTTTGGAATAAGATGCGTCATATTAATCATGGTTTTGGGTGGGCAAGGAGCTGTATCTTAAATTACACGGATATTTTAAATTGCTGAATTACATTACTGAAGAAATGCTTAGAAACATTCTCTAGCTAAACAGTTTTGTGGTAAGAATTCTTCCAGTTTCAGAAAGTGATTTTTCATTTTGCTGATAATAAAGAAGTCCAGTTAGATAAACCTCAGCCAGTTAAAATTTGAATATTGATGATGGATTGAGAGACTGATGGTAGTTGCTTCTCAGTGCAGGTGTGCTGGATATTTGGCTGAACTCAACCTGTAGAAGCTTTAGTAGATCTCCCCAGTGAACATACAGCCATAACTGACACTCCTTCAAAAGAAAGAAAAAAAATAAAGGCTTTGAAGAAAAAAAAAAATAGAAGTAGAGTTTTGTAACTCTGGAAGTAGCTCAGTCTTTTCAGCTCCTTTTCACTTCAAAGTTGTGAATTTTCACTGCTTGCCAAAAAAAGAGGTGGTTCCAGCATGGGAATTCATGTAGGAAGATCATCTCAGCTCGCAGGAGCTCAGGGACTTGGACTTCTCAGTTCTTATTCTGGCACCCAAACTCCTGGCACTGTTTGGAGCAGACTTTGGGTTGTCCAGGTTGTAAGAGCTGTTAACGGCTCTTCTAGGATGCTGTTGTATTGGGGCTGACAGTGAACTGAAGGCTGCAGAGGTGGGGTGGCATGGATAATGACAGACTGTACTAGCTGATTCCTCCAGTGGCTATTTTCTCACTCTGGAGATGTTCTGAGTTCGACAGTTAGATAAGCTTTATGGCTCTTCATTGTTTGGAGGAAGCACAGTGTGTATGTACCAGGAGCCACATCTTGGACTGTTACAACACTGCCTAACTGCAAAGGTAGTGAAGTACTGACATTCTTAGTTTGGACTATACTGTAATAGGTATATTTATTTTTTTAATGTGTCTTTCCATATCAACAGAAAATCTGCAAAAAGTCAGGAAAGTCAAATCCTATGTATGAGATCATTAGCTTTGAATTTATTTCTTAAATTCCTCCTCATTTAATAGTCTCTATTACTAAGTTCCTACTGCAATTATCCCTTCCTTTGAAGGTCTTCTGCAGATCCTGACCACTTCTATAGATGGGTTTCTCAGTAGAAGGCTAATTGGTCTGCTCAGCTATGTGAATTTGTGTAGTGTAGCAGAAATCTTATGCTTTATAAAGCATCTCAACCATGCAAACGTGTCCTCTGCACCCCGTAGTTCTAATGCTTTTTTAATAGGTTCAAGAAAGTAAAGTAAGCTTAGGTGAGTAGGAGAGGCAAAAATGTATGAGGGTATACTAACATTCAGAAGTGAGATATGCAGATAAAACATATCAAAACCAAACCCCCTTAACTTTAGGGGACATTGTCAATGGTGACAATGTAAGGTTGCTTTGCAAGTGAAATACATACATCTCCTGAGTCCATTTTTTTTTTTTTTAAAGAGCTCTCAGACTCAGAATCATGTTGTCAGCTGGGTAACCAGTATCAGGAAATATAATAAGCAGGTTTTGTTTGCAAATATGGGTAAGCTCATGCATGCTTGTCACATCATCCCTCCTCTCTCCTCATACCTGCTCTTTTCTTGGGCCAGAAGCATTCATATTTACAGGAATTAAAATGGTGATGCAGAGCATCGAAGGATTCAGAGGCTATTACCCATGAATTCAAGACGACTTTGCAGAGGGAGGAGAAATACAGCATATTCTAATCCCTCCTTAAACATGATTTGTTTTAGGCAGTGTTTTCAGATTGAATAAATAATTGAGTACAGAGTTTAGAAACTCCAGACACCTTAAGTATATTGAATTAAAAAAAAAATTAGAGGGCATTGTTGTAGTGAATAGAAGGCAATGTGTTTTACAGAGAAGCGGGTAGAATATGTCTCTTGATTCAGTATGCTTCCAAGTAATTACTAAGAGCAGATCCCACTGCTAATTCAAACAACAAAACCATTTTCTAATTATATAGGGCCAGATTTTCTGGTTTGCAGTTTCCCAGTGAAGAACTCTCTTTGGGAAGCCGAGGGTAGAATTTTTCCTCATCTGCCTGTCCTTCTGTAGGAACAGGGAAGTAGAAAGGGTATTCTTGACTCACCCAATGCACGCTGTGATGGTGATGCAAACTAATACATACGTTACACCTAGTATTCAACTAGTAAGTGCCAAAATGTCTGGTAATAGAGGCTGTAGTGCCTTTCCTTCAGAGACACCAAAGCATTTTACATTTGTGTAAATAGCTGTGTTACTCAAATGCGCATAGCAAGATGGTGTTTTATACTATTTTTCAAAGGAATAATAAATGAAGACCATGAACTGTAATAGACTGTGACAGAACAAGAATAAAATTTAACATTATGCAGCAATGATCGAAAACAGTAGTCTTCTGTCTACTAGCCAGGTGATTCAACTGGAAAAGAACAGCTTAATTTTAGTAAAACCTGTAAAAGGAATTATTTTAATAACCCCTTGTAACATCTTATAACAAATTTACATATTGGGAGAGTGGAGAGGTTACTGTGTGTAGCTACAACTGTAAACCCAAATAGCATGACGCTCTTTCTGATGTGTGGAGTTTGCAGGAAGACATGGATTTTGCAGCCAGAAAGAGCGGGTGATTTTTTTTTTTTCTAGCAACAAAGGAAAACTTTAGGCATGCTAATAAAATTAATTTTAGGAGGTTTTCAATATTCCTAGATGAAAGTGGAATATGCATGCAGACTCTATGGCATGTGGTCATTGTAATACTATAAATTTTCTTCTTACTTTCACTTTGATAAAATGAAACATTTTAAAGTTTTATTTTCTGCATTATGCATTTTAAACATGGAAATGGAGGATTGAAATATTCCATTCACAAAGGTGAAGTCAGAATATTTTTCTCTTATTAAAGCTACCTTATTTGTTTTCAGAACAGATTCCTGCTGAGGGTGTGTAACACTTGTTGAAGTGACAATTTCAGCTGTAAAAACATTGTTAGAAAATTTCTCTCTAGATTTAATAGTAGTTGGTGTTTCTTTAGCCCATGCTATTAAATTCAATCCAACTGTTGGTGGTCATAGTTCTTGTCTTGAAATCTCTGTGTGTGCCTAGGAATTAAAGATAGAATATAGAGGAAAGACGTTGATACACACTTGTGACTTCCTGGTGAGAAAACACAAGTGAAAGCATCTCTCTGTACACAATGGCCTGCTATTTGGTCAATGACTTAAGAAAGGACTTTTTTTCCCTTAAACTGCACTCCGTCCCTTCATGTCAAGGATGCATGTATGTAACTTTGAGAACTGAGTTAAATATCTGACCTTGCAAAATCCATTTTTTTTTTAATTGCTCAGATTTTCCACTCCAGCACTACAAGATACTGGCTGCATAGTGAAAGCTAAAAGAAAGGAAGTCGAATTCACCAACTTTTAGCATGGGCTGTCTGTAGTTCCTTTGCTTTCGTTTTCACCTGAAATGCAAGTTCACTTAGTTTTGAATTTGCCACTGCAATGCTGAATGTTCTGCTTGCTACTGAATTAAGCTAAGATAGAACTTACTTTTAAGAATTCTTAGTTCTTGGGCAGTATTGCTTATCATGTCCGGTATGTTTTCAGACAAACACCTATTTATGTGGAGGGAGAGAAAACGTTTGCTGGGCTCAGGCTGTTTCCAGTTCAAATCCCTGTTGATTCCTTACCTCTGTGTCTCATAAACCCCTAGTCACTTAGGATAAATCTAGAAAACTAAAACTTTGTTTTAAGCATGTCTCTCACAAGATGGCAGCACTGCTTCAGGGAATAAAATTGCCTGAACTATTCAGGATGTCTTGGAGTTTTTAGTCTTTCCATTTTATCCAGTACGTGAGAGAATTTCTGGCAGAGTTGTTCATTTGTATTATCTGAATTTACATATCAAAATCAGTCATGGGACTGGATGAGGTTTGTTCATTTGCTGCTATGTTTGCAGGCTTTGTGACGAAAATAAGCTACCAGGACTGTAATGAGTCTTGTGAATTGTATTGAAACGCTATAATTATTTAGATTCTTTGTCATTATTATAGTGACTCTATAGTATATACTCTATACTGTAATCGCATTTCTGAGACTTCAGCTGGAAACCTGGAACTGGATTGTTTCAATTGCACTAAGCAGAAATATCTTACAGGAATTTTAATTTCAGATTGATATATATTTCCTTTGCTGTCCACTGAGCGCTTTTATTCTTTCAGGGTTTGATCCTACTTTCTCTGAAGTCAATGCCTGAGTCAGAATTTTAGGTTATGTCTTGTACGGAGATAGGAACAGCAAATAAGAAAGGTGAATAAAGTGATTTTTGGTTGTTTTTTTTTTTTTTGTGTTTTGTTCCCTATATAAATAATTGGGAATGATGAAAGAGCTGCTGTTTGAACCATTAGAAGCATCGACCTTCAGTTACTTCCAGGCAATCCCTTTATTTGATTTCAGGGCAGCACTGATTGACTTCTAAAGGAATTAGGTCAGGTTTATTTCTGATTCTAAAAATAGGTCTACCAATTTGGCCTTACCAATAAGGAATAAAAAACTTGGAAGTACAGGAATCCTCTCTGCTGTCTTGGATGCAGTTGAGCTTCCCAAGAATATAGATACATATTTTTTCCTATTAATTATCATTTTGCCTGTGATTCTGATTTTACAGAATGAGTTGTGAGCTGAAGGATAATATTTTCTAATTCATACAGCAGTTTTCTAACTCTTTTCAGATATCCCACTTGGCAAAAAATGCTAACAAGACCATTTTCATTCTTAAATCAGGAAAGCATTTTCTGTGATTGCCTGGAGAAGTGTCTTTTATGCTTGAAGTACTGAACAAAGTGTTCTTTGCTATCCTGAGTAGCAATGGTTATTATTTCAAGGAAATATTGGGTGATATAACACTTTAACAAAAAAAAGATTTAAAGTCTTGGATGTTAATTTTCCTGAAGATTTTATGCTGAGCACAAAAAAATAAGCTTGTCTTTCTTTTAATTTCTCAAAATCCAACATACTAAGATATGGTTTTACTGAGGTGGTAACTTAGTTTGCACTTCTAGGACTAAGGTAGGTTTATTCTGCAAGTATAACTCTACTAATAGCCCAAGTCGTTTGACTTAGAGGTTAGAGATATTAAAATTCTTCATACCTTTATGCTTCCCCAAACGGGAAGGTATGAATTGAGTATTTAATTTCTTCTTTAATGTACTTAGAGATTTTTATTGGTGCAGTTCTCCTAATTTCCAGCAACTCACAGTACAAGCTCCCAAACACTAACTTACCATTAGCATCATTTACTTCTGTGGCACTGAACATATTTTCTAAAATTGCTGAAGGAAGAAAGCTGTGGATATAAATGATATTAAGAGATTGAAGTCAGACCCTTGTGTGATAACGAATGCTGAATTCTGCTCTTTCCTTCCTAACCCAACATAGAGTCTAAGTAAGTAGAAGAAACGTACATGATGGTATCTTCATTTGTAGAGGCTGGTGTCTCCACTTTAACATATCTTCTGGGACGTTGTAAGAACTGAACTGGAACACTGATGGATAGCAATGTGCGAGAGCTTCATAAAAGTAGGTTCAAACACTGGAAGTTGTTTTGACTCCTGCAGGTCAGCACACCCCCATCATTCCAATTCTCTTGGTTAAAAAAGAGAGAGAGTGTGAATCTAACCTCCTGGTCGTGTAAAGCCTGTGATATTCTCCATGACCCCTCTGATGCTTGCCTCTTCACTCACTCATCCTGGCAGTAGAACAAGTCTGGCCTTATCTGCTTTCAAAGGAAATTGAAAGACATTCTGCTTTAAAGAGGAAGATAATTCAAGGGCTAGCCTGTAGCAGAAAATTAAGAGACATTGTTTAAGGAAACTAAATAATTGAGGCTATTGGTGATGAAATGCAATATTGATCGCATTCAAATCTAACCCATACTGTTAAAAGTCAAGCTATTTTTTTTGCACACTGCATGACATGAATTTCTCCTCTTCCTAGTGGATGAGAACTCTTGTTATAAATGGGTCTTACTGGTTTATTCATTAGTGACCACATGTGTGGTCCTGTATTTTAGAAGTATTGATGTTACATAAGTTTAAGTCAATTTATTTTTTTGAAAGTATTTAAAATGTGTTTAGCTTTTACTGTGTTTTTCAAAGCTATTTAGAAGCACACTTGAAAGACACGGGTGAATGAGGTACTCTTAACCTTTATAGTGGCACTTGTAAGATAAAAACTAAACTTTTATGATGTAGCTTTTATCGCGTGTTAATTCCATAAGCATTTGTGTCTATGTGACATACAAACAAATAGAAGATTTCATTTTTAAGGACTCAAAGGTCAGTACTTTTCACACATACTTAATACAATACACAAAAAGAAAGATGTTATTCCCTCTAAGCATTCAGACAACATAATAGAAAAGCATGTAACAAAGATGATATGCATCTCAAATGATTTAATGAAATGCTGAATTTTGGTTTTATTCTCATTTTTATGGCCTATTTATTTGCAGTCCTAGAATAATATTCATCCAAGTTTATATTACGATCCATACATGCAATTTTATTAGGATGGCTTTGTAGTTGTTTGCCACTCTTGAAAGCCATGTTGATTGACTAAAAATTATCAGAAGTAACATGCAAAGAACTAGAAGCATCTTCTTTTTCAAGGCCTTACATCAATCATGGAAGAATTTGTGAAGATAATGTTGAATATGACCAGATTACCAAAATTTGCGTCTCACTCGTAAGCACTGTTATGTTGTAGTGTTCATAAAAATGCTTTTCAGTAGCCGAGTACTGCTCAAAAATCATTGGATGGCTCTGCATTTGGCTTCTATTTGACGACAAATAAGATGTATTGAAACCCCAAATTTTTAATCAAAGTTTCTGACCATTATATAATGTGAATGTGTCAAAACAAAACTTACTCTGAAATGGATAAGTAGACATATGGCCAAAATGTTATTACTACTTTTGCTCAAAAACATAATTAGAGCAACATATGTTGTATTGTGAATAACAACATTTCTACTAATAAAGGAAAGGATTTATTAGAAGTAGCCTTTGGGCCAGATTCCACTTTCTCTTTCTGCTACAATAGATATAGAATAAACTTAAAGAAGAAAAATGTCAGAAAAACATGAGCTATTGCTTGCAGAGATTTTATATTGGCATGTTTGAGATTACTATCTGTTCTATTTGGTGCATATACATTTTTAAGTAGTAATGTATGTGGTAACTTCAATACATATTACCTAGTCCTAACCATTGTCTATTATAATGGCTTACCTGGAAAGTAGCACACCAAATAATTTTTATGCTTTATGCAGTATTGCTAAGAAGAAAGTTGGTAATGTTCCATCATTTGGAGGTTGCAGGGAATTAAATAAAACCTAAAAGCAGCAGTATTAAGGTAAAGCACATTTAAGGATAGGCTGTTAACGTAGATGAATATTTAAATTACTCATATAAAAAACAATAATTTGAATGCAAGAGAGTTGAAATGAGAGCTGTCCTGAAGAGTAAAATTTAGTGATTTGCTCAAGCAAAGGACATTTATCTGTGACATGGGCTACTTCAGACCCCATTTTCAGATACAACACAAGATTGTTTTAAGAGAGGAAAGCAGGGCAAAATGCTCTGAGTAACAGTTTGGCTTGTTTACTTCAGAAGAGCCTGTATAAAGTAAATTTTCTTTATTAAGTCATCAGATCTTTGGGCTGTTTATTGAGGAATAATTCATAACAAATTAAGCAAAACAAGTTTGTAGGCTGTGGAAGAGCTTTTCAGGGAATAGGAGCTGTTATTTGATACAGAAGCATTAAGCCTTCCTAACAGACTAACTTCTTTATGGTACACACCTTTGTGTATCGGAGCCATAAAAAAAGACATCATTTTAAGGTTACAAATGATATATTTTATATATTAAAATTGTGTGTCCTAAAATTATATTTTAAATTTATATATAGTTCATCACACTTGACAGGTGAAAGATTGTAGATACATCATGTTCAGCTATGCAACTGAATGTATGTATAAGAGAGAAGGAAAAACAGATTAACTGTGAATAACAGTAAATTGGGAGATATTGGAGAAGCTGAATGGTCTCAGAATAGAGAAGAAAGTAAATTAAATGTCATAAAGGAGTTTGCAGACAAAAATAAAACCAGGAGAAAGGCAGGATGAAGGCAGAAGTGTCTGCATGAATCATGAGTAATAGAAAGAGAGGACAGAATATATAGGAATATGTGATTGGAAAAAAGGTGGATTTTTTGAGAATATTAGGAAGCTTTCATGAATCTGGGCAGAGCTGTAAAGGAAACAGGAATATTTAGGAAGCTTTCAGTCTTTAAAATGTTAACCTAAATGAAGTTTTAACATCCCAGTATCAATACAGGCCATTTAGAACTCCATACAATCCTAGCAAAGGGCAGATTATTCTGCTCAGTTTGTGTGCAGGCCTATGTGGAAACAACGTATTAAGGAATCGCAGGAGGGTTCTCAGCAGATTTGGAGCAGGAATAGAAGTTGTACATTTGAATGCAATGGTTTAATTGTTTACGGTTGCACTGTCGCAGAAATCTTAGGTTATAAAAATACCTGTCACTGAAAGATACTTGCAATGAATTTTCTTGCAGGTGACAAAATAGAGATAAAGCATCTGACAGCATCCTAACACTTCAGTTGAAGTAGGCTAAAAAAGGATGTGCCTTACAGTGTTCTAGGGGCAGTTCTTTCTTTGCTTCTTTCTCAAATCACTGTGCTGGAGCAAAAGCTGAAAAGCAGAAATGACTTGGGGTATTTGCACCAGAAGTGGTGAGTACTAGGTGCACACAGAAGGAGAGAGAAGAGAAAAGGATATTTGTTTCTTGCACTAAGCATGGAAGGCTGTTTTATTTAGTTTCCACCATTACCAACAGCAAGATTAAGTGGACAGATGTTTTCGAAAGTGAAGGGCAAAGGTACAGCTATTCAGAGACAGAGGGTACTAGAAATAGGGGATGGAGGAAAATTAGAAGAACGCTTTGGAATAGAAGAAATAGGGTAACTAAGTGGTATCTGAACTGTTAAGGAATGATGAATTAGAAAATACAGGTAAGAGGCAAGAGGATGGGAATGGGAATCAGAAAATTGTTGGAAATGGAAAGAAGAGAAAAACAGAATGGTCATGGAACGGTGAATGTGAATGAAAAGTAACTATAGGGAGTTGCAGCACAGAAGGGAGAGAATAAGCCAAGGTGTTATAATTATTCTATGTATGAATAAACAATGTTATGCTCTGTGTGATGCCCAAAAGGACTGTCATAGAGCATAGTCTCATGAAAATCCTTACTGTCTGCTCAAAGGAAAGCCTGCTAGGATTTCACATCATGAAGACTTTTCCCAGCCTATCAGAAGAGGCCAGATAAACCCAGAGAGTGTTCATGGATTAGGAGAAACTCCTACAATAACGTACCATCAAACAGTTCCAGACTGCATACTTTCCCACGTAGATACCGCTCCTGCCTCTGGCATCTTCCCGTGCTGTGTTTTGATTTCGAGGGGATCCACTCCTGCAGTGTAGCTGTAGGATGGCCCCTGGTTTTCCCCAGGACTAATCTCCGGTTAGTTATGGTTAACTCTTCTTGTCTGCTGTCCCAGCTCCTGTCTTCTGGGTTTCCCCTGCTGGGATTTGTGTCTCAAGTACCCAACCACATGGTTGTGTGCACTTGGAAATGGAGGGAAGGGGTTGGTTTTAGCACAGAGAAGTGAAGCAAGCATAGAGGGCAACCGTTCTGACACAAGCTGAACATGAATTTGTTTCAGTTTTTCAACTCCCATTAGCATAATTAACTAAGCTAATGTTGTTAAAAGGAAAACAAGATGTAGGCTCTGAAAACTTCTCTGCAAGATACAGAGCTGTGCTACATATGTAGGAAGAGCTTTTGTAATTCCAGGCACAGAGGGGGGAGAAATGGAGCTGTATACAACTGATGTATATTGATGTGTGACCTTGATACTTGTACTGCCAACAACAAAAGTTTGCAGGCAGCATGTTTTGTGGAGAATATTTGAAGTAAAGTTGGAAGAACAATCAACTGAGAAACAGAAACCTTGACTGTATTGTAATATAAACAAACACTAATACCTGCTGTGAATCTAAAGTCTTTAATTGTGTTTTTCCGAAAGATTAAAAACTCCCCAAATCGTGCAGTATCTGAAATAACTTTCAGTGTAACAGCACAGAGTAAGCAAATGCTATGCCTTTCATTTACAAATTGACTTTACGTTTTTGAGACATTGCTCAAAAGTATTAGGTGAATAATACAATATCGGTTTGTAACAGTCTATGTAACGTGCTGTTTCCTTGCTAAGAAATGAATTGGCCTAAGAAGACTGTAGCACCTTTATGATTTCTCTTGAATGATTAACATGTAGTGGTGAAAGAGATGTGTGGTATTAGCTCAGACCTTGCTAGAAGAAATCTTCAGTACCTTTTGCAATGGTATTTGCATACAATAACCTGAAATTCTGTCTTAATGCTGACATACAGAGCTAAGATGTACTATCAGGGTCTTGACCGAAGACACCTGATATTTATATAGAACATAAAGTAGATTTTTTTTTAAGCATTTAATGTTTCTGGAGACACAGCTTCCATGTAGTTTCCATGTTACTTTGTTAGTTCAGCCCTGAAATGTGCTGCTCAATGGCATTGAATTATGTTGTTCTGATACACAGTTCATATTTGTTCCATTGACCAGCCAAAAATTCAGTGCTGGAACCAAAAATAAAATTAGTTCTTTCTAATTTGTTTCAAGAGGAATAAAGACTTTGCAAACTACATTCTGCCTTCATGACAAATCTCGTCTTCTAAATATAGTTGATTAGGATGGCATTCGTTAAGCATTTGAAATGAACACTGAAGGTGCTCTGAAGGAAGCGCTATGTGGATTATATAAAGAGTTTAGGCTTCTGACTGTGGAGACAGTAGCTTAACAAAAATCATGTGAGTATTTCTGCTTTGGTTCAGGCCAGCTGCAGATGGGACACCATCAAATATATTGTTTAAACAGGCTATAAAAACAGAGCCTTACTAAATCTGAGCCTTGTGATGATTCCAGCACGCTCACTGAAACAAGTTATTTTTGGCAGGAAAGAAAGAAAATAGGGCTTGGGATCTGCATTGAGAATCTAATTTTCTGTTTACTTAGGGAATGGGAAATGAGAAGCAACATTACAACTCAGGATAAAGCTAGCATAAAACAATGAGGGTGATAAACTAAGATAATACTGATCTCTCTTCAGGGGAAGAAATCAGGCTTATAGATGTGCCTGGTTGGCTTGGTGGAGAAGAGATTATAGGGAAGTTTGGTTTTATTTTGGATTGGGTTGTTATCTGGAAAAGGCAACCAGTGTGGTCCTTGGGGGGGAGTTTTGCTTAGCGCTCTTACCCATATCTTCTACATAATATCTTGTACTTTCTGAGGTCCCTTTTTAAAGCATCATTCCAGATAACATTTATAGTCCTGTCAGCTAGTGTTTGGAAGCTATACGTGAAATTTTAATAGTAATGAAATGCCTCTTGTTAATGTAAAATACAATGATAATTAAGTTTATAGATTTCCAATATTCTGTGCTATTGAATGTTCTTAAGCTAATCCATTAGTAAGGATGAAAGAACTGTGATTCTGTGATCTATGCAATGTTTTCACTGCAATTTCAGCACTGCTGCTGAATTTGTAACCGGGAGAACTGAAGTTATGAAATTAACTTTGAAGTAGAGCAAAAGGCTAAGGAACATAGAATTTGAAAATTGATCTTGACAAATTCAAGGGATGAGTCATATGGCTGGCTAGGATGTTCTTGAATATTTCAAATGGATTTGAACGAGTTGTTAAACTGAGCGTCTTTTGTTTTTAATCAATTATCTATTAGTTGAGGATTGCCACTAATTACCCGAAGGATTGAAGAAGGATTCTTTCTTCTGCCTCTCCCTCATGCATTCTTATTTTTTCATAATTACATTTGTTGTTTCTTTGTTTTATCTTTGCTGGGAACTAAAGATGGGAGCCTGAACGTGCTATACTGTCATTCTTATAGGAAATTTTCAGGATCCTGTTTATGTTTTCCTCTTGGCAATGCCATCTGGCTTGCAGTTGCCAGGTTTGAAAAGAGTGAGGAATTCTCTTTTCCCCCCACCCTCTCATCCTTATTTACGCTGGCAGAGTTTGTTGGGATTTTTATTTTTCTATGCTTTTCTGTTTTATGGAGTAAAGTTCACTTCCTGGACTTAGTTCAACAGCTTCACTGTAACTCTCTGAGAGTGGAAGACTTACAGTGCTGCTAAATATGCTTGTTCTTCATTTCTGTTGGATGTCTGAAGGTTTGGGGTTTTTTTTCTTTTATACTAAAGATATACGTTACAGGCTGTGAGTGTCGTTCAACTGTGTTGTGTATGGGCGGAATGGGTGTTGATGTTAAATTAAAATTTAACATTTACTACAAGTGTTAGGACTTCAGATAAAACTCAACTCGTTGATCAAAGTAGTCCCGTCATCATTTACACCCCTTTTCTGGTAGGAAATGTCTCTGCCACAGTCAAACAATCAGCAAAACCAATATTGTGCTTTAATCCTGAATGTATTTAAAATTTTGCTTTGAAAAATCTGTCATTTTAGAGTGTTTCTTTGCTATGCAATACTGTAGGCTGTACACCCTCAATCTGGTTTATATGATGGCACCAGTAATAGAATCGAACTGTTTAAAGTCAGATTTCTCAGTAAAAGAACTAGAGTTCCAGGGAGAAAATATATGAGGATCAGTGATCTTAAAACTATTGCCCAGAAGGCTTTCAAAAATCTAATAATCCTAACATTTTTACTTTTCCAGAAGATCAAAGCACTCCTACCCTTTCAAATACCTTTCTGTGTGATTTAGAAAGCAAAGATTAATATGCAAATATGAAGGCTTTGAGCTAATTGAATATGAATTACTCTCTGAATACGCTACTATTGAGATGTTTGAACATTAAGAACATTGAAAATTACATAATTGATACAAAATGTCTCATTAATTAAAACAAGGGATTGCGTGACTTGATGAATGGCTTAAAGTCATATTAATTTCTTAATGGTCTCTGTCAGTACGGCGTTAATTTTTGAGTTGTAAGGTGATATTAGGGTGTTGGATAGGAGGTTACAGAGCATTATGGTAGGGTAATACCAGCTCTGCCAGTGTTGCTACATTCAAGCATAGTGCAGTTAGGCAGGGGTGGGGGGAAGCAACTATTTCTTTGTGCTCTGCTTTCACCAATTCTTTTTCTATTTTTATACTTTGCATGAATTCTTTTATAACTTTTATAAGCAGCATGAACTTCTGCTGTGCAGATGTGCTTGTTAAGGGAATGTGCTGAGACAGTGAACAGGAGAGACTACCTCTGTCATGCAGCTCTGAACAGGACACAAAGGTGGATTTATTCTTGCATGACCCTAAATCCTAACTTTTCTCTGGCTTCCAGCAGCCGCCACGTGGGACCTGGAAGCTGAGAAGAACCTGTGGTGCAGCACTAAAAATGTCTTCGTTCCAAAACCTAAATGAGAGGATGAGGCTTATTTGATCACCAGCAAAATATGATCCTGGTGCTTAGTAAAACGGGTCTTTGGTGGCTGTGATACTTGTTCACTAAAAACAATAAACATGCTTCCACACTGCAGAAGCAGGATGAAATGAGCAGGAAGAACCTATGTTGCAGATGAGGTATAAATGATTTCACTGCAGTTAAGTCGCAGAATAATTTCTGTTGAAAGGGACTCCTGGAATCTGAGAATTAGCAAGCTCCTCTCTTAGGAACTGGCAGAGTTAAGGAGGGAGCTAAAAATTTGAATGATTGCAGTGTGATCTAGCATTGAAGATAACAGCCAGTTGCTGGCTAGTATGGAAGCGGCCCAGAGGGGCCATCTTAACATAAAATATATTTGCACAGGACGCTTCAGAGCAGTAATATACTTGCAAAGAGAAAACTATTATATCACGCATCTATTAGGTGAGTCAGATACATTGGTGAGTGCCAGCAAGGAAGAAAGGAACAAGGGATACTCAGGACGTGAGGAACTGATGAGCAGCCATTTATATGAGAAGCAGGAGCACAAACTAACACTTGCATTGACAGAAGTTTGGGACCTAATTCTTGGCTCTCACGTGAAGTGTGCAGGCGTGTTGAATACTTGCTGAAATGGTGGAAGAGCAAAGCAGAACTGCAGCCCTACTGCCTGGGAGCAGGAAGCCCATCTGAGAGAGAGTGCAGGGAGACAGACGTTTTCTTCAGTCTCATCGGAAGAGGTGGATTAGGGGCAGGAGAGAGTCAAATATTTCTCAGCCATTTCCTTAGCAAACCAGAGAAGTTGTTTTATTTGAATTACCTGCAGAAAAAACATACCTGAGCATTAATAGGTGCATTACTTTAAACACACTTGAACTAGAATCACTGCAATACATTTTGAAGGTACAGTTTGCAGCAAGTATAGATTCTGTGTATAGATGCAAAAAAGGTTGCAATTCTTGAACCTGTTTTATTGCTTTCATCTTTGATGATGTGACATTAGAAGGAAATGTGATATCATAGAAATACTTTTTTTGTAATAAATGACTACATCAGAAATGTTTATAAGGTAAAGCTGAAATTAGGTTGATGGTTGCACTAGATGATCTGAAAGGTCCCTTCCAACCTAGGCGATTCTATGGTTCTATGACTCAGAGCAAGAAGACTCATCAGAGAAAATCTGTAGCAGATGTTTAATGTATAGTGTGATGCGACACAGAAATTTTTCTTGTTTCCTATTTCAAAATACATGAATAAAATAACATATGCTGAATCAGGTAAGAATAAACTGCTAGTGCTATACCGCTGTCCTTGCTGAAGAGCCTTTATCTCACGTAATTACATTTACAGTTGTATTACAATAGAGCGGTATACTAATGGGATGATTTGGTCATAAATCCAAAAGCCATATTGAGGCTATTATAATGTTGAGGGTGTCTTGTGTAAGTCTCCCTGGTGCACTTTCTGGTCACCATCTGGAAGTAAGCCAACTGGATGCAAATCAGCTTTTGCAGGAATAAAAGCCTAATCTGTGTAAGGGTCACACTCCAATGTAAAGTATGTATGGATTTATCAGTGTGAGTCATTACCAACATACCTTACTGCTTCTTTTTGCCTCATTGTCTATACTAGCTGAAGTGGAAAATCAAGTGACAGATTAATGCTATGCATTTGCAAAACCCCTTGGAGAGGCGCAGACTGTTGCCCATAAATTTAAACCTTTGAAGAGGTTAAAATGCGTGAAGGTGAAACAAATATTATTCTGCTTATCAACATAGTACCACACTCTACAGGGCTTGATTCTCTTCCCCCTCAAAGTCAATTGCAAGGCTTCTATTAACATTAATGGGAGCAAGCTTGGCCTGTTTCTGGTCTTTATAGGGGCTACACAGAGAGCTCTTCAGTGTTTCAATTAAGTACAGAAAGAGAAATTAAAAAAAAACAACACCCCAAACCAATGAAACAAAAACATCCCCAAAAACATCCCACCACAAAACCCCTACATGTTATTTCCAAAGCATGGTAATGAAATCTGTTTTAAAATCTGTTTTAGAATTAAAAGGGGGTTAGGGAGAACGTTGTTGATATTGTGTTTATTCCTGCAAAATAAATCATCTAGTAGGGAGGGGTGAGTTTTGCTAGCTGGCCGTGGTGCATTGTTACCATGGTGAGTTGCAAACAATTCCTGTCTGGATTCTGGTGGTTTTGTGCACTTGCTCAAGTTAACACTGTTACTGAATGAATTATTTAGTTCAGATTTCCTGGCTTAGAAATTGCTGGTTGCAGAATTCTGGCTCTAAAGTTTCAGTCTCTGAATGGTTGGCTCCTAATAAAGCAGTTTGAGGTGGTGTCCTAGCCTTAAATAAGCATCCTCTAGAAGGTGTGAAATGTACCAAATACAGGAAATGGAAAAGAACCTCTGGCATTCCATGAGATTTTTGTTTCTGACTGAGTGTTTGCCGATGCTCACTCAAAATGAATGGGTTACTTTTTAATAGTTCATGGGCGGTGAAGCTGCCTTCTTTCTATCAGTTAACCGTTCTGCGTGGGACAGACCAACCTGTAAAGGTTTGAGCTTCTGTTGTTGGAGAGAGGAACCAGGATATGAGCTGAAGGGCATTAATCCACACAGATGTAATTAAATGTGGAAAACAGGAGCTGTCCATACAAGGACAAAACCTGGAAGCAATGAACAATAATGTTTATCCGTTTTAGGACTGGAAGCAGGCTGACAGAACAAAAATCTACTTTGGAAAACAGCTGGTGACATCTCAGATTCTGGATTAATGTACAGACCTTAATCCCTATGAGAAATCTGGAAGCCAGCCCTGAAGCCAACTATCCAGGCTGGCTGGATATCCAGCCTCTAAATGCAATGGAGTTGCAAGTAGTCGTGAACTTCATGCAGCTGTTTAGTTTTGGTTTATTGTTGGTGGATTTTTTACTGTCCTTACAGATGAAAGAACAATAAATATGTCAGCCTGTTGGTTATGCAGGATGTTATGTGTCGCTTGGACTTGGAGAAGTGCTGGATTTGAGTCAGATCCATGGAAGGATGTACTTTGTCTCATCTACCCCTGCGGCAGCGTGGAAGAAATTAGTTCTGACTCCAGTGTTTGTATGGCTCAATTTGGAAATGGATTAATGACAGCCTGCAGTAATTGGCTCTTTAGGACTTGAAGATGGGAAGAAAACAAACAAAAGTTTGTCACCAAAGTTCATGGCTAGATAGGTTCCTGATATCATGAGGAAGCAGATGTGTAAGTGAAATAGTGCATCCTCATTGTATATAATACTGTCTGGATAGACGGCTCCTTATTTTTATGTCCTACATTATGGTAGGCAAGGAAGTCCTGAATTCAGATTTTTGTATCTTCATATAATATAGAATGGCGTAGGTTTTTTCTTACTTTTTTCTAAACAAAATTGCACATGTTCTCCCAGAGTGAAATATTTAGGAAATTATAAATAACTTCTCAGCATTGCATAGTTGCTTGCATTATAATGGAACTATGCAAGTAATGAATGTTGACTTGGAATCGCAGTCAGTATAGTAATGAAATAAAGCCCCATTAGATACAAATAATTTGCAAATTGAGTTTGTTTTCAATTAAATAATCATCTCCCTGGCTGATCTGAGGAGAGACATGTCAGTCAATCAAGTAGGAAAAGGGACTTTTAAACAAATGTAAACTAACATAAATGTTAAATTATGTATTCACTCCATACATACATAGCAGTAAATCCCCACTAGTAGACAGCTGTCAAGATTGCCTAGAAAACTTTGGTTATAAGGGAGTCTCTATAAGCTCAATTTCTTTTTCTGTGCTACAACATTTATTTTAAATGTGATCGTTCTCCTGCTCTTGTTCTACTTTTGGGAAAGATGTAAGTAATTCTTTTTGTGTAAATTCCATCAGTTGGTCAGTTTATCACAATGTTTGTATTAGGCAAATATACTTGCAATTAACTACAAGTTATTCAGATGCTAAATAGGTGCATGTATTGCGCAGATTCTAGATCAGTTTTGAATTTGTTAACTACAGCCTTAAAGAAGAGCAGGCATAATTCATATTTGAAAGAAGATTTGTTCAGTGTATCACTAGACTTTTAGTAAAGGAGTATTTTTGCCTAAAGAAGATGTAGGAGAATCAAAATGGATCACAAACCTCTGTGAACCAAGAGGGTGTTTTGCCCCCTGCGTATAATCCTGATTGGGTTTTGCTGGTGAGTTTTAAGCTGGTGTTTTGTTGCCACTGTGTTTCCTCTGACAGAAGATTTGACCAGGGATCTGTATAACTATAGAGCATCTGGTCTGTTTCTTTACCTCTCTTAATTAAAATCAGATCTATTTGTTAGAAAACATTGTGTAAAACCTAGAGGCACCAGATGGGAACATCCAATACAGAAACTCACTGCAACTTTCTGTAAACTTCAAAGTTGAAAACAATGAAAATCTCTGCAGCTAAGGTAATGCAGAGTATCAAAAAACAGCAAAGTCACCTTGACAGGTCGGTAATTTGCAAGTAGATATAAAAAAAACCTGAATTCTCTTACTGTGCCAGCTGGGTCCAGTAAAGTGTTTTATTTTCCAAATAGAAATTTATCCTGTCATGTGGTTGATCAAATATACCAGTCACGTAGCTACTCAAACAAGAAGTACTTAGCTATTCTTTTTCTCTTTCAGTAACTTTGGCTTTTGCAAAACTTCTGTTCTGTATACATTTTCCCCTGAACATGACATCATATTAATGGTAAAAAATGTGGTTCAATAAGAGTGCTACAAAACTGTCTGAGTGTATAGTATGGGTTCCGTAAGCCATTAGTGACTAGAACATGAATTCGCCTTCCTGCTGAAACATACCAGTCTCTACATAGCTGTAGAAATGCTGATATAAGTTTGCTAGCCTTGACATCTCACTGCCTCACTATTTATGGAGTCACTTATGCCTCCAAACAGAGTGTTTAAAATGCTACTAAATCAGAGCATCTCTTTGGCCACAGCAGTGGTAGCATGGAGGCAAGTAACTTTATGGGTGTGACAATGGAGCATGGGGCTGTAATCCTTTTTTTCAGTAAGGATATACATTGTAGAATTGCCTGTGAATTAGTGGAAGATGGCTTAACATTACCTCTTCTTTTTATAATATCATCAGACATCTGGCACTGGCTGGGTGCCCCCTGCAAGGCTGTTCTCCGTTCCAGTGGTTCTCTCTGCAACTGGCTGTAAACGGGATGTGATCTTTCTTCAGTCACACACCTTTTCTCTTGGCATTGAACACTAGAGCTCAGAAGTGCAGGTGGAAGAGGAATTTTCTCATTGCTAGAGGAAGATCCAAAACGGAAAAAGGCTGAGCTAATAGGTGATTCACAGGGGGTTTGGTTTTGTTTTTGTTTGTTTCCCCTAAATGGCTGTTGTCATCGTGTTGAGGATCCACGGTCAGAGTAGTGAACCAGCTGCTCCTGCTCAGGTGGACCTAGCCTGGGATTACAGTGTTCTCCTTGTGATAGTTTGAAGTTCCACACTTATGATTTATGTCTTTCCTTTGACTTATTCTTCGGTAACTGGTCATAAAGCAAGAATGTTAACTCTGTGAAAATTAATGGTTTTGGAGTATTTGCTTAAATCAGTATCTGAATGGTAAAGCTGAGGGGTTGATACGTGTTTAACTGGTCACTTCAGTTTGAAGCAAGTATGATATCACTGAGTATGATATAAATTGAGGTTATGACTGAACTGTGGAGAGATAGGGAAAAATTTGGTCAAACTTCAGTCATTTTTTTCTTTCTGAATATGAACATGTATATTCTTTAAATATTATCTAGATGTTCCATATTACAGTAGTCAAGGATGGCTGTTGCTAACAATTCATCTTTTGCTTTCTTTGATATAAGAAAAAATTGCTAAAACTACATTTTAAATTGTTAATCTGAGACTAGATGGCCAAACAGTTCTTTTTCTTCTCTTGTGCCTGAGCTTCATACTCTGACAGAAGGACAGGTAACCTAGAACTACTGTGATGGAGGAAGCATAATCAAGGTTGAGGGGTCAGTTACAGTGAAATTAGATAGTCAAATAATCACAGGTTCAAGGATATGCTTAAATGAACAGCATAGTAGCATAGTTTGCACTATCTGTTGGCACTTACTATAAGATGCATAAACCACTGAGTTCACAATGTCCTAATTTTGCAGGGATAGGCTGTATAGACCATAAATCCTATGCACACTATTGAAAGGGGTCAGAATCTAATTTACAGGTCTGATTCAAAGCTTGATGAGGTCAACGGAAATCTCTCTGTTAAAATTAGTAAGGTTTGGATCATATCTTTTAAAAAAAAATGCTGAGAGAGTGCTAAGATTAAATGAAAAAAGTAAAAGTTTTCCCAGGATACTACTTTTTGTATATCTATCACTGAAACAGGAAAAAACTGTTTAGAAGAGTGATAGACTATCTCTTACAGTTCCATTTTAACTTTATTTCAAAATACAGTGAGCCTAATGAGTGAAGATGTGAGATTATTCATTACCTGCTGTTATACAATAAATGGAGGTGCATGTTTGCCCCAGGGATCTGCACGAATAGTAGCCTTGGGAAGACGTCCCCTGCAAAAATGTCCTTTCCAGTACAGAATGAACCAAAAGTACTGTCGGTATTATTTAGCCCATTAAATCCTGTAGCTGTCCTCTGGCTAAAAACACGGGATTACATTTTCTGCTGATGAAAATGCACGCTGCTCCACTGACACTGGCAAAAGCCGTATCATCACATTCTGCAAAGAACTTGGTCTGGTTTTATTTGCTGCTGTTGTTTAGTTGTAAAGGTCTCACTCAGGACTTGGGCTTATTTGTCATACATTCTGAAGAAAACAAATGGTAAGATGAATGCATTGAAAGGCACTGTACCAAACTATCATTATTGCTAGTCTGTATCAGCTTGCCTTACAAAAGAAAAGTGGTCCTTAAATCAAGCATCAGAAATAAGATCCTTTTAAAAGAAAGAAAAAGAGTCAATTTTGAGTTTGCTCCTTTGCAGCAAAATAGAAATTTTAATGCTCCCATAATCTCAGGCCAAGACAGACTTTGGTAAGTATAATGGGACGTAAGTGCATTTAGTTCTGCTGTTAGTAAGAGTAAATTGTATAGCTGTCAGGTTGTGGCACGTCTATGAAGTGCTGAGTAAAACCATTGCTGGGAGTGATGAAATTAGTGTGCCAAAGGAGAGGGAAGAATGCAGATCCATCAAGTGAACCTGTTAAAATTTTGAAGCAAGTTTAAAACAGTGCAGATGCCTTGACCATCTGCTGAGAAGTATGCGTGGACATAATTGCACCGAAAAACTGTCATTTCATTTTTAAAAAAACCCACTCATTTTTCAGGAAGTATGCAGCCAAAGGAAGCAGCGTCTCCTTCCCTCCAAAGCCCATGTCCTTGAAATAGCTGTACGTTCTTTGTTTAACACAGTTCAAAATGATCTGAATTATTCGTGGCTCTTCTGTTGTGTGTAAGGATTTACGTCTAGTCTGTCCTTTAGAAGAAGCTGGAGCCTCTTGCAGTTTAGCATGCCCAAACCGTACATCAGAGTTTATCACAAAAGTACTGAGATACTCTTAACTGTAATGATGCTCCCAGGGCTTTTTTTTAAGGGTTTATATCGCTAGAACCTTTGGCAGAGTTATACCTTTGCATTACATGGCTGATTGTCCATTATTTTTATTACAGAAAAAGAGAGTGTGAGCTTAGATCATGGGAGTATTGCTGTCCCTTTCAGTGCATGTCAGAGCTGTAGAAGCCACAGAGATGTATTTGTAAATAGATACGATTTAGTAGAACCTAATGAAGGCAGTGGACATTTTCTTCTTCTCAAGTATACCTTAATGGACAATTTTAAGTATTTAAAATCAAAAGTGGCTGCAGTACATTCCAACCACCATTTTAAAGGAGGGATTTTTGACTTCAGCTTCCTAAGCACAGGCACAGTTCTAGGTGGAAGCTCAGTTTTACGTGGTAGGAATAAAAAGTAAATATCCAATGACCAGCCTCTCTTGAACGATTAAATGTTTTTCTGAGTGTGGAGCATTTGCTGTGAATTGTTCCCAGTTGCTGCGTTTGTCATAGTGCTTTTGTTTATTTCTGATTTGTATAATAAAAAAAATAGAGATATGGGTAAGTAGGTAAAATAGTATCGTTTGCCTCACAGGCATTTTTGCATTTATGTTTTACATTTCTGTTACTTGGGTGATGACTTTTGGTCTTCCTATATTTTTCTTTCTTTTTGGAATAGAACATGTCTTTGCAAAGACTAATGCTTTTCAAAAGCAAGATCCATTGTAAGCACAGGAAATCAATAAAAAAAAATGTTTAGAGAAAAAAAATGATACAGCTGGAGAAAATGTCTGGCCTCACCCTGAGAGAGATGCTTTGGGCTTTTTATTTTATTTTACTGTCTTAGCAGTTTTTCCTAGTGTTACTTTAGCTTTAAGCCATATGAATTTATCAATTTGACTTTAGCTTACTAAAATAGAAATATACGTAGATAGATACATAAATTCTAAAATGAACAAACAGTTTCTTCCAAGATTCAAAAGTGAGTCAAGAAGCCAATGACCCTAAGGCTCCATTTGTTCCGTGCTTTTCTTCTCTTACGTTATTTGTAGGCATTGTCTTTTTGCAGACAGCTTTTAAAAAGTTGAAGTATTTTATTTCCTTCTGAACCAAATAAAACTGCTTTAAATATTGTATGTATAATATTGCTTTTTTTATCTTACTGAATTAACATTCTCTGTAACTCACTAAAGGAAGAGAAACTATGAATGCAGAGAAGATTACAGTCAGACTGTTTTTCCATGAAGGTGTCTCATCGTGCCAGTGATATGGACCTTTGTAACATGAGGCTAGTTCCAATATTTGAGCTTTCTGTTCACAATTTTTTTTAATGATGGTGCTCTTTTAGGAAGGAAAGGAGCAATGTTTGCTTCCTTTGCACCATATTTATGTCTGTGTTGCCAATATAAACTAGGAACGGCTCTTGGTGAGTTCTGCTGGCGTTTGTCCTCAGATCTGAGATGCAGCAGGTAAGCTTTTAAGGTCGTAGGCAGGGTTTTACTGTGTGAATGAAGCTTTCTGTTTCTCTAAAACGCTCCCAACCATGCAAACTTTCCAGTAGGTATCTGGAAAGCCAAAGTAAGCAATTGCAATACCTACAGATGATAGTACAGAAACGAGAAAAATACAAAGGAAAAATCACTAGTGGCTCCCTGGTAAATACACATTGATTCAGCCACTTGAATATCTGACTGTCACTTTATGCATCTTTGTTGAACATGTAGATCTGCAGCCCCCGCATTGAGCGCTGCCTAACTTTGAGGATATGTTTTCTTTCCGACTGTTCCCAAGGCACTTGAAGTGCGTCAGAAGTGTTGGCGTGCTCTCTCGTGAGCTCTGGTCATTCCTGCTGGGGATATTTAAAAGGTTATTTTTCCCAGCTCTTCACCAGAAGCTGCTGGGAGCTTGCGCAGCTCAGGTGGCAGAAGAACCATGTGTGGGCTTCTGGGCTGCTGCTGTTCCTAGCCTGAATAATTAAGTTAGACCATCATTGATGATATTATATATTAAAATATTGGTCTGGGAGCTGCAACAGTTGGGAGATCAAATTTTGACAGCCCCTATGCAAGTGAAGTGATGCAGACATCACAGTTCTTGATTATGCCAGTTAAAATGGAAGGACTGCAAATTGGTGCCACAGATCAAAAGTGTTTCTTTTGAGCTTCAGAGCAAGATTCGTGAAGAACTGCTCTCTTAAGGAAGCTCAGTCCATGAATTCTTGAGGAGACTGGGATGCTGAGAGCTGCAGCTTTGCTACTTGAGGTGTTATGCTGAACTAACAGATGCTCAGACTGGTACAAGTTTGGAGATAGCTCATGACTGTCTCCCCTCTTGAATTTTAGTAGAGCAGCAGTAATCTGCCTTTTCTCCTCCTCCTCTGAGTTAAATGTGGTGTAAGTAATGGGCTTGAATAGCGTGAATTTTTTGTTCTGTGAATTCTTCGAGTTTAGATGTTGGGTGCGGTGACACTGTTACTGCTGAAGAAATTAAAGAATGAGTAAAATGGGGAATCCTTAGTGGCATGATACACAGAGCACTGTGGAAACAAAGGGTCCCTATGGGATGACGACATGTAATGCTTCCTCTGTGAACTTTTCCAAGGAAATAGAATTAGCATGAAACCATTTCGGAAATAAATAAAAAATATAATGTGCATCATCCTTGCAAAGCAATAAGACATAGAAGAACTTGCCTGTAGTGTCTGTTGCATCATACTTACACATGATAATGTGTTCAATGAAGCTAAAATAATCTACAAAGATGTCTGATAGATTTTTCATCTTATTTAACAGTAAGGAAAATTGTGGAAGGAAGTGCAAAAATCTTTTTTGTATTAAAAATCTTGAGACAAATTTGCCTACGTGTATAAAGAGTCTCAGGGGTCTTGGAGGAGAAATAGCTTGAATCCTCCCTCTTTTCACTTTCTGCTTTGTACATCTCTGTTCTTCTATTCCTATGTACTCATCCCTCAAAGATCATTTGTATGCCTTTTGAAACTGGTCATTTAGATGCAGATGAATTGCTGTAGTATAGGAATGTTTGGAATTTGTGCTAAGCACTGAAAGAGGTTTGATAAGGATCTTGATTTACCAATTATGTTGTTAATATTTTTTGTGAAAATGGGAATTTTTCAAAAGGCTTTACTAAAAACAGTTTCCCCAGTTCTTGAAGAGGTCCAAATACCACATTTGTAGTTCACAACATACCTAGGGTTATAAGGAAATGTATTTCGTGCATGAAATACTGTGTGTCACCATGTGCAGAGCCAGACGTAGCCCGTCTCAATGGGAAAATATGTAACCACATCTGTATGTTACGCTGTGAGCGCAGGCTGCTCTTCCTTATTGGGAAGGAAGAGGATGGAAAGTTTGCCCTCTGGTAAGTTTCTGCCTGGGCGTATCACTCACTGATGGGCCAGGTTAGAGATACATCTTCATGTCTGACTTCCAGATTGTATCTTGTTTTTTAAATAGTTGGTTTGTATTTTATAGCTTTTTTTTCATTTACTTTCTTTCTGGAAACCCTTTCCAATGCCAAAATGAGCTCACTTATGCTTTCAGTTCTCATTCTTTAGATTCCTAGAGTACCATCTTTATTAAAAAACAGAAAATATACTCTGGAGCAGCAAAGATCTCTTACACAGACTGTATGTCAACTGCTTAATAAGGGCTTTTTATACCATTTCCGGAACATTATTTGCTGGTCACCCTTGGAGATACTGCACCAGCTGGCCTGTAATTCAAATATTGTACATAAATTGTGTTTCTGGTTCTAAGATACATCTTGTTAATTCTTCTATTCCCAGTACAGAAGCAGAGAAGAAGCCTATGAATCTGATCCAACATAATTTAAGACTAATTTAAGACTAATTCTAGTCACTGTCTAGAATGATTTCAGCTTTCTTTGTTCTGCTGCTGATGACCAAAATCTGTATCAAACTTGCCTTTTTTTTCCCCTTCTTGTTAAAACTGTATTTAAAGACCATGCTTAATACGTCAGTGTGTTCTGTATTTATAGCTATTAACTATGGCATCATTCCGAGTTCTATTTTAGGACAACTTTTGTTCAGTTTCTGTGTGGTGCTCTTTTTTTTTTTTTCTCTCCTCAGTGTGGTGGGGGTTTCTGTTCCTCTGCCGATATTGTAAGTCTTGTTTTAAGCTTCCTGTAAAAGCTCAGAAGATGTATCTTTACCATTATTGCGATTATCTGACGTTGTTGAAAAACTGCATCTTTTAATGTTTAGAAGCTGAAGCTGCTCATCAGGATTTTTGGTCTAAACCCCCCTCTTCTCCTGTTGATCTTTTAAGAAACGATACCTTGCTTCTCCAATTGTTTCTAGTATTTTGGTATTTCACTGGGATGTTTGGTTTTTATTTTTTATCTCAGATTTCCCAGGTGGTAAAGATGGCATATTTTTATCTAAAATAGATACCAGAAGCTTGCTGATGAGTTTGTGGTATGTATGTTTGTGCCTTCCCACAGGGATTATTTTTGAGCTACAGGTTTCCATATCAAGTTACAGAATAGGCTCCAGACGGTCTGGAATCCTTCTTTAACAATCTATAACTAATTAAACATTCAGCAAAAACTCCTCTGTTTTTAAAACTGAACACAGTCTTTCAGGAAAGCAGCATATTGATTTTTAGCTTTACTTTCCATAATTTATATCTTTTGTTTCATTACTCTGTGTTTCTCATTGCTGGTCCTTGCATTAATTTTAGTAGTCTCTCTTCTCCTGTGGTGCAGGGGCTGCTAGGCACCTTGTATCTTACTTTTCAGTCTATAAAAGAAATTAATAATACCTTTGTGGGCTATAGCTTTTTATTTTTCTAAGTTACTATGAAGGGGAGAAGAGTAAGATTGTGCTGTGGCCTACACTTGTAGCAATCTCTACTTGCCGGTGGGTATCATGGAACCAGAGAGAGGAAGGTGGATCTGTGCATCATGTTACAAAAGGTGAAGTAGATTGTGCAAATGGCATTCATTAATTTCATGGGCCTGATTTTAGGGTGAAATTTAATTGAGCTATATGCTGTCTGGGACTAAGCAGTGTTTTTTTTCTATCTGAATACGAACAGTACAGTACAGTTAGTACAGATAGTCTTTCTGACTACCTGCAGTCAGAGAGACATATCAAAAAGTAAACACTTGTACTCATCTCTAAGGAGAGCAGATTCTGCTCCTTAATGAATAGGATCAAGCCAGGGTTCCCAATGAGATTTTTCTGTCATGCAGACAAATCAGGATTAAGTATTATTCATTATTTATTAAACAGTGGAAGTTATTAAACAATGAATATTATTTGTTCCACTCTGGAAGCATTGCTACAGAAGTGTTTCCTCACTATTCTAGAAGGGAGGGCCCACAACATGGTGGGAATATTTTTATAATGCAAAAATAGGCAAATATCAATAAAAGTTAATAAACATTCTTTCTGCTTCTCACATGCTCAAAGATTGTTCGTAGCACTTATCATTACTGTAACTCCTTGAATGAAGTTTGACTCAGATTAACTCTAAGTCTGATTCCATAAAACAGCATCAGGCTTCTGTGACAGAGTTAGGACCATGATATATATATATATATATATGCTGATTAGAAAGCAGCATATTCTTCAGTTCTTGAGATAAGCTTCAGAAAAAGATATTGGATCCACCTTATCCTACAGGCTTTTTCCATAGGAATAGTTAGGTCAGTTAAGAAAATAGCTACTGGATGTCTTTACAATGAGGTGTTACTATTCAGAAGCCTGTGGAGTGACTGGTACATAGCACACTGCTTCTGAAAACTCATGTCTCTTCAAGATATTTTGCTGAACTTTGAAACATGGTGTGCTCTGGGAATAACACTGTAGTTTTGGAACACGTTAGGTACGTGATCATCTCTTTAAACATTACCTTAAGGCATTTTAGTAACATTCAGAAATTTCCTTACTACCAAGATTTCTGTTGAATGTGTGTCTAAATATCACTATGAACTGTTTCTGCTGAACCAGTATCAGGTGTTGTGATAGTTAGAAAATGGTATAGAAGGACACCACCATGTCTAGAAAATCTTTGACACTAAAACAATTTTGCGTTATTGCCACTGACATTAATGGTGACCCTCTGGCGGCCATCTTTCAGGCCACAGGTCCCTCAGCTCCCAGAACAGCCATATTTGGCCACATGTATTGCCATTACGGTGGCCTTCTGATGTTATGAGCTATCTCACTGCCATTTGTTCTGGACCCTATAAATACGGGGACCTTGGCAACTGGCCCACAGTTCACTGAGATTTGAGGCCCTCAGGTTCCAAGGATGTGTGGAACAGATAGATCCTCCTAGAAGGTATGTTAAGGCACGTCGAGGACAGGGAGGTGATTCGAGACAGCCAGCATGGCTTCACCAAGGGCAAGTCCTGCCTGACCAACCTAGTGGCCTTCTACAATGGAGTGACTACATCAGTGGACAAGGGAAGAGCTACGCATGTCATCTAGCTGGACTTCTGTAAGGCCTTTGACATGGTCCCCCACAACATCCTTCTCTTTAAATTGGAGAGACATGGATTTGATGGGTGGACTATTGGATGGATGAGGAATTGGCGGGATGGTCACATCCAGAGAGTAGTGGTCAATGGCTCAATGTCCAGATGGAGATCAGTGACGAGTGGTGTCTGTACTGTTGAATATCTTCATCAGCCACATAGACATGCACCTGGGGCGGGGCAACCCCTGGTATCAATACAGGCTGGGTGATAAAGGGATTGAGAGCAGCCCTGCTGAGAAGGACTTGGGGATACTGGTGGATGAAAAATGACATGAGCTGGCAGTGTGTGCTCACAGCCCAGAAGGCCAACCATATCCTGGGCTGCATCAAATGAGGTCTGGCCAGCAGGTCGAGGGAGGTGATCCTGCCCCTCTACTCCACTCTCGTGAGACCCCACCTGGGGTACTGCCTCCAGCTCTGGGGCCCTCAGTGCAAGAAAGACATTGACCTGTTGGAGCAGGTCCAGAAGAGGGCCACAAAAATGATCAGAGGACAGGCTGAGAGAGTTGGGGTGGTTCAGCCTGGAGAAGAGAAGGCTTCATGAAGACCTTATTGGGGCCTTTCAGTATTTAAAGGGGGCTTATGAGAAAGGAAGATGTTTTTTACAATGAGAGTGGTAAAACATTGTCACAGGTTGCCCAGAGAGGTGGAGGATGCCCCATCCCTGGAAACATTCAAGGCCAGGCTGGATGAGGCTCTGAGCAACCTAACGTAGTTGAAGATGTCTCTGCTCATTGCAGGAGTATTGGACTAGATGACCTTTAAAGGTCCCTTCCAACCCAAACTATTCTATGATTCTGTGATTCTCATGGGTAAACCCCACAGCAATACTTCAAAGTGTGGAGTTGCTGAAAAAGTTGGCTGGCCGTACCTGCAATCTAAATGCTTAGCTATAAATTAAGGATTTAAGAATTGGACCTTAACTACTGTGAACCTGTAGGTCTTACACATGGTACAAGTTCTACTGTAGCGTGAGTTAGCAGAATATATGCCTCCAAAATACAATACATTTGTACAGATATACTTACAGCTGTAACTCAGGTGAGTTTCATAAGGTAAGTGCATTAAAAAGGAAACAATAGAAAAGCAAATTCTTGGATAAGTGCTTAAATTACTTTTGCCTGCCGGAAGTCATTAATTGCGCTAGACTTTATTATCAGGCATTGCACATTTGCTTCGTGTTTATATTGGTACTATGTTTATGTGCCACTGGAAAGGCCTTAGTGTTAGATTTGCAATGTGTAATGCTAATGAGTTTTATGAGAAAAAAATATTATAAATTTACATCATGTTGGTTAACATGATTTTAAAGGTGGAAAAAGGTCTCAGGAATTACTGGTAAAAACTGTAGGCAGGGATATTTGTTAGTAAAACTTCCCTTCCTGTGGGTGTTGAAATATTGCTGTATGGGCTGGGGGATTCCAGTAAATCTCAGTGAGTCCGAAAGTCAGAAGCTTACTGTTGTGCGATGCGTTTCCAATGAATCTTGTCATCTGTAAATCCAAGTTCTTTCTTTTAAAGGTCAAAACTGCCAGGAAGCATTGGTGTACCTGGTATTAGCTTTCATTATTTCCATTGGCATTGAAAGAGGAGATACAAATCATCAAGTGTTTCCAAAATTAGATACAGTATTACAATCTCTCCTGGGTCCTTGAGTCTCTCCTATGAGTCATTTCTTTTTGTGTGCGTTTCTGTTCACATTAGCACAAATAGAGCCTGTACTTGTATCTGATTCCTGATGAGATTCCAAAATTGAATTAAGCAGAAAGGGTGTATTTCAGTCTGGGCTCCTTCATTGTTTTAGCCCTGTTGTTAGGGGAGCGGCGGTTTTGCAGAACTCGCTGTGGCAGATCATTAGATAAATGCTTCTCACCTGTAGCGGGGCTGAGCTGTTTTAACTTAACTGTAACTTCATCCCAGTGATTAAAATTATGTCCTCCTCACTGAGCAGAAAAAGGCTTAATAACAGGGTGGCTTAAAACATTGTCCAGATGCAATGTACAGAAAGAACAGAAATGATAAATAAAATGAATGAGGAATATTTCCTACTCCTCCTTTCTGTCTAGTTAAGCTTCTTTAGTCATGCCGAGGGAGTGTCTGCCCAGCGTTATCCTGCACTGCTGTTTGTGGAAACAGTGCCACATAAATCTGTGAAACTTGTATGAGCAGTGTTTTCACTGAGAACGTTGAAGTGACCGCTCTAACCAAAGGCATTTGAGCCACAGTTATCACCTGGGTCGTGCATGTTTGTCCACATTTTCTAAAAATGATGGGTTTACTGTTCTGAGCAGGACTGGTAAGAGCTAGCTGCTACCAGAGTGATGGAGTTTAAAAGTGGAAACCAGGGATGGTCCATAATGGCTGTTCTCCTCCCGAGTTTTAATCATCAGTAAATTTCATTCTTGTGAATGAAGTTAGATTGCCATTGAAAACCCTACTTTTTTTTCTACTTCAGTAGACTTCAACTTTTAATATGGTTCCTATAATTCTTGAACACCCAAAGACAAAGTTAACCTCTTTGGGAAAATCCTGATGTACTATCCCGTGTGGCATGTGCCACTTGTGAAATTACCACGGTTGTCATTCACGTGTGGATAGCAACTAATAGATAATAAATTTATTGTTTTAGTTGGGTATGTTAATAATTATTAAGTCAAAGCTTGATGACTATATAAAAAGTAAAAGGAGCATCACCAATGTTGTTTTGCAGGTTAATATCCCACAGATCAGTAGAAAATTTTTAGTAAAAAAAAAAAAAAAAAGTCATTTTCTTTGCACGCTGTCCACAGGATTTTGTGGTATGTTTTGGTATAATTGTTAGGGTTTTGGACTACACTAGGCAAAATGGGATGTGCATAATGGTCTCATAATGTTGCTGGTCTAAGAAGGCATAAGCACTCTGTTACTGATCCATGGCAACTTATTGTTGTTCTATATTTTTAGTTAATGCTTAGATGATGATCATGGTGTGTGGTGGGCTGCCAGGTATTTTAGGGCTTGTAGTAAACATCAGGGAAATATTATTGTAGACAATGTGAATAGCAGCTTATAAGTGGGTTGTCCTGTAACACCTATGACCATATGATTCTGAAAGATGTATAAAATACTCTTGTGAGGCTCATGGGACAGGAAGCTGATCAGCATTTGAACTATTTATATAACCATTAGAACTAGAATTGTTTCATCTGGGTCGTCTTAAATGGAGAAGCAACAGCTCTGATGTTTCTAGGAAGGGTAACTACCCTTTATGCCTAGAACAAAACTATGTAGTAAATGAACAGTAAGCCCAAAAGGTTTCACACTTTAATGAATATGGACATGGTATTATAAGCAGAGTTTGTGCTGTGGATGTCCAGGATCTCTGAGGAATATGTTCTCCACTGAGTATACTTGCTGTGTAGTACCCTCCAGTCAACAGTACAGCTCCAGCTTGTCCAGAAACCTAGCAAAATACAGTAATTCCTCTCACTCTGGATAGGACTGGGGGAAAAGCATATGTCTACTTTCCCCAACAATACCCCTTCTGCAGTTATTAGGAAAAAAAAAAACCAAACAACCAAAAAAAACCAAGCAAAAAAAAAAAACCAAACAAAAAAACAACAAAAAAAAAAACAACAAACCCCAGGCCTGTCTTTTTACAGTAGTTTCATATAACTTAATATTAAGGATTCTTATTTTTCCCTATAGGCATTAACACCTACTTAGCTTTTATGAGCCAAATAGTTGAACGTAAAACAGAGCTCAAGCTGCTGAACTTTGCCTGCTCTAAATCTGACTTCACTGATTATCATTGAGCCAAATGTTTTCTGCTTCTGAGAATGTTAAATTAGTTCTGAGCTTGCACAAGCGATGCTCACTGGGAGGGTCACAGATATTTCAGTCCGACTTATTTGTCTTCTTCCCAACTTTATTTAGGGAAATGTTTCTAAAAGTGGTTGCCTATGAGATGGAAAAAATTGTGTATGTTTGCAAAGGTGAGGCTTTACACACAGTACTAGATTGAATCTCAAGAGTTTAGTTTCTGATTTGAGTGAGGTATTGTATGATTTCATTCTGAACATAGGTCTGTATGCAAAGAACTTTTCTCAGAGTTGTTTCTCTCTCTCTCTGTTTACGGATCCCAGGTCATCTTTCAGAAATCTTGAAATATTATATTCTCTGTTTTGGGTCACCTGCGTATGAAGCATGAAATCTGGACTTGGAAGAAAATCACAAGCAAGTTATTTCAATAGTCAGTTAACCTTGTATTTTATCTGCAATCTGTGTATGCTTAGCCTTGTCTCTGAGCATACCTTGTGGTACTTGCCATACCTCTCTGAACTGGATTCTTGGGCTTGGCCTATTAACCCCGGGTATGTATTTCTATATTAAGATCAAATAACCTCTAAAATTTGCATTGGCTGAAATGAACAGACTGAAAAACTTTAGCTGGTTCTTTTCCAGGCCTTAAAGTACTCCAAACTGTCAATATGTAGAGGTGGATTGATGGAGCGCTCTGTCGCAAATCTCCCAGGATGTAACAATAATACATTAATCACGTTACATCTTTTTGCACTCTGAAGTGCACAGTAAGTTACAGCTCTTTTAAAAATATGTTCTAATACATTATCTTAAAAAGGTAAACCCTTGACCATGTTCCATTATTTGTGGGGGGCTTTTTGTTGTTTTTTTGTTTGCTTGGTTTTGTTTTTGTTTTTAATCTGGATTACCTTTCCCTTCCCTGCAGTTTAGAGTATAAATCAATCCCTCGTATTGGTAATAATCCTACAGTGGAAGGTTTTTTTTAAGACACCTGTAATCTTGAATAGCTAAAAAAAAAATAGAGAAAAGTTATAATGAAAATTAGCTGAGACCTTTCTATACTGAGCTTTAGCCTGGAGCACATTTTTATAGCTGAGTTATAAACCTGTAAAACAATGTTTCTTGTAAAGCGGAGCCAATGATCTACAGTAGCTGAAAACAGACTTTATGGTCTAAAACATCCACGGATTGGTTTGAAATATTTAATGCATATTTTAAGCACATAACTTCTAAAGCTATGTGAAGTTTTGCTGGCTGTTTGATTCTCTAGGGGACAGGTTTTGGGTGACTGATGACTATTTGTTAAAGTCAGCAAAAATTAATTCAGCTCCTAAGAAATGCATTTCTGGTGAGGGAAATGCTTTAAGAAGTATCAGTCTTTAAAACAAAAAGGGAGTCTCTTATTTAAAATACATGCTAGTCACAAGTCACCAGTTCAATATCACATCGCAGAAGTTTTGGACATGGAGTGGACCTTGTCTGCCATGCAGCTCATATTCTTTCGTGTTCAGCTGTTTTCTATATTTTAGTGCTTTGCTAAAATCACTGTGTTTTTTATTTAACAGCTTCTGATATTTTAATCACGGTTAATTAAAAGGTAGCTTCAAATAAACAGGATGTGTAAAACAAGGACTCATTCAACTTTGGCTTAGACAGCATTCTTCACTTGAGCAGAATTTCCACCAAAATCAGTTCAGCTTAGCAGTGCTCAGCTCAAGATCCGGTTAGCTTGACTAGTGAGTGCAAAACCACGTCCTGCCCTAGGAAAGCTGCTTTACTGATCTATACTAATGACATTGATTGGCAAAGATTATGAAGCCAAAATCCCATTTATGTTTTAGCTGGAAAAAAAAAAGGAATGGGGAGCCTTTCCTCCTACTTGCCTTCCCAAGACAGGAAGGAACACGGAGGACATCTCTTTACACTGAATTTCTTAGTCTTTGTTCAGCTTTGTGACCCAGGCCAATGAGGGTGGGAGGAGACAGGCCAGCCCTGTACTAAAATCCATCTGGGCAATTGGCAGGGAGAGCAGGCTGGGTGCTGCCAGCTGGTCCCGTGGTCGCCCTGGTCCCACCAAGTGAGAGGGGCAGTCCCTGTCAGAGCACGGGCTGCAGCGAGGGGCTGCAAGCCTGTGCTTAACCCCATGTTACAGCCCCTCACTGGGACTTCCTCAAGCAAGGGATGAACAGGCCCTAAATTCTGTATTTTGGCTTAGTGTTGTTCTTATGAATGGTTACTCAGAGACAGTCAGGTGAAGGAGGAGAAGCGGTGTGGGCAGTGTTAGTACAATTTTTTTTACCTTCGAAAATGCTATCCCAAGAAAGATGATTTCAGAATATCCGTAACAGACAGGGATTCAGGCTAAGGTGGTGACAAGGAAGGGAATGATATTGTCAGTTACTTTTAATAAAACTTTTCGTCAGTGATAGATTAGAGATATGAAACCATAAATGAGACTGTCAACTGACAAGGCTTTTCCTGCAAATGCAATATTATAAAGGTAAGCTTTCAGTGACTTTCTCTACCTCAGGCTACCAGCAGATTAAGCAAGTCACTTCTATTGCTGTTGACACTGATGCGGTATTGTTTCTTTCTCATATTTTCTATGCCTTGTCAGTAAAAAATATAATTCCCTTCACAGTCACCAGAGGTGGTTCTACAAGGCACCAGAGGATGGTGAGTCACTCTCCTTGCTCGCAGCGGAGTGGCCACTCATGGCTAGAGGAGCTGACGTCCTTCAGTGATGTCCATCACTGATGTTCTGCATTGATGGCACAAAGGGATGTTACAGGCTTCTGCTTGGGATGCCCATAGATAAAACAATAGGGGATAGCAGACACAAAACAATCTTCCCATCTATATTCTTTACATTCAATATATTAGTAAGTGGCCCCAAGCTTGTGAATTTTGTTTTAAAAATGATCCTTTTCCTACTTTGCGATATATGAAGAGAAGCTTAAGTGGGGAGGATTTTTAAGCATTTTTAAAGAAGTTTTAGCAAGCAGTAGGAGAAAAATGGGATCTTGACATAATCAATGCCAAGGAATATTCTCTAAAAATGAAATACCAAGGGCTTGTATGCAAAATCCTCAGCTCTGGCAATATAAAAGGGACCTTAGAAGGAAACACTTAACAAATATCCTTGCCCATGGCTGTTTTTCAAAGACTGGAGAGGGTAACTCATGTAATGGCTCACACCAGCCCAGCTCTGACATGAGCAACATATGGCAGTATAAGAACAATAATAGCCCAAGGGTGAGATGGGGATGTAGCTGAAGTATACTGTGCTGCAGCTGTTCCCCAGGGCCTGGAAAGGGCTCCTGAGAAAGAAAGTGTAAGCTAGGGCTAACTAAGCCTGTACCAGGGTCTAGGTGAAAACAGCCTCACCCACAGCCTAAGGAACGCAAAGGGGGTTTCAGAATTGCTTTTCTCCTGCTCAGTTTCTGTCCTGATCACCTCATTTGGAATAGAAGCATTTTCTTCTCCATCTCTTACTGCAAAACAAATTGCTTGAAGGCTATCAAGTGTGTGTGTAGGAACTGAAAGCTTTAATTGTCCGATAAAAACTAACTTTGCGCATTTCTATGGGAAATGAAATGGCAGAAAGAGTTTTCAAGATGGGTAGTATGTATGAAAAATATCTTGGTTTTGTACCTTTTTTTAAAGATTCCTAGGTTTCTCCATGTTCCAGTCTGCTGCAATCCCTGCACTCTTCAGACAAAACTTGGGAGAATGAATCTGTCATAACATGACGTGACAGGCCCATGACATCTGTGTTTGAACACTGTTTTCCAGAAATGAGAAACAGTGCCTTAAGCCTTGTTCCCGTGGTATATCAAACACTCCCTGACAGCCGCCCTCTTAGTTCATAAGGAGACTATTAGGGATGGTGATGAACCGTGCTAGTCCATTTACTAGCCTAACAGGAATTATTAACTCTAATAAATGTATTATTATGTAGCCATTAGGTATCAGTTATAAAACTGCTTAATGTCTGCATGATTACTTGTAAATGGAGTTGGAAAGGAGCTAAATTGGTTATTTATTGACCATACTGAATAGCATTATTTATTGACTTGACTCAGTAAGTTTGGGATTTTTTTCAAGCTGAAGTAAGATTCTAAGTTTATAATGGTTAGCCAGTGTGTAAGTTGATTCAGGAAAATGACATTTTTCTTAAAAACTGCTAAATTTATGGTAACAGGATCCTAGAATGAACTGTTTCTCTCTCCTTTCAAGTTCATTAACTAATTACTTTTAAACATGCTCCTGAGACAAAAATCTGAGAAACTAGAGAATTTAGTACTAGCTACATCAAGATACTGCTTCCAAGTAGCATGTGGTCCTATGAGCCTGCAGCAGACAAGGCCATCAGGCGTACGCAGACTGTATCACTGTAGAGCTAGGGCACACAGCACTTGCGTCTGGCCTCTCTGCTTGGTAGATTGTTTGCTGTATCAATACTTTAAAATTTGCTGCTACAATACTTTAAAAGACTGAAGTAAGTAAACAAGTTTAATTTCATGGGTGGTAGTCTTCTCACTGAAGTTGATCATATTTATCTCCACTATAGAAAAACTAATTTTAGTCTGACTATTTTCTAGAAAAGAAAGGCTGAGGGTACAGCCTACTGGATTAATTCTAACAGACAAAGGCAAGGTAAGAAAAATACTGAGGCGAAGTCGTCAAGTGCCAGAGTTCAGTGTTTGCTGCTTCAGTAATATTTAATGCATGTTAAAGGTTTAGTGCATTTAGTCCAATAGACAGACATTGCACATGCATACGCTCCTAGACTATCAGAAGAAGAAAGAAGCATTTTAGCACTCTTGAAATATGTTGAGTTGCTTTTAAATACAGGACTGCTGACTTTTGTAGAAGAATAGGGACTTTGGAAGCTCTTGCATTTTGGGGATTTTGGGGTTTTGTTCAGTAGTAAAAACAAGTTGTTCTTGTGAAGCAGATCAGTATTATTTGACTTCTATTTCTGGTGAGTGCAGAGCTCAGACATCTAATTAAATATCATGTGAAAAATTTCTACAAATTGTGGTAGGAAGGGATACAGAGTTGACATCATAGTGAAAAGACTGCACTTGATAAAGTTGAGAATATTAAAGACCTTCAAGAGGTCAGAGGGCGTGAGAAGGCTAATGAAGGTCGATCTTTAAAAGGCATTGCAGAATTTAAACAAGCTGTTGGATGTGATATGCTGGCAGGGTGAAGCCAGAAGCCACTTTTCCCTCACTACTCTTGCCTGCTCTTTTCGGTTTCCTTGCTCTTGCCTTGCAGCAGGAGACAGGGCAAAGACCATCCTGTGGTGTGTTCTTGACTATTACAACAGCTTTAAAAACAAAAACAACCACAAGAACAAAAGACCAACATTACGAAGCCAATCCCATGTGATTGGTATCGTCTTATTTCTCCTGGGCTGCAGACAAGGTTGCAGAAGATGTGCCTGACTTGTTTCTAAAGCCACAGCTCCTGGGAAAGGATTGGAAGGCCTACAGAGATATTGCTGAATCCCGATAAGTATTTGGCCTTTTCCTTGCTGCATTTGCCAGTATTTAGTGAAAGATGGAAGAGTTCTCGTGTTTCAGTTGTCTAAGACTTAGAAACGATTGGAAATTTTTCAACTAAATGCTTTTGCTTTTCAATTTAAGACTAGACTTTTTACATGACAGAATTATTCAACCACAAAAAAGAAATTTATATTTTTAACAATATTAGTATTGAAATCCACTCCCTCCCTTCTTGAATGAACACCCACTATTACTTGCAATGAAAAAACGTATTTGCTTCAATGTTGAAGCAAACCTGGAACAAAAAAATGCATCAAACCCAAACGGAATGTTTTCAGGTAATTGAAACAGAATAGTCACCTGAAGTTAAACTCTCCCCACCCCAACTTCTATCTCCAAAATGCCTTGAGTTGTCCAATTTTAATAACTGTTAAAAACAGAATCTTGAATACTTACATGGCTGAAGTTTTGAGATTTTACTTAAAAACTGGTTTGTGGGTTATACAAATATATTAATCATGAGTGAGAACTGAATTTATCCCTTGAAAACGTTTCCTATCTTACAGATGTTTACAGGCTCAAGCCTGTGTGCAGCTGGCGATCGTCTGCTGCAGGCTGCTAGGTAACATCTATCCTTTTCCAATACAGCTTGCTTTCTCTATTTCACAGTAAAGAAGAGTTAACGACCAAATGTCCTGCTAAATTTGCAAGGGTGGGCGGAGGGAAGGAGAAACTCTAGAGAGAAATGGCATGATATGCCAGAAACAGTCTTGCAAACAAGAAAAAAAAAAAAAAAAGGCAGGTGATATGACAGTGATGTATTTAGAGAGAGAAAAATATTTAAGAAATCTTTTGGGAATTATAGAGGAATTATAACATTATGAGCAATTTATCTTGTACAATTAGAGACGTTGGTAGCTTTCTGAATTCTGTAAATATGGAAGCACCAAGTGACTGCAATGAATTTTGGGTTTGCTATATGGCAGGAGAATCCTTTCTTGCTTTAGTGCATTATAGCACTGTTTTTAGCTCCCTTGTACTGGCTTCTTTGTGTTTTGAATTGAGCAAAATAAAATAAAAACCACAGATGAAAGCAAGGGCATCCAACATTAATGTTACAAGGCTTTGTCACCAGAATTCAAGGACTGTTATGTAGCTGGAAATCATAGCGGTCAGATTTTCCGTGGGCTGCTGACAGGAAAATGTAACATATGCTGTATTTCACAAGTACTTATATTTTCAATTCTGCATCAGAGCTTGTTACCTATTATTTGCTTGTAGTTCACTGTTAAGGCTTGAGGAACATTTTTCTCGATTTATAGCTCTATTAAACTAATAAATCAATCACTTGTGTGAGGGGAGACAGTTTGCTGGCATTTGCTTTGCCAACACACTGCCACCCACAACAGTATTTGCAGGTCCTCAAGGGTATGGTAAGAGGGAGGAAGCTTTCCCTGTAACTTAATTTTTAAAACATAAAACCTGTTTCTGTTGCTCTGAGCAACTTTAATGAGAATATTTTTGAAGAGCTGTCATCTGCTAATCCAATATTTAACTTGCTTTGTTTTTAAATTGCTATTTAGTGAAAGAGCTGCACTACACTCTAGGTAGTAATAAAAGACTTTTTTTTTAAAATGTCCATGTTAAGCTTTTTAAATTCTAATCTTCAAAAGGGGAGAAATCAAACCAAATATTCTTGGGAGTTACACAGAACTCTATTTTTGCCACTGTTTAAGTTGCCTTACCACTGTGCTCTGGGATTTGTTTGTCTTTCCTTGAGTGTATGCTTACTTCTGGAACAAAAGGTCAAGGTGATTCTTTTAGAAGTGTCTTGAGACTTCTGTCTGTGGTACTTCAGTTGCTTTACTGTATGGCCATTGGTTTAAGTTGTGGTAGACTTTTTTTTTTTTTCTCCTATAACCACACAGTAGTGAGTTTACCTGAATCAAGTTGGTCGAGTTCACCATACTGCGCAGGACACTTCCAAGCTCTAGTTAGGAGTTGCAGAACAAGAGTGCCAGGGTCTGAAGTAGAGCAGAGGGGCGTCTGTGGGAAAGCACAGTTCTTGTTGGAGTTTGTTGTCTAACAGTGGACATTACAGATACAGCAAAGGAAAGGTCCCTTCTTGGTAACTTAAACTGAACAAACACAGACACATTCCTTCTGTTAACACAAGTAATTTTGCATAGTCAAGTAGAAAGAATCATATATACTGAGCTATCTGTGCTAAAACTAGTATTCTTTCCCTTAGACAACATAGATTACTTTGGTTTTAAATTTTATTGTTCTGATCTACTAGTTTTTTCAATCAGCTTACTATTACATATTGCCTCTTAGTTAGAATGATGAAGTTAAACAGGCTTTATTGAAGTTATTCTTCTTTTGCATGGGTGTAATTGACGGGAGACCTGGCTGAGCTTCTTGGAAAGAGACAATGCAAAAACATAAAATGAAGAAGTATGTACTCTGTCAGCAGGATTTCTCATATAAACAAGTTTATGTTAATGTTATGTTTCATCATTTATCATAATGTCAGGATGAATCCTTTCATGTCTACATAAGATTTAAATAAAATTAGTACGAACTTTTGTATAACTTCTGCAGCAGCACTGAAGGGAACAAATGAATGTAATATGCATAATTATTTTCCTGTGATTGCAATGAGAGACTCAATTGTTGGCCCTTTATTTGCATTTGACACATAATTCACTTATCTAATATTTTCCCATGTCATTGCCCCCAGTGTTCTGCATTAGACAAATCTGCATCTTCAGGTAAGTGCTATTTTCAGCAGTGCCATTAGGATATCACAGAGGGCAAGCAGGAACGTCTCTCTTGGTCTCCTGGTAGATTGGGTTCTGCTGGTATCGTAGATGAGAAAGCACGTGAGACTGCTTGGAGCAGTGAGCTTAGCGACTGCAGTTCCGTTATCTAGGCAGCCATTCAAATGTTGGGATGGCGTCCTTTTGTTCTTTGTATTATGATACTTTTGGAATCTACTTGATTCCAACAAAAGTTTAGGTTTTTCAAAATCTATTCTGTATATTCACTGCAAAATGTATTCTGTATATACACTGATGAACGAGGCAAGATGGAAGAGAAGAAAAACACCTCAAAAATAAAAATTCAAGTCTGGGTGCAATAAAGTGATGTTTTGTACTGCTATACTTATTAACAAGCCTTGCTTGACTTTAATATCCAATTCAATCTTGTAGTCCTTATGTAGAGAAAAACTTCCAGGGATAGCTGTAAGATTCTTGGCCCTTCTTAAAATCAGGAGCATAAATAATAGTCTCTCTAGCTTTCCATAGCCAGCTATGAACAATTTGTAGTTGTGATAATATTCTAAAGTATTTTGAATTCTGTCTCGTTCCACTACATCAAAATGTATCTTTAGAGAGTGAGTGGTTTTTAATCCCTCATCTGTTCTGTCTCTTCACTCGGCTGCTCTGTTACTGTCTGTCCTAAACTGACTCCCTGTATCCTGTGCAGTGAATTATATAATTGTTCCTTTTCACTGAAGATCAAACACAAGAAACCCTATTCTACTGATTTTTTTAAAAACCTGCCAGGTTCTGGTGTGCCTTTGCAACCACATTGCCAGTGAAATTGTCAGAAGACCATCATGTGCGAAGACCTGTATGAGCTGCATCTTTTGCCATCTGTTCTGCTATTAAAACAAAATCTTTTGCTTCCTGACATTACTGGAGATACCGTTTCCACAGGTGGGAACTCGTAAAACTGAGATCTTGTTATTTGACAATATGTTATTTGCTCTGATGAAGTAGTGACTCATCTCTTTAATGTAGCTTCTCTGGGTTGTTGCTTTAAAGGAGAATTTAGCCTTGACCACTTCATTCTGTTGCTTTCTTTGTGCTGGCATGAGCTTACATCCTATATATAGCAGCTGTGCAGAGTCTGAAAAAACAGTCTGAAAAGTAAGTTGAGAAACTGGGGTGTTTAATTGGCTTGAGCTCAACTCCCAGCCTCATGAGTACTGGAGATGATGGGACCGAGTGGCCATGCTCAAGGCAAAGGGCAGGCGACAGGATCTTGCTTCTGGAAATTGTGTCATTGTGTCAGGAAAAATATGGTGCTTGGCTGGGTGAAGAAAGGCATTGGGAAGAAATATGTGAAAATATCCAGTATATCGAATATCAGTGTTTCTTTATGTCACTATCAGTTTCAGGACAGACAGCATGCAAACCATGCTTAGATTTTGAGGGATATGCAAGAACTCTAAATCTGGATAGAAAGACTTAATTTTGAGAGAGTGAGAGTTGCTTATTGAGGCTAAAATGGATATTGCAGAATGACTGACTACTTCACTGCAACTTTCATCTCATTAAACTCTAAGACATTAGTTTCATTCTTTGAAATCAATATGTATATATCCAAGAAAATAATTCCTTTATGATGTATGGGTATGATGCTGAAGTCAAAACACGCATGCTGTCTGCAGGCCTTACAGAGTTGAGAGATGACAGACTCACCAAGCTACTTGTTTTATTAAATGTGTGGTGCTTGAAGGGAAGGGGCACAGATTATAATTATTTGAATTTTATGGATCAGTAAGTATGTTTCCCTGATGCACAACGAGCACTTCAAAACTGATCCGTCTTCCTGCACTGTAGGCTTCAAGTTCAGCATTGCTTAAAGCACCCAGCACTGCTGGCAGTTTACCATCCTGGAAAATGTCACTTTTCAAATTCGTTGTCAAATTGCAGGTCATACATGAATTTAAGCAAACCTAATCCCTTAAATGGCTGAAGTACTTTCTTGCAAAACTTTTTGAAGTTATCCTTGGCCCACGAATGCAAACTGTGTCATTAAGACACAGACTTGAAGTTATTAATATCTTTGTTCTTACTGTTGACATGGAATCTGTGGCATATTCCTACAAGGAGTAATGCACTTATCTCACCAGACAGTACAATCAATGTTTGGTTTACCCTTTCCCCATTCTGATTCTTACTTTATATCAATGTGATGGAGGCTTTATGACATTTCTCTGATGTGGAGATGAGACCATTAAGTCTCACCTGTCTTTCAGAATGCTTTCTGCCGCTCTGGCTTCCCTTACCTGTTTTCACTGATCTGATCTGACTGATATGGAAACTTTTTGTATTGCAACAGATACTCCAAACCACAAATTGTACAGATCTGGAACATTAATTTATTCATTCCTAGTGTTCATCTAGCCCATGGTAGTTACCATATGACTGAGCAGCTCTGGGAAGTGACTGGACATTTTCAGATGGTGTACTTTCTGTTGAGTAAGATGATTTTTACCATATACCTCTCACATTGTAAATCAGATATGCCACTGTATACAGTTTGATGAATAACTCCACAAGTCAAACTATAAAGAGACAAGAGGGGCAAAATAAACTTGCCTATTCTAGTCATAGGAATGGTAATTCTTTCAAGAGGTGCAGAGATAGGATTTTGTTTTAAAGTTGAATTGCTGTTGGCTACAAGTCATTACTCTTTCTGGTATGCCTTTGTATAGATGCTATATCTCTAACAGTCCTCCCTCTGCTGCTAGTGCCTGTGATTTCAGAAACTGGGGTCCAAATGAAAACACAGATGTGCAGTGGGTTAAAATGTATCCGCTCTGCTCTTAAGGAACCATTTCTGGAATACTCTTTTTGTTTTTTTAATATTAACCAACTAACATGAACTTCCCCTTCTACACAGGTACTAGAGTGTGTTTATTACCTCCTGAAGTGAAGCTGAAGCACCAGTGAATATGGTTTTTTGCCTGGTATTTATCTGAACTTTGCAAACAGGCGATGGTTGTTTAACACCTAATTATTCCCCAGCTTCCGGATGCTGCCCCCACATCCTTTTCTCCCTCTCTGAATCATTATCTGTAACAGCTTGGCATGAATGAGTCTTCATGGGACTCATTACAATCCCTTTTCCCTCTTGGAATTTCTCCTGGGCATGATGGAGATAAACTGATAGAGTTGTATGGGTAAAGCTTGCACTACAGTGTTGAGACTGTTATTGTCTGTATAAATAGGATACTTGAGCTGCCTGCTAATAATCTGGCAGCTGCCTGTTAATAACCTTTCATAAAATTCAAATGTTTTAGAAATTCCGTGCTCTGGCAGCAGTTTAATCTGGAATACACGGGGAGTTTTTAAGATGATGATGATGAATTGTTGTTCATGAACAGAAACTAATATAATATTCAGTTAGAAATTATTTAGTTAAGATATTAGGATAAGAGATTTACATACATTAGGAACTGTGGAATATTTCAGAAGAGGAGAAACAGGAAGGAAGGGTTGAAGCCTTGGTTAGAAAGGAGCCAGGCTGCTGGCTTGAAAAACTTAAAGTGCTAAAACCTGTAAGGAAGCTGACAGATGTAGAGGAGCACAGATGTCAGGTGGCTGCAATCCCCTGAAACGGCCATGGCTAATGTTCAGTGCGTGTCTGAAAAGGCTGGGAAGAAAGCAGCATAATTGCAATAAGTCCAGAAAGCAAATCAGACTCCTTATGTCAGTTGACAGTGTGTCCAGTATAGCAACAGACCAAGGGCAAAACTTGCCAGTAACTAGAAGCCTGGAAAATGAGATGGGAAAAAACTGGGATGCTTGGTTTCATATGATGAGCCTGACAGAGAGGCAGCTCAGAGACCTTGCAGAAAGAGAGTAATCGATGGATGTGATGTTCCCAGGCTATCAACTACACAAATTGACAGTATAAGATGTGCACGTGGAGGGGTGGCATTGTTTTTTGAAGGTTAAAATGAAGTGTAACAGAATGAAATTATTGTTGAAAAAGAAAATGGTATGAAATCCCTGTGGTTGTAAGTATCATACTGTAATAATAAAAATGTAGCATTAGGATTGTATAACGACTCCCACCCCCAATCAGGAAATAGATACAGGATAGAGATCAGAAGTGTTAAGTGAGTTTAGAGAATCTGCAAATTCAGGTACTAACATTGGGAGGCTTCAGCTACCAATAGAATTAATGACTCATCATCTATGACAGGACGTAGAAACAATTTTTTTGGAGGTAGTAAATAGCTGATTTCCAGAACATCTCATCTTCAGTCCCAGAAAAGATCTGTTCTGGCTTTGGTCCTGAATAGTGCACAGGACCAGCTCAAGAAATACGTAGGAGAGCTGATCTGTAATAGCAATTACAATATGATTAGGTTTAACACTGCAGCAGAAGAGACTAAACAAAATAAATCCAGAACACAAGTGTTCAATTTAAAGAAAGGGAACTGCATACTATGAAGGCAACTGCTCAAAAGGAAGAGAAAGTATTAAGGGAGGAGCAGGCTAAAAAGCAAGAAGCCTAGAGGTAGCCTAGGCACTTTTTAAAAATACTGTATTAGAACTCAAGACAAGCTCTATGATGAAATTTGAAAAGAAACCAGAGTGGTCCAGTAAAAACCCTATATGGCTCAGTAGAAAATTAAGGTGACTATCACGTAGAGAGGACTGGAATTTCTAATGGAAAGTTTGTCCTCCAGAAGAGAACAGGCAGATCAAATGTAACTAGGAAATTAAGAAGGCTAAGAGAGAATTTGAGGAGCACCTTGCATAGCATGCAAAAAATTCTTAGTTAAGTTATTTCAATATAAGAAAAGCAGGAAGATTGCAGAAGTCCATCCTGTCCACAAAAATGGCTCTAGAAAGGATGCCAGGAATGCTGGATCGTGAGTCTGACTTCCATCCTTCAACAAATGATAAACTTGATAAAAAAGATTAAGATTACTGAGCATGTAGATAAACTGTCAGGAAAAAAAATCTCTATTAGAACTGGGTTTTATGAGAAATCTGAATTTCCCAGCCACCCTTTCAGTTATCTGAATTGGGTCAAGGTGCTGGTGGTTTCTATACTAGGTACTCGCACCTGCTACGCAGTCTCACCCATGATGACTTTTGTCTGTTTTGTTTTCATTAGTCTAAAGCAAGACAGAAATCTGTATTTTCAGGAGTCACTAGGGAAATAACGATGTTTCTCTAGGAAGAAGGTCAAATAAGAAGGGAGTGAATAGCAGGGTATGTGTAATGACATAGAGTGCGCGTGTTGTTGGTGAGGAAGGACTGTGTGGTGCATAAACCAGATGGCAAAGGAATTTTGGAGAGTGTGTCCCACACATAGGAGGAAACAAAGCAGCTGAAAGGACGGATGGAGACAGAATTGTGTGTTTATCTGTGGCATATGCAGGAGCAAGGAGTGCGTGTAATACATGAGGGAAAGCAGTTGCTTAGATTGGTATTTTCTTGTTGCAGGGTGGTTGTGGCTGTCCTTCATCCATGCAGTTGACCACCTGGCCTTCTAGGCTATTTCGTGAGGATCCCAGGCCTGCTTCTTTCACAATTAGTTTAACTCCAGATCCGTGCCTGTCATTATTGCATGCATACAGGAGGCATGGATGATGGGCTAAAGGGATTGCGAACATAAAGCAGAAATTGAAGGTGGCTTCACGTGTATGGACAATAAGGCCTTTGTGTTCTGGGATCTGGGGTTTTGCCTGCTTTGGACTTAAAAATAACCTTTCACAACACTGAGCAGCTCCTTAAGAGAGAACACTTTTACATTTGTAACTGCAGAGGCTGCTGCAGTAACTAAATACACAATGAGGTCAAAAGGTCTAAACAGAGCTCAGGATCTTAGTAAAGTCGATAAATTTAAAGGAAGCATATTTGTAAAATGTTTGGACAAATAAACCAAATACTATGCTGCAATTATGATGGCATCATCAAAGCTAGCATCGGTATTCTAAAATTTGCTCTTCAAATAACACATTTATTACTCAGGGGAGGGTCAAACAGCGAATTTATTTGCAACTAATACCACAGGCTACCATCAAGGAAGCATCTATGTTCTTGAATTGTCTGAATTAACATTCTTATCTAAATGGATCTATTGATCATTAATGATCTAGAAACCCTTGGGGCATGACAGGCAAGTGAGAAAAATCCAATAAGCTCTCCAGCATTGCAGAATACCAAGAAGCGAAAATGCTACTATTGCATCCTTATAGCATGCCTGTGAAACACTGCATGAATTAGTAAACAGGATCTTCTGGATGCTACAGGCTGACTTTCAGTTCTCTTAGCATATACAGAGATCTATTGAGTACAGCCTTTCATTCAAACAGTACCTATTTTCAAACAATATACTATAAATTAAAATTATATTTATAAAAATAATGGAGCGTATACAAACATACTAATTGTCATTTAGGGCCTTAAGAATATCTTTAACATGAACACAGCATTCCTGACACTGTTTTCTTTTATTATTATTTAAAGCCAACTCAAGCACTTTTAACAAATGAGTATGTTCACTTACGTGAAATAAAGACATTGCCAATGAAGACATGTCTGTATGTCACAGTTACCTTCCATGCCTTACTGAGTCAAAAATCTTGGTGTGTGACCCCTTACTATGTGACAATGAATGGGATGAGAAAAACTTAATTTGATACTTCCATCAGATGTCACCAAAGATCATAATTTTCTATTGGCTTTCCCACATTTAAGCATGTTTCTTTCTTTATTAAGAAGCAAGAAGTTCCTGTTTTAAGAAACTGCATTAATAAGAGGACCTCTTAGATTTACCAGAAAAAAGTCCAGTGGTATACCATAGGTTGTAATATGAAGAGCGGTTGCTGGTCAAGGGCATCTGGGGCTAGTCACTCGAGGCCTGATTCAGACAAAGTGTCTTATCTAGTGTCTATCCAGTAATTTTTAATGTGTTTTAGACCAAAAAAACAGTCTTTCTAGTTCTAGAGCTCTACTGAAAAATCCGACCCGTTCCACCAGAAATGCCATTTGGATTAAACCACTTGAATAAAAGCATACTGATCTCTTCCTTAAATAATGCTTTTTTCCCAAAATATTTTGCTTTGCAAGGGTCAACTGTATCAAAGTTGATGTGTGGTGGTAGAGTTTAAGGGATAAAACTTTCTGTAGATTTCGTCCTCCCTATAATAACCAGGCTTGAGCACAAGAGCCCGTCAGCCCTCTCCATATGTGTGCAGCACAGGAGACACTTCTCAGCCACGTTTGGCACTGCAAGCAGGACAGCATGTCAGCTCTGATTAGCTGTGCTAGGAGGCATGTGTTTCAGTGTGGGGCACGGTGCTGCTCTAACCTGCCTTTGGTACCGAACTTAGTTTATCCTCTGATGTGGACAGCATGAGCTGTGTTGTCTGTGGAGTTACCAGAATAGTCGAATTAACTCTGCATTATGCTCTGTTGCATGGTGCAGGCATGCCCTCTCTGCTATGAAATCATTTGTATGTAAGACGAGGGGGAGGAAGATTCACTACAGTCCAATATTCCTCCTTTAAAGTAGTAATGGAATAGTGTCTGGGTACAGTACCAGCTTTTCCCCAGTGAACAAATAAGAAAATCAAATAGTGGATAGCAGCTCAGTAAGAGAGCAATCAATCTGTCTTAACTCTGAATAAGGCATGGGTTATGTAGAAGAAATAGTAGATGTGCATGTAGTAAAGAGGTGTATCATAATGAATATGCACAGACTTAATCCTCGTATTTCCTAATACATTAATATTGTATTAATAAGAATACTTTTCATAGCCTTGTAAATTTTTCTTATAAGTAATATATGAACATATTTAAGAAATCTTGGCTTAATGATGCTGTATTCTTACTAATGGTTTACTTTTTTTTTCATTTTTTGAATGGTGATCTGCATGTTTTTTCTTGTACTCAGGTGCATATATTTATTTATAATATACAGAATAGCAAATGAAATAAAGTTTCCGGTATACGTTTTGCATACGGCTACATTTGTCGTGGGTTACTTATTATTTTGTCCAACATAAACAGTGCTTTCCAGGATTATATACCCCAAATAAACTTGCCAGGTATCTTTCAGACAACAGACTTAGAAAGAAGACCTAACCCTGTGAATAGAAATCAGCCATGTTTTATTAAGATAACCTGCTATTAAATAGCAGGTTTAAAAATCTGCCAGGAATGAAACAAAACAAACAGAAAAAGGGAACAGGTGATATGGCACAAGAAGCAAGAAATAAGGCTTGATGCCAAGGTGGACATGACAGTTCTTGACTGGAGAGAGGAAATGGGTTCTGCACAGTAACTAGGAAACTCTAAGGGTGAACAATGATGACAGAGCGGAGGAGAAAGCAGAGGGAAGAAGATCCTGATCTAACAACATCAGGAAGCAATGCAAGAACTCAGTCTTCCTGCTTTACTTGCAGTAGCTGTTAAATAAATTTGGTGTGTCTTGTACTTCTGATAATTTTCATACAGTGGGTGATGTGATACCTAGTAAGGTATCACATTTTAGGGGCTCCAGATAAGCCAGGTCAGTGATTCACCCTGGTTATGAGAACTCCTTTGCACACCTCCAAGAACCAGTTGGTGACTGAATCAAAAATGTTCCCTCCATTGGGTTTTCTGGCTGGTGAGTATTCCCTTCTTCAGCTGGCCAAGTTGGTGGGTGGTTGTGCTAATTACTTGTCATGCAATGCAAGTCTAACGAGGCCTTTTGTTTAGTTTTGGATAATAATAAAACATTATCTTTGATTAATGCAGATGACTAATTCATTAATCCATATCCACTGTTGTATTTTAATAAAAATGTGTGATACATATAGATTTCTGCGTCTTGAAAAAACAGGCATTTTCTTTATTTATTATTTCCTGACAAATCAATAAATTTCCCTGTACAAGAGGGACATTGAAGTGCTGGAGCGTGTCCAGAGGAGAGCTACCAGGCTGGTGAGGGGTCTGGAGACCAGGTCATATGAGGAGAGGCTGAGGGAGCTGGGCATGTTTAGCTTGGAGAAGAGGAGGCTGAGGGGAGACCTCATTGCCCTCTACAACTACCTGAAAGGAGGCTGGAGAGAGGTGGGTGTTGGCCTCTTCTCCCAGTGAATAATGACAGGACCAGAGGAAATGGTCTGAAGCTGCGGCAGGGGAGGTTTAGATTAGATATTAGGAAGAATAACTTTACTGAAAGAGTAGTCAGGCACTGGAACAGCCTGCCCAGGGAGGTGGTTGGGTCACCATCCCTAGAGGTGTTTAAGAAATGTGTAGATTTGGCACTTCAGGGCATGCTCTAGTGGCAGAGATTGTAGGGGGTTTTTTTGTGTGTGTATGGTTGGACTCGATGATCTCAAAGGTCCTTTCCAACCATGAAGATTCTATGAATAACAAGTATTTTGCTACCTCTTTACTGTTGCTGGAATCAGATTCTATGCGTGGCTTTTACTTGGACCACTGTATTTGAGGTCCCTTCATCTTTTTTTGTCTGATTCTGATATAACTCAAATGTTTTCCCTTTTAGTCCTCTGGTAAACTATTATTGTCTTAGGCCATCCTATTTTTCCTGCTTACATGCCAGCATTAGGATAGACATGCTGCATTTGGAGAAGTCTACACTTTTCTGCAAGTAAGTCTCACTATAGCATTACAATGCATTATTAATTCTGCATTTAAGAGATTAAGATAAATCACACACTGGGTATTATAATGAAGCTTTGGGATTTAAGGATGTAAGGTGAGGTTGGCATCTCCTTAAGAGGGGTTATGAGGCTAGAGGGAGTTTGCTACTAGACATCGTAAAGGAACTTTCTTGGGGCTAAACGTGATGCTTTCATTAATGCCCTTTGTGCAATAATGAAGAGTTTGCTAATGAAACCTGCTGTTGGCATGCAGCTGGGAAACATTGTTATTGTGCAAGAGAATTACAGTACCATAAAGAGGAACTGAATAACCTTGAGGACAGGCAAAGATAAAAGAGATTAAATTCAGTAGCTGAGGGAACAGGTTATTGAACTTAGAGACTGTTCGTGAGAGCTTTCTCCTATGAGACAGTAGCTGCCACGTAACCCAGTCAAGGTCAGGATCTGCTAAGTTTCAGTCACTGTTCATGTGAAAAACTGCTTATAGCTTCAACATCATGGCACTTTTACCAAATGAAAGCTGTTGCAAGTTTTACAAGTTATATATTTTCCTGTCTTTCCTACTTGCACAGCTCCTGGAAACACAAGGGAGGTGGCAACACCAAATAGATGCTCAATACTACAAGCTTGTTTCACCTGCTTGGCACAATAAGAAAAGAGAAACTTAATTCACTTGTCCATCCCATTTGAAGACAATCTGAGCCTCGCAGGAGAGTAAATTAGCAAGTAGGATCAAGAATATTCTGTTGCAAGTTCTCTGTGCTCTCCAGTTGAAATACCTTCATATATATAAAATAACTTAATACTAATTGCAACAGGAACTGCACTTGGTCTTACAAACAATCATCCAGCTACCAAGCTGTGGGTTCGTTTTCACTTTCTGGCCCAAAGACTTATCAAAGTTTTTGTTTGGTTGGTTTTGACAGGTAACTGCCTTTCTCAGTGTTAAACTGACTGGCAAATCCATTCCTCAGCAGACAGGCTTCTTGAAGAAAGGCTTGAGTGTTTGAAATTGCTAGGTTTTTTCCCAGCTGCATTAGGTCATTTAATAAAAGGTGTCATCTGCCTTGACAAACATTGCTTCCTATTTTCTAGGCATGAGAAAGTGCAGTTTCATAACTGGCTTCTGTGCTACTGCTGAAAGCTGGGGCCTAGCTCACACTTGCCTCCCATATGCTAGTTCTGTCATTTATATTGCATTATGGGTGAAACTTGACAGAAAAAAGGAAGTTACTGCCAGGTCGATTGACAAATGTTGGTACTAGAACCAGAGAAGGGATGGAAATCTCTAGCAGGCTGAGTGATACTGCCCCTTGGGCCAGCACTGGCCTCATGCACGTGATGAGACTGTGCCCAAAGGATCCTTATTCATCATTAATGTGCTGGAAATGCATAGTACTGTGCTGCTCATGTTCCTGTTGAATTTGGACCACATTCTTTGCACACCGATTTTAATTTAGAAGACTGATGAAAATGCATTTCAGATGTTCATTGTAACAGCAACAGCAGTAACTCATAATCTCTGCCAACGTAAGTACTGTATCGATCCACAAGGATGGGACTCTGGGAACAAAATGCTGCCCAAACGCTGGGTACTTATCTTTTCTGATTCTTTCTTAAACATCTTCCAGCAGTGGTCCTGCAGCGGCATCTCTCTCTCATTATTTTTCACAATTGGAAGGCTTTTTCCCCTTCTCATGAGATCTTTTGTGCTGTACAATATGTCTCAGGTTTACTGTTGTTTCAAGTTCCCTTGTGGATTTTTTTTCCTTTTCAGAGTTTCAAAGTAATCCTTCTTTACTGATCTTTCACAATCACTAAAATATTGGAAGAGCATACAGACTGTGATAGAAAACAATAAAGTCAAGGCAATTCCCAGCTAAGGGTGATAGGTACCATACGTCCATCACATATATTTAGGCATTAGAGAGAAAATTAAGCCGCTTGTTAAAGTTGTGGCATTGCGCCAGGGTGTTGGAAGGACATACAACACTTTCTATCATTAAATGAGGATTTAATGTTCAGGGTGCTCAAATGCTTCTCATTTTTTCTAAACCAAACCTTCATTATCATGTTTGTTTAAACAGTACAAAGTGTCCCATTCCTGCTGCACAACAGTGGCCTCCAGGGTTTGTTTGCAGCTGCCAGTCCCTTGCGATAGGCACTTGTACGTCATCTGCACAATGTGTCTGCTTTGTGCTGGAAAAATACGATTTTTAAAGGGTCAGATTACTGACTGGTGAGAAGTGGAAATAGGTTCATAAAACCAGTGGTGGTAGGTGCAAAACTGGGCCTCTGTTTTAGTTCCTTAATTGCTTTCCACAGAGTTTTATTTCTGCTTGCGGGGCATTTTTATTCAAGGGTAGTAAGATTCTGGAAATCAGTGTTTGTAATGGAAATTGTGACCTGACTTTAATGTTAGTCTTGCTGACTGTCTGCTGAAAAAGCTGTATCTTAAGAAATACTGACTATGACAAATCTGTCTCTGCAGTGAAACACACAAAAAAAAAAGAAAATGCATGTACAAATAATTATTTATACAGTCCAGTATGGGACCAAAACAGCAAGAAACTTGAGGGGGAAAGCCTTAAAACTCTCCTGTGCCAGACCCTGGAAGTAAGAAGCAGTATTACTGTGTTAATGACACTTATTCTATACAAACAGGACCATGTTGTGGAGCGCGAGAGGCCCTTACTTGAACAACTGCCCTAGAGAAAAAACAACTTTATTTTTGCTTTGCATTCACCTGTAGTTAAGATACATTGCGTGTTTGCTTAGGCATATCAAGCAAAATGTGCACACCTGTGTGCAGGGGGGCCCAGCTGGGGCTCTGTGGGGAGCGGCTGGCAGCTGGGCTAATGGCCGGGCCCACCTGGCCCTGTGCTGCCAGAACTCTCTGGGCTGTCCCTGCCTGAGGAAGGGCTCCATTGGTTTTGATCTGAAAAGAAGTGTGGTCTTGAAAAGCACGGTTGTTGGTGATCTTGCTGCTTTGCCTGGAGCTCCAGAAGGATCTTTTTAACACAGAAAGATGGAGTCACCTGTGATTTCAGAGAGAGAAAGCAGCAGTGCTGCCTGGAGAAGTTGCTGGTAGGCGATGAGGGTATATTATGGGGGGCAGTGAGATCCAACCCTCTTTTAATCCCTAGAGTGACAGTGGAGTGTTTGGCTTCTAAATTCTGATACTGCTTTTGTGGTCGGGACTTCTCTGTGTAACAGGGCCAAGGGCTGCAGGTTGAGGCCGGGGCAGGCAGCTCCAGCTCCATGCCGCTGGGCCCGGGGCGAGGCTGTGTGCCTGAGGCGGCAGCTGCCTGCTTGCCCGCGCCGTTGCAAGTCCCCAGGCGCCATAGCTCTTGGGCCGCCCTCAGAAGGGGGCTGTCACCCTTCTGCGGGGTCTAGGCACCCCGGCCTCCGCACGCCCGCAGCCGTGCGGGCAGGCTGGCGTTATCGACGGCGCGCCATACCGGCGCCGGTGAATCCGGAGAAGGGCCGCAAGATGGCGCCGGCGGGGGGTGCCGCCTGAGGAAGCTCGGAGCTTGGCCCGGAGCGGGGAAGGACCTGCGGTAGCTCGGCGCCGCGCTCGGCGGGAGGGACGGTAAGTCTCTGAGCACTGGAAGCAGTACTCCTGCACCGTGGATGAGCGCAACCCACCTGAACTGAAAGCGCTGCCTATGATTTCTAGTCTGGGATTCTGGGTTCGGCTTCCATTTTTAATGCCCCTTTGCCTTAAAGCTGTAAAGGAAAATTCTTCTGAAAGAGTTGACAACATAAGCGCTTCAGTTTCTAAGAGCAATGAAAAGAACTTCTTTTAATTCTTTAACAGGTTTGAGAGAGTTGAAAGCTAGGTATGGAAAGTTAGGTTCTTCCCTTCGCTCCCAGAAAAGGTTTGTTTCTCCCAAGAAAGAGAAGAAACTCTTGGAAGACAGTTTGAATAGGTGGTTCGGCCTCAGCAGGAAGCCTATGGGGAACTGGCTGAATTCAGTCTCTACCAAGGATCTCTGTAGTTGATCTCTTTTATTCCTGTCCTTATCCTCTTCATTACTGTGGATATGGCCTAGAAGGCAAATTAATATTATGCCTTAGTCTTTATGAAGGCTCTAGCTCCCAAATGTAGGGGCCTGCAGCAGAGTGGTAATGAGGTTACGAAATTATTGCATCTGAAGTAAAACCAACTTCAGAGCTGGATGGTAGGGCTGGGGAGGAAGATGTGAGGAGTTCTTTCAAGGCTGGCAGGAGAAACTGGCCTAAAGCAAGGATAGCTTAAAAAAATTTCCAGTTATGACTGCCAGAGGAACACCTAAAGCAGCCTCCTGATGTGAGGAAAATGCGAAAAAATGCGGCTGGCTAATGGTGTCCAGTCAATTTTTGAAAATAATCTGAGTTGCTGTTTCTGAACCAAGTTTCCTGTCATCCCTACAGAATCTATTCCGACTTTAAAACCTTATTTTAAGAATTAACTCAAGATTTCAAAACAAGCTGTTGGAATTTCAGTGGTGCTGCAGTTGGCCATCTGCTATTTTTCTAATTCTAGCTTATGTTTGAATAAATCTGGCTCATTTTCACAAAAGTGTGTTCCAGGACTTGCGTGTTCTGTCACTGCATGATCCTCTTGGTTTTATTCATAGATTGCGTGGGTACCTGGGGATGGGGGCTCAGAACTGTAAAGGTTTCTGAGGTCTGTTCTTATCCTTCCCTTTTAACAAATTTAAGAAGTGGTTCTAAATAGCACAGGTTTGATTATTCTGAAAGGGAAGTGAGAGGAGGATCAGTCATGGTCATTTCTGCTTGATTCTGTGTAGCATTCGGTGATTTGACTTACACAAAAGAGTACTTGGCTAATAAACACTTATACTACTCTAAATAAAAGGATATGCTCAGGATTTTCTTTCTCTCTCTGTTTTAGATGTTATTGCTGTTATGAAAGTGTGAACTGCATAACTGATGGGTAGATTTCCAGCATGTATAAATGCTTATCAAGTTTAACATTCCAGAGGGATACCAGTGTGGAGCACATCTTGATTCTTGTTAACCTAACAGTTGTCCAGGGTTGTGTCTTCTCTGCATTCCAGGTTATTGTGATAATTTCCTGTATTTCTGGGAGATTTGTGCATCCTATCTTTGGTTGGTTTTCCTGTTACTGTATCCAATTAGATACGGGCTTACGTTCTAATAGTTGCACTGAAATTTCACACAAAGAACAGGGATGTTTGGATCCGTTTCCTTCCCTGGTGTGTTATGCCCAGTCCTTTGGCATCTAGGTCCAGGTGACTTCTGTCCTTGTTTTTTGTATCACCTACCCTTAGTGTAACCTAAGTCTATTGTAATATTACTTAAACTTTACCAGAGAGATAGTGTCATAAAATGCTGCAGGAAGGACATGTTTTCAACTCTGTTATCAGCAGAATACCTAGTGCTGTTTCCAGTCACACAGTTAATGTACTTTGGGCTGCCAAAGAACAGAATCCCAGCCATAAGAGAGACAGAGAAGGATCTGTTTTTTAACTGTTGTACTGTTAAACACTAGGTACATCATGTGTGAATGCTATTAATAGTTAAGAAGCAATTTAATAGTAAGCTTTTTCATACAATGAAGCAAACAAACATGTTTTCTTCCTCTTCTCCACAAAACCAAAGGTGGCTATCAGGAGACTTCTAAAATGAGCTGATATTAGGGAGCTCCTTGAAGAAAAATTAAATCTGGGGTAACTAATAAAGTTTATTTAAACTTCAGAAATTATATCGCTTGCTTCTAAGCACAGTAATCTGTAATACTTACTCCATAAGAGAGCACTGAAATCAGTTGACTGTTACAGACTTTTGTGATAAACGTACGTCATGAGTGCGCTTCTTGTCTTGCCCTAAACCTGTAGCTGACACTGTACCTGCAAAAACACATCTTTTCGCACTTGAAAAGGTCAACCCTAGCATTATTTGTAAGCTAGTACCTGAGATTGCTGTGTAACTTCCACCCACCCCCTGATGGGGGGAGCTTGTTTTCCTCGTGTGTAGTATATGAAGTAGCAGCCAGGTTACAGAGCGGTTGAGTCCACATAGTTCCACAGAAGCTGAGCTTTTTACTGCTGTGGCTTTTGTCGCTGCTCATCACCATACAGTCTCACCCTCTCCTTTGCAATGGCTCCAATGTATGGCTGACTCCGCAGCAAGTCAATTCAGAGAGCTTAACTGTCTGCCAGAAATCTTCCTGAGCCCACTCCTTGTTGGGTTAGACAGGTGCCAGTTCTAGAAAAAGAGCTGAGATGCATAGCCTGGGGTCGGCAGTTCCTGCATTCAGACGTGTGTATGTGCCTTAAACCTTGTCCTCTGAACAAGAGATATTCAGACTAAGTTGGAAGAGAGTTGACTGAGGTGGTTGTTAAAGAATGCTGCCTGTCCTCTAATACAACTAGGTGCATCAGATGGTGAAAGGCTGGGAGAAGAAAACAGAACTAAGAAGGGAAGCTGTTCTGTGCATATGCATTGAACTAATTTGTCAAGGGTTGGATCTTCTCCACCTTCCATGTTATTTTAATAATTTCTTGTATTTCTGGGAGATTCAGTCAGGGATGTAGGACACCAGAGCAGCACCTTTGATTCAGGAACTCTTCCTACCATAAATCTCTGGATGCTGGAAGAATATTTTGGAGGAAAAAAAATACTCTGTTGTATGCTCCATAAGTGCTCTTTCTGGGTTATTTGCTGTTGACTGCAGTACAAAGTCAAAGATTTGTTTGAACCTGTGTTGTTCAAATACAGTGTATTAAACACTTAGTGGTCTTAGGAAAGGAGTCAGACTTCCAGGAGTCCTACTACCTTACTCATAGATGATTTCCTGTCATAGACTGGCTGTATGCAGATATAATGCAAGGGGCTCTTTTTGTACCCTGCTGCAGTTAACACCTGCTGGGTTTCAATCCTCTGAAGTGCTGAGTGCACTTTATCTAGGGATAAGTAATCTCTGTACTTCAGGTATCTAAAATAAAGTAGGTGGCTGTAGGTGCTACAAAGGAAGCAAACCTTGTCTGTAAGAAGGAAATGGATTCAGTCTGTTTGCTTTCCCAGTACTACATTCCCTGGCTTTTTGAGGGTCATACGTAACACAGGGCCTGTGCTTTATATATGGATGGGCATACAGGCATGTATGTGACCTCTGTGGGTGGTGAGGTACACAGTAAAGTAATACTAAAATACATAATTCTGAAATGTACTCAATAGTACTCAGTACCCAAATGGAATAGTGCAAACTCCCAAAACTTTCAGATAAATGAAGAGCAAAACATGAAATGAGAAGAGCAGCCTGCCAAATGCTGCTCAGTTTTTATCTTTGGCGAGCTGATTTCTGTAGGTGTTGACCTTTCAGAATCTATTTTGAAAGAAGACAGTATTTTGGTTAGCAAATGCAAGGAGCACAAATACTGCAAGGAGCAGTGTCAGGCTACCATACAAAGGGGCAAAGAATTCAGTGCTATTTATATTCCCTTTCATTTGTGAATTTCCAAGTGGTTTACATCATTCAAGTACAAGTAGTGCCAGATGTTGAATATTTTCAACTACCAGTGAAGTCACTAGGATGTGAGGTCAGTTAGGACATAATGAGATGCTAAGCTCATAAGGTCAGCCCTGTTCTGGCTATTCAGAAGAGATTTTACTGAAACACAGTCATGTTACTTTAGTTCTCATCTTCTCATTTATTAAAAAAGGCTACTAACTAAGCAGAGAAAATCTGTACAGGTAAGTATTAGGCAAAAGAGAATGGTTATTAAAGAGCGTTTATTGTTAGCATTGTCTTGGACACCAGTATAGTCTGGATTAGTGTAGTCATGTTGTGATTAATGGCCTTATCAAAACTCAGAAAAATTACAGAATTTACACAAAGGAATGCAATATCCGCTACTACCACAGAACTTAATAACAAGGCAAAGCATGAAACAGTACTTGATGTCATTAATAAAATCTATCATGGGATGCAGAAAAGTATTTGCCACTGCATCAGTCCTTGAGGAAAAAGCAGATAAGACAGCTGAGGTGATAGAACAGATAATACATTAAAGAAAAATTAACATATCTTTGGGGATCTTTTTAGGAGGAGGTGGAGGTAAGCTTTTCTTCCTGAGGAGAAAGTGCAGTTGTCTGAAAGCATCATGGTTAGAAATCTTCACTCTTAAAGCAAGCATTCTTAAAATAGACCCCCTGACAGGTTGCCTGCGTGTTTTACATAACCAGGGCTAATTGTTCAAATAACAGTGTCAGCTGCAGTTGTGTTTTTACCTGTGTGTCAGCTAATGACTCCTTACAAAGAATGCACCCACTATTTTCCTCCTCTATTTCAGCTAATAATATCCTATAGTAATGAAAATGCGGTGAATGTTCAGCTTCTTAGTTTTAGCTAAACCATACCATAAAACTTCTGAGATCTTCAGAACTTTAAGTTGTTGTGTTCTTGTCTTGCCTAAATAGTTGTCTGGCTTTGCCTTTCCTTGAGCACTGAAATCTGCAAGTTTTGTGGCCTGTCCATTCTGTGTTGCCTTCATCCCCTTAAAAGATGGGCATGCTTTTATGATTCCATAATTGCACATACCTGTGAAATAGAAGACAATAGGCATACTCATCAAGTCATGAAAGTCATGAGGCACAAGTGTCAAAACATGACATCTAGGAATAGCCTAAGATCATCTCTGAAAGGAGGCTTACTTTAGGATCCTGCTGCTGCAATCACTTACCAGATAAGTTGTTCCCAAAAGGAGTCCATGTTGCCACTAGCATCAAATGAATAAATGTGGCATTGAGATAGAAGCACAGCTTTCACTTGAAATCTGGCATGAAATAGAGAGGCAGAGATCGTAGAAAAGGCACAGTGGTTGTCTTGCAAAGGTAGACAGTGCAAAGTTGAGAGATGCAGGAAGGTCTACAGTATGCAAGATGTCTACAGATTTTTAACCCCTCAACATGAGTACAAAATCCCAAGCATAAAAAATTCCAGGATTCCCTCTGAAAGGTTCCTGCTGTTGCCCCAAGTTCTTAGTAATCTGACCACCATCTGTGTTAGTGCTGCTGATAATGATGGTCACCATGCATATAGTGTCCTCGTCTTGAAGGAATGAACCCACTCACCTCAGTTTGGCTAATAGTACAGGTATGATGAAGTCCTCCACTGGTTGAGGAAGTAGATATTTTGGAGCCCAAATGGTCTTGTAAGAATGCAGTCTGCTTGGTCTCCTGGCTTTGGACATTGATGAGATCATCTTGATCATGTTCAGAGGAGGGGCACAGGTCAATTTCCAGTGTTTCTTCTGTCAGCAAATTGGTGATACTCTGTCCTTCCTAACACTGTAAACTGGCACTTAAACATCTAGTTCTTATCTTATTAATGAGGAGATATTTTCTTTGCTGTAACTGAATGACTTAAAATAATTGAGAGCTCACTGGGCACATGGCCAAAGCTCTGAGCTAGAAAGATCATTTATGAATTTTTCTCCTTATTCAGCCTACTTGAACCACCTACTGATGCAAGGCCTGGAGGTCACAGGTTGTCATAAAGCTGAACGTGAGATTATTTGAAATGAATCTCATCAAGTTGGCTTAGATTCATAAAAAAACTATGGTATATTCCCTTACCCCAGCTAAACTCATTTTTCTACAGAGCTTTCTGAGCTCTTTCTTTTTTCTACTTTCTATTTTTGTCAGTCTGAATCGTCCAGTTGCAGTGCACTTTCAGAAGGACTATGCAGTGAGTTGTATTTTGAACAAGAAGCCTCACAACTAATTGGTCACAGTCAAGCATGCTCTATCAGGATGTGGGCTACATCTCTTGCTTGCTTCTTAACATATTTCTTCAGCTGGGATCTGTTCACTGACTTCTGAGATGCTTGCCAGAAAAAAATGCCAGATGCTTCTAAGATCCTGAAGAATGCATGTTAGCTGTCTGTGATAGAGGATCCATTTCACTGGATGTCTGAAGGAGGAACATCGGTCTGATAGTAACTGTGTTCCTCTGAGGCAGTGAAGTCATGCACCCCTGTTATTCTGGCTTGAAGAGATCTCTGCAACCAGAAGCTGGGTTCTAGTTGGAGTAATGAATGATGCCAAGGTTGCTTCAACCCTTAGACTGTTACCATTAGCACAAGGAGCAGCAGAGTATGGGAGCTGTGACCTGAAAATGAAATGCATGGATGTTCTCACTTGATTACCCTGCCATAAATGTGGGTTTAATGCTTTTTCTTTTTTTTAGTATGGCACCGTTGTTGGGCACTGTTAAACATAGTGCTTATGTCCATCAGCATAATTCTAGCTCATTCTCTTCCAATTCTCCTGATTATTTTTCAGGAGGTTATTAAAAAAAATTCTGAAAGGAAAACACACCTGCTAGGTGACGACAGATTATTCAAATGTCAGGAGAGAACCTCCTCCGTATGTACTGTAATAAAAGCAAAGAATCTTAAAATAGACTTCTGTGACTTGCACAGTAATTGAAATACAGTTTACTAGGGAAGCAGCATCAATGTAACTAAGGAACCTTCCTTGTCTGATGGCCCTGGATGAAGAAATGGTATATCAAAGTGCTTCAATTGCTACTTGAAGAGTATAATCTATGTCAGTCAGATCAAGAACACATTATGCACCCTCTGTTTCACCATCTGCCCAACAATCAGTTGAACTTAATCTACAAGTGATAGAAAAGCAGACTTCAGTAACTCAAGAACATGACATTTATCACATTTAATATCTACTGAAAAAATGTCTATTAATAAAAGGGGTGCTGAGTCTAGCACTAAAATAATAATGGAGAAGTTCTTTGGGTTTCTGTCTTCGTTTTTATATAAAACCATCAATGAAATGCTATCATCTTGCTTGTCAGTGTGTAATTGTCTTTTAATTATTGGCTGCTAAGTAGTAATTTTTTCACATTTACTGGTTTCAAAGGCAAAATCTTTTAATAAGATTTTTCTAGCCTGCAGAAACTGTTTCACTGTCTTAAACTTCGATATATCTTAGGCGCATCTTGTTTTCACCGCAGTAAATTCATTTTATGTTGCCTGATGATGAATGAAGCTGCATGCATAGACTTCAGTCATTGCCATATCATAATGTCAAAACCTAGGTATTCCCGCTGATTAATTTGGAGTGGGAGGGAAGGATGAGGGAGGAGCCCATGTTGATTTTTTAATTGTCAGCTATGGCTATCTTGCAAAGAGTTCAACTTGCCGGAAACCCTCTATGTGAAGAAGCAGCATGACACTGCAGGGATAGTTCTTGGGGATAGAAGTCTTTGGGAAACAGGGGCATGTCCTGTTTCTTGCCTTTCTAAAGGCTGGCGTGGTAATATCCTCTTTATGACAAAAACCAGGTATATACCTTGATCTGGACTATGAATGCTAGTAGGGAATAAGTAAAGGCACTGCCATGAGAGGCATGTTGATGTGGCAACCTTTGAAGATTTGATTCATCAAGCACTGGAAGTTGGATGAATAAGGTACCTTTTAATCTCCCAAGATGCTGGCTCCCTCGTTCAAAGCTCCCAATGTGCTGCCATGGTTCTCCTGCAATTGAACACTTGTACAACACAGATCTGCACTCAGCATAGCATAAAGTGATAACAGAAAGCAGGCAGGAACTGATGGTAAGAGTAGTCATCAGCCAAAGTGGTTGGCACACTCTTTTGCTTTACAAGTATGCTGTGTTACCTGAAATATGCTTATATGGTTAATGCTATCCTGGGCTTAACTGAATTTTTGGATTTTTTAATTTTTGTTTCAGAGGATAAATTCCAATATAAGCTAGTTTGGCAGCTTCACAAATGAAAACTAAGTTTTGATAGCTAGGCTCAGATTCCCTTAGATACACAAACACAAAATCAGATCCTAGAAGGCAGCAAAGTCATGCTGTTCTATCCCATTATTGTGTGTAAGGAAGGTATTTCAAAGACTTGTTCTATTAAAATTCACAGAAGAAATGTCTTTGTTTTTGCTAAAATCTTAATAAGCTGACAACACTACCCAGTCGAATCCTGAAATTATTTTAATGAGAACTTAGTTGACAACGAACAAGTATTCGAAGTGGTGACCAGTGCTTTTACAAGTTATTCACCAAGACTAGTGATATACTTCTATTGATGCTGGATCCAGCTGCAAACATTGCTATAATCTTCAAGCTTTTAGGAGGCCAGGAACCCAAGACTTTCAGGGGGCTTCTTTTCATGGAAAACACTTGGGCTCTCTTGATGAGACGGTATTTGGAGCATAATATTGAGGATAGGCTTAGCTATGTTACAAGCAAGTGATTCTACTGGGAAAAATTCAAAAGATAGTATATGCCATTGGCTTTGAGCAGTTTTCTTTTTAAAAAATATTATTAAATAATGTTCTTGCTAACTGTTTGGAACTTCATGATACTGACTCATGTTTCATCAGCTTCTTAGTATTCAAGTGACCTTTGTGGCTAGTTTTGGTTTGTTCTTTTTCTGTCTAGAACTGCATATGCAGTGGTGAAAAGACGACATCTGTAAAATAAAAATCCTGAAAGGGTGGCTTTCAGTAGCTCATGTTAAAATATGCCAAAGGGCTCATCAAACTTTAGCTCTTAAGCCATGATATCTGAAAATTCTTACTCTGTTGTAGGCTGAAAACATAAAGCAACCTGTCTCTGAGATCTGAGACAGAACCAACACATTGTAAGGAGTCGACTTTACTGTATGGTCTGGCTACAGCAGTGCTGAAATAATCTAAATGTTTGTGAATGCACTTGCATGCACATGCAAGTAACGAGAGTCTGTGCTGTGGGTCTACGATGAGCGCACGTTATGTTAACTGGAGCTACTGAAATCTTCCCCTGCACAACAAGAAATATTCTCTTACAGAGAGAAGTGTCTGCAATTTTTGCTTGTGTTATTACAGGTCACCTCTGTATCATAGTGACTTCTCAATATGGATTTTATTTTTTTTTAATAAACCTGAGATTCTTATTAACAGTCCCTTAGGTTGTTTTACCTCTGATGCCTGTCAAAAATGAACTGTAGAGGGAATGGTAGAGGGGAATCTTAAAATCAAGAGCTATCTAACTTGAGTGAAATATAATTTGAGTGACGTGTTCATTTTCCTATTTCTTTTAAATAAAAAGGGTAAAATTTCTGTTGCAAGTAAACAAAACTGAGTTGAGCTATGCTCATTTGTCAGCTAGGGTCAGTCCTTACTGTGTGTGTAAAATTAGTTCAAGAGCTGGATACTCTGTGTCCTTTGGACCTGTTCTACAGTGTATGTGGGCACTTGAAACACAAATACGCTTTATGGCAAACAAAAGTAAAAATGAGTGCTTTGGTGCCTGAATGTGTAGAATACCAAATACAGCAAAAGCTAGGAGAAGCTACTTTTCATTTTTGTAAGTAACTTTGATGTAGTCACATGTTCTTCCTATTCTAATTCCTTGCAAGTTTTTTAAATCCTTATATTTGGTTTGAGGGTAATAGCCACAAAAGACATACTTTAGTGTCACAAAAGAAACATAGCATGTAAAAAGGTAAGAGAGTCATGGTTTTAATCTATGACATGATAGGCTTGATCTGAAAGGGGATTCCATTAAAATAGGTTCATAGAATACCAGGTTGGAAGGGACCTCAAGGATGATCTGGTCCAACCTTTTATGGCAAAAAGCATGGTTGAGACAAGATGGCCCAGCACCCTGTCCAGCTGAAGCTTAAAAGTTTCCTATGTTGGGGAATCCCTGAGGAGATTTTTGCAATTGCTGATTGTTCTTATTGTGAAAAGTTTTCCTCTTGTGTCTAATAAAAATCTCGCCTGGAGCAAGTTGTACCCACCACCCCTCGTCTTTTGCATGTGACTCCTTGTAAAAAGGAAGTCTCCATTTTCTTTGTAGCCACTCTTTAAATACTGGAACGTAGTGATAAGGTCCCCCCTAAGCTGCCTTTTCTCAAGGTTGAACAAATCCAGTTTTCTCAGTCTTCCCTCATGTGGCAGGCTTCCCAGTCCTTTTGATCATCTGGACCCTCTCCAGCCTGTCCACATCTTTTTTGTATAGCAGGGACCAAAATTGAACATAGTATTCCAGGTTTGGCCTGATGAGTGCTGAGTAGAGTGGGGTAATGCCATCTTTATCTCTGCTGCTGATGCCCTTGTGGATGCAACCCAGCTTCCCGTTGGCTTTCTTTGCTGCAACGCCACACTGTTCATGATATTGAGCTTGTTGTCCACCAGGGCCCCCTTGGTGCTTCTCAGCAATCTCAGATTTAACAATATTGCAGTTCTCTAACTGTCAGACAGTTCTATTGGTCTGAAATAAGAAAACTTCCTATTTCCAGATGCAACTAGGAGAGAAAAACAGCAATGTTTGCAGCCAGTGTACATGGATTTCATGTTTACGTGTGGCTAGTGGAAACTGCCCTCTGGGAAAGATACTGCTATAAGATGAAGATTTTTCTTGTAAGCAGTGAAGGACAAACATGTAACCTTAGGTTCATGAATAGTACTTTTGCAGTGTAGTGGTTGCAGAGTCCCTGTCTTTATACTTGAACTTTCAGCTAAATATGTTTGGAAAATTTTTTTCCCTGAATAGATGCAATAAAATTTACTGTCCATTAAGTTTCTTTATGAATGAACTCTACTTCATTCGGAGAAAACTGTGTAAATATACTCCCTCTCATTTACAGTCTTGCTGAGTCTTTCATGTTCCAACCCAACCAGCTTCAACCAGTTAATTAAATTATTGGTCTCTGATGCAGATTCATTGTGTTAGCCTACTGGAAAGAAAGCAGTCTAGTGAAATGCTCAGCAAAGACCAACGGCAGTGATGCATGAATTAGTGGTGTTAAGCCTCCTTTAGCCTCCATCTGTATTGTCTTTCAGATCTGCTTGACATTTATTTAGCAGAAAGAAAAAAATGCAGCTTTTGGCAACAGCATCTAGCAAAATTTCAGTAGGGGTTCTAGATTTCCACTGACAGTGACACAAGTTGGAAGGAGGTGGTATTTATAGCAACTTCAGTGGTTCTTATATTTAATGAATGAAAGTAGATATAATTGCAGTTGCAGAGGTTGAGAGGTTTTCCCTGTTTTTTGGGTTGGTTTGTTTATTTATTTTAATTTGTCTCCACTTGGCATAGTAATTGCTATAGTTAGGTTTTATCTGATTTAGCTGCTGAACTGGAACTCATTAAAACTCCTAAAACATTGAGGTGGTGGTGGGGGAAGTGGACAAAAGGAAGGAAAGAGAGAGAGAGGAGTGGATCAAGTATTTTCGGGGCAGTCCCCATCTTTTTGAAGGGAAATTGAAACCCTAAGCACAATTTCTTTGCTGTATCTAAAACTTTAGTTAAGATTTTAAGTGTTAGAACTCTCTTCTCTTTAAAGAATTACCGAACATTTAACAATGCTACTATACCATATATTAATCTTGTTTGGAGTATCATTCTTGTAATAAGTGGGTTACAGTCAAAGATTTATTTATGTAATAGGAAATAGTCACATTCATGGTTTCTTACATATGTGAGGCTATCAAGCCTTCTATGGTAGGAAACTTCCATTGTTAACATTAGAATTAAAAAAAAAAAAAGGTAAAAAAATAAAATAAATTCTGAACCCCCCCAAAGATGTGACCTTTTGGTAATACAGTGTTTGTGTAAGCGGTGTCTAAGGCTGGATCATGAACTGGGGCCATTCATCCCTGTTGTTCCTTAATAAGTGCTCTCAGAATAGTGTCCACGAATATGTCAGAATAGTGGGTGGTGTAATTGGTCTGAAACACTTACTGTGATCTCTGCAATTTGGGATGTTTCTGCTGGTGTTCTTTCCACCCCCCGTGAAAGCTCCCAAAAAGAGGGGGAACGTGTCCACTGGTTTAAGATCGGAATGGTCCGTTCAGGTTAACAAGGCTGCGTCAGCCTTAAGAATTGTTGCTTAAGAATTTTACCCTCTCTCTGCTGTTCCAGAATTTTCGAAACCTATCCCCCTAGTGGCATTGATGGACAATAGTAAATAACACATAAAAGATTCTGTTCATGCCAATATGACGGTTTTGCCAAGAGCAATAGCAGTTGCAGTTAGTAGGGTTTTCCAATATGCCATGATTGCTGTCATAAAATAGCATGCTCCCTCCTTTCTCCACCAACAAAAAAAATATTAAAATCCTTGACAACCCCTGCCCTTCTTTTTTCCCCGACGCAGTATAATCAAGAGAAAACACCCTTCTATCTCTGTTCAAATATTTATGCTCACTGGAAGATTCAAATAAATTTCAAGGAAACTTCACTGCTTTGTTGTTCTGAATACTCCAGTTTGGACTGAATCTTAGCATACTGTGCACCTGCATGGCCCGTAAGAGGATCTTTTATCTCCTCTCCGATCTTGATGCCACCTCTCTCTAATGGTCATAATTGATGCTTTTTAATTGCTCTTCTGTTTATTATCAAAAGTGGGATTATTTTTTTTTCTTTCTTTAGTGAGAATCTTGTTGTAGGAATTCCTCATCTCTTCCCGTGAGCATTCTTTATACCTCTATAAATACTTTGGGGGTTTGTGCTGTTGCCTGTAGAACTCAGTAAGGCCTTTTTCTGTTGTAGGGATAAATTTTTCCTCAGTGCTTCTTGAGATAGGCCCATTTAACAAGGCTTTTGTGTATTTTCCTACTGCAGCATCAAATTTCAGTGCTCTATAAATTCCTGTCAAAAATCTGGAGAAGCTTTGCCCTTTTTTTTTTTCTTTCTTCTAGTTGTAAGCTCTGTCTTAAAGAAATCTTATTCTTGTGCCCTGATGCCTATATAACACTCCTTCTCTAAGTCAATAGCAGAAACTACACTGAGCTGTTTGAGCTTCTGCCGCCTGAGGGAGAGGAGCCTACTTTGTTGATCAAAGCAGGATCATTAATCTCTCTGTGAGGCAGTACCATCAGTAGGGAAGGACTGACCGACACACAGATTAGAGAGGGGTTTGCCTTAGTTATCTGATCCAGATACCTTGCTTGGCAATCAGGTAACAGGGAACAGGTATGGGGGAACACCTGTCTGAGGTGACCCCTTCTGTGGATTGTGAGTGGCTTTATGACTATAAGAGGAGTCATAATTCTTTGTTCAATAAACTGAAAAAGGAAATAAACTTCATTTAACCTAATTAAACTCCAGATGCAGAACAAAATGTATTTGGCTTTATAATGTTCCCCAACACAGAAACAGTGCAAGAACTATGTATCCTATCTGATATGAAAGGTATCCTATTTCTAGTTCATGAAGATGGATGTGAATCATGTGGCATCTTATGTCTTGAATTAGGGTATCCATTAAAGATGGCTTAAAGGTTAAAAGTAAATGTTTCAGTTATTTTCTAAAATCTTAGGTTTTGAGATACAGGAAAGGAGCAGGGTTTTTTCTTTTTGTGGTGGTGTTTTGGTTTTGTTTTTAAAAGCATGATAGACTTACTACAGTTTTAATATCCTACAGGGTTGTGAACCTACTCTTGGATTAGTTTCTTTCTAAACTAGTCCACAGATTCTTTTCTTTTTATTTCAAACAAGTATGTCCTTTAACTGACTGATTTCTTTTTATTTCACTGTAAGAATGTGGAACAGTTCAGAAGTAATGCGGCATAAATATACAGCATTAAAAATACCACTTAATCAGAAAAAAAAAGTAAGTTAGCATGCTGGTAATCGAATTTTATTATTATTTTATTTTATTTTATTTTATTTTATTTTATTTTATTTTATTTTATTTTATTTTATTTTATTTTATTTTATTTTATTTTATTTTGTTTTGTTTTGTTTTTAATGAAAATGCCTTTTCCCACAGAAAGGAATGCTTTCTGTGGAAAACCTGGGGGGGCGGGGGGGGAACCCCCATACCTAGGTTTTAAGCAAAGGCTTTGAAGTCAGATTGGAGATGAATGCTTTTCATCTTTGTTGAAATTTTCTCAGGGAAGAAATTAATATTTCTCAATGAACTATTAATTGTATTTGTCCTGTATGTTGCCTGAAGTTAATGGCTTTAAAGAAATAAAGTAGTTATTTTACTCATATTTGGGTCTATTTTCTCATTTTTTAAAAAACTGAGTTGAATAAATTAGTATCTTAACAGTGGACATGAATTATTTGAAATATTTCTACTTCCTACTGTCCTAAGTAGTAGTATTCTCTAGCCTTTGATCAACGAAGTGGTATTGTATCTCATGATGACAGTGCTAATGATAAAATTTTGATTTGTGAGCCAAAATGTAATCTATTTCATTGCATATTCCCACACGTCAGAGGAGGAAGACAATTCTTTTTTTCTTGCTGCTGGATTGATGTATGTTGCCTCATTTAAACAAAACAAAAACAATGAAGCAATGTTGGTATTGTAGAGATATTCCTGGGCTCTTTTACCAGAGATAGAGAATTGAAAAACAGACTTTAATGAAAGAAGCTTGCGGCACTTTACTTTTATTCCTCCTTTTGCATTTGTCATAGCTATTAAGTTGTTTTGGTTTAAGGAAAATAACAAAAAATCACAAGGAAAGCTATTTCCTATAATTCCTCATAAAAAAATAAATAAAAATTATAAAAGTGAGTCCAGGAGGCCTGGCTCACTTTTTCCAAAGTTTTCTGAGGAGCTTGGCATTTATATTGCCCTTTAAGGTTTAAGGACATTAACTTCTATGTTCAGGCCTTGTAAAAAGGACCTTGCAATTGAACTTTCAAGATGGTAGAGGTATTATAGGATGATGTCAGTTTGACTTTTCTGAAAAATGCAACAAATCTAAGTTGCTAGCATCATAGAAGTCTCATGAGTTCTCTTTGCTACAGATTGGCTTCTAAACAGTTACCTGTTTTAAAGGTATCCCTTACCAAGAGATGTCCTATCACAAAACACCAAAGTCACCTTATTGCTGTATGCTGAGTGTTTCAAATGCCATTTGATTATCAGAAAGGATCAGAATGTACTTACAAGCATGAAAACAGGCCTACTGAGAGAAACGGGTAATGATGATTCTTCATAGCAAACAGAAGGTCTTGCTTAACAAAAACCGCAATGATAATAACTCCCAAATTATGGCTACTTACTTGTCCTATCATCAAAAATGGCAACTAGAGTTATTACTGCTCTTAACAGCTAGCAGTGTATTCTGCAGCCTGGTATCACTGAGTTCTGCAGATATTTTACAGAAATATTATTTGACTGATGAGTCATCCTCAGAACACAGCATTTTAATGAAATAATGCTTGGCATGCAATAGATAAATCTAAGTTAAAACTGGTGGAAATCGCTTGAGCTGGGGAAAAAATTACTCTGAAACATGGTTGGTTTTTTTCCCAAGTCTTTTACAGCAGGAAGTAAAATAAATTCATATCACCAAAAAATAAACAGCAGATTAGATGCTTCTCTTTAGTCTTTCCAGTGGTCCTTCCCTTGAGAGAAAAAATAAAGCATAGAGTTGTTCCTTGTGTCACTGGTGAACGCTTAATACTACCTGTAAAATTTTTATTGGACCTTGTTTTTTCCCTTTGCTTACAGGTTGAGTGGTTTTCCTGTCTTTTTTTCATAATCCTCCACCTTCTGTCTACCCTTTGCTCTTTACTTTCCGCTGCAAGAGCTTAAAATGTTCTTTGTATGGATTGTTTACCATGCATATCAGTATGTGAATCTTGATTCTGTATCATCTTGTTCCTGAGGGACTTCAGATGAGAAGTCTAGATGCAGGAGGAGGAAGTGCTGTTGTCATTTGGGACATTACTAGTAGTGGCACTTCACACTACTTTTCCATGGCATTGGTGGCCCACCAAGTATTGACATTAATTCTCAGAGTTGAAAACTTTATTTCCGAAACATATGTAGCGGAACCTTTCTAACACCCTGGTGAAAGAAACAGAATTCTGCTGAGGCAGATCCTGGGTGGGGAGAAAGCATGAGGCTCTTTTAAATAACACATGAGCCTTGAGCAGAATTTCTGTCGCTAAAATAACTATACTGTTTACAAGCTATAGAGAAGCAGTGTCTGCTGTGATTTCCAGACTTTACAAATGGATATCTATGGTCTATATTGCACCACTTTATCAACAGCTAGATAGAATCACCATCCAAGGTCTTTAACCTTAGTGAATTGTCCTCATCAGCTTTTTCTAGTCTATTCAGTAGTTACCACTAATGAAAAGGATGACAGCAGGATTCAACTTAGTCTTGTTTTCTTCATTAGCAGATGGAGCATTCTTGGCTCTAAACTGAGAGTGCGTTTCTGTGATGTCTATACAACTGACTTTGAGCATCTTATGGCTACCTTGCCAGTTGGAAACACAGGCACCTGTGCTTGGACACCTTGCATTCACTAAAGACTTGTCTAAATCATAAAGCAACAAATTGCATCCTATAATGATAACTACAAGAACTTAGAAGATCTTTTAATGAACAGGACATTAAATAAAGGAATTTGGACTGTTAGCTGGTAGAGACTCTTGTTCTTTTATCGTTTCAACAGATCTGTGCTGATTTATTTCAGCTGAAGTTCTTTGCCCTCCTCCCCATTGTGTTGAAAAAGGCTGTTTTGGTTAGCACTGTTTTATGGTTGAGGTTAACCTGAGTTCCTGCTGCGAAGATGGCATTAAACACAACAGTTCTGGCCTATGTTCATTGCTGGTATAATGATATCTAAGTCGCAACATGAAGTGTTGTTTAAGATTAGTGAAATTTGTGTTTTAGCACAGTGGTGTTTGTAGATGTCACACTGCAGTTGCCTGAAGACATATGTCAGCTACGCTATTCTAGTTGATGGTTGAAGATTTTGGCTCTTCCAGCCTGAATGTTTTTGTCAAGAAGCCAATGGAATGTAATCCTATATAGGAAATTGTCTAACAAAACTACCACCATAAAACTGGGTAGTTGAAAGCACACAACTAAGAGGTGCCAGGGAGGAAGAGACATGGTGTGATTTAAACAGATTGCACCTTATTCTTCAACCCATGTTATCTTGTAGCTTTTTTGAAATTGTATAGGTTGGTAAACACAAGCAACAGCAGCCTTTAAAGTGTCTGGATGCCATCTCAGTGGCTGAAAAATGATGACTTAGATATCCTCTAAGACTTCAAAATGAGTAGTTGGGCAGGTTGTTGGATTTCAAAAATTGCCATTTAATTCATCAAAGCTGTGGCAACCTAAGGAACTGAACCAGTGTCTCTTAACATGGACTGTTTTGAGGTAACTGAAAAACCAAAATTTTTAAAAATCTCTGAAGCTCTTATATCCCTTCCTGTTGTGGAATGCTTTCTGATTCCATCTCCTGACTAGTACTACAGATCTAGTGCATAAATTTTTACTTCTGAGTATCTTTTTCTCATTCAATTTCCATAGTAAACTCCTTCTTTATTCTTTAAACATGTGGTGTTTGGTATTTCAGTAACAGCAAGGATTCCAATAGTTGCTTGAGCTCTCATTTTCTGTTCTAGACCCCAGGAGCCAGCAATGTTTTTACGGAAGTTCTCTGTAGGGCAGAAGAGAATCTGGAAGCGACTGTTACAGCACATATGGAGTAAATAGTATAATGAACAGGAAGGTAAACTGAGATGCCTACACAGGGAAATTCAGCTGCTTGCTTCCTTAGAAGATCTTGTAGTATTGCTAATTGGTGGTAACTTATTCTATAACTGGACATACTGTGAGCTGGCATTAGCAGAGGCAAATAGAAATTCATGCTCTTTCTTGTCTTGAGCTTTATAAAAGTAGGTGATTTTATAAAACAAAATTATTTTTCTTAGTGCGCAGGTTATTTAAGACCAAGAACGGAATAAATAGTTTGATGTTTTTCTGACATCCGGTATGAATTTGGCAACGAACAAAGCAGTAGCCATAATGTGAGTCCTGTTTAGTTTTGAACTTGACTAGGAAAGACAATACAAGGAAGGGTGAAACCACTTGAGCACATTACAAAAAAAAAAACCAACAAAAAAGAAACAACGGAAAAAAATTATGTTCTCATTTGCAGTCCTCCGGTCAAAAAAGGCTGAACATTTTTGTAATCCTGTCATGGTGCCTGTTACAAAAGACATTTTGTAGCTTTTATTTGGCCTGAAGAAGATGTGGATTTGTGTGTTGTGCTGATAAAAATTCAAGCTATAAATTAAGCTGTAAATAATGTTACAACTGGAGCCTAGAATTGATTGTATCTGAAGCCAGCTTTCAGACTGGAAATCTTCCAAATTATATAATAGCATTTTATTTCTACCTGTTGTACCATCAGCCCACAGAAGTGCAATGACTCACAATGGCCTCAAGTTGTCATCCAGAGTTTTTGCACAGTTATGGCAATATTTCCAGCTGCGTCATAACTTTTCCGTTTAAAATCCTCATGTAGTTTGTTTTCATGCCATCTTCTCGTGCTTATACCTTCAACGGCCCAGTCCTTATAATCTAAGCAAAATCTCAGTGAAACTGGTGCTCCATTTCCTCATGTTACAAGTACCAAAGTATTTTCCTTGGCTTTTTTCTTTTTGACCAACTTATAATTCTTTAGGCTCACAGAGATACAGTAAGTCTCCCTAAAAGTTAATGCTACTTTATGCTTTGAGCTTACTTTGATTTGTTAAATCCCTTTGCTAGTGCCCGATTGGCTTTGATAGTCTCGGTAACCGAGAATTCGTTGATTTATGTGGACCATTCACAGATTTAGTCAAGCCTAGGTCCCTCAGACTTTTCTTCATTTATACAAATAGCTCTCACTTACGCTGTGTTTTTCATTTTTGAAACCAATGTCGTATGGGGTCGTTGTTTTGATGTAAGATCTCCAAATTGCGTTGCAGACTTCAGGAAGCTTTTCAGTAGGTACTTTCTTTTCAGGTGGTGTTCAAAGGTTATTGTTCCTTTGGTGTACTGGGGCTGTCTGCTGCTAATTGTGCCAGGTATGATGTAGGATGGAAAAGCTGACTTTTCAGGAAGACAAAGACACTTAATTTTTAGGAGTAAATGCTAAGATTTTGATGGTCTAGGTCTGATTCAAGTAACAGTTAAGATATGTTGAACCTGAATAGTTCACATTAATGAACCATTCATGCTTCATGCTTGAAACATGAACTTATTTGTGCTTCATCTCAACGTGTTGAAGGATGTTCATAACCTGTGTTGAACTTCTTAATGACTGTCTGTGTCAAACACTGAGATCTCTTGATTTGTGGCTCCACGAAGGTGTGACAGAAGAAATATTTGCTGTCTTTCCCAGAGGAGGGAAAGTTTTAATTAATGGCATTTTTAAGTGCTTTTAGAGCTACAGATTCTGAAAATGTAAACTAGGAACTTTTATCTTTAACTGATGCAAGCATGCTGAAGCCAATGGTTATATGGAAGCCTATTGTGCATATAATCTAATCCTAAATCTTTTTCTGACCTTCTTTTGGAAGATGCAACTGATACAAGCCTACCCCAGGATGACGGGTTGAGATACGGGACTGCATTAAAAATGAAATTTACTGCCATGTTGTAACTCAACACTTCCATACTTTTGAACAATTCTAAGATGGAAGGGGGTGTGCTTGATTTGTTGTGCCAAAGACCATAGAACATATGTATCCCACTGAACAAAATGTAAGGAATGTGACTGCTGCATATCAAAAGAGTATGTGCATATGACTCAAATGTATACCATCTGGAATATTGTTATTTAGTAAGGAAAGAATCTGGTTGGAACTACATATGAGATTCTTAAAAAAATTTTTTTATGAGTACCAACCTTTCCTTTATTTTTTTTTAAAAAAGGATTATAAGTTTTTTCTGAACTTTATTCCTTGAAATATTCTTCTCAGCAGTTCTAAAATCAGGAGGGCTACCTGAAGGACTAAAGAATTATATATAAAAATTCCTGAATCATATACGGGGTGAGCTGTACTGGCTGTTGAAATAACTCATGACTCTAATCCATTGCTTCCTCTGGGGGCTTTCTTTTGGAGTACTTAGATGACTTTTGCAAGTGTCTCTCTTTTTTTTAAACAAAAGGAAATATTTTGGAAGTATTAATATGTTGCTTACTTTTGTTAGATTTTCTTGCAGCACAGACCAGTCTGATATTCCAGACCCAAACAAATAAAAACTTCCATCTCTTCTCATACTTCTTGTTGTCATACCAAGCTGGTCTGAAAGCTTTCTTGTTGTGGAGTCAGTTTTGTTTAAAAGTGGCACAAGGGCTTTTTTGTTTGTTTGGGGGTTGTTATTGTTGATCCAGTCAATGGATCAGAGAAGAGTTTACTCCTGGACATCATCAAATCCTTTAAAAAACAAAAACAAACTAACAAAAACACACAAAAAACTGAAGGTTTTTTTCAGCTACCTAAAAAAGAGAATGAATTACTAACTTACTCTAGGTAAGTTAGTAATGTAAATGTAAATTGTTGGTTTGCTGAAGCTGTGGCTGCAGTACCTGATGAAAGAAGGTGTTTTCCAGAAAGTTGTTTCAACAGTCTCAAATTGTAGGATCCATGTTTCAGCTGAATTGCATGCTTCGATGTGAATTTGGCAAAAGAACATCAGCAGAGGGTCTTGTGCATTTACTGTAACCATTGGCTGAAGGACAGCTGCCCAAAACTCATCTTTAAAAAGGCTGGGATAACATTGATTGGGAAACTGAAGAATTAAACCAACTGATTTCACCAGCATTATCCTTCAAGGGTGTCTGTCCTACCTAGCATTAAACCAGTAAAGAAGAATCATCCAGATTCTTTATAATTTCTGGTTGAGCAATAAACTGAGCCTTCAGAGGTCATCCATTTTTTTTCTAACCATCAATTCAGATTAAAAAGGACAATTCCTTTAATGTTCCGTTCTCTCTTTTTTTCAGTTTTCAGTCACTTCTGAGGTTCTACCCCTTCACTCAATAGTGGTTTCTATTACCTGACGTAATGCGCTTAAATGCCTCTGAAACAAAATGAAGCTCCAAGCCTCCAGAAAGCCTAAAAATATATAATACTATTCCTATGAGATAGAGGGTAATTATTTCTTCTGAATTTTATCTTGATAAATAGTTCTCTTATGAGCAATTGAAGGAAGTAACTTTCCACCTATTTACTGAATTTTTTTTGAAACATCAGAAAACATACGGATAATGGTGATATGGTTGATGCTGGATTTAATTGAACTTGGGCTGCAAAACCTTCCTAGGAGTTTGCTCTCCAAGCCCATTATGCATAAGGAGAAACTCCATTCATGCATTAAAAACTGATGAAGACAGAAAGAACAAAGAATAGGAAGAAATCATTAGTTCCCAAAAAGAGGGTGGTCATGAGTAAGTGGAGATTGCGGTCTGCGTTGTTTAGCATGTGTAGACATGTTCAGAAAAGCATGTAAATTGTGAGGATACCTTATTCACTATAGTAATTTCTAAAGCTAACTGCAAAAGGTTAGAGATGCCAAGTTGATGAAATAGCAAAATTTGAGGCATCCTACACCTAGAAAGACCAACGAAACTACATCTAGTTTATTACTGGGCTTTATATTTATATAACCGAGGAGGAGATCTTTGTGAGTAGTTTGCTGATATTAACTTCAGGCGTAGTGACAGTTGAGAAAGCTGACAGTGTTAGGAATTACAAAGGAGGGAGCTGAGAATAAGATGGTGTATGAAATGATGCATCAATCTGAGCTGCCATGTCATCCCATCTCAAAATGAAAAAAAAAAAAAGGGTGAAAGCAGAAAAGGACAAAGTAATTGCAGTATGGAGTTCCTTTCATGTGAGAAGAGACTGCATGTAAGAGACTCAGATTGGCCAAGAGCCATCTGAGAAGGAATATGATAGGCCTGTACAATCACACATGGAAAGATGAATGCAAAGTGATTGTTCATGTTTCCTTAGAATATGAGAAAGTACAGGTTTCAAAAAGGGATTAATTTGTGAATTTGTAATTGCTTACATAGCTAGTGTAAGCAATTGCTTGGTTGCAACCTCTGACACAGAAAGGCTTTAAGTCATTAAATGTGTTGAAGCTTTGCCAGGCAAAAGGACTATTCTTGTCCCTAAATGTTCAGAGTTAGACAGTATTTGGAAATAGGATATTCAGCTACATCAGTTTTTGCTTGACGTAGTACAATGATCTGTATTATTATAGTTAAAGACAGAAAAAAACCCAGCACTGAGAACTGGGTGGAGAAAGACAAGATTTTTAGATATCACAAATGAATTTGTGTTTACCTATTTTTTTCCTTCTGAACGTAAAAAGATTCAGAGATTGGGTGGGCCACAACCTCTGGAAATGTGTTTCAAATGAGGCTTAACACCCAAAACCGAATATACTTGAAGTTGCTTAGGGACAGGGTTGTCATTGGGGTGTTGGGGTAGATGCATCACGGCTTTGAAAAGAACAGAACATAATGCTTCTCTGAGTAACTGTAGACATGCCACTTGCAAAGGGCCATATGTTGCATATTTTACTCATACTGGTGAATTGCTGGTCACACGTGATTCACTTGAGATGGATTAACTGAGAGTTTTACGGCAAATAAATAGTGCAGTGTAATGCTGCCAGAAAAAAAATAAATCATGCCAGTGCGTAAAAGTAACTAATAAAACACCATAGCAGAGATCAATTAAAGTATAAAGTCATTTTAGATGTTTCGGATGGAAAAACATTTTGGAAGGACAAATGGACTAGGTAAGCCTGGCAAACACTGAGAGTGGAAAGTGCCATCTGGAAACAAAAAATACAGACATAAATTTTATAGCATAAGTATAAGGGGGATAGCAAATGTCTTCTAAGGTATGAATCTGGTGGTGAAGGAGAAGAAATGTGGACTCATGTGCCCCTGTCTCTTGCAGGTTGCTTTTGTACGTGTTTCCATGAGATGTTTTAATGTTTCTGCCAGCTCTGTTCTGTTCCCTTTGCATGACGTGTTTCCTCATTGCTTTATGTGCAGTGAGAGTTCAATCCACAAGACAGGATCCAGTTCAGTTTTCAACTTGAAATAGCACACACACACTCTGTCTCTTGTTTCTGTATCTTCTACATTGTTTCATTTCTTCTTTTCAGTGCAAAGTAAATGATTTTGAAAGGATGCTTTGTGGATGTTAATTATCCACATGCCATTGAATGCCTGTGAGTTGGGCACCATACTACCTTTCCGCCTTGGGAGACTGCAGTGTCGCAATAGGAGACTGAGTTTTACTGTAGTTCATTTTTTACTGAGCAGTCTTTGCCAAGCACTGAAAAGTGAGGAGTCCTGCGTAACCTAAATGAACTTGGATTCATAAAAATGTCACAAAGGGTGATGTGTAACACAGCTAGTGTAAACTTAAAAATGATTTTTAAATGAGGGATGGGAATAACAGAAAATGAAGAGAACAGATATGGACTCAAAGAAGGCAAGAGAGAGAGAGTAAGAGTTGTGGGGAAGAGAGAAAATGCCAGAGGAATAAAGATCATGATAATGTATCCCAGCATAACAAGGAAAAAGCAGTTTTTATTTTTCTATTGTCTTCTTCCACCCCACTTTTCATCCATTCAACTTTTTCCTGTTTTTCTTCTTTTTTTCTTTTTTTTTTTCCTTTTTTTTTTTTTCAGTTCATGTTCATTATCTGGAACATCCATATAACAAACCCCTTCCTTCAAAACCCAGCTACAGAACATGAAAAGGTATCTGCGATACCTGCATATGTCTTTTTATGATTTAATAAAATTTTTAAGATTGGTTTAAATTTAGTGAGAGAGATGACTAGGGACAATAGATACCAAAGATCATCAGATCACTTCCGTGGGGACTGAACTCATAACCTTTACATTCAAAATACAACAAAGCTATCTCTTTTGGTGATCTAAAAAAACCAGCTTCATAACTTGAACTGTTGGGAAGAGCTCATCTACAGAAGGGGTAATCTCTGCTCAAGAGACAGTTTTTGATTCATGTGTACAGACCTGGACAGCAGAGCTTCAAAAAAAATTACCTACTCAGGGTGATTCAGACTTTTCTGCATGCATTTGGTCATCTCTCTCCACAATGTAAAATGCAGTGTTGCTTTTTGAGTGCCTCTGGAATTTTTTATCATCATCCAAAGAAAAGATGTGATCATTGTGGGTGAGAGGGAAGGAATAATAGAAGAAAATCTACTCAGACTAGATAATAATGAAGATTATATCTCCACAAACTAATAGGATTTCAGCTGAGAATCTCAATAGAATGCAATCAAAATAATGTTAAAACTTTAAGCTTTTCCATTGTTTTCTAATCAGGTGTAAGGAACACGTTCTTGTAAAATGGGATGTAAATACCATTGGTTCTGATGTTTTGCTACTGCCTTCTTCAAGGACCTTCTTACTAATAAAAATGTTTTAGCCCACATCAAAATGCAACAATAAAAATTTAGTTCTTAAACATATTTTTTTTCTATCATTTTCCTTCCCTGAACTGTAATGACAGGTAAGAAATACTAATTGAATTACTTTCTTTACAGAACACTTTAATGCAAGATGAGTGGCAGCTGTATTTACTAGGTTATGCGGTTAATATTTCCTCAGCAATGGTTGAAATAGTGTCTTATTACAGTAGTGTACTTGGGGGCAATTCATATTGAAGCCTGTAATACATACAAATTTTAAGAAATTTTTTTTTCTATTATCTAGAGTCAAACAGAAGTGAAATAATTTGCATAGCGTGACATAGCAGATCGGTATCGGGACAAGGATAAAATCAGCCACCTAGTTTAATGACCTGCACAGTAGATTGTACTGCCTGAAGCTTAAACACCTGAAGTAGAACTTTCAAAAACACCATTGTGATTTAAGAGAACAAATTTCATAGACCTTGTGCTTCCCCGTAATTTAAATGTTAAAAAAGAAGAACCATTTAGAGTTTTTATCACCTAATTAGGGCTCCCCCCCCACTATACTGTGAGGCTGGCAGCATTTCTATGCTCCTGTTGTTCCTTTTCCCGTTTTTGTTCCAATTAAATCATAAAAGTCGACTGCTTATGTATTTGAATAACACCTTGCACAAAGGGGGCTCCTTCGGATACAATAAATCAAAAAGACAAAACCAACCCATTTCTAAATGGCGTACACTTGAATGCCTACAAATTTGTATAAACTCATAAAAAAAAAGACATCTAAAGAGGCCAGTCCAGAATATTATTACCAGCGACATAAAAGCAAGTGTATTTTTCATGTATTAAAGCCTCTGGAGGTTTTACTATATGAAGTCAAAGTTCTAACACTAGTTTAGTGAAATCAGGGCTCAGATGAGGAGACTGAGAATTACTGTTCTACTGATGAGGAGTGCAGCTTTGGTAGTAGAACGTAGTTATAAATGAAACTATATTTTAAACATGATCAGAAAACTGTTGAGAGCAAAGGGCTAATGAACTATTAATAGTCACTGTAATAAAAGGTTAATCAATTATGTGCTGTTATAAGTAACCCATTAGGCCCGTGAGACATATCAGCCATCTTTTTGTAAACCTTTTTGTCACTATGGGTATGCTGAAGGTTATTAGTAACAAGTACTGTTCATATTTGTTTATAAAAGCAGTTAGTTGTTTGTTAATATTTTATAAACTTCCATGGAAAATATGACTTATTAATAGTTGTTACTCGTCCCTTATCTGGATTGTTTTCGGTTAAGTTTTGCTTTACATGGAGAAGTCCAAGGCTAAGTCCTGGTTTCTGTCTAAATTGCCAGGGCTGAAAAATTTGTATTTTGTGACTGCAGGCAGAGTTTACAAAGATTAAAGCGAGTCTAGATAAATTAAAGATTTCAGTGATACGTGTTTATTGTTGTCGGTTGCTACCAGACACAAAGCTGTAACACTGAAGTACAAAGATAGGAAATGGGGACATAAATGATGCTGCAGACAAATGTTCATTGCAGACCAAGCAGGATAATTGACTTATGCGATGGAGCTGTACTAGTATCTTCTGTCGATATTTTGTCTTTTATAAAGCTTGAAATTTTTCATCGACTGTTTTGTCTAGCAAACTTCCTGTATTACTATAAATATTTTTTTTCTTAAGATGTAAATGTATACTCTTTTTCACATTCAAATACCTTGAGTTATATTTTCTGATTTCCAAACGAGTTCTGTTGGGCCGGCCTCCTTTAGTGTATCACTGGGGAAGTACTGATAAATTGGCCAAAATTTCAGTTAGTTTTCAGAGAGGCTTAGAAGACTGAGGCGGCAGTTTGTTTTTTGAGCTTCATTGGCAGAGTTTACTGCAGCTTCTCTTGGCACTGTTTTTGTATGTGTTTGAGTATCCGTAATTTTTACTGTTTCTATGGAGTACCAACTGATGGAAAGGAAGAAGTCATTCTGCCTTTTGGCAGGACAGTTGCCTGCCTTCTCTCTTGAATACTGGGTATTGCTTATAATTAGTTTAAAAATAACAACCCCAAGCCCTAAGACAAATCATCTATTTTTACTTCTATTAAGATATTGAAATGTACATTCAAGGTATTGCAGAGTTTGAATGCTCACACTTGTATGCTTCATAATAGCGTGTCCTGGTATCTGCTGTGCTTTCTGCACACAGACAGGACAATCCTAGAGTAGTGATCAGTTGTGGAGGGTGACTAATGAAGTAAGATAAATTTATTTTTACTGCATATGTAAAACTACAGTATGATCCACAGCATTTGTTACTTCTTGCTTTCACTGGATAATAAGCACTTAAAATAATTTTTAGTGTGTTAATTAACAGGTGCCTCATTGTTCCTACTACTGGTCATGCTAATGTTGCATTTCTGTCTTGAGACTATCAAAGAAAATCATAGAATCATAAAATAGTTAGAGTGGGAAGGGACCTTGAAGATCATCTTGTTCCAACCCCCCTGCCATGGGCAGGGACACCTCCCACTAGACCAGGTTGGTCAAAGCCCCATCCAGCCTGGCCTTGAACACTTCAAGGGTCGGGGCATCCACAGGGCAACCTGTTCCGGTGCCTCACCACCCTCATAGTAAAGAATTTCTTGCTAATATCTAATCTAAATCTACCCTCTTTCAGTTTAAAACTGTTACTCCTTGTCCTATCACTACGTTCCCTGATAAAGAGTCCCTCTCCAAAATGATCTAATTTATCACAAAAGTCCCTATCTAGTGGGAATGGAAGAGATTAATCAATTGTGTACCTTCTCCCAAATCACTGTGAATTCATATCAAGAGGATTTTGCCTTCTTAATGTGCTTTCAAAAGTGCACGTGAAATATGAGGTGAGGAAAGCAGCATGAATACACTGAAGTAAATTGTGAGTTACTGATACTGTCCCTGATACCGAAGCTAATTCTGGACAGGGTATCCTCTGATACAGCGTGTTCCTGTGGGAGTCGGTGGATGGATACTGGGGCTTGCCAGTGCAGATGCAAGCAACAATTAGCTTTTAATAATGTAACCTCCCCGGGGATGAGGGGCACGCAAACAGGCTGAAAGACAAACCTATTGTAATAGTGGGTGGTCGCTGGGTATCTGGAGCTGTGGAACCGATAGCTCCGACGAGCCAAAGGCATGTCTCCGGTTTCAGCCCCCCCCCCCGGCAAATGGATGACCTTCTGTGCGAGCATGTAGCTTAATGATACCGGCTGCGCTCTCCAGCCAAGCAGCGGAGCGTGCACCTCGCAGCAAAGGGGGAACCGGCTGCTGCTTCTTCCCATGGAGACTGGAAATTCCGTGCAGCCGGCTACAGAAATAGCAGGGCAGCCGCCGTCCCCGCCCTCCCGCCCCGGCCTGCAGCACGGCGGAGGGGCCCCAGCGCCGTGTGTGTGTGTGAGAGTGAGTGTGCGAGGAGCAGGTGGGCCCCGCGGTAACCCCGCCCCGCGCGGGTCCCCGCCGGCCATACGGCGATGGCAGCAACCTCCCTGCCAGAGCAGGCTCTTTATTGGAGGAGGGGCTGTCAATCCGCGGCCGAGCAAGCCCCACTCTCCGGCAAGCTGCTCCCGAGGTCTGATTCTGGAGCGGTGGCCGGTTGCGATGGGAAGCGGCGTCGGAGGGAACAAAGTTTGCAACACTTGGGCACTTGGCTGCTGGTGTCCGTGATGCCCCTGGCAGGAGCTGGCGCTTAAGAGCAGGGGGCGGCCGGGCGGCTGGCTCGCCTTGCTGGTCTCCTGTCGGCACTGCTATCGCAAAGTTTGAGCTATTTTAATGTACTAAAATCCAGGATTCTAATTATCAGCCCTCCCCGCCCCCACCTCTCCTTCTAGGTAGGCGGCAAATATTTTTATTCTGTGGATTAGAGAACTTTTTGCATGGAAAATTACTGACTTCTGAGTGGTCTCCGTTTCGGGGAAAGGGGGGAAAGGATTTATTTTCATCGCAGTTTATTTTTGTTTTCTGGATCACAGGATTTTTGGAGCTATATGGAGGGATCTCAGGATGGTGTGCACCAGGAAAACCAAAACTTTAGTGTCCACTTGCGTGATTTTGAGTGGAATGACTAACATCGTCTGCCTGCTGTACGTGGGCTGGGTCACCAACTACATTGCCAGTGTTTATGTGAAAGTGCAGGAGCCGATCTCAGAAAAAAAGTTAGAGGAAGACAAAGGGGACACTTTAAGGATTATAGAAAGGCTGGACCATTTGGAAAATGTCATCAAGCAGCACATCCAAGGTACCACCTTACCCCCCGCGTGCTTTCCCTCCCCACCCCACCCCGCCGCTTGCCGTGTGCAGTCTCCATCCCCTCCCGCCGCGTTTGTTGTCTGTGCCTGTGACATTTCTGTCGCGACCGGGGAGAGCCATTCCTCAGCCCGGAAGAGCCCGGGGGCTGCGCGGAGGCTGCGGTGCGTGTGGGAGTCCCCGCCGGTCCCCTCCCGGTGCTTGGCGAGCGGGGCGGCGGAGGCGGGCTGCGGGGGGGACCTGCCCCGCTCCCCTCCCGCCCTCCCTCCGCAGGGGGAGGCGAGCCGGGGCCGTCGGCTGCGGGGAGGGGGCCGGCGGCGGCCGGGCGGCGGAGGGCTGCGGGGCGGCTGGGCCCGGGTGCTGGGCAGCGGCGGCAGCCCCAGCGGGCTGGGCTCGGCCTGGTGCTGTAATAAACGTGACCTGAGCTCCGTGCCTGTCTGTGTCTCGATAAAGTAGGGGGTCTGCGGGGAGGGCTCGGCGCGAAGGACAGGGGAACCGCTTCCCATCTTGCTGTTAGCATCGTTGTTTCATATTTGTTATTTTTCTTTTCCAAAATGGGCTGCTGCGAGGGGAATTTTTGTTCTCCTCCCCTTGTAAACCTGACTCTGCTAATGCACGATGAGAGTCTGTGTGTGTCCGGGTGTGCTCAGGGTTTTCCCTTAGTGCTGCTGTAGTGCTGGGAGCCACTTGAGATTATAACTGGGGCAATCTCTCATTTGTGTAATGCCTTTTTAATTTGATCTCCTTTCAATGGGAGCTCTGGGAGAAGAGTTGAAGTGGGCAAGCAGTGGGGGAGAATATGATTATTTCCTGGGAGTTTGGGATTTTACATGACTTTGCTTTGCTGGGTGATCTTTACTGTCTTGCTTTGTATTTTCATCATCTGCGTGGCATTGTAGTCATTCCCTCAGTCTGCTAAGTGGGTTGGATAGTAAGGAGGCTGAGGGTGGGGGTAGGTGAGAGCTCTTCCAAAATCTGGAGGGACTGCCTTTCTCTGCTTCTGCATAACCTCTACTGAATGTTCAGATCCCAATTCTAGTCTCTCCTAAATCTGAAAAGGGAGAGCAAACCATATGGTAAAGAATACCTATCACCAGTGCACAAAATCTTGCTTGCTTCCAGGCAGCTTTGGTCAACTGTTCTGGGAATATGAAGAAAGGTGGAGCAGGCATGGTGGCTGATTCTGTATGAACTGGGCTTCCCCTGCTTATCAATACTCCTAAATTTGCAGTACTATTAAAGCACAGCTACTTTGCTGTGACTTGTATTAATTTTTTTAAAAATATGACACACCACCATTCAGTTTGTATATGCCTTCATTTCTCAGATAGTCTTGTCATCTTGGGTAAATTAGTAAAATACAACTTTTTTTCTGGAGGATGAGGTATAGCAGCTTCTCCAAGTTTTAAGTTCTCTCAAGCAGTCCTTAAGTTTTTTCTTGATTCCTGAAATGGATTTTAGAAAGGAAGTATATTCTTGTCTGTGTGCCAGTGGAGTGCACTGTGGAAGCATGTGTGAAGCAGGGATTTTTCAAAAGGCACTCTTAAGAGTTAGATACATGAAGTTAATTGAATTTCCTTATGAGGTTGGAGCCTAATTCCTTCAGGTTTGTTTCTGTGAAGCTCTGATACTCTTATTTCTTTTCAAGGAAAATAACAATGTCCATATTGTCACGTTCCTTTGGTTAGTGGTTCTTCTCAGAGTAGTAAAGAAAGATACACTTAAATCGGGGCAGAGTATAGCACGGATTAGAGCATAAACTTTTGTTGTGACCTTTTGTGACTGTGCATAAACCAAACAAGAAAATACTTTCCTTAAATAACATCTGTACAAAAGTTGAAGAGAGTCTTCTAGAAATAATTGAACAGTTTGATAATAAATACTAAAATATATTTAAAGGAAAATAAATAAAGTTTACAAAGTTCTCATACTGTATTGAAACTACTTAATCTTAAGATAAATAAATAAATATGACAGATCATTATCCCTAAGTGGATTTTCTGTGCTTTTACTTGCCAAATTGTAATAACTGGAGTTCACATGGAATTCCTATATCAGAGACTGCAGAGTAAGATGTTATTTTCATCGGATTTTGCTTAACACTGTGGGATGCTGTGAATTCTGGGTCATAGTGCAAAACTCACTGTAGTCATTGGAAGGAATATCCCAAGCTTGACTGGGTTTGGGATGAGCTTGGACATCAGCTTTAAGATACGTTTGAGACTCATTGCCATAAATTGGGTAAACCAGCTGCCGTAATGGTTCTGGATGAGTTTATAAGGGTTATCTGTAAGGGTTAGCTATTGAACTTTTCCTTGGACCACTTCTTTCTTATGTTGGAGAGAGGCGTCAATAGCTCAGATGTTCTGCAGTGCTGAACAGGCATGAAATTAGCACGGGTAATAGAATTGCATTCCATAAGATATCCTGCAAATACCAGAGAGCTTTAACGGCTGCATTTTACACATGGGGTTACGCTAATATTTCATTTTAATTTATTTTCTGATTGAATTGTTTAATTAGATGCCATCTGGGAATTTCTTTAGCATATAAATTGCAGTCTTGTAATATTTTACCAAGTGTCCTGGAAATGAGAAGGAACAAGAGATGCTTTCATATAAAACACTTTTTAAAGTATGTATTTTTAAAAAGACATTTTCATGGCAAGAAAAGTATCAGACTGAAAAGAGATTTCCAGGTAAGAGAAGTTCAGAGAGAATGAAAGGATGCATGCGTTGCGTTCGGAAAAGACAGTATTGTAAAGGGAAATAAGGGTACTGGTATTGGCCAAGAATGCACAGGTATGTACCTGCCATATTGCACATCTTACACCATTGTGTATCCACACTTCTGCAAATGTTGAAGGATAATAATTTCTCTGCACACATTTTCTGGGTGCTGGAAATACTTCTCTGCTTCCTTCTTTCCTCATTATGTGTTAATTTATGTTGTGTAGCTTATGGGCGTGCTGTGCAAGAGTCATTCATCTGTATCCTGACTTCTGTGGTAGGCGGTCTGGGGCAGGACTGGCAGCACTGAAGTCTACCCGGGCAATAGGGACCACAGAGGTATTTTGTGGAGTGGAAGCATGATGCAGGAACTTGAGCTTAAGCCTGGGAATCATGAATTCTTGGCTTGTGGCCTGCCACAGTTCACGAGATGGTTTTGGTCAAATCACTTTACCTTTTTACAATGATGATGACCTGCATGCTTTTCTCTGTCAGTGTGTTAATTACATCTGAATGCTACCCGGATTCTCCCCTCCCTTTCCCCCCTCCAGTCTTTAGTAGGAGCCATTCCTTTTATGCTAGCAGGCAATCCACTGAGTGAAACTTCCAGCTTCCACTTCCTTTTGAGTTTGCAAACAAGATGGTGTATTTTTTTAGGTTAATTGTGCGTATGTGTGTTTTTATGTGTGTGAAAGAAATCGAGGAAAAGACCAGATGGATAGTTTTATGCAAAATGCAGTCCATTTTTATGTCCAACAAAGGTGTGTGGCACGTGTATAATCTCATACTATTGAGATTTATTATCAGAAAAATATTTATTATACTTTAAAGGGCTAAGGTTAACGAATAGTTTGTTAAGTGAAGTATCTGTGGTTCCAACCTAGGGTTTGAAATCAGTTTTTCTCAATTTTATTTGAAAACAGTATGCTCTGTTGAGTTCACAGGGAACACACTGGTTCAGAAAACCCCAAACACTCTCATTTTATTAAAATCAATACAAGAGTGCTTCAAGACAGATCACAGCACATCGTTCATCTTAATAATGCATCATGCGTTGGCTCTGTCACTAAAAAACTGCCCTACGTTTCATGTGCAGTTGGAAGGTCATGTGAGCAGGCAGACTGCTCTTAATCAGCTGCTTAGTTTGTAACAATGACAGGAGGAAAAACATTACCAAGAAAGGAGCAATTTATTGTGTTCTGCAGCCTAGCTTTAGGACATCATAGGTGATGAGCTGAATCTTTTTCTTGAAAAGCTGTGCTGTGGTTAAGCCGATATCACTTCAAACACCTCATGCATGCCATCCTGTTTGTCTTATTATGCAATGTTATTTTAATATTTTTCAGCCTTCCTAGTTTTAATCAAATGATGTTTGCATTCAAGCATTATTTTAAAAGATTATGGACTATGAAGTCTATGAAATGAACTTGCTTCCTTGCCCTCCCTGCCTCCCCCCCTGCCTTGGGACCTAAATAGAACTAATAAATTACATAGAGTAGATCAGTTAATACACAGAGTAGATCTAAGTTAAAGTTGTAAACAGACAGTTCATTTCTGGACCGCTTGAATTCTTAGTTAAGATCAATGGATGGTGCTAAGACGTCTGTGTCGTACTAGGACTTTGGTCCCTCATCTTCTCAAGCTGCTGCATCTGTTGTCATAAATGGAATGTCAAGCACTGTGTGGACTTATGTGGGAAAGTTTGTGAGAGAGGAGTTGTATGTGTTACCTCTCAACCTGCTGCTTAGAATGATTTGCTCTGTGGATTTACTTCAGCTAATGTTAGCTATCCCGTAGTTGGATATCTAATCACTCTCTGTGGTCAGTTGCGGGAGGGAGAGGTCTCCAGTGTGGGATTCATTCCCTGTGTCCTGGACAGGTGTTAGGGTGGAATGATTTGCTTTCAGAAATTGCATATTTTGAGTTCGGGAACTAGGTCAACCCAGATTGTTAATTTTAGCCATCTAAGAGTTTGGATAAGTAAACCCCATATTTGATATCTACCCTTTATTTATTTCTTGATCTCAAACATGAAGAAAAACGTGGTATATAAACCTCTGGTTTGTAATAGCTGTTCTTTGCAGCCTGGCTAGCTAGCCAGATTCCATAAAGTCAAGCTCACTAGCATTCGCGTGGGCATTCCACCATGTCTCTTACTCTTGTGTTGCTTTCCTTTTGGGAATAATTTATTGTTAAATCCCCCCAGTTTGTTTCCCTCAACTCAAAAGCAATTAGGCATGTTTATCACTCACTGCAGTGTATTTATTCTGCTGAGAAACAAATCAGCAGTAGACAGTAGCCCTGGGAACAAAGCTCTTGCTCTGCTACAGAGCATAGTCTCTATACAAGCAAAGAGACCCGGTGTCCCAATGTAACTAACTGCAAGAGGAGGAACTACTTGGATATGTAAGACATGCAGGAATAATCCCATTATTTTTTCTCTTTAGGCTGTGACTTCTCAAGTCATTCTCGATTGCTGCATGTCAGTGTGGATTAATTTGAATTTGACTTTCATGTTCTTCCACGCTTAGGAATGGGTGCACTAAAGAAAACCTTACTATAGTGATTTGAGTGAGAAGACACTGAGCCTTATATTGCTGTAAATTTTCAAACATTGCTGGAGGTTCGGGTATTTCAAGAACCATCTACTGTAGACTTAATGATATTGGCTGTGTTGACTACGACTTGGTAATTTATTGTTACTGTTACTAAAGTTAACATTTTTGTACTTTTGATATCTTTTTTTCTTTTCTAATTATATTCTTTTGTGATGGTTCCTCCACCAAGGATTTTTTTTTCCATGGTTAGGATGCAGTAGCCAAAACTGAGAAGTGGGAGTCTGATCTTATTAAGGTAACTGTATTTTATTCCTGGACATCGAATGGTTCCTTTCATGATTAAAGTCATTTTTTCAGAATGAATTTTTTTTTTTCTTTCCTGATTGTCAGCTAGATTGCTCTATTAATTCTTCAGGTTCATACAGTGTGAATAGCATGCCAGCTGCCTTTTTTTTTTTTTTGAAATTGTCTCTTTTGAGCCAGAAACAAGAAAAGTTTTATTTGGCTACCAAGTGAGAGTGAATGGTAGCTTTATAGTTGTGAAGGGAATTGACCTGGATTCTGTTTTCTTCAATCTAGACAATTTCTGTAGTTCACATGAAAGTCTTCAACAAAAGGTTAGAAAATGAATCAGGAGCAGAGGCTGGAAACTGTGACTTTTATGCCCTCCACAAGCTCTTTTATTGCTAAGCTGGAGAATTTTGCCTTTTCTCTCTGAAAAAGTTCATTTTTGTTGACGTTTGTTATCTCTGCATAATGGCACAGCTTCAGTGGAAAGAGCGGATTGCGTGCTACAATCTTTGAGCAGATGATTTATGGGCTGTGCAGAGATGGAGATAGCTATTCTGCTTAAGGTTCTGGACTCAGCTCAGTGCTTCATTTATGCTGGCTAGGTGTCACTTTGGAAAATGTTGCTCAGGTTGACACAAGTAGCCTGCAGCTGTGCAGAGATTCAAACTTAGGTCTTTTGACTTTCTGCTAGACTGTTGTGCCCATGTACTAATGAGTGATTTTATCTACGTGACTGAAATATAGATAAATACATATGAAAAGACACATAAAGCAAGACATACACATAGCTGCTGGGAATTGTGTATTATGTGTGAGATCAGGTTGGTCTCCGCGTCATGCTCTCTCAGGGCAACATCTGCCTTAACAGTCCAACGTAAAAGCCATTCTTCCACTTGGGCATATTGTGGTCTGGGGTTGATTGTGATCTGACAATTAACTGTTGTGCATACAAGGGGAGGCAAAGAGAGCTGTGTGACTTTGCTCAGGGCCTAAAACTCAAAAGAGCCTTTGCTCAGAGGAACCTGGTGCTGAGGTCGCCATATGATGTGATGTTTCTGTTCTTGTTTACTGAGTCAAAAAAAGATGGCCACATCTGTACGCAAGGTGCACCCTGTATTTCTGAAACAAACATGACAGTATTACTGTACGTTGAGTTCAAGACTGTGTTTTGAGAGATGGCTCCTACATGCTAATGATACTTACTCTCTGTGTTAAAGGAACAGGACAGAACTCTAGAATCACATCCCGGTGTATTGTTTGTTTGTGACTGATGGAGTTTTATTTTTTTCTCTTGTATGAGCTGAGTGCTTATGAAATAGTCCTCTGCCTCCAGTAGTACAGGATCTGGACCTGCAAGTGCATGTCTGCAAAATATGAGGCTTTCCATTATATTATAAAAACAGAGACTACAAGCAGTTGTTTATCACTGAGCCTGGCATGGGCTATGTGGTTTCTCCATCATCTCTAGGGCCAAAAGGTTGAAGTTGTTGCCTGCCTCTATCTAATGTTGCTCCCTTACCTGTGACAAGCCACAGAAGCAGTTTAATTTAATTCTGTGTTCAACAGAAAGGTTGTCATCAACGTTATACTATGAAAGCATGCATAAGCTGCGGTATGATGCGATAAGCTAATATTATCCATCTGAATGTTAGAGATGTGATAGGTAAAGAAAATCCATGGTGATTAAAAAAAGTGAATAAGTGAATATTGGGCTCAGATCTTGAGACAGCGGAGGCAGTTGTGAAGATGGCTTAGCTGCCTTCCTGAGGATAATGTGGGATCCTTGGTTGCCATTAGAACAGCCCAGGAACTTGATCGTCAGCTTTTAATGTTTGGAGTGTGGCAAGGGACATAACAGGGACGTGAATCATCTTTAGCTGGTTAACAGCTGTCCTCATGTATTGCAACCATAAGAGTTATGCTGTTAGCTATGTTTGGACCAGAGATTGGGGACTGGACTTAGTGCAGCATGCTGTGGTGTCTTGGGATTGCTCCTGATTCCAGAGCAAATACTGCGTGACTGGTGATAATAAGTGAAGTAATTTACTGGTGCACAACTAGCAAAACTACTTCTTCAATGAAATTAAATTTCTGTCTAATGCAAAAGTGAAAACTGACTTCATATCTTGTCATGCCACCTCTGAGGTGAGTTCTTTTTCAATTGACTGCTATATTATTTTCCTTTTTAATTTCCCATATTTTTTATTTTTAAAAATGTCTTCTAGTCTTCCTTGTTTTGTTCACCATGGTCAGAGTCCGATATAATTTCCACCATCTGGGGAGTAATCTATCTGTGCTGTCCTTGGCCTTCCAGTGCTACCTCTGTAGCCTCTTTAGAAATTTCTGGGGTCCTTTATTGTAGGGGCTTGAGAAATAGCTCAGGAACAGGCTGTTTGGTGGGACCGTGTGGGCAGATACACCGAGTAGACACTGAAATTGCCAGGTACCTGAAACCTAATGCTCTGTCTTCATGCTACTGTTACCATTAAATGTATTCTGACTACAGTTGAGCAGTGCAGATGTGTTCTCCATGTTTCTGTTGTTTCCATTTTCTTCATAAATTTTCCCTGCTCAACTGTGTTTTGTAACCAAGGTGCTATTTTTAAGTTGATATCCTGAGCTTCCTGAGGCAAAGACAGAGATCTTTAGGAGCCAAAACTATGATTATAATTATTATAGCTCTCCCAACATCTCCTCTACTTGGCTTTGAAAATGAACAAATAACAATATTCTTATTTCTTTTTTTTTAATATGGAGATGGAAGGTCCAAGTTGCTAGCTTGAAACTCTGCCTTTAAAATGCCAGAACGTGTCTTCTCTAGTTCATAATGGATTCTTACTGTATTCTCTACTTAAGTATATGAAGTTTTTTCTTTATGATTTCTATGACAATAACACTACGGCAGCTAGCTGAAATCCCAGTTGTCTTGTGATCAGTGCTGTACAAACGTGTAGTGGAACCCTTGACTCAGAGATCTTTGTCTCCATGGATAAGATCTGAAGGAGCTGGGCAGAGGAGAGGAATATAGAGAACTGATATGGCCAAATTTATACAAACTGTTGCTGGCAGGTTTGACTCACTGCCAGAGCTGCTCAGATGAATCAGGCAGGAGGTCTTCTCTTCTCCCATTAGTAACAGCCCAGAGAGAGTGTGTGAATCCTGCAGTAGGCAAATGTCGCAGTGTCACGTAGTAGCCACATCAGTTCTCCCGCTGTAAATCTTGGCCTCACTGATACGAATTCGAGGCTGACGAGTTCTGAAGTGTGAGATTAGATGCCCCTCCCAACATGCATGTTATAATTAGCACATCTTAAATACCACATAATTGCCTAATTCTCTACTTATAGCTTGAAAAATCATGATCTCAGTGACTTTGTGTCAGTAATGTTGGTGGGGGTGTGGAGATCCTATTGTAGTTTTGGTTTTGCCATTTCCTAGTTCCTAAATTAACCGCCTTATTTTAAATGTGAATGTTTGAATTTTCCTTTTATTAGAGCTGTCACAGGTGATCTCTGAGAAAAGAGGATTTCTATAAGCAGCTTTCTGAAGAATGTAAGAAAAAGAGATAGTATTTCTGTTTTTTTTTTCTTCATAGATAAATGGTTATTCTAGTCTTCATTTTAGGGAGATGTTATAGATTTTTAGACTGTGTTACTTACCCATATGTAATCTGGATCTAGCTAGAGATCTGTTTCATGAATCATCCAACTAATACAGTGAATTACCTGTCCCTGCTTTCATCGTGGATTCAAATTCCTTTGAAGCTTTTCTCTCTGCATCAAGTTATGACTTGCCAAAGGCTTTGCAAGAAGGTTTAGCATGCCGTAGGTAAAAGAAAAACTGTCAGATAAACTTTTCCAGCACAGCAGATTCAGTGAGTCTGTACCCATCCATTACAGGATTATCATTGCAATAAAGTTATGGTTAGAGAAAACACCTTTTCGGATTTCTATGTGCACAGAATAAATAAAGCTTGCAGAAGAGAGTACAGCGTAGTTTTAAAAATAACTTTGTTCTATTTGTTTGTTTTTCTCTGAGGTATTTATAACCTTACCAGCTGTATATTGCATGATCACAGGAGGCCAGCATTTCCCTCCTCTACTTGTGCTAACAGGAATATTTTAAGTTGCTCAAGTGAAGGGTGGGGGAGTAGCATGTTGTAATTTCTATGGTATTTCTGATTAGAAGATGTGTTTACTTCAGAGGATGAGGAAGGGCAGGGAAGAGAGAAGTATAGAAAAAACTAAGGGCTGCATGAGAGTACTGAATGTTTTTTCCCTTTTTAGTTAACATGAAACTACAGTTATTGAGTGGAAACTGTGGAGTTTCCACTGGTGTTATTGAAACTGGTGAAACTAGTGCTATTGAGTTACCATGGAGTGGAAAGAAGCAGTCCATCATTTCTGATTCTATTTTGAAAGCCTTTTACTTTCTTGTTGCTCTGAAAACCAGTTTCGCATCTAGTAGGTTGTTACAAATATTTGCTTCTGTTAATTAAAACCAAATGTAGCATTAAAAAATGCAAGACTTAAATCTGTTTTATAGAGAGCTTTTAAAACATGTAGTATCTTTAATGAAGCAAGAAATATTTGGCTTGCATACAGTCAGAATATCATAAGCGAGATGCTGGTCTTGGCATCAAAATTGTATTGCTGTTGGTCTCCAATATTGCAATCACATATTGTTGTTTTGATCCTGGTTTTTCAAGAGGCGGTGGAGTTAGTACTCTGTGACTTTACAACATGATGTCAGCCGTAAAGGATTATGACATCATTAAACTTAGATGTAATTGAATGAGATATTTTAAGCTTGTGTTTAGCTAATATTTTCACATGATTGTAAAGATGTAGAATTCAAAATTAATTTCAAACTGTTAGACATAAAACAAGCAAACCAACAATAATAATCTCCCACAAGTTCCAAAGGGATGTATAAAGCCCTACATAATGCCAGGAAGACTAGGGAATTTCTGCACTAAAAGAAACAAGGCCAGAAAAAGCAGTAGCAAAATGATGACGGAAGACTTATGTTTGGATAGATCATTCCCACTTGGCAGCTTTCATTTCTCTAAATGCAGGCATTGTAACAGGAATGCTTTTGGTATGAAAACATTTTCATCTCATTGATTTGTTGTTATACTTCATATAAATGGAATTCTATCAACATACATGATTTTTTCAGCACAGCTTCTGTCTTTCTTGCATGAAACAGTTTAAAAGCACCTTTATAATAATGCTAGTTCTGCTATATTTTCACTTAAGTATTGAGAAAAACTTTGCATGCAAGTGAATATGGAAATATATATACAAATATTTAATATATTAAAAACATTCTCTATTCTAATATTCTCTATTCTAATAATATCTCTCTGTACATGTATGTATGTGTTTTTGATGGTTACACTAAGCATCCATATGTCTTGTCTTGAAGGTGGGAAGGATCTTCACCATTGCCTGATACGGGCTGACATGGAAGAGTTTGTAAATGGTAATAAAAGCACTGAAGCAAGAACTTGATTAGAGCAAGTGGGAGCATGTTTGCATAATATCTCAGTATGGTGGCAACAGGAACAGACTCCTGCAGTCTGGAAGTGCAAAGGACAGACGTATTGCCTGAGGTGCATTAGAATCAGGTTTTCAGACAGTTGTTAGTGTTCTCTGCAGTAATTGAGTAATAGCAGATGGCTAGAGTGAATCCTGCACATTTCATCACTTACTAGTGGAGACTGTTTTCAGGATGATTGACTGCTGTGGAAGCAGGTATAACACTGGGTCGTACAGGGAATGGGGAGCCACAATATTGATTTCTGATTTGAACAAGTAAGCAAATGTGAAGCTTTTTATGTTGCAACTTCTAGCTCTTGAGAGTAGATTTTTAAGCTTTCAGCCCTGGATTCTTTTTTTATAATTACAAAATAAGCTACTGTTGGAGAATTTTTAAATATATGAAAGAGTAAAATTCCTTGTCATGAGGAAGCCGTGAGACTTGAAACCACGTAAAAAGAAATTTAATGTCGTAATGTGCGAAACATTCCTTGACTCCTTGCAGTAGCAACATGTCAATATGTTTTTGTCTGCTTGACAATATGTAGGAAATGCCTTTGATTTTGTAAAATTGCATGTAATTTCTCAACATTTCTTTTGATTCTATTGATTAAAGCTTTTCTGCCTTGCCTAAAGACATTAAATAGCAAACCATCTGCTAAAAATGGATTGGCATCATTCCTGAAAATTAACATTAAAAAAAAAAAGAAAGAAAAAAGTTTAGTCTAAATATATTTCAAAGAATGTTCCTATTTGTTTTCTGAGATAGAGAAGAAAAAAAAAGGTTCTTTTACTGTATCTGGTCAAATGCTGGTATTGTGTTTGTACCGTGGAGAAAGAGAGGTTGACTACAGCAAAAAAGCACGTGGGTACCAGATGATGTATTGTATGTTTCATTACAAACTCTGTCCCAGGTGGCTGTGTGTTTACCACCTGTATCAGTTATACAGGAATTGATGGATAGTCAGCCATTCATCCTGAAGTACTCTTTCTGCGGTTGCCAGCAGTGAAACGTGCTGATTGCAGTCGCTAGCTCTATGGACATAAGTGTAGGTTATAGAGTAATCCTCATCCTTCCAAGTTTTGTTAATATAATGAGGTGGTAAATATAAAACTGGCATGATCATGGAGAGTGATTTTTTTTAATTACATTTTCTTATGCTCACCAATGATTTTCTGGTTATGCTTTGTTATTATCTTTGTGTGAGCAGCTTTTAGGCTGTGAGCGGCTGTGCTGAAGTTGAGAACATGCTTGTATGAATAAGAACTCTCGGTATGTTTGCAGTGTTGGGACATAAACAGGGAGTGAGTTTCTTGACAGGTTAAGACAAAGAGCTTGTGCATTTAACCTAGCTTTTGTTGTGGATGGTTTTGCCAGGTAAGAATGCCATGTAACTTCCATAAAAAGTCGATTAGCTGCCCTAGGGAAAGAAGGTACAGGGAGGAGGGGTTACTCAATAAATACTGCGTGTATCGGCACAGATTCAGTGGAAGATAATTCTGGATATTTGCATCGTCATCAATTTGATTATCATTTTGACTGTCCAGTTAAGACAAACTTTAAATAGTAAAGCCATCTATGCGGGTACTGTGCATTTGCACCCTTTCTGCTACTAAAAAGGTAGCAGGTCTTTATGTGAAAGTGAGAACAAGCAAGTCCTGATAGGGGCTGTTCTTGTCTTGAGGTTTTCTCTTACATAAAAAACCTTAAGATGTTGATGGATATAAATTTTTTTCTGTTATTATTACAGTCTTTCCACGTAACAGAAGGTCCCTGGACTGAGTTCTCAGTCACTGTGAATGTACCTGACGTTCTTGCTCTGAATTCTTTTCCTCTACTGGACTCACATAAATTACTGTCACTGCCATGCTGCAGTAATTCATATATCTGAGGTATTGTGGGGCTTGGAAGTGAGTGGGATGATCTGTGCAGAACAGTATAAAAAGTAATAACTCATTTCCTCTGTCTCCTCTCTCTGCTGCCTCAGAATTCTGCCCTGAGTACCCAGAGGCCAGGTCAGGATCGCGAACGGTGGCTCTTGCTTCCCTCACATCTGTGGAGTTGCTTTTCTCATATCACCATGTAAGCAACTGGGTCTGAAGCATAAAGAAGGGGATGGGAAAGAAGAATCAAAGTATCCACAAGTATAAAAGACAATGTAATTATTAAAGGGGTTATGTAAAATACTGTGCCAAATGACAGGCAATGGTGAATACTTCTTGTGCTCTCTGCTGTCTGTCTGAGACAGTACTACTTAGTACTGCTTAGGCACCTAGCTCGCCAGGCTGTTCTTGCATGTCAGTGTGTAGCCGTATAATTGTCTGTCTGTTTTTACAGTGAACATGGTGCAGAGAATCTAAGAGTTTTAGCCACAATGACAAATAGTGACAGTGCGAGGTATGACAGAAAAAAATGACAAAATAACAATGTAGAATGTAGCAGCTTAGCTTTACTACATTAAGCTAATTAAAAAAGCATATTTTTACTTAAAAATCATTTTTAATGTAACTCTTTTACTCCCTATTTAACGTTCATGCTCCAAATTTATTAAAAGTGACTTTGAATTTGCCTTTCTGCTATTTGTTGAGAACAGATGTTATTTTCTCCCAGCATCTCGACACCTGGAACTGGCGAAATTCCCCAAGCTCATTCAATTATCATCCAACAAGCAGGGCTTATTCGAGCAATTTACCTACAGGGGCCAATTCAACATAAGGTGGAAGAAAAAATACCCTTTTCACTAAATTTAAAATAAACTCAAGAGAAATCCTACTCACTTCATCAGAATGAGTAGCTATGTTTTTTAAATAAAAAAGACAAAAAAGGCAAGTTTGTAAAGTGGTACTCATGCCCTTCTTCAGTACATAAAGTATATAGAGCTCAATAATTTCCTCCAGACTCAAATTAAAACATGATAAACCATAAATTTTTGTTGCTTCTTAGGAAGGTAGAAAAACAAAAGCTCCCTCTTTGTAGGGTGTTTCTTCTCACTGAACTGCACACCTGTATAAATACAGTGCTTGAGTCATTCCTGGTTTAACCAGAGAACAGGAAAAGCAGCAAGACAGGAATTAGCCCTCTTGAGGTAAACTGATGAAGTATTCAACAACTGTGGCATAGCTCTAATGCTATTGGCACAACCCTTCCTTTCCTGCCGCGCCTGCAGCCACCTCAAACAGTGCGAGTAGCACTGGGAGTAGAAGGCCCTGGCTGAAGAAACGTACACGTTTACATTTCACATCATTCAGTTCAGACTTCATAAGGGGAAGTTGTATATTTTCCTCAAGTGGACAAATGAAAGTATCAATCGCGATATTTACCTTTAAGAAAATTGAGACCTGAGCATGGTGTTTTGGCCACATAACTTTTCCCAGCACTGTCAGGGATATTTGTTTTCAAGATATCTCATGTCTAGCAGTGTTTTTTGTTACAACTTGCCTTAGAATCTTCAAAACCAAAATACAAACTAAAAGAGGTTAACTAGAGATACAAACAAGGTTGCAGTCAAGCAATTGGAATTTGTATGAAAATTTAAATAGTTTAAAACACTGGAGCAGTGCCATGTGGCTGGATGTGCTTATGGCCCAGTGAAGACCATGATGACTTTCTTTTTTTTATTGCATTTTGCCAAACTCTGATAATGTCTTGCTTTGTTTTCCAAGAGTGGTGTTTTTATCTCTATATTAACCCTACTCTTTAAACATTGTGGACCTGTATCGCAATAAGTTAGTTTTCAGCTAGCAGATTTTGGATAAAAGTGGTTAGGAAAAGGTAAGTTCAGCCATAGGATGTCTCTTACAAATGTGTAGGAGTTCCCGTGCTGCCTGTCTCTTTGAAAAAAATATTAAAGAGATTTTTGAAAAAAGACTAAGTGGCTGCTAAAAGGTATGTTCAACTATGTAATCAGCCAAATTTCAATGAGCACTTAAAATGTCAAATAGCATAAGTGGGAAGGAAAATTCATTTTTCCCCATCAACTTGATCCACTTTACTACATGTCATTGTTTTAACTCCAGCTGGCAACTAAGCTCCATGCAGTCGCTTGCTCATCACCTCCTCCTCCCCGGTGGGATGGGGGAGAGAATCGGAGTGAGAAAACTCATGGGTTGAGGTAAAGGCATTTTAATAAGTAAAGCAAAAGGTATGCATGCAAACAAAGTGAAACAAGGAATTCGTTCACTACTGCCCATGGGCAGGCAGGTGTTCAGCTATCTCCAGGAAAGCAGGGCTCCATCACGCATTAACAGTTACTTGGGAAGACAAATGCCATAACTCCAAAGGTTTCCCCCTCTCCTTCTTCTTCCCCCAGCTCTATATACTGAGCATGAAGTCATATGGCATGGAGTATCCCTGTGGTCAGTTGGGGTCAGCTGTCCCGGCTGTATCCCGTCCCAATTTGTTGTGCCCTCCCAGCCTGCTCTCTGGCAGGGCTGTGTGAGGAGCAGGAAAGGCCTTCACTGCTTAGCAACAACTAAAAACACCAGTGCGCTACCAACACTATCCCCATCCCAAATCCAAAACACAGCACTGCACCAGCTGCTAGCAAAATAGTCAACTCTATCCCAGCTGAAACCATGACACTAAAAAAACAGAGCCCAGAAATAATGATTAAGCTTTGCACATGGCGACAGACTTCCCAAGGGTGCTGGAGGCTCCTGTTGAAGAATCTCATCAGAGGGACAATGATCTTTCTGTAGTGTTGACTTCTAATAGAATGTCTTTCTGTGAAACTTGTGTTCAAGTTAATTGTGCTTCTTCAAAATATTTTCTGTTTTAGGATTACCTTAAAATTTGTGAGTTTTCCTTGTTCCAAGGTCACTAAACCCCTGTTCAGTTCACAGTTTTTACGTATAGAACAAACAGGCTGTATGTATCAATAGGGTCTTTTTGACAGGTTCTCTCACGGACAAAATTTCTAAGTACTGTAAAGCTTTTGTTACATAAATGTCTAGCCCCTCTTGTGCAGAAAAGGGACTATTCATTCTCCTAATATGTCTAGCCCCTGCTGTTCTTTGCCAGGCAGAGTAACTGTGCGCTGCTTAACCAGGAAGCTCATTTGTGTTCTAAAGAGGGAGAAAAGGACAGGGTGGACGTGGGCTTGTTTGGAGCCTTATTCTGTGTGCCAGTTAGTGCACTTGCCCCTCTCCCCTGCCTAACTTTGTGGAGGACGGACTCATGCAGGCATCAACAAAATAGCTGACTTTATTGTGATACCGTCAAACTATTCTGGCTTGTGTGTGTATGGGTCTTTCCAGTTGTGCAAATTAAGTGCAGGATTTGCATTATTCATGGTTTTAATTAAAAATCTGAACTCCTGTTTCATGTGTGTTTGAAGGTAAGGTTAGTCTCCATATGTTCCTGTTATAACTCATTTTCTATAAGTTTGGAAGCAGTCTGTTTGTCCAACGCACTTCCTTTTTGCTTCCTGAAGAATGCCATTCTTTGAATGCCTCAGTCTTGAAGCCCCATATACATGTCTTGCAACAAATACTCCACGGTCTGAATGCAGGTGGTTCTCGCAGTTGTTTGATGCGTGTAGCTTCTTGAATGAGTTTGTTTATGTGTACGTTTCAAATTGGCTCGATTGTCTTGACATTTTTTAGCACTGCCTTTTATCTCACACAAAAAGTGCAGTCAATCAGTAGATAGTGAGTAAAAACTTTCAAATTAGAAATGGTGACAAAACTTACGGCTGTCAGAGAAGCAGGCTTTCAGTATAATGTTTTTTGAAAACTTGTAAATCCCGTTTCTATAGGTTGCTTAGATATGTTTCGAATTTTTTTTTGTAAGTGACTTTGAAGCCTCAACTGCTTAACCTCCTTTGATGCATGTTATCTTTCCAAGAAAAAAAAAAGTAATCTCTTAAACTGCTTAGGGCATACCTCAGAATTTTACCACATGCGTTACTGGTGTTACAAGTCAGGTGAGAGAGATCCCCAGTAGTTATACCATTTGCCTTACTTTTCTTCCCTCTCTTACGTATGTGTGTGTGTATACATGTGTATATAGTCCATAGTATTTTTTTTTTTAAATAAACAGAAAATTTAAAAATTTAAATAGGATGTTGATGCTTCCTTGGACAACTGTGATATCATGGAATATTAGATTCCACTGCTGTCCTACTAGTAACACAACGATGAACTTTCTGTTTACAGACAGATATTTGGTTTGTCTTGGACTAAATTATTGAGGAGTAGAGGTGTCACTCCAACAGGAGATGAGTGATTTCCCTGTCACAGAAGGTGGGCTTTTTGTCTCTGAAGCTGGTGGCTATCAGTAGTCTAGTTAGTACACAGTTAGCTGGACTGTGTACTTCTGCCTCAGCAGCTGCCTGGACTGTGGCTCAGTAGTGATTAAATCTACATGGTTGTGTTTCTCTAGGGCACAAGGGCTGACAGTTGTACTAAATATTGTTGCTTTCTAGAACAAATTCAGAGCTTGTGTCAGCAGTGGGTTATAATTCCATTGTGTCAGTGGAGGTGTGTCTGCCCATGGCCAGTTCACATTCACTCCTTGCTTATTTGCTGACTTAAAACACAATCTTCTTATCACAGATTTGCAAGTTGTAAATGTACTGTATTACCATGCTGTGTAGCTATTCCTATTTAGAGAACTAGAGGTAAAAGACCAACTAATACAAATTCTGAGGAATTCACACAATAAAATTTATTTTATTATTTAATTGCTTAAACTCATTACTAGCGATATTGACATTAAAAGGAGGAATCAGATACCTACTGGGTTATCTCATAACCTTTCTGTCTTCTGAATCTGAATTAATAAGAAAGTGTTTTGTCCATCAGTCTTCCTTTCTAGTAACTTTGGAATCTAGTAGTCAAATTGATGGAAATCAGAGTTTCAAAATCTTGGAAATAATTATATCCATATGAGTCTTCCACAAGTAATGGAGGGAGACTCTGCAGGTACTCTCCTTGCGCAAATTGAAAAGCTCCATGTATTAATATATGCCATCAGAGAATGTGCATGGGAAAAGAACACCCACCTGCCCCCAGTAATTTCCTGAACATTGGAAAATTTTCCGAAGAGCTCACGTAATCCCAGAAGTCCAAAGGAAAACTGACATCATCAGTTCTTGTGCTCAGTGATCTGATTTATTTAATTGTGTCCTAGGTCTTTTCTAAGCTTCTTGAAAAGAATTCCTGTGCAGAAAAGGGACTATTCATTCCCCTAATATGACTGCAACTTCCTGGTTGTATTGCAGCACATTTGCTTTTTTTATCATCTAAACTGAATTCTGATTGCAGATGGCCAAAAAACTGGGACACAGAAAAATTAGCAGCAATATTAATAAATGAGACAGCATATTTTGCTATCTTCATATATTGTGCAGAATATCTGCTGAGTTGATCATCCGTTTTCCTCAGATTCAGGATTTCCTTTGATGATGAAGGGATCATATGGTCTTTTAAAGGTAGTGACTGGGAAGTGCAGTGGTTGTTGGGATCCAGAATTTCTGGATTTCTTGTTACCAGTTTGGAAATTTCAAAACACATATTGTCCCTGTGGACTGATTATCTTAGAATTACTTGATTCTCTGTGTGGCCATGCTGGCTTTAGGCTGAGACACACCTGTTGCTGCAGAATCTCACAGGTATTTGACAATCATGCTAGAGATCTTTAGCATAGGTATGGTACGTACACATATAATCTGGAGGGAGGGAGGTTTTCTGAGTAGTAGGTAAGATGTAGAAAATGAAAGGAATGATTCTGTGCAGAAACTGTTGTGAAGCCCACATTAATATTTATATGTGTGAGTATATGTGTATATGTAATGGCTATGTAAAAACATACATTTAACAGATGTGAAACTTCAGAGACCTAGTTTGGAAAAAATCTTCAGATACGTTGTTCAGTGGTCTCCAGAATACTTTAGAAAGGATTTGTTTTGCTGTAGGAATGTGTAGATTATTAGATTCTACCTTGAGAAGGTAGAATAGCTACTATCACAATTAATTACTTTTCTTTGTGGGTTGCAAAGCCTCACATTGTGGTCCTGGGTGGGTATGATAGATAAAGTTTCAGTGTTTGAATTCATGGAGAGTAATTTCTTTATCCATCTGAAGATTTTTCCTGTTTACTCAGCATGTATGATACCCTTCTATAATAAATTAGCATTTTACAGCTGAGGATGGCATTTTGGCATACTTTGGAGCACTACTTCACTTAAGTTAGCCAATTGATTTTTACATAAACATTTGCCGTACTACAGGAACCTGAACTTGAGAACAGATCTTCAGTAATGTTAACTGCCACTGGGCAGAGGAGGGTAAGAATGTCAACAAGACCTGCTGATGGCCAAATTGCAGTTAAAAAGTTTGATGTACTATTCCCTGGCATCTGTGTTTTCTAATTATTCTCAAATTAAGATACTGTTCCCTGACATCTGTGTTTTCGAATTATTCTTAAATTAAGGTCAGCTTTATAGGGCATGGACCCTGAACTAGTCTGGAGGGAAATTCTAATATCTGTCTGGAATTGCAGTTCTTAGTTTGCAGAAAGCTATTCTAGATTTCAGTTTGGATCTCCGCAGCCATTAGAGCAGGATCATTATTGCTAATCGAGGGATCAGTTACAGGAAAGATGAGCGTATGATGAAAGCCTGCCACTTTGAATAGCTGTGAATCTGGATTAATTCTTTCAATTAATGGTCCTGCCTCCTTTTGATATTACTGGTGGTTGTTCTGCCAGCAGGTGGGGATGATTTTTCTTTCGTTCTAGTACAGGTGACATGTTTGGCTTGCTGAGCTGATTAATATCCCTAAACAAAAGCTTCAGTGTTTACTGTTCTAGAAGGAGGCTTGTCAAATCCAATCAGTCATTATATTTATGTGGCAAATTGTGTTTGGGATACATTGTAATCAGCCTGTGTATGAATATTTTTATGAAACAAAGCACAGAAACTTGATACTGTTTGGGGCCCTCTGCAATGAACAGAATTGCTAAAAGAATGTTTGCAGCAGGAAGATAAGCGTTGTTACATTTTTAATAAGTGCATTTTTTACTTTGATAATGCAAATTCTTTCCCTATTTTTGTTAGGAATCTTCTTTGTCAGAGAACATATTTATCTCCTCTTGCTTATGGTCAAGTTATATGCTGACTGCTTTGGTAAAGTGCCAGTTGACCTTGTGACAGTTTTGTATATAGGCACTGAGACGCCCTGTTGGGAGTGGGGCCCTTCTCTTGGTCTTTTCTGTCACTAGGTTGGATGAAGTTCCTTTTCTTGCTTTGCATTGCACAAGGAGTACTACCTTAAGCTTTTAAATTAGTAAATAAGAAATAAGGATTTGCAAGAAAGGTGCTGTTTCTTTTTGAGAGCAGCTTTTTATGGTACAGAGGTAGTTTTATTCCACTTTTCTGAAATTATGTACTATCTCAAAGTGGTTAAGCACACATATCTGCAGGGCAGTGTTACCATGTCCTGTTCAGAAAAAAAAAAAAATTATAAAGTCTGGCATAGCAAGAGAAACTCTGATAGTCCATCAGTTTCTGGTGTTGTCAACTCTGCTACTTTGTATTACGTTGGGAAAATTTCAGCTAGCAAGCTTTTGTAGAGTTATGAATTGTCTGGACAACGACAAACTTCTAAAAAATCTTACTTCACTTGCTGACTACAGTGTGGTTGCTTTGTAAACCATATACTTTCTATGATTTCCTGTAATTTAATTTAGTGCTGTAACAAAGATTTTATATCTTTTTAGGAGAACTTCCTCAAATGAAGTCTGAAAAATCACTGTAAAGGCACCAAAGCTATTAAGAACTGTAGTAGTACTATACATAAACAAGAATTCCTGTTCTTCAGGTTAAGCTGATACTTTTCACAGTAAAACCCAGTTTAATTCATGCCTTAGTAAGAATTGCCTCACAACTTATTGACAGAAGACAATTGTTTTTTCTTTTAAAATTTCACTTTCATTAAATTCTTTGCATGTATATCACAGTAAAAACTCCAAACAAAAAACCAAACCCCAAACCAAAACAAACCCTTAAACCTCTGACTAGAGGAACAATAAAGAAAATTCTGGTAGGTAACTAGGAATATTTTGTAAATTACTACAAGCTTTAAACATAACACTGTAAGGAACTACAGTTTAAAAAGTCTTGAGGTTAGCATTAATTTGATACAGTAATGACATATATAAGGGATCTAAATAGAAATTCTTATGTGTGAATACTTAACCTCTGAAGCCCACATTTGCCAATTGTTCAAGGAACATCTGCTCTTAATGTATATCATTGATTGGTTTTTCAACCCAGAAGTTCTGTTTAATTATTAATACACCCCTCTCCAGGAATCACCAATTTCTAATGTGTGCTTTAATGCAGAACTCCTTCCCCTGCCTCTGAAATCCCTGGAGCACTGACTCTTATGCCTTCATCTGACTAAGATAGTGTTTACTCAGACCTGCAGTATAACATATAGAAGTCCTGGGATCCCATTTACTCTGTTAATATCTTAATTCCATTAAGCTTATGCTAACGGCCTCAGTTCCTTGAACACTTTCCTTCCAATGCAATGATCCAAGCTATTGATTCTTCAGCTGACTTTATTGTGTGCCTTAAGGTACAAACCAAGTCAGGGATGTCAGCTCTTGGTTCTGCAGATTTACTCCAGAAGTGCTTCTGTACAGTTCAGAATAAGTATTCCGAGTCAAGGGCACCTACCCCTAAATTTCACTGAGTTTTAGGTGCTCAGGGAGTTTAATAAATGGGCTTTACTGAGAAAGGAATTTAATTAATGGAAATGCTTATTCTGTACATCCACTTCTTCCACACATTGAGTTTCCTATAATGGCTCCAAAATATAAGCATCCATGATTTGGATGTTTGATTTTTCTGATCTGGAAAATGTATTCTGCATTAGATTAATCTCCCATCATACACGATTCCCTACTAAAATTTACTTACTTTGATTTATTGTCCTTGTATTGGACGTGGAAGTTTTCCAGACAAAATACTTTCTTTTCTGAATTACGTAGTACTTTTTCTTTAATCCTAGTGGCTCCTGCAATCCTACTGTCAGTAAAGTAGTAATCAGCATGAGTGAGACTAGTATAATCTGCTCCACTATGCATTTTAATAGAAATAAATTCTGTTCTCACCCTGTTGTTTTTCCAGACCAATCTGTAGCCTGTTCTTGAGTAATTTTTGGAAAGCTATGGCTAGAGCAGTCACTGTTGAGTTTTTATGAGTACAGAAAAGCCTGGGTGGTTTATTCTGTAAATTCCAGATTATTATGAACATGTAGTATTTTCCTCCTTCTTACATGTTTTCCTTTCTCAGCCATGTAAGAATAAGAAAATGAATGTGTGTGCAGAACATAGTTAAAATTTATTATAACAGTGGAATTGATGAGTTCAGCTTATCCCTGTGTACCAGTTAAGATGGAGAGGGCAAATGTTAGTCATTCGCCTTGGGAAAAATGCATTTATTCCCTTGCAAAAAAGTCCAAGGTAAACTTTGAAAAACATTTTTATGAAATAACCATCTTGAGAGAGAATTCTAGTGCCGTGTTTCTACATCTTGATTTACTTGTGCAGCTGAGAGGAAGAAAATAAAAATATCCACATGCAAATGTATTTGTACAACAAAATGGAGAAAAACACATACCAGGAGCTTGCTTCCGTCCTAGTGCATTTACTGAATCAAATCAATAGTTCTGCTGTGATATCTACTGTGATATCTTTTAGAATTTTGCCTGAGGTTTTTAGGTCATTCACAGCTTCAGGAGAATAAAACCCCAAAACACACCAAATCCACAAACTTGGCCCATAGTCTGTCCCCTCCTTTCTTTGACTTGATGAAGGCCAGGATATATTTTAAAAGGTATACTTAGCCTGGAGTTAACTTTTGAATTTAATTTCTTCTGCCGTGAATGCATGATAGAGTCCTTGTTTGTAGCTTGGGAACAGTATACAGAGTAGTTTTCTGTGCGTGGCATGCATTTAATGTTTGTCACTTTTCTTGCTTGCATGTATGAGGTTCATCATGATTTGCTGTTCTAGTCAAGTGTTGAATTAAGATTATCAGTAGAAAAGCAAAGTGTTTCAACAGAGTATTTCTCTCCGTTTCCACATTGTGTGGTGTTGTCCAGTAAGAGGAAAGAGGAAGAAATGGAAGTCTCAGTTTTGCAGAGGGTCTTCTGTTTCTCTGTAGTCTCTTGCTTTTCTTCCTAAAAGTTTCTGTGAGACTGAAACCTACCTTAGTGCAAAGTTTTGTAACAAGGCTCCAGTGACAGTTACATGTACTTGAGTCTTTTGCTAATTCCTTGCACAAGTCTGCTGAATGCCACTCTAAATAGTGGGATTTTGTGTGAAAGCATAGAAGATGGGAAAGATCATGCAAATGATAAAACCTCATTTCTTGTTGAAAAAAAAAAAAAGAGTGAAGATAAAACCCAAGAGCTTAATTTTTAAACGAAGGGTATACTTAACTACTTCAAATTCATTCTAATATGGTTTTGGTTAGCAGTTTGGGTGACTTTGTGTCTCACTAACATTTAACTGTTTTGTCTAGCTTGAGTAATTACCTTGCATGATAACTTTAAAGTTATTGGTTTTAAGTCAGTGCTTTACAGAACTCTACTGACGCAGCAACAGTCTTTATTCTGCAGAATGAAAAGGCACAGACCCACGCCTGAAGTGGATACTTTTAAAACGGCCTCCACAGGTCTAGCGTGAGGTCTGCTTATCTTTCTTCCTGCTCAGAGATGTCTTTGTCCACAACAGAAAAGAAAGGGAAAAGGCTATGCATTGTATTAATTGTTTTGCCTTAAACCCTAAACACCACTGTTTTTCACTTCCATTCCCCTTATGTGAGCCTTATGGAGAGTGGGAGGAGAATTTAGCTGGCTGAAAGTTTGTATCAAACCTCCCTGTAAAGGAAGAGGCTCAACTCAACCCAATGTAGAAGCATCTAGATTTCTCCATAAAAGCACCAGCTTCTCTCCACAAACTGTAAAGGGGAGTGAAGTTTAATAATCCACATGTAGGTGCCTGCTGTAAAAGGAGCTTAAACTGACTAACCCACATGTGGAGATCCACTTTGTGTTACAGTTAGATGAAATGATCCCCACTTTAAAGGTTTGTCAGTCTAAATCTCTTGTAATCAATAGAGCTAATTACATGTGTGAGGTAGGCCAAGTTTAAGCTATACCTTCTCCCAAGTAAGTGAAGCTTGTTTTTTCTTCTCTGTATGAGCTAACCAATATTTTGTTGTGTTACGTTATATGATAACTCTTCTTATGAGGCGGTGTAGCCTTTTGAGGTTGGCTCGACCAGCCATATATATGCTGTGTTGTTGAAATAAATACAGTCCCAAGATGTTTATGTCAGTATTTTAGCATGAATATCATTGTGTGTTGTAGATGTGAAGGTATATATAAATGCATTGACATAATGGCTCTGTGTTCTAGTTGCATCTATAATAATCTGCTATTTCACTGGTATTTAACTCTCTTCATTGTATTGAGCCTTTTACTTGGGATACCAAGGCTCATTAAATAAACCCCTCTTGCACAGTTCTAGTAATGCTGCAGGATCTGGAACAAAAAATAATACATAAGAAAGGAGGCTAGTAAGTAAACAAAATATTCCTATGCAGATTGGAGACATTAATTTATATAAAAACTATAGGAAATTATTTCTGTTGCCGTTTGGGAATTTTGAGCGACAAGCTGTTTACGAGCGCTAAAAACCAATTTATAGTAATGCTTCAGTTCTAGGTTTTCCTTCAAGCTGCTGGTTCCACTGGGTACTAGGAATATTAAATTGGATTCATTTACTTTGTGCAGATTTCAGTGCAGCATCACAGAGATGATAAATGTGGCATGAATTCTCACTTATTTTTCTTCTTTAATTTTGACTCCTAAAGCTGTTGTGGTGCTAGTTGGCATGGGTTTTATATATAAATAGGTGCATAGCACCTCATCGTGGGTATTATCCTTTGAAATCTGAAGAGCTTTCAGGTAAAGTAGCAACAGTTTGACAGCTTCCAACTTCATGCAAGAGGTAAGACGGATAGGAGCCCAGTGGTGGCTTAGCAGGAGTGTTACAGTAGTGTCAGGATCAGCTCAGCATACTGAGTTACAAGCTTACAGTTAGGTTACAGCTTAGTTTAAAAAAATCCCAATATTATAATGAAGTATTCATGGACAGGAGGGATTTGTTGTATTTTGTTCTTTATTGTGGAAGTTACTAGGAATAGGAAGTCTTTCGTCAGTGGTACAGCAGGGACAGAGGCAGCGTGTCCTGCTGCTTTGCCACAGTGCGGGCTTCTGGTTTGTAGCTTAGAGCTGAAGGGCTCTTCCCTTACCAAGGTGATAATTTCTGCTGGTAAAGGGTGGCTGTGTGAAGTTGCCATGTGGTCCCTTCTCTTCTAGTGTGGGAAAGTGAAAAAGCAAAGCACAAGGGATCAGGACCCTTGCCTTCAGTGGGAAGCAGATTTTGGCTGTTACGGGGTACCCTCAGTGCAATTTGGGTGGTTGCCATCCTCTGTTTATGTAACAGAAAAAGGAAGTCACACACTCTGAAAACAACTTAATTAGACTTGAGTCTCTAGGGCTACTGATCTGGTGCCTTTCAAAAACACAAAATGATTTATTCATTCCATTAAAAAATGAAAGCAAGAAAAATAATAGAAATGGAAGGAAAAATAAAGTATTTAAATGGTGCCATTTAGAAGGAATTTGTAATTTAAAGATTATGGAATTTTTTGATTTTTAAAGGCTTTATCTTAAGTCCAAAATGGAACAAAAAGCTTGAAGTATGAACTATTTCACAGATCACCTGAACCTCTCTGAAGGTTGTTTTAGTATTTTGTGTGTCATCTCTTATCCACTGGAGATCCAAAAGGGCAGCTGTTCTTCAAGCCAATACCATATGCTAGCATTTTAATGTGCATATTGTTTTTAAGGAGGATAAAACCCCACAAAACAAAGAAGAACTAGAAGCAGCTGATGCACTGTAATTAACAAATCTTAAAATTCTTTAAATAGTCTCCAGCTCTCTTGAGATCAAGTGAAAAATAAATTTTAGTCTACATAGTTAAGAATACATTATGCTGAGTGTAAATCAGTCTGCCTTTTTAATTATCAGGATTTTCTATTACAGTCATCTCAGTGGTGGTAAATTGAAGCCTTAACTGGGTCAGGCCTCCTTGTTCTAGGCATTCAGAAATCACACTGTAAGAATTTAGGCTGCAGCATGCGATGCAGTGGTGACAGGATACCTGGTCTGGTTGTGCAGCTCTGATACCAAAGGAGAGCGGCTGGGTTGTGCTGCTGTGTGCCTGGACTAACCAGACCGACTCCTCGGCAGGCCGCTTTCCCAATGGGGGCTATCCCTGCCTCTGTAAATCCCGCCTTGCCCTGTCCTATACCTGTGACCAGCCTGTTCACAGCTAGTTTGGGCCTCTCTGTGTTGGGTTTTAAATACTCCTTTAAAATCAATGCAGTCCAAAAAGGGTGATTCCAGTGGTTAAAATGCTAACCTGCAATTTAGAAAGCCTGGATTTAGTGAAATTCCAAGGTATATATATTTTTTTAATCTACAAATAAAACAATCTGATGAGCTGGACTGCGTAATGAAAACATGAATATAAGTAAGCCTGTGCTTTAGAATAGCATAACATTATGCATAGTTGACAACTGGTTGTCACAACTTATTGCCTACCTTGGCGATGTCAGATTACAGTTTTTGATGTGTTTATGACAGGAGACAGTCCGAAGGTCATACAAGTCTCACCTCAGTGCCTTTTTATTAAATATTTTTTGTATTTTTTTTTTATTTCCCTGAAGGTCTCTGTTAAAGTTTTTCTGTGTCAGATTAATTTTATTCAGTATATTTATTTAATTCTAGAATGGCTCCACATATAATGTGAAGATTCAAGGCAAAAAAAAAAGAAAGCAAACACACAGAGAGAAAGAAGATTCTTGCACGTTGTATACCTTCAAGTTAGATGGACATATAATTGGAGGCATTGGGCAAATTAAAGCTGGTTGGTTCCATCTGCTTAACTGTGCTTGTGTACAAACAGTTAAACAGTTGATGCTTGTTATATGTAAGATACTAATTATGGGTGGTTAAACTATGGGGGAAACAAAATATCGTATGTTAACCCATAAAGGAGTTTTTTCTGGTCATAGGATTCATTTCATATTTGATAAGAATATGTAATTCATGGACATCATGGAATACATTAATTCAAAATAATTTTAGGACTCTTCTATGAGCTTTTTAAATGTAGCCACAGCACAGGTTATCGTCCAGAGGTTGCTACCAAATTTTTACTCTAAAAGTTTTGTGAGCATGCGGCCTTTGACATCTTATTTTTTTCTTCAGGACTTTTTTAGTACAGAATTAATTAGTTCAGTTGATGGTGTTCCAGACTCTAAACAGCATTAGATGCATCAATGGAAAAAAAAGTATGTGGTGATGTTTGCTGCTGGGAAATTGTGGCCATCTTAAGAAATTGGCAACGAGTCCCAGAGAAAACAAAGAGTCAGCCAGTTTTTCAGAGGCAGATGTGGCATCATGGCTTCATTTAATTTTAAAAGTTTTGTTGATCAGATTATTAAATTCTGTCCCTTTTATTTGTTTCCTAATTGAGGCTTCCTGCCCCGCTAGTTTGAAGTAGGAAGGGGAGAAAAGTGTGTCTGTGCATTAACTGGGCAGCTGTACTTTAGGTTACGCTTTTTGCATATGACATTAAGGAGGAGTAGCTACTCTTCACCTGCCATACATGACAGAATAAAATTTTCCCCGAATCTGATGGGGACTCCTGAGAGTATCATGATACAAATAAACAATTTGTGTTAAGTAATTAATTCTGCACAGTTGGGGTTTTCCGGTGAAAATCTTGTGGAATTGCCAAATTTTGGTAGACATTTCAAAGCAACAAACTGTCTCTGGTTATTTTGAGGCTGGCAACTGCAGTTGTCTGGGACTTTCCAAGAGCTGCTTATCACAAAGTGTTTTACCTTGTGCCAGACATTAAAGTTGTTGTTGAAATGAAAGATGTTACAAAGATTCATCAGGAGATTTGCTATCCTCTGAATTTACTGAATTTCTCACCTCAGACAGACAATGACCAATGTACTGACCTTGTCTCATGGGATTTTCTGTAGATTAATGTCTTCTGCACTTTTTCTCCTTCTTTTGTCCTTCATCCTTCCTTTTCATCCTAGCTAACTGTCAGGGTATAGAGGTATTCATTGTTGATAAGCCCTTGAGATATTTATCCCAGCAGCACCTGGAAAAACAAGTATCAATTCTGAGTTTCAAATTGATGTAAAATATAATGAATGACCCTATAGACACAGTAAAAAAAAGCTGTGATTGATGTAGGGTCTGCTTGTATTTGCTTTCCTCCTGACTGCTGTATCTTGATACCCACCTCACTGCTGAGGTCTTAGGTTAGGTAAGTGGGCAGTGCCAGCTTGTAGCACCTGCTGTTCACGAACCCCTGCCTTAATTAAACAAACAATCTGCATTCACCTGCAAGAAGGTGTGAGTTCTCTAAGAAAATTAGTTTGATGCTATAATTTTGGCAAACCGAAAAATCAAATACTTCCCATTTGCAGAATGGGCTTAGGAAGGAAGTGGCCTCTCCAAGGAAGTAATTCAAAGCCTGGGAGTTGTTAGTATTTTTATGGTATTGATTATTAATAAAGTCAAGGGGAAAAGAACTATTACTACATATTTAGTTTTTAAAGGAAGTTCAAGTTGTTTGCAAAATGTCACCATTGTTCTTATTAACAGAATTGGCACAATCCTTCTGGCAGCTAAGGCTTCTGAGCACAAAAATAAAACCTGGGTTCTAATCATGCTTATAATAAAACAAATGTCCCCAGTTAGCGTCTGCCAATTTTTGGTATTTCTAGAGTGCAAATCAGATAAATCTCTACATGCTGCAATATCTAGGTTAGTACCTAAAACCCCAGGCTCTTCGCTTAATAACAGCGAGGCCTTAGCAAAGACAGTTTTCTTTGAACCCTGCATTTCCCTTGTCTTTGCACATGGTCTTCTTAGAGTCTGGTTTTGTGATTGAAGTGTAACTGTCACCTGCAATGGAAGTAGTACACAAGAATGAATGACTGATCTTTTCATTTGTGGTTTTAAAGCAGTCTGAATCCCTTTTTATACAGTAAAAGAAAATTGGATATAAATATGAAGAGCTTTTTGTCTAGCTGGGATGTTATACAACAGAAGTCTGACAGATGCTTCCTGTTGTATTGAATGTATTAGTATCTTATTTAAAGCATTCAAAACAGATAGAATGATCTTGATTTCATTAGGCAGTGAAAAATTAAAAAAAGTGGAATTCCAGATTAAGTGTAGGTGAAGTGCTTTGAATTGTAAAATAGAAGAAGAGAGAAATTCAAGGTGTTATAAAGTTTGCGGGTGTTGGTATTTCCTTATTACAATGCCAAAAATCTTTTAGCAAGGTTCTTGAGGTTATCATGGAAACTGTTCTACACGCTAGCTACTAATGACAGAATGGTTCTCCTGAAAGCTAACTGAAAAATTAATTATAAATGCAATTAAAACTATGGGGAGTATTTTTCATAACATCTAGTTCATCAGTCAGAATTTCCCTTCAGATGCCTTAATATTATTGTGACATTAGATTTCCTAACCTCTTTGTACAGTCCTACCACAACATTATGGTTAGAAACAAAATTGGCAATAATATATTTTGCTGAATGTGTAATGAAACTACTTTGTCAGAACAAATAAATTCTAGTAATATCCTTTATTCTACAAATATTTAATATATACATTATGGATGTATATATGAAATGTGTAAACATTTGCCTATAGTTATTATGTTCTGGGAATATTCCTGTGTGACAAAGTCATTTTACTACTATGACCTTAGTCTGGTGAGAAATGATCTCATGATTACAATATAGTGCTTTAGTAGCAATCTGCTTGAGATTGACCTTTTGCAACTTAATTTATGGATGTTTGTAGAGGACCTGGTTTGTCTAGGAATGGAATGTTAAACAATAAATAGAAAACTTGAAACTGGACTGGAGTTTGATTAAAATGTGCAGGTTTTTTTAGCTCAGAGGGGAAAGCTTTTTACTTGAACGCTTTCTGAATTCAGTTTTGTAAAAAGTGCAAATCAACTAGTGTCGATGGTGGAACAGAAGAGAGACGAGTTTGTGTGGATTTAACTTTGTAAAAAGTGTTCTACTGATAAATGTGCACAAGGTGGTGAATACCAGAGCATAGATAATGCAGAAGAAATGACTTCTAACACAGTAGCAGCTGTTTGAATATTAAAAAGACATTAGCTGATCTGGGTGTGCTGTACTTAGATGTCTTAGAGGTTCAGTCTTGAACCTGCAGGTAAGAGTCTGCAGTTGTTGCATGTTCCATGGGACCAGATTATCCTCTGTGGGTCTTGGGCTTCAGCAAAGTTGCCCAAACTCGGTCTCTGATTGCCTGGAGTTGAGTTCTGGAATGTTTTCTCCTCTGGAAGAGCTGCTTTTCCTTCATGACCTCTGACTCACTCTGCTCATGTTCTGTAGCAAGTACTCGACCTGTTTGGTCTTCTGTTGCCAAAGCTGGCTATGCTACTGGGCTGTCCTCTGCACTGTTCCAGTATTTCTACTTTGAAATGCAGGGGCTTGGTCATTCTGTGCTTTTTCTTGTGTGCAAGCTTAGAGTAAAAATGCTTGTATTGTGCTTAACAGCTGTGAAAGGATGGTGATGTTCTAGAACTGGTCAACATAATTATTTCAGTGTACTGTATTGGTAGATTGGGTTTTGAATGATGTCTGTCTGTTCATTGGTACCGTTTTGAGTTGAGGATTCCTTCCTTTCACGTGCATATATTGAATTCAGGAGCATACGTCACATTCACCCACATGTAAATTAATGCTGACATTATACTGTCCTATCGGGCATGTCTGAATAATTAGTGAGGGGGAAAAAGAGAATTGTACAATGGAACTCCTGTTTGGAGTTGCCTAAATTTAAATCTCTACTTCTGAATTTATCACTGTACATTCAGCTTCATCTCAGTCTCCTTACAAATTCTCTTACTTCTGGTCATCGCCACATAAAATTAGTAACCACATAACCCTACTCTAAAGCCAATAGAGTGAAATTCTCTTAAATTTACATGCTTAGGAAATAATTTTGTTTCATCTGGGAACTGCAAAGTAAATTGAAGGGGAAAATTAAAAAAATAAGTTGGCTATGTTGTATAACATTAGCCCATGGAATTGTTCTAATTTTTACTGTGTGGTGCTGAAACTTGTTATTCAAAACATTATGCATATAGGCATACACATATTTTAATATTATTTTTTGAAAAATATTATGATGCTCAGAATGACATGCATTTGAACTAGGACTGCACTTCAGCTTGACTAGCATTGCTGGTAGGAGGTTAGGATGGAGGAGTGGCTCCTTCTGCACAGCGCTCGGATGGCATCAGTTGGGACCCTTACGGAAGCGGCCCAGCCTGGGGGGAAAATGGGTCTGTGATGTGACAGTCTCTCTGTGCTTCCTGCTTAGGCCTTCGGATAGTAATGATTCAAACCTTCAAGACTAATCCAGCTCTCAGTGGGAGATTTTTCTCTGCTGCAGTCTAGCTTCAAATCTTACTGTACCAAAAGTAAACTCTAAGTCTCAGCAGAAGATGCTCGAATATAGAGCAGGCATCCTCCTGGTCTTAGAGGACAGAGCTAGAATGATAATTTGTAAAAAATGTACAGTAAACAGGAAGTGTAGCACATCACTCTTATTGCATGCGCAGTCCATATTTTTTATATGAAACAATACTTTGTTTTAAAAATTCCCTGGATTTGTCCAGAATAATCTTTTTTTAAAATAAGGACAGTTAAAGAATTAGGATTAGACAAATTTTGCACTATGGTGCCAGTTTTTCCTTGGACTAAATACTACTCTACATTGTGAGAGTAGCTGCTGACAGTTGTAGTGCCAAACATTTTAGTGATTCTTGATGCAAATTTATTTGAATTTTCTATTCAGTGAAAAATACTATTTCAGCCTTAAAATTCAACTTACAATCTGGGTTGAAAACAAATCTCATAAATCAAGCATTTCCTGTGTCACAGAGATACTAGTATCTGTAGTTTTACCAAATGCATTATATAATTCCAAGGTCTTCATTTAATTTTGTAAGTATAAACAGTCTTTACAGGATAAACAGTTACACTATGAACTACATATGGGTATCAACCCCATAGTATGAAAGGAAGAAAGATGCACCTTAGTTGAGAAAGCCACTGAACATTTGGAAGAAATCCAACTTGTAAGATTCTGGAATTTGGAGTTGGTTTCTTCTGGTAGGTCGTTAACAAGCTGCAGGTTTTGCCTGAGAGAGATATGGAAAGGTTTTATGAAAAAGTCTTCTGCAGGCAGTAACACAGAGGCCAGGAACAAAATTTTAACACAGTCACGGCTCTGGTGAAAGATTATATGTTTATCTGATATTCGTTAGTTACAAGAGAGTGTGTACTAGAGTTTGCCAGTGCTAGGAAGACTTATTTAGTTTGTATTCAACCAGCAATCATTTTCATAGATTCAGATGGCTTAAGAAAGTGTCAGTTCAGTGTTATTTGTCAAAAATGTGCACTGTACAATTTTCCAGGCCTGCCTTTGAATTTACTGAGGTATTAGACACACATCTTGAGGGCAAAAGAAAAATAAGGTTCAGATGACTGCGTGGTTCATTTTATGTAATTGGAATTCATTTAAGGCTCTTCATTCGTTCAACCAGCTCTGGTAGAGATGTACCTTCTTTGAAGGGTGTTGCAATTTAGAATACTGTCTGTGTCAAGATTTCTACTCCTTATATTTGGGCTTTAAAAAGAGAACTGCGGTTCAGAACTGCTGAATAGTCTCTATGTGCAGGTTTTTCTGCTGCATGATCTCTGTACTCTGCTCAAATGTCCTTTTAAAGTTTTTCACTTACGTTGAATTTCAGTCATGAGGAAATGTTTTTCAAGACCGTCAAAGCTGCTTATTTCCTAGGGGTGGCTTTGAGAAACTGAAAGAAAATCTGAAGTGTTAACAATACAAATATATACATTATATACAAACTAAACATTAAATGCTACATAAAACAAAATAATATCATAAGTAGAAACTTGAAGGCCAGAGGAAGAACATTTTAAGAAACAGCAGTGTTACACCATTTGTGGAGAATTCAAGTAGTTAATATCAAAGAAAAACTCCACTTAAGTAAGACGGGGATAGCAATAGCAATGTTAGTAGGGCAATATATTAAACCACTCTCGCTTTTAAATAGTTGATCAGCAGTTTACACAGAGGTGACTCAACAAAATGCGTGTAAACACAGTTTGATGAATAGAAGAGGTTTATTGGAGGATTGTGATACGTACAGCGTGCTCTATGCTTTTCTGCTGTCAGTCAGTGCGGATAGAGGAAAGATTATTAGCTACAGCCACTTAGACTTTTCTTGCAATCTGTGTCTATCTCTAGTAGAAAGATCACTTAAGCTCTATTCATTGCTTGTTGTGCCTAAAAAAGTAGAGAGAGGTTTTTCTGCCTTTGGTTTAGTCAACGTGGTATAACTAGATGATTAGGTAGGTTTGATGATTTAGGACCCTTTTGAAAGTGCTGTTTTAGAACTCTGGAGTAAGACTGGTAATGTGATTATGGATCTCCAATTTTTCTTCCATGGAAGGCCATCTAAAAAGAAACATGTTCCTTGTATTACTAGTGGTGAGTTCAGTTCTAGCTGTTGTCTTGTTATCTCACATCCGTTGGTATAATGCAAAGAGTACTGAAAGAATGAAAAAATTCCTTCTGTGTATTTCAGTGAGTGCTGAACCAGATCGTAGACGTGTCACTTCTGCCACAGACTTCCAGTTTTGCTAATTATTAGGAAGAAAAATGCCTAAGTAATTTAGTGGTAATTGGTAATTTAAAAAAAACAACTTGTGGAACAATACAATTTGTGAATCAAATCTGTAAAACTGTCTGCATTTATTCCTGTGGTGAAGCAGATCTTCCAGACTGACATGGTTTAGTTAGGAAGTATTTTGAGACAAACTGAGGTTCTGACTTTTGGACATGCTTGGTCACAGCGCTGTGGTTCCTACTGATGGGCCACACCTCTGATAGTCGCATTCAAACCTTCGCAAGCACTTGCCTGAATTAAATGCTCACAGGAAGGTAAGGGCTGGGGCAGAGTTGAATTCTGGGGCTTCCAAAGAGCAGCCCTGTTGGTAAGGGGGTCGTGAGGCACTACCCGAGCACATTAAACCCAAGCTACCGTTTGATCTCCCTTCTGCTCTCTTGCATCTGTTTGCATTTTCATTTGTCAAGGTGCCTAGATTTCAGTGGTTAATGGGGTGTACTGCTCTATGTAATTAGAGCCCAAGGTATGTATTTTTCTATTGTTTTGATTTAAAGTATGTTAAATATTAGGCAATCATCAATATATTGCCTCTGATATATTAAAATGCACATTTAAATCTTGTACTTGTCCTCGGTAATTTGAAAAATCAAGCAAATATTTGACTTTTTCAAAAGTATTATTTCTTCATATTAAACTCTGTTGAAATTTGATGCAGTGGTTCCCTTAGTGTAGGTTTTCAATTTCTAATTAAAAAAGGTAGCTGAAGAAGGTGTTTAGTCTGTCAGGCTTCATAGTAGCTATATGAGCAGATATCTGTGAGTCTGACTTCTGAAAATGTCTGTAAGTTCCATAAGTAAACAGTGCAGAGTTTTTTTCTGGTTTGATTGGTCGGGTGTTTTTTTTCCATTTAAATCTTGATAGTCCTCCACCCCACCAATGGAAGTAAACTGCTGAGGGAAGGAGTCATCAAAGCAAAATATCCTTCACCAGTAGGTAAGACAGGTTTCTTCCAAAGGAATTTGACCTTGTTCCTGTTGGGTAACTCCTAGAAGATTTTAATGGGTATTAAATATGCACTCCCATAAGCTTGCAGATTGACTGAAGGGACATAAAGGTTAGTACCAATTCTGAGTGACAGTTTTCTTGGCATCTGTCAGCAGTAAGGGCAGCTGTGCTTGCTCTGTCATGTTCAGGTTAGCTCAAGAAAGACAGGACCTATATTTTTGAAGAGCAGATTTGGATGCGATAGCTGGAGCAGTAATGGTCCCTGACTGTTGTGGAAGTCACTGTGCTTTTAACAGGGATGGTGGAAGAGGAGATGTGCCCAGTCCTGAGAGACCATGGGCTTTTTGGGGGTAGCAAATGCTGGGAGAGAGATGTGGAGAACTACTGGTTCTGTAACCACTTCAGCCATCTTGGAGTAGTTATCTGTGAGTTTCGGTTATGTTGTTCTGTAGTGAAACTGCCCAAATGAATGAAAGTGATGTTGGAAGTTTGGACAATGTGGAATTGTGCCCTATATTTAGAGACACAGTGTCTCTCTGGAACATGCTTAGCTGCTTAGAGGTCTAGGAAGGGAAAGGAACTATGTATGTGCAATACAAACTCTTCTACCTGTTTTAGGGTTGTGTTTACTCTGGCTATTATGATCTCTGAATTCGTTTTTATCTGAGGATAAATAATCCTCACACCATTCCTCTGAAATAGGAAGATGCTGTTTATTGCCATTTTTCTGATAGGGAACAGAGATGTATGGGTATAGATGTTGTATGCCTGAGGATGTCTGTAAAAGTGCTGCAAATTGAATCCAAGTCTCTGGACTCTGAGGGGGATACGTTTAATTGCTGTCACATCTCTCCACCTTTGAGCTACCCTGTGTTGCTGTGAAACCATAATCATGCTGAAGTGAGCTTGTTTTTCTGTTGCTTTCCAAACCTTCTGCATGTACCTGAGCACTTGCAGTCAAAGAAATGACTCATGCCAAGGTATGTTATCTGGTATTCCATTTTCCCGCCTTAGATGTTTTTGAGAACCTAACCTTGAAATGCACATTTTGCACTGAGCTGAGAAATTCTCTTTTGTGAACTTGATTTCTACCAAACTGCAGAACTTCTCTGGCTGATGAAATTCCATTTTTCTGGGATGTAACTCTTTATCTGCTTTATCTTCCCAGTTGTCAAAATTTAGTTTTTTTTAATTAATTTATTTATTTATACTAAGTTGTAACGGGTTTTTTTGGTTGTTGTTTAAATGAGGGTCTTAGCTTGTTACCATCCTGTAAATGAAGAAAGCTTTTGAAAGTGAATCAAATCAATGACTGAACAACCAGTCTTCTGCTTGGATGTGTGAAGCTAATTCTATATTACAGAAGGAAAAATATTTCCATAGCAACCTATTAAAAGCACAGAATGTTTTTGCTATGTAGGGTTTTTGTTGTTGTTGTTACATCCTCACAGTGGAGAATTTTGGCTGCTGTAACTGAGCCGTAAAAACCATCTAGTGATAGCACAGCAACATTAGTTACTTTAATTAGGAGTTTGTACTGCATATGTACTTTTATAAATAAATGTAAACTGTTATTAATGAAATTAACTCAGATTTCTAAGACATTAAATTTTAAAATGGCTACGTATTTATTTTTTTCATGTTATCCAGCATTTCTTTTGAGCCCTGATATACCAGAATCGTCCAACTTGCGGCGCAGAAGATGATAAAAGAAAAGGATGTTAACCATCATGTAGATATGTTCAGACAGCTCGCTGAGCTACTCAGGAATGTGCTTCAGCATTTATTTTCATTAAGGCGTGGATGTACAGCTACTATACCTGTGGTAGAGTACCTCAGAGTAGTGGAATAATCCTAAATTTTCAGGTTCTGCTTTGGTTGCATGAGGTGGTAGTAGCAGCCTTGTTTAGTCTTTTTTTTTCACAGTGTTCCAGGTCATTTGCTACAGCAATCATTATGGGTGGGCAGTAATAGCAAGCAAGACTCTGGACTTTTCCAGTCATATGGAATGCTTTGATATGTTGCCAGATTAAATAAAAGTGAGCAACAAGATTCCATTTGGCTACATGGCAGAGTAAGAAAACAGTACTGTTTGTCAGTAGCTTCTTGTTTGTGACCCTGTTGGTTAGGTTTCCTGTTCCAAGATAAGAAATTTCTGTAGCTTGCCTCGTGGGTCTTTAGTTACATGCCACTCAGTCTCTCTTTTTTTTAATTTTTGCTGCCATATTGTTATTAGCATCCAGTTGTCTGTATTTAAATGTCTGTGTCACGGAGGAACCCAAGAAAACGGCTTTGTTTTTTAAGCATCTTTCCTGAGAAATTCTGTATCTGCTCTGCATTGTCTCTTGTTTGTTGCCGTACTGCCCAGTCCTTTGTTTCCTGGCTTACACCGCTTTACAGCATCCCGGTTGAAGCGTTGCTGCTCTGACTGGATTTCCAGCTCTATGTATCAATATGGGGGAATAATAAAGAGACAGAGAAGGCAGTGTATAATTTAAAGACTCCATTTGTTTTAAAATATACACCAAATGGTATTTATTTGGCTTAAAGAAATTGTTTCTTTGTGCATTTGGCTTATTTTGGTAGTAATAACTGAAATACGTGAATTTTTCCCCAAAGAGTCTTGCAGTTGACTTCTCTACTGTACTCTAAACCTTTTACCATTGCAAAGCCCAGTAGCCTTGCGTAAGTTTTTAAGTAGATAGTGGTCTCTCAGAAAAGAGTTGATTGAAGAAGTGTGGTGTCATTTTACATGTGGTGAAGTAACTGATTAACAAAAAGCATGAGAAGGCAGGGAATGCATCACTAATCCTATCATTTCACTGTTGTGGTTAGGTGGAGGACTTGCTGATTTAGTTCGAATTGCTATTTTTTTAATTTTTTTTAATATTTTTTTTTAATTTGATGTCACTATTTATTTAATTAAAATGCTAAGGGAAAGTTCAGAACAGGGTTCACTGAGTGGGAGCATGACCCTTTTGCAGCAAGTTACGCAGTATAACTAGAAGATACGATTAATTTTTGATTTCACACTTCTCTGTAGATTCATAGGCTGGTATGTTTTGAGATCAATAGAGAAAATGCATACTTTTCATTGCTCAAGTCGGATGTAATGTCACACCACTGGTCTCAATCAAATTACACCACATTACTTTTATGTCTGTATTTAGCTTAGGAAAGTCGTGGTGATTGTTGAGGCTGCTTATGTAGCAATAATATTGTGTTACATGTATGCTTGACTGGTGTTTGTATACTGATATGACTGACAAATCAAGATGCGTGTGTTAATTAAGTTTAGGACATGATTTGTAGACTTCTACTGAGTAATTATTTTATATGAAAAATTATTTGCAAACTGTGGGAACTTGATCGTATATAATTTGTTTTTCTGAACGTTTTTGACAGTGAAACTTTTGGCTGAGAGAGGTAGCTGTCTGTGTACGTTGGGCTCTTCATGTGCCCCATTTGTGAACCTGCAGCTTAACTCAGCTGCTATTAGCTCTTTTGGGATTGGTGTCCAGAGACATCTTTGAAGAGCTGTCAGTTTAGCTGGCAGGTGTTTATGCTGCAGCGGTGGTGTCTCTGTGCAGTGCTGATCCCTGTTTTAAAATAGCTGTGACACCAGTAAGCCCTCAGGCTAAAAATTCAGAGAGTAAATTCAGATAGCTTGATCTTACAGGCTGCAGTATATCAAGGGAAAACTTGGCTTCTGGAGATCAACCGTTACCTTAGTAAATGGCTAACATGTCCCAGTTTGATGCTTGAACTGAGACTCCATCCATAGTACAATTATCATCTCATGCTTATTTTTAAGGCTTCTTCCACAGGAATCCTGGTACTCCACTACTTTTTAAGCTTCTCTCAAGTTTATTTACTATTAATGGATCTCCTTTGTTTTCATTTTTGGTGTTGGGGTAGTTTGCTACTAATTAGCTGCATTTTATACGTGTAATATGTTTATGTGGCTGAAACCACAGGGTATGTGAAGTCACACTATGGAGAAATAACTGGATTTGTGAAAACAAACACAGGCATATTTAAACCAAAAAAGCAGTCAAAGCTTTGTTCTTCTCGGAAGATAATGTTACTCAAAGTGTTTTGAGCACATTAATTTTTCAAGTTGATACTCTCCTTTCTTGTAGCTTTCAGGGTGGTGAAAATGTAAAATGAAGTAGACAATGTTTTTGGCTGTACGTACATAATGGCATTGCTTTGTAGATTAAGCAGCTGAACTTCATCCCATGGTAAAATGTATTTCAGTGTGATTTGGTGGGAACAGAAACCAAGTTTCATGTCTTTGTACTTCAGTTAGCGTAGCATTCCATTACAGTGTCCAGGAACTCTCAGCCTTCTTTCGTTTGAGTTAAATCCAGACTTTTCTAAGGCTCAAAGTAATGTGTACTTTTTTTTGTTTTGTCTTTACTCTCAGGATCTGCTAATACTCCCACAGAAGCCTTACATGTCATTCTGCTTTTCTCAGAGGTATCCAGGCAATTCCACTTTTTTTTTTTTTCTTTTTTATGAAGAATTTTAAATATCCAAAACCAGAAACCCAAAGGTTGGTTCAAGTGATGACAGGAAGTCTGTGTTGAGGTTTGCATCAGTTCTGTGTTCTGCCATAGACTTTTAAGGTCATTGATCTCTCTGCCTGAACTCCCCACGTGTAAAATTTTTGCTTGTTTTCATGAGTGAATGCTAAATTCTTATATGATATCCTAATGGGGCTCATTGGTGTGCCTTTACTGTGGTTAGCTGCTAACTGTCCACTCAGTTCTGTGTTTCCACTTTTTCATTCAGCCCCCCCACGTCTTCTGACTGATCAGAAGTCTATTAAATATGGTTCTGGTTGGAAAAGAATAGTAATAATGTAGGAATGTGATGAATAAATAGGAGATAGATTTCACTGCATGCTACGGGTGAATCTCTTTGTGGTCATCAAAAGCTGTGCTATGACCAATACTGGAGAGCAAGAATGTTAATCAATTTTTATCATTTTAAAAGTATTTGATGTGAAAATTGAAAACTGTCTTTTACATTCCGAGAAAGAATACTCAAGAGACCCATCATGAATGTGGTAACGTATTTTGTAAGAGTGAGTGTGTTCCTGCAGCACGTTCTAGGTCCCAAATGAGAGCCATGCCAGGCAGTTTTACATGCATGACAATTATTTGAATATAGCAGATGTGAAACTTAAAGACAAACTGCTGTGAAACAATTTCTGTGTTCTGAGTAGTTCTCAGTTAATAATATTTCTGTCTTCCGTAGATGTATAAATATGCGTAGGTTATTAGTAGCACTTGGAAGTATCACTAGAAATAGCAATGCTGTGTGTTTCAAATACGCCAAAGGTTGGAGATGGATGAATTCTGATTCAGCCCTTATAATTCAGATTGATATATGTGATTTTTCAGGTATAATTTTTTTTTTTTCTCAGAACCTACTTGCAAAATTGTGCTCCAGAAGTCCTTACATCAAGCAGACCTTGCATGTATGAATCAATTGTATGTTTCCGTAAGAGTACAACTACTCCTCTCCTAGTCAAAATACCTTTTAAACAATACGTGTGAGAGAGAACAGCATTAAGGGTTTGAATATTAACATATATTCAATATCAAAGTTATTTGGCTTGATGTTATATCTCACCTAATTCTGAAAGTTTTAACCAAAGCTGTTGCCTGTTTTCTTGTCTGCGTAACATGAGGCAGGCAGAGTCCAGCTCCTTCTTGCAGTGGAATGGACAGTGCCTTGAACAAGTGAAAGGTGGAAAATTTAGGAGACATTTAGGTTTAGCTTGTGAAGTCCAGTAACGTGCTGAAGCTGGAAGCTATCCTTACTTTACTCAGTGGTGACCAGGTTTTCTGTGGGGCAGTATGCTGTTTGCAAATTCTGTGGGGCAGTATACATGGGTATGTCAAAGAAGGTGTGCTGGCTAGCATACTGTATTGTGAGAGTCTATAGATTTCTCTTTGATGCCTTTTGCTTAGTTGCAGACCTCCTGAGGCATTCAAACCAATGAAAGCTGACAAGACTGTAGCATTTTTTTGGGGGCGGGGTGGGGGTGGGGTGTGCGTTGTGCTTCTTTAATCAGTTGGTTAGTTTGCTTAAAATGCTTTTATGGTTTAAGGTAAATGGCCATTTACTCTAGGCCTTTGTAGCAGCTTTAACTAAAAACTTTTCAAAGCTATATTTCGTACGCCCTGCATTTCAGTCAACAGAGTAAAACTGACTGCTTTTTGGGAAAAAAAATGGTTTTTTTTCTTTTCTCCATTGTAAATTTAGTAGGGTTGACTTCCTCATCATTCGTGGTGTATCAGCATGAACCCAAACTCCTCTGCATCTCTGCATCTTTTTTGGAAACTTTGCCTACACAGTGGGGATTGTTTGTCTCTGTCCTCATTCCCTTCTGACTCTAAATGCAACAGGAACATTTGCAAAGAATAAATCTTTTCAGTGTATTGACAAAGCTTCTTCTGTAATTGTGTTAGCTGAACCAGACAATGAGGCTGAAATCCTTTTTGAATTAGGGTTTATGTAACTCTAACCCAGTTCCTGGCTAAGCCTCGCAGACTGATCCACAACAGTCGGCACTGACCGCTCGTGTGTTTTGCTGCAGTCTGAAATGTGTGGCCTAACGGACCAAGTCTGGGATTGTTCAGTTGGCTTTTACCAGCTTGGTTTTGCCCAACTTTACAGTCATTTCCCTGTGGCAATGTTACCTGGCAAAGAAGGAGAAAAAGCTCAGTTGTACCTGTGTGCGTAGTCATTTCTAAGTATAACAGTGTAGGATGGGGACAGGAGGCTGGAGGAGCATGGTTGGCTGCTACAGCAACTTAGTTGTTGCTCTGCTTTCAGAAGCTCTATGTGGATAGAGCTAAGCTGACAGGGAAAAGTTGAGTCCACTCATATATGCTTTTACCTGAAGGCGTTCTTCCTGGAATCTGGCTGACTGCTAACAGAGCACTGGGTGAGAAAGGATGTGGAGGACTCTCACTTATCAGTGAGCAGACAGATCATTTACAGGCTTAGGCATAAAGGCCTTCTATGCGTATCCTACTGTTATGTTCCTTGGCTGTTGTATTGTTTGGAAAATGGTGGTGAAAAATAATAGAGCAGTGGCATAGGCGGAGATGAAAACTTGTGTGTTCTTCTGTAACTTTATCAAAGGTGTAGTAAGCAGTGAATACGCAACCAAGTTGAATGGAAACCATTATTACACTGGTGTTTCAAAACAAAACATAACTACAAAGAAAGAAAGAAGTCTTCCTAGACCTGCATCCTGACTTTACTGGAGCTCTCTTATGAAGAAAGGCTGAGGGATTTGGGTCTTTTTAGTCTGGAAAAAAGACAACTGAGGGGGGATCTTACCAATGGTTATAAATACTTAGAGGGTGGGTGTCAGGAGGATGGGGCCAGGCTCTTTTCAGTGGTGCCCGGGGACAGGACGAGAGGTAATGGGCACAAACTTGAGCATAGGAATTTCCACCTAAACATGAGGAGGAACTTTACTCTGAGGGTGGCAGAGCTCTGGAACAGGCTGCCCAGAGAGGTGGTGGAGTCTCCATCTCTGGAGACATTCCAAACCCGCCTGGACGCGTTCCTGTGTAACCTGCTCTGGGTGACCCTGCTGTGGCAGGGGGGTTGGACTCGATGATCTCCAGAGGTCCCTTCCAACCCCTACCATTCTGTGATTCCAGAGTTGTTTTCTTTTTGTTCAACCTTGCTTCTGTTTCCAAAATACCGTTGTAATGGTGTGTTTCCTGGCTACACAGAATTACCCAAAGTTAGTTGCACAGCAAGTGAAATACTTGACGCTGTTTATTAGAAAAGAGGAATCAGTTTGATGATACAGATATCTCAATGGGAGTGAAATGTTTCATGCTTGGTAAAGATTTTAAAAATGTTTCATGCTTGGTAAAGATAAGAAAAACCCCAAACCCAAATAGTTTTATGTAGAAAATCCCAACGGTCTGCATTCTTTTCCATTTTATAGACTTTGGCATGTATAATTTTTTTTAAAAGAAAATATTTCTTAATGGTCAGGCCATTTTTTTAGTTTTCAACTTTTGCTGGGGAATAGTAGTTAGAATGTTGTATTCTTTCTTACTGTATTTATTGGGAAATATTACAAAGTGAAAATTGAAGTTAGAGCAAAAAAGAAACTTTGTGGAAAAAAGGGGATGTTTTCTTGCCAGATGTTACTATTTAACTTTTTTCAGTTGCTGAACATGAAAATTTCAGTACAAAATAAGAAAGGTAATTGTCCCATTTAGCTTCTATAAAAATTTTAGTACTTACTCAGTGGCATTTAGTTTTGGACACAATTTTTTGATAAGCAATTAGTAACAAGAAAATCAACCTACTTTTTCACTCATTTGCTGTTTGACTCTATAGTTGGTAATCGCAAATCATCATAAAAATTTCTGAAAATTGGAGAACTCCCAAACCTTCCATACTCTGTCTCTGAAGACTAGTAATAAACTCCCTATTAGTTTATGACTGGTGGTTTTTCAGCTTCTGAGGAAAGGAAGGATTAATTGGAAATGTCAAGATGGGTTTGTTGGGTTTGGAGGGAGTGTGAAGACAGGAGGGGTGATGGGGTTATTTTCCCTTCCACAGTTTCAGAGATGAGAATCTTTCCAAAGGTGATGGTGTAAAGTTGTAGCTGTGTTTAAACTGAACCTTGGGATTTAAATACACAAAAGATTTTCTCAGAAATCCTTAAGAGATCTGTGGAGTTGAATGGGATTTTCATGACAGTTAGAACTGGCAGTGCCAAGCAGCACCTAGTGTCAAGATGCTGCTCAGGAAGAAAATGGAACAGGGAACTCCATCTGGCATCTTCAATAAGTTTACCATGAGGTAACTGGATCTATAGTTTGAGGATGATGCTGATTACGTTTTTGTGATCAATATTAGCAAAATATATGGAAATTCATATTCCTGACGTAACAGGAGGGATGTGTGAATTTTTTTTAATTATTGTACATGATATTTATTAAATACCCTGGTGAATTATTCTGTTATCCTTTTGTCTTGCTGAAAAGCTGACTTTCTCAGATTTTGAGTTACTAGAAGAGGTATCCTGTAAGCATATTTCCCAAAGGTTCACAGTGGTAGTAGGTAAAGTACAGCCAGTCTTTGACAGTGCTGAGGAAAACAAGTCAATCCTTGTTTTCAGTGTCACTGGACACTGGCAGCAGCATGTCTGAATTAATATACAGAGCTGCAGCTGTATTCCATAAGCCTGATAGTTTCTCCTTATTGTTTTGACTGAGAATATTGATTTCCACATTCACCCTTTTCTCTATTTGCAGTTGTTCACACTGCTAATCTAATGTGATGGTGTGAAAAAATGTACTGGAGCTTTTCTTTAAGATTTCTTGGGGCTTAATGTCTTTTACCTGCTGGGCTTTTGCCTAGAAAATGACTGCTTGTTGGACTGCAATTTTGCATCACTTTTGTTCATTACACATACATTTTATATATAACTAATATAACATATATAATGTGTATATATAAATATACACATACATTTATAATACATATATTACATGTATATTATAATATGCATATAATACCAATATAATATTCATACAGACATATAATATATTTTTCTGTATCATGTAAATTTTTGTCATGTATTTCTCCACATTTCTTTTCATCTGTGGATATATATACATAATTTCTATGAATAATGACATCTTTTATGTATCTTCACTTTTGAGTTGTACTGTAGAGAGTATTCTAGCAAAATTATCCTCCATATAGAGTATTTCCCTATAGCAATTTACTCTGTAGTGTGTAACCTGCTGGGACTTTATTATGCAAATGCTAAATTTGCTGGCTCAACCCCATATTTTTCTGAAAGAATGTTTTTTTCATTGTTTTGGAAAAAAAAGTTCTGACAGGGCCAGTATTCACTTCTCTCCTTACTTACTACCCCTCTCCTTCCATTACGAAAAATGAAAGCAAATTACTTTCCTTTGGTTGGATAAATATGTCACAATTACTGCATTGCTTCATCTCAGTAAAGGTACTGAATGCCCATGTGCAGAGAAAATAAAAAACTTTCTGTGGAGATGTAAAAAAACCCTGCAGAGGTAGCCTGGTGTTTGAAAATATCTTTCTGGTTCTCTTTATAAGGTCTGATGTTTCATTCCTTAGCAGCAGGCAGCTGGAGACAGAACCGTTGGTAGCTGAGATACAGTTAGATCCGTGTTCGGAGACCGAATACTTCGGCCATATGCTTTTTTTGCCTTGGAGAAGCTACAATACAAACATCTGGACTACAGTGGGAGATCTTTATGATGAAATGGGAGGCTAAGGAAAGTGACTGTCTTCTAATACTTTGCAAATTACCAAATATGTTGGATAACATTGCTTAAGAACACGCCGTAGGCAACAGACGAGTCTTAAAATGACCTTATTTTAACATAAACATTTTCCTTCCTGAGTTTTATAGTAATTTTTTATTACCAGTTTTTAATTTTAAGCTGAGGAGCTTGACAGCAGCTGAAACAAGTAAATGTAGTTAGTGTGAAGTTTGAGTTTTCTTGTGGCATTGTTATGCTCTGGATTATTTCTTGACTTCCGTGTTGTCGTTGTATCTATGTAAAATGCACTTTTTCCTTAATGTATTCACCCACGGGGCAAATGGATTCTGTTTTGTAAATTTGCAGCTCCATAAAATGGGTACAATTCCTGTATATGAAAGTGTTTTGTGTTACGTAAATGATGTATAAATGCCAAGAGGATTTTTTTATTGCTCTGTATATATTTTTGTCAAGAGTATGACATCTGATCAGATCACTGGATTCTTGTGACAGACCAGCTATAATAGTGTTTTGCAAGCAGTGCATTACAGTTATTAGAATTTTCATTATACATCATTAAGGTGAAGCCTACTGCATGGCGTGAGGACAACAGAAATCACTGGTCTGAAATAGAAACTTTCTCTCAGCTCAGGCCTATAGTAAGTACCAAAATGAGGTGAACCATAATGTTATGCTAATCAGTATGGATTCAACTCCCCGCTGCAGTAATTTTCTGGTGCTCTGACTGGATCCTTCGTCTCAGATGCTTGCACTTCTGAATGAGACAGGACAGATGGTGCCTATTGTTCCCACCCCCCTGGCAGACAAGACAATCTGTATTGTCAGCTAAGCTTCCCCAGACTCCTCGGTGAAATAGAGGTGCAGATTCCCTGGGTGTTCGCTGGTCTGGCAGTCTGTGCTCAGTTAGGGCATCCGTCCCAAGTTTCTGCCACCATAAGGAAACAAATCCATGTGAGTGTTTTGCCTGAGGCTTCAGAAGTGAATTTCAGTTACTGCTTTGGCAAGCTTGGGGAGGGAGCTAGGGCTCTGCGTTTGTAGAAAGGGAAGGTGGGAGAGGAAGAATGAAAGCTTAGTGCAGAGTTTGGTTTATTTATTTACTACTGTTCGTCATGAGTGTCACTAGATCAAGTGAGACTATGTTTTATTTTGGAAATATCGATAACCTTCAAGTCATCAGTGTTAACTATAATCCACCCATCTTTTTTGTTTTTAAGCTTCTCTTTGCTGTTATTTTCCCTCTAATAGCATGAGATATTCTATGGCTTTAATAAGACTGCTTTAAAAGCTTTATGTTTGTCATTTTGTTCATTTTATTAGCCAGTTAGTTGTTCATAAATTAATGTTGCTTAGTTTGACTGTGTGACTGCTTCTTCTCGCTATGTAACTGCTTTCCAAAGAGAAACAGTATCTCCTTTTATTTTTTAAATAAAAATGTTTTTTTTTCTTTAAAGTGTTACAAAAAGACTGTATAGCAGAGGTAAAGACTTGAGATCTGAAGAGGAGGATCCATTTTTTTACTTCTGTAGGTGCTTTCACTTAAGAGAGTTGGATGGATGGTCTTCAGAATAGGAATAGAAAGAGATTTACAAACTGCTAATAACTAACAATTCATGTAATAGTCCCCTTTCTGCTCACTTTGTTATTTAAAAGTATGCTAAAAATGCTGTGTATGACAGAAGAATATATACTAACTTTTATGCCACTGGAAAGAAAAAGCTTTGTGAGAAACTAGAGTAGGAGTGAAGAAAAACAATAGCATGTTGCGTGAGGGAGGCATATCAGACAAGTTTTCTTTAGCCATGTTATTTTCAGACCTTGTATGCCAGAGAATTTGAGAATGGTTTTCTGATGGATCTTCTCCAAAAGATTACTCGTACATAAATCTCAGAGTTTAGAAAGAGGGGTGAGGGGGGCGGTGCGGGGGGAGAGAGGGTGGAGAGAGATTATTTGGTTTTTGTTGAACTGAGATTGAGAGTTTAATTCCCCTCTGCTCTGCAACTCTTGTTTGATTTTACATAGAGAATAGGGTCAGTAACACGAGTTTCAAGAAGATTTTGTGATGTTACAATAATTTCAAGAAGATTTTATGATGTTACATTGACATAAAGCTGTTGAAATCTACTTTTATTTGGTAACATGTAAGTGATATGGCTCAGATGGGATTTGAAGAATAATAAGGCCCAGAAACTTCATGAAATTTTGAAAATATTTGCAAGAAAAAGTGTTCAGAAATCTGAGAGCTACATGAGAGAGCGGCATTCAGTTGTAAGCCAGATTTAAAGCTAATGGGAATGGGTGTGAGTCCACAAAGACAGATGAAATTACAAGAGTCCTTAATTTCTGCACTGGTACATGAGAGTTAAAGCAGATGAACAACATCTCTGACTTTCTAAGAATATCACCAGGACAAGTAGAGCTGTTGCATCAGCAGTGTTGTCAGAGTAGCTAAGTTTAGGAGTGTGTTATTTTGACTTCTTAGTATATTATGATGGAAACTAAGATGTGCAGCCAGAAGATTTTTCTTTTTCTTAAACACAGTTTTCCTGTGATGTGGTTTAAAGAAAAGCCATAGTGTTTCTTTTGTAAATTGTCTTTGAACATTCTGATCAGAGACAAAATGATGTTCCCTGGCTAATTTTTGTACTTGCTTCTTGAGATGTAAGAATGTTAAACCAAACTGAGATCTGAGGAAACACTAATCTGGACTTTTCTATGAGCAGTAAAGAAAACTGTAGAATATTGAAGTTAGAAATGCTATGAACACGAGGCTACTAAAAAAAAAAGAATCTTCATTTAGAGTCAGTGGCAGCAAAGCTCCTCTTGTGTTACTGTGATGCCCTGTTACTGTGCCAGTTTTATTGCCTTCTGTACATTAACATGAATTAAAATGAATTAACAGTGTCTCAGCTCTTAAGTTTACCTGACAGGCGGAAACAGAAGAGCCCATTTGATGGACTTAATGTATTCAGTTAGTCTGAAGACAAAATGTAGCAACAAGAGACATGGAAGAGGAAAGCAGTCAGGAGAGAAACTGGGATGTTGCTGGAGATGATGAACGTTCAGTTAACAATAAAAGCTAAACTTGGAGCTGATTTTTGTTAATACATAATAAGTGAAGTTGTGGAGCATGAACAAATTACATTTCAGAAGAAGTGAGTTTTAAGAAAGGGCTAAAATGTCAGCCATGTAGCCATGTGTTGGAGGTAAATCTTTTCTGCTGCTCACTTTAGGTCTAATGCTGCTTTCAGAGAACTAAGAACACCAACATGCCATTACCCTCAGCTGCTATCCTGTCGTATTTTCTATCATTCCTGTTTTGGTAGAGGCCAGAGGCTCCCACCGAGTGCTATCTATTGCATGAAGCCCTCTGCAAACATCAGTGACAGTTCCTGGCCTGAACAATTTACCGTGCAACAAACAAATCATAGTATGCAAATGAAACAAGTAAGTGGATGGGCAGAAAAGAATGCAGACAAGATTAGAGGGTACCTTATGATTGACCTTGTTATGTGCACAGTTCCTTTCAACAATTGTGTTAGCCCACAGAAGGCCACCTGACCTGTGTCTTCAGATGGTGATAGGCTGAGGCCAGTTGAGCCTTGTCAGATTGCCACCAATTTTCATTAGATTTGAAAGCGATTTTGAATCAAATATTGTTTGGTGACAGATTCTGGGGAATTTTAGGGACTTCCATCTGGATTGTATGTTTTGTAGGTGCTCTTTGTACTATTTCTATCCAGTCTTTTTTCCTGTTATGCTACTTTTTATTACCTGAGAAGAGAAGAAAGGCTGTACTGGGTCAAACAAAAGATGTCCCATCCTGAGCAGCAGCTATAAGCAAGAAGAAGGAAGAACAATAACAGCATGCATGATAATCCCTTCCTTCCATTTCATTCTGAGACTTTAGCCATTTTCAGCTCATGGATTCACTGAGATAAGTGTGGTTTCTGTGTTTAATAATTACCCGCGTTTTCCATGCCCTGAACTTGTCCAACGTCCCCTTCAATCTAACTTCTCCTTGCCACACTGGACAATCACCTCCAAAGCTAAGCTATAGCATAGCATTTCTTCTGCCAGGTCATTTTTTTCAGAATCAGTGATATTTTGTACAAAAGCACTTCACTGATCTTTTTCACATTAACTTGTGAAAATATCTGAGGTATTAATAATTTTGTTTGGGTTTTTTTGGTCAATGTTCCATCCCCGTGTTACCTGTGCCTATTCACATTTTGCTCAAAGAAACTCTAATTTAAATGAAGTTTTTAATACTACATCTTTATATAGCTGATGCTAACATCGACAGCTAAGGATGGCATGCAAAGGAGGGTGACTCACTCTTCAGTGTGGCTTTCTTGATGTTGCTTTATATTACATAAAAATGATATTACTGTCTCAGTGACTCTTGAATATACATCACTACGTACTCTGAATTTTTTTCTGAACTGTGTGTCTCAAATATCTCTAAAGCTTAGGAGTGAACAGTAAGTGAAGTTAAGCTGCAGTCTTTCCTAGATGTTTTTAGACTTCTATTTCAAATGGCTTTTTTATGGTTTGATTTTTATTATTCTTTGTTTCTCAAAATTGCATTTCTTCACATATTCTTTTCATATAACCTGCTCTCTGCCATAAAGGATGAAAATATATTTGATAAAAAGAAGATCAGCCAGAAAACTAAGAAAATTCTCTGGTTTTTTTGGTGAGTTTTCACTACAGGTGAGAAGATAAGTCTGTATACACCTAAAAGGTTTCCTGTAGAGAAGATGAATGCTTGCACAGAAACACAGCCTGCTTGAGATGTTGCTGTGTAAGGCCATCGTACATATTTCATCTAAATGTACGTTATATTTTACAAAAGATAGCAACAAAAGCATAAGTAAGTAGTAGTGTGATTGAGAATCCAGTGGTATCTGCAGGAGAATGCTGGTGATGTCATTCCATTTGCCTTAGGCCGTTACTAATAACGTGCTGCCCTTCATTCCTTAAAGAAATGTGGAAGCCTCAATGCACTGAATGTATAATTCTGGGGCCGACAGGTTGCGGTGCAGACTTTGCATTCAGAGATAGCGTCTCACTGCTCTTGTTGCAATGCCATTTTTTCTCGCATCCTGCGTATTGGGGATCCATTTTTATTAAGTATGGGATCCCGTGAAAGAAGACACTGCTAACTGTTGATCTATAGATTTGTGAGCTGGAGAGGAAAGGATTTGAAAAAACTGATGTTATTGTGGCATTCTGATGCCTGCCATTTGATATCCCAGATGAGATAAATGAAACATTGGAAAACATGTAACATTAGAAAACATACAAAACCATATTTTGAACACCTTCAAACAGGCTTCAAAACAAAAACTGCAACTCTTTTCCCAGGATGGTCTATGTAACCTGTCGTAGCAACACTACAGAAAGCAACTTGTTAGAGATGATTGAAATAGAGGTATTTGAATAATTATTTGTTGATTTTGGCCTGCCTTGATCTAGTAAAATTAAATTTAAAGATTTCCATTTGGAGGTAGCTGAGTGCTTTTGCTGACTTTAAGTGTATGAGTAGCTATGAAGTTAGGCTGCTATTGAAAAGGTTTTTTGGACTGAGGCCTGGGAAACAACCAACAAATAGCATACAGCTGGGTAACTACTGCTGTTTGGTCTTGCTAATGTACCCTTATGCAGTATGTAGTTGGCTTCATGCCTTTACCCTCTATTTTGAAGAGGTATAGCATTATGAACAAGTATTCTGAATGATGCTAATTGCATCAGTGTGCACAATACCACATGTTACTTTAAAAATTGGCTTATTTTAGTAATGCAGAATTACTAGAACAATTATGCTTTGTTGAAATGTTTCTTGAATCTGTGAAGCCCAAAGAAATAACATAAGATCTGGTATGATTTCAAGATAGGCCTTTCTTCTTTTTCTGTCTGTGTGCTTAGTTATCCTTTCCTGCTATTCCTTGTCAGTGATTTGGCAGCAGTGTTATGATAGTAAGTGGAAAAATCAGCTAAGAAGAATAATTGTCACTAAGCAAAAGCAGCTTGTTACATAAAGTGCCTACTCAAAATACCTCTTTTATTATTATTTTTTTAATATTCCAAATTTTTGTTACTTTTCTATTTTAAAGAGAAACAGAGTGGACAGATCATTAGCAAGTCATCTGAGGTATGTGAGGAGGACATACCGGGGAGGATGAGCCCCTGTAACATGCTCAAAAACTGTAGGAGGTGAAGTACTCAAGTGTTGTTATTCACAGCAGAAGCTGATGGACTAGATTGTTTCTGCATCATGCTCTTATTAAGGTCCTAGAAAATGTACTTGAGTGGGGGCCTAAGAGGGTCTTCAGGATTTATTTATGAAGCCTTTTACAGTATAACTTATTTTTAGCTTATGAAAGAGCAGAGTGCATCATTTCTGTGTTAACTGTTTATATGCAGGAACTGTAGTAAAATAAGGATTACACTAATCTCAAGCAGCAAGAAAAAATCAGCCAGTGTTATGAGGAAGAATGAACTTCTTGTAGCTTGAATGTACACTTTTTCTCTTTGTTCTTTTTGTGAAACATCAAATGTTGACAATTAACAGAACACCGTCTTGGATCACAATCTGGTTTTGGGTTTCTGTTCATTTTGTTAGGTGGCAAATTGGGTTGTGACCTGTTGATTGCTGTTCTCTGGGATTGTTAGTAGGTACCTTCCTGCGCAAGTCTACATGAGACCTTTTGGAAGAAATGAAGAAAGATGTATTAGCATAAAAAGGACCTGGATCCTTACTGTTAGTTGTCAGTGTTGCTGTAAGATATGTTAAGGCCAACAAAGATGCAAACAATAACTTGGTCAGGCTGAGACCCCACTCGTACTAGATGTCAGCACCCTAAGAAGGATTTATGAAAAAATGGTGCTAGGGAGATGCAGAGAAGAAGGATGATTTCTGGACAAGTGGTCAGTACCTGCTCTGAATATAGAGGACATCGTGAGAAAAGGCAAAAGAAGAGATTTGTGGAAGTACTAAGAGAATGGATTTGGAGGTGTTCAGGGAGCAAAAGCATCAAAGTTAAAAAGCATCTGTTAACCAAGTTTTTTACTCACGTTCAGCATCTTTTACAAATATAGAAAATTCAGTTGTTACTCAGGATAGCACCTTGGTTACCTCAGGTGACCAGCTGCTAATAATTTAAAAGCTTGTAAGTGGATGGCATTTGATTGAAAATGTTGATAGTAGCCATCTGTATTCTTCTCAGCATCACTGAGCACAGTGAGGTGACTCTCTCCAGTAAATTGAAGGGGATGTGAGCAGTGGAGAATCCATTCCTCCAGCCGTAATAGCATCACAGTATGATCTTAAATGGGAAAAATTTTAATGTAAGTTCCCAGTAACTGTACATCTCATTGGTAGGAATTCACTTGCAGTTCCCTGGATATGTTGCATGTCCAGGAGGTGCTCTGTGATGATTAACAGTTACTGATGTACCCCTGCATGAAGATACCTTTCTTACCAAAATTGGCAAGTAAGGCCTAAAACGTTGTAATGGTGTGTTATGGTGGACTGTGGTACAGAGACCAAAGATAGATAGGAATTGAAATTCAGAGTCAAATGATGATCTAGCAGTGGCATGGCAAGTCAGACTACTAATGCAACTGTAGCAATATTGTGGGAATATTTAAACTAGTGTATTAATGATACAAAAAAGGCAATTTGGGTGTTCTATGTTGGCTTCTGTTATGATTTTTCCAGAGAAGCTCTGGTAGGTGGAAGCAATGACCTTGTGGGTTTAATCAGGCAGCCATGCCAGTCTTGCTTGGATTGAGACGTTTGCAGAGGCAATTAGTCAACTCTTAGAGTTTGAGGCTAAAAGTAATATTGTAACCAGTCCTCTAGCTGCTCGAGGTTTCTTTCAGCTTATTACTTTTATTCATAAATTTAATTAAAAAAAACAACCATATGTGTATAATACTTCAGAATAATTTTTTAAACCACAGGCATATCTGAATGCCTTCTGGTAAAGTGACTTCCTGAAGGTTGCCTTGTGACTGCACTGGACTTAGTATGGAACTGGTAGGGTAGGGGTCATTAAATCATTTGCAATGAAAGCTATGCTTGAGCAAAGCGTATGTTAACTAAACCAAAGGCTGACAAATGGTGGTTTAAATCCTGCTTTTCCACTCTTTGTTTAGTGCTCTCTGAAAAGGGTTAGTCCCTTATTTAAATTAGATCTATTTGAGGACTGATCTGTCTTTGGCTTCAAAACGTTGCTGTGGACCAAACTGTGGGGATAGTTTGCTGCACTAGAAGTTATTTCTGGGCTAAAAACTCTTGCTACCCTGGCAGCTTTTGTTTCAAAGCTGCTAGGGAGTCACATATTTAGCAGAGGAACTGGTTGTCTTTGAGGCAGCTATAATGATTCTAGGCCCAGCTTTTACAGGTATGTGGTGTGAAGTCCTGCTCTGTTCTGCGTGACTTGTAGGCTCTTGGAGGCAGAGAGATAGCAGTTAGTGATACTGCTATTGTGATACTACTGTGCCTTCTGATGTGAGCTATGAGATGATACTAGAGATACACAATGCTGCTGCTGCAGTACTGATAAACATGTGATGCTGCGCCTCAGCCTAGGCCCCCAGCTCGGCTGTGTCTCTTACCCCTCTCTCAGCTGTTTTCCGCAGAGCTTGGTGGTGCCGGTGTGGGGAGCCCAGCCTGGCTGCTGAGCAGGGAGTTACTCAGGCTGCTGGAGAGCCAGTAAGTTCCCTCAGCACACACCAATCCATGCCCTTGACGCTGCTTAAATAGATTTTGCCCTTCTTGGAAGAATTTAGTAATAATGCAGCATTAGTGGTGTTACAATACTTTTGTGGTTAATTTAGAAAGATCAAAATGTATTTCCTGTCACTCCTGTGTACAGAATGGGTCTCTGATCTGGAGCACCAAAGCACTAGAAATACTAACAAGCATACTGTTAGACTGTAAACTTACTGAGGTGTTTCTTACAGTCCATGATTGTTTCACCTGAACACGTTGCCTGTCTTCAGTTACAGAAACTTGATGTCTTTACGTTTTTAGCATTTGCCCTCATTCATTTTTTTCTCTGGAGAAAGCTGATTTGTTCTGCATTTCTAACTGCAGATCATCTTTTCTTTAGAGTCTGCTTTCTGTTTGCTTGGCAGAATATAGTTTGAGGGAAGATAAAATATGTGAGCTACATGCTTTCAGACTGAAAGGCTAAATGTTAAAGAACGTGTAGTGTTTTTGCAGTGTCTGCTATGTTTGCAGTTGACAGTCTTGAGTTTCCAAGAGTTGTTTTTGCAATGTTCAATGCATGTGTTGCCAGTGGGGAGAAGCCTGGAACCAAGAGCCAGCAACACACGGGCAACTTGTTACTTACAACACTTAAGATGTCTGAACATGAATCAGATCTCTCTGCAGAATGGCTCATTATCTTCTGCAGGTTTAACTGTAAATGACAAGCGTGTGGGCTCTTTTTTTCCCCTTCAGGTTTGACTTGTTTTCACCTTTGTCTCACCTTTTTATCCCTTTCTTAACCAATTCTATACACTAGGGAAATGGCAAATATTATTGGTGTAGCTGGTAGGGGATGTGGGAGAGAAGACATTTGTTTAACCTTCAGCTCTTCTTCACTTCTTCAAATTCAATTACCAAGTACATTAAGGTTTACCATGTCAAGAATGTCTGCTTAAGATGTAAGTAGAGGACAGAGATATTTCCCCCCTCTTTTATTTGATTTATACTTCAAAGTTTAAGAGGTGAAGACAATTTTAGCTGTGCTCATGAAGTCAGTCTGTAAAGATGGTATTGTTGGAATAGCAAAACACATTATATGATGGGAATCAGGATTTTTTTTAAAAAAAAAAAGGTGGAGAGTTTTCTATTTTTCACCGTTACGGAAAAGTAGATAAAATGCAGTTTAATATCCTGAAGCAGTAAGGTTGCCTATGGGTATAAGAACGTGTGTTCATTAATAGGAACTTTTAAACCTGGCTGATCGATTTGTGGAATAAACTTTACAAAGGGGAGATCTCAAAGGTTTTAAGTTCTTACTTCTTTTTGGAAAATAGTTGGACAGCTGTAGGATGGCCTCCTGATGTCCTATTGCAGAAAGTGTTGTAGTGTTGGCTCACACTGAGGACAAGAGTTTGAACACTCGTAACTCATACACCCCATCAGTGCCTTGGCTGACAAGCAGGCTTAGCTAGAGCTTGTGTCTTATTAGGGAATCGAAATATCAAACAGAAGGTGCTGGGAAACTAGGTGTCATAGTTTTGGTCATTATGTACCCACTTATTTATGCTAGCTTTTCATCTTTTTTGCTGTTTATTTGACTCATCTTCTGAATTGCCGAAACCAGGTTGAATGTCTGTTAAATGTACCCAATTTTCAGGAGAGTAGTACCTTAGATGTGACATATGGATTAAGCGTTTTATTTAGTGTCTCACATTCGTGTTTTATTTTGGGCTCTTAGCATGAAAGAAGCAGGCCTTTCTGTGAACTACCCTTTAAAATCACATCTTCACTAGCAGCACCACAGCAGCCCAGAGAGAGAATAGATCTCGTGGAGAGTGATATGCAGGTAGAAGTTTATAGAGAGCAAAGGGCCTGAGATTGTATTACTAAAGATGTTAATAAACCGTTCTTCAGCAAGTCTCCTCACTTTTTTTCATTATTCTTTCAATTTAGTCTCTAATAAATTATAAACAGTCTTGGATTTAGGTTGTGCTGAGGACACACAAGAGTTACCATTGTACGTGCAGGGCTGATAAATTAACATGCATAGCTAGGTTTACTCATTTAATATTGAACCCTCAATTGCCCTTCCATAAATACTTCTAAAAAAGAGAGTGTGCACATCTGGCAGGTCAAGGCATCTGCATTTTTTTTCTCTGGTTTCATACACTCCCACATACATACACACAGTCTTCATTTTCTGTGTATTACAGAACTAATTCCTATAGAGGCTGCAATGGAGTCTCTGCTGCTCTTGTGTAGACTGTCAACTTTGGATTTAAGCTGGCACCAAATGGCCTTTTTAAAGTCAATAGAGAGTCGTATCACTGGTGGGTATATAACTTTCCTGTTCCTCTGGGTTATTTGTACCTTGTCTTTAGCAAATCTATTTGCTTCCTTTTGTACTTTACAGAGGGGAAGAAATTGACTTTCTGATTTTGTTACAATGTTTTCTGTTTTCAGTAAACTATTGTAAGCTCTGTGGCTGAGAACTTCGGTTTGGTATGTAGGGTTACAGGTGTAGTCTCACCAGTGCTATATGAATGAGGACTCTAACAGAAAACCTACTTTGTTATAAGACAACTAGGTATGTGTTAGCGGGAAAGTACATCATAATCATTATTTTTGTGATATGCACTCTAACCGTAGTAGTTGTATTGTCCCTTAAAGTTACACTCATACTTATTTCAAAACTTATGCCAAAATCCTAGAGCTTTTCTTTAGCTTGTATCTCTCTTCTCATTTTGCTTTCCAAGAGATTTGTTGCTAATGAGCGCTCCTTTCAGTGGCTTGGTGATGTGCTTGTCTTGAAGGTTTCTGGTGTCAGTGGGGTTACTCATATGATGAGCATCATGCACATATTCTCAAGCGACCTACAGTCCAGAAAGATGTCTGTCAAAGTTATAATGGGGAAAAAAAGAGAAAGGTCTATGATTGTAACATTATTCCCATTAAAAGCATATTATCAAAATTGTTCTTTAAAAGTAGTTTCTCTTGATGGCTCTTCACATGAAAAAAATTATCTTGAGATTCCTATGCACTGAACCAAATTCTAGTGTAATTATTCCCAAGTGGTACCATTGAAAGGAATGTGACTGCACAGATAAAAGCAAAATTTATCTCCATGTCTTTGGTCCAGAACTGAGGGAAGTGAGGGCAATTTAGCTGACTTAGAGAGGGTTTACACACAGTCTGAAGCTGGTTTGTGATGCTCATCTTCTTTCCTATTGCAAAATGGTTCTGAAACCCAATTCATTTACAGCAGCAACTAATGAGCAGACTGGAATTCTTAAGGTTTGCTCATGAGAGCCCCTAGGGCTGTTCTTTGCCCCTCCACCCCTGTGCTCAATAAGTAAAATCCAAAGGTGAAGGCAGTGAGATGGGAAGCCTTTCAAGATTTTAGGTACTAGTAACTCTGACTCCTTCTTGAGGAGCGATATCCTACCATGTAACTCATGGTACTACTGCCAAATGATCTTGGGTATGTGAAGGAGGGGCTATAGAAAACAGTGATCGAATTATTCTTCTGCTTTGAAGGCATCTCTGATAGTTAAAATAAAGAAGGATGTACAGGACTTCATGAAGTGTAATTATGAATTCACAAACAACATCTTCCTCCTTCCAGGAGAAACGCACACACATGGATGTAGGGTCCTTTCCAACTGTTTGGCAGGCATGAGACCGCCCTGGATTTGTGTACAGTTTAGAGTACTATTCTCGTTTGTACTAATGAATGCTGCCTGTAGAGAAGGTAGACATTAAAAATTTAGGTCTTTTTATTTTTAAAGAATGTTTGACAACAAATATGAAACAAATACCTCTAAACTGTTTCCACTGAGAACAATTAGTAAAGTTTCCACCTTGCTTTTTTTTTGATTGTTTGCTTGTGAGATCTGAATTGCTTTTGAATGCGTACCTTCAGTAGGCCAATAGAGTAGAAGCCTGAGTTGCTGCCACCAGACAAACATCCTGGAAGTAAAAGTAACACCCTTGTACAATTTCTTATTATTGTTTGTATTTTGAATATAGGAAAGAAATGGCACTTCTCAATGAGTCTGTGTGCAGACTTTGTATGCAACTGCTACAAAGAATCTCACTCTATTTTTAAGACTCACAAATTGGTAAAAGGTTATAGCTCTTACTACATATGACTGATCTTTATAGAGGTTTCCCAAACACTTTCTATAGAAGAGAAATGCTGCAGAAAGGAAAGTATTTATGAAGGAGTTTCAGGGGGCTCATTAACTTCCAGAACATGGATGAACTTCAGGTAAAATAAACATTTAAAGGGCAGCCTTGCATTTTAAAGGGACAGGTGGCAAAAGTAATTTGTATCTGCAGTTACACTTATAAACATGGCATTTAAGAAACATCAGAAGCTGTAGAAAAGTTTGTCATCACCTTTTGGTTGCTTACTAAACAGGAAGAAAAATTGCTAGTAAGGAAATAATGTAAAAATAAGAGATACACAATGTCAAACCTAAGGAACAGAAACCGTTTGTTTCCAAGGTTACATTAAAAACAACAATAATAGGAAATCAACATTTTTACTCTCTTTCCCTTGGTTTTGATTATAATTTTCTTAGGATGAGAAAGGCTACAAGCAAAATGGAGTATTTCTGAATTGTTAGGAAGAGATTTTGATGGGTCTCATTGCCAGTGTTAGCTTTACAGTTAGAACACCCATATTTGCGCAAACTAAAGAGCAAACTAGTGATATTCAGTTGCTTCTTTTAATTTTTGCTCTAGCTATTTCTACATCATTACATCTGTGACTTGAAAATAAGTACTGGATTAATACCTTTGCACGTGTTGCAAATTGTTTCTTGTAGGAAGAGAAAGCATCAGTTGTTGACACTGATGTCTTTAACTAAAATTAGCAAGTGGCTATTGGAAGAGGCCAACAATCTGATTTGCCAAGTGAGGTGGTTCTTTATTTGTGGCTTGTGTGTCTCCCGATGTAAATGCTCAACAATCAAAATCTAGTTAACAACGTTGTTGAAGAAATATTGGTCAGTAGAGAATTCAGTTTGTTTTTTCTTTCCAACACTGGCATTGGCTTTGGAATGCTAGCAGGGAAAAATAAATCAAAGTCAGGCTTTCACCTATTCTTGTTTCCTCTTAATATGCACCGTCAGGCCTGTGGTATAAGAATAGCCTCGTATTTGCTATGCAAGGTATTGTTTATGAAGCTTTTTTCTTCAGGGTGAAGCTATGATATCAAGGTTGATTTTTGTCAAGTGTTTTTGTTTGCTGTGTTGGTGTTAGAGATTACCAAAGGCCTAGATGCCGTGACTAGCAATGTCTCTTAAAGTCAGAGACTTGAAGTTAAGTCTGTTTTTTGATTAAAAAACACAAGTTAAAGGATGACGCTATATCATCCTTTACTAGCGTGTTTAAATGAGTGAGGGGAAATTGTATGTTCATTAGATAAAAAGCATTTCAAGATGCAAAGGTTTGAACTTTAAGTAAATTCAGATTAGAGACTAATTTTTAATGTTCAAAGTAAACATCAGGAGTATTTTTTAAGTTTAACTTCAGTCCTTAATGCTTTTTGTTCTTAAGTAAAGAGGTTTGATGCAGAATGCAGGGTAAAACCTGATCTGTATTAAGTTTTGGAGAGACTGTTCAAGGTACGCTGCAAGTTACTGGGGTCACTGCAAACCTGGGTGGGATTAGAGAGCTGCTTTGTGGGCGGTAGAGCTTAATGAGCAATGGGGCTTTCTGGCCTTAGCCTGCAAATATAAAGAACTCCTATAAAATTCCTTTGTGCATGAAATTGAAGTATAATGTTTTGCAGGAATAGGGGTTCTTGGGTCAGTATAAGGACATTGGTTACATTGTTCCAAATGATTTAATTGCTAAAACAATGTTATAAATTGAAGGCACTGCTTTTGTTGTCCTTGCCATGAAGAAACTGGGTGAGTTGTTACTTATGGTGAAAATAATGTCTGCCTAGCCATCAGGATGGCTCTAGTGCTGTTACTTCTGTAGGTCATAATAGTTTTGAAAAGTAAATAGTTTATACAAACAAAAACCTTGAAGGAAATTACAGAAGACATAATGGCTTTTTAAGATGCATGCCTTTGCATCTGGCTGTGCTTTATTTTTTTTTTTTAATCCAACAAAATTAAACTGGTCTGTTAGTTATTCCTGCAGTATTTTTTTTTTCCTCCAGGAATCCAGCAAATTGAAAATGAGTGTTCATCCAGTCAGAGCAGCAGCAGCTGTTGACAGCACATCTGAAGTACAATTTTCTAGTTCCAGATCGCTTTACCTAAGAACAGATGAATGAGTCTTTTTGGTGCTGGTATATATGAGAGAAAAATTCTAAAACATAAAAGAAGACTGAGGAAATAGAGGCAGACTTTCCTGGTTTTTGAAGTAGAGAAATGCTTTGTTTTACTGCATGACAGTGTACAAGCCACTGCCCATTTCTGTCCTACTACCTTCCCCAGTTTCTCAGTCTGTAAGTGAAGTTAATGACATCTGTTAATTTATGAAGTGCTGGAAACCTCAGTGTTATACAAGGCTGATACAGGTTACATTAACACAGACTTTCTGATTGGAAGACATACAGAAGTGCAAAAAGACCTTTCTTATCACGGACGATAGAAGTTCAGACTTGTAAACTGGGAATTCCTGTACTGGTGTTCAGCCTCCTGAGCTGGAAGATAAGGATGGAGAGCAGAAGAACCCACCCATAATCCAGGAGGAAGTAGTCAATGATCTGCTTCTGCACCGAGACACACATAAGTCTATGGGGCCGGATGTGATTCACCCAAGAGTACTCAGGGAGCTGGCAGGAGAGCTCACCAAGACTCTCTCCATCATTTATCTACAATCCTGGTCAAGAGGGGAGGTACCAGATGACTGGAGGGTGGCTAATGTGACGCCCATCTACAGGAAGGGTCGGAAGGAAGATCCCGGGAACTACAGGCCTATCAGCCTGACCTCGATACCAGGAAAAGATCATGGAGAGGATCATCTTGAGTGAGCTCTCACGGCAAGTGCAGGGCAGCCAAGGGATGAGGGCCAGCCAGCATGGGTTTAGGAAAGGGAGGTCCTGCTTAACCAATGTGATCTCTTTCTCTGACCATGTGACCCGCCTTCTGGATGCGGGGAAGGCTGTGGACGTTGTCTATCTGGACTTTGGTAAGGCCTTTGACACCATCCCCCATAGCGTTCTCCTGGAGAAGCTGGCAAATCATGGCATAGACAAGTGTACTCTTCACTGGGTAAAAAACTGGCTGGATGGCCGTGCCCAGAGAGTTGTGATTAATGGGGTGAAATCCTCTTGGCAGGCGGTCACCAGTGGTGTCCCTCAGGGCTCAGTTTTGGGGCCAGTTTTGTTTAATATCTTTATCGATGATCTGGATGAGGGGATGGAGTGCACCCTCAGTAAGTTTGCAGATGACACCAAGCTAGGTGGGAGAGTTGATCTGCTTGAGGGTAGGAAGGCTCTACAGAGGGACGTGGACAGGCTGGATCGATGGGCCAAGGCCAACTGTATGAGGTTTAATAAGGCCAAGTGCCGCATCCTGCATTTCGGTCACACCAACCCCAAGCAGCGCTATAGGCTTGGGGAAGAGTGGCTGGAAAGCTGCCCAGCAGAGAAGGACCTGGGGGTGCTGGTGGACGCCCAGCTTAACAGGAGCCAGCAGTGTGCCCAGGTGGCCAAGAAGGCCAACAGCATTCTGGCTTGTATCAGGAATAGCGTGGCCAGCAGGAGCAGGGGAGTGATCGTGCCTCTGTACTGGGCACTGGTGAGGCCTCACCTCGAGTACTGAGTTCAGTTCTGGGCCCCTCTGTACAAGAGGGACATTGAAGTGCTGGAGCGTGTCCAGAGGAGAGCTACCAGGCTGGTGAGGGGTCTGGAGACCAGGTCATATGAGGAGAGGCTGAGGGAGCTGGGCATGTTTAGCTTGGAGAAGAGGAGGCTGAGGGGAGACCTCATTGCCCTCTACAACTACCTGAAAGGAGGCTGGAGAGAGGTGGGTGTTGGCCTCTTCTCCCAGGTGAATAATGACAGGACCAGAGGAAATGGTCTGAAGCTGCGGCAGGGGAGGTTTAGGTTAGATATTAGGAAGAATTACTTTACTGAAAGAGTGGTCAGGCAGTGGAACAGCCTGCCCAGGGAGGTGGTTGAGTCACCATCCCTAGAGGTATTTAAGAAATGTGTAGATTTGGCACTTCAGGGCATGCTCTAGTGGCAGAGATTGTAGGGGTTTTTTTTGTGTGTGTATGGTTGGATTCGATGATCTCAAAAGTCCTTTCCAACCATGAAGATTCTATGATTCAATGCTTCTATTAAGTAGTTTCATGCGCACATATAGATTGGTGTGTAAGGATTGTTAACCATGTATCTGATCGCTTTAAACTTTTACTTCTATTTGAGACATTTCTGTTCTCTGGGAAGTGGGAAAATGGTCTCTCCCTGTACAAAATCTGGGTGCTTAGAGAATCGTAGAAAGATGTGTGCAAATCCATTGCTGAAATGACATTTACCCAGAGCAGCTATAGGAGTGCCTTATGAGACATCAGCTTCCTGTGAGATGCACAAAGAGCTATAAATGATCACCAAGCTGCAATATGTGTAGTAAAGCTCTTCAGCCATTCTCTGTTTCACGACCTGTTCTGTTTTTTCAGGATAGTAACAGGCTCTTGGGGATTTTGTTGCTCAGGCCATTGGTGTTGGGAAAGAAAATGAAAACTATTATCTTTAGCATCTTGATATAGTTCTTTCAGTTCATTCACGTGTTTCTTGGAGTATGTCGATGATTCTCCCATATATCATGGGCAAACTTAGATTTTGCTCTGCTGACTTTTCTGCAAGTTTGCCCCAGGTTTGTGTCCTAGGGAGAGGTGTGGGTCTGAGTGCAAGAGGCTTATGTACCACTGTTCTTCTTTGTCTGCAGTTCGTACCCTCTTCTGAAGCAGCAGCCCAGCAGTGCTGGGCTAAGGGCATTTCCTGATCTTCTGGCATTTGACACGAAGGCAAGACTTTCAGATTACTGCAGCTAGTTCTTTGATCTGTTCTTGCTCCTGTTTGAACATTATTAAGTACTTAATAAGTTTAATGTTTTTTTGATGTAAAGAAGGGGAAAGACACATAAAAATGTAGTCTAAATTAAGAAGGGAAAGAAAAAATAACCCAAAAAACCAACAAAAAAAACCCTGCAAGATTTCAAGGATATTTGCCGAATGTGTGGCAATTGGTCTTGGGGGATTTGGTCTGTCTCATCGAGAGACTGTGAAGCAGTCTGCTGTATCTGCAAAGAGAGAACCATCAATGTTTGTTGTCTTACAAAAGATTTGATAAGAAGCCAGAGGTGTTGTACCTTCTGTGTTCTTGAGGGGTGTCCTTGACTGCCTGAGAATCTGTTTGTACATTGTGACCTCCACCAGTCAAGACTGATGGATAACCTGTGCTCTGTGAGCCAGCTGGGAAGAACAGAGCCAAGAAGCAGTTCCTCTCCCTTTTTTAGCACTAATCAGTGCTGAATACTTGCTTACCTTCCTCGTCATTAAGGGGATAGATTCTGATCCCAGCTGCAGTAGTAGCAATTTATATTCATTTAGAACACTGACAAAGTAGCTCTGTGTTTATATTAGTTTGTGAAACCATATTATTATAGATAGTTTCGTATATTTACTCAATCCCAGTTCCTTTCTGTGAAATGAGATGTGAGAGGGAGGACCCTGAGCAATTTCTGTTCCATTTTCTGAAAGTTTTCTTCCTGTCCCCTTTCTCCATTAGGTATATTTCTGTGCCTGTTCAGTTGACTGTGGTGGGAAAAATCTCAACATATAATTCCCTTAGTTCATATTCTACAGAATTTATATTTTTTGTGTATTTTATAAGCTAGAGAAGGTTAGTTCTTCACCCTTGTTCTCAATTCAAAGGTGTTCTTGACCATATTAAGGTTTTTATTATATTAAGAATTCTCATAAGTATGATTGTGGAGGTTTACAAACAGAAACCAGTTAATTTATTCACAAATCTACTTAAAAGCATTAAGTTTCCATGAAGAACATATTACAATTAGTAAGAATATATGCACTATAGTTTATCTTTGGAGAAAGTATGTTATTCCCGGAGTTGAAAGGGCAATTCATCTTCTTATGAGCCAATATGTCAAGTTGAAATCTTTGTAAACTCATAATGGAGATGTTTTAGCATCCAGTATCCTTAAGGTGTGCCAAGAATAGAATGCATTTTCAAGATTCTCACAAGTTTATGTTTGAAAATACTGTGACTTGGGTGAAATTGTAATCTAAGAACAGTGTTAAAATAATCTGACTATATTCTGAAGTAGCTAATTAATAGATGTAATTTGCAAATTCAGATATAGATCAGATGCATTAGAGGCAAAACCAAACACCACCACCCGTACAGGTCTGAGAGTTGGAGAAAGAGTTGTTTCCACAGGATAAAATCTCTTTTTAGTGATCTTTTTTTCTTGCTCCTGTCAATACAGAGATTTTGAATACGATAGTATTGGAAAAATGGAACATTTCTGTTTTCTTAGATGTGCACATTGTGCTTCTAATGAAGGATGTTATCTCATTTCTCCTACTGGGCAAACTTACAGTATTTCCTGTAATAGCTGTAATATTTCCATGTAATGAGTTGGATGAATTAAAAGATTTTTAAAAAATCTTAGTCAGCACTCCATTCTGATCAGTTTTGGTCTGTCAGAATATTATATGCCAAGGTCATTAACTGTCACTGTAACCAGATTTTGGATGGTAGGCAGAGTTGGATATTGACATCAAGTTTGAAGAAGTTCTGCTTACTCCTGATAAAGGACAACTTCTGTCCTCTTCCTTGCAAATAGAGCTTTTTATGTAAACAAATATAAATCTATAGTCATAAAGCCTGTGAGGCATTTAACATGGTGTTTTCTCTCCAGTCAGCAGTCACATTTAAAACCACACCACTTAAAAACTTAGGACAACCTTTTTTCCTGATAGAGGTGTAAACAAAGTAGATGCTTATTTATTTGGTGTGCAGATGATATAGAGAGGCCGTGGACAAAGAGGAGATGCATTTCTTAAGTGATTCTAAGTTCAACAAAATAGTGAAAAAATTGATTTGTGGTGCAGATAGGGAATTCTACATGATTTATTCAGGTTTGTAAATTTGAAACTATTTTGTGATTGAAAACCTACAGTAAGACATGTTTAGGCAATAGAAGTGAACAGCGAGACACAGGACTTAACTGTTTGCAATACATGGAATCCTTCTGTAGCTTTTTTTTTTTTTCAGTAGAAGGTGCAGCAAACAGCCTATGGAAGGCTCTTGCTTTTCTGTGTTGTATTTTGTTGGTCTGAGGGTTTTTTTGCCTAATGTAGCATGCTGAGAATTTGTGGCTGTACTTGTCTGATATATTTGTCTGTGTACCTACCCCCAGCCTCTCACACTGACCAACTGCCTTTGAAAAAGAGTGCAACTCAGTCAGAATCCTCTGGTAAAGTTGATAATTTCACTGTTCATTCCCACTGCTTTAATACCTCATTTTTTTCCCCTCTCATACTCTTCTGTGGAGCATCTTCTGCAGCTGTGCAAAAAATGAGAGTTTTGTGGTTCTGTTTATTCCAGACTGGTGATATTTTGCAATGCTAAATAATACATATTTACCACAAAAAGAGCAGACCTAATAATTTCTAAAGATGTACTGATACAGCTTTGCCTCTCAGATAAGTATATATTTTGTGGTGTAAAATAAAAGCTTTCATTTCTTTCTGTTATACTAGTAACTAGCTTTTAGCCATTTCATTTGTAAATATATTGTACCAGTTTTAACCAGGTATAGCTCATATGCCTAACAGCATCATTGTTATTTTAAAGGCAAAAGTATTCAGAAATTTCTCTGTGTGTTTCCATTTGAGCACTGGAATAGATGACTTGGGAGAGTCTTCTCCTCTATGTCAAATATGCAGCCTGTTTTGGTCCTAGAAAACACTGCACGTGGGTAGTATGGCATTCCTGTTTTATCTTGTGGACTGTGTTGGCTTTGTACCTGTCTTCCGTGGAATGCACAAATGGGATTTGGATGCTGGTGTGCAGAAGTTTCTTTGTCACGTATTGGAAACATCAGAGCCTCTTTTGAGCAGTGGTTAAGAAAATTTTTGATAGGTATTGCAGTAATAAAATTGCAGAACAAGGATCCCATCCTATATTAGCAATGACACGGTGGTTTTCTGATGCTAGTGTCATCTCTGTTGCTAGAAAAATATAGCAGCACTGGACAGTCCTCCCCCCTGCTGCCCAGTTGCCTTTCCACTTCCTTTGCATTCCGCTGTTTTCATTTGTGAGATGGAGTGACTCCCGTTAGCAGAGGCAGTAATTCGTTCAGTGTAGGAGTTACTTACAGTACAGCTGTGCTGCTTTGATGGTGCCATCTGCCATCCGTGGGTAAAAGCCAGCTTCCTGCAGCCGGAGCATTGCAAGAGGAACTTTTCTTCAGACACCCAGACATCCGTGCACAGAGTGTGCATGCCTCATAAAACATAAGAGCAAAGCAAACTGGTGAGCTATTGGGAATCACTCAGTTGAGATCTGTATCTTCAAACTGTGGTGCTAGGATCTAGAATAATTATGTCTAATTGAGGTGGAATCATCAGAAGCAACCCTGCTGGCCAATTTTAATTTTCCCTATTTTAGATTAACTACTTAATTCGGTTTCGTAAGGTACAGCCAGCCGCATGTGGCTGGGCATAGCTAGAAAAGTGAAATTATGAATTGCTATCTAAATATATCATCCTCTTAATTGCAGCAGTCCTTAATTCATATTTGATGGGTGTTTTTTTTCATTATTGCTTAATCAAAAAGCTACTGGAACAAAATATTTTTGTGAATGTATCTGTGTCCCAGATCTCTCCTGGAGTTTGCTATATTGCCTGTGTCAAATAAGGGTTCCCAACACTGTTAAATGGATGCATTGCTGCCAGAGCCTGGTATCTGAGGAAGGAGGTGTGTGCAGCACAGGTGAAGCTGTAGCTGTTATTTGCCATTTCCTGGGCCAGGTGAAGCTGATGAAGTGAAAGCACCTACTGATTAGTTCAGCCACTCAGCTTGTGCTGCCCTCGGCACTGGGTGGTGAAATCTTGTTAGAACCAAAGGGCAGCGCCAGCCAGAATCATACATTACATCAGCCACAGATTAAAGCTGTTGATTGTTACATGCTTGTTTTACGGCAGTATAGAAGATCGTGTTCCAGAGGGTAGACCTCAAAGACCTCTTGAGCTATGCAAGTCAAGGGAGGAGATTAGACGTAATGTAATGTACGTAACAAGTCCTTAAAACCTGGTTGGTCTAATAAATGGGAAAATAAATTTTGACCAAGTCTGTGTTTCAGAGAAAGCTAGTAAATACTTTCAGTCAAACTGCTTGTAAAGTCTCGCTTCAATTGATTCCTTATTTAAAAAGAAAAAAAATGATTTTTAGGAAGTCGTATCTCCTTTTCCACAGTTAGTGAGGCTACTGATACTTTTCCTCATAGTTTGGCAATACTTGGTGTTTCACGTCAGCCAGTGCTTGCAGAGCTGAATTGAAATAGATGTGAAAGTTTTGTCTGAAAAGAGCTTATTGTTGAGCTTTGCCCTAAATACTGTTTATTTGAATGCACTTTTAGCTTCTTAGGAATAAAATTTACACTGGCCGCTTTCCTCTTATTTTGGAGTTAATCTGCCCCATCCACAGCATGCAGAAGGACCACGGTCCCTGAGCTGTAGAAAGACTGTAAGTTCCTGCTCTATAGTCCTTTTCCAATATATTGCAATTGCAGAGTGCTCCCAGTGGAATGAGGGTCTGTTTGTGGTCAGCACGGAGAGTAGTGAGCGGCGATTTAACTGGAGCCTGACTTAGGTACATTGCAGGCAAAAGTTGGATTTCTTCCAAAGCATGAGTTTCTTTGCTATTGCTGGAGGCAGCACGCTGGAGCTGATGGACCAAAAAGTCTTGTCTGATACGGTAACTCCTTCAGGTGTTATTTATAATATTGAAAGTCTTGAAACTTGTATGAGAGCAGTGTCAGTTTACAGTGATGATTCAAGTCATTAACAAATGGCAGCCTATTTCCCATCTGCCATTTATATCAGCCCAGGACCCATATGCGGCTTAGAGCTGGTTGAGTGGCCTAACTTGTTCTTAATATTTTTGCAATAACAAGCAACTCTTTTGTTCCATTTCAACTTCAGGCTTTTTACTCTGGATGCTGTTCTTGTCACTTCTGTGAGAAAAAAGGGAAAAAAAACCACAAAAAGGTAGACACTGAGCATGTGAGCTGTGTTGATGGACTTCTATGGGATTGTTGATCTTCCAAAGCAAACGCCTGTGTTTCTCCAAGCAGGTGAAGAAGGGGCCCGATGAGGCTCCTGTTTCCAGCAGCCAGGCAGTTGCAGAGCCTTGCTGTCCTGTTTGCCAGTAAGATTCAAATGCCTACAAAATTCATGTGGTATGGGGGAATATTGAGGTCACTTGCACCTGAGCAGTTCCAGGGTGGCAATTCAGCTGTTATGGAACAGCTGTTGTGAATCTGAAACAGCTTAAGGGTGCCAGACCATTAATTTCCACAGGCTGTTTTTGAGTTCCTTAGTTCAGTGAGCTAGCTTATACCCAGAGAATGCCTGTTTCTGATGGACTCTGTCTTGGGCATTACAAGCCAACCTGCTCTTCCTGGAGGTCTGTACCATTTCCAGAACTAATTAGGCACTCCATCTCAGTAACGCGATTACAGTGGCTCAGGATTAAGGGAAGAAGCAGAGCTGAATCCCTATCAGAAAGTCAGCCATGACACACAACACCCTCGGATAACTGGGAGATGAGCTCAGCTGACTTTGAAGTTGTGGCTCAGCTGCCTTACCCCCAGTGATCATTTCAAAGAAAACTGATCTCTGATGGTCACCTGGTAACAGTCTTCAAATATGAACCAGTTTACTCAAAGTGTGGCTTGATGTCATTGTAGATATACTGGGTACTTAAAGATGGTGTTGATTTCAGCAAGCGTAAATGGATGCAAGAAGCACTTACAGAGATAATTTGGAGTTAAATTTAACTAGAGTGGGGATAATTAAGGTGTGGCTATATAAAGTTTTTAAAAAGCAAAGGATTATTCAGTCTACAAGGCATTCAGCCTGCACTGTTTGTGTTAGCTATTCTTCAGTTGCCTGGAGCCTGGCATTGCTTAGTCTGGTGGTCTCTATTTGAGTAACATCAACTAAAATAGAATTGCTGTGCTGGCTAACTTTTATAATAGATTTATGTGAGAAATAGGAAGGAACAAAAACTCTGCTTAACCAAAAAAACATGCTTAATTGCATAAACACAAGGGACAAAGTACTGTTTTTCATGCAAAAATACTGTGTTATGTCAGCATGTTGGCACTGGTAGTGAATAAGTTATTTAAAATATACATCCCAGAAACAGAAAATAAGCTAAGATACGGTATTTCAGACTGGGAACCTATCTTAGATGGTTAAAAAAGGGCACAAAATGATACCGTGTAGTTAGAATTTTGGACTGTAATGAGAAGTGAATAAGAAATGATTGTGAACTCTTTCCGTAGGCAGCTGTTGAGTAAGTTTTTAAACACTTCCAAAAAAATCTGACTAGCAAAACAGCACACTATAGTAATAAGAGTTGGAATGTCAGCCTTATGCATATGTATAGATATGCTCTAATGGTATTTCTGAGGCTGGTGTTGCGCTAACTGCCTTCATTAATGATCTTTCAAAGCAAAGGGAAGGCATTATTACAGAGGTTGAATCATTCTCTGAACAACACAAAGGTAAGAAGAAGGAATTTTCAGTTTAGGGGTTTTTATATTGGTGGTGGATTTGGAAGGCTGCTGTGTAAAGAGAACATCAAACTGTGGGTATGGTTGTGAAATCTCTGTAGACTTGAAAGCCCATTTCTTCTGTGTCTTACTGCTTTCTAAGCAAGCATAAATACCTTTTCGTAACCAACCTTGCTGGAAGCAGGAGGCTTAAAGTTACTGGTGGAATTAATTCTGCAACATTTGTATAGTGTATTACTGCTCCTAAGAAAGAAAATAATAACTAGAGAAAGTGGCCCAAATCTATCTCCTGTAAAAACTTTGTATTTTCCAAAATGAAAGATGTAAGTAGCTTTGGATTGTTTGGGGTTTTTTTTCTTCTTTGTTTGGTTTTGTTTTGGTTTTTTTTTTAAATCCCTTATGTAAAGTGAGAGAGCTCCATGTCCTCCACTGCCTTTGGTTGAAGTATAGCACCAGCGATTTATGTGTCTGGCTTTTGGCCCATCCTTAGTCTGTTGAGATGTGAAGTGGAAGTAACTAATGATGTGCCCAGTAACATGGCCAAAAATAGTGCATGGAGGAAGTGTTACCTACTCATCTTGCAAAGCAACTACAGTTTAACCCAGTTGGGAAAAAGCAAGGAGAGGACCCAAAGCTGGTCATTGTTCATGACCTGTCCCCCTGCCCGCCCCCCCAGCTGTGTACCTCCTGACACCAATCTGTGCCTGTCTTGCACTAAATGTACTCAGAGATTCTGAAATACGAAACATGCTACTGGTTCTGTAACGGCTGCAGTGCTGCTAATAGCATTAAGCTATTAAACAGGGAGAGGATGTTTTTTTTCCTCGGATCTTACTTATTGTATTTAGTTGTGATTTAGGGGATAGATCAGGATAGTGTCTGACAACCCATAAATGGACATGAATGTAGGCAGGGAACATGTTTCTTGGGAAATTGAATTAATTGCTCTATAGATAACAATATCTCTGATTTTGCAAAGTAATTTAGCGCTCCTTTTTAACTGTGGTTTATCAATGGGATTTAACCTACAGATTTAACGTGCATACTCTTCAGACTGTGTTTGAGACACACTGAGAAAAAAGTAAATTTGAAAGTATGATAATGTAGGTCACTATTTAATTAAGCTATTTTAAAGTTTATATTGAAATGAATAAAAATGAAGTAATTGTTTCTAAGACCATACTCCATTTTGATGAGAATAGGTACTCTGTTATTCTTGTTTTGCATGGCATAGAAATGTGTTGCTGTTTAATAGGAAATGCAAAACTGTTGAAATATTTATACTATGACTCAAATCCCCTGTGTTTTCAGTGAATGAAACCTGGGCAAATTTCCTGAACAACTTCAAGAGGGACATTAAGCCTTGTTGAAAGAAATGATGTTTGTAAATGTTGAAATTGTGAAATGCCGTAGGAGTGGATGTCTGCAATTTGTGTTGTTTTCTTTCAAGTAAAAAATTGCAATTGAAGTACAATAATTGCACATTTTTAATTATAGAGTTAGTTCCGTGTTTTAGATAATACTGCAAATACTTACTAATGGGCTTAGTGCATACAATTCAATCTCCTCGGGCAGAATTAAATGACAACACGTGGTGCTAAGGATTTACAGCAAGGTGTGAAAATCTCTGTGATGAGGCTTTGGTGTTTGCGCATCCGAGGCACTTAAAGCTGATCATAAGAGTTATACGCTTGATATTGTATTTAGATATCATTAGTGACATTGTAAGACTGAGGCCTTAATCTGTCAGTGTAGTGACTTTCATGCCGCAAGAGCTTTATCTTGATGTGAGTTTACAGAACGTATTAATTAATTTGAGCCTTGTAACTCCCATTAATTTTGAGTCTTTAAACTGAGGTCTAGGAAAAGCTTGAAGGGATTATATGCTACTGGAGAGAGAGTGGCTTTTCAGTGTCATCGAGTATTTTACTGCGTTACCTCCTGTTCTGCTACCATAACGCTAGTACCTTCGGTGCTTTAGAGAGTTTTAGTTATCACGTGTGTGCATCTTCAGGAGATCATAAGCTACTATTGTAAGAAAGTATGTGTTTTTATACACATTTTATACTCTATTCTCAGAGTAGTCATAGTTTTAATGCGGTCCATGAGGTGTGGATTCCTTTTGGTTCTGCCGTGTTGGTTCCAGACCAAGGAAATGCAGTGTGAGATGCTGCAGGATGAATTGAATTGTCAGGCCTGCTGTTTGTAGGATTTTCTTAGTTTGTTTTGTTTTCCTTTTCTCAAACAAAATTATCTCAAGCCCTGTGTTTTGTGATGATTCTCGTTCCTGGTGGATCTCATTAACAGCTTTCAAACCAGCCTGTGACTGACAAAGCATTCTACATGTCTGATGCATCCGAGAATAAATAAAAATAAAATTGCATTTTGCCTCTCCACTACCTGCCCCCAACAGGTGGCTTTTCATTCTGAGGGTAATTGATCAATTCAAGAGTAGCCGGAATTAATATTATGTTGGAAGAAAAGAAAGAACAGACGTTTTCAAAATAGCACATTCAGAGATATGGTGTTTTTACAAGTACTACTGTAAAATGAGTATAGCAAATACCATGAAGATTTTTCCTTTATCATAGTGGCACACGTTCTCAGTAAATACCAGGAAGGTATTACCAAATGAAATTATTATTCTGAAGTTCACAATAGGCATTTACTTAGGTTCTGCTTTAGTTATGGAGAGACTTTCAGTTGTAAAGTTGCTTTCCAATTCTTACTAGATGTATTTATGTAGATGGAATAATCCTGCCTTCTTGAAATAGAATTATTAAAAAATTCTGCGTTAATAATGCAAATTCATCATGGTTTTTAATTTAAGAATCTTGAAGTGCAAATATCTTTAATTAAAAGAAGAGCAAACTCTGCGTAGAGCACTTAGTTTGGAAAGAATTTAGCATCAGAACTTAGTATTGCTCTTAAGTGCAGTTGTCTAGGAGTGAAATGTGTGAAAACAATAAAATACAAATACAACACATTTTTATGGAGAAGTCAGACAATTTAAGAAAACTGGAAATATTTTAATCAATTATTTTTTGCGAAACCGTTCATTAAAATTTTAAGTGCTTAACTAAACAAAGCTGTAATTGAAAGTGTCAGAAGTGATCCATGGCTGCATTACAATTTTCTTGTTCATGCATCATTTCCTTTACCATTAGTTGGATAAACCCCACTATTTATCTGACCTACTCGGTTTGGACAAAAAATGTTCACCCTGGTTTCTTTGTGTTCTTTAAGGAGAAGATTTAATACAGGCTCGGATTGAAAAAGACATGAGTTTATTGGCTATTTTTTGTCTAAACCAAAATCAGTGTTCTGAACAGGTAGGCACAGGATGGTTTTGGGGATGCAAAAGACTCTATTCCACGTGTACTCTTTTTATGCATGAGTCTGATTTATTAATAAAACACCTGCTGCAAAAGGAGAGAGAAAGGTATTTTAACTCCTCTAACAGCAGCTTTGTTAAATCCAGAAGAAAGTAGTAAAATGGATGATATAAAAATCCTTGACTTGCATAGGTAAAGATAGCAATCTAATCAACCAGTATTGTTTCTAATCTGTTTTCTCCAGTATGTTTTGCTTTTCTCACATAGATATTTGTGTACACCATAAACATTTCTCAAGAAAAATATTAATTTGTACATATTTTCATGAGGGTACTACTCACTTTGTGAATTTATGAAGTCAGTTGTAAAGCTCACTTCGGATAAATATGCATAAAACCTTTTTACTGCACCACACCGTAAGTTATTTACTACTTACTTAGACAGAGTAGATTCTCCTCAGGCTCTCTGTGTAGTTTTACAGAATTAGATGGAACAATTCTGCCTTTTGCCAGCTAAGAATCTAGCCACAGAGCAGTGTAGCAGTCGCAAAGTCATCTTCAATGAGATGGGTTTTTTCCTGAGGAATCCCAGCATCTGAGAGCAGTGACAGAAACTGACCTTGACTCCTGCTATGCTTCTAGAGAAATGGTATATTGAAATTTAAGAAGCTCTTAAGTAATCCAGCTTATTGAATACATTCTTGGGACTTTTCAAGACCTTGTTGCCTTCCTCTGAATTATGGATGTATCTTATAAATGTCTTGCAGCCTATGTGGCAACACCAGGACAAACTTGTTTTTAGCAATTTCTAATGGAATAAAAGTTTTTGTGAGCTTTGGAAGCTGTCAAGCAAGTTTTCCCTGTGCTCACCTGAGCTACTTTGCTCTATAATGGTTAAAATTAGGGCTGGGAAATTCTTTCTTCAAGGTGTCAGCAGGCAAGACAACCCCTCATAACCCAGGAGAGGAGATTTATCTGTTGAATCCTCACCCTGCTCTGCTTATCAAAATGTTTTCAAAGACATATTCAGACGTAAGAATACTTTAAAGGGAAATCGCCTGAGTCTTGGCCCCGAAGAGTCTTCCTCGGTGCACTATAGAATTCATTTGTCTTTTGAAGTTGACAGTTCTATCAATTTACATCTTCTATTTTCCAGTCGCTTTATATTTTGAAGAAGAAAATTCACGATTGTTTTTCACAGAAAAAAATATTCTGGTTTTCTGTGCAGCAAGAGATAAAGAATGAATTTTGATAATTATAATCATGAGAAACTAGGCTAGCAGGAAAGTTTCCACTATCCTATTTTGCTGGACGGAGTGGAAATGGAAGGTTTGAAAAGGCATGACTTCCAACCCTTTTAACCCTGGTGGTTCATCAGGTGTCTGTTCTCAGAAATTAATACAATTATTGTACTCTCAGTATATAGTTTCATGAAAATGTGTTAAAGCTTAATACAGGGAAAAAATCTGGTTTTTGTTGCTGGCTCATAAATGCCATGCCTTTGTTCCTGAAGCAATCCTACATTGTCCACAGAAATGATTTTGTACCAAGCATATTCCTAAATGGTAAGCTTTACTGAGAAATGAATGCCTCATGAGCTAGGAGACAGGGAGGGGAAGCTGAATGAGGTCATCACAATTAAAGAGGAAGTGGTCAGTGACCTGCTACACCACTTGGGTGCGCACAAGTCTAAGGGACTGGATGGGTTACATCCAAGAGTGCTGAAAGAGTTGGCAGACGTGCTCACCAAGCCACTTTCCATTATCTGCCTGAAGTCATGGCTAACTGGGGAGGTCCCAATGGAGTGGAGGGTAGCAAATGTAGCGCCCATCTACAGAAAAGGCAGAAAGGAGGATCCGGGAAACCATGGGCCTGTCAGCCTGACCTCGGTAGCAGGGAAGGTCATGGAGCAGATCATCTTGAGTGCCATTACAAGCCATATAATGGACAAGCAGGGGATCAGGCCTAGTCAGCGTGGGTTTATGAAAGGCAGGTCCTGCCTGATGAACCTGCTCTCCTTCTATGACAAGATGACCAGATTATTGGATAAGGGAAAGGCCGTGGACATTGTCTGCCTAGACTTTCGAAAAGGATTTGACACTGTCCCCCCTAGAATTCTCATGGAAAAACTGGCGGCTCGTGGCCTAGATGAGCATATGATGTGCTGGATCAAGCACTGGCTGGATGGGCGGTCCCAACGAGTGGTGGTGAATGGAGTTAAATCGAGCTGGTGGCCGGTCACAAGTGGTGTCCCTCAGGGCTCAGTGTTGGGACCATTTCTGTTTAAAATTTTTATTGATGACCTTGATAAGGACATAGAGTGTATCATCAGCAAGTTTGCAGATGACACGAAGGTAAGCGGGAGTGTTGATCTGCATGAGGATAGGGAGGCTCTACAGAGAGACTTGGGTAGATTGGACCGATGGGCCAATGCTAACGGTATGAGCTTCAACAAGGCCAAGTGCTGGGTCCTGCACTTGGGCCACAACAACCCCATGCATCGCTACAGGCTTGGGGCAGTGTGGCTGGAGAGCTGCCTGGCAGAAAAGGACCTGGGGGTTGTAATTGACAAGCGGCTGACCACGAGCCAGCAGTGTGCCCAGGTGGCCAAGAGGGCCAATGGCATCCTGGCTTGTATTAGAAATAGTGTGACCAGCAGTTGTAGGGAGGGGTGATTGTCCCCCTGTACTCAGCACTGGTGAGGCCACACCTTGAGCATTGTGTCCAGTTCTGGGCACTTCAGTATGAGAGAGATATCGAGGTGCTGGAGCGAGTGCAGAGGAGGGCAAAGAAACTGGTGAAGGGCCTGGAGAATAACTCTTATGAGGAGCGATTGAAGGAGCTGGGACTGTTTAGTTTGAGGAAGAGGAGGCTGAGGGGGAGACCTCCTCACTCTCTACAACTACTTTGAAAGGACATTGTAGAGAGGTTGGTGCTGGTCTCTTCTCACAGGTAATTAGCGATAGCACAAGAGGGAATGGGTTCAAGGTGCAGCAGGGTAGGTTTAGGCTGGACATTAGGAAAAAATTCTTCACGGAAGGAGTGGTCAGACACTGGAATAGGCTGCCCAGGGAGGTGGTGGAGTCACCATGCCTGGATGTGTTTAAGACTCGTTTAGATGTGGTGTTAAGGGATATGGTGTAGGGGAGAACTTTGTAGAGTGGAGTTGATGGTTGGACTCGATGATCCCAAGGGTCTTTTCCAACCTAAATTATTCTATGATTCTATTCTATAGTAAACACTACATCCAGGTCTCTTTGCCTGTCGTGACTCTTAGAACAAATGTCATCTGATCTAAAAATAAATCCCAGCTGGAACGTGGTATCCAAGGAACTTGGATCCTAGAAAAAGCTGAATATGGAAAAGCATTGTCTATTTGGATCTGTTTCAGATGGAGGTTGGTGAGTGCGGAAAAAATGAAAGCTCAGATCAGTAATTTCACATTCTGGCATGAGGATGCATGTAATGAAGTCCCTGGGTTATAAAGGGTTTGGCATGTGGAGTTCCATGAAGAAACTGATAGTTATCACTCTTTTTGCCTGAGAGCAAAAAACCTTTTACGTGTAAACCAAGCTTAAACTGGGAATTGAAGCACGTTGCGGGAATATAAACTGGTTTTTTATGACAGTTTTTAATGGCACTTAACGGAAAGGTATTTATACAAATCAAATAGCACACTTGTGTGTGTGACTGCCCCCCTTGCAGCTTTTTGGCTGTGTGTATCTCTTTGTTCGTGGAGACAAGGAAAGGTTTATTGACACACCACCTCTGAAAGGTGCTTACTGTTTATACAGCGACGGCCTTGGGATTTCCACAACCAAATGTATTCATGTACGTCCTTCAGTGGGCCTCTATTGAAGAAGGAGGTGACAGTTTCTTTTGAAAACAAGAGGTGTTTTTCATTTGCATCCTTTAGAGGTTGTTACTAAACTTGTCTTTAGACCCATGGAATGTCCTATGCAGAAATGCATAAAAGCAAGTTGCTGTTGGCTTGAGTTTGAATGCAAGCGTACCCAAGTGACATATAAATTCAGTAAGATGTACTTTGCTTGGAAATCTATCTTATTTATGCTGTCAGTTCCACTTCTTAGGAGGTGATGAGTTGTGCTGAGTGCTTCTCCTCCCGCCGCCTGTGAAAGCATTAATCTGCAGGAACTTGACGACGTCTTCTTGCGACTCCCAGTGCTGACTATTTTCTGTGTCACATGGTAGGAGTCACTGCAGGCAGGTCACACAGATTAATGTAAGCTGTGTTGACTGGAAAGACCACAGCACATACTGCAGATTAGTTCCTCACTTGCTGATTACAGCTGACCTCTTTTTCTGACATGCCCTTACGTTTTACCTTATAAAGAATGTAAGGCACAACCAAGCATCGTATTAATTACCCTCTTTAATACCTGTCATGCTTTGACTTTTTGGCACAGCCTCACTAAGAAAGTACAGTACAGAGATTCAAAAGGATGTCTTGTGCAAAACTGGAAAGAGGTCATGTGATACTCTGCTTATTTTGCTTCGTTACTAAGGCTCTCATTAATGAACACCTCACTATTATGAATAGTTAATAACTTCCCTCTCGCTGAAGTGCAGAGTAACAGAAATACAATTAAATTAGAACTCACTACTGTAACAAAACACACTAATAATTTAAGATAAAGTGAAAGTGTATGCATTTTTATTGAGCCTCTTTCAGGCCAGTACACTAGAATGTTATTTTTTTGAATTAAGTCTCTGTAAATACTTAAAACCGATGTGTTATATGCATTTAGTTTGTGCATGCACAGCATTGCATGAGTAACAAAGGGGCTTGCATTTCTGTGGCCAGATCTTCTCCTGATGAAATACGGTTCTGGGACTTCAGCTACAGCTTCTGCATATCTGACTCTCGCTGTCAAAAAAAGGCTTACGCCTGTTAATTTCTTCAAAACTACGGAGAAAAAAGGAACAAAAGTTTGGAAGACTTCTCATCCTTGCCAAATTTAGAGTTTTAATTTTGAAATACAAATAAATAAGCTTTACTGTAGACGGTCATACTGCACCAGGTACTAGCAAGTGTATTTGCATGTGCCGTGCATGCTGGCCATTATGGTACCTTATGGTCTTTCTCAAGTGGAGTTAGATGGTGGGCAGAAATACAGTTATGTGAAAAGGAATCAAAGTATCACCTAGAAGAGAAAAACGTATGGATTTTACCATTAAGTTTGATGAATAAGTATTAAGAGGTAAGTTTTTGTTCTGTTTATAAGAATCTTAGAATCATAGAATATCTCTAGTTGGAAGGAGCCCATAAGGATCATTGAGTCCAACTCCCTGCTCCTTGCAGGACTACCTAAAACTAAATCATATGACTAAGAGAGTTGTCCAGATGCTCTTTGGACTCTGACAGGCTTGGTGCCATGACAGCTTCCCTGGGGAGCCTGTTCCAGTGTCCAGTCACCCTCTCAGTGAAAAACCTTTTCCTAATGTCCAAGCTGAACTTCCCCTGATGCAGCTTCATTCCATTTCCTCGTGTCCTATTGCTGGTCAGCAGAGAGAGGAGATCAGCTCCTCCCCCTCTGCTGCCCCCCTTCAGGAAGTTGTAGACTGCCATGAGGTCACCCCTCAGCCTTCTGTTCTCCAAACTGAACACACCAGATGACCTCAGCTGCTCCTTGTAAATCTTGCACCTGAGATCTTTCACCATCTTGGTTGCCCTCTTCTGCACACACTCTAATAGTTTGATATCCTTTTATTGGGGTGCCCAAAACTGCACACAGCACTTGAGGTGGGACTGCACCACTGCAGTGTAGAGCGAGACAACCGCCGCCCTCAGCCGGCTAGCTATGCTGTGCTTGATCACCCCAGAACATGGTGGCTGCCAGGTCACACTGTTGACTCATATTCAACTTGCCATCAACCCGGACCTCCAAATCTCTCTCTGCAGGGCTGCTCTCCAGCCTCTTGTCCCCCAGTTTGTATGTATAGGCAGGATTGCCCCGTCCCGGGGGAGACACGCTCTTATTAAATTTTATACGTTTGGTGATTGCCCGGCTTTCCAGTCTATCCAGATCTCTCGGTAAGGTGTCTCTGCCCTCGAGGGAATCCATAGTTTAGTGTCATCGGAGAACTTAATGTACATCCGATTCCTGCATTCACATCATTTATAAAAACATTAAGGAGCACTGGCCCTAAAATTGAGCCCTGAATTCTGTCATTTCTGTTGTCTTGTCTCAGTACTCATGAAATTTAATAGCAGTTTCTGATCTGTAATCCCAACACTACTGATTTCTCGCTCCACTGTCATTCTGGGTGAATGGACAGAGTCAAAAAAAGAGAGCTTTACAGGGATCTCAGGCTACTTAAATAGATATTTCCAATTCCTTGCAGAAAATGGAAACAAGGGAAAACTTCACATGTGTTGTTTACAATTAGGCAGACTCATTCCATTGGATTACTGCACCAATAAACAAAGGAAAATGTACAATTTCAAGCTTTTCAACTGGTAATATCAATTATCTGCTGAGGTTATGGGAAAAGAAAACAAAGTAACTATGTTTTCATTTTACTTTAGTTCTAGTGTTCTCCTTCTGTTTCAGCTCACCAGTACTTTTCTCTTGCTTTTTAACATTTTATCCAGAAAACTGTCAAAGAAAATCTAAAAGTTTCATTTATGTTGTTAGGGGTTTATTCCAATATTGTCTCTTTTTCAAATGTGAGAGAATGCTTTCCCTTTTGTTTTGAAAGCTCTGGCCTACACATTTTGGGAGGAGGAGAAGAGAGGAAAAAAAGATGCAATATGGAAAAGAAAAAACACTAATAGAAGAACTGTTTGGTTTTGCAGAGAAACAAAAGCTATAGAAAGGAAAGTAACTTACGAAAATAGCTGTCTCTCCAGAAATAGCTACCTCATCACAGAAGTGTTTTGAAAATCTGTTCCCCTCTTCTTGTTTTATAGATACTTTCAGATTAATCCCTATATGTGTATCTGTAGTGTTAGCATCTACTGGCAGAAAATTAGATATTTTTTTTTTTGGTCTGATTTTAATAACTACTTCCGATTTTCTGAGGTTACAGATCCCTTTCAAGCAAAACAGTTATGTATCAGAAGAACTGAATGCAGACATTCAATTCACTTGAACGTTCACTACAAGTTTCTTCCTTTTCTCCCATCTTGGAAGCTAGGATTTAAGGTCCACCTAGTTCCTGTGATGCAGCACAGCCTGTATAAGTTTCTGCAATGAGAATGAAATTCCATTGTTTTTTTCCAAGCTGCTGTTCTCTAGAAGATTAATTTTGGGTCTGTCTGAAGATATTCCATCAGACTGCAGACTGTGGGTTTGGTATCTAACCCTGTGCAATTGAATTTTGCTTTGGTAAAACAGTGTATCAGGTGAGAGAGAATCTCTTGTGATCATGGTTATGGCTGCGAGATTGAAATGTTGCCCTACCATTAAGAAGACTGTACTTACTGTGGATCTATACTTACTGTGGCAAACATGGTCTAGATTAATTTCTTTGATCATACAACTGTGAAGTTGCTGGAAGAAAACAGTACGTACATTCATAAAGCAGAAGAGCTGTTGTATTAAGCCAGTCAATAAGGGAAGCAGTGGAGCTGCCTGAATTGTAGTGCATTTCTCAAGACTGAAATAAGCTGACATTGAACGGAGCCTTGTATTTCAGGGTGCTGGTTCTCAGTTGGACTGCGAGCTGCAGCTCTAAATTTGCCTGAGGAGCCTAGCTTTGTAGGGCGTGACTGTGATAATAAGTTGAATTCATTCTGCCTTGAAGTGTCAGCAAGATGTTAGCTGGTAATTCAGAGCATCCAAAGATGCTGTGTAGCTTCAGTGGCTGTCCCACTGGGTGGGTTTTTATTTTCTTAAGCATTCACATCTTGCATTGCGCTCAGTGCTCAACACCACCTAAGAATTTTTCTGTTACTGTCAGTGGGATTTGCATCCAGTCATTCTTGTTGATTCAATGCAACAATGTTCAGATCAGGGACTTTCTGACATCTGCAACCTTTTAGTAAGACAAAGGACTAGAACAGTACATATCAAATACAAATTTCGAACAAATTCATCCATGGAAATACATCATCTTTAGACCTGTATTATGGAGAAAGAATAAACCTGTAGTAGTATGCCTAGATGAGTGTCTACCTTGCAAGGCAGCCTATGTATTTCAAATGATATAATTAATACATACTGTATTGCATATGCAGAGCCTGATGCTAACACCAGTTGGCAGGTGCTGGCCTGCCACCCAGTACTAAGCTGAAAATTCACAAATTGCTTTTCCGTTACTGCCGTTATGTGTGAGAGGTCATGATTTAATTTGAGCCAGAGGATGTGGCATTAGTGTAACTGAGAAATACATGACACCCAAGTCTCAAGAACCATAGCCATTTTTCATATCTTGTTCTATTTATTTCTCTAGCAGTTGTTTGCATTTATGAAAAGCAGACGCATTTGGTTAAAAAAAGGATAATTTTCTTTGAGCTTCATTACCTTGAAAAATCCGTAAAGTAGGTACATTGGATCTTTAAAATAACATACATAAAGGTACAGAGCATTGCTGCTTCTTGTCGGCAATAGGAAAGATGCTGCTGCTTAACAGACTTCCTAAATTAATTTATTCTACTCATGCGTACCCCGTAGGAGTGTTTTCAGTGCTTTGGAAAGTATGTAATTGTTTCAAAATTAAGACACACTATAAAATCTGATATGGTGGGATCAGGTTTTTTGTGTTGTGCTAAAATTTACATAGATTCTGCTGTGGGTCCTCAGAAATTTTGAGATTAGAAGCAGCGCAGGCTCTGAACAAGAGTTTCGTGAAACTGCTGTGATTTGTCTTTTGTAACTATCTCATAAAGTTAGATAGTTCCCTCTTCTCAAGCAATTATAACTCAATTTCTTTATATTAATTTTGATTCTTATTCAGAGAGTTTTATCTCTTCATTACATACTCTAGCTGTAATTTAGCTTTTAAAGCATTGCTGTTTAAGAAGAGATTTATTTCACTGGGTTCAACGTTATTTTAAACTGGATATAGAGGCATCTGCTAGCACACCTCCCTTTAATATTTTTCACTGTATGGGTAGAGCTATGCAGAAGTAAATTTTTTCATTATCAGAAGCTTTCAGGGATTGCAGCAATTTTCATTTTAACGACTTTCAAGAGTTTGGGCATTTATCATTAAAAAGGAGTTACAGAAAGGTTGATTCTTTGGGTGGTAACCAACCGGTAGTCATGGTGGTCATGCGGGATGCAATTTTGAATTTCTGATATTTGGTTTTTTCTTCTTTCAGTTTAGGGTTGAAACATTTTTTTGGTCTCAATGAAAATTTAGCATAGAGCTCAGAAATCATTCTTGGTGGAGTATTAAGACTGAATGTATTTCAGGAGTTTTAGTTCTTTCTGGTTACTCATTATTGTCTTACTACAAATTTTTTTTGAAAATTTTCTGATAGGCTATACTTAAGGTAAAATAGCAGCTTATATATTTGTTAGACTGCTTGAAATATTTAATGAAAGAAGAAACTCCATAAATGTGGCTTTCACTTTGGGAATACTAATGGTTTACTTTTTTTTTTTTTTGTGGTCAATGAAACAATCTTTGTATTTCATGTTCATATTTTGGATGAGCTCCAGTTTGTGTGATAATCAGAATAAAATTCATCAAAGACTTGGCATTTAGAAAAGGAAAACAGTAGCAACATATATGTAGCCTGAAGGTTTATTTCATTTATGTAGTCCTTAGGGAAGACAGTCAAATCAGAAAAATCAATTCAAACTGTATAGTCTGTAACAATTTATAAAATTATAAAAAATAGACAAATTCTGTATTGCCATACGGAGTTTGCCTTGGAAACTGGGTGTGTAATGTGAAATTCAGCACTTGACTGTGATCCTGTAGAGTGCATCAAAATTAAGTTAAAATGAAATCTGGACTGCCTAGGTATGTAGCCGAAACTTCAGTGCTAGACTTTTGTAGGCAAGCTTTTTGATTACTTGAATATACCCAGTATCTCACTCCTTTGACAGCATGTCAGATTTTAGCATTCAGAAACCTACTTGAATGATAGCAAGATGAATCAGTAAAATCAGTGGTGTTACTATCCAAAAGGAGTGTCAATAAACATCCATTTGTATGCTTTGTCTCCATTATTAGCATGCTTCAAAGTAAAAATCTAGCACAATGCCTTGGTTATGCGTACTGGAAAATAAACTAATGCATGTAAGATTTTTTTTTTTTAATGAAAAATTATTTTGTCTTGCTGAAAGATGCATCTGTAGATTATTTCTTTTATAAGGTGAAATGAAAGGTAATGAAAATTATTACTTCACTTTATTAATACTGTGCCGTCATACTAGTTAAGTATTTTCTCTTGCGTTTTAGTGTCAGTTCTGTCTTTGAAAATGAACAAAGTGCTGTCATTTTATTGTGTCTTGTGCTACATGTTTGAATTGTGTAATGGTAGATGATTGCCACGCAGACCAGCTTCAGGGCAGGTAAGACGGTGCTGGGGAAGGGATCTGCAGCGAAAAGGGCTGACGAAAAGCTCTTTTTGGGGCTTTTGGAAGCCGGCAAAGGGCCTCGGCCTGTGCTGGGGGCCGTCAGCTGCTGGGCAGGCTGCTGAGGGAGCCTGGGGAAGAGACAGCACCTCCCCTGGTGGATCAAGCCACTAGGTTATAAGAAGTCTCCGGGAGGGCAGGGGCTACTCCCTGGCCACAGAGCAACCAGTGCTCCCCCCAACTGACCGTCGAGTCACAAGGTCTCACTTGTGTGTAGAGATCCAGCCATGGTTGCTACCCGGTTGAAGGCTGCTGTTAAAAAAACTGTGGGCACACAGACAGAGGCCCCACGGGAACATATGGGCGTCCAGGCCTCTGGCTGCAGAGAGTGCCGGAGCCTGGCACTCGCGATGGAGGGCAGCGGAGACAACACCTGTGTCAGATGTGAACAGGTAAATGATCTGCTCATTCTGGTGGCTGAGCTGAAGGAAGAAGTGGAGAGGTTGAGGAGTATCAGGGAATGTGAGAGGGAGAGTGACTGGTGGACCCACTCCCTGAGAGAAAGGGAACAGGGTGAGGCCCCACACAAGTCAGAGGACCCCCTCCCCTCTCGTCACCAGGCGATAGGAGGGGATCGCAGAGAAGAGGGGGAATGGAAACAAGTCCCTCCTCGGGGAAGCAGGAGAATCCCTTCCTGGCCCCTTCCACCTTCCCAGTTACCTTTGCAGAACAGATATGAAGCCTTGCAGGAGGAACTGGCTGTTGGAGAGGAGGATGATACACCCAGGCCAGAAATGTCAGAAAGACCAAGTCGCCATGGACCCAGCATCACAACTGGCTCCAAAAGGAAAACCAGACGGGTCATTGTTGTGGGTGACTCTATTGAGGGGGGAGGAGCGGCCAATATGCTGTCCAGACCCACTTCACAGGGAAGTCTGCTGCCTCCCTGGGGCACGGGTCAGGGATGTTTTGGACAAACTTCTGGCCCTAGTAAACTCCTCTATTACCCCCTCTTAGTATTTCAGGTGGGTAGTGATGAAGTGGATAGAAGGAGCCCAAAATCAATTAAAAGATATTTTAGAGCCTTGGGGCGGTGGTTTAAGGGATCAGGAACACAAGTTGTATTCTCCTCTATCCCTTCAGTGGCAATCATGAATGAGGAAATTAAAAGGAAGAGGCAACAGGTCAACTCGTGGCTCCGGGACTGGTGTTATCAGCAGGGCTTTGGGTTTTTTGATCACAGGCTGCTATATGAGTCACCTGACCTGCTGGTGGCAGGTGGGACGCACCTGGCCCAGAAGGGGAAAAGAATTTTGGGGCAGGAGTTAGCAAGGCTCAATGACAGGGCTTTAAACTAGATATGAGGGGGGAAGGGGAGATAACTGGGCCTGTCAGGAATAAACCCAAGGGAGGCATGCCAGGGCTTGAAGGACGGTTGACTAGTGAGCGAGGACTCTCACTCTGCTATTTCATTTGAGAGAAGGGACAGACGCTTAGAAATCATGGAAGCACCTGAGAGGGGTCTGGTGGGAAATGGGGCCCACACTCACAAAAAGGTGCTGGAGTCATTGGCACATCTGAAGTGCATCTATACCAATGCACGCAGTATGCACAACAAACAGGGGGAGCTTGAAGCCATGATGCACCAGGGAAACTATGACATAGTGGCTATCACAGAAACGTGGTGCGATGCCTCACACGACTGGAGTGCCACAATCGATGGCTACCAGCTCTTCAGGAGGGACAGACAGGAAAGGAGAGGCAGAGGAGTGGCCCCATATATTAGAGAATGCTTTGAGAGCTCGGAAATCAAGTATACTGATGATGGGGTGGAGAGTGTTTGGATTAGGTTAAGGGCCGATAAAGCTGATATCGCTGTGGGACTCTGCTGTAGACCTCCCAACCAAAGCAATGACCTTTCTATAAGCAGCTGGGGGAAATCTCACGGTCATCTGCTGGGAATACAACACAGCAGAGAGGGAACAATCCAGGAGGTTCCTGGAATGTGTGGAAGATAACTTCCTCACACAGCTGGTAAGTGAGCCGACCAGGGAAGGTGCCCTCCTGGACCTGCTTCTTGTGAACAGGGAAGAACTTGGGGAAGTAAAGGTTGGTGGCTGTCTAGGGCACAGTGATCATGAGATGATCAAATTTCTGATTCTTGGGGAAGCAAGGAGAGAGGTTAGTAAAACTGCCACCGTAGACTTCCGGAGGGCAAATTTTGACCTGTTCAGAAGACTGCTGGACAAAATCCCTTGGGAGGCTGCCCTGAAGGATATAGGAGCCCAGGAAGGCTGGACATACTTCAAGAGAGAAGTCTTAAAGGCACAGGAGGAGGTTGTCCCTGTGTGCCGAAAAACAAGTAGGCGGGGAAGGAGACCGGCCTGGCTAAATAGGGACCTTTGGCTGGACCTCAAGAACAAAAGGAGAGTCTGTGACCTCTGGAAGAGGGGGCAGGTCTCTCACGAAGACTATTAAGGATATAGCGAAGCTATGCAGGGAGAAAATTGGGAGAGCCAAAGCGCAGCTGAGCTCAACATAGCTACAGCTGTTAAGGATAACAAAAAGTGTTTCTATAAATTCATTAACAACAAAAGGAGGATTAGGGAAAATCTCCCTCCCTTACTGGATGCAGAGGGAAACATAGTCACAAAGGATGAGGAAAAGGCTGAGGTGCTCAATGCCTACTTTGCCTCAGTCTTTAGCAGTGGAACTAGCTGTTCCCTGGGCACCCAGCCTCATGAGCTAGGAGACAGGGAGGGGAAGTTGAACGAGGTCATCACAATTAAAGAGGAAGTGGTCAGTGACCTGCTACACTGCTTGGATGCGCACAAGTCTATGGGACTGGATGGGTTACATCCAAGAGTGCTGAAAGAGTTGGCAGACGTGCTCACCAAGCCACTTTCCATTATCTGCCTGAAGTCATGGCTAACTGGGGAGGTCCCAATGGAGTGGAGGGTAGCAAATGTAGCGCCCATCTACAAAAAAGGCAGAAAGGAGGATCCGGGAAACCATGGGCCTGTCAGTCTGACCTCGGTAGCAGGGAAGGTCATGGAGCAGATCATCTTGAGTGCCATTACAAGCCATATAATGGACAAGCAGGGGATCAGGCCTAGTCAGCGTGGGTTTATGAAAGGCAGGTCCTGCCTGATGAACCTGCTCTCCTTCTATGACAAGATGACCAGATTATTGGATAAGGGAAAGGCCGTGGACATTGTCTGCCTAGACTTTCGAAAAGGATTTGACACTGTCCCCCCTAGAATTCTCATGGAAAAACTGGCAGCTCATGGCCTAGATGAGCATACGATGTGCTGGATCAAGCACTGGCTGGATGGGCGGTCCCAACGAGTGGTGGTGAATGGAGTTAAATCGAGCTGGTGGCCGGTCACAAGTGGTGTCCCTCAGGGCTCAGTGTTGGGACCATTTCTCTTTAAAATTTTTATTGATGACCTTGATAAGGACATAGAGTGTATCATCAGCAAGTTTGCAGATGACACGAAGGTAAGCGGGAGTGTTGATCTGCATGAGGATAGGGAGGCTCTACAGAGAGACTTGGGTAGATTGGACCGATGGGCCAATGCTAACGGTATGAGCTTCAACAAGGCCAAGTGCCGGGTCCTGCACTTGGGCCACAACAACCCCATGCATCGCTACAGGCTTGGGGCAGTGTGGCTGGAGAGCTGCCTGGCAGAAAAGGACCTGGGGGTTCTAATTGACAAGCGGCTGACCACGAGCCAGCAGTGTGCCCAGGTGGCCAAGAGGGCCAATGGCATCCTGGCTTGTATTAGAAATAGTGTGACCAGCAGAAGTAGGGAGGTGATTGTCCCCCTGTACTCAGCACTGGTGAGGCCACACCTTGAGCATTGTGTCCAGTTCTGGGCACCTCAATATGAGAGAGATATCGAGGTGCTGGAGCGAGTGCAGAGGAGGGCAAAGAAACTGGTGAAGGGCCTGGAGAATAACTCTTACGAGGAGCGATTGAAGGAGCTGGGACTGTTTAGTTTGAGGAAGAGGAGGCTGAGGGGAGACCTCCTCACTCTCTACAACTACTTTGAAAGGACATTGTAGAGAGGTTGGTGCTGGTCTCTTCTCACAGGTAATTAGCGATAGCACAAGAGGGAATGGGTTCAAGGTGCAGCAGGGTAGGTTTAGGCTGGACATTAGGAAAAAATTCTTCACGGAAAGAGTGGTCAGACACTGGAATAGGCTGCCCAGGGAGGTGGTGGAGTCACCATGCCTGGATGTGTTCAAGACTCGTTTAGATGTGGTGTTAAGGGATATGGTGTAGGGGAGAACTTTGTAGAGTGGAGTTGATGGTTGGACTCGATGATCCCAAGGGTCTTTTCCAACCTAAATTATTCTATGATTCTGAATGAATCATTCAATGACCACTTTGTTTGTCCAATTCCAGAATAAAAGCATATTGTGTAGAAACCTAGAGAAAAATCTGAAGGCATTGAGTACACATATGTCTATGAATAACAAAAAGTGCGACGTGAAATGTTGTATTGTCTACAGACTCGATGTCTCTAGTGGAATACTTTTAGTACTGCTATTGAAAACACATTATTAAAGGCTTAGGTAGCCTTTAATGTTGCATTCTACATCTTGGGCCAGGTGCTCACTTGCTCACGTTGTTTGACTTCTAATATTATGAAATGGCCTGCTATTTTGTTGCTTTATATCCAAAGCAGCCATTTGAATTTGTGAAATGGCTATAAAAGGCCAGCAGACTGGTATTCTTCAGTCAGGGCTTTAGTTGTGTATGAAGAACTGCTTGTCTTACTGCACCATAAATAACAAAGAACCAGGCAGGAAATCAGTGTGTTCTTACCAAATATTTTGTGAACTGCACAGATAGGTATTGACAAAAATGAGATGAGGACTGGCAGGGAGAACAAAAAGGCTGCAATATTCTTGATCTCATGGCACCAGATGGCCCTCGGTGTTGGCCTGAGGTAAGAGGTATGGCTAAAGAGCAACTGGGGGAGAGCAGAGGTAGCAAAGTACTGCTGCAGTGGGAGCAGGGGAGAACGATGGGGTCCCTTATATGAAGGAAATCTGGCATGGGCAAATGAATAAATAGTCAAGATGACAACAGTATGTAAAACTTCTCTGTTACATTCATGCTCTTGTTTCAGAAAATGAATTACAGAGTCTCTCCAAGGAAGAAAGTAACTGCTTCACATCTCAGTAATGGCATATTAATGCTGTGTACTGTACTAAAAGCTAGAAATGGCTTCTGCAGGGAGCATAGTTAAATTTAATTTCTTTACAACCTAGAGTCAAATTTGGTGTTAAAGTGTAAGCGTGTTGTATGCAGAAATGAAATATTATGACTAATGAGGATAGCATTATAAAATGTAAGGATTCTTAAGTCAAATACTTGAATCACAAGATTGACTGAAAAAGGTGTGATTTAAAGATACTGAGTTTCCATGATGTATTTTAATTTGTGAGCTCTCTCTGTTACACATTTTAGGTCTTGCAGATTTAATCTGCATTCAGGGTGCTAGAAATTGTCTCTTCTTAAGGGAAGCTGCAGTTGTCATGAATTTAGGTATTCATGGCTCAAAGAAACATTACTAAAGAATAGAAAGCTTGCAATAAAACCAGAGTTGGTTTTCCTGCCTATCATACATTGCATGCCTATGAAGCACTACGTATCCTTTGTTTCTGACTTGGAATGGAAACTAACCCCAAGGAATTCATCGTCTGTCACATTTCAGTCTTCATTCACTGTCATCCTCTATGTGAAGGGGTCACGTCATCTGTAGTCTTAGCGGGAATTAGGCTGTTTCTGGTGCTGGAGCAGTGCCAGTTTCCAACAGCCAAGAATCTAGAAGTGAGGTTTTCTGGTTCATAACTGACAGAGAAGATGAAAGGTTGGAGCTTCTTTAAAACAACCTATTGGTTCAGAATCATCAGCAGAATGTCTATTAAGGTCTGTATTAAAAAGAAGTTTCCATATTGTTTAATCAAAGTAGCTGAAGAGTTAGGATCCCTTTTCCTGTATCATCCCATAACGATTGGGCGCTGTGATATGATATCCAGCCTGTTTGACGCTGCAGCGTATCAACACGCTGCTGTTACTCCTAATCACTCCCCATCTTTGAGGAAGTTGTCCCCTTATCCTCCTCTGATTGCACACTTGACCTTTCCTTTTAAATACAGTTCTTCTTGGAGCTTTCTTTTGGTCATTGTTGTAGGCCTGGAGATGCCAGGCTTGACGCTGTTAACCTCTGCTTTCTGGTTTGCCACCTCTATTCCAAATCTTAAACCTGTGCAGGAAGTATTCCCTGCGCCGCTCCCCTTGCGCAGCCTCCAGTGGGCTCGTGCTCTGTTCCAGCGTCGTTCTCTGTAAACTGATAAGAACCCTCCTGCTTCGTGCTCTGTGAGGGACAGTAGACAGCTTCCACCACCACTGTGCCTGCTGACCTTTTGTACACCTGTCTTAACAAAGGAGATCTGTTGAGATGGGATGGTTTGACAGGCCTCTAAAGGGGACAGACCCTCTGTTTCAGGCACTTCAGGCTTCCCTGAAAATCCACTGTAGATCAAATTAATGGGATGTAACTAATTTTTGACATCTAGAAGAAAATGAAAAAAATGTTGAAGGGAATTGCCTCTGTAGCTTAATTCTGTCGACATGTATCAATAACTTAATTAGGTGTTGAATAAAAAGTCTTCTGGAACCATTTGTGTGCTCCCAGTTTAAGTGAGTCAACTTAGTTCTTTTTTTGGCAAATCTCAGTGAATTCAGAGCGCTTAGCACTGAGCCCTGCTGCAACCCCCTGTGTAGTGCTCTGCTTGAGGAAGTTCTGCTGCCAGTTGAAAGTCATCTGAACGTTTCCCCCAGGGTAGAAGGATTCTGAGTTGGAGTATAAAAACCCTCTCTCTCGGAACCCTCCTAGCCGTGACGTGCTGCTGCTCTGCCTTCCTCGCCTCACAGGGTTGTTTCTGTGCAGGAATTCTTACCTGAGAAGTTATTATGTCACCCCATTTTGAGAGAGACAGCCATCAATCAGCAGCGTCCCCTGACCCCTCCCCAGGGTCACCAGGGCTTACACCAGAAGATCTAGCTGGGAGAGCTGTCAGTCTTCTTCAGTCAGTTCACAATGGCTGTTGTTGGGGAAGTTACAAACTGCAGCTGAATGGACTGGCATGCAATTTGATTTTGCATGTTGAGAGAAAAACAACTGTGAAATTTTGTGAAAGGTGCTTAGGACAATTTTTTTTTTCGCCCTTTCTTCTTGATTTATCTTGCCAGCGGGAAGGAGTGTATGCAAGTGGCTTGTATGATAATTAAGTGCTAGATATGGAACCAACTCCTGGTTCCTGGAAAACCTCAGCAAGTATCAAAAGAAAAAGGAGAAGTCTGAGTTTAATGGTAAGGCAGAGCACCACAGAAGGGCTGCAGGTTTATTGAGTGTTAAATGTCAGTATCGATGTAATAAAGACAGTACACAGTAAGCGATGAACACTTTTCTGAAGAATAACCATTTTCAGTAAGCTGTCAACCTGTCTGGAATTGTGAATTGTTATTAAAAAACAACAAAATCCCCACCCCAAAACCCAGAAAACAGGTGGGGGAGAGAATGGAAACACCCTCTGAGCTGCTCAGCTTTCAGATGCCTTTCTGCAAGCTTAGTCCTATGTCTGTTACTACGGAGCGGTGATCTGTTTTGATGATCTGCTGGTTTGGGAAGGGGTGTATCTGTCATGTTTCACAGGTGTTTCTTTTCTTGACAAGAGAGGCATGGATGAAGCACAGCTGGAGTAGAATCAAGGCTTTCTATATTGTGTGGCCTTTATTAAGCAAAACTGCCTTGTTTGAAGCGTGCTCAAAGCACTACTGCGGGATACAGTCTAAAAAGAATACAGCAGAAAAGTCTGTGTGTATTCCTGGGGGTGGGTGTTATTTTCTTCTCAGGGGTTACGCTTTAGATACTGAGAAGTTTTTAAAAAATGTTTATATAATAACTAGGAAGGTATTTTAATAAGTGAGAATGGGGAGTACGCAGTTGTGCTGTGGGTAGGATTGAAATCCCACTTCAGTCTATCGATCACCACTGTGGCGTCTCTGTGAGGCTGATCCTAGTATAGATTTCCAGTGGTTTAGGACTAGCTCAGCTCGTCAAGGTAAGGGAATTTGGGATAGAGTGGAGCTAGCAGATGCCATAGCTGGGTGATGGTCAATATTAGAGGAATCCATTTGGAGAAAGGCTTGCTGAGATGAGGCTGCCTGTTACCATCTGTGTCTGTCAAGAAGCAGAGCCAGAGTTTCTGTTCCTGGCAGGCAAGGAATCTGATTAAGGTTATTCTTCAGGGTGTGAAATCAAAAAACCACTGTATAATTTATAGCCTCCTCTACTCACAACTCACTTTCCGTTTTGTAAAGTCTCTGGGCTGATGATAGTCTTTCTTGAGTTTTTTGTTATTCCATTTGATCTTCTGCAAACTGCAGATGACAATGTTTTAAACAAACCTGGCATTTAGAAAAAAATCTGTAAATATGCATATTGGCTCAGCTAAAAATTTGATTTCCAAATATGAAGAGAGCTCTTGGATTTTTCTTAGAAGATGCTAAATTTTGATTTGACAGCCTTGCAGAGTCCAATAGATTGAGAAGAGAGCTGTTAGGTAGGTACATCTGCATTACGCTTGAGGCTTTTTCATTTTGGTTTCTGTATCTCATTTACTCTTTCAGTGTTTCTTCTTTATTTCTGGTCCCAGGTTAGTTTTTCAACATAAATATCAGGAGCAGGATAAACTAAATTAGAAAAATCCCTTTTCTAGACCATATTAAAGACATTGTTTATTTAAAGGGTTTCAATTTACTGCCTTATCAGTGCCAATATCACGTGCTAATTATTAGTCAGTTCAGCAGCAACTGCGGGCTTCATTTTTGGAAGGCTTTGTCTACCGCTTGAGGCTGAAGACATTTCTGTGTTTTGATCACTTACAATATGTGAATCACATGCCAAACGTATCTATATATTTTAGAAAACGGATCTTGAACAGAAAAGCTCTTTTGTTTACCTGAGCACCTGATAGATGGTATTTTACCGCTAAAGAATAAGAAGCTAAGTATTAGAGAAACACAGAGTTTTCTATTAAAAAGGAAAAATAAAGCAATATCTAATGTTATGGAGTGATGAGGTTAATAGCTGTAAAGATGCAAACATTTTGCTGAAGATGAAATTGGGCAGGAAACTGAGGCAACCTGCTGCTATTGCTTGAACTGGAAAATCAATGTCTTTGTTTTGCTGTAGGGAATACTGGACGAGGCTGCGTGTTTCCAGCTCCCAGTGGGTGTCATTAGGAGCACAAGTACAGCTGAGCTGTACAGAGGTAGCTAGCATGTATGTTTGATGAAGAGAAACTAAGAACGTCTGTCCTGATACTTGAGATTATAAGAAAGCGTTGGAATGTGTTGTTCCTTAGAGCATTTGCCAAAATGCATTCCTAATCAAGTCACTGAACAGTGAGGATTTTAAAATGCTACAGGTAATGAGGGAATTCAGCTTTTTGTGTGGAAGTGGAAATGTTTTGGTATAACGCTAAACTTGTATTTATTATTATGGATGGATTGTGGGTTGGAAGGATCAAAACGGAATCCAACCCAGGAAAGTTGACTACACAAGTTGCACTCATGTCAGTTAGTGTTCTCTGAAAACAAGGTTGCTTGTTAAGTGCTTGTGTCAAGACCTGATGCTGCAGTGGTCACTGCTGTTGCTCCCTGCAGGAGGGTTACCTACCTATCAAAACACCTCAAAATCACTGTGGTATTTGGTTGACCTTCAGGATGCTTTGGAAGAGTTAATAGGTTATCTGTCTGCATCAGCTGCTTCTTCTACCCACCTGCCAAATTGATGTGTATTTGTGGCACAGCTTCACAATCTGGATGCGTCTTGTGGAGGGCAGCTTCGTTCTGCTGTCACTTTATCTCAGTTTGTCAGTCTTTTTCAGTTGGCCAGTGCCTTCTTGAAAGCTATTTTTTACAGGTTTTGTTTGCTAGCAAGAGTGATGGCTCTGCAAAAATTTAAGCAGATAATAAAATATGAATCATTTCCCATCTTCTTAATCAGTGGAAGTAATAAATTAAAAAACTTTTTGCAAGTAAGCACAATCGATAACTGGTCCTATAAAAGGCATCTGAATGCTCTTAATGCTACTTTTTATTCAGTACTGGGTTCGGCGTGCCTTGTGGCATTTGGCAGAATATTTTTACAAGCTGCACTGAGTTTTCAGATTGGTACCCCGAAAGTTCTGTCCATATGTAAAGACAAGATGTTCTGGCAAGTTGGACAGAACTGATATCACATTGCACCTGTCCTTGTCCACATGGTGCAGTGGATATTAAGGCACTTTTGTTCAAGGAAGGAGGAACTGCAGACGGCAGGAGTGTGCACAAGAGCTGAAAAAAACCCAGAGCTGTTTTCACTGGTGGTTCCTTTAGAGGATACAGCAGTTGCAGAAGACAGAGCCTGAAGGGAAAGAGAAGTCAATGTGTCTCTCCCTTAATTTACACACTGAGTCTGTGCTTCTCTCTGCTCTAAAATGATTTCTTTAAGCTGGAGTAGTCTAAGAGTCTCTTTGTACTGGGGTCAGAGGATTTATCATCTTCCTGTGTTGTTTTTGTGACACTGGAAATCTCTTCTGACCCTTTCCAGATATAGCCACTATGTTTTTGAATGGTGTACAAGTACCAAAATAAGGTCCTGATCCCTTCAAGGGAAAACAGACATCATTCCAAAGAAGACGGGAAACCTGACAAGAGAGTCAAAGAAAAGAACCATGAGAAAGCCAGCCTAACTGGTGGTACGTGCAGCAGAGGAGACTATTGCAGAGAGCAGTATTTGTGAAGAGGTAAGCTTCAAGTGGAGGACAGAAGTTTAGGTGAGAGGATAAGGAAGTTTATAAACAAATATTGTGACTGTGAAGTATATCTGCAAACTGAAGAGTAGGTGGGAGAACGGTGGGGTGGTGGTTCTGTAGTGCATATGGAAGAATAGGCATCCTGGTGGTGTATTCAGAGCTGCAGAGAAAAAGAGAGAACTTTTCACTGAAACGTCTGAAGGACAATAAAAGCAGCTTTTCTGCTTTTAGGAGGGAAACGTAATTGTTTCGAATTTTGGTACTTTATAGGATGTTTAGTTTGGTACTTTACAGGAAAGTACCAACATAGCTTGTTGTTTAGAGGAGCTGTGCTTACTTATTACCATGTCAAATCTTTTAAAATGGTATGAAACTTTTCTCCAATAGGTATCAACTTTCCAAATATAATGTCTGTCAAGTAAAATTTTCAAGGCGGAGTTGGGCTTGAGTAATATAAATTAACAGTAATATTCTTTGGAAAGACTGTTGTGACAAATTGTATTTGTGATAGTTAATAAATAGATAAGTATGATAAAGGTTTTAACTGCATATTGAGAACATCACAGAGCTATAGAGCTATTTCCATTGTACAAAGATATTTAAAAAGAAGCAAAGCATAATTGCAATTGCAGAGTATGTGCTAATTAGTAAACTGATGTGTCAGCATCATCACGAAGTTGCTCAGTATGGGAGACCATAGTTTCACAAGTTGCTTTATGGGCTCTTAAAAAGAGGCATAAATAGCATCATCAAACTCATGGAAGATGCTTTTAATACTTTTTTTTTATAGATCACTTTAAATTTTGCAAGGTACAGAATAGATAATTACACTCAAACACTACTAAAATCAAGTAATCTTTTCCGTTGTATTCTGAGGAGTACTCAGTACATCCGATAGTCCAACCTTGCAGATAAAATTTCTGGCTTTTGCATTTTTACATCTCTTGTAGCCATTGACATACAAGTCATCATCAGTAGTGTGTCACCAGAGAGCATTCTTGTCTTAAAGAGCTATTTCTTCTGAGCTCCTGGTTGCTTTTACTGTCTAGATTGCCCTTGTTAAGTAATGAGCTTGATAGTGCTGGTGGCTGTTAGGAGTGCAGACGGCTTTCCTAACTTGAAGACAAAATTCTCAAACCTAATCTAAATTCTCATTCAGTAGCTTATTATTGGCTTTTCATGAAGGCTTCCATATATTAAGAGATCAATCTGATATTTAATTTCACAGAAAGAGTAACGAACTTTCTGAAAGTTTTTGAATTTTCATCCAAATAATTAATCCCATCTATGCATAAACTGAACACTTGCATGAATATATTTCCTTCAGTGAATTTTAGTTGTTTAGAAAAATGTTTATATTGTAGACATTGTAGGAATGTTTCAGTCATACCTACCCTTTACTATTCCAAATTACATTTTTAAAATGTAGGTAACAAAACTTCTTAATTACTAGAATATCATAATGGATTATGATACACCTAATCAGTGAAGCATAAATTAGTATGCGTTTAAATTGGTATATAATAGGCCTCCAATATATGTAGTTTTAAAAATTGAGACTTTCTAGTAATGAAAAAAAATATTTCCTTGTGGCTCTCATTTGAGTTTTTTTTTCTCCAGTGTCTTTGGTTACAGTACTTTCTTTGCTTAGAACAAGCTCTCTTGTGCCTTTCTACCTGATGTCCCCTTTTTTCAGACATTCGTAAGTAGCTGCATTTCAGTGTTGATGGAAACACATCATGAAGAAACTAAGATTCAACAAGGCCGTAGGTCATGGCAGTCTGTAAGATGTAGTAAAGACAACCTGATAGTCACATTTTTCTACATATTACAGATTCAGATACATGTAGAATTACAAATTGCATTTTGCAAAGTCACTTTCTATAAGGTAAACACAGGTATCAGTCACTGGAACAGGCTCCCCGGGGAAGTGGTCACGGAACCAAGCAAGTTCAAGGAGAGTCTGCATGATGCCCCTAGTCATATGGTTTAGTTTTAGGTAGTCCTGCGAGGAGCAGGGAGATGGACTTCATGATCTTACAGATCCCTTCCAGCTTGAGATATTCTGTGTTTCTATGAAATAGTTTTTAACAAAAAAACCTTACTCTAGGACTGCAATAGGAAAACATATCCAAGTCAATTTTGCATTAATATTGAGTATAATATAAGTTGTGAAAAGGGTAAGTTTGGGCATCAAAGAATATTTGTTTGAATGGAAACTGGAGACCCACGAGGCCCTGGCACGCAATTTTGGTTTTGCTGTTAAGATGAAGACTGGGGGTTAGGTTGGCCTTTGTGATAACAGAGAAATTGTGGACAGTTGTGGGGGTTTTTTATGAGCTACAGAGTCATTAGCTTTCTTGATCTGAGGGAATAGATTCATAGATATTACTTTGTGTAAATATGCATTAATCTTTAATAATAATGCAGACTGGCCTCCCTGACCTTGGAAGCAATCCCGAGTTTGCTTGGATTTATTACAGAGAATCAGCAGCCATTACGATGAAATGTCCTTGTGGGGCTTTCAGTCCTCCGGAGCTAATTTTCCACAAAGTAGCATAGGAGAAATAGTTCAGCTTATTACAGTGACTTTTATGGAAGCTACTCTGAGGAAGAAGAGGGGGAAAAATGATTTGGGGGACAGAAAATCCAGCTTGATTCCTGGCTGAGGAATCCATGTGTCTTTTCATGCTCGATTGACTGTGCTTATACGCTTGACTTTGGATACTGTTCTTATTTAATAAGTAGAGTATGATTTGGGCAGCATCTGAGATAAAAGAAATACTAATGATTTTAGATCCAGATATAGAGCTAATTCCTTTACAGGGAAAGGCATTTTTTTAAATATTTGAAAAGATGAAAAGAAAAAAGCTCTAAACATTTATCCTATATGGTTGTTTTTAAATAATGCACATGGAGTCTAATGTAAAGTATTACTAAAAGTTGCACAGAACGCTATTTAGGGTGGTTAGAAACATCCACCTGAACATTTTGGATGTTGGATGGTACGATGCAAGTTTTCTTCCCTGCTACTGTAAAACTATTAATACTTTTCCGCCCCACTGACCACCTGGAAGTGGCTCAGATGGAAGGTGGGAAGAACAGGACTGTAGCAAGTGGATGCTAACAGGTTCTGAAATATGATCGTTACCAGCTATTTGAGATTCAGTGGCTGTAATATGATAATGAACTATTAAATTATGCAGATAGAAATCACTGAAAGAGGAATGACATCAAATAGAATTATATGACAAATACGACAAAATCTCATTCCTCATTCTCCTTTTCTAATGGGAAATATTAAATAAGAAATTTGAATTCTGTGTTTATAAATGGAAATTCTGTGAAGAAGCTAGCATAAATCCAAACTACTTAATTTTATTTGTCAAGTAAGACTAGAAGATAAACAGCTGATCATATTAAAAGGTAGACCTTGGAAATCCAGGGAAGCATCGGGAAGACATGATCATTCATCAGTCAGTCAACAAGTGCAACAAAGTTTTGGGTTATACCAGTTTCCAGCACTATTTTCTTCTGTCAGTATGTCTTATTACCAATTGAGAAGATATATTGTATCTTATTTTAAGCCTCGTACTCTGAATATACTTTATGTAAAGCTGTTCATTTAACTGGTATTCATGAAAGAATAACTCCTTTTCCTTAAATGGTAAAACAAGGTAGGGATTACTGTTCCAATATCCCCTTATGTTTTATATTCTCTGTTAAGGACTGTTTCCGTCAAAGGTGTGGTTTAGAAATTAGTACTTAGTTAAATTAAAAATTAGCAAGGGCTGAATCAGTCCCTGGTAGGAGGATCTGAGTAGTCATTGCTGAAAACTCAAGAAGGAACAACACGGTGGCATGTAGAGTATACTTTTAGTCCAAGAGAAAACAGATTTATATTGCCTTTTTTCCCTGCATAATTTACTACTTTCCACGCATTAGCTCTGCTTTGCTGGTTAGTACATCGGAGGGAATGTAATGAAAGCGGTTTCTCTTCTTGCTCTTACCTGTCCTCTGCTTCTACCGTTCTTTACACTGGCAGCAATATATCATGAGATATGTATTAAGAGATATCCAACATGGCGTTTCTTAAGGGTTGGAACCTGTGAGCATTAATGTGTGAATGCTACCAGAAGAAAATACCATTAATAAGAAGCTTCTTAGAGTTGAGTGTATTTAAATTAGATTATCACACACACCCCCCGCCCAACATGGAAAAAAGGGCTCTTTTTGTGATACAGGTTTTAGCTTTGGTCAAAAGTAAGTCTTTGCTCCAGTTGCAACACTTGTACTTGTTCTAAAGCTGTAAGTCACCTTTAGGCCAGTGGTATTCAAAGTAAGATTATGTCAGTGTTTCAGTAAAAATAGTTTTGTTTACTGAAGAAATGTTCTGGCTGGTGGTGTGACTGTGTAACATGTCACTTTAGATATACAATTTCTACATTTGCTAATTTAATTTAAAAAATAACATGAAGTATTTAATGTAAATCTCTGAACCAGATTCCCAAATATAATCTAAGAGAAAACAGTGTAAAAATTTAAAAGAAGACAGTGGCCATATAAACATGCTTTGGTTTTTTGTGGGCCAAGGTTGTATTCTTTTGACCCTGGAATCTTCCTCTTCAGAGATGGAGAATGTAAATCCCTTGGAGTTGGTTTGTTTTAATTATCCCTATCACTTAAATCTTATTTAAAAAGCAATAAAAATAAGCATATGTTTCTATATTACGCAGGTCATGAGAATAAAATTTAAGTATCTTTTCAGTAAAAGTTCAGAAAAGTTTCTAATGGTCTAGCATTATAAGAACAAATCATAACACTTCTATTAGCCTTTTTGAGATGAAGATTTTTCCCTTTCGTCAATAAAAGAAAAGTCGTTTTAAAAAAATCAGATATTAGCAAAGTGCAGCATGTAGGGAAAATATATGTACCGGGCACTATGTTGAGAATAAGTGCCAATATTTCTATTTAAAATAGATATTATTAAAGTCAGTGCAAAAAACTCTTCTTCAGAAGTTCTCTCAATATGGGTCTGATGCCTACTGGACATTGTCTCTCAAAGAAATGAGAGATGTGAAAACCAGATAACTACTTGAAATACTGGCATTTAAACTCAAATACTGTGCTCTGGTATTATAAAATTATTAACTGTGTGGGCATGTTTGACGCAAGCAGAAGTACGAGGCCCGTGGAGTCTTAGGATATTTTCATGTGTTGTCCATGTGGAAAGGCCAGAGAGCGAGCGAATGGAAGAGACCTTGTGCTGTGGAAGCCTGCGCTCCTGCGAGCAGCTGGTACTGTTTGGCCTTCCAGCTCCGGTAATGTCACTTTCAGGGAAACAGATTTGCAGGCGGTTATTAGACCATGTTAACTGCACAGATGGTTTGCATACCTCTGAGCAAGAAAAAGCAAAAAGGGGGAATGGGAAAAGAGAGGGGTAAAGCAGGCCGTATAATTAAGCAAAGCAGCACACATTTTGTTAGGGCTAAAAGGTATAATTTAAAGAAAGGATTTTGCCTGAACAAAATCATTTCAATGCCATATCTTCTAACTTGAAAATTAGCATTTTTGCTTCTTTACACGCTGTACGATTAGGTCAGTTGGGAATGGATACCCTCTTGGTAACAATTTAACATTTGTTGTTCACAGAAGGAAATTCTTATCAGGCTGTAAGACAATGTATATCTGAGTCCACGTGACTCCTTGCGGGGAAGATAGTTCTACTGAAATATTAAGTATTCCTCACAATCCGAGCTCCAAAGAGGTTTGAAAATCTAGTTAATCTCCTTACGCACAAAACAAATCCGCTGTTACTAGTTAAGGAAATGGAACTGTAGTAAACATCTGCTGCTTGTAATACAGCGAGTGTTAGAGGCAGGTGGCTTGGAAACAGCGAAAGCGGCATCTTTAGTATTAACTTCTTGTGGGACAGGGACAGCGAGTAATTGAAGATTGTTGGTGATGCAAACTATCTGCTGATGCAGAGGAATTTGTGAAAAATGGCTGCTCTTAACGTCTTTGCTAATGAGAGGAAAGAGGATTTTTATTGTTTTTGTAGGCATTTCAGTGATGGCTGGTACTGAGTAGCTCAGAAGTGTAGCTTTATTTTAATACTCCTCCCAGGCAGGGGAAGCAATGCTATCCCTGTTTTACAATGGGAAAATGAGATCCATGGGGAGAACGTTCTCTCTTTTCTGTAAGTGCTCAGTTGTACAAAGATAATTAAGGAATTATTTTAGGCAGAAAATTAAATCCTCTTCTTCCTTTACCTTTGTTGAAGGATACTTTGAGAGGCAACAGGAGAAAATTACCCTTGGTGTAAGTTTCCAGTGCAACCATAATCCTCCACAGGAGGCTTTGGATGTGCTTGTGGACAGTTTGGCTCTTAAGTTTCAGCATTTTCTCCTTTTTCTTCTGGTCTGAGGCAACAGGTATCTTAGGAATAGCTCTTTGCATTGAAGGCTATGCACTTTTTTTTGGTGGAGTTGTTTCGGTATGTGAGTACTTACCCGGTGTTAGGCAGCTTAGCACGCTCCACGTGCCCATAGGTTGTTACTCTTTGCAGCAGTTTGAAAGCTGGCCGGAGTCAGCAAGTTGAGACGTCAGGAGGAGCAGACGAAAAATACTGAGAACGCATCATCAACACAAATAGGAAGTTCTACTTATGAAAATCATGTAAAATTAGACTGGAGAGTATATGGGAAAATAACAGTGCAAAGCTTCCACTGACTAGATGGAGCTAACAACCTAAATAAGTGGAAATCTGGTACCTGTGGTTCCGTTTCTGAGAGCATTGGGAAACTGTAGAATCTGGTGGTAGATGAAGCCAAAGAAGTGATGGTGGAAAAACAGACATCTGTTCCTCCACAACTTGCTAGGTCTTTGGCAGAGAAGTACTTAAGAAAGTGTTATCAGAGCAAATATATGTCAGGGAGGAACAGAACCTTCTGTAACAACATTCACTGGAGAAGAAACCATTCAAGATTGTGCTCAGTTTTCTGATTCTGAATAACCTACTCTCGTGGAAATTATATGAGATGAGAAAGGTCTCATCAATATTTCCTTGCTTGTATTTTTAAACTCCTGCATTGGCTTAGGTACAGCTGCAGAGACGCTAATAACAGTCAGAAGCACTCCTTCGCTGAACCTTTTAGGAGGCCACTATTCTGAAACTAGGATGGATGACAGTGTAGGAGTTCTCTTGGTATGGGTTTCTACTTCTTTGCAACAGTGTTTGGGTAATCACTGGCAAGCTTACTGGCCCTGGGTAGCATAACAGAAGCTTGCTATCTGGGAGCATTAAGCTCCTGAAAAAGAGACTTTTTTTTTTTTTTTTTCCTGGTGAATTACCTTAAAATACAAAAGCGACCCTGGAGTTAAATCTCCAACTGCCTTGTACACTGGCTGACCTCTTTCAGACAACGGCCGTTGACTAAATGTCAGTATGGGCCACAGAAGCAAACCTTGACATAACTTTTGATCTCAAGATCACACTGAGAAAGGCTGAGTCAACAACATGGAGAGGTGGATTGCATGTGCGCGTTTTAAAGCCAGATGGAAAGAGAAGCAGATTCATTGCAATGTTCTCAGCCAAATTGTAGCTCTGCTCGTGGCGAAAGCCATGCCTCCTCAGCAGGCTTCCCAAATCACTCTTCCCCAGTGACACGATGAAACACTGGGTGGGGACTTCTTTAGGAAACCTTTCCAGCTAGGGTTTGGAGATGCTGATTAGGACTAACACAATGAGCTTTAGTTCTCCTGTCGGGGAAATTACCTCCCACTTTCTAATTGGCTTCAATTTCTCTCATAGTTATTCCTTTTTCAGAGATTGCACTTAGAAAACAACTCGAGTAAAACAAAACATTGTATTAAAATATCCTGGCTTCCATTTCTTCCAGGTAAGACGTTTAATTCTCTGGCATTGCCACAAGCAAGGATTTGTTTACAAAATTCCTGGAGCCTTTACTGATTTTTGTCAATCTATGCCAACTGTGTTTAAGCCTCAAAGTATTAAAGGGCAGCTTTTCTCCAGGAGTGAAGCTTAATTGGAAACAAACTGTTAAGAATTTTCATTTGCTCTTAGAAAAAAATTATTTCCACTGTGAATGTAGAAAATCTTTGGTTTCATTGATGAATAGCTATTCTAGAGTAAAATCAGCTCCTCTCAAGTATTCTCTTCAGAGCTGGCTGCTTCTGGAATGTCTTCCTTCACTACTACTCTGCAGCTAATATTCTAACTCCTTTTGTAAAATGATTTGTCCGTTCTTTTCTTTTTCAAAAAGAATTTAATTAGCCCATCCCACCCTAGTGACTCATCAGTAATTAACTTGCAAGCCCTGCAGATTTCAAACACCTGCTGGGCAGGTGGAGCAAATGAAAAAAACACTGTGTTTCATTTTGTACATAACCTCAGGATTAATGAAATCTGTTATCGCGCATAACAGTTCCTAAAAGCAATATGTAAATTCAAATCTGAATGTCTCACAGTTCTCTGGTGTTTTATCAGAGTATATTCTTCTACTGTCTAACCTAATAGTCTCGGCTAAAAGTAACAATAATAAATAATATAATAATGAAGTCTCTGGTCCTCTATTATTAAAGGTATTCCACAAATTTGGTGAAAGTCAGTTTTCGTTACTCATTTTTTTTTAGTCATTTTGCTGATGTATGCTAACACTGCCAGATAATTCTGTTTCTATTTAGAACAGCTAGGATTAGTAACCACCCGTCTGGGATTATATGCATAGGAGATATCTGCTAAATGCACTCCTTTATTTAGTGCACAGACTGTTGGATCCAGGTCCAATTCTGCTCTCTTTTACAGTGGAACAGAAGAACCTGTAGAAAATACTTCTGTGCAATTACCTGAAATGTAACTGTGGTATCCTTCAGCAGATTTTTAAATTTAGGCAAATTCTACTCCCATCCATTTTAATATAGCTGAGATGACAATTTATCCTGTAATAGACTATTTTAAAATGTTCTTCTAGATCTTTATCTGGTACAAATCAGTAGCAGGACTTGTGCTCTCATTCATTTAAGCAGCTTTGTCATGGGTCCCAGTACAGCCTTGATGTGGGTTCAGATCACTTTACACAGGAGAGAGAAGTAAACCCGGATGGTTTGTATTGTGTAGAGATGCTCTTACTGCATAATGTTGGGTAAAGTGGAAGGACTTTTTCTGAACTGTTTAGAGAGGAAGGTCAGGCCTGTGGGGCTATTTTAAAGAGAACGTGTGGACATGTAAATCCAGGAGAGCGTTGAGAGCTGTGAATCACAAGTGGAAGAAGGTACTTCCTTGCAGCAGAAAGCGTGTGAGTCATTGTAGTCAAGACAAAGCTCTCGGCCCCTTACATTTTCTCTTGCCTGCCTGAGTGGTTTCATAATGGGCATGCTGACATCTGAGTGTCGCTTGTGTCCCGCCTGAAAGGTATGAGTGTGGTAAGATCCCTAAGTGTCTAGTAGTTAAGTTATTTCAGTCACTATTAGTAATGCCTTTCCAGGCTGTTTTGTGTTGTATGGTTTTTGATGGTTGTTTTGTTTTTTGTTGTTCCTTGTTTGTTTTTTCCGGAAAACACAAGAGAACATTAAATGTAATGATGTTTATCAAAGCACTTAAAAGATTTTTCTAGAGAAGCAACTTGAGAGTAAAAATGCATTTGCTGCAGAGTGCAGTCATCTTTTTGAAGCATATTGCAAACTTGATTAATTTAAGTTACATAACGATAAAAAACATGCATTTCTTTGATAAGATGTCCATCTGTGATTTTTGTCAAGTGTTTCTCCGGTAAATGGTAGGTTTGGACCATATTGGTGGTAAGCATAACTTGAAGAATAGGCTTTCTGCAGAAGTACTGTGGCTAGCTCGGTAAGTAACGGTCTTTCTGAGTAACTCAATAAGATATTGATGGTTTTGGAAGTGCTGTGCAGTGGGCACAGTACTCCTTTGCCCTGGCTTAAATTGGGGTGCAGTAATGCTGAGCACCATTGAAAGGATTGTAAACATTCCTTTCAGAGTCTCGATTTTAATCTTGGACAAAATGAACAACTGTTAATCTTAACAATTGTATTTCCCTTCAGGATGTTCGATACGCAGGGTTATTAGAAGGAAATAGAAAACTAGAAAATTCTTGTACTTGTGTAATTTCAAAATATATGCCCACTAAGATTTGGATTTTTTTTTTCCCCTTGTCCTTTTTGCTTTGTGGGACTATCAGAAAGTGATCTACAGGTGTGGGAAGAGGACAAAAAGAAAAGCGACATGGCTGAATTTTGGCAAACTATAACTTTGTTTTACATTGCAAGAAAGGTGATAAATTAAAAATTCCAGGAGATGTTTCTACTTATGTAGAAACATAAGTCTCATCTTTCTTCTGTGTTGGTTTAGCACAGTTAAAAGAGGTTGATTTGTGAATTTCTGCCCTTTTCAGTAATACTTCTCACACTGTAGTTGTGGTAGATCTGCATGGAAATCTGTAGTTCTATGGTGAAAAATTGCTAACTGAAGTGCCCATTGTGTCTTGTAAAATAGATCGAATTTTCCTTGATTTTTGTTCAGTTTCCTTTTTTTGGCAGCAATTTCAGTTTTTCTTGGATTCCTCATCTTTTTCTCTTGCTTTTTATTTTATTTTAAAACAGAATTTCTGTTTTCAACGGAAGTTTGATTCATTTTCTGATCTAGCTATAATTTTTTTTTCTTAAAATTCTGACAGGACTGTGATGACTTAAAAAAAAAACAAAAAAAAAACCAAACCAAACCAAAAAAAACCCCAAACAAAAACAACCGACCACTTCTGTATGTACCGTCTCTGTATGTCTTTAATTTCTAGTGTAAATCATAGTGGAATTTGTCATTTTGTAGCAATCAGCACCTGTTTAAGAAGCTCCTCCTATGTTGTAATCTTTTAGATCTCTTTCAACAATAACGATCATGTCACTGCACCTTTTTTCCCCACGTAATGATCGTTCACGGCTTCGTAACTTCCTGTCCATAAAACTGTACAGTATTTCTTCTGAGGAATCAACCTGGCGTGTTGTTCAGAAAAGTATAAAACATACAATTTTATCTCTTCGAACTGCTTAACAAATATTAAATCATTGAGCCTTGCTGTTCTGCTGGTTTTACTGATTTTATTGCCATATTTTCCAGAGAGAGACCTGATTGTGGATACAAAGATAGAGCTTTTAAAAACTGTGTCTGTATTCCTTTAATCTGAAGATCATATGCTTTAATGTGGAATGACACTCAGTGTCCAGTTCTTGCCTCATGTAATGGTCACCAAAGTCCGTGGGCAGTCGTATGCTCTGGTGAGAACCGAGCGCATCTTCTGCCTCTTGTCTTGAGGAATAACAGTGCTTATGGAGTTTTCCACTGTCATTCTTTCTTCATTACAGTCCAATCTTTAGAGGAATCTCATGACCCTGACAGTGGATAATGCTGCGGAGATACCCTCTTCATTCTTTTAATGTATTTATCAAATTTTGGAAATATTTGTGTGAACTCAGGAAAATGTACAATCTTTCTAATGGAGCAGAAGCCCACAGAGCTGACATTGGTCAGATGCTTCCATTCTTCACACAGCTGAAGCAGGGGAAGAGTAGAGTTAATCCAGCTTCAAATAAAACATATTTGTAAAAGTTATTCTGGATTTTAAAGTTGCAAAGGAAATGCAGAATGTTTTAAGTATTAAAGGCATTTTACCTGCAGTACTTAAAATAGCACAGAAGAGGATAAAACCTCAGGTAGTAGCTATTTCTCACAGTGCCATGTTGTAGGATAAACAGTTCATACAGCTGAGAACAGTAAACAAACCAAAGTATTTGCTGGGTATAATCTAGAAAATCCTCTTTGCCTTCTGTTTATGCAGACTGCTTGTTGTCTGCATGACTTACTGTCTTCTTTTAGCATGTTTTTGATTCACTATTGTTTTTCCAAAACTAAGTTAAAGATAAGTATAGCCTTACAGTGTTTACCAAATACCTGTTAAACCTGAGGACTTAATTTGATTTAATTTTCTTTACTTTTTCTTACTGTTTCAAGGAGAATTCATGACGTCTTGATAATCTCAGTTTATTATGGCTATTAACATTAGCACAAATACTTGGTATCAAAGATGGAGGAGTACTTTTAATTGGTAATTCATGTTTTTCTGCAGAGAAGCTATATTATGCTTAGTTTTTGTTTTCTATTGCAGTGTAGTTTGCAAATCTTTAAAATGTAGTTACTGCTGCTACATTTGTGTATGTCTAGTGCTTTAAGAATGATAAGAGCAATGGCAAATGGGGACGGAAGATGCTTTTACAGAAGTGTGCGTGTGCTTTTCTTCAAAACCGCCCTGTTCTTCAGATTTCGTCAGGTTTCATTTAAATCCGAATCTCTATCTGTTGGGGTAGCTTAGCAAAGATCTTGAATGTGTGAACTAACTCCAAGCATGTACAGTTATATCTGCAAGTGTTTGAAAACTACTTTTGAAATAGGAGCCCTGCCAAGCACAGGCCCACTTGCCAAAATGGCTGTTTACTGAGATGCCAGTGATACACTCTGGTGGAAGTGGTGAAACAGCTTACAGCATTTATCGTAATGTTGAAAGCATTTATGAAAAGAGAAAAGACTGTCTTGAGTCAGGGAGCTGCTGCTCTCTAGAATTTTTGTGTTTGTGAAGAAGGGGCCAAACAAAATTGCTTCGAGGACTGAATGGAAGTTGGTGAAGGAGAACAAATCTGAGGAAGCTCAGTACAGCCCAGTAAGCAGAGAAAATCTCATTTTATGTGATTACTGAAAGAGGAAGCCTATTTTTGGTGCTTTGAGTTGGGTGAGTATAGAAGAGAGCTAGTTCCCGTTTCCTTATGTGGACTTTACTTTTGGTGTAACTACTCAGTTTTATGTAAAAGTAAAAGCTGTACATATGACTCTAATTAGTGTCACAGCCTTACAGCTCTTGGCAAAATAAAGTTTTCAAAATAGTTAAGTGCTTTCGTGTTTACTTCAGGTGACATAGATTTGGGTTTATGATATAAAGCACTCTGAGCTTTTAAATCCTCTCAGCTGCGTAGATGCAAACTCCACTAATCCCAAAGAAAAATGTGGTCTGCTATTCATTAAATGCAGATGAGATTCCTTTTTTAGTAAGCACATAAGCAGATGCCTAAATTTAGGAACATGTGCAGTTACAATCTGTGGAATATTCCAAATCTTTTTATCTCCTTTCTTGCACTGGAACTCACTGTGCTTGTCTTTGAGAGGTCTCTAAGCCTAAGCCTTACGGTGGAACCTGGTTTATTTTGTTGCCTTTGCAGAGTGCTCTTTATATGTAGATTTTATTGACTGTACATCTGTACCCTTCAAGCTTGCTTTACAAACCTTTCCATACTTGCTGAGGATTGCTAGTGCCTAATGGATGCAACTATTTATTCAACTGTGGTGACAGGAGGATGTCATGAACAAGTATTTTCATTATTTTAGTAGCTAGGCTGGGAGGAATTGGTCGGGTGCTGCTGTGGAGACAGGAGGGGGCTGGAAGTCAACCTGGAATGGCCACTTCTTTCCCTGCCTCCCCACCCACTCAGTCCCATCAGTCCATCTGGAGGTCCATGGCCTTGCTACTGCTTCTCCTCCTTCTTTCTCTCAGAGGACCTCTGCACACCCTTTTGGCTTGCTGGGAGGAGGAGTGGAGAGGAAAGCTGCAGGACAGGGTTGGATCAGGAAGCTAGAGGGAAGTCTTGGTCAGGAGCAATAATTGCAGTAACCTGTCACCACGCAATGGGCCACTGGTGGAGAAAGTCATCCCCTTCCTTTTGAATAGGTAAAGTAGGTGATCTGCCACCCCAGGCAGCTGTCCACTCTGTTTATGACTTAAGCTGTCCTTAAGCCATGGTAATGAAACAAAAACCAAACAAACAAACAAAAAAACCCCGACCAAAAGTTATTTATCATCTAAACTTTATGTTAGTTCTAAATACAAAATAAGCTGGATTTTGAATCAAACTTTACATTCGTTAACCATTCTACCAGTAATGATAAAATTGCCTGTTGTAAAATGCAGTTCTTTTGGTTGGTTCCACAATGTGCAAGGTTCCACAAGAAGTTCCACGATGTGCAAGAACGGAACTAGGCAAGTTGGGAAAACTTTTAATGCCAGTTGCAGGAGGACTTTCGGCATGTAGGGGTTTTGTTGTGACCAACACGTCAGCTCCTTAACAAAGAATAAAAGAAGAAGGTATGGATTTTAATGGGCATGGGAGTGAAAGTTCTAAATAATACAGCAAGCTTCAACATTGACAATTTCATCTAGAAGTTGTGTATGTTAAATATGAAGTATCTGTAGAATCTGAGTGTCATCTTTGAAATGAGATTTTTAGAGGGCTCTGTGTCCACTGCTCACTCATCCTACAGTGGTCAGTGATGACATTTCCACTGTTTTCTGTGACAGTGGCGATTACAGAGAAGTAAAGATGTGGAAAAACTCCTGCCGCAGTACTGTATGAGAGATCCTCTTCCATCCAGTGGCAAAAATGGTGTGCATTCTGAGCAAAAATCTTTATAGCTTTAATCCAGTAACCATTAGTTACTGGTTTTACCAAGAATGTTCAGTTGTTGTTTCACATCCATTTACAAATAAAAAATGCTTGTAAAGGCAGTAGTGCAATTGCATAATACTAGGCCTTCCAAAAGTGATCTCCCGTGTTTTCCCTTATTTATTCCATGGTAATAAGGAAGTGAGAAAAGTAATTTTTAGAAATTCGGCTTTGTTACTGAGCATCAAATACAAGCAGTCTCTATTTCTGGCAGCTCTCTGTTTCCCCAGTGCAAATGGTCTCTCGTCTGTGAATTTCTGTTGTCTTCCACTCTTGCCTGGAAAAAAAATATGCAGTGTAACCAAGTTACCTAATGACGGCCTGCTAGGCAAGTATGAGGTTGTAGGCATGGAATTTGTTTGTTTGGCTGTTCTGTAAAATTAAGTTTTAATTTGTATATTCTTTTGTGTTTGTTTGTTTAGTGCTCACTATACTGAAATTTGATGGGAATTTTGCAAAATATTGTCACAAATAACTAAAAAGTGGCCATTCTGTGCAATAGCATGCTGTCTCTTTGGTCCAAGCCAAGAAACGTGTTAGGCCAGTGCCGTAACTCTCACAAAGCAACAGACACCAGAGATGATGAGCTTAAACTGGTTTAGCACTTTAGTTGACAATCTGATCTAGTCAGCATTGCAGGGGAGTTTATTCCTGTTAACCAGAACCATGACTTGGAACAAGACTATCATGCTGCTTATCTAAAAAATTAGATTGGTAATTGTGCCCATCTTATTCCTCTCTTTCGATTACGGGTCCCACTACCAGTTCATGACAGTTGCACTGTAGTTTCTAATGTTGAGATCTATGTATCACAAACTGAATGAAATAAGGTCACCAAATTAATTTTCAGGCAGGTTTTGGCAGATTATTATTGTATCATTAGACTATTATTCCAAAAACTGTTGCATGTTTTCCTACTGGTTGAGTTTAACTTAGCACTTTAAGTACAGAATTGTTTGAAATGAGAAAAATAATTTTGCAGTTTAAAATGTATTTCTTGTAATGAAACAACAGTAGTTCTTTAAGTGATAGTCAATAAACAATTCTTCTGACCACCCTTTATCTTGAAGGCCTGTAGTTAAGCAATGACGTGTTACCTTAAATGAACCCATGCTTTTTAAAAATCTGGTTTCCAAGTATGTGGAGAGATATTACTTTGGACAATCTTAAAAATGTGTTTTAGAAAGTCTGAAGATTTGGAACTTGGTACTCCTTAATCTTCAATATCCTTATAATGTATTTTTTGAAAATCAGCCTTTTACCCATTTGAGAAGACAAAATTGGTTTCTGTCAAAATACTGGTGTCAAGGGATACAGGAAATGCAGGGGATACTTCCAAGTGCAGTATTGGTACCTGTCAGAGAGCTCTATGTCTTCATCTGGTAAATATTATCAGAGGAAATTGATTGTACTTGAAAGTACGTATTTCCTTTGATAATCTTTTTTGAGTAAGTTAAAAGCTTTTACTCAGTTTCAGGTTGTCCAGGCTTGTAGTAACTTTATATTAACTGTGCCAGAATGATGCAGGGACCTGTCTAGCCTGATTCATATCCACGGCAAAGTTATGGCTAGAGGGGAATTTAATAGGCTAGTAGTGAGAAGGTATCTGGTAGAAACAACAAATGTCCAGGATTTATAGAGTATTCAGATCAGAATGGCCTAGTTCTAGTGTCTACGGGAGAAATATAGAGCCCTTACCAAGACCTTGTTCCTATAAAGTGTTGTTTATAGTTTAGTGTTTGCTTGGTGACATAATTTTACTTTTCTCCTATATGTTTTCTTACCCTTAGGAAATAACAACTGTAATAGAATTTGCTGGTTAATTAGCAGCTCATAAGTTTGCTGCTCGCAGTTCTGAGAGCTCTTTAGCAAGTTCTTAAGTCTTAAAAACTTCAGATTTCTCTTAGAAGACAAATTTTCCTGTTTCTTACACTGCCCTCTAGCGCTGAGCACGTTTTGAGAGTCATCTTCAAACATCTGTGTTCAGTGTAAAGTAACTTTTGTGTAGTGACTTTTTGGGAACTGTTAGGGTATCAAAGTCTGCCAAGGCAGGAAACGATTAACTTTTCTCTACATGAACACCTGTCCTTTTTGGGTGAACATACCCACATGTATATTAAGTAGAACAGGCAGAGTTTTGTAGAAATGGGACAAACATCCATTTGTCAAAACCCGAAAACTGCCTATGTTTGCAGCCTGACATCTCCACCAAACACCAATCAAATAAAATTAAGTTTGAGACACATAGCCCGGGTATGTGGAAGGTCTTGCAGTATTGTGTACCAGTCACCTGCAGCCTTCTGGGACCAGTGGCTTCCCCCATGTCTCCTCCTTGGGAGAAGCATCTGGATCTCTTACATTTCCAAGTGCCTTGATGCTGAGCAACGTGAAGCCGAGTCTTAGGTGACTCTTTACCAGAAGCGAGCTGCCCTCTGACATTTTCAGGAGCTGGATTGTCACTGCAACAATTCCCGTTCTGTTGCTACTCTACCTGTATTACTTGAAAACCAAACTTGCCATACCCAGGCTGTCCATTTGCTGTGTAAGAACTTGAATTCCTGTCACTGAATTTCAGTAAATACATGTTAGCATCCCTTTTTCAGTCTCTTGCAATATATTAACGCATTCCATTATTTCAGATCTGAGAAGACTTGATAATATGAACTTTGTAATTTGAATTCAAAGATCTCATGGATCTTTCTATCAGCAGACAGCTAATATACCCTGATGATTGTGAGAGGAGCCTGAAAGGAAATGACAAATCAGTACATTATTGAGAATATGTGGCACAATTAACTTAATCCCTTTATGAGCGTGCATTTGATAAATAAATACCTCCCCACAATCTTGTCTAGTGAACAGTCAATGGGAAAATCTAGGTAACGCGAATACAGGGGAGAATGCTGTGGAGACACATGGCAGCCCTGCCCTGGGGAGCAGATCAGGCTCTCTGTGTAGAGTTTGGGTGCGCTGGTGTCAACGTGTGGTGCCGGGGGAGACCCAGCTGGATCTGTTCCAGGCTTCTGCAGGGTTCCAGGATGGCTTGTTTGGCCAAAAATGAAAGAGGAAAAAAGCACAGAGCACTTTGGTAAAGATTCCAGACACCTCTCTCTGGCTCTTAGTTTATATCTACTTGTGTCATTCATACAGGGAAAATACTACTTGTAGTATTATCATGGTTTCTTGACAGTTAGCTTTTCAAGAAAGAATCACCTTTTTTTTGGCTTCTTTTTTTCCCATTCCCCGTCTGTCTGATCTGTCCAGTGTGGACACTAACTACGGAGTGTGCTGGACTATGCAAAGACTGGGTATTGAGTTGAATCCTCTCAGGGTGGTTGTGTGTTTTGTATGTAGTTTGGATCACATTTATGTTTTTTTAAGATTAGGGCTTCACTGCTTTTCGTGCTCTGTACAGACAGACTCTGACAGGCTCTGTCAGTCTCTTTGAGGAACCCTGACAACTTCAGTATGACTTACTGAGCTGTAAGTAAGCAGTGGTAGCAGAATTTAACTCACTTAGATATTTCACTTTTTCTTAGGTGCACTTCCGTTAAAGTCAGTTCTTTGGGAACAAAACTAGACTCTGACAAGAGGAATTAACTTGAATATTCAAAACAGTAAAATTCACTTTTTAGCACAAAACAATATTAACGTTGACACCTTGTCAGCAGTACTGTGATTTTTTTAGGGGGTGAGAGAATACCTAAAATAACCTTTCTGCGGGAGGCTCTGTAACTTCAGATTTTTGTCTTCTGAGTATACTTTTCTCCATGGCTGATGCAGTGTTACACCTTGGGGAGCTGCTTCTGCTGTTGCCTGTTTGTGTTTAATCACGCTGTACAAACAGGAGGTAGTGTTTTCATTTCAGAGGTTTATTCATCTGGTAGAGGATTTATAGCAGGGTCCTGCATGGGATCAGCCTTCCAAGGCAGGAATTGTCAGACTGTAATTATTAAGGATGCTGGTAACATGTTGCATTAATTACAACAGACTTTGAAATTAGGATTTCCCTCTGTGTATCTTCCTGTGTGACAAAATTTAGGTAAAGTTTTCACACTTCTAAAAACTGTATCAAGACTCGGCTCTATGACCCGATGGAAGTCTGGGATTAGAAACAGCCGCTGGCAAGAGGGTATAGATTACCTAACAGATGAAGGGCACGTGTAGAGGAAAAGGATGAAAGCATCCTTTCTTCCACAGAAAGCTGAAATGCTACTACCTGCAAGAAGTCGAATACAGGGTTTTTGAGTGCTGGGAGACAGAGCCCGAGGTCATTAGGCCTATGAAAAAGTTGGTACTTAAAATCTTAAAATCTTGAAATGATTCTCAGAGTACCAGCAGAGACAATCTAACACATAAAGTTGCTGTGAGCTTTTTTGTGATTGCCTCAAGAATCTGAAGGCTGCTGAGGTTGTGTGAGAAAGTCAGTCTTCAAATTATGGTACTCTTTCATAAAAGCATTTACTAGTTTATCCTGACTTTGCAAAAATCTGGCTGCTGAACATCAGAGAGAGCTGAGGTTTATTTTGTCTTTAATGATAGTCTACTTAGATTCGCATTGTGAATCCATCTTGTAAGGTAAGACGTGGTTACTGCATTAACTCTTCAATCATTGCATGCTCCTTCCTTTTGAGGCTGGTAAATCAAGGTGTCAAGCACTGGAGAACTCAGAAGAGCACATTATCAAAGCCTTTCTGCGTACATCCTGGCATCATTTCTGACTCATTTTTCTTTTGTGAGTGACCTGATACACCTGGGCATGTGTAGTTTTGCTCAATTATTGATGCCTTCTGCATGTCTTTAGCTGACATAGGGGTATTTTTGCTGACTTACTGCGTATCCCTTCTTGTTACTGGCACTTACTGAAATCAGCATATAAGTTTACACTGCAGATTTTGTAAAGCACTTCTGAGACCATGGAAGGCATTTGCACAATGTTTGATATGAAACACTGCCACTTTTGTGAGTAGGCCTGCAGTCAAATGAGGGGTAGAACCAAAACAAATCTTAAGTAATCTCTGAATCTGTCCCTGCAATTGTTTTTGCAACCCTTTTCTGGCTTGATCTTTTCTCTTAATTGTAAACATGTTCGTGGTAACCTTTGCTAGGAATAAATCTGAATGAAGCTGAAAAAAATGAGTACTTCTTAATGAGCTTGAAAGGTTTTTATGGAGATAGAGCTAATGATGTCATTGTGCTTTTCTGTTGAAGCTGTCTGTTTTGTTAGTCCCTTCTTTCTCAGCAGTGTTGTTCTGAAGAGAGTTTCTTTTTGAGGTATGCAATATGCATGTAAGTGAGGGGCTTTTTTACAAAAATTACTAATTCATTATGCAGAACCATATTCATTTAGTTACCATAAGGTAACTATGTTACCAGAATTTTCTCAGTTGTCATTAGGGATGGGCCTTTCCGCTCCCATTTTCTGTTGCATATTTTGATCCAGGTTCTTTACATCAAGTCCTTGGGGTTCTATTGGTAGAATGGTTCTTAACAGCTAGGGGGGCTGTTCTTGTATGATGAAACTTCAAGGAGAGACAGGCATGAGAAATCATGAAAAACATTACAACAGAGACAATTTAGCATCAGTCATAACCTGGAGAAAAGTTATGCGATGTACAGTTTAGGAAAATAAATAAAAGAAAAAAAAAAAGAGATAAAAAAGTCTATTACTGGTAGCAGTGGATGGTCCAAATTAAGGAACACGGAGGAGGATAAAGCACATGCAGTCTACTGACTTGTGAAGTACTGAACTCTTACTGTTTAAGGCTGTCTTTATGACCTCTTCTGTAAACCAAGTAGTTGTTAATTGCAGATATTGTATTGGAAAAGAGGACAGCTGATTTATTTTAAAGCTTAAAGGCTTCTATAGATGAATCATAATACAATACGAACAGCCACAGTGCCAATTATAGATTTAGATGCTAAATTGCTTTAAAAATTATTCCTTAATAGATGCTTTAGTATCATTGTGCCTTAGGTACCACTGAAATTAGATTGAATACAGCAATGTTTCTTACCCATTTAATCTACCAAATGCCAGCTGTTAATGTTATTACATGAGTTCACGAACTTATTAGTTAAGGCCATCGGAAACTTGAAGCAGCCTCTGATGTTCTCATGTTCTTTTTTAATTCTTGATAAGGAAGTATGAATGGTCAGGATCAGCACTTACATGGCAGATATACAAGAAATAGGTTGATGCAACATAAAATTATACTGGTGACAAAACTGAGGAAAGGCCACTGCTAAACCTTTGCATAGCCAATGCATCGGTGCTGTTTTGGTTCTGAAACAGAGAGATGCATTTGTTGGGTAGAAAACATCCCCATGTAATTAAATAATTACATTATGCAAAAGGTAATTAAATAATTATATTTTGCCAAGATGCTTGAAGACTGCTACAATTACAGTGGATACAATAGTCTTCATTTCCTTCCTTTCGCAATTTAAGAATGCTGTTGTAAATTAAGTGGTTGTTCTGAACTACCCTGGAAATAATTGCATTTTCATGGTGGGTAGAACAATTTCTGTGCCGTTATTAGCTGTTATCAAATGATGCTATAAATATGCTTGGTGGTAATCAAGAAAATCCTGTCCTAAGTTCCTTACTGTCTGATCAGGTTTTTTTAATCATATTGTTCTTTGAATAACAGTTGTATGAGTTGCCTTATGAAAACTGTCAGAGACAAAGACGTATTGAGAAAAACTAACAAAGCATAGGTTATAAATAGATAACAAAAGAAGGAAGGGAGAGGAAGGAAAGGGATACACTGGTGCACTACAGCAGAACACACAGATTAGTAAAAGGAAATGCGTAACTTCTGATGGAGTAGGGTCTGTCTTGTTACTTCTGACCCATTGCTTGTCTGCAGTTTCTTAATAATAAGGGATAGACATTTTGTTGTCAGTTTGCTGCTTGGTTGTACACCCTCTGAAGAAAGCATATATTTAATTTATTACCAATTAAAACAAACATTTCATTACTAACTTGGGTATTAAGAAACAAAGACAATTTGGGGCACCTCCAACTCTCCTGACCTTGGTCTTCTCTCGTTTTCTTCTTTCCTCTGTTGTTCTCTGTGCAGCTCCGTTGTACCCTTGTTGCCTTGTCATTTTCTGCCCTTTGTTTTTTCACAGAAGTGGCCAGTAGTGAGTCTGTTGGGGAAGTGGCTACATCTGACACAGGGCAGCACCTGACCTTCTCCCACAGAGGCCACTCCTGCAGTCCCTCTGCAACCCAAACTATTTTGCTATTTGTGCCTAACACACTAGAAAAGACTATTGAAATCGGTGCATTTGGGTGTTTCATTACAAGGGCAGTATTAATGCAAGTTAATTCATGCTTCAATTTCTAATAAAATATCTTCTATTACTAGGAGAGAATTGGTTCAATGTCATGTACAATCTGTGTCTTCTGATTGGTGTCTCTCAGTCTACATAATGAGCAATAGGAAGAGGAGAGTGAATTTCCATCTTGGAGGCTGCAGTCAGTGAGATCAGATGAAGCAATAGATTTCATAATAATGTTAATTGCATAACCAGTAAACATGGTCCGTAAAGTATGAGTTAAAGACATGCAGATGCTCATGGAAAACAAGCTGTGAGTTTTTTTCACTCAGGTAAGCAGTGTGTGACCAACCCCATGCTGATGCTATGACCAGCCAGGCTTCTGGAAGGAGACTTCCTCAGCCCAGGTGTCCAGCCAGCTGACATCTGGGTGATTTATCTCTGGTACCAGTTGACTGATTTAGTGGGAAAGCGTCAGTTAATACCAGCCTCCAGTCTGTGTAGAGTGCTCCTCTTTGCATGGTGTGAAAAGTTAATGTGGAGAAGACCCTGTGTTAGCATTTGCAGCAACGTACTGTGGGTGGTAAGCTTTCTTCCCACAGGAAAAATGGAACTGATCTTTTGTTTTTAGTAACAACTGAGCAGATAAATGTGCCTACCTTAGTATTGCTTCAGGCAGTACTACTTACTGGCTCACCTTTGAGCCTTAACTTCCCATGATCATTCTGCAATTGTAGAAGCAAGTGGTAAGAAGAACGGGCTGTGAGACTTCAGGCCAAGATCTGTTTTCAGAGACTAAGTCATCAAGTATGCTTTTTGATTAGTCAAAAGGCAGCTGATGGTCTTATAATAATTGTTTTTATTTCTTGTGAGAGACCTCCTGAATAAAGTCACTTCCCTCAAGGGTTTTCAGACAAATAAAGACAAGAAAGACTTTGTCATCAGAGATGTGTGCTTAATTCCATTGATTAGAATTTTAATTGAAAAGTTTTGCTAATGCTTTTTTCCTGTAGAGCAACGTATTGAAATAACATGTTTGCTTAGTATACAAAAAATGGCTGTATTTGGCAAGTGGTTTATTAGAGCTGGTAAACTAAACTCACAGATATCCATTGCTGGAAAATCTTAGTCCAGTAACCTGGATTACTGAGAGTTTTTTCAATCAGAAAGCAGCAAGAGATTCGTAGATCACTTTAAGAAATACTCTTGCCCACAAAATGATTGGATAAAACTCAATAGATACAGAATAGATTGAAAAAATATTTGCATAGTTTCCTCGATTAGCATGAATGTACACGTTCTTGAAAAGTGCCAAGCAACATTAATTTCTACGCACCAGGATTGGGAACATACCTGATCTAAATATCTCGTATGATGTGAAGACAGTTTGTGAGTTTCTTTTTGTAAATTCAAGTTGGTTTCGTGGAGACCACATAGTTGTCAAAGAACAGATAGAGGTACCTGTGACTTTCTCCATTGCTGTGATTTTTGGACTGGTATTTAAAAACTGTTCTGCCTTTCTCAAGTTAGGACCTTCTAAAATGATCTGAATTTATCAAGCTTTCTCAATTTCCATTGCAAAGTTGTATGTAAACTCCCAAGCTCCACTCTGTCACATTTGTCTGTGTGATAGCAAGGTTTGGCGTGTCTTTCATCTTTGAAGAGCTGGAGCCAATTCCAGGATTCAGGCTGGGAGGCCGTACTTAGACAAGCAAAAAAACATTACCTATTTACAGAGGTTGGAATGTAATGCAGGGAAGCAAATGTCATTAGTTTCCTGTCAGTATTGTCGGGGGGGAAAGGAAAACATCTTGAATAGATCAAACAACTTAATCTTCTCAATTTATGTTTTTGCATTTTGGTTTCTTTTTAGTAACAGATCAAAGAATGTGCTTTGTGGCATTCTTTGGGCGTCACAATTCTGGTAGTATGCACTATTAGTACATGCGCTGTTCTCTTTAGGTGTTTCCACGCGGCTGCCTTAAGCCAGCTGTCAGGTCTGTAGGTGATTGCGTGGGTACTGAGGAGGACTTTGCACACAGTTTCTGCCTGTTGGACCCATTTGAAGACTTTCCAAAGATTCTCTTTTATTTACCTAAGTCTCTGTGAGTTGTGGTTTGTGAATTTAGCTCTTCGGAAATGAGAGATTTTATTTAGTTTGTTAGTTGTTAATGGCTATGGAGGCTGTTCATAAATAGTTAGGACTTCCAGAAAACCAAGGGTTTTTTTCTTTGTGAGTCAATAGTTTCTGATGACAAACTGGGGTCAAGTAAGGCATTTGATCTTTCTTTATTAGTGTACTGTATATCATAAAGCATTTACAGAGGGTGGGTTTCTCTGTGTTAGATTGTGTAGTCACCCGAGTAAAGGCTGAAGGGCTGGTTGGAGGGATGAGATAGCACTGATACAGAGATCCTTACAAGTCACCTTGAACAGACTTCTTGAGCAACTCAGTATTGAGAACGAGTGCTGTGATTTCATTGTACTGGAAATCTTCTTAAACTAAGTTCTAGGTATATAATTTCCCATCTTCTCTATTTGTTGCAGAAGCCAGATCCTGTAGCATTGTGGAACAAAAGCATTTTATAATGACACAAATATTAAAAAGTGGCAATCCCAGTAGTATCATTGTAAATTCAAATAGCCTGGATTGGTAAACTGCACCATAAAATTATTGTGTGACTGAAACTGGTTTGCTATTTAAACATGGGTGCCAAGTGCAGTGAATTTTTTCTCTCTGTTGAACATGTAGTTTCAAAGAACTTATTTTGCACAAAAACTTCAGCAGCCATTTTGTGTGTTCTGTACAGACTCTTTCTTCTCTTCCTTTGTCTTTGTTTTTCCCCTTCAAAACTTTAATCTTTTTCTGGCAAGATAATTCAGGCTGAAATTAAATAGTTCATCTTTGTATATAAAACCAGAATAACATTCTTGTTGTCTGATAAGAATCCTTTTGAAATTTAATTCATTTAGATTTATCAGTCCCGGCCTTCAGTGTGATTGTAATGAAAAATAATTGTTTTTAACTGTATTTTGAATATTAAATTTTGGGCCTTAAGTGCTAATAGTTAACACTGTCACAAGAGATGAAGGACATGTTATGTCAAGACTTACAGGCTGCTGTAAGCCGGCAGCATGTGCTGTTCTGTGTGGTGTTCTCCCTAAAGTCACGCTTTTTAAAGTAACGTACCCTAGAGCCTGTTGGAATGAAAGTCTAAAATTGTTTCTTTTTGTCTTTGTCTCTTGTAGAAGCTCCACCAAAACTGGAAGAAAATCCTGCTGAAGCATTCACTGACTCATCTCTCTTTGCTCACTGGGGCCAGGATCTCAGTCCTGAAAACAGACGTATCGCACTGAAGCAGTTCCAGTATTACGGCTACAACGCTTACCTGAGCGATCGCTTACCACTGGACAGGCCCCTGCCTGACCTTAGGCCTAACGGGTAAGTGCGGTCGTTCAACACGTTTTTGTAGGTTCTGAGTTGTAGAGTCTGTTAGTTCTTTTTCACCAGGAGGTCTTGTATTGTGTGATCACATAGAAGGTAGTTTACATACGATGGCCAGAACAAGTAATTTCTATCAACTATATGAAGGTTGGAGGTTTCAAATGTTTCCTGACACACCGGAGTGCCCAAATTAAGTCCTATTAAAATCCCACTAAGTATCCATTAAAAAAGTTCCCCAAGATCCTTTGGAACCGTAATCTCACCTACAATTTATATTACACAGCAAGTGTTTTACTGCTAAAAGAGCAACCTTCTTATGTTAAATTTCAGTTTTATCACAAGAAAATAATAAGTGCTCTTTTTGAAAGCCCCCAGCTGTCTGATAAAGATCAGTAAGCAGGTGAAACTGTTAAGCTCCAGCGATGAAATGTGCCGTTTAGTCAAGCAGCGTGTAGCGGCTGAAAGCCCACGGAGCTTCCTTTACTGGGCTGTTCTCTGCTGGGAATCATGCATGTCAGGCAGGGTAAATACATCCACTGTTATTCCACAGTGGCTTGGTGAGATGGATGGGACCAAGGGAGTGAACGACCTTCCTTTTAGTGCATTTGAGGCCTGTTCTGGTAGGACCATTTTACAGAGACAGTTAATGCTCAACTCTTTTCAGCCTTGGTGATACATCTTATCCTTTGACCAAATAGCAGCTCTGGGGATGGGGAAATGAGTGGAGGGAAAACTGCTTTTTTTGCAGCTCACAAAAAAAAAAAAATCTTTAAAATAAACATCATGGGTACTTACTGAATTGAACCAGTAACCAAGATGTGAAAGGTTTCTTAGTTCCTTGCCAATTCCAAAAGCAATCCAGATGTGATCTTAGTCACTTACTTTAACCAAATGTTTTAATAACTAAGCAGTAAGCAGTATGTTTTACCCTGTATTAAGTTGTCTGATATTAATGAAAAGATATGAACGCTATTCCAGGCAACACTTCAGCAATTTTTAATATATTTATGCTATATATTATTATATATCACAGTTTAGAAATATTTATGTTGTGGATTGGCTGAAATTATGACTTTAAGGAAATCAAGGTCCATACAGTTATATTTGTATTTTGGTTAAATTAGTTTAGCACTGTCTGTAAGGACACTCTTCCTTTTTTTTTTTTTTTTGTTGTAAACTAATTCAGAGGAAAAATAAATCTTCTGTAAGTAACAAGACATCAATGACAGAAATGTGTCTGTTCTTATATCTCTTTTGAAATGACTCTCCTGAACGATTTAAATCTAAATTTTTTATAGCTATGGGTTTTAAAAATTAAAAAGACAGAGAAAATGAATGTTACTGTAGCTGAAAGAAATAAATTAGCGTTGGGATTTTAAAAGAAACTCCAGTTAGAAATGAATCACGATCCTAATTTTTGTGAAATTTTTGATCCTTAGTTAACTATCTGCCAGAAACGTGTTAGACATTACAATGTGTTTATGGATGTATGCGTACAAAATAACGGCTTAGTTATGGTAGCTCAGGAAGACTCCCCCCTCCCCGCATCCTTTATCATGGTTCAGGAGCAAGTAGGTAATCTGACACTGAAATGTACTAAATTCTGATACTGAGGGAAATGAGGAGTGTTGTCAGGTAATACCTACACTGTTTGCTGTATATATGGCACCCTGTGGTATTCAGGGTATTCTGAAAATCATGCTGCTGAAAAAAGAATTCCCACTCCTGATATGCAAATTCTCATTTGTGTGAGAGCACACACATGACTATTGTGGGGAAAAAACCCCTACCCAGCAAGAGTATATTTTCCACTATAATAATTTCTAGGATTTGTAGCACCTATTTTTAAAGCCAATTGCATTAGTCACTTCCAGAGTCTATATAGATGTATTTAAGTTATCCATGGGCAGATACTAGGCTCAAGCAGCACAGCACGAAAGCCAGGGACAGCTTGGTCTGAAGAGAGCACATAGAAAGTGGCATGGAGACAGAGTTAACCAACTTTGTTGGACCTTAGTCGGTTGCGGTATTCCTGTTCTGACTAGAAATGCACGAAAGCACAGATATGACAGAGGTACCACAATAGCTCTGGATGGAGTCAGCCCAGGTCTAACCCAGCTCATTAGCCTGCATTCAGCAGTGGTTCTGCAAGAGTCAGCATGACATTGGAATCCCAGCAAAGGCTTGTGGGCAGGTAGCTAAAGGACTGGAATTCATATCGTGTCTGGGCTCAGGTCTGGTCTATCATCTGAATTTATATATGAAGTGTAGTAAGTTGGAAAGACAACAGAAGTATACACATAACCGAAGTCTAATGTAATTCATATATGTTTCGCCCCAGTTGAGACCAGGAGAATTAAGTGATCTGACAGGAGTGTGTGGTGTTAGCAGCCCCTTTTACATCATACTGATATGACATGAGCCTACAAGGGGAAGTGCCTTGCTAGACCTACTGTTCACAAACAGAGAAGGACTAGTGGGAGATGTGGTGGTCGGATGTCGTCTTGGGTTTAGTGATTATGAAGTGGTCAAGTTTTCAATTCGTAGCAATGTAAGGAGGGGGTTAGCAAAACCTCCACCTTGGACTTCCGGAGGGTGGACTTTGGCTTGTTCAGGACAGAAGGGCAAAGGGGTCCAGGAAGGCTGGACGCTCTTCAAGAAAGAAATCTTAAAGGCCCAGGAGCAGGCTGTCCCCAAGTGTCACAAGTCTAAAGGGCGGGGAAAATGTCCAGTCTAGGTGAATAAGGAACTTCTGATGGGTCTTAGGAATAAAAGGAGGGTTTACCACCTTTGGAAAAAATGACAGGCAACTCAGGAGGAGTACAGAGATCTCGTTAGGTTATACAGAGAGAAAATTAGGAAGGCAAAAGCCCAGCTGGAGCTCCACTTGGCCGCTAACATTAAGGACAACAAAAAAAGTTTTTATAAATACATCAACAAAAAGAGAGCCAGGGAGAATCTCCATCCCTTACTGGATGCAGGGGGGAAAGTTGCAACCAAGGACAAGCAGAAGGCTGAGATACTTAATGCCTTCTTTGCCTCCGTCTTCAATAGTCAGACCAGCTATCCCCAGGGTGTTCAGCCTCCTGAGCTGGAAGATAAGGATGGAGAGCAGAAGAACCCACCCATAATCCAGGAGGAAGTAGTCAATGATCTGCTTCTGCACCGAGACACACATAAGTCTATGGGGCCGGATGTGATTCACCCAAGAGTACTCAGGGAGCTGGCAGGAGAGCTCACCAAGACTCTCTCCATCATTTATCCACAATCTTGGTCAGCAGGGGAGGTACCAGATGACTGGAGGGTGGCTAATGTGACGCCCATCTACAGGAAGGGTCGGAAGGAAGATCCCGGGAGCTACAGGCCTATCAGCCTGACCTCGATACCAGGAAAAGATCATGGAGAGGATCATCTTGAGTGAGCTCTCACGGCAAGTGCAGGGCAGCCAAGGGACGAGGGCCAGCCAGCATGGGTTTAGGAAAGGGAGGTCCTGCTTAACCAACCTGATCTCTTTCTCTGACCATGTGACCCGCCTTCTGGATGCGGGGAAGGCTGTGGACGTTGTCTGTCTGGACTTTGGTAAGGCCTTTGACACCGTCCCCCACAGCATTCTCCTGGAGAAGCTGGCAAATCATGGCATAGACAAGTGTACTCTGTGCTGGGTTAAAAACTGGCTGGATGGCCGTGCCCAGAGAGTTGTGATTAATGGGGTGAAATCCTCTTGGTGGCCGGTCACCAGTGGTGTCCCTCAGGGCTCAGTTTTGGGGCCAGTTTTGTTTAATATCTTTATCGATGATCTGGATGAGGGGATGGAGTGCACCCTCAGTAAGTTTGCAGATGACACCAAGCTAGGTGGGAGAGTTGATCTGCTTGAGGGTAGGAAGGCTCTACAGAGGGACGTGGACAGGCTGGATCGATGGGCCAAGGCCAACTGTATGAGGTTCAATAAGCCAAGTGCTGGGTCCTGCATTTCTGTCACACCAACCCCGAGCAACACTACAGGCTTGGGGAAGAGTGGCTGGAAAGCTGCTCTTTCCAGAGAGCAGAAAAGGACCTGGGGGTGCTGGTGGACGGCCAGCTTAACAGGAGCCAGCAGTGTGCCCAGGCGGCCAAGAAGGCCAACAGCATTCTGGCTTGTATCAGGAATAGCGTGGCCAGCAGGAGCAGGGAAGTGATCGTGCCTCTGTACTGGGCACTGGTGAGGCCTCACCTCGAGTACTGTGTTCAGTTCTGGGCCCCTCTGTACAAGAGGGACATTGAAGTGCTGGAGCGTGTCCAGAGGAGAGCTACCAGGCTGGTGAGGGGTCTGGAGACCAGGTCATATGAGGAGAGGCTGAGGGAGCTGGGCATGTTTAGCTTGGAGAAGAGGAGTCTGAGGGGAGACCTCATTGCCCTCTACAACTACCTGAAAGGAGGCTGGAGAGAGGTGGGTGTTGGCCTCTTCTCCCAGTGAATAATGACAGGACCAGAGGAAATGGTCTGAAGCTGCGGCAGGGGAGGTTTAGATTCGATATTAGGAAGAATTACTTTACCAAAAGAGTGGTCAGGCAGTGGAACAGCCTGCCCAGGGAGGTGGTTGAGTCACCATCCCTAGAGGTATTTAAGAAGTGTGTAGATTTGGCACTTCAGGGCATGCTCTAGTGGCAGAGATTGTTGGTTGTTTGGTGGGACTCGATGATCTCAAAGGTCCTTTCCAACCATGAAGATTCTATGACTCAGCCTTGACCACCTTTCTGCCTGCAGTCCTCTGAGAATTCACATCAAAATAACTTAGCAGAGGAGCTCAGCATTTCTTTGTAAGGTTCTGCAGTAAGAAAGGCCACTCCACGTATGTAATGACCCTGTATTATAGCAGAGGATTTTCTAGGGTTGATATTGTCAATGTTTAATGCCATGAGAAAACGAGAAGACAATTAGAGATTGCTTAGACACAACACATGTGGAGGAGAGTGCAAATTCTTGGCCTTGCCCAGTCCTCCATCGCAGGTGGCATGCAGAGGTGGGAGACCACATTTAGTAGTTAGGGCAGTGCACTCTGCCCAAGCCCTTGAACTCTGGCTTCTCTGGAAAAAAATTACCATCAGTCAGATGGAAAAGTCCAGCAGATTGCAGTTGAGTCAGGCTGTGGCAATTGTCACACCTTGCAGTGGGACCTTCTCATGTTTTAGGTACTGCAGAGTGGTTTGTACCCTCTGTACAGCCATGAGCCTCATGTGCTGTGATAAATCATGCATAATTTGATTACTGTTCACTGTCAGTATTTGCGCTAGCACTGTGGAGTCCCCAGCACAGTCCAAAGTAATGTGTTAGCATACAGATTATAATAACTCCCCGGATAGGCTAGCCTCCTGAAGTCGTTGTCACATCCTGAAGTAGGCTCTGTTTTCGCAGTGCTTAGTACAAGAAGTATTGTGGAGTATTGCATATACTGTCTCTTCCATGGCTTCCATTTATTTTCTGCTGCTGAAATTGCGTGCTCTGCTGTTTATCACCCTTATGTGCATTTGTTAGCCTGTAACATATCTACATCGCAGACTAACAAATAACTACTGGCTCTAATGAGCTTGGAAGCATTGAGGAAGGCAATGTTGCCCTTACTGTGCGCAGGAACAGGATAATACTTCTGTGTTAGTTATAATTCTGTTGCGCTCATTACTTTAAGTAGGGCAGGCAGTACCCACAAAGCTTGTCATGAGTGAAATGTTGAACAAGCTCACACAGAAAGACGTTATTAAAACTTAGATTGTTTAGGGATCCCAAAGCTGTGTACCGAATCTCCTTTTGAGTGGATGCACTTAGGATTCTACTTCGTTGGCTTGTAAATTTTTTGTGACCTGATCCATTGTGCTGAATCACATGTGGGAGAGAGAGATAACATTCTTCTTTGCTTATGTGATGAGAGAGTGAGGAGTAATGGAAACAGAGGTGAGCAGCAGGATCCCGGCAGAGGAACTATTCTGCAGAGTTTTGCTCCTGCGTAGCCTGTGTGATATGAAGGGGCTGACCAGTAGGCATAAAGCAACTTTTTCACTCAGTGTAACTGCGGTCAGACAAACTTCTTTTGCATTGGTAAAAACACTATGTGTATGAAGAAGCAAAGGCAGGAAAGGTGGAGTGGGATAAACAGCATTTAAAGCTCAGATGTTTTTTCTTCTTTGGAGATTGCTAAATAGTGTGGTATAGCATTTGGCTTGTACCAGACTTGCCCTTTTCCTCGCTGAGTCAGTGCTGTTTGGCATCTAGACAAGTGCAGAGGAGATGTCTCGTTTCCTGTGCAGAAAAAGGCTCTGGCCATTTTGTAAGTACTTCTTGTTTCAAACAGTTCGCCAGTCCCAAATTGTATTACTTTGAGGCTCAGTTCGGGAAGGGACAATAGTAGAAGTCTTGAAAAGCAGCAGAATTAGGTTTGTGATAAAGTGGGCACGAACAGCAGGCAGGATATCCACTGAATGCAAATATAACTACAAGGGAGAAAAACTAAGCATTCAGTTGAGGAGAGTGATGTGTTTTAGGACAAAAGCTGTTTATGTGTGTACATCTGTCCAAAATGTCCATCAGTGTTATGGTGGTCCTGGATGTAGTGCACAATACGTCACATTTATATAAATCTGTCGGTTTTCCTTAAAACTGGTGTAAGAAAAACATGACCTCTGTGAGGTTCAGGCTGGGCATTTGCATGTTAGTTCTTCTTCTCCCCAAAAGCCAGCTCCTACAGACTTGCATTCCATAAGCATTTGCTTCCAGATGTTTCAGTGGAACAGTTCTGTTTTGCTGGGCTTATGTTAGGTACGGATATGGCTCTGTGTTCATTTCTGACTGAGTTCTTTTGTTTCTACTCATGAAAGATAGCATAAATATTGCATGTTATATCTGATGGTTCAGGGGAATCCTTTAAAACGAGCACAAAAGCCTGGTATTTTACCTATTGTATTGTTTTGGACGGAAGTCTTAAAACTGCCAAATTATTCAGCATTCGTGTTAAATATCTGATGTTTAATTCTGTCATATTTCCTGCTCTCTTTTACTCATCTCTCTACCTTTAATCCTTCTTTTTCTTACCTCACTTTTGCGTGCCTTCAAACGGACTCATAGCAGTGGTGTGTACTGCCTGAGTGGCCACCCTCTGTGATTCTGATCCGTGCTTCAGTTTGCCCTGTCTGAACTTATCTCCTCAAATGGCTGCTCTAGAAGTATTTAATACCACTAGCAGTGTTACCAAATCAGCTGCAGTCTCCAAGCTGCTATAATAACCTAAGTTAATAATGATGTGCACTCGTTGGTTTTGATCTTCCCTATTGTCTCCTTTAACTGAAAGAAGATGCGATGTGATAATCTGCACTTGCACTCTCTGTCCCACTCTCCCTTCCTCCCTCCTTCCCTCCCTCTTTCTCTCTCTCGTTTTCTCTCTCTCAGTCTCTTATTAATGTGTCATAACATGTGGATGTTCTTTCACTTGGCACACATTTACACTAAAACATACTCAGAATAATCCATGGCATAATACTGTGGGAAGCTAACAATTTTTGGCCAAATACCTATAAAGAATTCTTCTCATGTTCCTCCAAAAATTAGTTTTATCAAGATCATCAACTCCCAGCTTACTGTTCTTATTTCTTTATCCAGAGAAGGGTCTTGGGTTTAAATACCAAGGAAAAAATGGACCTATAGCTTTTATTAAAAGGAGTGGGGAATTTGTCTGTTGCAATTAAATATATGCTGTAAGATGCTTAGGAGACCGAGAACTAATCACTCTTGTGTTACGATCTTGGAACTTATCTGCATATTCCCCGTCTGTTATCTAATAATTCCTTATTACAAATTTTTTGTTTGTTTTTAAGGATTGGTGCCAGGAGGAAAAAAAAAAGTTAGCCGTGTTCGCTTATAGTTATATGGTAACTCTATATTCAAATTCCTCACACAATTGTGTGCCTGCCTTTGCTCCCTTATAACAGAAGATGATGACCAAAACCAAAGATATCTTGATTTGCAGCAGAAGTACTGTTTTACTGGCTGTAGTTCTGTAGTAATAGACTGTAATCCACAGAGATCAAGAAAAAAGCCCTTTTTATATGTTGTTCAATGCCAGCCTTGTTAGCATAATTCGGTTAACACTTAAAATACTGGTAATAGCAAAAGAAAGAATGAAGAATGATCACGAAATGGAATTATAAACGTAAAATTTGAGCTGGAATTCTTACAAGACTCAGTTCTTTTTGCAAGAGTTTTAGTGCTATTTATTTCATTTATGCCAGAATGGAAATTTTTTTCTTCCCATACATCTTGAATTTCCGTTTGCCATTTTGGCTGATGACAAAATGTTACCAGATCTTGAAGAAAGTACAATTCTATTTCTGCTTGTGCTTCTGCGAAATTTGTACTCTGTTGGTATTAAAGCTCCCTCCCACATATGTTCTTAAAACAATACCTTAACCCCAAATGTTTTAGTAATATGCTTTATTGCATCCTGTGTTTTTATAAAAATGTGGAATAAATGACATAATTTAGGGATTAGAACAAAAACCATGTTCTGTTGCCATTGTTGGATGTGATACCGCTATAACTCATGGTGAAAGGTTCTCAAAAATTGCAGAAAATAATTCTTTTTCATAATTTATATACATATTTGTAGAAAGTCTCAGAGGTAAGTTATTAATACAGGAAATCATTCTTGCTCTGTTCTTACTGCATAGTTATGCTAAACTAATATTAATGTGACTGGCTAAATTGTCTTATCACAATGCATATATTCTAGAGGAATGTAATTTTCTTGTGGACAAATATTTGAAAGAAGATTCATAATGTATGCTGTCCTCCGCTTACCAGAGTTGTGCTTGAAATAGAACACCAGGAGTTTCTCTAAATTTCTGGTAACCATGACAACTGTTACTTTAGTGTTATTAGCCCGATGTAATTTAGTGGAGTAGGTTGCTAGAGGTAATTTTTTAGCTACATTGGGATGATACTCGTTATTGTAATTCTAAATAATATTTAGAATTTATATTTAAAAATCACTTAGTCATTATTATGAAGTATGCTCTATACTTTGTGGATTTGGTTTTTTTAGCAAGAGCCTCACTTTGTGGAGGGGCAGGTTAGGGGTCTTGTCCGAGGCCCCCACATGAGTCCGAAGCAGAGCTGTCATTGAAACTTGGGTGATGCTGGTTGCCACGCAACCGTTCAATTCTTAGGGCTTAATGGATCCAAGATTTTGATCCATACAATTTCCTCCCTTTTCCCCCCTTCACCTATGTTTTATATACATATAGACGCACCCTTTCTCTGTATCTCAATGATGCCAAGGATCTTTTCCAACCTAAATGATTCTATGATTCTATCTATTTCTTGTTTGTTCCTAGAATTATGGAATTTTATTCCTCATAAAACTTGACATAAAGAGGAAGACAGACATACTTGTGAAACTGCACTGCATTCTGTGCATGATCTGAGGTGTGTGTGTTTAATTCTGATTTGTGTTAAAAAAAAAAAAGTAGGTAATTTTTATTGTCATCATCTGATATGAAAAACAATGTAGGCAAGAAAATCCATTTTTAAAAAACTCTACACACATTAAAAAATAAGTGAATTCAAGCTGGAAGTAAAGATGATAAATGAGCCTGAACGGAAAAAAGAAAAGATGGACTCAATTTAGGAATGTACCCTCATTGAAAAGAATCCATTTGAAAAGACTAAAAAAATTAGACACAATGGGAGCCTAATTCTATTCTGTTGTATCATATGTAGTTATCTTTTAATGTATGGTTGTCACCGATGGAGTGATGCACTTCACTTGTAGAGAGAAGCAGTGATACTTTTGTTGATATAAACCAGGGATTTAGCAAAGTTTGATAGTAAATGCAACAGTGGTTTAACAAGATTTGCTGGCAAGGCACACCACTTGGTTATTTACTGCATAGAGGACAGGGTCAGACAAAACTGTGAGGGACACCCTCCCGTCGAGTCATGAGGTTCAGAAAGGACCCTCTTGCTTTCTAAACTCCCTCTCAGAGAGGAGTCTAGGTGCAGCTGGATCCAATCCTAGTCCCAGACTTGGTCAGCGGTTTATGTCTAAAGGATTATATATGCGCAATCAATCCTTTATATCATTTTGTTAAGATTTCAAAGTTTAGCATGCTATTAGTCACTTACTGAGGATCTGTTGCAGCAAAGAATCTCTCAACCTTGAGGAGTAACCTTGAGAGGCATTCCTACTCAAGGAGAGATGCTGGTGTGCAGCCTGCTGCCATGCAGGAGAGCTCAAAGGACTCTTGGGCAGTTCACTAGTTATGGGGGTAAGATGATTGCCTTATAGTAATATTTGCATATCGACCACAGTACCAGTATTCTGGTTAGGTAGGCACATTGCTCAAGTTAGCCCTTGGCTATTGCGTTGTCATCTGTCTCCCCAAAAACACGTCGAGCCTGATGCAGCCATCGCGACTAGATGCACCCGTTATGACCACCATGGGTGGTTATCGCCTGGATGGGGTTACAGGAGAAAAAGGTCAGGTTGGTGGTGGAGCACACCATCACAATGGTGGAGAAAAAAGGGAGTCAAATGACACTCATAGCATTAAACACTTTAGTCTTGTCTTGCACAAGGTGTCGGGCAATGGAAAATCTTCTCCAGTGTGATCTGATTTGAAAAGACTTAAATGAATGCAGGTAGGAAAAACAATACAAATAGTTTCCTTGAAATGGATCAAAAACATGTCAGAAGTAGAAATTTTGTTTGAACGTTTCAGTTTATGCATGGATTTATGGTAGGAAAGCAGTGTTTTGTGGGGTTGGTTTTGTCATCAACATTTTTGGAAAGTAGTTTGTCACTAATTTCTTGCAAAAGTATATTTTACATATATCTCAACCTTAGCTTAAGTGACAGAGGAGAAAAAAACTAGTTTTTAAGGAAGCAACTTCCCTGAACTCTTTTCAGTGTATTTTCATTGCCGTTTAAAATGTTTTCCAAAATCATTGTGTTGTTTTTATCTGATAGGTGACATATCTTATCATTTTTCCTAGAGTTTCATTTTTATCTTCTTTGTACATTGGTATGGCTGAGGATAACAGGTATTACTGTGCCTAAGCTAGACAGCTAAAAGATAGATTGGCTGTAGCCTTGTTTACTGGACCATTTTATATCTCTATGTATTTTGGCTACAAGTGAATCACTAAGTAACAGGTTTTGTAGGTTCTTTACAGGCTAATACTGAAAATTATTTAGTTATATTTAAGCCTGTTAACTGCTTCATAGTCTGTTTGAAGCACAGTTTTCAAAACTTGGATAAAATTTCAGTTATTACATGAAACAGAATTGAGCTAGCTTTATAAAGATGAATAGGAGACTATAATTTTGTTAAAAATCTCTCATTATGCCCATGCAAATTTGTACATCTAACTTGCATATAAGTTGACATCCACAAAATAATAGTATCCAGATTATATATGGAATTTTCTTTGTCAATGCAGAATGGCATGCACACGCCACACACACTGTGCCATGAATAGGGTATATTCTTCAAGGAGCTGGATCTGTAATGGTCTTAGCATCTTTTGGAAAACTGTGAGGGTTAGTATTTAAAAATTTTAGTATGATCATAAGTACAGGGGCCTCCCAGACACTTTGAGCCTGAAATATACACCTTGAAAATCCTATTTTCAGATGGCACTTCACCCTCGTGGCACCTAAAATTCACATTTGCCAAAGATTCGCCTCAGATTTGACAGTGCTGAGCCCCAAGTCAATTTGTGCCTGCTCCACCTAGTCAGTCATCAAGGCAGTGTTTTTAAGCAGTGCTTTAAGAGACTGTTCATCGCAGAAGATGAGCTTTCTTTAATGTATGATTTCAGAGGTTAAAATACTCACTCTAGGGTACAGGAGGCAGGTGTGGAGAGCTATCTTTTCTCCGTAAGAAGATCTGAAACCTTATGTGTGTATATAGAGTTGGGACTGTTTCGCCTAGAGAAGGGGAAGCTCAGCGGGGATGTCATCAATGTATATAAATGTCTGAAGGGGGACTGTAAAGAGGATGGAGCCAGGCTCTTTTCACTGGTGCCCAGTGACAGGACCAGAGGCAATGGGCACAAACTGAAACACTCTTTTACTGTGAAGGTGACTGAGCACTGTCACAGATTGTCCAGGAAGGTTTTAGAGTCTCCATCCTTGGAGGTACCCAAAAGCTGTCTGGATAAGGTCCTGGGCAGCCGGCTCTAGGTGACACTGCTTGAGCAAGGGGTTGGACAGGTTGACCTCCAGATGCCCGTTCCAACCTCAACCATTCTGTGATTCTGTATTGCTTCCCAATGAAGTGCCCTGACACTTGATTTGCACTCTGTGAAATGCCTTTATTCCTTCAGCCAAAGCAGCTCTTCTTAAATGAAAACAATAAATATTAGCTTGCAAACGAAAGAAAAAAGTGATCACAGGAGTTACTGTGGCATTATAATCTGGAAGGTTGGACATAGCCATAATGAGTGAAGTCCAGTGTTTAAAATGCATGAACATCCATTGGAACGGGTACTGCAAGCCAGGTCCTTCCTCCAAGGAATTTGCCCTAAACACAAGACTAGAGACTTCTTGGTATCACTCCAACTTAATGTACGTTTAATTGTTCCACAGATAGTGGAATGCCTCTGAAAAGGGGGGCTGAACATAATCACACCAAGCTGGCACGTAGTTAGATAGCTCTCTGGGGAGATAAGAGAAGATTGAACTCACACTTCTTCTGTCGTGCTTGAAGGTTTTAACTCCTGAACTAGTGGCTAAAAAGAGAAAAACAGTGCTGCCTTGCACTTGTTGTCTTCTGGAAGAAAAGGCAGCTCCTTCTGCCTCTTGTTATGGTATCTTATTTTCAATAAAGAACACTCAAGTTCCTATCTGTAGGAACGTACTTTGGCTCTGATTCATTCAGAGGGCCCACAGCGCTTCGTGGAGGCAGCGTCTCCTTTCCTGTTTTGTATGTGTGCTTCTGAGCAGCTGTGTACTTTACGGGTTGCATATCACTCTGCTGAAAGATGCAATATGTAGATTTTTATTTAGATTTCCTTCATGAATCTATTGATAAGTACTTGTTAGAAAATCTTGATTGCCAGAAAAACTCCTGAAGCCACTAAGAATCATGACTGCACCTGCTTTTAAAGGCCAGTTATAGAAGATGTCCAAATGTAAGCTTTCTTGAGAATCTGATTTTCAGAGTAGTGAAATTTTATTACAAGTCATCTTTAATGAATTGGCATTCAGTTAAAAAAAAAAAAAAAAAGGATAGGGGGATGGGGGTGCCATTGATTATAAATGACACAATGACACTTCCAGAAGCGGTTGTTGTATTTGATCTGCTGGCCAGTGGTACTCAAAAAAAAAAAAAAAAAATTAAAAAAAAGTTACATGCTTTCAGCTCTCCTGAAAGCTTCAAGAAAAACTTTTCAGTCTGATGCTTAAAGCTCAAGCTGTCTTACCCCTGAAAATAGGGAACTAACACACCAGTAGAAATATAAACTGGTTTTGGAAAGTAAGTTTTGATTTGTTATGCTGCCAAAAGATCAAGCTACAAGTGGGAGTCGGTAAATCCAAACACCATTTTAATTGTTTCTCTCTTGTATTGCTGCTGTGGAACAAAAAGCTGTGGATCTCTTTGAACAGGTTCATTCGTTTCTGAAAGATGAATGAACCATCTTATTTAAGACTAAAACTGTTGTTACTTTTTCAAGACTACTTTCTGTTTTACGTGTCTATATAATTCTGTCACATAGTAACAGAGAGAAAAGTATCTAAAATATTAAATAACTTCTTTAATGTGATTTCCGTCAATTTCAAACTAATCACCGAATTGAGAAAATTGGTTGACCAGATGAATTTTCAATATTAAAAAAAACAAAAAAACTGCTATGCTTTCTCTTCAAACAAATTTAGTTAAGGAGTCACATTCAAGCATGATTTAAAAATCCTGACTCCATCCATGCTTTCTGTATGCTCAACATCGGCTGTTAGTAATGCTTTCCATAGCTTTAAGGAGTTCCTGGACGTAGCAAATCTAGGCGTCTTGAGAGAAGATAGCCACTTCAGTCTTGTCAGGAGGCAGAGAAGAGCGTTAGCATCAACCATTTCCATCCACAGAGCCTGTCTGGAAATGATGCCTGGGTCAGCCTGTGGCCTAATTTCATTTTAGTAAATAGTCTCAGAACTGAGAAAAAGGTGGAATTAACTGTTGTTTAGAAACATTGCATTAAAATACTAAAAGTTTCAGAGAAAAATGGTTAGCGTTACTTAATTAACTTGTGGCTTTATTATAAAAAGCAAATATTTTCCTGACAGTTTAAAGATAGAAATTGGGAAAAGGGCTTTCTATTCTTCATAAAATTACAAAGTTTGAATCCTTTTTTAAATAAGGAGGGAAAAAACCCCAATAAAATAAATATTAAGGAACTTTGAAGTCGTGGGTGGCACTCCCATACGGCTGTTTGAATAAGCAAATTGGAATGTGGCTAAAATATATACATTTTAAAAAGCACAGAAAAATCCATCAGGTTACAAGAGTATTCCTCATTCTGATTAAACCTGTTGACTGAGCTTACAGATAAGTTTTCCATCTTTTTACTTGTTTTTCTGGCTACACTGTCTGTCTGAGCTTTTGTAGCAGGATGTTCTTTGGAGCTGGATCTTTCACTATTGAGTTGAGAAAGAAGGCCGTGATTTTGACTGAGGTAGGTGGTAGATTCTGTAGCAAAAATGATTAACGTGGCTATTAAGAAGGTGCTTTTTACAGTAAGGGACTAACTCTGTTTATTCCTGTCTGCACTGTCCGGAAAGACATTGTGAACAATTGCTGTTGGAAGCTGGATTTAAACAAGCGTTTACATTTGGTTTGAAAACTAATTTTCAGTGGTTTGGGCCTTGGATGGAAAAGCGAGCTCACTCTAGGCCTTGGTTGCACAGGCACATTCAGGATACCGTTTTCAGGGATTCCTTTTTTTAGGTAGAAATTCATCTGGTTCTTGCCTGTATGTGCTCTGAACAGGTATGGGAATGTTCTGATCCATGCCTACAAAAGCTCTCTTATCATTCTTATGGCTGGGCATAGATTTCTCTGAAACAGTTTGTGTGACTTCTAACTGTTTACATCTTTTTTTTTTTTTTACCTTTTCCTTCAGGTGCAGAAACCTTACATTTCCTGACAGACTTCCTGAGGTCAGCATTGTATTCATATTTGTTAATGAAGCTCTCTCGGTGATTCTGCGCTCCATTCATTCAGCCATTGACCGGACTCCTGCTCACCTGCTCAAAGAGATTATTTTAGTTGATGATAACAGTAATAATGGTAAGAGGTTTTGGTTCTTCTTTTTTTTATTTTCCTTTTTTTTTTTTCTATTTTTTCCCTAGAGTTTGGGTCATACATGAGAATCCTTAAATACTGGCTCCTCCTCATCCCAATGGCATTTCAAAGGTTGTTAGTGTATTTTCTCCATTCTTCATCCCACAGTCTTGCTGGGCTGTCTTCAAATATGCACAAATGGGGCATGTTAAAAGGAGCATGTACAAAGATAGGATGCTGTTTCTATATGCTTAAGGTGTCTGTTAAGCAGAATTTTGAGTGTAACAATAGATTAAAGACCCAAGAAGTTTTAATACTTTAGAGTGCTTTCAAGATTATATGCCTTCTGTGCTCTTGTATAAAACATCTTTCTGTATTTCGTAGACATCTTCTTTAGATTTTCACCTCCTGTATTTCTTAGACATCTTCTTTAGATTTTCACCTCCCCTGCCCTCCGCTCCCCTCACCTCCTCTCCCCTCCTTGCTACTTTTCTACTGTCTGTACTCAGATTTTGCTCTCCGTGATCTGAAGGACTGGACTGCCCATGTCTGGTTGCTCAGTGCTTGCCCTAGGTGTTTGTCACTGAGGCCATGCTGGACATTATTTACAAGTCTTATTCTCTGTCAACTTTAGGGATGAAATTTTAATAAGCACAGGATTCTGAACTTAAAGAAAAATTTTGCTGTGCTGGTGATTTCATTCTGAACTCCTAAAATACAGGGCGAATCTGAATTGATCCTGTTGAAGGAAAGAGCGGAAAAAAGGGCTTCCCTTATCCTTGCCATCATTGCAGCTGTTACGTGATCCCTGTAGCTAGATCCTGTGACTCACTGCTGATCGTAAATGTGTCTAAGATTTGTACAGAAGAGAAACTTCTTGGTAAACAAGTAAGTTCGTTCCCCACCCTAGGCTGTGCACTTCAACATCTCGTCTTCTGCTGACTGTCAATGAAGGAAAAAGTAAAATCCTGATTCTTTCGAGTACACACAAACCCCAACAACTTGATGTAGGCTTATGTCAAATCTAATTCCAGTCCTGGTGAATACTACTATGGTTAGAGTTACCCAGGGCTGACCAAGCTTTTCTTGAAACTCCTGCTCATGGAATAGTGTGGGTAAATCGGTATGCAAGATTTATGAGTTGTTATTCTTAATTTATGGCACATTTTATGATGTAGCAATGCAGTGAAGTAAATGAAGAATCACCTGAAGCAGTAAACTATGAGCAACTTAAAAAACAAACAAAAAAACCAAACCAAAACCAAGATGCTTGCACACACATACACACACGTATATATGTGATTCAGAAACATCCTGTGAACGGAGGTAGACTTTTAATTTGCTTCAGCAAGTAGTTCAGTAACTTGACATGGTTTTACTGGTGAACTCTTGCTGCCCTTAATTTTTGTGCACTCCCTCATGCAATACATAGCAGTTTGATAGGAAAAAAAATTGGAATGTAGCTTTGGTGCACTTGGACTCTGGAATGTGTTTGTAGAAATTCATTCCTGCATCTTTCAGACAGGTACAGTTAATGTGATGCCAGGAGCTCAGTGAATCTGAATGGCTGTTGGTGCTGCAGGGCATGAGGCCTCTGGACACAGAGGAACTGGCCACAAGGCAGCTATAAAAGAAGAAAAATAAACTGGTTGAAAAAAGAGGTTTCTAGAGTTTGAGTCTGATTTTTCTATAATTCACAGGCAGTTATTCCAGTGGGCACATTGCGGAGCAATATCAGAAATATCAGTGTTTCTGAGAGCCTGTCATCACTGTTACGAGCTCACTAACAAATACACTTTGCACTGTGCTCTGTGGGCTTGTCAAAATTATTCTTTTTCAGTATTTCTTACCTGAAATATATTAGATATCACAGGAACCACGTCATCTTTCAGGATGACCTGTTCAGCCACATTTTGTGTTAGTATTGGTACTGTGCAGTATCATATTTTTATAGTTGGCTGTGCCTTTTATTCAGGTTTGCCTTTCTTACTCTCCAGTGCATTAAATCCTTAGGATCCTGGCCCCAAACAGAAGACAGAAATTGAGAGGAAGGTAACCTTTGGTTTGGCTTTCCTCGCTTGGTGTTTCATGTCATTCTCTACAAAATCACACTGTGCAAAGTGATACTTAGTCTCCTAGAAAAATTCAGCTCTCCCCGGGATTTTCTGCTGCTCTTCTAACCCTTTCGCTGGCATGTCTTCCCTGCAGTAGTAAATTAGATTCTTACCGTCCTCTTTATCCCATAATGTATGCTGAAGACCCGGTAATAGGCATCCATTTGGAGAGGATGGATGTTTGGTAGGAAAGGGAGCGATTGTAAAGATGATTTATGGGCTTTTCTATTATTAGTTTAAATCTTGAAATATTTATTTTACAATTTACTTTTGCTTTTACAATATTCTATATTCAATTTTTTTCTCCCTTCTAGCATTGCTGAAACTAATCCTTCATGTTTAGTGTCATTCTGTGTTCTGGTTAGTAGCTCTTTAGCTTGCGAGTGTTGCTGCTTGTAAGGTAAGTGGGTTACTCTGGGTTTCCCTGTAATGTTACCTGAGGGGGAAAGGCTTGCTTTGTGCTTGCGTCCGGCTCCAGGCTCTGCTTCTCACAGAGACCTGTCAGAATCCTAATTATAAGCGGTATGTTTACTCTCAGGCTTTCGCCGGGGATGGCAACTTTTATAACTTGATATAAGATTTTTTTTTTTTCTGTGACGCCACAGCCGTGGATTTCACAGGCAAGAAACATCGCGCTATGGGAAGTGACTAGAAAGAAAAAGTGAGAACAGAGATCAGACAGACTGCAAATGAACATGGGTTTTATTTGGAGTCTCTTGTGCTGTTTGGTTGATTCACATAGCATAGTGGTTTAGAATAAAAGCAGGTATGATGAGTGGCACTAGAGGAGGGCACCAAAATTTCCTGCTTCTGAGGGGAAGCAAATTACAGTAAACTGGGGACAAACAAAGCAAATTACAGTAAACTGCTGTGGAACAAATTCTGAATCTAGTAATGAACATCTGAATTCACCCCTAATTTCAGTAGATCTCCGTCTCAGAAAAGAACAGTAGAACAACTAGTTGCTTTTTAAAATTAAATTTAAATTTAACATTCCAGAAGGCTGATTTAAGAAACGATATATTCAAGTGTATGGCCGAAGTCTGTACATTTGTCTTGAACAATATAAGCTACAGTATTTTATTTTGTGCCCTTCAGGGTATGTCAAGGAAATTATCTATGACTTTCTCTAAGCCTCAGTGCAGTTTTTCAAGTTCCCAATTATGTTTCAGGAGAATCCAATTAATCTCTTTGTGAATTTCCCTTTTAAAAATAAATATTTCAAGTTAGGAAAATGTGAAAATGCCAATGCTTGCCATTTAAAAACAGAAAATAGATTTTGCAGGTCACAAAGTTTTGATCCTTTGCATGGCTTAATGTGCGCATTTCACCATACCGTCTTTTCTGGTGGAATTCTGATAAGCAAAACCCTTAAATGTTTCATATTTAATTGAAGGTTAAAAAAAAGTGCATTTCAGTGACTGCATGTGTGCTGTATAATAAGAACAAAAGATTTACTAGAAAAAACAAACCGAATATCCGTGTTGTTCACTTGGACCTCATTTGGGTCTCAGTGACATCGGCGTGAAATAGAGGAACTGTACTTACTGTTTTCAGCTGTTTTACTGTAGTTTTAAGTGCTGTCTGTCAGATGAAAATGTTTCCCGTTCTCCTCAGGAACACTGTTTGCTTTTCAGAGATAGTACACTCATTAGTTTATAACTTGGCAATAAAATAATTTACTCATTTTTGCCTTCAGAAGCAGAGTTTTCCAACTGACTTAATGCAGTTGAGGAGAGGGATTTGCAGAGAAGAGGCTTTAAAAAAACTTCTATGTGACTGATGCCCACATCTGCTGATAGTTAATTACACGTCAGAAATGTATTTAGAAAAAGCCTTGCCTGGTTGAAATAGTGTTTCATTCACTCTCTGGCTTGTTGCATCCTGCCTTCTGGGCAGAGGGTGGTGACCTTCTGTGCCACTGGAGTCCTGTCTTTGCTTTTGAGTCTTCTTTCTGGTATTGAGTCCCACTGGATTATGAAGCACCTCTTGAAGATACTTCAAGATGATTTGAAATCTCTCTAAAAACCTCATTGTGAGCCATGCGGCGTTCAGTGTCATGGGGAGGCAGTAAGCGTAGAACCATAGAATTGCCTCGGTCGGAAGGGACCTTTCAGATCATCTAGTCCAACCATCAACCTAACTCTGACAAAAACCATCGCTAATTAATGTGTCCAGAGTATGCTTTACAAAAATTTATATTATAGCAATAATTACCATCCTCTATGACATTTCTTCAGGTTAAAGTTAGTAATAAATGTTGCAAAAGAGGCTCAAATTTCATGAGGTTTCTTCCTTTTTCTTTGAATCATTACTCGTGAATGAAATATTCTAACATGTTCAGTTTAACGATTCTCATTTTGTCCTGAGATTTCCATGAATACAGCTGTTGAATTGCAGTAATAATGCTGGATATCACAGGATGCTAATTTTACGACTTGCAGTGTGGAAGAGAATTAGCAGAGTGGTAGAAAGTGGGTCAGATGTGACTGAATCACCTTTGAGAGATTTGCAACGTTGTCCTCAAAACACTGAATAAAAAGAAGCTTTTCAAACAGCGTCCAGACCTTGTCATTAGAAAGGTGTATTTCCTCTGTGGTTATTTTTGAGAGATAGTGGGAATAGAACATTGTCTGATTTTTTTTTATTTTTTTTTCTTGACAAAAGCAGTGATGAATAAACCTAAAAATTACTGTCCAAATGCATGCTAGATTTCATATTACAGCAATAGGTGAAGATGACTTACTTATGGACCTGACAACTATGAATTTCGATTTTAAAAACCTGTTAGTAACAATCTCCTAGGAAAACCTTTAGGATTTGCTGTTCTTCTGTTTGGCTTCTTGTTCTGCTCTTACCTCAATGTCAGCAAAATTAAAATGCAAATAAAAACATTTAAAAACAAGGAAAAAGACAAACTATTTTCAAAACTGCATTCACTTTTGGGCCGTGGTTTATGCATTGTGAAGGCTTTGCTTTTTCTGCCTGCATTCGTTCCTCCCATTAGTTAAAGGTCTTGGTGCTGAAATCCTTATTATTGCACAGTCTTTACAGAAGCAAACTTTCAGTAGCGTTGGCAGGGATTTACATGAAAGAGGGCTGTGTGATGCTAGTTAGGAATCAGATGCTAAAAAGCATTTATTTCATCTATAGACCAGGAGATCTGTCTGTGTTGTAGATTTGAGAACAACATTAGCTGTTGTTACAAACTATGGGTTTTACTTGCATAGTAACATTTAGCACTGAAACTTGAATAAATGAAGACAATTCTTTGAGCATATGTTTACTGCTACATGTTCTGTGCTGGTGCTAGGGCTGCAATGAGATGTGTCTTGGCGTGTGTGCCAGCTACTGTGGGTGCATCTGAAAATATGTAAGAAGAAAATAACCAGAAGCAAAACATAGTCCGCTGGCCATCTGTTTCAGCAGTCAACAGAAGTTAGCAGAATGAGGAATGTTGTTCTTATTCTGAGGTGTGAGAGAGTGGAGTATGTGGATGCTTTGCTTCATGTTCCATCGATGACTGGCCATGCAGTTCAAAACTCTTGTGGAAAAAATCAAGAACCGCTATAATGTAAAGGAACTGTGAGAATTTTATAAGGACAGTAGATCCTGAAGATGGTGCCCTAGAGTGGCTGCAGACCGTTCTCTCCTCATACTTGTCAGTCCTTGTGACACTGTATTTGATCCGTGCTTTAGAGGGAAGAGGCTGTGGAGTAGGATATCAAAAGGAAGTGAGCAACAGAGCAGAAGAGAGAGGGATGCTGCTGATGAAGGCGGCTGTCTGTTCCAACTATTCTTGCCCCTCTTTTGCTTTGATTCATCACTCTTCATACCTTTTTCACCTCCTGTGTTCATTCCTTCTTTTTTTCGCCCGGGGTGGTCTATGTCCTTGGTCTTTATTCTCTTCGTCTGCTTTCCCTTTCCTCATTCCACCCTGGCAGTCTGCTCTTTTGGGACATTTACTTCCTCACGTCCATTCCATACACCTCGTCCTTCTTTAAACGAGCTTGTGTCCTTCAGTCAGGGTCTCCATTGTCCATGTTTTCAAATTCCAGGGTAGGCACTCATCTTATCTTCTCCCTGTCTCCTCCACCCCAGTATTTGCTACTCTTTCTCATAAACTGCACGCCTCCATTTTTCTCATCTCATCATTCAGCTCCCCCTTGCCTTTAGCCACATTAATTAAACTCCTACCTGACCCATCCTTCCCTCCCTTCTTTCCTACCCCCTTTCCTACTCCCCTCCTTTCCTCCTCCCCCCAGAGTATTCTGCTCCTTCCCTTGCGGCACATTTTTATCATTCTTCCATTTTTCTTCTTTTTCTCTCTGACACCTCCTTTTCAGACATGTTTTTCCATTTTCTTTTGCTTTCATTTAAAAACAATTACGTTGTATTCTTTTAGATCAGTGTTTCTAATTCTCCCATTTCTGAACTCCATGCTGTCTCAGAGTCAAATGTTGACTTGTGTTCAGGCACACGTGGGGGTAGGTGCCTCACTGGAGGCAAGACTCTGGGTTTTGTAGCATTGTAATTATAGTTGTATGAAAGTTGTTGGATGACCAGCATGCAGTTTGCTTAGTTTTATGATGGGAAATGTCATGTTCCCCATTCTTTATAACTGATGTGGAAGATCCTTGCCTTCATTTTCTGGAGGGTTAGGAAGCTCCAGCGCTATGAGAGTGAGGTGGGGCTGCAGGAACGCTGCACCTAAGTGTGGCTCTTCTGGTGCATCCCAGAGAACTCCCACCTCTGTTAGACCATTGTCCTCTGTGGAAGCCTGTGCTCAGTTGGTGTTTGCAGTGACAAAGTGCCCTTTCAAAAGAACGAGTTATTTTACTCACCTGCAGTGTAGTATAGTTCAGTCCGTTTGTATGGTTGGAAAAGCAAAATTTCAATGTGCGTGCAAGCTGATAGTGTAACCTGTGTCCACATCGGGGTCATCAGTGGGCAGCAGAGCTTTTATTGCAGTCCCCTGACATCAGAGTTTTTTATTCAAATGTTGATATAATACTATGAAATGAATCTTCCCTAGCCAGCAGTTGTTGAAAGTTAATATATGGTCATCTTTTATTCCATCTGCAAGGTAATTTAGCTCATTCAGTCCTAATACGCTTGCAGTGTTACAGTCTAACAAAATACCTTTTTCTATGTCAGAATCAGTATAGCAAGTCCGATAGGACAGAGCACCTGCATCTAAACCCAGCATTTTCCATACTGGCAGTTTAATGGAGGCAGCAGAATAGAGAAAAAGTTATTTTATGCAATTCCAAACCTTATCACCAGATAATGCCTTTTTTTTTGTATTTTTCTAAAAAGACAAGCCCATTGTCATTAAACTAAGCTTTAGGATTGGAATAACAATGTATCTGATTTCAGCGTGGGAGGAACTAATTTAAGTGTCATCTCAGCGGTATCTACGAGCCATGTTTAATCCTAATGGAGGGCAGTAAAGTGGAGTATCTGAACTACAATATTGGAAATGCTGAAAAACCGGAGCTAGCAGACAAAATCCAGGGATGATTTCAGCTGCAGTTTTACAGTTTTCTTATATCTTCTCTTTTTTTCATATAGCAAATGAAACTGAAAGCTATACTGGCAGTTTTTCATGACAGTTTTGGTTTTGCTTGAATCCCAGTATACCAATCTATGTATTTATTTCAGTTATGCAGTGTACCCTATATATGTCAGGTGGTGCAGAGCACAGTCAGTATTTTCTTGTTCTTCATCCCTGCGTCTGTTCTGATGTGCCCTAATGACACAATCCTTAGTTTGAGCACGGTCAAATGTGCTCTCAGGTTACTGATCATATCAAAGCACAATGCAGACAGTACAGCTGAAGTTTGTAGGTGATGATAAATAGCTGCATGTTGGCATTTTGGATTCTTTTACAAGAACAATTTGGGGCAACATAGAGGACGTACCATCACCTGTGTCAGGTGTGAGTCAGAAAACATATGTGGCCCACGGTGTTGGAGGCTGTAGTCAAATTCAGTAAGAACAGGTTAGTTTTAAGCTCTTCTGGTAGCAATGAGGTATTCAACCCATGCACACTGGAAGTGCTACGGGCTGGTGGCACCCTGACTGTGGGAATGACAGTGAATAAATGCCGCCTTGGTCCGCTTCGCAGTACTGTCACTGTGATTTTAGCCTTAAAATTAATTACTAGAGATCTCTGAGAAATTGTTCGATTGGAAAAACTTTTTTGTTTGTTTGCTTTTTTTCCCCTCTCTCACATTTGTGGGATTGTTTTGCCTTCAGGAATGCTTGAACATTTTCCATTGATAACATTCTCAAACACATCTCACTAAGTAGCAGGCATAAGTATAGATCCGGTGCAGTGACTGTCATGTAGATCTTGTGAGAGAAGTGCTGGTATTTGTTGATGTCAGTAAGGTAACTCTGGTTTGATCAGATTATTTCCTTTTGACATCTTTTCCTGTAAAGTATCCAGAGATCTCCTTGCATCCAGTAGAATTTGTATTTGAGATGTTCTGGTACTTACAATTGTGAGAGTTTCACAGGGGATGGGGAAAATATTCTGTAGCATTAGGCAAGTGAGTTAAAAGATCGTGTCCTATATAAAGTAAGAAATACAAATTGCCTTTTAAATGAACTTTATTAAAACTTACCTTTTCTTCCTAACCCAAGCATACTTTTCTTAAAAAGAAAAATGAATAAAAAGATAACTTTTCATAAATTTAATGCTGATTTCTTGACTTAAGCTGGTGGTAAAACTTCCTGCCAAAGCTGATAATTTCAAACACTTCTTAAGTGCGATATCGGAAGGTGTTTGTGCATATATGTATGTGTGTGTATGTGTACGTGTATATATATATATGGCACCAGAACACTTTTTAACTTCTTCTTTGTGATAGAACCTGAAAATTCTTAACATGCTGAAGTGTCCAAGACATAAGAGATTTGCCTAAGGAAGTATTTAAGGGTATTTGAGTGTATCAGCAAATAATAAAAATCAGTTAGCAAAAATATATTAATAAATTACAGGCTATTCTATGTTCACCCAATAGGCATACCAAAGGCACATGTATAGGCATTGCTAGATGTTTCAAAGACATTGCAGAACCTACTGTAAGTCTAAAGTTCAAGTACAGAACCTTTTATCAAAGAATATTGGAATTCTTATTGTGAATAAAAAAAAATCAATTCATGTTGACTTTTCTTTTGGCATACTTTTTCTGTAGATATGCTTGGCATTTATTTTTTTAAAGTGTTCTCCAAGTATATTGGATGATCACATTTTAAATTACTTGACTTCAGTCATTCACTGTTAGTTATTTGTGGGGCTGTTACTGAAATGGTGTTCTTTCCTTTTGCACTGGAAAAGTAACTAGTATGTTTTTAAGCAGCAGCCTGGAAAGCTTTGGGGAAGTTCTATTTAAAACTTTTTGGAAACTGTGATGAAACTGGACATAAAAGCTAAAATTTCCATTTACAATGATAGAACTAACATGGGGAAAATGAAGACTTAAAGGTTAGGCTGTGAGAGAGTGAAAATTTCTGCTTGTTTTTCCTCACACAGTTTATTTGGAAAAGATGTTTTGTTTTTATTGGGCCTCCGTAACAAGAGTCCTTGTTGACTCCAATTACTGGAAGTCTGTTTTGAGAGTCTGGATAGAGAGAAATAGAGATGAGAGTCCATATGGAAGGAGATACAGGTTGTATACTAAAAACTCACCCTTCGTGTTCTTTATGGTCTTCACAAATGTCTAGAAGCCTGTTAGTTTTTTGAGTAAATTCTGCAACCTGCTTCACAGAGGACATGGCAAATCTTGCTGTCTTGGCAGTCTGACAAAGGCTTCTGACTGGCGGACTTGTATGGAGCTGTATTCCTGGTAGCCTCCTGCCACACCTCTATGGCATTTTGCAGTGGAATTTGTGAATAAACAGATGATTTATTTTTTAAAATATTATTTTCCCCTCAAATTTAATCTGAGAGGAATGGTACATGCTCCAAAGCTTTCTCATGGTTTTTGATGCCAACTTAAGGACAATTTGCCTTTCATTAAAATTAACAGGGTTTGTCTGCACTGCAGTGTAAACTCTCCAATAAATGATTTAGAATCACGATGAATGCTAAATAATATGGCAGCATGAATCGTTGTTTTCGTTTGGCAGCAGAGAAAATCTTGATGGGATTGCTAAGCGCTCTCAGTTCTCTCAAGATAGCTTACTGTCGGCTGCTGTATTGTTCCTTTGCTCCTGACACACTCCTTTGGCCCAATGCCTGTCTAATCATTGTTTAATGTTTCAAAAGCTGCCATCTTCTATTTGAGGCAGTCTTTTCAAGCAGTACAAATACCAGCAGATTTGCATACAGTAGAAATAATTGGAAAAATAAAGTAAAATAAAATAAAATAAAAAACACAAGGAAATGAGATGCACACAGCATTAATGCTTTATGAATGTGAAAAAAATACCATATACATAATCGAAGTACGGTGAAGTTTTAGGAATTTTAAAGATATTTCTATGGTTAAATACATTGTCTATCAGTTTTACATGCTATGGAATGACTATTCCTACTGACCTATTGCCTCTAATCTCAATCCTTGCTTATGTGCACAAAGTGGAAAGAGAAAAACAAGGTCTTTTAAAATGGAAAACAAGTTGACAACTCATTTACCAGCAAATAAACAAGTTGACAACTTCTGTGCCAGCAAATAAACAATGATTTCCATTTTTTATTACCATGAACAAGTGCATTGTCAGTACCTGAAAAATGTACTTAACATCTCAGTGTTAAATAACCATGTCTCCCTGCCTTGTAGTATTATTATTACTGTATGAGAAACAAGTTTAAAACATTTCCCTGTAGCCTACCTCTTATATGAAATGTCTAAGTTTACTTTTTAGTGGTATTTGTGCGCTTGAAACTTCTTTGTGCCTTCGACAATCAGTTTTGAACCTGCAAGTGAAACCGTGTATCACTGGCTCTGATTTTGTGTTCTCTCATCAGATACCTCTCAGTTTCCAAAGGAACCTTTCTTCTCTTTAACCATTTCCCACACATACAAATAGATAAAGCTTAAGGAATACACTGGCAAAAGTTGTGTGACTGTGTGCATGATTTATGTCTCACACTCAGGATCTTATGTGCTGAGACTAGTGCTGATGTAAGAGAAAACTGCACAGAATTGTATAGAAGGTCTCTGGAATGCTTTGTGATCAAGATGGCTTCTTGCTGAGACCATCAAATTGTCGTCTCTGGGAACACTGTCTCCAAGATATGGGAAGCTGGAGAACTGCTAGATGATGAAGGTTCCCATTCAGCTAGGAACAAATCTAAACCATTTAGTCCAGTATTAGAAAAGAGATTTGAGGAAAGCTTTTCACCAGAAATTGAGCAGAGATGTCAGGAATTCATAGCTGCTGTTTTGGCAAACTGGGGAGATTGGGAGAGGCTGTAGGCAGAAGCTATGCAACATGCGTTCATATCAGAGGGGAATGGTTTAGCTATAGTGTAGACAAGAAAAAAAGTAGGCTGAGTAAAAGAAAGGGAGATTTTACGACCGAGAAACAAAGCCTTGTCCAGAATTTCCTTCTCCTGGGGAGCCCAAAGACTATGTAAGGGCAAGAAAAACACTGTCAAGTTTATTTCTCTCTGCCCCCCCCCTCCTTTTTTTTTGTCTAGATCTGCACATTGCTGGAGCTATTTGAAGTAAGCAGTGCCTGACTTTTGAAATTTTTTTCTAGCTTGTCTCTTTGCTACAGCAATTATGTCTTCCAGAAGAGAAGAAAAGCAGAAAATAATGAAGTTACAGGGAACCTCAGTGGCTTGGTAAAAAGAGCATCATCACTTGTGGACATAGATGGTGTTCCAGGAGAATGATTACATAGATCATGGGAAGAGAAACATGTCAGATAAAATAAGAGAATTTGTACTTCAGTTTTATCCTACAATCCTGAAAAGATCAGTTGTTATACAGTGATATAACAGTACTTTACATATTCCCTGATATTAACTTGAGCCTGAAATGTAGCAGTGTTTTATGTAACACTGACTAAACTCTCACCAGTCCCCTCTTCTTTTGAATTCACATATGCAATCTGAATAAGTGGCTCTATTATTGTATGCTCCAGTAGGAGCTCTGGAGAGAGTTTGCTATCAGGAAATATTGGTAGTTCATATCCTTGAAAATACATTGAGCATGTGAAGTTCTCTGTGTTTCCCTATTAGATGGTCCTACAACAGCCTGGAATACTCTACAAAGCTTCAGGCGTCATGCAGGCATGAGCACTTCAGCAGAAGGTGGATCAGTAAATCCAGTTTTAGGCAGTCAAAATTACCATTTTACTACACACTGTAGAATTGGATTTTCTGTTGGTTTTGCAGATGTACATGAGTAGTCCCTGAGGTGAAAATGGTACAGTAATTGTAGTGTTCAAGCTTCCATCACAAACAGCTCTTTTTAACTTGTGGTGTTCCGCCTTTCTCAAGATGCTGTGATTAAACTAGGCATGCATGATATCAAATCTAAAGAACAAGATTAGATACATGAAAGCTCTCAGTTCAAAATTATTCTTAAAAGTGGAAGAGGAAAAAAGAGGATATTTCCTTATTTTAAAAGTTCTGGGGTTTGTTTTTCCTTTTTTTTTTCTATAGGAAGAGCTTTTTTGCTCTTTGCTTATGTCAGCACTACGGCTTTACCGAACATCCAAAGCTTTTGGGTTTTGTTTTTAATTTAAGGTCTGATCTTGAAAGATGTTGACTGCCTCTAAGGAATTCCCTTTTCATTAATAGGTTGCGTTCTACAGTGTGATGTAGGTTCTTTCTTGTGAAATAGAAAAATATTATCCATAAAGTCATATAACTAGGTGAGAATGTTACCACAAAATGAATGAAATCCAGTCCTTCAGTGATGTTAGGTCAGTATAGATGCTCACATATCCCACCTCCTTGAACTAGAAATGGTTCATCATTAAAAGAAAGAGTTGTCTTCCTAAATGGATGTAACTGTCATCCTGTCAGTTCTTATCAGAAGTTTCAGCTCCTTGGAGCTCCCGTCTGAGGGACTGCCCTACAGAGACTACCATGAAGAAGAATGCAAAACTAAGCCTGAGTTGCTTTCAGAGATGCGTAATTCTGACTGCATGCTCAGCACAGGTTAGCTGTGTCCAATATTTGTTGGGTTTAGCACTCATTTAATAAGGCACAAAAATTAGGAAGTCATGGGTCTTTTAAAGTAGCTAAAAAGAAAAACCTCAGGGGAGGCAAGTTAATAAAATGGTCTGTTAAACTAACCTTCATTTTATGGCGCTAAACTAGGAACACTGAGAGAGCTGACTTGGTTACAGTAAAATGGTAAAAAAGGTATGATCAGCTTTCCTTATAATGGAAAGTGCCCCGGAAAAATATGCCTGTTGTATCAGAATATATCAAACTGAGTTTAATCAACTGTGGATTACTGCACAATAGCTCAATCAACTTTAGGTCAGGAAGAAAGTAGAGGAATTATTTAGTAGAACAGTAAAAGAAGCTGTATGTTCAATAGTTCATTTGGCTTCCTGGGATTGGATTATCAATGTTATCAAAGTAACATGAAAAACTGCAGTGCGTGATTTAAATCTCTCCAACAGGATCTTATGAACTGAGACTTAATCCTGATATATGACAAAATATATTCCATAAATTGCATTAATTTTTATGGTGCTGCACAGTGTTGTATATGTTAGAGTTCATATAGAGTATTTTCTTGAAAAATGCAAAGCTCTCCAGATGGACTATCCTGTGCTATGCTGCTACTCTGGCTGACTTTCTTCTTTTTATTAGAGCAGTAATGGGGGTGATTTATTTAATCCAGAACACTAATCACTTAACTTATACCAGATATAGCCCGAGTAGGCAAATCTGTATGCTGGAGATGGATTTTATTTCAAATAAGTTTCAGTCCATGCTCAGAAACTTTTAATCGCAGCAGGTTACTTTGGTTACCAAAGCCAAATTTGCTGCTGGCTTACCTTGCCCTACCTACCCATCTCCAGTTAAACTAGGTGGATTTCTAATTCTGGCAATTTTTAAAGGTTCATATCAGTGCAAAAACTGCACTTCTGTCTGTGCCATATATACCACTACAGTAGACATTCCTGTGATTTATATAACTGGCTATGATAGGGAAAAAGTGTTTTCTCTGCTTTTGTGTTGTATCATGTAGTTACCTGTGTAATCAGTTATCTGTTCAGTAGTTTCCAGACTAAAAAAGGCCCATGAAAACATCAGTAAGTATAAAATAAATATGTCCCTATTTTTTAAGGAATTGTTTTAGAAATGGATGGGCATCGTTTGTGAGTTTTGGATAATTTGCATAAGATGTTGTTGAAATTGAGGGCTAGACTGCCTGCATTATCCTATTAACAGCAGAACCCTTGTTGACATAAGCTTCAGCCCAAGGGCACAGTAGCATCCCAAAAGGGGCTTGACTAGTGACAGCTGAGAAATACACAAATTATATAGAATAAACATACAGTTTTGAAAGGAGTATTGAACAGATTCTTGGCCTGGCACTTCACTTCTAAAAATTCCACTATAAGTACTGTGCATTAATCCCAAGAGTACCTGCATAGCTGCCTAATAGTTCTGTGTTTCTTTGGTAGCATGAGGCACCACCTGTGCTCTGTCTGGTATTCTTTTGCAAAAATTGTCAGATTTCTCTGTAAACGTTCTGCAACATGTGCTTTAATACAATTCTGATTCCAACTGTTCAACTCCTCCAGGAGACAAAAATTTACGTGTTTCTGTGGGTAAATTACCTAGTAAGTGAAGTAAGCGCGCAGGAGTATGCAGGACATGCTTCCAGAGCAGGAGGGCCAGGAGTGCCAGGGTATGGATCTGCACTGCGCACGCTGCTTGGAATAGGTGAGCCGTCCCAGGGCAGGGAGGAGTGATGACAGATAGCTGTTGTGGCCATGCAGGTATTCTTTTCTTTCTCCCTAGGAAATAAATGCCTCTCCGAAGCGTGCCAAATCACAGTTCCTCTGAAGGAGGAATGAGGAATTATGCTGCTTGCTCAGGTCTGTCCCTGGAGTCAGGTTCCAGGCTTCTCAATGTGTTTATTTGGCATTTCTGTCAGTAAACTCATTTGCTACTGTGCTGTTCCTGGCACAGATGCAAAAATGGGAACAAGTCTGCTCAAGACAATCTCACTTAAAATTTAGTCCCCTTTTGAAAAGTATCTAACCCTTTTAACTGTCCTGTTTTCTTCGTTAGGGACTAAACACTGTGTCACCCTAATCATTAAGCCTAACTAATTGCTTACAGCCAACTGTGTCTATTTATAATGGATTGTAAGCCTGATGTAGTTGTGTGATTTATATTATGGAAACAGCGAGGTACTCCTTGGTTAAGGTGCTGTTTAGCAGCTAGACTCATAATGGATCCCATCTTCCTTAATGCCATTACAGTCAATGAAAATATTTACATCATATGATACTGTAAGTCATGAACAAGAGCATCAGTGTCTTGGCTTCCCTGAACACAGTGCTAGTTTACCACAGATTTGGTATACACGTGGGAAAAAAAAAAAATTCCAAGGGACTGTAGGTGCTGTGACAACTGCCTGGAATGTTTATTAGACAAGATACAGATTCCTGTCACCCTGTTCCTTTTAACATAATAGAGAATAATTGAAATAACCGAATTTTTTTTTATCTGAAAGGGAAATCAATGCAAATCGCAAAACAGCTGTTGACTTTTTGTCCGAGGTGGTAGATCAGTCTCATTCTTAGTCAGCTGATTTTAGTAGATTTTGATTACTTTTTTTGGCTGTAAAATACCTTTCCCTGAATCACTTACGTTCATGGTGTGATTTGTTGTATTTGATTTTTTTCTGGTTTAACTTCTAAGTCTTAAAAGATATTTTTTTTTCTCCTCTTATTGAAATTGATAGTTTTATAGCTTAACACCTTCCATGTATTTCTTCTGCAGTTTAGTATTTAAAGTGTTTTTTGTCAAACTAGTTCTTTGCTTTTTTTTGGTTGTGTTCAAGTGATTTGGCAGTGAGCAAATTTGGACGGTTTTTCCCTGCTCTGTATAAAAGCTGTTTTTTAAATGTTACTGACGACTGTGTAGTGTTTAGAGCCAGCTATCCGTCTTGCCAGCTTGTTAGAGCTATCATCCCCCCACAGCCTGCTGCTGTGACTGTTCAGTATTGCTCGTGGGAGGATACTGCATTTCCCAGTGAACTTCTGTTCAAAAAAAAGACCCTCCGGCTTGGTGATGGGAGATATTGCTCTCTGTCATTACATTTCCCCCATCGAAGGGTGATCCTAAAATACCAACCTTAAAAGCAAAGTTGCTGCAGTGATTTTTCCTTCCGAAATATGTTAATATTTATGAATGTTCAAAAGGGCTTGTTACTCAAGAGTTCCTCTTGGTCTTCAGATTTATGAGGGAAAAATATTCTTGTCGGTGGAGAGTTGTGGAAAGAGTTGTGTTTTATGGCTCATGGCTTTTGAAGTAATTAGTGTGAAGCCAGTTATTTTTATGGTTTCAAATGCAAGTATCTAGATTTAATCACCATAGGTTTGGGGTATTTTGATTTTTAACTGTGCCAGATAACAAACTAATGGGTACTGTTAATATATGTGTCTTTATTGTATGCTTCATTTTATTCATCTATGAAGAGTATGGGACAGTATTTGCTGAGTAAACCTAAGAAGAGATGAGACAAGCTTCTGTTAGGATTAATCGAAACATAGTTCCCTCTGTGTTGGGGCAGGAAGAAGGACCGGGCGATCTCTCAAAGTCCATTCAGCGATGCAGGCTTTGATTCTCTATTCATCAAACTATTTTTGGTCTTTAAATGGAAGAGCTCTAAGGTTCAGTTTATAAGTCATTAGTCAGCATGTGGATTTTCAGGGCAGGGATTTCGTATTCTAACAAGCCTGTTACAGTTTCTGACCATCATAAAAATATCTCAGGAACTGTTCTTCCTGTTGAAGGGAAGGTGGAAATGTTGCAACCAGTAGTAGAAAGTTCTCTGTATTAGGTGGATTTATTTTTATTCTACTGTAAATAATTTCTAACCGCAAAATTTGTGAGGCTTATACAAATATGGAAAAAATAGATCCTCTGATGAAAGCCCTTAACAGTGCTGTGAATGTTCGCTTGCCAGTAGGCAGAACTGGAAATATCTTTAGTGTCTGTCATGTTGTAATATTCAAAACAGTTGGTAAACATTGACTGTGTCCACACTACTAAATTTTTGAGACACGCTTTTAAGCAGAGATTGCTGCATATGAAAGAACAAACAGTCAGGCTCTGCAATCCGTTTGAATTTTATATGGAGAAGATATGTAAAAGGGTTCACAGCCCTTTCTTTGCATAACAGCCCATGGTGCATAAGACCACCGTATTCCTTCGCATTAATGCTTTCTCCTTTACCATCTGCAAACAAATAATTGAAAAGCTCGATTTGTTTAGCAAACTGTTGCTGTTGGAAGACTTGTGACAGGGAATAACTTCAGTGTGACTTGTATTTATTAACTGATATGTATAGTTTTAAAGTGGAAAGGTTTTATAATTTTACTTGGTCACTGATACGCAGAGTTGCATAAACATTAGTGAAACAGACACACTCCCATTATCTCACTACTGGTGAACTTGTTCATTCAGCTGAAAGCTGTAGTGTTTAGTCTCTGTGAAGATCTATGAAAATCAGAAAACTTCTATTCAGTCCCATAACATAGGCTTAGGAGTCAAGTTTCAGGTATCTGTTTCTAAAACCTTGACCCTACAGCTTCAGAAACGTTCACTTGATTTCTTGGCAAGGTTTTACTTTGTCTATGAGATTGAAAATATATTATTATTAAAATCTTGGGTTTGATGTCATTATGGCTGGACATCGCTAGCTCACAGAAAAGTTCAAAGGCTAAATCATACGCGTGCCAATTCCTGTATTGCTCTCAAACCATCTGCTCAATGGTATCATTTCTTCTATGGCTGCTTGTTTATTTTATCAGAAGATGGGTGTGCATCAAAAGAAATGAATGCATTCTCCCCAAGGCAGATGTGAACTCTTATCACAGAGTCACAGGATGGCTGAGATAGGAAGGGACCTCTGAAGATCATCTAGCCCCAGCCCTCTGCTCAAAGCTGGATCAGCTGGAGCAAGTTGCCCGATACTGTGTCCAGTTAGGTTTTCAAAATCTCCAACAGCAGTAGTATCTTTGTAATACTAGTGAAAAAGATTTAGTGACTGGAAATTTAAGCTAGAAATACAAAGTTAGAACAATTTGACTGCGTTTTTATATGTGGGCGTAACCTCTTTTGCTCTATGAGCCCAGCTGAGCCTCACTGACTGTATTTGCTTCATTCAGACACTGGATAGTTCTCACCAAAGCTGCTCTTCTTGTCTCAATTCACACAGGTATTTCTGATGGCCAGATGCTAAGGATTTGTAAAAATGTCTTCCCTTCAACAACTAAAAGGATAGAGCTTCAGAGCAGTGTATCATACGACTAAAGTGTTGTTGTTAGAAATACAGATTCAAAGAGAATGGTTAGTAGTATGTTAAGAATGACATATTGCTGTGAGAAATTAAAGTGATGCTGCACTTGTCAAGGAAATGACACCTGAAGTAGCTGTGCGTGAACCAACTCAGGTGGTTTTATGCCATGCCTCGGGGTCGGGGTAAGTAATGTCAGCCCGAAGGGTGTGCTCCGCCACAGGCAGCAGCGCTGTCAGTCGGTGGCTGGGCAGCTGGAGTGCGAGATGGGCAGGTAGGGTTGGCATCTAAGGGAAGTGCCACTAATTCAGAGCACTGCAGCATGTTTCCTCAGACACAAAGCTATGTCATACTGTACATAGCAGCCCATCCCACTCTCTGCATGAGCTTCTTTTAACAATTTGAAGTGGATCTGAGGTCTCAGCCTTTATCTGTAAGGTGTGCGGCGTGGCCTGGGTCCAGGATAGCTAAATATTTGTTCGGCATTCCAGGCACAAGACTGTAGCTGCCAGGTCCTTTCCTCTGGCATTACAGAGCTCTCTGCCAGAGCTGTAACACGTGTCTGGCTGGAGTACAGTCTTCCAAGGGAAACGCAGTCAAAACCTGTAGGGTGAACTACTGCTTGTGAACTACTGCTATTACAAATGTTACTGTTCTCGTCTTATACTGGAAAGACTATTTCTTTGTCATTGCCACCTTAAACATTAAATGTCTACAAACTCTCCTCCCTCTCCTGTACTGTAGGCTCAGTCTTGCAAGTAAATCAGTCATACTGCTCCCAGACCTGGAGGCAGTGCATGTGCACGGCGCTCCGTATGCAGACATAGCAGTTCATCAGTGCTAGCTCAGGTGGCTGTGTGTGCTGTGAACTGCACACTGTAGCTGTGTCCTTGCGTGTTGTGGTGCCTGGTCCTCACAGGACAGAGCCTTTACTTGCTGACTGGTAAAACTCAATTGCATTTGCTTGATAATATTATGCTAGTGGATATTTTACACTTTCAAATAGAGATGGTTTAATGGTGATTGGTCATGTAGTAGTGAAATACAAAGTGTTTATGAAGAGAAAGAAATTACTGGATTTTAGTGAAGAGCATAGTGAAGAACCTTTAAGAGGTATGCCCTGGTACTGCTCCTGATTTTGTTCAGTGCATTGTAAATCAAATCAAAGGGATCAATGAGTTGCAAAAGCAAAGTAGCAGAAGGGTGGAGAAAAATAAGGCATTGTTTGATGAGTATAGACGTTACATCTAGATGAAGACGAGAGGAAAAAGAGACGTAGCTAATCCAATTTTATGTACGTTTGATGCCAGGGTGTTGCGCGTGCTAGTATATATCAAATATCAGGTCTGTTTCACATCATTAGGGAAGGATAGTCTTGATGAGAGCAAAAGGACAGGGAAGAGTAGTTCATTAGGGAATGATCACATGGAAGCAGTGGTCACATGGGTTGGTATTGGAACAATACACAAAACAGATTTGTTTTGAGACGAGGAGCAAAAATTGACATCAGTGGAGTATTTCAGAACCTGCCAGGTGTGTTTGAGGTAGCTGATCACAAGGTGTAGCAACAGCTTATTTCCCAACTGGAGCCAACCTACTTGTGTGGCTTCTGGCACACGCCGATACCTTTCCAAAAGTGGTGTTGCATGAGTCTCTTTCCTAGGAATATGCTTTCCCAGTGCTTATCGTGACATCCCTTTGTTTAAGAATTGTATGTATCTGGGGATAACTTGTACCAAGGCCCCTAATTAATGGCTTTAGATTTAACTGTAAAGAAAGTCCTTTAATCAGAAGAGAATTGCCGCTTCCTCTCTTTGTTAAGATACGGCTGGTATGTTCTTTGTTTGTCTACCTGAAGGGATTAAACAAAGCATGTACAAGATAAACAGATCTTTATTAGGATTTGATACAAAAAACCTTTTCTGAAGCACGATTGTAGCACAGCAATTTTAATTAGTTTTCACCAATGCTTCCAATTAACACCCAGAGTGTTTACTTTTTAGCTACAGAGAAGATTCACTCAGATAGCAAATAAAAAAAGCAAATCTGACAGTTTTGACGTGCAGTAAAAAGACTGAGTAACTTCTTGAGAGTTGGTCATCTTTCTGGGTTTCAGAAGGTTATTTGCTTTTGCTGTGTAGTAGGTTTAGGGTTTTTTTGTACTTCTGGCTGGTCTAACTGAGGAAAAAGCTATCTGCCACGTTTTTAAAAGAGATGTTATGAAACCTGCTAGCTCTCTGCGTTTTAGTTGTTCTAATCACCCTAATTTGCCTGTGGTGAAAGATGGGAACATTGACTAGTCTTCAGCTTGCAGTATTTGAACTGTGACCACTTCTTGTTTACCTTCTCAAGCATTTTGTCTTTCTATGTTTATGAGATTTACTGGAGTTTCTTATTTTTGCTGGTTCGAGTTCCCTAATTGGAATTGCAGCATCTGGTCAGGTTCCCATTCTTCATATGGACTGCAAATGTAGCTCTGGTAGAAAACCCTGCCAGTTCCTTTGACAACAGCTTTGCACATCCTCTTCTGAGGGGCATATAAACCTCTTCAGGGGAAATATTATGCAGAATGCAAGTGGTCAAGGACTGTATAAAGCTGGGCCACTTTGCTATCCAATGGCAAAGATTTGCATGACAGTAAATTGGGTGTAATTGTACCCCAACTTTAGTAAGTAGACGTGTTGTTACATAGACTTTTTTTTGCCTTATAGATTGAAGTAGCAGCTTGCCAGTGCTAGTAGGGCTGTGAACATCAAGGCAGCGCTCTCTGTTGGTTTCATCAGATGCCATGTAACCTGCTGGTTCATGTCATGGATGAGGTGATGGTCTTGGGATCAAGGCAGGGTCCAAAATGTCCATGTTATTTTGATCTGTCTTGCCTTCTCCAGGTGTGGCACGGTGGCTATAGTTGTTATCTCCAGTGTTGGTGACAGGGAGTGAGAACCTGGGAAAATGCATTGGGCTGGCTGGCTGTGTCACATGCGTGTACATTTATTAGTCTGACTCACAAAACATCACAGAAATTTTATGTTAACTTGCAGTTTGTTTAGGCCACTTAACTCTTTCCAACATAGGTATCTCAGCCTTGTTTGCGATGTAGACTACAATTTACACATTTGTAACTTCTCATGGTGGGGCAGATTTAGAAAGGGGGGGGTGATGTGAGGCCCTTGAAGATGGAAGAGTCACGTGCCTGGAGGAGCTTTCTGCTCTCCAGCTTTCTAATAGACCCATGCCGGGGGCTTTTTGAGCTTTGGAAAGATCACCAAAATTTCTATGGAATAAATGCTGCTCGGTATTTTAAAGTTTTGAATACTATAACTCTGAGTTTACTACCTTCTGGAGCAGTCTCCTTCTGCAACACGCTAATAAGAATATAGCTGTATAATAACCCTCTGAGGTTAACTAAGATGAATGCCATATAGGAAATTGAGATCATTACCCAGTCTGAAGTTGTCAAGTGGTTTTCAATACAACATATTGCAATATGCAGACAAGGTAGAAATTTAATACTCATAGTTGGAGAGAATTTAATCACGGAATTTCATTATGAAATTTAGCTGTGCAAGAAGCATTCTTTTGAAGATGCGAAAAGGTTTAAATCTGAGAAGTCAGCCAGTAACTATTCTGAAAAATGTGGGTATACTGCAAATGAAATTGCAAATCATTGCAAATCAAAATCCAGTCCAACGAAATTAGCCTGTATCTGTGCAAAATCGTTATTCACAATGAAAGGTCAAACGGTATACTGGAAGAATTGGATAGGAGGTGATAGTTTCAAGCCTTTGAATCTCTATAATAAACGGAGTCTGGTAGGTTTACGGTGCTACAGACCACATCACAGCTAAGTGAGATACAGAGAGTACTTAGTGCTAACAGTCCTTCATAAAAAGATCTCCTGGAAAAGACCGTAAAATTCCCAAGCAATATTTTATATAAATGTCAGGATTCAAAAGTATAATGTGTATAAGAAATAATAATGTCAATAAAGATTATGCTGGGAGCTCTTCATGAAGACATTTAAAATTTACTGTATTTATTGAGAAAATGAAGCTATCTGAAAAGTGTGGTGGGGAGGGCCTGGATAGAAATGCCTCCGTGCGTAGTTTTCCACATGAACAGTAAGTCCGACACATCCTTAGTTGTACTTACTGGGCAGAGGCTGGTGGGTCCTGAGGTTCTCCTGCTTTGACCATAGATGTTAAAGCATTGCTTTAGAAAGTAAATTTTGAAGGAAAGAGCTAAAATTAAATGACACAAAATAATGAGAGAGGACACAAACTAAAATTAATGTAATCTTTACCAGAACACAAATGATGAACAAACCTGTCGTAATGTATCTAAATTTAGTAAGAGAAATTGTAATTCAAGAATATTCTTCTGGACTCTTGTTTGCCTAATACTTAATGAAAAAAAAAGTTAGAAGCTGTTTAAATGATACTGTTAAATTTAGGCATTGCCTTCCCCTATGGAAATATTCTTTAGTGGGATCTCGCAAGATCTAAGTCATTTCAATGCCCAGTTCATGCTTTTGATTTCAGTCCATTTTCTGTGACCATTATCCTTAGCATCTCAGGAGCTGCTGCGCTCGGCAGTGTCGGGCGTTGATGCGTGACCTGTGCAGAGAGGACCGCTCCCTGCTCGATCCCAGGCAGCAGATCCAGAAGTGCTGTGCATTTCCTCATGGTTTTTCCCAGACAGCGCCAACCAGCTCTGCTGACAAGATGAGAACTTGAACTGGTAGCCCAGCCTGCTTCCTGTAGTTTGGAGCAGGTACTGTCCTTCCCTGGTAGTTCCAGCCATCTGCGGTGTGAAGCAAAAACCTGGAGCAGCCCAGTCACCTGAGCCTCTGGCTGCTCACTCCAGGAGGAAGTGCTGGGAGTCTGGTGGGATTCTGTCCTATCTCAGCACAGTAAAAAGACACTTTTCCTGCTTATAATGTTAAAATACATTGACGCTACTGCTGGTTGTTTCTGGGGAGCAGGAAAGGCTGATGTATGTTCTTCTATGGGCATGTTTTGTGCAAGCAAGGCTTCCACCCTGCTGGGAGGCATACTAATAGCCAGATTAACATACTGTATTTTTAAAATAACATACTTCCAATTAAGCAGGATTTAACCAAATCTTTCCCAGGCTGCAGTAGGATGCTAGTAACAATGCTGTTCTTGTATTGTGAATTGAAAAGGTATTATGAATTTTAGTTTCAAGGTAATGCCTGGGTTATTTTTAATGCCTCCCCTTTTTTTTCAGAAAACATAAGGGTTGCTGCTACTGTCCCTTGCATGTTTCTGATGCAGAAAGGCACGGCATGAACAACACTTGTAATATAACAATTAAACCCCAAACATTTCTTTAAAACTAATGGATACAATGTGATTAGATGCCCACAGAGAAATTTTCTATAATAGCTGAGGAAAGGCTTGGAATAATTTGTTGTATGCTGATGTATTTCATCTAAAGATGCAAATTGTATGCTATTGTGTTCTATTAAGACTTGGAGTTTGGGATTTTTAGGAAGCAGTGGATGATAAACTATTATAATAAGCAGTCCTTTACTTGGAGATCATACGTGCCAGATTTAGAGGTTTTCCACAGCTACCAAATGGCACGGTCCCAGCACTGTGTTACTCCCAAGGAGTAATCAAATATGCTGGGAAAGAAGCAAGCCAGAATTTGTTGCTTTAATTTGGAAATGTACACAGTTGATTCTTCCAAAAAACCAGTTTCTATATTTAGATAGAAACAAATCCTGCAGCTCTTTCGGTGTTCAAACGAAAATAATTTCTGATTTAAATGGGTGGTTTACGGGAGTAAGAACTATTTGGATTTTGTCCATATTTTTAGGAAGTTTCAAACAGGAGAAATTGTAACTTCCAAATTAGTCAAATGATGTGATTAAAACCCACGACTTAAATAGCACAGCAGATAGCTCCCAGATTGTCCCAAATGAATTTGGCAGTGGTCTGTGAGGAGACGTTCCTTCTGTGGTTGTAGTGGAAGTGCACACTAAAGGCTCTTTGCTTGCTTGGTATGTGATGGGGTAGGTCCTGCCTTTTCTTTGTATGACAGGTTAGCAGACTCTGATGGATGTGCGATGTGATACATTGTGTTTGGCAGAATTTTTCAAGGCTATGTGGTATAATATGAGGGCAAGTGAGAGCTGGCTTTTACAAGGGCTAATTATAACTTGCACATGCTGTCATGTCACTTGTGATGTTGCATTCACACACATGATCACAGGTAGGCAAGAAATCAGTCTTTCTGACCTGGAGTATGGATAGAGCATTTTGCATCTGATGTGTAAGGGTTGGCTGGTAGAGTAAGATTCAGTCATTCAAAAGAAAAGCTGGTAACTCTACATTTGGATGTAGTTAAAAACAGGCGCTGGTTTTTGTGGTTTGTTTTTCCTTAACTGCAGTTTAGTTTGTAGAGTGAGATCTCAAAAGGAGAAATAGCGTTATTACTGTCCTGACCCTCAAGGATGCTCTCACAGTATCATCAGGTCTGGTGCATGCTGGCTACTGGTTTGCTACCAAGGAGCAGCTCTATTCAATGAGTATACGGTTGGATTATAATTTTTGATATAAAGTAAGATTTTCATAAAAAACAATGTGGCATGCAAGGCTAAGTCCTATTTATTAAAACCAAAACCTATCTTTTAATGCTCTCTGGCATAATGAATGTTACTTAATACTGATTAATTGGACCTGCTTTGAGTCAAGACTTGGTCTGCAGAGGTCCCTTCCAACCAGAAGTAATCCGTGATTACTTTCTGTTTCCTCTTCCTTTTATAGTCCTGTTTTCAACTTCCCTGCTGTTAGAGAGAGGTTTGATTCAGACAGCAGCTCTGTTCCTTACATTTCTGACTGCATATTTGCATGTTCCATTTTTAATGCAACTTATTTACTCAGAATCCACTCCAGAAATAAAGTGCTTACACTTGGACTATTGTGTTTTAATTGGCAGTTTCCTTTTCCTTATGAATCTGTTATAATAACATGAACTGCCACGCTGTTTCTTGGACTCACGATTATTTTTCAAGTTTACAGTACGGCAAGTGGCTTGCTGCATCTTATGGTTATAGAAATATGGATTATTTCTAATGTGCTCTTTAGATTGTATTTTTCTAGATTTATACAGTCTGCTCTGGCTCTGTTCAGGCATTTAGTTTCTTTTTTCTGAATAGTGATTTTTCTGTTCCATACGCGTCCAAGAAATAGATTAGAATTAAATACTGTATATTGGGAAAAAAAAGCACTTAGATTCCTGGAAACAGCTGCTCTCCAGCTGGGGCTAGAATGCATTTCTCAGACACTTCTTTTTAACATTTAAAGGTCATTTTACAAATGAATCCAGGAACACTAAGAAATTGAATTATGAACTCGGAATTTGGCAGTGGTTATTTCAGTAGTGTATTGTATTCACGGTGTCACCTCTAATGCACAGACTTGATGCCTGTGTAGTGCTCACTTTATGATCCCTTTCTAAAACTATTGTATCCAAATAAACACCAGAAGTTGTTCTTGCATCAGATGTGATACAAATACCTGATTTCAGTGATAGTTCTTGTTTCTGACCAGGTTTAACCATTGTTGTGATCGCATTTTTGTAGTCATAATATATCCAGTAACAGTCCCTAAATGGGAATCACTCATACACAGTAAACCAGAGTGGAATAGTGTTCCTGCTGAGATTAATTCAAGGATCCAGCAATCAGTAAATTGATTGGAACAATTAAGAATATATAATTACATGTCTGTGCTTAAAGATATGTTGAAGATTTAAGCACCTTTCCGTTGAAAAGGTTGTAGGTATTGCCACGAAGAGATACGTAGCAGCCTCTGTGGCCTTGCTTTGTTTGGATGGCAGTGGTTAACTATTCACAGTGCGTGGGAAGTCCCTGTTCTACTTTTAGCTTGTGTTTGCACGTTTGCTGCTATAAGCACATACACGCCCAACTGGCTTCTTTGTCAGTTGTGAACTTTCTAATTTGGTAATTTTGTAATCTAAGAAAAAACACTTTGTACTTTTTTTTATTAGTCCTGCCTTGCTGCATACACTTAAATTCATTAAAGAGCTCAAAGGAATGTTCACCTGAGAGCAGAATTATTTTCTTTTCCTCTCTTGGTGTTAACGCTTACCCTTGGTAAGCTGTACTCTGTACTCAGAGGTAAGCGTGTGAGTCTCTCCTGTTGTTAGGGGTACGTAAGGGCCGTGTTTAATTCCTTTGTTGCAATGCATTTCTGTTGACATTAACAAGAGCTTCAGATACCAGCTGCCTCTTAATCCTGACCCAGTGATGTGGATGAGCTCTTGCATCTGCACAGAGTTCTCTGGGCTCCATATGGGCCACGGCTCAAACTGCAGAATCACAGCCTCGGGGAAGTCATGCAGTGTTAATGTTCCGCCCTGGAATTCGGAAGACCCAGGTTCTGTTCCTCCCCATCTGCAACTTCTGATGTGACCTTGCAGATTCATCTGGCTTCTCAATTTATCTCTCTGTCTTGCAAAGTGTTGAGAGACACTCTGCTGCTAGAATGTGGGCTCGCTGATACTTAGAACAGGATGTACCTTAGGACAGAAATTGAGTACTCCCTTTGAACAGTATTCAATAAATAATAAAAGGGAAATAAAAGGGATTTACAGCCCTTATTATAAAGACATTACTACAAGAGAATAGCACTAACAAAAAGTAACAGATGTAATATTTCTTTCTCTAGTATCCTCCTCCTCCATAACATGATATTCAGCTGCCACGGTTTCCAAAAGATTTTCATTGTTTTTCTCATACTATTGGGATTTATTAAGATGCAGCAATATTTCTAGGTAGGACTTAATGATCTGGAGGGTGGTATCCCACTTTCATGGCTGGGATTGGAACTATGCATCATTTAAAAAAAAACCAAAACAAAACACAAGTAGTGTTCATGTTTGCTAGATCGCTCAAGGAGTTGTTGCTGGCACAGGTCTCTTCTGCAAAGCCTGTTTTGTGTTGGGAGGTGTGCTAGTTTACTGATTACTCTTTTGAAGTGGAATTATTTGCTGATATGTGGTTCTCGTGCTCTCAGATTTCCAGGACCTTACAACCAGCAAGAGGATTCAGTGACATGTCCACCTAAGCTCTTCCCATGCATAGACACGGTGTTTGTGAGAGAACAGATCAAAGCGGCCCCCGTCGAACCCTTTGAAAGGATTCTTCTGGGCAATTGAAAGAGTGTGTGTTTTGTGTGTAGGGGCTGAGAGGGGAAATGTGTATTTTTTTCTGCCTTTATTGTGGCAAGAAGGGTGCCGTTCATGTGCTAAACGAAATAAATCCTTGGCTTGTAGTCCGAGGTGTGAGCTGGAATGAATTCTTGTAGGCCTCATTTATCTTAATAGACCTGGAGAGGTTTGACAGCAGCTGAGACTTTGGATTGCTGAATGCAAAGGTTGTGACTGTGAGAGTTCATTACGCTATCTGGCTTTACATGTGGATAGCCTGAATTTCTGAGATTAGATTATGCATCTCTGTCAACAATACAAGTTAGGTGTAGTAATGGAAGAAAAGGACTATACTGCTTTTTTGTTTTTGAGGTCTGTCCAAATCAATTCCTTGCATCACATTGGTAATTTCCCTTGGGTGGTTTATCTTTTACCAGATAACATGAGGTTATTAAATACGTGTGCACAGCAGGCCCTGGTTATCTGTGTGTGCATTGTTGCCCTCTGTTGCAAATATTCTATGTACACATGTGCATTACAAATGACATGCCTCTATCTGGTTATAAATATTTTCCATTTGGAATTGTCTGCTTCTGCTACAGAGATGAGAGGTGATCACTTGAGCATGAAAGATAAGGGGCCAGAGGAAAGGAAAATAAAAATTATGAAGCACTGAGCTGCATACAAAATAAGTGACATAATCTGATGTACAAGCCTATTAGATAAAGTGGAGCAAACAGTTTTTATTACATGCCTAGCTGCTGCCATGAATTCAGGTTGTATGCCTACAGAGTGACTGAGAGGGAAGTGACAGGGAGGTTTTTTGCAGCAAACCAGGTTTAACAGGCTTTCTTTATTTGCCAAAAAGAAAGTTAGCTATGTTAATACATTCAGCTTTTCTAAAGGCTATAAAATTGTTATTGGAAGAGTGGAAAAACCATTCTTCCTGTTCCTAAGACTTTGGACCACAAATAGTCAGACGAAGAAGATGGAAAAACCTTGGTTTAAAATCAGTTGGTTTGTGCGAATTCTGTCTTTTTGCCAATTTAGCTGCCTTTCCTGCAGAAGCAAGATGTACCTGATGAGGTGCTCCTAGTATGGCTGTAGTTCTCATGGTGTACCCACTTCTTGTGCTCTGCCAGTTGGCTCTTTTGCCTTGGTGCAAGGCAGTGGATCCATTCTGACCTGCTGCACAGGGAGTTCAGGAAGGCCCAGGGATTGTTGCCAGGAGCAAACTGACCAGTGGTCCCTTGGCTCCAAGACAGGCAGTAGCTGTGCTGTATGCCTGCAGCTGCTGTAATGATTTGCCTTTAGAAATGTCCTTTATGATCCAAGAAAATATCCAACATTGATTGTTCTTTACCTGGGGACCAAAGTGTGCCTTCTAAGCAGCTCAATGAACACACAAAGCTAGAGCATAAAAATAATGAATTGGCAGGATTTTGCCCCTTTCATGTAACGTGTCAATCCACAGTTTCTGGCACAGGGGAGGACGATTGTTACGTTACACTCCATTCTGTATTGAAGAATAATTTCTTTCCCTTCACAGTAAAAGAAGCCATGTTTGTGCCAAATGCTAAGGTTAAAGAGGGACATGGTAATTCCTGGGCCTTTGACATGGAAGTAAATTTTTCCCTAAAGGTAAAAGCACAAGCCTTGCAGAGACGACAGTAACATCCTGCGTGCATTCTGCTGCACTGAAGTCAACGGGGACTTTTAGACTTTAGAAAATGCATAGACTTATGAGAGAGCTTTTATTTATTTATTTATTTATTTATTAATTATTTTAGCTCTGTTGGCAAACTTACAGCTAAGAAAAAGAAGTCAGTAAAATGCATCTGTCTCAGCAAATCGTGAGTGTCAGACTTTACAAATGTAATTGTTCTGAGAGATGTGAGGACTCGTTTAAGCACTCAGAATGGGAGTACATTAAAGCAAGGAAGTTACTGAAAGTGAGGCTTAGTCGTTCTTTAAGCTACTTCTCTATGAATGTGAGGCAGCAATTCCTTATTTATGACAACACTGTTTGTATCAATAACTTAAAAATTTGAAATCTGGGGACAGATCCACAGCTGCTGTAGGACACTGGAGTCCCATGGGGCCAAGGCACCTTACATAGTTGAGCATCTAGCCTGATAACTTCCCAATTTAGGGAGGGTAGAGACATTCAAAATGTAGATGAGTTGCATGCCACTGGATGAAGAGCATGAACTGTAGATGGTTTTCTTTCTGAGAAACTCCCTGGGGCATATGTGAGAAATCTTTTACATATTGTGTTGCCTGCCACAACCCCCAGCATTTGAAGAGGAGGCAGGACTGTGGTCCAGATAGCCCATCTGAGCTAGAACTGGCCACTCACACCAGCCAAACAGCCTGCAGCGCTGCAAGGAGAGCAGTTCCATTGCCAGGGCCTCTCTCAAACCCCTGTTCTCTCAGACCATATCCTGAAGGGAAGATGGCTTGTGAAGGGATTTTCACGAACTAAACGATCCCTTCACGTACAATCTCTGGAGCTGTGGGACGGCTGACAACTTCTGACTCGTCTGCTCCCTGCTTCTGCCCTTTCTTCTGAAGGCAAAGTTGCCTGAATTCTTTATCACTGCTTTGATTGGCAAATGGGAAAACTTGACAAACAAAATCTTTGTGGATTTGTTAAAAGCAAACAAACAACCTCCTAGAAGTATTAGAACTTAATTATGTTAATATTAAACATAATTATGGCACATTCGTTATGTTTTCTACATTTATGAGGAGAGTTGTGCTGTGCTCTCCAGACATCTGTACCATATAGAGACAGGTGGTAGAGTGCAAGATTTCCAAGCGCCAGATCGGCACCGTTTTCCCGTTCCATATATGGCTGCTCTTTCTCTCCAATTGTAGATACTCATTCAGCTTAGTCAAATTGAGTCCTTATTTGAGAGATTCTGCCCTGAAAGGCAAACACATCTATCTTTATAAGCCTGTTTGTTTCCATAATTAGAAACCGAATCAGCAGTGTATTGAAGATGACACATTTGCTCATTCTCTTTCTTCTCCCTATGGTGGCATAAAGCAGTGAAGCACAATAATTAATGAAAAAGACTGCTTATTATTCAGGCAACAAATCTGCAGTGGAAAAAAAGCAGAGCATGTGTTAAAAATATATTGCTGAAGACCATCAGTGCCATCACAAAGTATATCAGTTCTAGGGGGAGAGTCCCATCATTCAGTCCAGTTGGGTGGGGTGCTCTAAAAATGTCACAGATAATTGAACTCAGATTTCTCATGTAAAACTCAGGAAAACAGGGAATGCATGCAAAAATCCTGACGTAAAAATCCTGCTAGGGCATCTTTAATGTTCTTCCCAAAATAGCGACTTTTTTAGCTTCATTTACGTCTGTTGTGTCCTGTGGCTGAGTGAAAATGATACATTTTTTTAGTAGACTTATCTTTTCTTCTGGGAGAGTCTGCCCAATAGGTTTTGTAAGACAAAGGGTGCACAAAATGCTCTGCTCAGCACTCTGCCTTTGCAAAGGAAGGCTAATCTGTTTTAAATAACAAAGGCCAGAAAATGCCTGACTGCAAAATACTGCTTTGTCCACTGTGCTACAGAGTACATGCTACAGAGTAAGTCACTGCTTATGGGCCAGTTTTGAAGATTAGGTAAAATGCAGCACTTTCCTCCACCTCCTGAGGCTGATAATGAAGTCCGGGGAAGGATTCCTCCATACTCCCTGATCGTGGGTAAGCCTGCAAAGTTCCCCTGAGACTCTTTCAGGCCACTTCATTTCCAAAAGCTGCAGTGTGACCAGAAATTTAGAAGTATTGTAAATGTCACAGCTGTAATGTGCAGCTGAAGTCATGCTGGTGGCAAGCCAGGATTTGGGTTCTGTTCCATTTCCACCTATTTCCATACTACAGCTAGCTATGAAAAAGATTTTGTGTTTAATCAAGTTTATAAAGTCAGTCCACATTAGGAAAAGTACATGACAGGAGTAAGAATACCCCACTTGCTAAAAATGAAGGTGACTGAGAGAACAGTGACTCCATCAAGGGTACTGATTTTCAATTCCTTGGTTAGAGCCTGCTTTCCTTTTATATATTATGCTCAATGGTGATGCTGCATTGTTGTGGCAAATAAAGCTTCCTGGTGTTGCGAAGCTATGAACAGCCACTTACACTGAGAACAAAGCTTTGATCTTCATGTTTTGGTATTCACCCTCCACAATGTTATATTTTGGGAATAGAGGACTGTTTTGCACTATTTTTAGATGGGCACAATTTCAGTAACATAAATGTCATCTTCTAAATTTAAAGTGCTGTTAGCTGGAGGTTGGTTTGATAGTTTTGTTCTTGCTACGGATCTGTGTGTTAGGGGATGAACAGTAACATGTGGCTTTACACAAGCACGATAGAAAACCTGAATATGATTTTTTGACTTCATAAGGGGGAAAAAAAAAGTGTATTGATCAATGCGCAGCAAATATAACACAAAGTAGAATAGTGCTCTGTGATATGTGTCTTAATGCCTCATGCTGTTTATTCAAGGTGACGCAGTCATAGATAAACAATTTGAATAGATTTTGGCAATATAGTATGGAAAATTCGAGGAATATATTGAGGCCATTCCTAAAACATTGCTGCAGTTTAAGGACTGTAAGGGACATGGTCATCAGATTATTTCTTTGTAATTCTTGTTCTTTATGAAAAACTGTAAGTATCAGCACTTTTCTTTGGTATTCTCTCGCTTCCATGTAGAGAGTTAATTTACGCAAAGGCATGTAGCATGCACAGTCCTGCAATATCAGTGGAACCAGCTGCAAGAACATCATGCCTGGTGGCTATCTGAGAGTCTTTACAAAGAGGGGTAAATTTAGTAAGTCTTTGTACTTGACCGTCTTGTCCTTTCCTCCATATCCTCGGAGAAGCAGGTCCACTAAGGTCATATGGGTTGTAACAGTCCTTGGGTTAGAGGACCCCTTGTGAACCAGCTCTGTTCTGCTTTGTCAGCCTAAGGGAGGACGCATCCACCTTCTTTCCAAGGATATTTAATGTGGCTAATAAAGTGTGCTTGCTTTTAGTTTTCTGTTGCATTAACCATTCTAGTGTGCGTGTTGTCCAGACCTGTTTGAGGTGATCAGTTCTCAGAGTGTTTGGCTTATCCTGTTGAGAAGCTAACTGGGCTCAATGCAGAAATGTCCCCCTGATGTGTAGCTAGGAGCAGATTGCACCGCTAATGCCAGCAAGACAATTGAAGAGAAAGTCTCAAGAAAAATCCTATTGTATTTAATTGGGAAGCATTTTGGGCCAGCCAACATGACAGAAGTTGTACTCCCACCCACACTACTGACTACTGGGTGCTGCTTCTTCCTCTGCTGGGCCCTGGTGCCATCCCTTGTCTGACGTGACTTCCCCTCAGCTCAGTGCCCCAGGGCTATAGGTACTGGCCAAGTGCAGGGAAAAAGAAAACTGCTGTTCTCTAGAGTGTAAAGTCTAAATGGAGTGAAAAGAAGGGGAATTGATTATGGAGAAGTTAAGTGGCTTGCTCAAGATTTCACAGAAAGGGCTAGGCAGCATTGAGCTTTTAATGCAGATTTGATGATATCCAGTTTAGCATCGTTACCACGGGGGCATTATTCTGCATCACAGCAAAGATATTTCTGGATTTGTGGAGAGATTAGGAAGAAAGGGAGCTTAATAACACCAAGGGAATTCTGAGTGGTACCATAACATAAATAGAACATAGGAGTAATTGTGAGCAGCGTATTCAGTTAGTAATAATAATGAACAGCATATTTCAGATCTACCTATTGGATTTTCTCATGTAATGGTCTCTAAACCATAGATACGATAGCTGTTGATTAAAAAGTTGTCATATTTTAATTAGGAATGATTCTCCTTCAGTACTTTTACTGGTCTTTGTTCTCCTGAGAAAAGAACAGAAATCATGGGACTTTTTAGTAGAGAAGGAAAAGAGCTGTCAAGGTTTAGAAAGAAAAATGGAAAATGGATAGGTAATTCATTTTGTTCTTAATTATTTTTCTTGAAATACTGGTAAAGAAAGTTCATTGACAATACTTGGGCATATTTTTATGGAGATATAAGATAGTTAGCTTTTTTGTTGCTACAGTAACATAATATGCACTTCTGTAGCTATGATACTTCATGACTGAGGATTTTGTGGCATGTTAATGTTAAACAGTGGTAGGATTCTGATGTCAGTTGTGTAGGCTAAGTAGTTACACTTGGAATTTTTTATTACTATATAATTTATGATCCTTCTACTTTTTGTTTGCCTCCTTTTAGACTTGACAATTCGAGAATTCTTAGTAGCTAAATCGAAAGGGAGTATTTCCGTGTGTGAAGACTCCTGTTTTGCTGAAAGAACAGGTTTTTACATCTTGTTGAGCTGATACTTCTTGGTAACTTCTAATTCTTTCCTTTCCACAGAAGAACTCAAGGAGAAACTAAAGAAGTATGTTGATGAAGTGAATGCCCGTAAGCCTGGTTTCATCAAGGTGGTTCGACACAGCAAACAAGAGGGGCTGATTCGGTCTCGAGTTAGTGGATGGAGAGTAGCCACAGCACCAGTAGTCGCTCTCTTTGATGCCCATGTGGAATTTAATGTGGGATGGTATGTGCGTCTGAATTTCTCTGACCAAAGGAGACCTTTTCCAAGCGCTGTTTATAAATTACTGAACGGTGTTTATCTTGCAAATAGAGGGTGAATTAGCATTCTGATATTTTTAATGAAGATTCAGACATAATCGTGGACACAAGCATGAAAATTGTATTTGTGCTGTGTAACATAATCTAGATCCATTTTATAGTGTAACTTATCTGCTGGTCTAATGTATTTAAACTATATTGGAAAACTTCATGTTAAAAACCTCCTCCAATAATGTAGCCCTTTGCCCATAGGAGCAAATTTATCTTCTTTTAATTAAAAATATTATGTGTCTTTTATGTTCTACAGTGTAAGCAAAGAAGTGTCATTTTGGCACTGAGGTTGCTGCTCTGTGGAAAAGTAGCTCAGAACTAAACCCACATGTTCTAACTTGTTCAGTCTGGATTTACTATCTCTGTTTCTTCTTGAGTAAAAATGATGGTAAAAGGCAAGAGCTTTGGTCCCTAGGATAGATCTATTATTAGCTCTGATCTTGAAGTCCTTGATAATATCTAGAGCCTGAAGTTATCATTATTTATTAGCAAGGGTGTAAATGCTCTGATATGCAGATACTATTTTCTTCCATTCAGCAGCTCACATCAAGGTTAATAAAAGGGCATCCTAGATAAAATATTGCGGAATGTTATTTTGGGGCAGATCTGGCTCTGTCAAAACTCCCATCTCGAAGCAAAGGGAGCTCTGAATGGGTAACAGCTATAGACTTTGCCCTTCCTGAAATATACAGTATAAGCTGCTATTTCCATCAGTGCTATGCTTCTACAGATGCAGTCATAACGTGGTTTTTTTTATTATTTTTTTAGGGCTGAACCGGTGCTCACTAGGATAAAAGAAAACAGAAAAAGAGTTATTTCTCCATCATTTGATAATATTAAGTATGATAATTTTGAAATAGAGGAGTATCCCCTCTCAGCGCAGGGGTTTGACTGGGAGCTGTGGTGCCGATACCTGAACCCTCCTAAGTCATGGTGGAAGCTGGAGAACACAACTGCTCCAATAAGGTAAGATGCGACTGTCACCTAGGTTAGTGTGTCGCAGGCAGTGCTCATTTAGGTATGACAGATGGTGAGTGGTCTCAGCTATGTAATAGGTTTTACTGACTGTAATGTTAAATTTCATGTTAAATTAGTTAAGTGTCCTTGAGCTGTCTGCGTCAGCTTTTGTCCTTGACCCCTACAACCCTACAGATCAAGAAAACTGTTGTTTCCAGTAGATCTTTTGAAATAGTTTTCCTTGTTAATTGGGGCAAACCACAGAGCTGAAGTGAAATGGTAGACTTGAATGCTCAGCAGCACTTCTTTCTCCGAAAGCCTTGCCTGCTAATTTAGTGGTAATGGTCGAGAAACAGAATTTTCTTTACAAATGCATTATATAAACAGAACTGATGTGACAGCTGTATTCTTTATAATACTGTCACATAGCTTTACAGCTGTGTTATGCCCTAGGAGTTAATGCTGGTACACTAGTGTGTGAGCAAAGACTGTATTAGATCCTTGCTTTGGTACAATCTATCTCCGTACTTTCTTATCCTCTCTAGAGTATTGTTAGCCTGGTACAGAACAATACCCTTGTCTCCAGGAGAGGAGGAGGTGCCTCTGAATCCTCTCAGCAGCTCTGCTGAGATTCCAGGCCTTTCTTCTAGCTCTGCATTCATACCAAGGAGGTCACTGGTGCCTGTACTCTAGCTCTCTGCAGAAAGAAAGTATGAAGACTGTTCTCACCACCTACAAAGCAGAACCTTAAATAGCAGTGGCAGCGTGAGGGGGTCATCATTGCCGATCAGTTTCTGTGCAGTCAGTGTAAGGGATATCTTTCATCCAGTAGTTCTGTCTTTTCAGGCAGGCAACTTTTATCGTGAGTTGTCAGCTGAGACACCCTGAACTGCGTTGACCCACATGCTGGTCATTAGAACAGGCCTCAGAATTGGAAAGTAGGAGATAAAAAGTCACAGGTTTGCTACAGACATAAGTAAAAAGGGGTGGAAATTTCCACATCATTAGGAGTGGTTCTCAGTGTTAATGAGGTCTGTTAACATGAAAATACCTTGAAGTATTCTACCGAGTCCTGGGGAAGCAAACCTTCAATATTAATTATGATGACTTTTTAAATTAAAAGTATTTAAACTCAGAATAAAGAGCAAACCTACTTTTCCATTTTACCCCAAAACTCTGTTCTATGTGAGGATTGCGGAGTGAATGTCCTTTATGAATATTGGATGTTTAGGTTTGTTCCCTAGCCCTTTCCCTGGCACCTTTTATTCAGTGCAATACACAGTATGTGTGTGCTGGATAATTAAAACAAACCAAAAAAAAGCCACATGTATTGATTGATGCCTTCTATCATGGCTCCAGTATGCTTCTAGAATTATAAAAAAGGGAAGCAGGTACTCTGAAAAATACTTTAAAAGCAACACCAAAAGCAAGAGTACTTTGTCATGAAAGAAGCATGGTTTTTGAAGTGAGATTAGCTGCTATTTTCTTCATTAATAAATACATCACAAACAGTCTTTTGTTGTTACAAAGTGGGCGCTATAGCACTTCAAGTTAAAGGCATGAATGTGTAGATTTCTGTAGAATTGTACAATTTGTGATTAAGACATCCTATAATCTGTTTGAAAGCAGATGTCTACTCTTCCTGCAGCTTGAATGTTCCCAGTAAATGCAGAGTGGTTTCCCCTGTACTGCTAATTAATATCCTGTTGTTACCAGAGTTCCTGATACCAGCATAATAATCAGAAAAGACATTTTTATTTCTTGTTATTGTGGATTGTAAGGTAGGAGAAAATGAAAAGGCTAAATTACTCTGTGTTATCCTCCGCTGCATCTAAAAAAGTAAAATTGTACTCTCAGTGCCTGAACTCTTACCTTCTTAAGATTGGCTCTGCATAGTAGAGGTTGGCTAATTCAGGTCATGACATAAATATAGCTTATTTATTCGGTAAAGATATGTGACATTTAAATTTGGCTCAGGACAATGAACTAGTGTTGCAGTACGCTGGTAAGGGCAGACATTTCTTGATTCTGTATTGCAAAACCTGACCTGGAAGTTCCTATTCAAGAAATAATCTTTTCTTTTATGTGAGCATGTAGACACAAGTTTTCTTCGCTGTAGAACCTAGCTTCTGGCTAAACGTGCAAAACTGGGCATCTTTGGATATCCTTGCTAATTATCACAGACAAGAAACGTGAGGACTTAGCAGGGACAGAGACTAGAGTGGCTGGTGCCTCAGAAACAAAGTTGGGCCTCCTGGATCTAGTGTTCTAAGCACTGAAATCCTACCTGTTCCGGTGAATATGTGTGTCCTATCATTTTGAGTCCATTTGCCTTCAATGGTGCTTATTTCACTATAGAATCAAGAACATGAGAAGACAAAGCCAGATAAATCTGTATGAGAAACACCTCCTTAAGAATCTGTCTTGACGCACCATTTGACACAGCAATTATAATCTATTTCTGAATAATAAAATTATTCATATTCTGTCTGTTAATTTGGGTTGCTGCTGTTTTATTCTTCCAGAAGTCCTGCATTGATTGGATGCTTCATAGTAGATAGAGAATATTTCCAAGAGATTGGCTTACTGGATGAAGGCATGGAAGTATACGGAGGAGAGAATGTGGAGCTGGGAATCAGGGTAAGGAGCATAACCAACCAATACTGGTGGCTTGCATTTAAAATACAGCGTGCTTCTTATTACAGGGGAAAAAACAGTCAAAAATGTATGGATGATGGCATGCAAAGGAGACCCACAGCTGTGTAGTAGTATAGGTCGTTGTATTTGAGGAGGGAGGGAAAAAAAGACAGAAAAAGCCCCTATATCTTTTTAAAGAATTTATCTGGGACAGGGATACAAATACAGAATTTGGTATTATTCTATGCTAGGAAGAATATGCTAGAAAGAGTATGCTAGAATTCTGCAGACATGATACCCAGAACTCCCTGTTACCTATGATCTCGGACTCAGTAAGGAGGATAATTTCTCATCAGTGTAATGGGAAAAGCCTTTCTGTATTACTTCATTTATTTAAATTAGAAAAACCACTGTGGAGTAAACTGGAATATATAGGCATTTATGCTGCCTTCCCTCTGGAGGGGAATTAAGATATCAATAAAGTGCATAAATGCACATATTTTCTTCTTCCGTCGTAGACTCTTCACCTGTTTACTAGATGCAGTATTGTGTGTGATACGTCTACTTCTTTCTGTATCTCTTCACAGCTAAATACCATTCTGAAAATACAGTGCTGTTCTGTTTGAGAATCTTTCAGGTTTTTGATAAAATAGAAATTCTTAGATAGAAAGGTGGTAATGAAAAATGGTATGATAAGTGTTAGAAAATTAAACTCTGATTTCTGCTATGAAATGTTAGTGGAAGCTTGTATTTTGTGCTTTTTGGTTGCCAGAATGAAAGCATGCTGTTATACAATAGCAAAAAAAAAAGAATTTATTTTAAAAATACACAATCCTCGGCTGAGACTGTGAGATATAACAAAGAATACTCATTTTTACTTCTGGGTTCCAGAAATTCTTTTCTCCCACCTGTCAGATATAAAGTGTTATTGCAGCAGGGGCAGGTCCCTTCTCAGTTACATTAGAGCACAGTTTTAAGGAAAGGCAGAGAGAAATGCAAGACTGCTTCTTTTAATATCACCGTTCTCCTGACTGTGAGGGCCAGAGAGCCGCCTTCTGTTCCTGAAAACTGATTTTGCAGCTCAGTGTTACGATGAGTTGAAAATTAGTGTCACTTTGATTTTTCTTTTCTTTTTTGAACTGACAAAACTATTGTCTCCTTGCGAGTGTGAGGAGTTTTTATCTGGTTTTGCGTCATGAGATATATGCTGTCCAGTCTGCTATACTTAGCCTTGCAGAAGTTGATTGAGAAGAGTACTTTGATGGACAAGACCAGAGAGACACAAATCTCTGCATAATTGAAACTTTGGAGTAGACTGGATCACTGGAAAAAGGCCCAGCACTGCTCTGATTTCCTTATGGCTTTTTGTCTGTCTCTAGGGAAGCAGAGCCTGACCTACATAAAATACTTTCATCTGTAACAGATTGTAGTGTGCAAGGTAGCATAATGCATGCTGCCTCATCTAACTTTATCCTGACTTGGATCTGTGTTCCAGGCTGTATCAAAACAAATTACTGAGCTGTAATGAACAGATTTTGCGGCAGTTTATTACCAACTCTTCTTACAATTCGCAGCATATCCCAGATAATACCAGGATGAATATTAATGTACAGTGCAATATTAGAGCTTCTAGGAAGCACAGTATTATTTCTACAGATGTTAAGCTTGAAAAGAAATCTCCTTCCCTCAGCCACCTGCTTCTGGCACACGCCTGGGGCCATGCACCACATCTCGGCAAAATACAGGTGGCTGCTTCAAATGTGCTCTCCTGTTATGGTGGACGGCCATGTCATTCAGGTGCACTTATCCCTAGAGGTGCAGCTCCCAGGGGCTGCCTTTCATTTCCTTTGGGTAGGACTACATGGAAAACTGTATTCAGCAGGTGATTTCAGGCCAGATGGTCTGTCTCTGCTGCTCAACTATGTTTTCGTCTCTACAGCAGCAAATAGTCATCTCTAGATTTCTTGCGTTGCTTTCAACTATGAGGCCTACGATAAATCACTTAATAAAGAAGTAATGGTATGAGGTTCAACAAGGCCAAGTGCCGGGTCCTGCACTTGGGTCACAACAACCCCATGCAGCGCTACAGGATTGGGGCAGAATGGCTTGAAAGCAGCCCGACAGAAAAGGACTTGGGAGTGTTGGTTGACAGCCGGCTGAATATGAGCCAGCAGTGTGCCCAGGTGGCCAAGAAGGCCAACAGCATCCTAGCCTGTATCAGGAATAGTGTGGTGAGCCGGACTAGGGAAGTGATCATCCCCCTGTACTCGGCACTGGTGAGGCCCCACCTCGAGTACTGCGTTCAGTTTTGGGCCCCTCGCTACAAGAGGGACATTGAGGTGTTGGAGCGTGTCCAGAGAAGGGCTACAAAGCTGGTGAGGGGCCTGGAGGACAAACCTTATGAAGAACGACTGAGGGAGCTGGGGTTGTTTAGCCTGGAAAAGAGGAGGCTGAGGGGAGACCTTATCACCCTCTACAACTACCTGAAAGGAGGTTGTAGAGAGATGGGGGCTGACCTCTTCTCCCTGGTGACAAATGATAGGACGAGGGGAAACGGGTTCAAGTTACGTCAGGGGAGGTTTAGATTAGATATTAGGAGACATTTTTTCACTGAAAGGGTTATTAAACATTGGAATAGGCTGCCCAGGGAGGTGGTGGATTCACCATCCCTGGAGGTGTTTAAAAAAAGGGTAGATGGGGCACTGAGGGACATGGTTTAGAAGTGGCTCTTGTCAGGGTAGGCTAAAGGTTGGACTCGATGATCTTAAAGGTCCCTTCCAACCTCAACAATTCTATGATTCTATGATTCTAACTGTTCTACAAAAACTACATTACAGTACCAGTGCAATAAATAATGTTTCCATTTTAAAATGATGCTCTCCAATCCATGACTATGTATTGCTCACTGTGCTTTATCTTTCATTGCTGTTTTCCTTTTTTAAGAAGTACCTAGCTTCATCTAGTATTCTGCTGTGTAATACGCGTTCTCATGTAGGGGTGGAGAAGCAGACACCATGTGCCCAAACTGACCTGGTATCCAGGCTAGCCAAGAAGTAATATGCTGTGTGTCACATCCTCTAATATGATGGAGTTGATGTCTAATGAAATTTCCTTGATTTTTTTCATGGCTTGAGTTTCTAAGCAATTTTAATACAACCTGTTCCTGTTCTTCGCAATATTTAGGCCCTGGAAGTCAATTCTTTCATTGGGACATTTTATGCATAAGCGTGTAAGAGGAAGCACCTACAGGAACAGGAGAGGTTACTTTCAACTACAGAAATAGCAGCAAGAGTTAGGATCATTTGAGCTACCTGTTTATCTTAAACGCGCTCAGTAGAGCGTGGTTTTCTGTCCTTAGATTACTAATTTTGTTCCAGAGGATGTAATGCTACTGTGAGCCAAACTCATATGCTGCAGCATCGTGTGATGACAGGACTGGGTAAATCACTGTTTCTCTGCCCGTGCACAGAGTCACAGCCTTAGCCTCCATTTGCTTTTTTAGCAACTGCATCTTCAGTGATGTGAGGTAAGATTTAATCTCCCAGCTGAGATGGTTCTGAGCAGCAAAGTCTGCCTATTTAGGATTTCTTTTCATTCTAGAGAAACCATTACTGTAACTTCTAAAATGTTGAAATGGTTTGTTTTCCGCTGAACTGATGGGATATTCACTGTGCGGGGACAGGAATTAGACCCTGACGAAATGGAGACTTATTTCAGTATCCTCTCCCAGGAGGTATTTTTGTCACCGCATCATCTGTACAAATATCTAGTTATTTGTGTTACATGAGTGCAAGAAAATCCCCAACTATTGGCAACTGTATCTGAAGCATCCATTGTTGGTAAACCGTAACAAGCCACAGAAAAAAGGTCTTTGATTGAAGGATTATCCTCTTGACTCTGATGAATTAGTTTGTCTACTCAGCTCTATTTGTCTCTAATTTGGTGTATTATTTTAACTTCTAAGATTTTTACTCTTGTCTCTGGCTGTGTAATAACATTTGTAAAATACTAAACATATATTATTAAATAAATACTAATGGAGTTCTGTTGCCTTGAGCTAGAAGCTGACAGATGAGTTCAAAATATGAATGCATTTTGAATCTTAGAAGCAACGCTGTATTTTCTCCTCAAGCAAGTATTTTCTTGCAAAGCTATTTGTTTGCTCCATAAGAAAATAAAGCCAGGCTGGTTGCTGCAAGACTTGACAGCATCCTTTCTGAGCAGCTTGGTCTGTGATTTCAAAATCTGTGATTTTTGAAAGACTCATTTACTGTGCCTCAGAATCATATTCTTAAATTCACGTTAGGATGAATAATGCTTCTTTTTGGTGTGTGTTCAATCATTCCCAGTTGAAGTGTGCTCTTAAGGGACTAGATTGCATTTGGAGGGCAAACTGGAATCACATTGCTTATCCAAGAGACCAAACAGAAACTGTGTTGGTAACTGCCTTATAGCGGAAACAAAATGTGAGCGTAAGGCTGGCATTTCTCACCCTTACTTGGGCTCTGCTTCTGGGTTGTGCTTGCACAAGCAGTACTTGTAGTTATGGAAGCCCTTACAAATCCATTGCAATCAATTAGATGCAATCAATTAGATCCTGCATTAGATGGTTCAAGTCTAATTTTCAGTAGGCTTCTTAAAGGCCTATTCCAATTCCTACTGAAGTCAGCGGAAGATTTTCTATCAAGAGCAAGCCTGTAGCAATCATTTTGTCATTTAAAGCAGCCCATGTGTTTGATAAAGCTTCCAAATATCTGTTACCACGAAGGTGTTTGTATCACTTTTAGGGATGCCTGAACAAATATTCGGTGATTTGCCTCGGGTCACAGACTAAGTCATCATCAGAATCAAGGGAATGTAAGCCCAGGCTTTAACTTGGACTAATTACATATGTCACAAAGACTTTGTGTTTGCAGCTGAATTTGTGTTCACAGGAATATAATGGCCCTGTTAAATGGGTAGGAGGAGATTTTGTTAGAAGGTAATAGCGCTTTAAGGGAAAAGGAACGGATCTTGCTGCCACTAAGTGATATATCAAGACTTTATATCAGCTGACCCAGGAGGAAAGTGGCGTTTATAGTTCAGACTGAGTATGGCACACTACTTTTATATGGTATGTTGCCATAGTGAAATTAGTTGTATTTGCAATAAAATAACATTATAATAAATGGATATGCTTAATTTCCTGTTAGTCTGGTGGTTTGTTTATAGAACTTACATGAAGCTGACGCTTTTTCTGTTGGTGGAGAACTAGAGGAATCCTTCTTCTTGCCATCCTCTTGGTCTGACTCTTGCAGCACACCCGTGCTTTGGCTCTGCCAGCATAGTTGTCGGAATGGCTGCCCCATACCTGCTGTCTCAGAACACCTCCAGTTCAGAAGTAAACCTTTACATTGTAACTTTTTTTTAAACTGCAGGGTTAATTTTAATGTTAATCAGTTTGTGATTTACCATGCTGCCTCACAAACCGTTGTGTTAGGAAAATTGAGAGGCTGGTGTGCCAAGAGGTAGAAATTATTAGGAGGGAACAAGGAAAGTGAAGGCATTTCTCGCCGAGCTGCTGTATCGCGGGACTGTTTGCACAGAGAGTGAGCAGTGGGATGTGTCATGTGTGCACAGCATCTCTTTGTCCTTGCTGCCGGGTCCCCTTTCATGGCACTCCACTGAGCAAAGTAGATCTTCCCTAAATTCCCTTCAGGAAAATGAATGCAGATGTCCCCCATTTTTTCACTTGCCGTGGTCTTAAAGCCTTGTTTTTAACTTTATTTTAATAAGTAGACCATAGCCCTTCCTAGTAGGGGATGATTTGCTGTACAGAAAACATCCTTAGTGTATGATCACAGGTGCTGTTCAACAGTATGAGGTTGAAGGGAAGGGCTGAGAACTGCAAGAATAAGCATGTTCTTAGTTGCTACTTTTAGATAACATTTAAATACTGCTTTTTAAGATAGTGATTTGTCTTTTAACTTTACATTAAAACTTTGAATAGACATGTCTATTTTATTTTTATCCGTTTTGTGAATTCAGAAGGGAACATTTCTAGACTGAACTCTGCAAGAAAAATTTGTAAAGATTGACCCAAATGTTAGTTCTTACAAGATGTAGCCAATGCTTTTCATAGTCCACGCTTTCACCAAGACAAAAATGATTCTTTGGCAGTGTAAGTACAGTGCAAGTACTTGCCTAGCGCCCTGTGTAACCAGTAGTGGCTTCTCAGTGTGGCCAGAATTATTGCCTCATTGTGTTAACAACCTGAATTCCAAGATGACACAGACTAGAATTCTCTATTTACAGAGTTGTAATTCCATAAGAAAAAAACAAAAAAAACTCTGTTGGGAAAAAAATAAGTAAATTGTCATGCCTCCAAATGGGTGTCAGTCATGACATCAACAGAAACTGGCTTTCTGTGGCATTTTCTGGTTTTGTGTCAAACCTGCAGTGGAATAATTGGTTTTTTCCCCCCCTTTCGCCCACGAATGCCTCAGCAGGTAACCTGCAGCTACAGCATGTGCAATTATACAGACAACATTACCAGTGAATCATTTTTGTGTTTTTGCTCTTTCTGGGGAGAGAACATTTTATTAGCTGCTCCCACAGGAAAGCAAATGATTGATACAGCATCAGCTAATACGTGGCGTAACTATTCCCTACAAGTAAGGAGGATGAGGCGCTTGGAGATTTCTCACAGATGTTTTTTCTCTGGTTGTGCCTGTGTGGTTGTGTGTTGCCAACTGGGCACTAATATAGACATCTTGATGTTTTATGATAGGAAATTGTTATTTATAGTGGTATGGAAAGAAGTAAAACAGTTTAAGTCAATATGCACTTACAAATCAGTGGACTCGAGTGAGATGCAAATTAATTAGGGCTTTATTATAAGATAGCCTTATGTTTAATATCTTTCTGCACTTCAAGTCATGGCATGGTAGCAGTGCCATTGTAGCTTCTGATATTACAGTTCTTCGTGGCCTAGTCTGTGAAGATTTCATATTTGTTTTAACATGATACTGAGGTGACATCTCTCTAGAACTTAATTTCATGGAGAGTTTTTAGTACTGCAAGACTGATTTAGTAATCTAACAAAGATTAGAGAAAGACCAGTGTGGGAGAGCAAGAGATTGTTGTGGTGTAACAGAACTGAGTAGATGGCTGGGATGGATACACCAGGATGGATCCAGCACGTTTGCGTCAAAACTGTAAAGGCCAAATACCTTTACATGTGTCATAGCACCTTGTGTCTTAAGTCAAGCAAGCGGGGCAAAAGACCAGCTTGGCTGAACAGGGAACTCCTTGTGGAGCTCAAGAGGGAAAAAAAAAATTACGATCTCTGCAAGCAAGGTCAGGTTTCACAGGAAGATTACAGAGCTTTGGTTTGTATACACAGGGAGAAGACACGAAAGGCCAAAGCTCAATTACAGTTGAAACTGGACAGCGTTGTTCAGATAACAAGAAGGGCTTTTTAAAGTACGTTAATAGCAAGAGGAGGCTTAAAGAAAACATTGGAAAGATACTTATTGAAGATGGTCATCTGACTAATAGGGATGAATAAAAAGCAGAGGCGTTCAGTGCTTTTTTTGCCTCAGTCTTTAATAATACTGGTAGACTTTGGGCTGCCTGGTCCCCTGAGTCAGAGGAGTGTTCCCATGAGTGTGGGAACGGTGACTTTCCATTTGTGGACACTGAAATTGTAAGGGACCAGCTGTTATCAGCTGAATATTCACAAGTCCATGGGGCCTGATGGGATTCATCTCAGAGTACTGAAGGATCTAGTGGATGTTATGGCAGGACCACTCTTGATCATCTACCAAAGGTCTTGGGAGTCTGGGGAGGTCCCTGCTGACTGGAAGCTAGCCAATGTTATTCCAGTTTACAAGTGCATGAGGGAAGACCCAGGGAACTACAAGCCTGTTAGTCTAACCTCAGTTCCGGGAAAAATTACGGAGAAGATTATACTGGGTACTGTTGAAAGGCTTTTAAAGAATAATGCAATCATCAGGCACTGTCAACATGGGTTCACAAAGGGGAAGTCCTGTTTAAGGTCACCTGTCTAGTGGATGAAGGGAAGGCAGTGGAAGTAGTTTTTCTGGATTTCAGTAAGGCTGTCCCTCACAGCATCCTTCTGGGCAAGTTGTCCAACTGTGGGATGAGCAGGTTCACGGTGCAGTGGATGAAGGACCTGGCTGAAGGGCAGAGCTCAAAGGGTTGTAGTGAATGGGGCTACATCTGGCTGGTGACCGGTCACCAGTGGTATTCCTCAGGGTTCAGTTTTAGGGCTAATTCTGTTCAATATATTTATCAACAGTCTGGATGCAAGAGTTGCATTATTAGCATGCTAACTTGTTGTTGTGTTGAAATATCAGCAAGTTTCCTGATGATACCAAACTGGGAGGTGCTGTTGGCTCTCTTGAGGGACAAAATACCTTGCAGAGGGTTCTAGATAATTGGAACACTGGGCAATGATTAGTGGGATGAAATTTAACAAGCCCAGATGCTGAATTCTGCACCTAGGATGGAGTAACACCAGGCACAAGTATAAATGGGGAGAGGAGTGGCTGGAGAGGTGCCCTGCAGAAAGGGATCTGGGGGTCCTGGTCCACATCAGGCTCAGTACGAGTCAGCAGTGTGTCCTAGAAGCCAAGAGAGCAAACGGCATCCTGGGGTGCATCAAACCCAGCATCACCAGCCGGTCAAAAGAGCTGATTGTCCCACTTTGCTCAGCGTTGGTGAGGCCTCACCTTGAGTGCTGTGTGCAGTTCTGGGCCCCACCATTTAAGGAGGATGGAAGGTCCTTGAATGCGTCCAGAGGAGAACAAGAAAGCTGGTGAAAGGTCTGGAAGGAACGTCCTGTGAGGAGCGACTAAGGACTTTGGGTTTGTCTAGTTTGGAGAAAAGGAGGCTGAGGGGCGACCTCATTGCTCTCTACAGCTTCCTGAGGAGGGGAAGTGGAGAGGGAGGTGCTGCGCTCTTCTCCCTGTATCCAGTGATAGGACATGTGGGAATGGTTCAGAACTGTGCCAGCAGAGGTTTAGACTGGACATTAGGAAGCATTTCTTTACCAAGAGGGTGGCCAAACACTGGAACAGGCTTCCTAGAGAGGTGGTCAATGTTCCAAGCCCACCCGTATTTAACAGGCATTTGGGCAATGCCCTTAATGACATGCCTTAACTTCTGGTCAGCCCCTGGTCAGGCAGTTGGATGAGATGATCATTCTAAGTCCCTTCCAACTGAAAATACTCTCCTCTCCTCTCCTCTGCTCTGTTCTATTTTGGCATGGTATTCTGGTACTGATGAAGTCTTTAGGATTAGTGCAAGATTAACAAGACTGATCAAGCTAAGTACAGCTGTGGTAAGGGAGAGAAAGGTAAAAATATAAAAGATGGGAAGTGCACAAAGTTGCTCCATGAGTACTAAACCCGTGGTGATCTGGTTACTCAGTTTGCTGCTTTTTTAAGATTAAAAGTGATTTCTTTTACTTCCTATTCATGACTTAAGCTTGGCAGTGTAGCGTATGTGTCAGTTATTTGCTGTGCCTAGCAACGACAGACACATTTGAAAGAGAACTGAATGAAGCCATATGCCTTCAGTGACCCCTGAAGCACGTTATCTCCTAATAACACAAGGCATAGAGGAGTTCCTGCAATTGTAAACCAGCAACATAACATACATAGTTTAACAATACATTGTAAAAGTTTCACAGCTCATGAAGATAGGTGCAAAATTAATCCCTGCAGAACAAAACAATTTAAAAAGTACATAATGAAGCAATGAGCTAAAAGAGGAAGGAAACTACTGACAATTTAATATGGGAAG